>NC_134543.1:117601974-118824474 GCF_050624435.1 Tenrec ecaudatus | reverse complement strand
TTGCAGGGAGGGGCATGATCGGTTCCAGCAAGATTCCTGGGGCAGTAATGAGAGCTGAGGGCAGAGAGGTTAGTCTGGAGGAGGGAAGGTGAGTAAGGCCTGCAGCGTCAGAGTTGAGAGTCCGAGGGAACTTGAATTTCAGCAGCTGCACTGAAGGTGAAGTCACAGGGACAAGTTAGGGAGGTATTTCAGAAGTCGAATGAGCAGGCTTGGATTGCCAAAGCAGAGACATAAGCTCCCTTTCTTGTTCCTCCCAGATATACGCATATAACTAGATGATATTTCCCAGCTTCCCTCTCGGTAGGCCAGTGTGTGGCTAATGGGCACAAATGACTCACATGACTTCCTATTTAGCCGGTAAAAAGCCTTTCTCAAATTATGCCAAACTCTGCCTTGTTCCTTGAGCGCAGAGGATATAGTAAAGGAAATGATAAGACCCCAAAGTGCAAGCAGAGTTAGTCACTCGTGGGAAGAACCCTGGGCTCCGGAAGGACCGTGTGGAGCAACGCCCAGGCCTCCCTGCTTAGAACTGCGATGTGGGAGCCAGCAGTCTTTACCGGGCTAAGCCACGGAGACTTGTGGGTTGCTTCTTACATGGTGTGCTCTCACTAATGCAATGACCAAGTGGGCGTGTGAGACATAGAGGAAACACCCTTCCAACTCCCAGGTCAATCATTCACAGAGCGGTATGAAGTCTGTCCCCTTGACGCCTGTTTTGCCATCTCGTCTCTCCCCCCTCAGCCCCCGTCCAGGGTCACGCTGCCATAATCTAGCTTTGAATTTTAGAGTAGTGTCCCAAGTGATCACCCCACTGGCAAGTCTCCCTTCTCCCCAAATCCTATCCATTGTGCTTTAAAGATGTTTTCCTAAAAAGACAATCAGTGCACATTACTGTTCGGAGAAGCCTTGCAAGTCTCCCCATTGCTTCCCCGATGAGCTCAAACTCCTCAGCTTGGCCCAAGAGCCGGCCACCATCTCCTGTGGTATCTCTTCTCTGACTTTGCTAAGTACCATACAAACAAACAAACAAACTCACTGGCTTCGAGTTGACGCTGGCTCATAACGACCCTACAGGACAGGGTCTGTGGGTTTCCAAGACGGTAACTCCCTACCGGAGTAGAAGGCTTCATCTGATTCAAAGTAGCACACGGTGCCCACACTTTAGCACCGCTTCATACCTCGTGGCCTTTCTCATGCTGCCCCCTCTGCCTTGCCTGTCACCATCATCAAACGGGTCTGGTGAATGCTTGACTAAATGTCAAGACTCACAGCGACCACGCACATATCCCTCTATCCCATCTCTTCCTCCATCAGCACGCCCATTCTCCCCCCCACCCCCCCAGGAACAGACGCAGCCAGCCCTGCTAGCCCGCGCTCTCAGCTTCCCTGCACAGTGGTACTCGATGCTGCAGAGACTCACCTGTACTCACCTTCTCATTCCACCTCCCCTTGCCCGGTAGTGACATCATCAAGACTGTGATGAGGGAAAGCTTCTTAAATGGGTAAGAGGGGAGGAGGGGCGGCGGTTACGTTAGAAATAGGAAGAGAACATCAAACTGCACAAGTCTCCTTCCCAGAGAGTCAACGTTTCTTCCTCTCTGGCTCCCCCACCCCACCCCCCATGGCAATGATGTTTTGTGAATAGTTGTCACACAGGCTTCTAACATATCACTGGAAGCAACTTCCTGCATGCCTGCTCTACTCATCGGTCTTCTCGACGAGGTACAATCGCTGTAAGCCTACAAAGCCCCATCACTCCTTGTCCTGATCCCATTGGCTCACAGGCCAGGCACAGAGCAATCCTCCAGAAATGAACGGCAAAGGGAACCAGGGGCTGAGGGAGTTTCCAGAAGGAGTGAGTGGTCACAGGGTCATCTGTCACATTGAAAAATCAATACGATCCCTATCAATCAGGGTCCTTGGTGACCTGAACAGGCAGCTTCATGCATTGCCTGGGGCAGGAGCCAGGAGGCAATTTGTGTCACCCTTCTGGAAATTTCCAAAGAATAGAAATGGTTTCCATCAATGATATTCTAAAAGCCTATCAAGTACAAGATATACTTATAAAGGAAGACCTGTGGGCTTCCCAGTTAGGCTCTCCTATCCTTTAAGAAGAGGATGTGAGATACATTATTTAGGAAATCACTAGAGAAACACCAGAATTTTGACAACACAGATAAATTCAACTACGCAATTTAAATTCAATTTCTTTAATACATTCAGGTTATTGTTAACACTTTTAAATTGTAATCTATAAAGAGGCAGTTTCCCTGGGAGAAACTATTGTAGACTCAGCAGCTACAGCTTTGACAGAAAGCAACTTTGTGTCCTGGTCTCTGAACCGAAATACATGCAGACACAAGCGGTTTTAAAAGTACTTGCTGTATACCAGAAGAACCCTAGAGGTGTAGTGTGTTATGTGTTGGGCTGCTAATTTAGCAGTTCAAAACCAACCGCTGCTCTGCAGGGCACAGAGGAGGTTTTCTACTCCTGCAAAGAGTTACAGTCTTGGAAACGCAGAGGCAGTTCTCCCACGTCCTTTAGGGTAGCTAGGAGTCAGAATAGACTCAATTAACAGTGAGTTTGGTTGGGATTTACTTATGACCATGAAGAATAGTTTACATCAAACTACACCTCACACACACTAAATTCCAACTCATCACGACCCTATAGGACCGAGTATGTGGTAATTACATAATCTGGTGTCAACTCGAAACTATTAAGAGTGAAGGAGTGGAGTTTAGCCTGGCAATCAGGTCGCAGCTTGATGACCTCATTTGGAGGCCAGACCCACACTCACTCTCTGCTTCGTCTTCCTGTTGACAAGCCACATGGAGCTAAGTTGATGCAGTCAGAGCCCTGGAGCTGGAGGAGCCATGTGGAGACCCCCTGCCAGTGCTGAGATGCTTCCACCACCACTGGATCCACAAGACTTTCCACCCACTGGCCAGTGATCTCCCTGCATTTGATGTCATTCCATGTGTTGCATGAGTCTGAAGAGGAATTTACAGACTGGTATCGGACATATGCGTTAATATTGGACTCATGGACTTGATATGGGGTGTTTTCTTAATATACAATTACTCTTTTAAATAAAGTTCTTTCTTGTACACATGAATGTCTATAAATTTGTTTCTCTAGTCTATCTGGATTAACACAGAGCAGAACTGGTCCCTAGGGTTTCTGAAACCAATTATTTATGGGAACAGTCAGCCTCAGCTTTCTCCCTCAGAGCAACTGGTGGGTTTAAATTGCTAACCTTGTGGTTAGCAGCCCAATGCTTAGCCCACTAAGCTACTAAACCAAATGAAGCCAAGCCCAGCCCAAATCAAACAAAACCAACTCATTGTCATCAAGTCAACTCCAACCCATAGTGACTCTACAGGACACGTAGAACCGCTCCTCCTGTGGATTTCTGAGGCTGTAACTCTACATGGGAGTAGAAAGCCTGTCTGTCTCCTGAGGAGTGGCTGGTGGTTTCAAACTGCCGACCTTGTGGCAGTCAACTCCTAACCACTATGCCCAACTCCAACCACAGCCCAACTCCTAACCACTGCCACCAGGCTGCTACAATTCCCACCAGGACGCCTTAAGCAATAATTATGAAGCAGGACACCTATTAAGCAATCATTTGAAACTGCTGCCTCAGTCCACAAGGTGCCTTAGAACTTAATGGGATAGGCATCTTTCATGACTCATCCAAAACGTGCTTACTGAGAATCAACTAAGTGCTTGACTAAGGTCCTTGTCACAAGAAGCAAACCATTCTGGGTATGACAGAGGAAACGGGGTGAGGGTAAGGTAAGTATGCAGTAATGAGAGTTGCCTTGTGACTCTGAAAATAAAGAAAATGCTAGTGTCAACAAGTGAACCCCTCATCTCTTAGCAAGACCGAAAGAACAAGAGGAGAAAGGAAAGTAAATTTAACTGCTGTTGCTGGGTGCTCTTGGGCTGATCTGACTGCTCGTGACCCCTTGTATCATAGAAGGCTTCACTGTAATCTCTATGGAAGGAGAGCTGCCACGTGGGTTTGAACTACTAACCTTTCAGCTAGCAGTCAGTGCTTAACTGCTACACCAGATGGGCTCCTTGGCTTTACCTGTAAGTCAAGGCTCTTAGCCGTTGTGCAACATGGAACACTTGAGGGGCAAGGAGGAGCTGGCCGGGTGCTGCTGCTCCACGGAGAGGCTTTGCACCCAGGTCCTGGGACCCTCTGAAGTCTCAGCTGGCCGCCGCCTCACCAACCAGCAACCAGCCTCCCCCAGTTCTATGTGCCCTGCAGACAAGCGATTCCCCAAATGGGTGGCACTACTTCCTGGGGGGCGCTGGCAAGATCCACGGGGGCTACAAAGCAGATACCTACACTTGATCCTGAACTGAAGGCTATGGTACAAAAGTTACTCATTCCTAGGGAGTAGTTTTTCATTCCCTGTAAAGGGGCCAGTAAGGCCAGCCATCTTTTGAGACGGAAGAGTCAATGCTGTCCTACAATAATTGAAAAGTTCTTCAAGAGTCACAAATATATTTTTTAAAAGCTAATGAAATCATCATTATCTGAATCATACCATTTAAAAGTGGCAATTTACAAAATAAAAAAAATTCAAAAAAAGTTTTAAGTGGTGATTTTTTAAAAAATCACCATCGTTTGAATAATATCCTTTCAAGGTCTTAAATTTTGTGGGAGAGCCACATGTATGCAGAGGAGCTGCGGTTTGCTGACCCCTGGTGCAGACAGACTCTGGAGGACTTCGAACCACTGGCAGTTTAAAGAGTTCCTTGCATATGGAAGCACTGTATCCCTGAGGCGGCTATCAATCCACTTAATGAAATCACGAATTATCACCAATAAAAATTACACTTAGGAACTTGCCCAATTCACTTGTGTTCCATGCACTGCTTCATACGTAAACTAAGTTAGAGTTTCAACAAGAGTAGTAATAGAAGAGTTAAAAATAAAGTAACCCCTTTGCTTAGGTAATGATAGTTATTAGTTATACTAGTTAATAATAATATGTGTTGAGTGCTTAATCATCGTCCAGTTACTGTGCCAAATGCTTCATCCACAAAAGGTTTCTTTCCATCTCTCAGCAGCCCTGAGAGAGCCTGTCCTCTTCCCTCTCATTTTCACGAGGAGGATGGAGGCTCTCAAGAGCTTAAGTGTCCCGCCCAACACTGTGTCCAACTTGCAATTGAACTGGAAGGGACCCAGGCAGCCGGAGACTCCTCAGCATCCTACTGGGCCATAACACCAGGCTCTTCCCAGCAGAAGAACTGAGGGCGAGAACAAATTCCTTATGCTCAAAGTTTCATTCCATAGTCCTATTGGTTTGAAACACTCTGAAAGCATCCATCTAAAACATATTCAGGAAAGCGCCTTTATTCGTTCTATCCAAGTTTAAGTCAACGTGAGAACCAGAGATCTTGCTAGAACAGACAGACCACAGTTCAGCAACTCCACTGACTGAGAACTGGACACGGAGTGGTCATGAGATGGCGAGGCTGCTGCCCAGACTCCAAGAACCTTACTTCCAGTGAGTGCCTTGATCTCTGGGGGACTCAAAGTTTGTATCTGTGAAGCCAAGAGCATTAGATTGCACCAATGGTTACCAAGTGGTGTTTGTTTGCTTGGGGCTTTATCCTGGGTTTTAAAGAGTTAATGATTCCTTACTATTTCGGTAAGAGTATACACAGCAATGACATTGTCCCTCCATCGATTGCTCAATGCCATCAGGTACTTTATTTCACAAGGTGTCAACATTCTCCTTAACGGTGTTCTGGTTGTTCGAGTTCTGACACTCTGGTTTCCCTGCCCCCCTTATCATCTCAATAGCTTAAATTAATTGTTGTCTTTGTGGGGGCATCTCACACAGAGGGTCCAATTTGCTTTTGGCATTAGCCCTTGATTTCAAAGAACACCTCTATGACTATTAGGAATTCATTCAACATTTACAGCAGGCTAAAAGGGAAACCACTGAGATTGTTTTGGGGGTTTGGGCATCCCACAGGTCAGCTCCTCACTAACAGCCCCCAGCCTTCCTCTCGCCCCACCTCCCTCCATGGCACCCCCAAACCTCTCCAGGAGCAAGGCAGTGCCAGGAAGCACAGGCTGAAAACTCCCACACTGATTCTCTCCAAACCTCCCTTGTCCCTCTCCAAGACGTCGAGGGGTGCCTTTCACACAGTAGGTACTTTGTAAAGCCGTGCGGGGACACAAATGAAATACTGCTCCGCCTTTTCGGAAATGCGGATATGTAGTTTTCATTTCCTCTGCTGACTGGCCTGGGTAGTTAAAGTCCTCAGATGGATCCTGGGGGAAAACCAACACTACCTTTATGGAAACGCTGCTTTCAGATACGGAGCTGACTTCCAAGTTCACCGTGGCCATAAGTTAAGGGTCTGTCAGCACTTCCATTATGAAAAGCACTTTGCGGTTTCATAACTGAGCTGTAAAAGTTTGCTTCGGGCTCTACTTCGGCATACAAATTGAAAAGCTTATTCTAAGCCAAAATGTGGGAATTCGAAAACAAACAATATATTGGTTTCAGGCATAGTTTTGAACTCGACTTAGCCATGCAAGATTTATTATGTGGGCAATTAGTGAAGACGGAGCCATTTGGGTCTTGAATTTTTTTTTAAAGGGGGGAGGTATGCATTTTGAAAGAAGAGCCCCTGAGCCCCATCAATCCTTCTTTTGGGCTACTGATGTTTATGATGCATGGAAGACTACACACCGCGGAGACCCTGACTCAACTTACATTTTCTTTTCTCTGGTTTTTTTTTCTTTCTTTAAACCTTTCTGTTAATCACATCCAACCACACCAAGCAGTGCCGATTCCGATTCCTCGTGACCACGTGGGACACATAGGACGGGCTAGAACTGCCCTCTGTGGTGTACGAGAATGTAGATCTTCACATGAGTAAAGCGTCTCTCCTTAATCACATCGGGATGATGACATTGCTTTATTTCCATCCAAAGGCAAGTGATTCAAATAAGAACAAGAAAGGGACTGAGGGACTTGTTATTCAATTTGGGTGGGGGGGTAGTGGTGGTTCAGGAGCAGAATTCATGTCTTCTACTCAAGAAACAAGGCTCAATTCCCAGCCAATGCACCTCCTGTGCAGCCCCTATCTGTCTGTCAATGGAGGTTTAGGTGTGGCTGTGATGCTCAATAGAATTCAACAAAGCCTCCAGAGTAACACATACTAGAAAAACACAGACTAGAGAGCTGCTATCTGTTTCTGAAAACACTATGGATTACCAGAGTCTGGCATCGTTGTGCACTGAATAGAGCTGGGCCTATCTGATCAAGGGCAGATAAGCAACAGCAACCACACACCGTGGCTGATCTGGAAGAGAACTGAGGCGTCATCTGGTCAGATTTCTGAGTTGACACATCAGGGAACCAAGACTCCAGGGATGACAGATCTCTCGGAAGGCATCCTGCTTCCGGCCATGAACAGGAGACCCTGGAGGCATCCCTTATCCTAACTTGGTAAACGGCTAATCATCACTCCTACCAGATGTAATCACTAGAAACTCCAGGATGCCAGTGTTCTGGGTTATTACAACATCTAATGTGACACACACGATGGTGCTGCGATTATAGAATACCACCTCCCACACACAGTGGGCCAGGTACTTTGTCCTTCTGAGGACCTAGTGACAAGCCACCTGAGATTAGAGGCCCTGTGGCATATTTATGTTCTGTACCCTTCGGTTAGGCCCAGTTCCGAGTCCCTGGAGCTGTGGGTTAGTTACCAAACACAAGTTAAGGGGTCACAGCCGGTAATGTCGTGCAGGGAGAGACCCAGGCATGGGCCTGTGAGTAGTTTAACAACAAATGGGTCAGTCCTTCAGCTTGAGAATGCAACTGGATGAACCAGGCTACAGTTATTGAACATCTGCTTCCAGAGAAAATCATTTACTATGAGTCTGATCCAGCGCTCGACAACACTCTTTTATGGCACGAGAAACGGCTTCAAAATGTAGACCTTCCTCCCCTCCTCCATATGACTAGACTCTAAACGCAAACTCACTACCATCAAGTAAATGCTGACTCACGGCGACCCTATAGGACAGAACCGAACTGGCCCTGCGAGATTCTGAGACTGTTATTCTTTAGAGGAATAGAAAGCCAAGTCTTTCTCCCAAAGAGCGCCCGGTGGGTTCAAACTGCCAACCGTGAGCCCAGTATGTAGCCATTGTGACACGAGGGCTGCCCTGTATTACTAAAACACCCTGTTAGTCCCTCTGACCGTGTGGTAAGTGCCAGCTCACCCATTAGTCTCCTGCACCCACACTGTGCTTGGGAGCAGGAGCCACATCTCAATCCACTGTTCATCGCAGCTGTCAGGCACAGGGAAGATACTCGAAGGACGCTGGATGAAAGAACAAGCACATGTCCTCACTAATAGGGTCAATCTCTCTGCCTGCAGCAGCTGCCCAGCTCCCTCCTCTGACCTCTCTACTCTGCACACGGCCCCTGGCCCCACAGAAACCACACCCCTCAGCACCCACCATGTCACTGCACAGAAATGCTTTTTATAGGGAAAAAAATAAATAAAAGAAAGAAATTTGGGCAATAATAGCCCAGGAAAGTATTTCCTTAAGTCGAAGAGGAATTTGAGTCAGAAAAACAGGAAATTCCTAAATACCTGGTTAGGAGATCACAGCCCACGCCAATCTCTCTGGTCTCCACTTCAGTCTTCAGCTGGGTTTCTGTTAAGTAGTCCAACCTGCTTTGGAGTTCATTATTCTAGAGATGAAGGAAAAACAACAACAAAAAAACATTGTTCAAGCAAATAGATTCCCTCCAAAATCAGCATGATGCAATTTATATGCAGCGTGTGGGTTTTTCTCATACCTGGATAGCTATCCCAGCCTACTTACTGAGTACCCCAGTATGGGGTCACTATGAGTTGAACCCGACTTGATGGCTCAAGATAGCAACAAGTGCCCAGTTTATAACAGATGGTTTTTGCGTCAACTTGGCCGGGCGAGGGGCCTCCCGTGATGTGAGATCTCATAGAATGTCATCAACTCCATGGAGAGATCTTCTGGGAGGAGAGCCAAGAAGTTGTGGGATGCCATGTGTGTACCCACTCCCAAATCAGGTCACAGTCAGTACAGTTGATGAGAAGTTTCCCCAGGGGAGTGGTCTGATACTATACTGACTCTTGGAGAAGACTTCCTCCCTTCAAGCGGATATGAATCCTGCATCTGTTGTATCAACTTAGACTTGAAACAACAAACAGCCCACCATAGTGCCTGCGGAACCTGGGAGCAATCGAGGAGCTGCCATATTGCCTGGCAACCTGGGATGCATTTGACTCTGCAGCCATAAGCCTGGCTTGCTGACCATGGATTCATCGATCTCTGCCTCCACCAGCCTCTGGTCTTCCTGCTTCCTGGTTCATCTTCCTGGAAGTTATGTGAGTCAGGAATAGACTTAGCATCTAACTCATGGACTTGAACTGGACTGGATTTAACCACTTCTACAACTGTGTGACCCACTTCCTTGAGGTAAAAATATGTATGCTTCTCTTGCTGGCTTTGATTGCCTAGAAAATTCAGCCTAACATAATGTTAAAGAAATATTCATTGACTATTGATTGAATATTTACAAATAGCTATTTATATAGTTACATATGCATCTAATTTTAAATAAATGAAATTAAATGCCTTAAACTATACTTTAAGTTGCTTTCTGGCTCCTCATGCAATAGGGTTTTAAAAATATCTTCCATGTTTATTATTTTTATTTTAAATTAACAAACTATTTTAATGTGTTCACAGCATTCCATTGCATGGGTATACCTTACTCATTTAACTGGTTTCTTACTGATGGGCATTTAGGTATTTATCTTTTTTCCCCTGCAATTATAAATAAGGTGCAGCTCAACTTTAACACCCTCTCATTAAGCTATAAAATGAGTAAGTCTATTAATTTTATTTAGTGGGAAATACCTCTCTAACTTAATAATTAGTATTTCATAGGTGTGAAGAATTCTGAATCCCAAACAAATAAAGCCGAACAAGTCACTTGAGATTAAAATCAGTATTTTGAATAGTTCCCCACACACCCCAGCCCCACCCCAAACAATTTACATTGTTCGAAGATTAGATGCCCAAGAACTGTAAAAGCACCTCAGAGGGAGGTGAAAGCTAGAAAGAAAAGAAGCAAGAGACGTGAAGACTTTGAAATGAAAATAGATGAAGCAAGTATGCCCAGATTCCAAAAATGAAAAATCACACAAGATTTAAAACAAAAAACAACTTTTTGATATTTAGAATTTTGAGTACTTTTTAAAAAAAAGTTATTCTATATATTTTTCTACTGTTTATTGTATTTTTTTTAGCATGAGGCACAACCATGTCTAGCTTATTGGCTGTATTCTCAAAGTGTGGCAAACAGGAGATGCTCAATAAATCCTTATTGGATTAGAAAATGCATAGATGCTTTTCAACAAAGCACATTCCATGCACAGCCAGAAAAACATGAAAGCAGCTGTGTGTTTTTCCATCTCTTTTTAAAGTCAAAACTGAAGTTGGGACATGATTCTAAGACCCCAGTTATACCAAGAGCAGCTGATTCAGTTTGTAAGGAGGGATGTGGGCTGTGACTCGGTGGCTCCTGCTTTGCATGAGGGAGTCCAGCGCTGGGACAATCTGCACCCTCTGGAATGGAAAGGCCTACGGATGCTTATGACAAATAGGAACCCGGGTAAAGAAGAGAATGCTTTCCAGACTGCTTAGCAGCTGACAGGCCCTGGCAGATCTATGGGCACTGAGTCTATCACCTGGTGCTCTGGATGGGAGAAAGGTGCTGGCTCAGGGCCAGGGAAATATCAACATTCACACCACACACACACACACACACACCCACACACACTTTCCCCAGCAACATCTGGATTTTCCTATTCGCTGGGAAAGAGGGAGGCAGAAGAGCCCTGACCTTGAACAAGCTCCGCCATCTCAGGGCCTTGCCCCTTTTCAAAGTAGAGAACTGAATCATCAGGAGGTCACAGAGTGCTGGGCTTGGGCCTGTGGTTGAGGGGCATAAAAGACAACGCTTGTGTATATCCCCCAATCGGGAGTCAGTGATTAGAGGGCCGGTCACCCCAGACCCTTGGTCCTGGTTCATGAGGACTCCCCACATGCAGGTCAGAGATGCGCAAAGCAAAGGAACCAAACGCTTCTTGTGGAAATGTGAGGCATTGGGTAGCTGTAGGGAAACAGGATCAACCTTACAGAGATGAATGTAGCATGATTTGCTACCGGAGGACCTCAGTCTTACGGTAGCCACTCAACTTAGAAGCAAACTCACAGCCATTGAGTCAACCCTGACTTACAGCGGCTCTCTAGGACAGTGCAGAACTGCCCCTGTGCGTTTCCCAGAGGGCAACACTTCACGGAAAGTAAAAACACCTGTCTCTCTGCTGAGCAGTGGCTGGCTGGTGGCTTGACAGTCACAGCCCAATGCGCAACCACAATGCCACCAGGGTTCCTCATGGGAGGTACCGTGTCATAAAATAACAGAACAAGGGCCATGCCGACAGAACAAGTTCAATCCCTTTGTGACTTCGGACCAACCCCAAACCGGAAAAGGCATTACAATGAACCTTCCCATGTGCTCAGGAAGATGAAGTCTCCCCGTCTCTCCGAGGAACTGAGACAGAAATCCAATGTTTGATCCCTGCCCATCCACCAGGATGCTGAAGTTCAGGTTGTGTGAGGACGCAAGAAAGACCAGCAAATTGGCAAGGTGGCCCAGGCTTACAGGAAGAAATATGTCGTCTACCTTCACTGGGTGAAGCGAGATCAAGCTAATGCGCACCTGCCCAGGTGGGCCTTCACCCCAGCAAGGTGGGTGTTATGAAGCTCCAAATGGACAAAGACCACAAACAGATCCTCAAACGGAAAGCCGAAGCTCACCACGCAGGAAAGGAAAGGGGCAAACACAAGGAAGAACCACTTGAGAAAACACAAGAGTCCAATAGTCTCGTGCACAACTTCCATCGAAACCGGCAGAATTGGGAAAGAAAAAGAAACGCAATAAAAAGACCAGCTTCCTGGCAGAAGTGAGCGGAAGGAGGAATCCAGGACAACCAGAACCAACCACACGGAGAGCACAGCCCAGAGGGAGTCAGAGAAGGGGAGTGTGTGATAGACTCCTCTCAGGTCTCTGGCTGACTCCCTGGAAGCATGAATGTGGGGGGCGGGGTGGGGGGGCGGCAAACATAAAGAGGGTTACAGCCAAGGCTTCAAGTTCTGGACAGGAAGTCACCAACTTAGAATAAACTCAGGTTATGACAAGCCACATCTAAGCATTAGTAATATGTACTAACACCAAGGTTGGGGGTATGCTCCGCTGCCGGTATCAGTCGCGGGTGTTCAGTGGTGGCATGGCTTACCGTTCAATATACTGCCATGTGGATTTGGTTTTCTAAACTAACTGGGGGGCTTTAGCTGCCTGAACACAGCCCCAGGTCTCACACTAACACGGGTGAGGCGATGCAGGAACAGGTCGCGATTACTAGGCAGACAATGAAACCATGGAAGTCAGCGGACTATGGAACGAGATTCTTAAGGCACTGAGAGTAGGAGACTTAATCTAAACCCCAATGTCGTTCAGGAATAGTGGACAAATGAAGACCTTATTTTAAGATGAGAAAACTTCAGGGATTTTGCCATCACCTGACCTCCTGATGATTTGAAACAAAATTTATAACAATGTATTATGATTAGACAACATAGTCAATCTTACAAAGACAAGCATTTAATAACACCACTATTATAAGGGAAAATAAGCATGGTTTTTATACCAAAAGATATGACTTTGAAGCCGACAAGGTGGCATGGGGACCGGACTAGGGACACGGGAGAGGAGGAAATTATAAAGGGAAGGAGGAAGGATGGGAGGGGGAAAAAAATGAAGAGAACCAAATTTATGGGGGTGGGGGGTGTTAGCAGAATATTATTGCTGATTTCATTGGCTGAGACGGGCTATGTAACTATATGTCCAATACGTTTCTTTAAAAAATCAAAATAGAACTCTTTTAACACTGAGAGTGAAAGTTCACAGTCTTAAAACCCCTCCAGGTTCCTTACCTCTTGGATCTAAATATTGGTCTAAATGGCTTTAAAAAAAAAAGGGAGGAAAAGTAACACTGAAATGGACTTGGAGTCGTTAGTGAAGTACAAGTTCATCTCAAACATATGGGGAGGGGACACAATGTATTACGGGTTTCTCATCAATGCAGATGCATTCATTCTGACTCGCCCGACTGCTGGGTTTCTGTGTTTTTACCTGGAGTGACCCAGTATTTTGAAGTGGGCTGTGAACAGTGTATGTCACGAAATCTAGAGCAACCATTAAAACGTTACAAAGAGAGCTAGCAAAAATGTCATCCGAAAAATTAAAACAGACATCTAAAAAATATTCAAATCATGCAAGAAAGAAAGGAAGGAGGGAAATCAAGGAATGAGCAGAAAAATATAATAAACTAGTAGCTCCAGACTCAACCACATCCGTAATTGGTTAAATATTACTGGATTTTTATGCAATGTTACTGGATTACACCTACATTCAAGGCAGAGATTTTTTAATCAGGTGGGTATAACTCAAATACATTCTTTTGAATAAAAAGTAAGATACACATTACTAAATGCCATCAATAAAAGATGCACTTTAAATACCAACCGGTGGCTGGAAAGAGATACAAGACACAAATGAAAAGCTACATCAGTGTTCGATAAAATAGACTTCAACAAAAAGAGAAAGGTAGAGACCAACATTGCATAACAATAGAAAATCAATTCTCCACAAAGATACAATAATTGTAAATATGTATTTACTCGATAGTCTCTAATGCATGAAGTGAAAACAGATTTTTAAAAGAAATAGTCAAAAGCCATGAGCAATGCCAACATCCCTCTCTCAATAATTGATAGAGCAATTATACAACAACCAGAAAAGTCACAAATGATATGAACAATATTAGCAAACTAATTGACACTTACAGAACACACAAAATAACGTAATATTTTTCCATATTTAGCTAAAAGAAGCCATATGTCAGATTATAAAACAAGTCTCAATAAACTTACAGTAATTAAAACCATATAAAGTATGTCACAATGATAACATAACTAAATTTAAAATAATAATAATAAAAAAGATAGCTAGGAAAACCTCAGATATTTGGAGGTTAAGCAACATACTTCGCAACTGGATGATAGTGAAAATGAAACATAGCCAGTCTTGTGAGACTTAGCTAAAACAGAGTTTAGGGAGACATTTTATAGCTTAAACGAAGAAAGAAAGGTCTAAATTCGTGGCCTGTGCTTCCACCTCAAGAAGCTCAAAAGAGAAGACCAAAGTAAATCCAAAAAAAGTTAGAAGGAAAGAAATAATAAATATTAGGATAAACACCAACGGAATCGAAAAAACAGTAAAAACCTGCTTTAAAAAATAAAAGCAACAAAATCAATGCCTCGCTTCTTCTCCCTTTGCCACCCCCCTCCCCCCACCGCAGAGCTATACTGAGCAAACACGCAAAGAGAGACAGAAAAAAGAAGAAAATCACATGGATTAGGAATTCTGGGAGAAAGACGAGGTTGTCTCCTTCAGTGAAGATTTACCGCATCGGAGGACCGATCACAGGGATCTACATGTGACCTCCTCCCTGGGGGACAGACAACAGAACAGTGGGTGGAGGGAGATGTCGGGCAGGACAAGATAAGACAAAATCATAATTTATAAATTATCAAGGGTTCATGAGGGAGGGGGGAGCATGGAGGGAGCGGAGAAAACGAGGAGCTGATATCAAGGGCTCAAGTAGAAAGCAAATGTTTTGAGAATGATGATGGCAACACATGTACCAATGTGCTTGACACAGTGGATGAATGGATGGATGGATTGTGATAAGAGTTGTATGAACCCCCAATAAAATGATTAAAAAATCAAAACAAAACAAAAAGATTTACAGCATTAGACCCACTGGAGAGCACAAGTAGTGACCATACTCTGTCCTACAGGGTCACTGTGAGTCAGAATGGACTCGATGGGAGTTCATTTATTTTACTTTTTTCAACTTAATTTAATTTTCCATAGAAAAGTACTCTTAAACTTCTAAAATCCCTTGGCTATCCAAGCACTAAAGGCTGTTCGTCCTGGCCAAGCATTCTTTTTAAAATATATGCACACACACAATTTTATTGGGACATAATCCAAATATCATACAATTCAACAGTACGATCATATCAATAAGTGTTGGACAATCATTACCACAACCAGTGTTAGAACATTTTCTTGTATTCCTTGTGTTCCCCTAACCTCCCCTGCCACACCCGCAGGTAACCATTAACCCAGTTTACTGCCTCTATAGCGTCATCGAACCTGGGTTTCAAAGACAGTCTATTGTTACATAAAAACAGCATCACCAGAAGGATTCCACGTGGAACCCCCCTGGGCTTTGTCTCAAACTCACCTGTACAGCAGATTGAAGGACCTAACAGACTGTGGATTTAGGGCTGACCTGTAAGAAGATGACTGCTTTCCTGAGGTGAAGGAATTGGAGGTGCTTGGACTTGGCTTGGATCTCTTGCTTTGAGGATCCCCAGGGAAGGGTGTCTGGGACGACCATATACTTTCTGTTTTAATGCCCCCCTGGATTTTTTATGACATGTATTCATCGGGGTCTACCTTCGTGAATGAGTGTTATTGAAAGTTTTGCCCTATGACATTATCGATTGGGGTTTTTCCTTGTTCTGTTTTATCGTTGTTGCTTTCTGTTTGCTTCCTGTGTGTGTTTTTCTGCTTGTGAAATCCAGGACCGGCAGATCTATGGAGACAGTAACCGGATTAATAATGTCCTTGGGACATGACAGGGGAGGGGTGGGGGAGGGGGAGCTCACACCAATGAGCATGAGAAGAAACATTCTAAAATTGATGGTGGTGATGATTACACAACGCTTCTTAAAATGATCGAGTGATTCAATTGTATATGTGTAGTATGTGACAAAAACACTCTTTTTAAAAAGAGATAGTAACTAGATAAGGGACCAGATATTTGATGATTAGTACCGCAAACATATCTACATTCATGGATAGAACCAGTCAGTGTAGGCAAATCACAGTCCCACAATAAATACGTATCTACATTGAAAAAGGAAAAAACACCTCACTGCCATTGAACTGATTCCAACTCAGAGTGTCCCAAAGGGCAGGGTAGAGCTGTCCCTGGGGGGTTCTGAGACTCTAACTCTTTGCAGGAGAAGAAAGCCCAGTCTTCCTGAAGCACAGAGACAGGTGGTACTGCAGGTGGAAGCCCACTATGACGCTAGGGCTCCCATTGGTTGGTGCGTATAAGAAGCAAGACACAAAAGAGTATACAGTGTATAGTTTGTTTACATAAATACAAACAAATCTATAATGGCAAAAAGGGATCAGAGTGACTGAAACACTCATTCATGGTTGCCTGGATTTCAATGGGAAGCGGAGCATTTGAGGCGAGTGATAGAAAATTCTGTATCTTGATTGTGGTGGCCGTTTCCTAACACATAACGTATGCTGAAGTCCATCAACACATATACCTGGTATCGATGTGGTTTGTTTGCATAAATGATACACAATAAAGTTGATAAGAATTAAAGACAAAATGCAAAGACCATGAGAACCTGAACATGGGCAATAGGAAGCAAGTCAGGCAGTCGGAGACACACTTGAGCTATAGAGAGAATGATCCACAAGACGGACAGTACAGCGAAACCAAGGCTCTCTGGTCCTCAGTCCCAGAGTGCGGCTGCGTGGAATGACAGAGTTGCCTCCAACTGCTGCCTGGACCCCGTGCTGGAAAGAAACTGCCTCAGGACCGAGAATCAAGTTCTGGGATTTTCCTGCTTTCAAATACCACCACCTTGTGTTGATGAGGGTAACACATACCAAGCTGCGGCTGGGGAGGTCTGTGAGCCTTCCAGGATGGAAGAATCCCGGGCGGCAACATTTGGCTTTCTTTTTTTTTTGGGGGGGGGTGGAATTATGTCACACGTAAATGGCAGCCTCCCCTAGACCTAAAAGAGCAAGCAAGTAGGAGCTGGAGCACCTGCCCTATTCATGAATGTGCGTCCCATCAAATGCAGACGGAAAGCCCGGGCGCCTGGTGCTGCCAGCTGAGATTAGACAGAGAAGTGCACAGGAGTGCCCCGAAAGCACCAGCACCGCACCGAGAGGCCAGGTGTCACACGCATTAAATCGAGGACTGACAAAAGGAAGGCGTTTGAGTCCTTTCTCGGTTTTTTTCTTAAATAATATTTTTTAAATTAAAAAATCTCTTTTGAAATATATCCATTCCTTAATTTATCAGCATGATTAGGTTCCCAAGAGCAAAACTGACCACATCAGATCACAAAATAGAGGATGATGATCTCATTACATAACTGCCAAACCACTAAGGATCAGGGGAGTCTATCACAATGATCTGCCTATGGCCCCCTCCCTGGGGGGATGGACAACAGAAAAGTGGGTGAAGGGAGACAATGGGCAGTGTCAGACATGAAAAAATAATAATAATTTATAAATTATCAAGGGTTCGTGAGGGAGGGAGGGGGAAATGAGGAGCTGATACCAAGGGCTCAAGTAGAAAGAAAATGTTCTGAGAATGATGATGGCAACAATGTACAATTGTGCTTGACACGATGGATGGATGGATGGATGGATGGATGGATGGATGGATGGATTGTGATAAGAGTTGTACAAGCCGCCAATAAAATGATGAGAAAAAAAACAACAACACTAAGAGTCATAGCCCAGACAAACTGCCACATAACCATACAGCCAGTTTTACGCGCGTCTAGTACCTTGGCCTTTGTTATTGCCTGGTACACGGTGTTAATGGGCAAAAGAGCCAGAGAGAGGATTTTTACTACTGTCGTAAATGTTCAACAGGGTCGTCAAGAAGCGAGGAGCTGAAGATTCACTTGTGGTTATAAGAAATAATACAGAGGAATTCTGTGTGTCCTTCACCCAGGCGCCCCCAGGACATCATCTTAGAAAACTATCCACCAATATCATGATCAAGGTACTGGAAGTGATCAATTCCCACAATTTTTCTATTGCTTCAATTTCCTATGGTCATCTGTATTTAACTCCACATAATTTTATTACACGTGTAGTAAACTTAATAGTAATTGTATTCCATGTGTAGACCTGTGTATGTACCACTACAGTCAAGATTTCCTCTGATTTTTAAAAGTTTAGCTGCATGTTTAAGGTGTCTAGTAGACATCTGTTTTACTTTCTTATTCTTGTGAGTGTTCGTTTGCTTGCTTTTGAATGTTTTCCTTTATCAGAAATCCGGGATAGGTAAATCCGTAGAGACAGTAACTGGATTGAGGAGTTCCCTGGGGCAAGGCAGGGGAGTTTGGAGGGAAATTGAGAGCTAATAATGATGAGTTCAAGAATGAAGAAAATGTGCTAACACTGAGTGTGGTGATGGTTATACAACTCTTACTGATGTGACTGAATGATTGAATTGGTTGATATGTGAGTGAGACGCCAATAAAACTGCTGGGGGAGGGAAAGATTCCTGGCAGAGAAAAACACTGAATTTGTTCAGCGTTTCAAAAAACATCTATCGTATGAAGATTCATGCTTGTGATTTTATTTTAATAATGTTTTCTAAACAATTACTATTCAAGGAGGTGAGAGAATACGTATTTGTTCAGACATTAAAAATGGCATATTTCTACATAAGAAATATTTTAACCGGTTGATAAAAACTCAGTCTGATGAGGCTAGGTTGAGTAAATTTTTAGAAATCCGGATAGGTGAATGCAAACCAGAAGCGAATGAGAGTTTAAACACAGGTAACTAAACACACAGGAGCTGTAATTTCAGAGGCACTTCAGAAACAGAAAAGTTCATTCTGGACTGGAGCTGGGCCCCGCGGCTGTGAAGGGGAGAAGAAAGAGGCAGGGATGGGGCTAGTACCCCATCCCCTCCACTCTCGGAAGACTGAGACTCCTGGGCCTAGAATCTGCCACCAGATCCCCAGAGTCATTCAGAAAGAGAGAACAAATGAACATGCAGCTCATCGCCCCTAAACGGATGGCGATTGAGAACTCAGACTCTGGACCTACGCGTCCCCATCTCTCCCTGTCACTGTGGGCAGAATCGTTACTGTCTCAGATTCTCGGTTTCCACATCTACCAGATGAGTGCCATACAATCTAACTCACAGGCCGTTCCTTTGAACAGAGCGAGGACAACAAAAAGAAGTCAACGACTACCCAGGGCTTAGTACAGGCCAGGAGCCCCGCGGCGGTTGACAATGGAAGGGCGAGAGGTTTGAGGGCACCCAGAGATGTCGCTGCAAACAGGGTGCACGTGAAACAAATCAGCCATGGAAACCGCTGCTGAGGATAGGGCTACTCGACCACACACGTGAGATTAACAGGGGTCGAGATGGACTCCTTGGTGTGTGTGTGTGTGTGTGTGTGTGTGTGTGTGTGTGTATGTTAGGAGGGGTGTGTGTACGTGTACATTTAGTACCTGTCAGACACTTCGTATGAATTCTCATTTCACTGTCACGCACATATACTTTTACAATGATAGAGAGCTTCTCCAGGTCCATCCAACTAATAAGAAACAGATCCAGGACGCAACCGTGGCTGAGTCAGATTCCACTCTTAACCTGTGCCTTACACGGGACATATGGAAAGTATCTAACAGCGCCCAGCACACACTAGGTGCTTAATAAATGTCACCTCTTTCCTCTCTCCTTACTTCATCGCTCTCTCCCAGACTATCTCTCACCGGGGCAGGGCCATCACGAGCAGCACAGACAAGGGCAGATGGTTGGCAACCCGAGAGACTCAGAAAGAGAGGGCTCTGTGCCAAGCGCTTAATAAGAGCCCTCCGAGCAAATGGATTTTGGCTTCTCGTTTCTATTAATACCCAAGCTCTGAAAACGACTTCATATCCCATAATTTCCTTCTCTGGAACCTGCACAAAATCCACAAAATGACTTTCAAAAGGCAGGAAAGTCGGGAGTCCTAAATATCTCCAAGTTTCAGGGGAAATGAGGTCCCCTCTAAGCCGTGTGGAGGAGTCCCGGTGGCACCGTGGTGCACAGACGTGGCTGCTCACGGCAAACCCACGTCCCTCTCTGTGGGAGAAGGCTGCAGGCTGCCTCCATCGGGGTGGCAGCCTTGGCCACTGTGGGGGCCGTTCTCCTCTGTCCTATAGGATCTCTAGGAATTGGAGCTGGCTCAGAGGTGGGTTTTGGGGGGACTGGGGTTGATCCTGCAGTCTGGCTCTGCACTCAGTTTGAGCAAAATCAGTGCCTTGGTTATTTTATTTATTTATTTGCTTCTTCTCATTTATTAGTATAGAATCATAGATAGAAAAATCCTCACCTTACCTTCTTGAATGTTGTTGAGAAAATTATGGGAGGAATGCATGTGGAAACGCTTTACAAACCATGAAGCACAGCACCCGTGTGGGAAATGATCAGCATGAACCAACAGCTTATCAGGCTGGCTGGGAGAACTCTTGAACACGACAGACCAGAGCCAGAAAGCAGAGGTAAGCAGCCAGCTAATGGAGGAGAGTCGCCCAGTTAAGAAAAACTAGCTGTCAGAACCTCATTTTCAGTGCTGGCAGTTAACCTTCCATCAGTTTTATGTGGCCAGGAAATAGCCATATTTTTAATTAAGTGTCCGTGGAAGGCTCAGAAACATTAAATTTAACGGGAGGGCAGACATCATCTTAAAGAAACAGTTTCCTACCTCTCCTTCTAGGAAAGATATCTTTTCTAAAAGTTGCAGTATTAAGAGCTGCTTCTGTTGCAACTTCTTCTTTAATGATTCAATCTGTAAAGAAACAGGAGAGAAATGATCAATCAAAAATATTGACATGCAAGTAAATCAGCTGGAAGAGGTATTTTAAGTTTATTTCAACAGAAGCTACAACTTTGTTTTTAAAAATTGTTTTAATAAGAAGAATAAAATTTTTATTGTCTTGGAGAAAAATAGTATTAAGATATGCATTTACTTCTTTGGACATGTTAATCAGGAGAGAGGACATCTTGCTTAATAAAGTAGAGGGACAGCAAAAGAGAGGGAGACCTTCCACAAGATGGACTGACACAGTGGCTGCAACAACGGGCTCAACCATAAGAACAAGTGTGCGGATGGTGCAGGACTGAGCAGTGTTTCGTTCTCTTATGCGTCGGGTCATTGTGAATCAGAACCACTCGGCAGGCCTACAACAACAGTGCTGGCCACAGCTGATCAAACTTGCTTCTCAACTGCCCAGCGCTGGAGGACAATGCATGGGGGGCCAGGGGCCAGAGGGAGCCTCTGGTCTGACAGGACTCTTCCCTGGGTGTTTGTTGTTGTTGTTTCGGATGACCACACAGGGTAATTCTCTCCTCAAAGGGACCCTGAATCAGCCACGAGAACTGAGGACATGAAAAAGCCAGCCACTGAGACAACCACCTGCCGTCTGGGAAACGCACTGAGCACAGTGTGTCATGATGGGCCCCAACTCTCCCCCCGGGCTATCCTACAGTGCTGTGGGGGAGCCTGTGTGCCAGCCCCCTCAGGAGGCAAACACCTTGGGACCCAAGTCCTCAGGCTGTGTGCTTGCAGGGTGCAAACTCCATGGAAACGGCTCCCGGGTCTTCACAATCCGAACACCCAGAGACACCGGGGCCCTCTCCGCCCGGAGAACTCACTCGGCAGGTGAGCACACAGGTGGGTTCCTTGTCCTCCATCAAAGTGTACTGATCCAGGGTACTTTGTACACCAGGGACTCCACGTCCAGGGAAACCTGGGTCATTAACAGGATTTCGGAGAGCTGCGGCTCATTAATGTTAAGCCGTTGTTTCAGGTATGACTTCCCCTTGGGGTCGTGACGAACACCCAGGTTTGCTGAAGCTCTGCTTTGGGGAGTGGCAGAGACCGCGCTGATGTAACCCTGCCTCCATCTAAAGTCACGAGCAGCCCAGATCTGGACGATTTAGCATGGTTATCCCTGCTACTACGCTCGGGGTTGCTGAACCAAGTGTTTACACGATTTGGCTTGAGAAAGAATCAGAGTCACTACAGAGGCTAATGGGAGAAATTCGGGAGGGGGGGGGGCAGGGACTCTTGTGGCCTGAAGTCAGCAGGGAAAGCTTCCTACAGAGGTGTGACTTGAATGGGATTCTTCGCACTTTCGTCTTTTAATTCCATCTGGGATCCCCCTATCTTTGTTTTTCCTTCGAGTACCGTGTCTCCCTAGACAAAGCAGCAAAGACTAGTCTCTGGAAAAGGCCGTCATCTTTGGTCGAGTGGAAGGTCGGAGAGAGCGAGGGAAACAGTCGGCGCGACGGATGAACATCACCGTCACCATCACGGACTCCAGCGTGCCCCAAGTCGGGAGGGTGGCCCTGGGCCCAGCAAGGTCTCATTCTTCTATACAGAAGGTCACGGTGCCTGGGAGACAACTCAACGGCAATGAACCACAGCAACAAAGACAAGCCGTGGATTCCCTAAAATAGGAACTCTGTCCAGTACTCCGCTGTGACCCATCCCGGTCAACACTGGGAAGTGTGTAGGTTCATGACATAACCCGTGACCTTGAGAACATACTAATTTCCTAACAATCTAGCATACTGACTGTGAACATTCGTGACATCTATGTAGAAATCCCTCTCGGTACAAAATGATACAATTCCTATGGGGAGGCACCTTTGCCCTTAAAAAATATTACC
Organism: Tenrec ecaudatus; assembly: GCF_050624435.1. Classification (NCBI taxonomy): domain Eukaryota; kingdom Metazoa; phylum Chordata; class Mammalia; order Afrosoricida; family Tenrecidae; genus Tenrec; species Tenrec ecaudatus. Next base: position 118,801,714 of record NC_134543.1, on the reverse strand, counting down.
AACTGGGAAAAGAACATGGGCATGTTTACCCATTTACTCAGCACTCCCGTTTCTAGAATAGATCCCAAGGATACACTAGTCAATAGATGAAATGACTCAGATATGGGATTTTTGCTTTTCAGGAAAACTTACAAAACTCCATCCATGGCTGCTTAAACAAATCATGATGTCTCCGAACGTAATAATGACCTAATTATTAACAAATGGTTGCTGGCAGAGGAGGAGGGTATTAGGTAGTGGAGAAAGAATAGAAGAATTTCTGACAATACCTTTTACACTGCTTAACTTTGAACACATTATTTTACAGATAACAAAAACAAACAAGAAAAAGTGAACCCCCAAACCTGAAAAGAAACTAATATGAAGAAACGTAACTGTATGTTGAGGTAGTTAGTTTATTGTGCCAACCTGGGCGATAAACACATGTGGGGGTAATTGAAGGGCGGAGAGATAAATGGCTCGGTGAGTCTCGCCTTTCCAGTTCTCAGGTCTCTTGCTTTGTGATGATTGGACCAGGGTGCAGCTGCCTTAGCCAGTTCCCTGCTTCAACTGACAAGGCTCACTTCCTGCAAGACATCCCCAAGGAGAAGCCGCATGGACCTACCCCGATGCAGCCCTGGGTGCTGGAGAAGCTGTGTGGAGACCCCTGCCAGCGCTGAGATGCTTACACATTCACTAACTTGGCTTTCCTCCTGCAGTCGGTGTCATTGTGTGTGTTTTGTGAGATGGAGGAGGACTTTGTGGATTGGTGTCGGACATATGGGTTAATGTTGGACTTGTGGGCTTGGGCAGCACTGGACTGGGATGTTTTCTTGATGTACACTTAACTTTTATATAAAACTCTATATTATGCATGAGTTTCTGTGGATTTGTTTCTCTAAAGTACCCAGACTACTACATATGTCAAATTGGTGAAAATGATTCATTCAAGTGTTCATGGAACATAGCAATTTGTCAATTTTAGTGAAATGAATTAGAAGGATATTTAAATAGAGTTTCAAAGAAATATCTCATTCACTTAGAAAATTGCTTGTGATCATATTGATAATTGTTTACTTATTAAACCTAAACACAAGGCTCTATGGAGGGTGTTTCTCTTGGATCCAGGATGGAATAATTTGAACATTAGAAAAATGGAATTGATTAGAACACATGGGAAGAGATATACATAGGTGTATCTATGTCTCTCATGAGCTTATACAGAGCTCAATATTTGTGTGTATGTGTGTGTGTGTGTTCATGATTCTTAAGGAAAAGAAACAGCAATAGCTCATTGGACAACACTGGAAATGGCAAGCGCACCAGCCCCTTAGTTGGAAACTTGAAAATTTAGAGAGGAGAATGAAAGTTTTATCAAGCCTTCCTTGTACTCATTGTGCTTAAATTGACTAAAACGACCCACTTTTTGAGGAACAGGTTTGATGTGTAGAAAAATTCTGTAATTAAGACGTTACTAAATGGGGAAGCCATCATCCTTTCGCAGCTCCCGTGAAACAACTGGTTGAAGCTGCCACCAACATCCATGGATGAAACAGAGGCCAACACCTGCCGGGGAATGTCACACTCTCTAGTGTTGCTGCTGCAGCAACGCCACAAGTGGGTGGCATACACAAACACGTCTCCTCTCAGAGTTTGGCAAGCTCCAAGTGCACATTCCAGGTGCCAGTTCCCGGGAAAGGTTGTCTCTCTCCCTGTGGGCTCTGGATTGAAGTCTTTGAATTTTTGCTTCCAGGCAATCTTCATGAGGCTTGCTTAAACGTTTATATCTCTGAAGAGACGGACTTAAACCATGGTAGATGAATCCTATCTCAGCATAGCAAAGACAACCTATTCTCAACTGGGATTATAACCACACATATAGAGTTTAGGATTTAAAACCTGTTTTTGTGTGTGGGAGGGTGGGGATGCAACTCAACCCCTAAGGGGGAATTTAACAATGGCGTTAGTGGGCTTTCATGCCTGGACCAACAATCACCCTCAGGACCAACCGCAGTGGGACAGACAGACATTCCGTGCCCCTGGAAGCACCACTCAGGATGTAATCTTATGGTGGGTGGGGAAATTGAACCCCAATCTAATCACATGTCTAGAGCTGATAAGGAACCAGTCTAACCCAGAATATGGAACCTTTTACATGACAACTGGTTCCATTCCTGCCATAGGACAGTGGGCAGGGACGGGAGGGGGCAAGAACTAAGGGTGAGGGAATGGTGGTAGCCTGGTGGTGCCTGGGGGGAGGGTGATGGTATGCTTGGGGCTTTAGAACCATAACAAATACCCATCAACTTTGTACACTTTCTGGAACAAGCCATCAGTGAAAACGTGTATGCAGGACATTTGGCAAATTTTTATTACTGACTGGTATTAAATGATACCAAGGAATCCAAGCAGAATCTAATCACTAATTGCACTAAGTATATACTGGTATTATAATTATATAAGAAGAATCCCATGTGTTTTAGAAGTGCATAATGACACAGGAAATAAAAGAGGAAATGAAGAGGTAGATGAAGCAAATGTGGCCAATCCTTGCTATTGTTGAATCCAGGTCAGGAGTCTATGGGGTTGCATTGATTATTTTTTCTCTTCTAAGTGCATTTGACAATTTCATTATAAAATATTCTACATTCCACTGGATACTCAAAAGTGCAATCTTCTGATATGGAAAGCAACCCACAGGGAACACGCTGGAGAAAACATGCCTGATGCTTATAATAATGAAAGGGAAATCTCAAAGCCAGTAATGAGATGCTCTTTAAAGTCTATTAAATTTACCCAAAACTATTGCCTAAAGAAAGCAGCATTGGCAGGGCTGGGGGGAGGCGGCCACTCTCACGTACTGCAGGTGGCATTGTAAATTAGAATGACCCTTTGGGCAATTTAGCAATAAATATTAAGAGCCATAAAGCTGTTCATGCCCTTTGACCCATTAATCCCACTCTTGGGAATTAATCCTTCGGATATAACTCAAATGTAGCAAAAAAAGCTACATATACAAAGATGTTCTCGCTCCTATTATTTATAATAGAGAGAAAATGGAAATCACCTTAATGTCTAGCACTAAAGGAATGAGCAATAAATTCTGGAATATCAATTTGATGGAGTATTTTACACAAACACCAAAAACAATTACACTGCAAAATGGAAAAGTGTTTACAAAAGGCCGGGGAAACAGGCGGGTTACCAGCAGTGAAGGGAAAAGTAGCGTTAGATGAACAAAGATAAGGTCGGAGTTGCGGGAGACGCATAGGCCCCAAGGGAAACGATTTAAAGAGAAACGGTTTGTTTGGTTTATATTTCCTTTGGTTTTTGCAAGAATACGTTTTCAAAAACCATCTCCATAGTGGTCCTTTATCAAGCAAGCAGGCTCTTCCTCATGCCACGCTCTTCTGAGAGTCTAGTTTCTTGGATTACTTTCTCACCATATATAGTGAAAGAATCCACCCAGAGGTCCACACTCCCTCATTTTAAATCCCCCATGCCTCTCAGTCTACGTACAGGCTCTCCAGGAAAACACCGGGTTGTTCTGGAATTCCCATTCTTGGTAATGCTATCCATAATTTGTGATGAGCCACACAATCAAATTATTAGCATAATCAATACAATACAAGTAAACATCGTTCTGGGATTCTCAGCTCTCAGGCAGGGTCCGCCTGAGCCCAGCAGTGACGGTTCTCACGAATCCGGTTGAAACCCCCAGCAGCTCCCTTTGGATGTATTCCTGCGGCCGTTTTTGAATGATCTTCAACACAATTTAACTTGCGTGCAATATTAATGATCGAGTTTGACCATTTCTGCACACTCTCGGGTCACTTTTCTTTGGAATGGCCACAAATGAGCCTCTTCTAGTCAGTAGTATCCATCTGGTGAAATGCGTACTGGAATTCCTTCATATGTTCCGAGAAGGTCAGCACTAGGTAATATTTGTGAAATTCTGGGAGCTTTACCCTTTAATGCTTATCAGAGTGTGTCTCTCTCCTCTTCTTCCAATTTTTGTCTTCACGACCATGCATCTTTGCAGCTCAAATGGAATATAGGTTTTGCAACCCAGTGGCTCCTGCAGGATGCCAGGTCTCTAAGACCACCGTTTGACCGTGAAGTAAGGTGGGATGAGTGGAAGATAAAGGGTCTTTTGATTTCTTAAAATTGGAAGTGGCTTTTAACTCATGGTATCAGCCAAGAGTTACCTGCAGAGGTTGCATACCCTAATCTGGCTACCCCTAGCCATGGCCACATATTGTGAACACCTACGGAGGGGGAAACTTTTCAAAGGTCCAACCCCCAAAGATTCTGAATCTTTAAAACTTCCCCAAACGTATAATGGCCTAATGCCCTAGAGTGACACACGAAGCCCATTTCCCTACGCCCTCCTCTCTCTCCCAGCTTCACTTCATGTCTGGCTCACCTCCACCGTGAACCTTCCATCCGAGCCACGCCATCCTCCTAGCAGGTAACCCTGGTGGCCCAATAGCAAAGGAAATGCTTAAATGCTATCTGGAAGGTTGGTGGTTCGAATGCACTCATCGGCTCCCTGATGATCTGTTCTCATAAAGATGAACCCAACCCAACTCGTTGCTATTGGGCCCATCTGACTCAAGGAGGCCCTCCAAGCCCTCACTTCAAGAGAAACATATGCCACGTCATTCTTCCATTGAGAACATGGCTTTGAACCGCTGATCTTTCAGTCAGTGTTTGAGTACATGAATCATGATGTCATCAAGGCTGCCTCCCCCCAAAAGATTATGGTCCAGAAAACGCTGCAGAGAGTTCTACTCTGACCAGTGAAGTTGCTGTGAATTGAAACCTACTACCTGATGACAGCCAACAACAACAATCCCCCTTGCACCCACTGGGTGTACCACACTCTGCTCCTACCTCGGGACCCTCGGTAAGCTCGTGCCTCCTTTGGGAATGCCTTCTCACCTTGTATCCCTTCTCTGCCAGCAGGACATGCGCTGTCATCACTGGCTCACCAGGAGTCTCTCAACTCCTCTCTGCCAAGTCTCCCTCCTCTGGGCCACCTCGGTCCTTGGGAAAATCCCAGTGGGATTCATGGCAGCTACTGTCATCCTCTGTGCACCTCCTCCACCAAGATCTAACAGCACCCCCAAGATCTAACAGCACCCCCACAGTGGACAACTGCTTAGGACATCACTTACTTCCTATACAAGAACACTTCTCTGAAGGAGCCGAAATCGCTCGTAGCCATCCACACATTCTTACACGCTGCTCGGGGCACAGGCTGCCACAGCAAAAGGATCCCTCTCAGTTTGTTTCCCAAATGGACAGGGATGTCCACCCGCTCAGAAGGAAAGGACACAAGGACTTGGCGTCATCAACTGGGTTGCATCCTCCCCAAAATGGGTGTGGGCCCGACGTGGGCTGGCCATCACAGGGGCGTGGCTGTTGTGGAACGATGGGGTTTGGCAATTGTTTAGTGATGCAATCATCCTCCTGGATGTGATGGGCCAATCGGGTGAAAAGGGGCTAATTAGGGGTGGCGCCACTCCCTTCCGCAGGTCACAGGTCTCATGGAAGGGGAGTTTCCAAGTGCCAACTCTTACTTCATGAGAGAAGAGGTGAGAGGTGTGAGCAGAGAGAGACGGACCTCAGAACCGCCAAGAAAGAAGCGCCGGGAGCAGAGCACTTCCTTTGGAGCCAGGGCCTCTGCACTGAGCACCTCCTGGATTGAACAGAAGATTGATGCCAAGACACATGGCGATCTCCACGGAAGGCCAGGCCCCCGATGCTGGAAGGAGATCAGGACCTTCCCCCCGGGCTGACCGAGAACGTGAGCCTTCCCCTGGAGATGGTGTCCCCTGGAGATGGTGTCCCCTGGAGATGGTGTATTTCCAGCCTCCCAGACTGTGAGAGAAATAATGTCTGGCCGTGAAAGCTATCACTTGTGATGGGATTGTCATCACAGCACTGAATGACCAAGGCAGTAAGATTGTGAGGCTTCTCAGCTTCCTGGGTTTCTTTCCAGGGGGGCTACCTGCGGGACAGGGGGGTTCTGGGTTCAGATGCCGAAAGAGGATCCGGTTGCAGGGTTAGGTCGATATAAACAGTACCCAGCAGCGGGAGAATGACACAACGTAAGTCAACCTTGAACTCAGGGACTGTGATGAGAAATGAAGGAACATAGGAAAGGCAAGAGAAAATGAGTGTTAAATATTAGAGCGCTGGAGACGGTTTTTTAAGGAACCAGCTTTGGGTGTTGCCTTTTGCCGGCTGGTAAGTGCTCATAGTCATGTCATGGGAGAAAAGCCGTGTATGAAACATGCAACACGCTGAAAAGGAGCCCCGCAAAGGAGCCCGTCGATGCCAATGTGAAATGAACTTGACTGAGGCTGGAATGGACATTAACATTCACAGTCACCCTCGGCCAACTTGTTTAACTCTTTGTAAAGCCCACTACTGCCACCAACTCGATACCGACTCCGAGTGACCCTACGGGACCGGGTAGAACCGACCCTGTGGGTTTCCAAGACTGTAACTCTTGATGGGAGCAGAAAGCCTCAGCTGTGTGTGTGCTTGTACACACCGGCACCATAGGACCAGCCAGAATACATCAAAGGTCCCCTAGCTTTCACGGTCAACGCCTCACTTCCTCCCCACTGCCTGGGGCCCCTCAGTTAAGAAGACACGCCACTTCTAAGTGCAGTTGGGAAGAAATACCTCCTGGTCCCTCAGAAGCAAACCTGCCAATCTACCAAAGCTGTGTTACTGCTAATCAGAGTGTCTTGTCAAAATCAAATGAAGTCGGAGTCAAAATGAAGTAATCTGGTCGCTCTGGGGGAGGGCATTTCATGCGGGGTCCCTGGGTGGTGCAAACAGTTCATGTGCTCGGCTGCTTACAGAAAGGGTTGGAAGTTCAAGTCCTCCCAGAGGAACCTTGGCGGAAAGGCCTACTTTATAAAACGCTGCCACTGAAAACCCACCGGGGCCCAGATCTACTCTGACACACACAGGGTCTCCATGCGACGGAGTCGAATGGACAACCACCAGTCGGTTATTTGCAAGAAGGTAGCTTGAAGGCCTCACTCACTGTGACTTCTGACAGCTCCAAGGAGCCGGTGAATCCGTGAACTGACTCAGGTACAAGGAGGCAGGTGAGAACCTTCAAGGGCTAAAGCTAAAGGGCTGTCGACACCTTTTTCCCTGGTTTCTTCTAGTCCCGACAGGGCCTGGCTTGTCACTGGGCCACTGTGATCCGGGCAGGATTGGGCTCACGTCGGAACCGTCTTGGATTCTCAGACACCCCACTGGTCAAAATGAGAATGCTGGACATTTTATTTTCTCCTCCTGAAAACAGATTTCTTTGCTACTGCTTTTCTTCATTCAGTCTTAGATGCCCTTCGGCCCTGTCATTTCAGAGTTGTATTTCTCATGTGCATTTTCCTTCCTAAAAGCCACCGCCGAATATAAGGCTGAAAATCATAATACAGCTTACGATCTTTGTTTTAAAAAAAAAATGCTCGAGCCCAGGAACGTATGACAAGATAAAATCTGCCCTGCACTAATGCCGGGGGAAGAGCCATGTACGAAGGGCAAGGGGAATGGGACATGATCTCATTTGGGGAATGAATTAAGGCCCCCACAAAACGAAACTGAAAAATTGCTCAACGGAGCTCTGAGTGGGGAAAGTGAAAAATCAATGAAGGAACGGAGGGAAAAGGGTGCCATTTTTCATCTTCATGATGTTTGATTGGGTTTGTGGAAATTCATTTTCAATTAATGTGTCTTGTGGCATTCGGCCAGGCTGGCTATGAACAGGGCACCGATTTTAATCAATGTTTTCTTATTAAGTTTGAAGTAATAGATGATACTAGGATGGTGCCATTCAGAGGGACCACTCGAGACTGGCTTCTGGGGTACAATAATGTAACTGGGTGGGATTTCTAGCTTCTCTTAAAGGCAACCCGACTTCTCCTGAGGGAGAGCACAGTGCGGCTGTGTACCATCGAGTCGATTCTGAGTCACAGCAACTCCACCTGACAGCGTGAACACGGCCTCCAGGGGGTTCCACAGATGCTCTCTCCCAAAGAGTCCTTGGTGGGTTAGTACTGCCCCCCCCCTTTTGCTTGGAAGCCGAAAGCAGCACCATTCCGACCCCAAGTCTCTTTAAAGAGAAATAACACACTGACTCTCTTGAGTACCTAAACACGAGAAGGAAGAGGTATGGGGGCCTGAGCCTGTGCTGCAGGATCTCGTTGATCTGAGTGATGCAGCCCTAATTTTACAGATGTGGAAACTGAAGTTCCAAGAACTTCTTCATTCATTCAACTGCACACCTCCGTGTCGCACAGGATGCCACACACTGTGAGCACAGCACTGAGCCAGGCAGGCATGGCCCCAGCCTTCATGCAATAAACATGGGATGCACTGTTGACGGCAGTGAATGTATGTTTGCACCACAAGGATAGATAAGGTCACGATCGCTTCCCAGGCAAACCAGCGCAGTTGGCGACCCAAGGGATAGATGTTGGCAGGGCTGGGCTCTGAGTCGGAAATGCTTCCCTGATGCCAAGACCCAGGTTCTTCTTATTCACCCCACAGTGACAGTCAGAGGTTTTCTTCCACGCTCCCTGGGATGGCCACCTATCACTGAAATGATACCCAGAAATTAAGCCAGGCTCTAGAAGCAGGCTGGCACTGGAGCTATGACCCTGCAAAGGATTTGAAGGGGCGCTGAATTTCCAGGCTGCCCTTGGTTATTCAATGGGAAGGAAGGAGGAATGAGAAGCGAGGACACCCTCCATGCCTCTCTTTCTCCATAACCATTCTTCGATGGATTTGGTTTCAGAGACAAAGCACAAGCACTGGGGAGAGAGATCCAGGGAGAGAGCTGGACCAGAGTAAGGCAGTGAGATAGTAGACAGGACGCATCGAACTCCACACCCAGCACAGAGCTGCTTCCCCAACAGTGTTTGGAAGTCCCCAAGGTTCAGGTGCTCTGAGACATGAGCCCTCACCAGCTCCCTCTGATGGCCTTCCTGCTGCTCCCCAAGCCTACGCGACAAGCACCCTACTAGAGGCATCTGTGTGAGGTTCCAGGCAGATCAAGCAATGCGGTGCCACTGAGGCAGTCAGAAGGGGCATTCCTCCTGGCTTCGTGCTGATACCAGACTCCCTGCCATCAATTCTATCCCAATGCACAGTGACCCTGTAAGACAGAGAAGAACTGCCCCCAGAGGGTTTCCAAGTCTGCAAATCTATACAGAAGTAGATTGCTTCATTTTTCTCCCAAGGAGCGGTCAGTAGATTTGAACCACCGACCTTTTGGTTAGTAGCCTATTGACGAAACCACTATGCCACCAGGAAACTTCTTGGCGCTGATAACCCACCACCATTGGCCTTTACCTACATTTCTAGCCTTGTCATTTCCAGTCCCTCCTCCAACCCCGTCAAACCCCATTCGTGCTCCTTGCACTAACCTGGGCTCTCCGGTCTCTTTGTTTTTGTTTATCGTGTACCTTCAGTCAGGTAAGTCCTTCTCCACCCATTCATTCCAAGCCACCCTGCGATGCCTGCCCAAATAACTACCTCCTCCCTACAGGAATTTCCTTCCCAGCATAATTAGCACTCACATCACAGGCTGCACGTGGAGGGCGTGGGATGCCCTGATTACTGTCAGCCCTGACCACCGCCTCAGAAAGGAGGCGCTGCTTTCAGCCTTCCTTCCTTCCTTGGGAAACAAGATCATGGAGAGGATAATAGACTTGCTCAGGTTCGCAAGGCCTTACTAGGGGCAGGGGCAGAAGCAAAGTCAGATTTCAATTACACAAAACCTATGAGCCTGGGACGCTCAGGAAGGAGCCCTGGTGGTGCAGTGGTTACAGTGTTCTGTTAACCACAAGGTCGGCGATTTGAAGCCACTAGATGGCTCCCGGGCAGAACAGCAGGGCGTTCGACTCCCATAAAAAGTTGTAGTCTTGGAAATTCATAGAGGCAGGTCCACCCTGCTCTACAGGGTCACTATGAATCAGAATCGACTCAATGGCAGTGTTTGTTTTTGCTTTTATGAATGACCCTGAGGAGCTTCTGTATTCCCAGCACATGTAGCTCAGACCCCACTTAATACTCATCACTTCTGCTTCGAGTTCTGACAAGTTGTAAAGTCACTCAGAGAGCTCCTTTGTAGAGCGGGAAGGTGTGTCCATTTTTCACTCCGTATATAAACTCTGTATATAGTTTATCTTAATTAGTAATGAAGGTTGTGCTCTGATGAAGAGCTCTAGGGGACCAAATGGGCCACAGCAAGGTGAAAGGCTAAATAGGAAGCCTAGGAAGCAGCAAGACGATGTGACTGGGAAACAATTAGGACAAGGGGAATGAGAATGGTAGTACGGCTGGCATGGAATCAATGTCATCGCATTGTACATGCAGAAGTTGTTGAGCTGCTGAATGATGTGCTGTGGATTCCCTCAACAACAACAGCGGCAACACTAACAATAGCTACTTCTAGAGTGACTCACATCTGGGAACTCCCCCTAAGTCCTACCTGGCTCCACCTCAGCCCATCCTCACGCCCAAGCCCGGACTTCCTACAGATTTGAGCACAGGGGCAGAGAATGCAAATGTTCACAGACAGAGCCACAGTGGAAACAGTTTAGTCCAAAAAGGTGGCATGAAAAAAATTAGGGTGCCCAGGATGGGCTAGTCAATAGTTGCTGGCAACAAGTTTTTCATGAAGAAAATAAAATAAACATACCAAACCCCACCCCAGATAAAAATAGAGACCTATTAAGACTATACACACAAAATTAAATTCCACATGGCTCATTCTTTATTTGTTCAACAAATATTTATTGAGCACCTACTATATGCCAGCGACTGTTCCAGGTGTTAGGGATGTAACCGAGAACAAAACGGACAAAACCCTTTGCCCTCATGGAGCTTCCATTCTAGAGTGGAGAGGAGACAGTAAATAAAGTGAAAAGACATCAACAGACCAGCAAGGTGTACAGTATTATTAGGAAATGGTATGTGCTGTGGGCAAAAATGGAGTATGTATTGGGGTACGAGAGCGGTAATTAAAGACCTAACGACAAAAACAAAACATTAAAACTGTGACAGCACATATCTTTATGACCAACAAACCAAGACACATGAACACACAAAAATTGATACATTTAACTCTACCAAAATTTACAACACGTATATTATAAAAGACACCATAAACAAACGAATATACAAAATCCACTGATGAGGGGGGGAGAGAGATGCTTCCAAATAGTGTTTTGGGAAATGAGTAATCTGATAAATGTATAAAGAGGTCCTCAGAATTCACCAAGAAAAAGATTACCCACCTAACAGAAAAATGGAAAAGAGCTATGAACAAAGGATTCATGAAAGAGGATGGACCAGTGGTCAAGGATCTTTTTTGGTGGGGGGAAGCCAAAACCCCAAACTCAACCAGCTATCCAGTGGTAAACAGGCTGATACAAATGAAAACAACAAGTAATCAGGCTGATACAAATGAAAACAATGAGATCCATTTCACAACTGGTTACAATTAGAGTGTAGCAGTGCCAGGATGTGTACGGGTGTGGCTAAACTTGTCCTCTCGCATAAGACTGGTACAAGGGTACACTCGGAGAACAATCGGGCAATACCCACTAGCTCAAAAGCCCATTGTCACTGAGTAGATTCCAGCTCAGATGGACCCGTGAGCCTAACTCAAACAATATCTGCTGCCTCAAGTTGATTCCCACTCATAGAGATCCCGTAGAAAAGAACTAACTGTTCCCCAGGGTTGCCAAGCCTGTCGATCCTTACAGAGCAGAGAGCTACATCTTTCTCCTGCAGAATGAAGACAAGCCTTACAGTTCTTAGCTAGAGAGGCACAGAGACATGTTCAGCACCTTCGCAAAAGAATCACAATTAGGAGACAATCTTGGATAAGTAAATTACACTATATTCTCATAATGGAATACAGACAGAGAAATGAATAACTTAGATCTATACATAACAACATCGAAAACAAAACGGAGAAATCGCAGGTGCAAAATATGTACAATAAAGATCATTGATGTACGTTTTTCAAACACATAAACAAAAACATATCTTCATAATAAACAGACATAGTCCCGTGTTGCTTAACATCCAGGAAACGTTCTATGAAATAGGACATTCTGTGATTTGGACAGTGTACGCCTAAATCACAAGCCGCAGCGCTCACTGATGGTCTACCTCTGTGTCGCTTAATAACATTTTGTTTCATTGCCAAATGGACACTTCTTTGCCCCTTGCTGCTGTTCTTGCTAGCACTGGTTTTGCTACATTTGGGGCCCATGATGTGCTTCACAGTAACATTTTCAAAAGAAAATCCACCAGAAAGATCATGTTCCAACACTCTACAACTTCAACTCCCAAGGCTGCCGATATACAAGATTGGCTTCTGCGGGCCTTTGCTGAAAGCACCACACACTGCGGCCTTTGCTGAAAGCACCATACACTGCTGCAGGGTAAACCGTTTATTTTTAAATAGAGCGTGTTCATATAAAAATAATGATAGAAAGGGCAGTACTGTCACTGGCATGAAGTATAAATTATATATGTACCATCACATTATATGCCAGGTAGCACAATTGCTTTATAGCTAGGAGACACTAGATGCATGTGCAGCCTGCAGAAAGCTGATGCACCTGCTACCTCCTGTTCCCGACTGGGCTTTCTGAACTGTACTCTAATGACATGGGACCACGGCCCTGCATGTGGTCCAGCGTTGCCCGAATGCACGTTAGTTAATGCATGACTAGTATGTTGTAAAAGCACACACGCCTAGCAGTTGCCAGTGAAGAGTATGAGAATGCGGAAGAAGGAAGAGAAATGGAACTGGCGAGGAGTAAAAAGATAACTTATTTATAATGTTTTATTTCTTTTATTTAAAAAAAACACCTGAAACAAGTAGCATGTTAAAATGTTCATGTTCATTAATATTAAAGGGGGGTGCACGGGATGGGTAGTTTTGTTTTTTTAAACCATTCTCTATCATTTTCTGTATTTTATTGTTTCCACTAAAAAAAAGAGAGAGAGAAAGACCTAGGTGTGGAGCCTGCATGACCCTCATTTACAGATGGGCTGCCAGCTACTTATGTGTAATATTTTAAGACTCTAAGCCTTGGTTTCCTGTACTTAACAAGCAAACAAACAGCACCCTGAGCTCATGGTGCCTCCCACTCAGGGTGCGCACTGGATGGGAACCTGAAAGAGACAGGGCGCCCTGCGTAAGGCTGGTTACATAGAATAGGACACTGCATCACCGAGGGTTCCCCATAAGCACACGCAGGCCTCCGAGACATATTTCAAATCCAACTAGAAACAATTCCCATGAAGAAAAATGGGTCCCATGACATTTACATAGGACAAAAAAATAAACTCTGCCTTGCAAGGACAATTTGTACTGTGGATACATTCATCAGTACAAGTCACAAGACCAGCTGGCCACACTTCTTTCTAGAATGCACAGAAGGGGGGGGGGGTTGGCATGCTTGTGATAAGTCTGATGTCATAAAAAGCTTTACATCTTAGATAAAATATCTAGGATGTTAAAATAAAGAGGTACATCATAATACAGTGTTAAATGCTAGAATCTGGCAATATAATATGTTCATTTCTTAAAAATAAATCCGACTTCAATGGAGGGCATGCCCTGTGGGTGAAGGCAGGAGAGGCTACAGGTGGAGTCTTAAGAACCCAAGTCTACGGATCCAGTGAACGGGAGCATGGGGGTGCACAGGGAGAGAAGGGAGGCCGAGACAGGAAACCAGCGGACACCACAAGTTTGATGGGCTATCAATCAATTATCATGCCCAGGCACGAAAGAGGATGTAGGCAAAGAGGAGGAGGAGGAGGTTGAGGTAGACCTGGGCAAACCAAAGACCCAGATCTAAGAAGTTCACCAATAAGCGTTGGACCCAAGGCTGGGACTAGGGTGAGGCGAGTGAGGAGTGAGGTGCGCCCTAGGTGCCTCATGGTTTGAGACCACCCTCTGTCCTGCAGGAAAAAGCGGTGGCCGTGGGTTTCTGTCACGATTAGCAGCTCAATGGGGACAGTTCTACTCTGCCCTGTAGTGTTGCTGTGAATAGAATTAAACCGGATGCCAGCGGGTTCGGCTTTTTAGTTCAGGCGCAGTTCACCTCTCTCACTAGTCCATGCTCACAGAGCCAGTAGCACTCCCATTAGCTCCACTCACTGAGGCCTCCTCACCCCCAAGCACTGTCGACAACCCCAAGGAAGGAAGAGTTGTCAAGGCGTGTAGGGTGCACACGACCGGGGCTAGTAAGCTTTCTCTACAAACCATTACATTCCTTGGTTTTCAATGCCTTCGTGTTTAGGGTTTGTGCATTTGCTGGTATGGGGTAACTAGAATCCAGCCCCAAAGCTTGAAAAATAAACATGAGGGCAGAAAGGTCTCCCAAGAAACCCTGTGGGTGGAGGGACCCCAGAGGGACCCCTGGAGGAGGGCGCTTGAGTTCATTGGGACTTGTGGTGACTAGACGCATCAGGTACTCCAGAGTCTCCCCTGGTGGATTCTTCAGCAGGAGATCACAAAGTCTTGCCTCCAACGTGCGTCTCTGGGTAGATCAGAACTTTCAACCTACTACACATGCTACTGTCACACATGGACGATGATTACTACCGCTGTGACTACTGCCAATGCCGGTAGTTCGGCAAGTATGAAACACCGCAGCATGGCAAGTATGAAACACCGCAGCATGGCAAGTATGAAACACCGCAGCATGGCAAGTATGAAACACCGCAGCACCTGTGGCCATCTCAAGGCAGACCGCTGTAACACGAAGGTCAGGTGACATATAGCGCACTTCAAGAGCATCCACTTGAACGCATTATTCTCTGCAAAACATAACGCCTCCTTACCATGAGGCTGCTTGAGAGGCCTCTGGGGCAAGACGCAAACCAGACAACAGAAGCAAACCAAGCTGTGCTAAGTTGACCAGTCCTGCTGATGTTCATTGAGAAAGGACATCCCTGGGCCACCTGCCACAGGCAAACAGGAGCAAACGATGCGGGCTCTCGGCCGCTTCTGTCTCCTCTGCGGTCTGATTTGGGGCGTGCACTTCCTCCCCGAAGGGTTGACGTTGTTCCAGGCAGATAGCCTTGGCAGCTGCTTTTTAAAAAAGAATGTTCCCCATAAGTAAGGTCTCATTGTCCGCGATCCCAGGACCAGCCGACCCCTGGCACTTTCAGAATTTGTTCTTAGCACCTCTTTTTAAGGCAGTTCTTGGAAAACGTGCTGGGGAGAGTCTGGTCCTCTTGGCTCTGCAGTTTGAGGTTGTCCAAGGTGAGGTTGCCCTGTGTGTGTGTCGGGGGTGGGATGGGGTGGCATTCACAAAAACAAGAGCCCGACGGAGTCAGATTTCCTCTCCCTGGAGGTCCTTCCTGTTTTGTTCATCGGATCGTCACATACAAGCCACCTCTTCCCAGCAGACAGAGCCCCGTGTTCTTCCAATCACCAACAATGAACGGAACTGCCTCCAACCCAGAGCGGCCACCGTGGGATCATCTTCCAAAGAGCCGGAGGCTAAATCTGGAGAAGAGCTCGTGGGACATGATCTGGAAACAGTTCAATTGAGTGCATTAGGGCGGTGGGATCAGTCAACGGTTCTGCTCCCCCAGCCCCATTCCAAACGACATCTGCTACCGACCAGCCAGGGCAAAGACTCTGCTGAACACAAAGGATTTGAGGGGGAAGGAAGGCCCTTTTGTGTAGTTCTGCACAATACACAACAATTTTATAGCACGGTGTGCTTAAAAATGGCCACACCATTTCAAATGGAGCTTGTGTGGGTTAGAGCGAATATAGTTTTTTAAATTGCTTTGTGCACGAATATTCTATTCCAGGGACTGATCGCTAAGCTAGAGATGGGCGCAGTGCACAGAAAAGCTGACCCCAAAGATTCTGTTTGGCCCCTAAGACTCCCGGGAGGGAAGAAGAGAGTCCTATGTACTGGTCAAGAGATCAACTCAGCTACTTTTGCTTTTAATTCATCTGACTTTCCTTCGGCCACACATATCACGAGCCCCGCCGCCAGTTTTGGCAATAGCGTTATTGTTGTTGTTGTGCAGTGCCATTAAGTCGGTCCTGACTCCTAGTGCCCTATGAACAACAGAACCAAACACTGCCCGGGAGTAAGGATGTTATTCTGGGGGTTTTGGGGGGGAGGGGCAAGGGGGCGTGGTATATCTACTATGTTCCAATTAAAATATTCCCTCACAGGTGGCTACTGTTATTAGCCCTATTTTACAGACAAGAAGACAAATAACTTGTCAAAGGTTCTCAAACTCGTCAACGCGGGCTGTCTGATGACAAAGCTCCCAACCATCGCCATCTTCTAAATACTTGGGGTGCTTGTGGACTTGAGGTCTGTGAGATAAGTTAGGGGGCCCTGGGAGAATCAAAGGGCTGAGTTGACTGGCTCACAAGCCAGAAATGCAACCGTTCAACTAGGAAGAACCATTCCGTCTCTATTTGCCCTGAGCTAGGTTACTTCTCCAAGGAACTAGTCCTTCATGCCAACAGCGCGATCCCACTGTCAAAAATAAGTCCAAGCGAGAATCATGACTTTCACAACCATTTCTTCAGAGCTGCAAAACAAACAAACGAACAAACAAACAAACACATGTTCTGATCTGTTTTACACTCGAAAGCAGTCGATGTGAGTAGCATTTACTTTTGACTGCTATGTTGTGCTTCTCTTTCTGACGAGGTACATACAGCATGGTCCACACAGGATCTTCTGTCTGGACAGACGTGGGCACTTTCAACAGGGCGCGAGCATACACACGCACATGCACTACACACATGCCCACGTACGACCAGTGGGGAGGATTCACAAGACCTCCTCTCGATCTCTGTTAGCAGTGAGCTCAAGCTTCCAAGGA
Organism: Tenrec ecaudatus; assembly: GCF_050624435.1. NCBI lineage: Eukaryota > Metazoa > Chordata > Mammalia > Afrosoricida > Tenrecidae > Tenrec > Tenrec ecaudatus. The sequence goes on along the minus strand of NC_134543.1, from coordinate 118,784,803 downwards.
CATCAAATGTCAAGTCACTACCACCTGTTTACAAGGGTGTCCCATAGCAGCTGGCATTTGGTGGGATAGATCTCCTAAGTTCATATCTTCTCTCCAGATGTGTCTAGAGCAGGGGTTCTCAACCTTGCTCATGCCATGACCCTTTCGTATAAAATTATTCGCATTGCTACTTCATCACTGTGACTTTGCTACTGTTATGAATTGGGCGACTCTTGTGAAAGGATCGTTTGACAACCCCCCAAGGGGTCACGACCCCCAGGTTGAGAACCACTGGTCTAGATAGTTCTGTTATTGAGACACCACCAAGCCAGGATAGTTACTAAGAGTGGGCTGTGACAGACTGCTCCCAGGACAGGGAGTGGCAATGAGTGCTGGCCCCCTTGTCACGGCATTTCAGGAGGTCACAGGCTGTCAGCAGCTCCCCCCCCCCCCATCAGAGCTCCTGGTCCTTGGTGACAGGTCTTTCTGGCCTCCCCTTGAGCACTTCCTGCTCTGCAGAAGGGGGTTCACTACAAGCCTCTCACATTAGCTGTACAAGTTTCTGAGGGGGGTTTGTCAAGCACATGCATCGCAGTCAGCCAGCCCGCTGCTGACTGAGAACACAGGTGGCAGGTCTCAATCCTGGCTGCACGTTGAGATCAGTTCTGGGGCTTTAATTAAAAAGAAACCAGTTCCAACCCTACCTGCCAGGTTCTGGCTTCAAAATTTTTTTTTTAAGTTCCCCCAAGTGATTTTAATGTGCAGCCTGGGAGGGGAGACATGAACGAATATGGGCCAACCAGCCAACCCCCCTGTACCCCTACATCTTTGCACTCATTAAACAGGTAAGTCAGTGGTTCTAAACCTGTGGGTTGGGACCCCCTTCACAGGGTTGCCTGATTCATAACAGCAGCAAAATATAGTTATGAAGTAGCAACACAAATAATTTTATGGTTGGGGGGGTCACCACAACATGAGGAACTGTCTTATAAAGGGTCTCAGCATTAGGAAGGTGGAGAACCACTGATCTAATTGATAGGAAGTGGGAGAGGAGGAAACAATTGTTTTCTAGAAAAGACTATAGTATGCAGAAATAATTCTTCCCTCCCAACCCCCTTCAGATACTTTCCGTTGGAAAAAATGCCCCATATCACAAACCACCAGGGGAAATCAGAAAGAAGACGGAAATGATTACATGGCAGGCAGAGCCCCTTATGGCTGAAGGGGAAAGGCCAGGGGAGGCTTGGAAAAAATCACTGTTTGCTCAGCTGAATAACATCATCTTCGACTGGCAAAAATGTAAATCTTCTCACTTGGAGGGCAAATAAGCATTCCTTGGGGTTTTTTTTTCCCTCCAGATAATTTTCCCCACAGCAGGAAAGCTGCTGCCTGGGCTAGCAGGGGAAGCAGAGAGGAGGTACCGAGGTGCGAAGGGCCGGCCCGTTTACAGAAGAAACCGCACTGAGAGGATGTGTGAACAGGGTTAACTCCTTTGGCCTACCCTTCTGGGTTCTGCAGGGGGCCTGGGGGCAGGTGACTTCTCTGGGCGGCTATCTAAAAGACCAGGTGCCATCACACTGACAGTCTGGCAACCCCTAGTGTCTGAGCAGGGTTTCCAAGGGCCAGGCTTGCTTTTGCAGTGTCTCTGGATGGACTTAGGCTTCTGACCTTTCCGTCAGCAGCCAAGCAGCCATCTCCACCACCCTGGGCCTCTACAGAGTGAATCCCAACTCACAGCAAGAGGCCCAATCCCCATCGGCTGTTCAGCAGGAGACTGGCGTCTGGGGGCCAAGCTATCATGGGTCTCAGGTACCACCACAAGAAGTCAGGACGTCACAACGCCAGAGTGTAAAGACATCACTCCCACTGAGTCTGGCTCAGAGAAAGGGCGGAGCAACTATCCGCTGAATGAACGAATTCCCCAGGACTTTCTTCAATCCCCGAGTATTTCTCTCTATTTTCTGGTACATCCTAAACATTCCATGGGGAGTACGTTGCTTGTTGACTTGTGTTTCCAGGAGCCAGCTGGAAGAACTGGTGTTGGGAGGGCGATAAACAGTCCCTGACACCCAGGCCAAGGAACAAGATAGAAAGGTCTATCCCACACTTCACAGAAGATACATTGTCCCCAGTCATTGCACTTGGGCCTGTAAGCGTTTCCAGAATCAGAGTTCACGATTCCACAAGTGACCAATCAGGAGTCTGGTTTGTTCGTTTGTTTGTTTTTTAAATAAAGCGAGGGCCCTATGGCTTTGCCGATTTCACTCATTCTGCCAAAGTAATGGTTTGCTGAGATCTTGGTTTCAGACCCAGCCAAGGAAATATCAGGCACTTATCAAAAGTTGCCCGATTTCCTTCAGATGACAGAAGACAGAATTTTTAAAGAAATGCCCTCAACTTCTTGGGCCCTAAAGAATGCGCCCATTATAAAGGAAAGGGTTAAATTCCCTCGGGGCAGCCTCCGCTGGCAACATCTTGCTCACATTCAGGAAGAGCTGAAATTTGCCTTTTGGCAAGTGCCCCCCAGTGGTTCTGGTCTGGTCTTGCATCTTAATAAGAAACAAAAGGGCCATCCCGCTCGGGGACCATTGCTTTCTAGGGCTTGAATTCAGTGGTCTCTGCTCAGCCATGTCCACCGGCCCCTGTCCCTCAGCGCTCCCCAGGAAGACCGATGCCCTTCCGAAAGCACTCACCAGTCACTGTTTCACTGCTCACTCTCTCACTTTTAAGAAGACACACAGCAACTGAGGCCCGTGGCCACCCTCTGGTTGCTACCACAGTATCCTGGACCAGCACCCTCGTGTTTACAACCTCATGTAAGTAAATCAGAACAAAAGGCCGCATTTTCTGATTCCCTTTGTCTGAGGCCGCCATGCACTGGGGAACCTCAGTCGTCCCCTAGGGGGTGCTAGCGGGGATGGCTATAGCTGTGGGCTCAGTGCATGACTGCTAGGCCCTGGGCTGCTTCGGGACTCCCAGGCAGGTGTGGGAGATGATGAAGTCGCAGGTAGAAACCCAAAGCGGACACCCTGATTTGCTCACAGACGGGGCTGTTGCTCATTCCTGTGGCGTTGATTCAACTCCCAGAAACTCCGTGTGAGAGGCTAGAAGTGTCACCTATCTTTTCTTTACCTGAGCGGCTCACCAGGTCTGTCTCGCATGGAGCTACAGAGTGGGGGCCACACGGTCAGCTTTCCAGGAGGGCGTAAGAGTCACCCCACCAGGGCTCCTTATTGTCACATCTATGTGCCCACTTCTCCCTGAGCAATGGTGAAGTCGCAAAGTTCCGGCGGTGGTGCAGAAATCAGCACTGTGTGAAAATGGGGGGTGACCAGCTCAGCGCACAAAACGGAGAATGACTCCATCGTTACATAACTGCCCAATTTCATCCCAAATCGGCACACGGCCTTACTCATCACGGTAAGCGTGACCCTCACCTCACAATTCAGCACTCACTGCTGCTAGACGGAGCCTGCTAATGCACAAAGGAGCCCAGGGGCCAAATGTTTACCATTGTCATGCATGCAAAATGTCCATAAACAAAACAGTCAATAATGGTGAGGTGTAGGTGTAGACTGTATACACCTGCCCACAGACATACTCTCTTCAGATTGGTATGTTTGCTATATGCAGGAAGGATGTCAGAGAATAGAATTCTAGACTTCTTTGAGCATGTCTGTTAAAAGTAGCAAAAAGCATCTTGATCTTGTTGTCTGTCTGATGCCCTTACAGATACCGTTTCCCCGAAATTAAGACATCCCCCGAAAATAAGACCTACTTACAGTTTTGCCTCTCACTGAAATATAAGGCATCCCCCCCAAAAATAAGACCTCCCCAAAAATAAGCCCCCCGGAAGCTACCGTAACTCTGGACTCTGGACCTTACCACCACGCAGCTCACTGTTGGCCGCAGCACAGTCAGAGCTGCCGGAAGTGTGAGGTCTCTTTTAATAAAAACAATAAACAATAAATGTGCACCGTATTCTTCTTCATGGAAAAATAAGACATCCCCTGAATGAAAATAAGACCTAGCACATCTTTGGGAGCAAAAATTAATGTAAGACACTGTCTTATTTTAGGGAAAACAGGGTAATCACTTAATGAGAAGCTAGCCAGTATGACATCTTGCTCACTGGCCCTATATATGAGACACTGAACCAACATGGGATACCAATCTATGTTTACGAAGGAGGAGGCTGTGTTCAACAGTTATAAGAAGTCATATGGAGAAAAGATATGCTAGCTCCATCCCACACGGCTCGTGTGAAATTCAGAGGCAGAAATACTGTGATCTGAAATTCAGGGCTCTCCAAGAAGCTCATAGTGACAATGTGGCGCTTTGCCTGGAGGAACAAACCCCAGCATCTACCTGCAGGGTCGACCATTGGGCTGGCTCCTTGCTGCTGGTGACGCTGCTGCCATGTGTGCAGTTGACCTGGGAGGACCGGGCACGAGTTCCTCAGCTGAACATCTAGAAGGTAACCCACTGAGCTCCAGACACTTGAAGACCAGCCCATATAAACCATGTAAGACTCAGCTGGGTTTCTTAGTTGGGGAATAATTCTTATTGAATGTGTGTGTTTCGCCAACACAGAAGGTTAAAAGATGTCCCCTTCCCACCCTCGCAGTTCCTTGATCATAACCCCACCGGTCACAAAGATCTCCAGCATTGTATGGATTCACAAAAGGAATGCATTTTTCACAGTGGTGGTTTAATATGAGCAGGCCTCAGAGAGTTTGTGGGAAAATTCCACAATCATTCCATTTCCCCACTAACTCTTTGAAAGCCTCTTGTACAGAGAAAGAACTGAAAAATGCTTTCGTCAGTTCTTCCACTACTCCTTGTAGGCTGGAGATTTAGACCTTCCAAATTCCTATAGGATTTTCAGTGCCTACTTGCTGTCTTTTTTTTAATGAACAAAGGGTGGGGCAAGGAGGAATCACTGTAATATGGGATTAGCTTTATAATGCATGGGCTTCCTTCTGTGGAACATCACAAGAAAAAGACAGATGACATTAACTCAAAAGACTTTTTTTAAGCTTACCTGTTATTTTTGTTGCTTTCCCTTTGGCAACTAGAATACTACACCATGTCTAGTCCACAGCAAGCATGGAAGTTGGCTCCACATTGCACAGGGATGGTGGAAATGAGTAAGGATGCAGTAGAAGGATGAAAAGGGAGAGAAAAAGAGAGGGAAAGGGAAAAAAGACACACCCAGAACTAGAGGGGAAACTAGAGTGGTAAGCAGAGGAGCCCTCGTGGTGTACTGATTAAGTGTTGGCCTCTGATCTGCAAGGTTGCCACTTTGAAATCACCAATAGTTCCTTGGGAGAAAGACTGGGCTTTCTACTCCCATAAATATACCGTCTTAGAAGGGGGCTCACCATGAGTCCCATTGACTCAATGGCAGGGAGAGAGGCAGAGGCGGGGAACAGAGACCTAGCTGAAGGAGATTTTGTTTGGCATAGCTCTTGTCCCCTCAGCTTAGGCAACAGAGTGGGATATCACAGCACTCTGAAAGAGAGCGAGCTTATTAACTGTGCTTCGCAGCTTTATTCCAAGTAGCCCTTTCTTAAAGGCAGTCCTTGCCCTCCTTGTGGGAAGGTGGTCATCAAGGGCCATATGGGGAAACTCCCTTCAGGGCCAAGAGAGTGACCAGAACAAGTTCACCTGCAAGCCAGAAGAAACTGGGCTGAGAGCTGGCTGGGGTTACAGGCAGAGGGGTCTGTGTGCACCATGAACTTGGACAAGAGCTCACTAACCTCCTCAACCATCTGCTTGACTTTCTTCTGCTGGCAGTGCACCATGTCGTCCAGGTGTCTGATCCGTTCCCGGAGGCTGGCAGATGCCTCCTCAAGCTGCTGATACCGAACACTGAGAGAGGGAAAAGCAAATGAGTCCCAAACCACGGAAGCTCTTAGCTTTAGAGAAAGATTGCCAAGTAGCGAGAAATGGACCGGCGTGGATTACAACTCTGATGAATCCTCTCTGGTCACAGCTGAAAGGTGAGGATGGCCCTGTTAGCAGACAGCAGTGGAAAGTCAATGGTGGCAGATGCAGTGAGGGTAAAATGTAGCATCTTATCATTTGATCTCGCCTTTGACGCATTGTAAAGCTATTTCATTAGAAGATAAAGAGGGGAGGAAAAATACACATGCACTGAGAACCCTGTTGACTCCCCTCTGACTATGGACGGGGGCCATGAATTGGTAACCTCGCTACCACGCAGAAAGCACTGACATGTGGACTGCCGCAGATGCAGTGGGGTTGACATTTAGCACCCGAGCACCCGATCTCCCTTAGGATCCATTTAAATGTGTTCTGGTTTTTAATATGTTCTGCTTTCTTTTTAATTGAGGTCTTTATCTTTTTTACTTTGTTCTTGTTGTTAGGTATAGAGAGTCACTGAGTTTTTCTGGTGACTCTCTGGAGTCTTTGGGGACACTGTGTAACCTGGAATGCTGGGAAGATGGTCCTATGTTTTCCCACATTCCGAGATGCCCTGTGTACACTGAGAACAAAGCTGCATGTGTTTAGCCCCAACGAGTTGTTTGTGCTTAGAACAATTTTATCATGATATTATTGTTAAACTGTGCAAGCTATGTGTCCTTGCCTCAATATATACAAAGCTGTACTTTCGAAATAAAATTTGCCTTTGGATCATCAGTCCACTGACCACTCTTTTTCTTCAGGTCATTGCTTGCTGCAGGTCCATACCGCTGGACTGTAACAGTTAGGGTTATTTTTTTTAATGTTTTTTTGTATGTGGAATCAGGATAGGGAGATCTATGAAGACAGTAAGTGGATTAATGGTCATGGGGGAGTGGCAGGGGTGGCTGAGAGGAAATGGGGAGCTCATCACAGTAAGTACAAGAAGGAAGAAATGATTTAAAACTGATTTAGGTGATGAATGGACCACTCTTTCTGATATGATTAAACTATTGAATTGTATATGTAAACTATATGCCAATAAGACTATTGAGGAAAAAAAAAGTTAAACTCCAAAAATAGCCTCTCCTGACATCGTATGAGCTGAGTGATTAACATGGGATTCTTAGTGGCACAGTGGTTAAGCATTTCACTGCTCACCCAAAGGTCAGGGATTCACACCTACCAGCTGTTCTACGAGAGAAAGACAGGTAATCTGCATCCCTGAAGCTGACGATGATGACATGAAATCCACTAGGTGGGGATGGACTCCCAATCACCCCCACACTGCAGAAGCAGTACAGGACTCTTTTGGAAAGTTCTCACTCACAAGCTTTACCTTGCATTAAGGGAAGTTAGCACACATCCCCCAAATGAAAGAGACTTTTTCTTGTGGGGGAAGGTACCATTTACACAGAAGGGAGGCTTCCGTGGTATTGATACCATATTGGAATGCCAGCAAATTACCTGGATCGGACGAATAGAGAAGGTAAGGAGGGGAGCAACATAAGAGCCTACTAGTCCATTGACCACCTCCCATCTCTTCTAGCTCCATCATCATCATCATCATCATCATCATCAAAAAACCATCGCTGTTGACTTGATTCTGTCTCATGGTAACCCTGTGTGTGTCAGAGTATAGTTACATCTATAGGGCTTTCACAAGCAGAGATCAAAAGGCCTTTCTCAGGAAGTGCTTCTGGATGGACTTGAACCTCCAACCTTTTGATTAGTGACATATTTTAGCTGTTTATATCACCCAGGGGCTCCTATCATCATCATAGCCACCTCTTATAAATTTAATGGTATCCCCCCAAATTATGTGTCATCTTGGTCTTAACTGATTAACTTGCATTTATAACCCCATTGGGGAATGAGTTGTCTTTGTTATGTTAATGAGACAGGAGTAAGATAGGGTGTGTCCTGAGTCAATCTCTTTTGAGGCTTAAAAAGAAACTAAATACAAGCTAGCAAGCAGAGATGAGGTGAGAAAGATACACAGGCACATGGGGGGGTCTCTGTGATCGTTAGATTTATTGTGCCAAATAGGCCAATAGAATAGGAACATGTGGGCAGAGATCAAACAGGTCACAGCTTGATTGAAGGATAACCGAAATAAAGACAGCCGACATCCCATCTCTCTCTTGCTCCCTGGTGATCAAACCAGCATGCTGCTGCTTTAGCTAGCTCTCTGCCTCAACCTGTGTGCTACACTACCTGTGGGCCAAGTCAACTCGTGGATCGTACAGCTAGAGCTGGAGGCTCCTTTGAGAAATGCTGCTGATGGTGTACAGTGCTTAGCTTGAGGCTAGTGAATCCTGTCCCTGTGCTTGGGTTCAAGATCCCATCGGGGCCTGCTTCGCTAAGCTGCAGAGTTACTGACTGTTGCTGACCCACCCTGATGTCTGCTGCCTGAAGCAGCCTCTGCCAGCCTTGCCTCAGGGAAGACTCTGCTGTCTGCTTCCTTCACCTTGGGTGCAGCAGTCCACGTGACTTGAAGCACTTCCAGTATATTAACTTCCATGAAAGTGAGTTGAATTGAGCTTTTTCTACTGCTGTGTGGGTTAATTAGCTGTTATATGCCTTCTCACTGTAGAAATATATATAGAGAGAGATTCGATCATAAATGTCCTAGTTTTGTTTCTCTAGAGAACCCTGCGTAACACAGTCTCCAAGGGTCCAGAAAGCAGAGACTGAAGAGACAAAGATGCTTTCCCTTAGAGCTGGCATTCTGAATTCAAACTTCTAGGCTCCTAAATTGTGAGAAAATATGTGTTTGTTAAAGCCACCAATTTAATATATTTCTATTGTAGCAGCAGTAGGTAACTAAGACAGAAGAGTGGGATGTGGCTCTAGCAAACACCTGAAATTTGGGAGCAGTTTGGGGGAGGAGGGGGAGATTGAAGTGCCTCGAAATGAAAATCTAGGTCATTTTAACGAGACCACTGGTAGAGTTACGAATGTCGGAAGCAACTTTGGTGAGGGCTGAGAAGAAAGGGAGAAGAGCTACAGAGGAAGATTCTAACCTCTTGGAAAATACGTATGGCGTCAGCGACAAATGGTGCTCGCAACGTGAGCACTAAGTGAGCTTCTGGTAAGCATTTAAAAGAAAATAATCCACATGAGATTGATCCGTGGGGGACCCATGGGGGGATCATAAGATCTATGTGGTGGCAGAGAACTCAACTGCATTACTGCCAAATGTCTGGTTGAAGGTGGAACTTGTGAGTGCTGAACTTGACTATGTGGCTGAGGAGATTTCTAAGCAGAATCTTAGAGGGGCTGTGCGGTTTCTCCTTGCCACTTACAGCACAGTGCAACAGGAACGAGGCGGATTTAGAAATGTACAGATTTTGAAATTTCTGTTGTCCCAACTAAGGATATGTGTTTTGGACTGTTCACCAAGGTCAAGGCTATGGAAGCTCTCGTTAAAGACAGGATGTAAGCCAGCCTGCAACAGAAGGTGCTAACCAGCAACCACTGCAGAAAACCTGTCAGCGTCAACTGAAGGTAACAAAAATGAATGAAAGGAAAGAGGACTGTCCACCCCTTGGAAACCTACAGGCAGGAGACAGGCCAAAGGAGTCGCATCTGTTGTCCCCCAAGAAAAGGAAGAACCAGCCACGAAGGAGCGCAGAGCTCAACAGGGCTGCTGAAGAAACACAAGAAACAGCACTCGCTCCATTTCGAAAGGTGAAGCCATGGTCTCCTGGGCCTCAAAGGTGGGGGTGGTGTGAGTGTGTGGCTATAGGCTCCTAGATTTCAGAGTCAGCTCTTTACCAACTTGGTTCTGGAGTCTACAGTTGCTGATAAGAGGTGCCACCAGGGGGAAGAGGCCACCACCCAAAGCCGAGGGGGCAAGGCTGCTATGCCCGAGGTCCAGTACAGAGGGACTTGCTGGGGCCCAGGGGATTGGGTCACCACTTCAATGTCCTAGGGAAATATGGGACGAAATCCACTTGTTGGCAGTGAGTCTTTGTTTGTTTTGGAATCCAAGGAAGCAGAGATGCTGTACCAGTGAGCCTGGGAGGTGAAGCTGAACTGCAAGGTGGATGGTGCCTCCCCCAGAATCCAGTGGGCCGGGAAGGAGCCAGAGTCTGGAGGGAGCGGCCACTGCCCCAATGACCTCAGAGAGCAAATGACTATTTTCAAGCCTTGAGAGCTAATGTAGTTTTCCCACCATGTTCTGGGCTTGCTTGTTGCATGCCATCCCTTCTCAACCACTCTCTCCCATTTGTAACAGAATGGTCTACGCGGTCCATCATTGTGCTTGGTTACCAGGTGAGGGCAGAATTCTGTCCCACAATACAAGATAGCTGATGGTGATTCAGAAGATGAAAATTTAACGTGGAGTTGATTGAAGACTTTGGGGATGATCAGATAAGATGAATGTCCTCTGCGTATAGCAATATGTGAATTTGGGGGGTGAAAGGTAGAATGTTGTAGATTGAATTGTGCCCCCCCAAAAAAACAAACAAACATGTGTTGTAAATCCTCACTTCTATCTGCCTTTGGTTACGATCCCACTTCGGACTGGATTATCTTAGTTCTGTTCATTAGGCAGATACAGTGAAGGGCATCCCTTGAATCAATCTGTTTTGAGCTATAAAAAGAAATGACCATAAATACTGGAGTATAAGCCGACCCGAATATCAGCCGAGGCACCTAATTTTACCGCCAAAACGGCATTAAGAATGTGCTGGAAAACTCGGCTTATACACGAGTATATATGGTAAATACAAGCTAGCAAGCTGAGATGAAGTAAGCCATATGTCAAGACACATGGACATCAGTAAGAAACAAGGAAGCAGACGCAGAAGCAAGAATGTTCCTCAAGAGCAGGCAGAAAGAAAGTCTGCCTCGGAATTCAGACTTCAAGCCGCCTGAACTGTGAGACAACCAACCTGCAGTGCATCTGATAGCAATACTCCACATGACCAACACGTGACCAGCACACTGCCTTTGAAAAATAACTCCCGGGACAGCTAAACATTGACGCCCAGGCTCAAAATGTGCATATCATCCCACCCCGAGGTCCTGCAAGGCCCCTGCATTTCCCCCCTAAAAGACACAACGAGCGCCAGGGCAAGGTTTTACTCAGCAATGCTTGGCAACACGGAGAGACATTTTAAAATTAGTTTCCAGGGCAAATGGTATTAGTCACAGTTGGAGAGGTTTCTCATCAGCAAGGTGCATCCTGTGGAGTTCAAGGTTATGGAGTGCATTTCTAGACTGAACTTTTGCACTTGCGGTAGTCTCTGCTGTGTGCTAGTGCGCTGACCACTCGCTGTGGGTCAGTCACTAGATGGACCTGGAAGCCCCCAAAGACACTGGCTAGACATTGGGTGCTCCCAAGTGAGTGAAAATGCAAAAGCTAAGTGACACCCCCCCCCAGGCCCATAGCATGTCCAGCACATGAGGGGCATATATCTTACCTGCCCTTGTTAGAGTCCATGATTTCCCCCGACATTTCTGTTTCGTGCTCTAAGAGTTGGAGTTGCAGTTGATGGCGTTCCTAAAACAGGCAAAAATTGATATTTTATTCCCAGGATCCCACGTGAGGGCAGAGAATGCAAACCAAACAACCCTATCACTAACGGGTCATTAAGCCCCTTGATGGTCTTCCCCACTCCAAGCCCACCCTCCAAGTCCAACAAAAGTCAAATCAGTTGGTGTGGATTTCTAGACTAAAGAATAAAAAAGAAATATGGAGGGAGCAATTGTTTTTGAATGATTTTTATATTATTTTTAATTGCACTTTTAACTATTTTTAACTATTTCATCAGTCCAGGCTCCACTGTCTTGTCAAAACTTATAGTCCTAAGTCATGCTAGGAAGAAAGATGAGGCTTTCCCCTCCCATCAAGAATGACTGTCTTAGAAGCCCACGTGGGCAGTTCTGCCCTGTTCCCTAGGGTCGCTATGAATCTGCATCGGCTTGATGGCAGTGAGTTTGGTTTGGGGTTCAAGTAACGAGCACCACTACTCAAAATTGATGGCCTGTGGTATCTAAAAATTATTGATTATTTTCTGCATCATCCAGAAGAAGGTTCTCGGTAGAGCCCTCCCCTTAAAAGACTGTTACCGACTAGGGAAACAGGTGTTTGGAATACAATGATTAACAAGAGAAACAGAAATCAAAGCTTACAATTCGGAAGTTGTTCACAAGCACACAGCTTGTCCTTGAGCAATATCCCAAATGAGGTAAGAGCAGGATACTAACAGGCCACAGTTCTGGCTTATGGACAAGATATTCACAGCTGTGTGAAAGAAATTTGGCAAAATTCTTGCTCTCAAAGATTAACCTCTGAAGGGGAATGAGCTATAAATGGGCATATCTAATCATAGCTGAGTACAGAATGCATTTCTCCAGCCTAAGTGGAAAAGAAGATTTAGAACCAGAGCCATATATTTTCAATCCTAAAAGGAAAAAGCCCCCACTACTTAGAGACCACTGCTTCCCTCCACCATCGTGTTGGAGAATGGGGAATTTTGAGTGTTATAGAAAGGCTGACAGGCAGGTCTAGTCTTTCCACCGTCCTGCCTCACAGCCATTCAACCCTCAGAAGAGCCCAGACCCCAAAGGAGACATAGAGGATAAGTTATAAAACAGGTGTCAACCCTCAGGGGCAAACACTCAGGCAAGCCTGTAACAAGATGAAAACCAGAATCACAAATTGTTGTGCCCTTACTATGGGGGCCCTGGGTGGGGCAGAGTTACTGTGCTCAGCTGCTAACCAAAAGGTGGGAGGTTCAGGCCACGCCAATGTACCCAGGAAGAAAGGCCTGGCAATCTAGTTTTGAAAAACCAGTCCGTAACACCCCAAGAAACACAGTTCCACTCTGACCCACATGGGTCACAAGAGTTGGGTCAACTAGGCTTTTGTGTTTTATTTTTACTATGTCCGAGTCATTGTGTTTAGCATCGTGCATAATTTTTTCACATCGACTCCTCCAAGGAAGACTAAGAATAAAGATGACTCTTACCAGTGTCTTATGGAATAGGAAACTGAATTTGGAAAAGTCAAATCACTGCCCATAACTAGAAAGAGAAGCAAGATTCAAACCTTCCAAGCTTATGATTCTAAGACCGGTGTAGCCACCACACACACTGGCTTGTAAGAAGGCTTCCCTGCCCAGACCACCTCCCCACAATGCCTCCACCTTGCTTCTTCATACAGCAGGGAAATCCGTCACCTTTCGAGAACATCTGAGTTAAACAGCTTCTTCTGCTATTTTGTAAAACCTACTGCCATAGTCAGTTCTGACCCATAGCAACCCTCCAGCACAGAGCAGAACTGCTCCTTGGGGGTTCCAAGACCGTGAATCTTTATGGGAGCAGTCAACCTCATCTTCCTCCCTTGGTGGGGCTGGTGGTTTGGAACTGTTGACCTCACAGTTAGCATCCCAATACATAACCCACCACACCACCAGGAGTCCTCTGGAAGTGAAAGGGGACCATGATGTGAGAGAGCTGTCTCGTTTCTACAAAGTTACAAAGTGTCCTTGCTGAGCTCCTGGTTTCTACAAAGTTACAAAGTGTCCTTGCTGAGCTCCTCGTTTCTACAAAGTTACAAAGTGTCCTTGCTGAGCTCCTCGTTTCTACAAAGTTACAAAGTGTCCTCCCTGAGCTGTCCCAGCACCCTATCTAACCCTCCCTGACTTTACCTAACCAAGCCCACCATCTTTGCATCAATAAAAAATGGGGCAGAGGTGAGATTGTAACGGATGCTTTAGTTTGCTCAGGTCCCCCTCAAATAAAGAAATCAATACACACAGGGGCCCCGGAGAGCCCCAAGGCTCCACAGCATGTAATCCAACTGGTCCCAACTCTGCTTGGTCTGGGAACTGGAGGGGGTTTCTATTGGAAACTCTCAGGACTAAGGGGACCCCTTCTTGGGAGCGGCCCACTTGGGAGCCTTGTTAACACTGCTCCCCTCCTTCCCTCCCTCCCTCCCTCACTGGAGGTTGGGGGCATGCAGAATTGGAGCTCATTGGCACCAATGACGCCCGCTCTCAGCACTCACCACCATGACATTAGAGAATGACTTTCCAGAAACCAGCCACCAGCGTGGGCGTCAGCCCCTCTCTCCTGCCCCAGAGGTCAGCGGTCACCCATCCTTCCTGTCCTCCTCCATATCTCTTCCACTCCACGCTTTCCCACCATGCTTCCTTGTCCCCACTTCCTCGCCGATGACCTGCCTCTGCCTTGCCCTGTCATCAGCTTCATTCACCTCTCCGTCTACTTATCGGCCCACTCCTGACCCCTCCCACATCAGGAAGAAGCCAGCCCTGCAGACCATGACCCGGAAGCAGCAAGGCTGGCTGTTGGTGGACCAGCTACACAGAGTTTGATTACCCAAAAGGTACCCGCTTGATGCCTGGGCTGCCAGCAAAGCAAGGACCCGAAAATACGGATGTCTGGGCCAATACTCTCATGGGATTTCTTTAAAACATCAAAATAGTTGTTGTGCAGAAAAGTGGGTGAAGGGAGACGTCAGACAGTGTGATATATGACAAAATAATAATGATTCATAAATTATCAAGGGTTTATGGGGGAGGGGGGAACGGGAAGGGAGGGGGAAAAATGAGGATCTGATACCAAGGGCTCAAGTAGAAAGCAAATGTTTTGAGGATGATGATGGCAACCAATGTACAAATGTGCTTGACACCATGGATGTGTGTATGGATTGTGATAAGGGTTGCATGAGCCCCTAATAAAATGATTTAAACAAAACAGAGTTGTACGACCCCCAACAAAATGATTAAATAATAAAAAAGCACATACATAAAAATAAAAAAAATTTTAATTTAAAAAGTAAATAGTTGTGCTGGGTGGAGACCAGAACTTCACTGGGCTTCCTTACATTTTATATATACAGGGCGGCCGGGGGGGGAGGGTGCTTCAAAAATTTCATTAATTAAAAAAATTATTTCAAAATTATTTACATTTTTAAAAATTCAATGAGAATAATGGAAAATTTCCACAAAAATCTTGACTCCCCCTTATGTAGGAGGGTAAGTGGGACAGTACTGCTACTAGAGTCCGGGTCTTCTGCACGCGTTGGAAGAAGATAGAACATGTCTAAAAAATGTGTCTGTCACAAGTGGGTGGCTGCTGACCAGTTCTCCAGTAATGTATTTGGCAAAACCAAGCTCACTGCCATCAAGTGGATGCCCACTATGAGTTTCCGAGATGGTGACTCTTGCCCAGTAGAAAGTCCCGCCATCTGTCCCCTGTGTAGTGGCTAGTGGTTTTGAACTCCTGCCTTGCAGTTGGCAGCCTAATGCCACCAGGATGCTTGGAAAAGATGCAACGCAATGGCTTTGGAGCTCAGAAGGTTATGGGCCCCTTTGGGGGATTCCCAAGGGGGTCATCTTGATTAGTGTCTTGGAGGACACAGAGTGACCCCGGGGTGGGGGTATGCTGAAGAGGAAAAGGCCAAGAAGATTTCGCTGAGGAATTGTGTTTCATCACAGGCTTCTTTTTGTTCCCCAAACTCAAAAAACATCTAAGAGGAACATAACTTGAGTCCCTAGACCTGAGGTGAATTTTGACTGGGTGTGAATCAAAGAGCCCAGAGTTCTCTGGGGCTGGGTTAGTGATGTGAGAACTCTGCGTTCGGAGGTATGCAACCCTAGACAGAGGCTATTCTAAGAAACAAGGGCTTCACATTGGGATATTTTCATTGAATAAAAGCTTCCTGTGATTTCATTGCAAGACTTTGTAACTTAACATGTATTTTAAGGGCACTTTTACAAAAATCATTGAAATTTTCGATGCACTTTCTGAAACTCCCTTATGTATATAGAATAAAAGGAAACCCAACAAAGCGCGCGTGTGTGTGTGTGTGTGTGTGTTGCGTGCTTTGCAATCACAAATTGGAGGGATGGGATCGGTGAGTGTAGAGGGCTTCCCAAGTTGCCCGACAGGCCCGCCAGGGCAGGGGCGGACAGACTGAGTGGGGAAAGGTCAGGGGTGGTCTTTCACCTTTTCCATGCGCTCGATCAGCCTGTCCAGCTCCCCGATCCTCTGGTCTTTCTCCTCCAGGCTGATCTCCGCCATGTGCATCTTCTTATTGGCTTCTTCGATCGCTTTCAGAAAGCTGTTGGTTTCTTCCTGCGAAAGGAAACACTCTCCTTACAGGGTCATGGAGTACCTAAATTGCTTCCTGAGTCCAAACACCTTTGGTCTGGCTGGATCTTAATTCCCAAACTATTTCCTGGAGTCCCAGAAGTACCTCAAATCACAAACTCCGTTTCCAGGGGTCTGGTTCTCATCTGTGAACAGAGAACCCACTGGACAGCTGGCTCTTTAATGGACTTGGTCATTTCTTCCCCTTTTAGCCCTTGAGTTCTTATATCTAAAAGGTGTACTAATTGCCTGGAAATGTGACGTAACCCTTGGCTAGATACTCAGAGTACTATTGTATTTGCCAAGAATATACAGGGAGGGGAAGACTAGAGGTGCACAATTCACAGTCACCCACAGTGGGATTTACCAACTCGCCCCTAAGAAGCAAGCCCAGCCAGTCACTAAGTCTCTAAGGTTCTAAGAAAAGGCAGATATGGAGTTCTTTTCTTCAAGAACCTCAGAATCTCCCAGAGCAGTCACCAGGGGAGAGACACATTCCAGTTCTAAGAACAGTTCTAAAAAGGTTCCACAGCCCCATGCAGAGAAGTAGAGTAGGTGTCCGAATGACAGAGGACACTTGCAGCTGTGGGAGGGGAAAGAGGTCATTTACTCTTGTTTGGTGCCATCAAGTCGGCTCCGACTCATAGCAACCTCGCGGAGAGCAAGGCAAAAAATGGGGGCAGTGCCCATCCTCAGGACAGCAGCCATGCGGCCACCCCATCAGTCTCAGGCGGAAGGGTGGCATGTCCAGGAGCTGCAGGCAGCCGAGCGCGGTAAAGAGTGCGTTCCAGGTAGAAAGGCGGGGCTGGAGTGAGGAAGTTCATGACTGCAGGAAAGCCAGGATCCTCCTGGATGCTGACAAGCAGTTCAGACTGGCTAGAGAAAGGAGTGTCTTTAGAGACAGGAAGATTGGGAGTACTCTGCGCAGGGGAGAGGGGGTAAAGAATTCACGAAAGAAGGGAAGGAATGAGGAAGCAGAGAGAAGGAGCAAACCAATCCCTTGAAATCCACCCCCCTGTTAAGAGTTCATTAACGCACCTAACTATCTGAACTTCAGCAACCCGGAGGCGTCCCTGTGTGATGCACACAGGTAAGGTGCTCGGCTGCGAATCAAACATGCTGGCACAGCTACCCAGCTGAGTGGTGCCCCCCATGGGTGCAGGGTAAAGAGGGATGCCCTGCACGGCAAACTGCAAGGTCAGCGGCTGGAAGCCTGATGTCAGAACTGGGGGTGCACCTGGGGCTCTGGGAAGGAGCGCCTGGCCATCCACTTCCAAATAAGCAGGCGTTGAACCCCCCAGTGGCTCCCAGTTCGACTCTGACACACCTGGCATCCCCAGGAATCAGAACGGAGTAGCTGGTACTCCAGAACGGAGTAGCTGGTCAACAACAATAAACCCCAAACTGCCGGGCAGCACTGGCAGCAGCCACGACATACGAACCAGCAGCGCCTCTCGCTCCGCACGGTGCTTCTGCTGCTCTTGGCGCAGCCGGTCCTCATGCTGGCCGTACAGCTTCTTGGTCATCTCTCTCAGCACCTCGGCGTTGGCTGCTTGGGATGATTCCACCTACAACGAGAACCCCTTCAGGTCTATGGCTCTCAAGGGGGCTCGAGGGCATTCGCCAGCCTCCATTCTGTGTGTAGGGCATGGGTCCCTGGAGATGGCAAAGCACGAACCAACCATCCGTCAGGGTTCAGGGTCAAGAGGAGCAGCAAGGGCCATGGGGGGAGGAGTGCGGGGAAAATAAAATGTACCACGTTCCGTTCATTTTTAAATGGAATTGTCATAGGAGAATGTCTTCAGCAAATACATTGTGCAAGTAAATATATGTATATATATCATATTAAAAGGTGCTTATGAAACACATTGACCTAATGGTGATGGTACAACCTGGCAACAGGGTAGTCATAAAGGGCCCACAGCATAAAGAATGTAATAAATGTCCCAGACATACACGCACAAGGGGAAATGGCTGACTTGGCTAATGTTTTGATCTATATATCTTCACCACAATTTAACTGCAAAAAGAGAGAAGGGGGAGGGAGGTACATTTACTAACTGCAATGTATATACCATGTTTTCTCCTGACCTGAATAAAAGTAAGACAAGTGGGGTAATTTCAACCTTGTGTTGGAAGAGGCACGGAAGAGCTCGTGGATGAATGGAAAGTGTGCTCATTCATGCTGATACACGTAAGGGCGAAAGCCTTCAACGCCTCCAGCAGGAGCGTGGAGGGCTGCAGGGGGGGGGGGGGTGTAGCTGCAACAATACTGACACGGAGTTGCTGTAAAATATTGCAGCTCAGTGATGGTACCTGAAGGTTCATTAGTCTCTCTACTTCTATAAATAGCATGACTTTTCTCTAAGAGAAAGTTACTTTACAAAAAAGAGAGGGGGGGTCAGATGAGGCTTTATGGATATAGTACACAATCATGCCATCAAAAAAGGTCCACCTAGGGAAAAAACCAGAGGTAATCTCAGGTGACAGCCCACCTGGCTGAGAACTCCTATTCTGACCCTTCCGAGTGAGCAGCAGAGTGGAAGGAATTTGGGAGAGGGGAAACATCAACTGTCTTACCTGTGACTTCATCTGAAACAACCCCCAGGTGCACCAATAAGAAGACACACGCAAACATGCTAGCACACCTGCACAGCTGAGTGGCGCCCCAGTGGGGTCATGAGTGACACACTGAGTGGCGAACTGCAAGGTCAGCCGTTGGACCCCACCGGCCACTCCTCGGGAGAAAGATGAGGCCGCCTGCCCCTCTGAAGAGTTACTGTCACAGAAAACACAGGGGGGCAGTCATACCCCATCCTTAGGGTCAGTATGGGTCAGGGTCATTCCATGGCAGTGGCTTACACAATTAAATACAAAGCTGTTAAAAGTGAGAATGTAGAACTAGATGTATTGATTCAGAATATTCTTCAAGATCTAGAAAATGAAGAGTGGAGGGGATTAAAGCCTATTAAATATTTTAGCATGGGCATGGGAAAAAAAAGACACAAACAGAAAAAATATGCACATATGCCTGTTTGTTATTTTTTTACAGACTAGAAATACCTCTGGGGTGTGAAGAGCCACGTAGCAATGGCTGTTTCTAAAAATAGGAACCAAGAACTGGAAGTAAAAAGAAAGGAGAGATTATTCTATTCCCTGGTTTACCGTCTGTCCTATGTTTGGGGGTTGCTTCCCAGGAGGCACGCATTACTTTAAAAGGAGATGAATGCCCGCAGAGCTGGGAGGCGTGGAAGGAGAAGTTGCCCATGCAGAACTGAAGTCGCCCCATCGGTTCCACTGGCCAAGCCAGCCCATCGTTCGGATCTCAGTTACGTTCGCATAAGCAATCTGGACTCATGCGAGCCATGGCTTTGTGCTTCCCAAGCAGGGAGTTTGAAACATGTCAACCTAGTTTGGGGAACCCTGTGGGGGAGGGGGGTGTCAGCTGGAGGAGAGAATCAGCATCAGCAGACTGGGTCCTGGTGGGGGTGGGGTAGAGTGCAGCTTAGAGGCAGTTGGTGCTGCCTTTCTGCCCGGGATGTTTGGCAGACTTCTAACAGTGACACCATGCTGCTGACGGATGACTTTTGTCCCTCCCTCCCGGTTACTGTTTGTTCCAAAGAGCAGAGTTGACTGAAGACAGAATCTCTGGATAAGGGAGGCGTAATTCACCTTCACTGGTTACAGAATGTTCACTTTTAAGGATGTACGGAAAGTCTCTGCTGATGTCCTCGAATCCTCCCTTCTGGGCAGTGGGCACGAAGCCCTGAGTTGGAAACTCTCAGCCAGAGCTATCTTTATGCCAGAGAGAGCTGATGCGTCTCATTCTCAATTTTTTCTAGACACCTTGTTAGAGAGGGCTTTGTCCTGAAAGCCCAGTTTTCTCTGGGTCCAGAGCACATGAGAGGCCACGGGTCCCTTTCACTAACTGGGTTTTTAGTTGTTTTTAATGTCTGCTTGCTTATTTGTTAGATGTAGCTTGGATTCGGGCCGGGGGGGGGCATAACATAAGACAAAGAGTAGGGGCAAACCTCTTTAGGCCTGCTGTTCAGGATGAAAACAAGCCGCAGTCTCTGACACGGACAGTGGTGGGTGAGGCTAGGGAAGCAGCTAGGATGCCAAACTGCCTAGGGATACCCCAGAACCTGACGTCATGCCACCTTCCAAAACAGCAGGAATGCACAGGCAGAATACTCAATCACTATTTGTAGAATGATAGGCTTTTATGCGGAGAAAAAAAAGATGCGAACAATGATTTCAGATTTACCTGGCAACATAGCCCTGCTTCGCAAAGTAACTCTTATTCAGAACCATGCTGTGCACACGGTAAAGGAAGGGGCTCCCATAGGTGAAGCGATTCTGGCCCTTCTCCTCTGGGTGGCTGTGTCTGGCCAAGTGGATGGTGCACCGCACGCTACAGGTGCCATGAACTGAGACCAGGCAATGCGGGTGGAAGCTCCCCTGCTCCATGGACTCATTCTGGAAGTAGGCTGTGGGCAGAAGGGCCAATCATCCCACCTGGTTTCCCCAACTACAAGATTTCACTCTCAAAAATATTGCAGCTCACACAACAATTATATGGACACACACCCATAAGGTGCCTGCTTGTTGGTTATCCTAAGGCTGGGCTGAGCACAGTTTGAAAACCTCAAACTTCAATTAGAAAGAATTCATTCAGAAAAGTATTTTTGGAGGGCTGGGCCAACCATAGGCATGTTCCTGCCAGCAGAGAGGAAGTATATCTATGTTCTCAAGTGAGAGGGGCACCAATGCTGGGCGAGAGGGCGATGCCCAGGCTTGGGCAGCCATCAGGTTTCTTCTTGAGAAGGGCCAGAGCCCACATGCAGCAATCGGTGTGCATCAGCATCTGCACTGTCAATGCTGACAGGTGGGGCCACGGAGACAATCAAAGCAGCTAGATTTAGGCACACATCTCTAAAGGCTCTGACATCCCAGACCTGTGAGAATCCTCACAGCTCTCTCTGCAACCTGCAAGCATTGTGTGATGACAGAGTGAGCAGCCCTTGGAAGCCCGGGGGTCTAAGAAGGCAGCCCGTGGGCTGTTCGGGGAACAGCTACAACCTGGACTGACAGTAGTACTCACAGAAACTGCTGCAGTGCCTTACAGCCAAGTCCTGTGGGGTTGCCCCCAAGGAAGGGAGAAAGAAAAAAAGACAAGAGAATCTGAGATGGTTAAAGTTTATTGTGCCACCCTGGCCGATAAACCCATGTGGGGTTAATTGAAAGGCAGAGATAAATGGCTCGGTGAGCCTTGCCTTTCTAGTTCTTGGGTCTCTTGCTTTGTGATGGTCGGACCAGGGTGCAGCTGCCTTAACCAGTTCCCTGCTTCAGCTGGCAAGGCTCACTTCCCTGAGGAGAATCTGCATGGACCTACCCTCGTGCAGCCCTGGGTGCTGGAGCAGCCGTATGGAGACCCCTGCCAGCGCTGAGATGCTTACACTTTCACTGATTCAGCTTTCCTCCTGCAGTCGGAGTCATTGCGTGTGTTTTGTGAGATGGAGGAGGACTTTGTGGATTGGTGTCGGACATATGGGCTAATGTTGGACGTGTGGGCTTGGGTAGCACTGGGTTGGGATGTTTTCTTAATGTGCGCTAACCCTTTATATAAGACTCTCTCTTATACATATATATGAATTTCTGTGGATTTCTTTCTCTAATGTACCCAGACTAACACAGAATTCCAAGAAAGAAGAGAATGGAGAAAGGGAAATGGAAGAGGGGAGGATGGAGGAGAGAGCCGAGTAAGAACGGAAGGTGAATGGGACATCTGGGCCGTGTGTGCTTTACCTTCATTTTCAGCAGCTGGTTTTCGATCTGCGTGACCTCCAGCTGCCTCTGTTTCTCCCGCAGCTTGTTCATGGAGGCTTCGTATGTCTGCTGCAGATTTCGGATCTGATCCTTTATGTTGCTGTTTTCCAAGGTCACATCCACAAGTGTTTTCTGTTGGGAACAAAGTTAAAATCAAACCAAACCTCGTGGTGTAAGAAAACACCACAAGAGTCATGGACGGGAATACCCCTCTGTCAGTTCTCACTGAGCACCTGCTGGTGATGCAGGAGCCGTGGCCTCCCACGATGCTCAAGAGGTCTGCCCCCCTGCAAGGTAGGAGCCACCAAGTGGCCCTCCCACACAACACCACTTGCCCCCACTTACGATAGATTGAAGTAGATTAAAAGGGGGTTCCAAAGGGAAAGTATTCATAACACACTATTACATATGGAAAAATTTATTGGAAATTAAAATTTTATTGGAAAATTTATTTCTTTTTGAAAGAAATAAATCTAAGCATATGTTCAACTAGGTGTTTGTGCAGTGAAGGTGAAGGCTAAGAACTAGACCAAAATCCAAATAAATAGGTTTTATTATGTGATAGGATTATAGAGGATTTTTCACTTCCTTCTTTGTGATTTTCTAAATTCCCACAATGGACCCCACAAGTGAGTGAGTTTTAAAGAAGGAAGACATCCCTCTTTCTTTTCTTAAAGGGGCTGGCATTTCTCTACTTCTGGGTGACGACCTAGAAGACAGGGACCACCTGGCTGAAGTTATGCCAATGGGTGCAGGTGGAGGAGAACAAGGTAAAAGGCCACCTCGGAGTAGAGTTTAATGGCTTAGCTAAGTGCTGACAAGAGTTCCTCCGGGCCTGTTAATGAAGCTATCCACTGTCTCAGCATCCACGTGAGTGATTCTCCTGAAGGAGGGACAGCTCCTATGTGCCCCATAATTCCCAGCAGAGGACACTGGGGAACAGAAGGCACCTTCTACCACCTCCCCAATATACCCACAACGTCAAATTAACACATTTACACATCCTGTGGTTGGACCCAGTTCTTTCGTTTTCCTTGTGGGTAATCAGCCTCAGAAGCGTCCCTACCTCCTTAGCCTCCACTTTGGAATAAGACAGCCTCTACTTCCTCATCCACTTGAATCATTAAACAAGGATTCTCACTGGTGGTCAAAAGATGTTGAAGGAAATACTGAGGATCACAGGCCTTTTGCACTTCAAGTGGCTTTAGGAACCACTCTGTCCAACCAACCTCCCTGCAAGCCCTACCAGTGTGCAGTCTGGATCAAGGGAACGAACTTCTTCTACTCCTGGCTCTACCACTACCCAGACACTTCCAGTCATGTCTCTTTGTTGACTTGTTTCTCTATTGACTAAGCAAGGGCATCAACACTGTTCATCGCAATGGTCCTTTCTAGCTCAGACTCCATTCATTCAAGCCATGAGTGGGATGGGATGGACGATGAGAGAATCTAAGTTAACCTTGAATAATAAAAAAAACCAACTACTCTCAGGCGCATTTGAGCGATTTGACCTTTTACTTATAAAATTCTTTGGGCTGCCTGAGAATAAGAAACTGGATAATAATCATTGGTTTGTCAAGACACCGTGGTTAGGATTAACCATGTCTGAACTCAGATGAGGTACAGCTCTCTTCATGGTTGGCCAAGAGTAAGTAAAAGGCTCAGGAGGTAAGCAAGGGAGCCTAGGAGGAAGCGAAAACAAAGGCTCCAGCCTAAGCCAGATGGAGCTTGGCCAGAGGCCAGGGGGACAGGGGCTGGCAATAAGGAGAGCCAGGAAAAGGGTGGAGCACAGAGGCCCCATCCATCAGAAGTGGGCATCCTGGACAAACCCAAACACAGGCCACCGCGAACCACTGTTAGATACTGACTTACTAATGGCGAACACTAGGTTCCTGGGGAAGTAGATAAGCCTAACATGAAAATGTGCTTCTTATCTATTAAATATTTATATTCAATGCAACAGTACTTGGAATAGCTCGCGGATCTTTTAAGAGGAGGATCAAAAGATCGAGGAGCTAAGGGGAAAAATGGGTGGAGGGTCAGGGATTATTATATATGGAAATCAGGTCATGAGGGGTTTCAGGTAAATAGAATACTACGTTCTCAGCATGTTCAAGTTCATTTGTACATAAGACGGGGGTTGGAAGAGTAAACGGGCAGTGTGTGAGTAGATGCCCAATGTCATTGAGCCTGTTCTGACTCCTGGGGTTCCTAGAGAACAGAACAGAACTGTCTCATAGGATCCCCAGGGCTGAAGTCTTCATGGAAGCAGATAACCCCAGCTTTCTCCCATGGAACAGCCGGTGGGTTTGAATGTCCAACCTTTCAGTTAGCAGTCAAGAACTTAACCACTGTGCCATTGGGACTCCTTATTTGAATATAAGTAGCTCCTAGAAATTCAAAGTCACCAAGAGAACAATTCCCTTTAAATGAATTAACAACATGTAGTTTCACAATGTTCAGACCTCAAGCCTCCTGTTTCTCCATCTGGCACTGTAAGCCAGTCTTTGAAATATACCCGATTCTTTCTAATGTATCCCAATTAAGAAAAAGTACATAAAAGCCTTTGGGAGTCCCTTGCCAAAACTGGGTGCCGATTGCACACATTTGGCAAGCGCCATCTTTCCTGTGATTGGACGGAACCTTCTGTAACAGGAGGGCTTCAAGGAGGAAGAGATGATGTGCTGAGTTAGACCTCGACACGTAAGCCCATGTAACTGTCTGGTGGGCCAAGAGACAGCTTCAGCACTGAACTCAGGATCCAGATCCTCATTTTAATGGAGAAAAAACAACTGCAACTCAAAGGTTTAGAGTGCCTAAGTTCCCAAACTTATTTAGTCTACTGCCTGACAATTAAAATCTTTTGTTCGGTAGCCCGTAACCCAGGATAAAGTGTAGGGACCTGCCTTTGCAGCTCTGCCCACTGGGTCATTCTGACACTTCCTTTCCCCTGCTCTGTCACAGCCCCCACCCCCTGCAGTGGGCTGGTATCGCCCACTCTGGGAAACCCTGGTTTAGAGTCTCAACTTGGAAATGGTCCTTCCAACGTCCTTCGCCATCTTCCTGGTACAATCTTCAATGTGGCCATACTTAAAGATTCTGCAGACTGACCTGAGGGCTCTGGCTTCCCTGTAAAACAAGGAACTCTGGAGCTAACTGTGAGCTCCTTAATACCTGAAGGCCAATGGAGTCCGACGCCAAAGTCGAGTTCATGGCATTAAAACTATCCAGGGCCGATGACTGTGTTTGGATGTGGTTCTCTAGATAGTCTTGCTGAGCATGTGAAACCTGGACAGAAGGAGAAGAGAGTTACGCAAAGCCCATCCGTACGCACTCGCAACAAACTACAGACAGGTTAGGACATCCCTCTGAAAACAACTGGGTCTACTTCAACAATATTTCATGGAAGGCTTTCCATGTAAATATCAATATCTGCTTGGCCCAGAGAACTTCAAGACAATAATATTTTTCCTTGGCTAGTATTTACATATTTGCCCCCAGAGCCTCACTGAGCTCGCGTTTGGTTATCAGGGAGGATGCAGAATCAGAGTGCTTACGTGGTTGGCCCATAAACAGTCAAGAGGTGGGGCTGCATTGACTGCTGTGCCATCTCGCTCAATGAAAGTCCAAAGGCTATAGTTGGAGCTCAGCCAACTCTCAAGAGTTGTTTTTGTGGTTGCTCTTGTCCTTAAAGGGGGTGTGTGTTACATGTGGTTGAGACACAAGAAGCCAACGATTTGGGCATTTGCTGATCACTGATTGATTACACACGAAGGAGGGAGTACCCCCCCAAAAGCCACAGGGTGGGTTCAAATGACCAGCCTTTAGGTGAGTAGTCAATTACAAACCACCTGAACCACCAGGCTGCTTTGTGCTTTGTACCCCAAGCCCAAACCCACTGCCAGTTCTGACTCTGCTGTTGTTGTCAGGTGCCGTCAGATTGGTTCCGACACATAGCGACCTGATGTTGAACAGAACAAAGCAGCACCCAGTGTGCGCCCCCCTCATAATCATTGTTGTGGTTGAGCTCAGTGGTCTGACCATTGGGTCGCTCCATCTTGCTAATGATCTTCCTCTTTTTCACTGTCCCTCTACAACGCATGATGTCTTTTAGCCACCCTACATAGGATTTCCAAGGACATACATCTTTAAGGGAGCAGGCAGTCATATTTTTCTCCCACAGAAAAACAGCTAGGTTTGAACCACCGACCTTGCATTTAGCAGGCCAAAGCTTACCTGACAGGGCCACTAGGTCTCCGTCTAGGGAGCTATAAACCAACTGTCATCAACATCATTTTTTTATTTAAGACACTTTTAGATCATAGTACAAGGTCTATCAACCAACTGTCATCAACATCATTTTTTATTTTAGACACTTTTAGACCATAGTACAAGGTCTATAAACCAACTGTCATTAACATCATTTTCTATTTTAGACATTTTTAGACCATATGCCTTTCCTCGGGGAAGAAAAGATAATTAGCATAGAGTAATGTCATTCTTAATAAAAACCCAGAGCAAATCTGAGATGTGTCTTCTCCCATTGACCACACATACCCAACACTCATCAGCAATGTGTTAACTCAAAAGCTGGTAAATCGCCCACAGCCGGAAAGGCCAATTGTCCCATTAGCCACTGGCACATCGTGTGTGCAACACTTTCCTGGCTATGCTGACAGAAATACTGCGGTGGCCTGAGGTCCTTGCCAGGCTAGCAGGCCTAAGCTATTCTAGACAACACACAAGTTGCTCAACTGTATGGGGCTGACACTACGTCATTCATGTTGCCTGGAACAGATGGGAGGCATTCCATCAGAGGGTGGTCTTGAGCTAGATCTTAAAGAAGCTCTGGATGTAGGCTGGCACGCAGTAGAGCCAGGAGTAATTTCCTAAGATAGACTCAAGGGTGGGTCCCAGGGTGAGCTCTGGAGCCACAGGAAGGAAAAGCAGGTGCTCCCTGGGGAGCTGTGGGGGAGAGAGCTAAACAGTAGGCAGGACCAGGCATGCACGGCATGGGCGTGTCCATATGAAAGCAGCGCTTCAGCCACCATCAGCCGGCTGCAGTGCATGGCGTGACCTGGAGGAAGAAGAGACTGTAGGCGAGTGGCAGGGTTCCAGCAATGGGTCTAGTCTGAGGAACGGAGGCTGTGAGGAAAGGAAGAGAAACCACAGGGCAGAACTCTGTGGATGCTTCCATTGTGAATCCAACACTTCTACTTTGACTATAATGGGGGCAGAGGGAATGTCCCCACCCGTGAGAGGATGTCACAAGTCTCTTCCTACCTGCCAGAAAGAATGTGACTCAGGGGGGTTGTTTATGTACCTCCAACCCTATAATCAAGGCCCCACGTCTTACTGAAGTAGATCATCTCCAGCCCAGTCATCAGCCACTGTTCTCTCCTCCGAATGTAACTCTTTCGGAAGATCCGTGCACATCGACATGTGCTTTTAGTTGGGAAATTATGAACAAATTTAAAAATTGGTGGTTTTCCTCCTGAAGCATTCTCTTGGTTAAACGGAAGGAAAGCGATCCTTTACATTTCCCCACTGAATGGAACACATGCATGAAAGGCGCCCAGCGGAAAGGAATCTCCCTTCCTTTCCTGGCCCCTTTGCTTGGATAC
The DNA here is from genome assembly GCF_050624435.1 of Tenrec ecaudatus. Classification (NCBI taxonomy): domain Eukaryota; kingdom Metazoa; phylum Chordata; class Mammalia; order Afrosoricida; family Tenrecidae; genus Tenrec; species Tenrec ecaudatus. The sequence continues at coordinate 118,757,309 of NC_134543.1, read as the reverse complement.
CTCCCTGCCCAACCCCAGGCCCAACTGGGGACCACTGGTGATCACTTCCTTGATCATCCTTCCAGCAATTTCTGTGCACACACAGACCATCTACAGCGAGTCCCTCTCCCTCCTGCTTTACACCCATTGCAGGACACGAGGCACAATTTCCTGCATCTGGCTTTAGCACCAACTACTAGACAGCTTGAACATTTTAAAAGCCCCTTTAGAAAAAGGGCATTCTCTCTCTTTTCCCACCTGTGGGTATTTTTCGGTAGAGATATAATACAATTTCTTTGATGTGCTCCTTTCTGGTGGGGCATGTAGGTTTCCAATCTTGGGCTAGTACCGACAATGCTGTAATAAACGACTTCAAGCGCAGACATTTCACATGCCTGAGAGTTTACTTGTAGAATAAATTCTTAAGAACAGGATCAAAGGCATTTTCATTTTGATCGAGGCTGCCAAACTGCTGTCCTAAGAATAATAAAAATAGATGTTCTCACCAGCACGTGGGTTTACTTGGGCTCTCCAGGTATACAATCAAATCATTTGTAAGCTGTGATGGGTTTATATGTAGCTGTCAGGTTTTTACAGACCCCTAAATTTCTCTCTTATTGTTTAACTGCATTGGCTAGTATCTCAAAGAGCATAGTAAATAATAATGACAAGAGCTGGCTTCCTTCTTTTGCTCCTGACTTTGGTGGGAAGGTTTCTTATGTAAACAGGATGATCCCTGCCACCAAAAAAAAAAAAATTCCATTTAATAATAAACTTTACTCTTTGATAAAGTTCTTTCCAGTCATTTAAATTATGGCTCCAATCATAAAGAAAATTACACATCAGATATTTTTATGGACTAGCCTCTCAGAGGGAGTGCCAAGCCCTCTCGCTTCCCGTTCCCAAGCCACCCCGAGCTACTCACTGAAAGCTCCTGGGTGAGCTGGCGAATCTTCTGCCGCATTTCATCATAGTCTCCATACATTCGCTTCCTGACTTTTTCCAGAGTGGCTCTCACCTGAAGCCCACAATGACGCCAATTAGAGATCAGGCTGTAACATTTTCTGGTGAGATTTCCAGAACTTTAAAAGAAAACTCTAAGGACACAATGAATGGCGCTCAACACAATACGTACATATTGCTGACTGGAACACTGGCCTGCTCTGTAAACAATCTTTAAAACATAAAAAAAAAACAAAACCAAGAACCCTCAGATAAGAGAAAGGCCCCCACATTAAATACATTATAAAAGACAGTATCATTTGAGAAATCAAGGAAGAAGGTCTCTCTTGAAATAGAGTTAGAAATCAAGAAAATTTTAATTTATTAACTCTTTATTATCCTGACAATAAATTTTTTTTCCTTTAAGGAAAGGGTTGCTGAAATTCACCTATCACCTTCAAACCACCTAAGGGCAAGGTTTACTTCTTTTTTCATCATAGGTTTTTACAAGAAGTTCTTAACAGTTCACTCTGTAAACACATTGTTCAAGAAGCCCTGAATATCAAAAAACAAAAAGCAATCAAAGAGCAATAAAACATCTATAATGGAAAAGTAGAAAGTCATAAGCCAATACGTTGGGAGGTCAAGTCCTTAATAATCACAAGGCATTAATACAACAAAACGTATCTTGATCCCCCAAAACACTGTTTACACGCTCTTCAAGTTGTTTCAGCACATGACACAGGTATAGTGGAGCCTTACTAATTAAAAAAAATTAAAACCCTTAAGGCCCTTGTCTCCTCCCTTCTTCTTGTGACCCTAAAAGAGCTTCCAACCCACCTCACTGAATTGAGTCATTTCTGACTCAAAGAGGCCCCACCAGACAAAGTAGAACTGATCCTTCGGATTTCCAATACTGTACATCTTTAACAAGAGCAGCCAGCCTCATCTGTCTCCCAAGGAGCAGCTGGTGGGCTTGAACCACCACAGAACTTGCTGTCAGCAGCCTACAGCACCCCCGGGGCTCCTTCTAAAAGAACTTCAAGATTTCAAATGAGACGGGAAGTGTCAGAGGCGTCTGCAGTGATACTCAGGGATTTCTATACAGAACGAGCTTACAGGCACCAGTTCAAACGTAGGAGACATACTGGGGGACCATCTGGATGTTTTATGTGCATAGAGAGTATGCTGTATTAAATTAGACTACGTGTTTGCTAGAGGTGGCAGGGAGGGAGAATATTAATGGAGATTAGAGAAGGGGGAAGCTTAAAGACCCTGAGTAATTCCCAGATAAATTCTAATAATAGAATCAGCTTTCTTACCATTAGTTATAAATATTTTTGATGGAGAAAGAAAGCACAGGCCCCAAACACAATTTTGGTGTTTTATTTTCTAGGCAGGTAGAATGGCTTGCAGGTGTGGCCCCGAGCTAATTCTTGGGCTTGTCCCAGGGTTTCAGTGGGCAGAATCTTGAGGTGGGTGTCAATCGCATTGGCAAACACTATGTGAAGTCAGCTGGGCCGAGATTCACACAGGGGTGGGAAGGAAACAGCCCCATCAACACCCTCCCGGATGCCCAAGCTGCAGATGGACTTGAAGGCTGACTCCTGAAGGTGGAGCCTGAAAGTTCATCGAAGATGCAGGTCAGTGTGGAGGTTGGTCATTCTGGGGCAGAACCGCTCCTACAACCTCAACCCATGTCACCCATGGCTCATACTCAGCCTGGGCCTGCTGTCTCTGTCTTGGGCAATTGTGATGTTCCACTCTGCGGAGAATGTTTACCCCAGAAGCAACGCCATGGTATGTGGGGCATTTAAATGAGGAAGAGTTAAGGAGACTCTCTTGAGTTGGCTTGAGAATGTTTGAAGTGGAACAGGAAAATCAAGAATGCAACACTCTAAGTCCACGGTTCTCAACCTGGGGGTCAAATGACCCTTTCACAGGGGCCGCCCGATTCATAGCAGTCGCAACATGACCGTGATGAAGTAGCAACGACAAAAATTTAATAGCAGGGGGTCACCACCACATGAGGAACTGTATGAAAGGGTCGCGGTATTAGGAAGGTTGAGAACCACTGCTCTAAGTGATTTAAGTTCATTTCAGAGGGGTAGGATGACTGGGGTTTGTCATATGCAGTGTGTTTATGTGTGTGGGGGGGAGAGGGGGCTTGTCTTCATTTCTTCCAGTAAGCATTTCTTCTAAAAGTTAAGAAATGCTTTTTTTAAAAAATGCATAAATGATACTACAGTGTGGTCCTGTAGTCTAATCTGCAAAGGTACCAAATTAATCGGGGCTCAGAGAACCAGAGGCTTTGACCTTCCATGAGAAATGTTAACATGAGAAAACAAAAACCAGAGAGGGCAGGTGATAGGCAGACTCAACACAGGGCTGGACTTTGAAGCAGAGTCCATGGGCTCACAGGCCTGCGTGCCTGCCGCTGCCCCACTCTGCCACTCGGACAAGCACTCGCTGGGGCACAGGTCCGTGTCTAAGGTCCACAGTGTCAGCAAAGTGCTCTTCCTCTTTGACTGAATCAGGGGCCTTGGTTTGGGCAGCAGGCACATGAGTCAATCTGGGAAGGCCATGGGTGGACCGAAAAGAAACGGAGATACCAACGCTCATTGCTTGTGTAAATAGTGCCCGGTCAACTAAGTTGGTAATCTTTCCATTAAGGTTCTTCTCTGTTCCACGGCCATTGTAGTTGGGCCACTTGTGTTTTATTTTTATTTTGTCTTTTTCTGGCAATGACACCCAGGATAAGCAACCCTATAGAGACAACAACTGGACGAAGAGAGTCAAAGGACATGGCAGGAAGGTAGTGGAGAAGCGGAAAGCCACCAACGAGTACAAGGAAGAAAGACCCTGGAAAAGACAGCTGCACAACTCTTACAAATGAGACTGCACACGTATGACAGGTGAATTGTATGTCGGTGGAACTGTCGAACGTAAATAAACGAATGGTTTAATGGAGAGAGGTGATAAATGGATGGGTGGATGAATGGATGGGTAGATAGGATGAAACGCTTCAAATGTTAACGATTGCTTTGGACTAATTTATAGCCAATTGTATTTTCTCTTCAAGGTATTTTCCAAGTTGTCTCAAAAGAACATGTACTAAAAATAATCATAAATTAAATACAAAACAATGGCACTGATGGATTGTGCTGCACAATTTCTATTGGGATTGACTTCTCAGCATGTGTTTAACCCAGCAATTGGCCTGGACCAGCCAGGGCTGTCTGACTTCTTGGCAGTGATGTGTTTGGGAACGGGACTGTGTCTAGTTCTGATCAGTGAGACATGGGGAGGAAGTAATAGAGTCTCCAGACAGTAGGACAGAGAGGAGTGGCCTCTTTCCTTCCTCCAGTCACTGTCCTGTTTTCCGATGATGCTGAGGAGCAAAGTATCTGGAAGAGCCCTGTCTGGAACCGACTTAACCTTAGGCTTGTCTCTACCTGAGAGACAGGGATTTTTTTATTAAATCCGTTTGAGCTAGCATTTCTGCTAGTGGCTGCCAAAACCATTCAAACGCTTGCAGGTTACTTTGGGGTGTGCAGTATCATAAAGGACACCATGCAGAAACCTTGATTCTGTACACAGAAGACAGCAAACCCTTGGACCTGGAGATCTGTGCTTGGTATCTCCCATCCCATCGGGATCCCACCGATCCCTCATTGCAAAATGACTTCCGTGCTTTTAACATTACCAGGGATGTAGACACATCCCACTACAAAAAGAGATGGCCCCAGAAAAGCAGTCCCTAAAGGGCTCACGTCTTTGATGTAGTTCATCTCTTCTTTCAGCTGACTGGTGGACCACCCGTACACCACCATTTCTTTCTGCTGGTTTTGATCCGATCTGCGCACCACGCCATACACAACGCCCTGAGGAAGTTTCCTGGTAGGTTCTCCATCGCTCAGGTCGGGATGCTGAAAGGAAGCAGAAAGAATCGGCCTGATATAAACTGCCTCCATGGTAAAGAGTGGACTGATCACTGAAAGATGAGTAGTTCTGTTAGGGTTCTGGATTGGGTCACACCTGGGTTCTTTGCTGCGCACGCTGAAAGAACTCATGCCGAAGCTCATTTTGGAGTCCAAGTGAGTTTTTTTTATGAAGGAACGGAAAAGTTTCAGGTTTTACGGTCTCAAAGGGGTACGCGCTATTTCTGGAAAGTGTGCTAAGCCTCGCAGAAGCCAAGCTGGGGTTCGTAACAGCACGAAAAACCATGTGGACAAGAGCACCCACATGCGCGGGACTAGGGAATCCCTGGAACCAGGAGGTCAAGGGACCAAGAGGAAGTGAGCAAGAGAGCTTGCCAGAGTGTGCTGCCTTCATTCTAGACCTCATTGGCGGAGTAAGGCCCACCTGTGATGTCCCTAAGGTGGGTGTGTCCAAGATACTGTATTTGCCTGGGCCTCCGGGGTCCTGGTGTGTGCATGCTCAGTCCTGGTTTCTCCCATAGGTGTCTAATGGTTGCCTGATTTCTTTCCAACCTGTTACATGGGGTCCTCTGCAGGCAGGGGAGGGACAGCCCCACTTGTCCCTAAATCTAGCTACCCAGCAGTTCCAATCCATGGCCAACCCATCAGGCGAAAGGCATAAAACCCTTTTCTTTAAAGACTGAAACCCCATGGGGCCGTTCGACTCTCTCCTGTTGGGTCATTAGGAGTCAAAACAGACTCTGGTGATGGGTCAATTTTTGATGGGAAAAGAATGTTGCCAATCACCTGGCAGCCAAATTGCCCTCTTAGGCTAGGGTGGACTACAGGGCCGAAATAAGGAGGTGGGGCTGGCACACAATCTGTTGTGATCATTCTGTAAATGATTCTGAAGAGCCAGACAGAGGGGGTGTGAGCGGAGTCTAAAAGCATCTCCCTGATCCTGCTGGAAGATCGGGAATTCCTTCCATGAAAGCTTTGATCTTTGTTGGAATGTAAATGTCCTTGGGAACATTTTGACATACTTGCGTTGAGTTGGAACAGATTTACTGGCAGTGAGGTTATTGCTTTGTTTTTGTTGCAGAATAAAGTCTCAGGCAACAAGAGAAAGGAAAACTAAGCTTGGGTGAGCCATGCTGTACGCTGGAAATGTTCCTTAGTACAATTTAATCCTTAAAACACCCTACAACACAGTCAATTGCTCCCTATCGCTGAGAACACCGACGTGCAGAGAGCTCAAGTAACTTGCCTCTGCTCACACACCGAGAGCCAAACCCACGTGTGTCTGACTCAAATTACACGTCTCCACACTGCAGGCTGTGTCGATCTGGAAGCACAACCCGGAGGGGCGGGGGGGGGGGGGGGGGGGGGGGCTCTGTAACATGGCAGGGGCAGAGGGCCAAGGACTGAGTCTTCACAGGCAACATGCCCTGCTCCCAATTTCCCCGGGGACTGACCCTGGTGCCCGCAAGGCCACCAGACACAAGCTGAAGTCCCACAGTGGCACCTCTGCTCTCTCGCGGGTCTTGGCTTGTTTTGAAGTGCGCACTAGGTGAAGGTTTACAGAGCAGTCCCTGGTTTTACCTGGACCAGTTACTGCGTGTCTTATTTCCACACCCCCACGGCAGTAGCCCCTGCACGTCCTCTCTGTACTTCCTGTTTCCGTCCCTCCTTCTGGGGACTGTTTGTCCTTGGACAAACGCTGCCCTTTTGATCTTAATCGGTTGCTTATTCTAAGACAGGAATGAGTTCCGTCTAGACCTAAAGGGTAAGAGTCCTTGCCTCGGGGGTCCTGTCAGCCTGTCTGACCAGGGAGCCTACTCCCTTTGATGATGTCTCTCTTCCAGCTTTCTCTCATACGATCCAGAACCTTCTTTTTGTTTGGGGGTTGGTTTTTTTTTATTTCCTATTTCTTTTTTTAAAAGATCATTTTATTGAGGGCTCTTAAACCCTTGTTACAATCCATACATCAGTTGTATCAGACACATTTGTACCTATGTTGCCATCATTCTTTTCTAGACATTTACTTTCTATTTAAGCCCTTGGGGATCAGCTCTTTTTTTCCCCTCCCTCTCCCCCTCTACCCTTGTGACCCCTTGATAGATTACAGATTGTTATTATTTTTGCATCTCACACTGACCATTGTCTCCCTTCCCCTCTGGTTTCTGTTCTTCCCCCTGGAAGGGGACTGGCGCTGGGTGGTTACACACATATTCAGGACCTTTCTTTCTTTCTTTTTTTTTTAGAGTTGTGAGTTGTTGGTTTTTTGTAAATCATTTTATTGGGGGCTCATACAACTCTTATCACAATCCATCCATCCATCGTGTCGAGCAAATTTGTACATTCGCTGCCCTCATCATTCTCAGAACATCTGCTCTCCACTTAAGCCCTTGGCATCAGCTCCTCATTTCCCCCTACCCTCCCCGGTATATCCATGCCCTTCGACGTGAACCTTTTCAGAATGATCGGTCGGTGGGATGATGACACGAACTGAGGTTCTGAAGTCTGGCATGACTTTCCCTTGTTCCTTCATCCACTGCGCACTATTTTTTTTTGTTTCTAATGTAAAAAATTCTTAAGACTTCATAAAACACCTGTTGCTTCCCACTCTTCTGCATCTCTGGGACAACGGGGTGAAAAGGACGATGATATTTTGTATTAACTCCCAATATGTGCTCGAGTCCCTCCCACCAAGTCCCCCAAGGCCCCCACACGTGCTGGTGCCTCTCCTGAAGGGCATGTGTAAGCGAAGGCAGTCAGGCTCTCCCATGGTTCTCTGTCAGGGACAGGCTGGCATGAAGGGCTCTCTGAGGTAGCAGGCATCTAGTTCAACAGAGGAACAGCTCTAAGGAAGGGCCCACATTTGCGGAAACAAGAGCTGGCTGCTTCCTGCATCCGGGATTCCACCCAGTTCCTGGGAAACACGCTCCAGACCCCGCAGAGCTTTGGTAATGTGCACACCTGCAAAGGGAAGGCTTCCTCAGCGGGGTCGGTTGGCAGGACACCCCTCAGGTGACTGGACTTGAGGGCTGTGTCTTGGCGCCAATGTGGGGAGATACGGGCCACCTCTGATGGAGCAAAGTACAAACCCACACACATACCCCACAAGGGAATGGAAAGACCCTGAAGATGCACTGAGTGAAAGCGTTCGAATTTTTAAAAATGTTTTGGAAAGGAAAACTTCTAGAAGGATGAAATTCAAACCTCTCATGGAAAAGTTTCTTCATGAAGAAGAGGATTTCCCGGCTAGACCAGAATGTACACTGGTACAGATAGGAACTGGAAATACAGGGAACCGAGGACGGATGATCCCTTCAGGACCAGTGATGAGAGTGGCCATACTGGGAGGGCAGAGGGAAGGTGGGTGGAAAGGGGGAAGCAATCACAATGATCTACATATAACCCCCTCCCTGGGGGATGGAAAACAGAAAAGTAGGTGAAGGGAGATGTTGGTCAGACAGTGTAAGACATGATAAAATAATAATAATTCATAAATTATCAAGAGGAGGGAGGTGAGGGAGGGAGAAAATGAGGAGTTAATACCAAGGGCTCGAGTAGAAAGCAAATGTTTTGAGAATGATGATGGCAACACATGTACAAATGTGTTTGACACGACGAATGGATGGATGGATTGTGATAAACGTTGTATGAGCCCCCAGTAAACTGATTTAAAAAAAGAAAAGGGGGATTTCATTTTTTTGTCGGTTATTTTTACTCTTTAAATTTTTGGTTGGGGTGGGGAGCATCATTTTTTAATTAATAATTTTATGTTCATTTTCAAAAAAAATTATTAAAATGTCAGCGCCAAAATGAGAGGCTCCTGGGGAGGGGCCTGGTCTCGGCATTCTGCTCAGAAGCAAGGCAATCAGCCTGGGCCACTCTGTGAGCAGAGCATGCTGAACCCAGCCTCCCGAGCTGCTAGGTTATGGCAGGAACAGGGAATGAGCATATAAGAGAGAAAAATAATGATAGGGGTCACCTGGCTATTTTATTATACAGTAACACTCAAAGAGTCTTCTGGCTCCTATCTACCCAATATTGGGTTTCCAAGGCTGTAAATCTTTACAGGAGCAGAGAACCTCAACTTTCTCCTGCAAACTAGCCCATACATTTGAACCACCAACCTTAGAGTAATCAGTCCAATGCTGATGGGATAGCGCCACGCCAAGGCGCCAACAAAAACTCTAGTGTATAAATATCCTTAGCTCTTCAAGGCAGCAGGACTCATCTGCTGCTTGTCTACGTCTTTATAAATGTGAGTTCTTGGCTTGACCACAATGCTTCCAAACATGAATAGGCAGGAGCAGAATTAGAACTCACAGCTCTATGTGATGTCCAGAGCCTCAGTGGGTAGAGAAGCCAGAGCCTGGTCCACAGGCTCTGGGTCTAGATCTCTTTGGGAGAGATGGGCACAGCCTAAGGAGATCCCTCTGCAGTCTGGATGCACTCTCCCCTTCATCCCCCTCCAGCCTCATCCCTCCTTTGGGTTCCTTTAAAGGCCAACCTCCTTCTTGCCTCAGGACACTTACACGTGCCGTTCCCTCTGTTTGCCCGGCTGATCAAAGCTCACTGCTATTAAGTCAATGCCAACGCATAGCGATCCTATAGAGCAGAGTAGAACTGGCCCCCGTGAATTTCTAAATTCTACCATCTCCTATAGAAAGCCTCATCTTTCTCCCAAGGGGTAGCTGGTGGTTTCGAACTGTTAACCCTGTGAGTAGCAGTACAAGGGATAACCTAATAAGCCACCAGGGCTCCTGTGCCCTGCTCACAGGTGAGTGCAAATGTCCCTCCCTCAAGGAAGCCCTTCTTGACTCTTGAGACCTTCTCACAGTCTGTGAAGTTACATCATCTGTTGTCAATTTGAGACTTATGAGTGACGGGGTGGAGTTTAGCCTGTCAAGCAGATCGCGGTTTGATGACCTCATTTGGAGGCACAATGGAAATAAATAGCTGGCTGGAGGCTAGGCGGCCACAGACTCTGTCTGCTCTCCTTCCCTGGGGGACATTGCAGCTGACAAAACACATGGAGGCAGACTGATGGGTAGCCAGAGCCTCAGAGCTGGAAAAGCCATGTGAAGACCCCTGCCAGCACTGAGATGCTTACAATGCCACTGGATCCCCAAGACTTTCCACCCACTGACCTGTGAACTTCGTGCATTCGGTGTCATTGCATGTGTTTTGTGCATCTGAAGAGGACTTTATCGATTGGTATCGGACATATGGACTAATAATGACTTATGCACTTGATCTGGACTGGGATGTTTTCTTAATGTACAATTACTCTTCATGTAAAGCTCTTTCTTATACACCTATGAGCGTCTAGGGATTTGTTTTTCTAGTCAACCCAGACTAACCTTCCCCTTCTCCACCATCATCCTTGTCCTTCTCCACCACAATCAGCACGAGCATGCCCAGAGCTTATTCAAGTGTTCAGGTAAGTAAAATCTGCCTCCGCTGTAAGTTCCAAAAAGAATAAAGCATGTGTGCTGCCTCTTCTACATTAATGCCCCCTGCCCAGCCCACATCTAACAGTGAATGACGTCAACCAAGTTATCAATAAATGTGTGCACGTGAACAAGGAGCTTCAGGAGTTGGGAGAGGTTCTGGGGGGTTTCCCAGAGGGTGTAAACATGGGACACTCATTGTTCTTCTTAGAGAGAGGGTCAGGTGGCTGATGTTTGCCCCAAACATTGCCTAGTTGGAGGTCAAGAACTATCACAACAAACGAGATGAAAAGCAATGTACGTGATGCCTACTAAAACTTCCGGCCAGGAAGCAACAGGAGGCAAACTCACCCTGAAAACAAAAGCCCCAGGAAATGCACAAGATAACAGAAGGTTGTCACCAAAGAAGTCATAAGGAAACAATCAGTAGAAAGGCATTCTATAATCACTAGGTAAGTGAGCAGCAAATTTAATTAGCAGTCCACGGACTTCCTGAAGCTGTTCCCGGCCACATCCTCCCAGCTTACCCTCTGCCTGCCGGCTCATAGGATGTCCGCTTTCTCCTGAGAGATGGTTAGCTGCAAGTGTCTTAGACAGAGAGGGAAAGACATAAAGAGTTACAGACTCAGAAACCCACAGAAGCAGTTCTGCCCTGTCCTACAGGGTCGCTATGAGTCAGACTTGACTTGCAATGAGTTTGTTTTTGTTTGGGGGGGGGGGGCCTTGGTCTTAGAAAGGACAAACTGTAGAAAATTGACGGCCTGACTTCTGCTATAATGTCTTCACTGCCATTCGAGAGTGTAGATAGTGGGGCCAGTGATGGTGTTTTTATTACGTGTCATCAGTCATAATGGCCTGTGCACAGCAGAACAAAACCCTGCCTGGCCCAGCGCCAGCCTCACAATTGTCCCTCCCTTGAGCCCACTGTTGTAGCCCCGGTGTCAGTCCTCTGCCCCTGCTTCCCATACATGATGTCCTTCTCCAGGACCTGGCCTCTTCTAACAACCTGCCTACAGTGTGTAAATCAAGGTCTCGTCATCCTTGCCCCTGAGTGATGGGCGAACGTATTTCCCAAACCTTATCGACCATGAAGATGGCTCAGGACAAGTCAGTGTCTCAGCAAAGCCCTGAACCCCTGCCTCGCAGCCACGTGGCATCACTATCATCCCTGGGACAACATGGCATTGCAGCCGAGGCTGGGGGTCTTTCCAGAGCCGGGAGAGCAGCCGGAAGGGAAGGGGAAGCCTGTATCCTCAGAGAAATGAAACCCTTTGGATTTGAAAAGCACAGATGACGTCTAGCTCGCAAGCTGAATAGAGACCAAATCCTAAATCAGCTTTAAAAAATAAAATAAAAATCACTTCACAAGTTTAGAGATGACAGAAAAAGGAAAAACTCCGAGTTGAGGAGAAATCCCAGAGTGGTGGTTCTCCAGAAAGGATCCTGAGAGCAGCGATATCTTTAAAACATCCCTGCTCGTGAATGAGGGGGAGTGCGGAAAGGAGACCCAAAGCCCACCTATAGGCAATTAGACACCCCCTTACAGAGGAGTCACGAGGAAGAGAGGAGCCAGTCAGGGTGCAGAATAGCACCTATGAAATATACAACTTTCCTCTAGTTCCTAAATGCTTCCTTGCCCTCCCCACCCAATCATGATCCCAATTCTACCTGACAAATCTGGCTAGACCAGAGGATGTACACTGGTACAGATAGGAACTGGAAACACAGGGAATCCAGGACAGATGACCCCTTCAGGACCAGTGGTGAGAGTGGCGATACCTGAAGGGTAGAGGGAAGGTGGGCAGAAAGGGGGAACTGATTACAAGGATCTACATATAAGTTCCTCCCTGGGGGATGGACAACAGAAAAGTGGGTGACAAGAGACATCGGACAGTGTAAGATATGACAAAATAATAATTTATAAATTATCAAGGGTTCATGGGGGACAGGGGAGCAGGGAGGGAGGTGGGGGATGAGGAGCTGATATCAAGGGCTCATGTAGAAAGAAAACGTTTTGAGAATGATGAGGGAAACAAATGTACAAATGTGCTTGACACAATGGATATATGTATGGATTGTGATAAGAATTGTACAAGTGCCCAATAAAATTATTTTTAAAAGATCCCTGTAATACCGCTTCAGGCAGACAACAGCTGTCCAGGGATACAGCCCTAGAGAGAAAAGAGAGAAGTAGGAAGGGCTAAGAGAGAGGGGAATGAGGAACTGGTTGTCTGGAGCCCAGTAGTCTAGTACACACCTTAGGTAACCTTGACTGATCAAAATGTAAACATCCTAAACAGACCTTGCTGATAGGAGAAAGCGTGCACGCTCCCATGGCAACACGGTTGCCTGGCTCCAACAAGAGTCCCAGCTGTGGAGCTACACAGACCTGAGTTGGCACTGCTCAGTGAACTAGCTGCCTGACCCGGTGCAAGTTTCTCCCGTCACTGAACTCCAGGCCCCGGAGTAACAAAATGCACCTTGGACCACTCGTTCTGGAGAACCACAAGTTCTAAGAAACACTTGAAGTCAAATGCACACAACAGCCAGTGTGCGCTGACCGTGCAATGGCTGAAGGGCTGAGCTACCGCTAACAGGAAGGTTGGCAGTTTGATCCAACCTTGTGGATCCACCCGAGAAAGAGCAGGCCATCGGCTTCCCTCAAAATTACAACCCAGAAACTCTCTGGGGTACTCTCACACGGGGTCTCTAACAACTGAAGCAAAAGGAGCCCTGGAGGTGCAACCAGGTAAGTGTTGGACAGCTAACCGCAGTCAGAGGCTCAATCCCACCTGCTCCTGCTCTGGAGCAAAATGAGGCTGTAGGCTCCGGAAAACATTGACAATACCTTGAAACCCGTACACCGGGCCACCTGTCAGAATGGACATGATTACGGTGGGTTTGGTGTCAGGTATAGCAATATAGTATCGTGTAGGGCAGGCAGCTGACGCTCGACCCCAAATGGCAGGTGCTGTTATGAATACTATTGCTAAGACTGTGTGTGGTCTCTTGGCATTTCTATTCTGACGTGTCCGCTTCTGAATCCATGTTGTCTTCGTGTCTGTCCCAAGGCTCTGGACACCTGGACGTCTCTGGGCTGTTCATCAAGAATTCCATGGCAGTCGAGTCAGATGCATCTACAAAATGGCCGTGGCTTCTCCTCCTGGGGTGGAACCAGAGGGCTGAGGATGTCAGGAAAAGCGAGAGGAGATGACTAGAGCCTTTTTCCGGCTCCTCCTCAGGTGTCATCAGTTGGGATAGAGAGAGAGTGCTGGCGGCCGTCAGCCTGGCCTGCCTTTCCACCACCATCACTGCGTTTTCATTGTTTTACCAACAAGACGCCCACGCTCACTTACATGCATTTATTTTTCAAAAATAGTCAAACTTTTGGCTCTAGACCAGTGGTTCTCAGCCTTCCTAAGGCCGCGACCCTTTAACACAGTTCCTCATGCTGTGGTGATCCCCCAACCATAACATTATTTTCGCTGCTACTTCATCACTGTCATTTTACTACTGTTGTGAATCGGGCGACCCCTGTGAAAGGGTCGGTCCACCTGCAAAGGGGTCGGGACCCACAGGTTGAGAACCACTGCTCTAGACTAACTTGTCCATTGGCTAGATGAGGAAACGGATATGTCCAGGGTTGGCTTGAATGGTCTGAAGGAACCCAGGGCTGGTGAGGGTGCCCAAGCCTTCAGACCTCCCCGAAGGCCATTGATTATCTGTGCCCTATCATGCCAGGCGGCCCAGCCTGGTGTGACTCACGGCGGTACACGCCCTCCCCTGGCCACAGCCCGGTGATGTATAAACAGCCACTCCAGGAGAGCAGGCAGGAGGCTTATTCACCCAGGGCTTGTCAAGGAACGGGCTATCAAACCTAATGGCCGGAGCTTCCTCCTCTTCAGTCGTTTATGGGGTGATGAAAGCTCCCGACTGCTGACTGCTGTACCTTTCTGCCCAGTGTGGACTCTCCCTCCTTCACGGTGCTCAAAGAGAAACAGCTGCATCAGAAACATGGGCCGCCCAAGGTCACCTGCCAGGGAGGAGGCGCGAGTGGCCCTTCAGTGTGTGATCCGGTCCAAGTATGCTGTGAATTCGTAGAGGGCCTCCCGACACTGCGACTCAGGGTCAGCGGCACTCAACGCAGACAAGGCCCTGCCATCGGGGCAGGATCCAGGATGACAAACCTGCAAGCAGCGCGCTGGCCCCATCGCCAAGGGAACACAGTGCGGTGGGCAGCCTGTCGTACGAGAGGGAGAGCAAGCCCAGGTCGCAGAGCAAGCTGCCCTTAAGCCGAGCTGAAGGACAGGGAAGACTTGAATAGACTGAGACACCCAGGAATGAGTTAAGCCTTCACAAGGGTTTCGAAGGGCCGAGTACATGTCCTGTGTTCTGAAGAGCCGAAGCTGACCAGCAGGGCAGATGTACACCAACAAAACAAACGGATTCAAAAACAAAAACACGGAGAGGTGTCCCTGAGCGCTTTGGGATGGGCTGTGGTTGAAGTCAATGAGGTCGCCCAGGTGGGACTGATAAGCAGGGTCGGAGCACTGCCACCCAACTCGGGATGCCATGCTGCAACGAAGTCGAAATCACCGGCGTGGCTAAAAGAAAGTTCAGTTTGTTTACTTAAAAGGAGAGAAGGCCTTATCTCCCGGGACCCGTTTGCTACCTTCTGGTCCCAAGGGCTGTTTCATCGGTCCAGATCCAGATCTGCCTCTTGGGAAAACTGCTGGAAGAAGAAGGTGCTAATGGAAATAAATGGTCCTCCTGACCCTGGAAAGGAGAGATTGGGCTCTGAAGGACATTGGAGAGACTCAAAGCAGAGAAAACCTGCTAGGGGGCAGGAGAAGGGGAGGGACTCACAAGGAGGGGAGTGAATGGGAAAGGCGCTTTCCTCCCACCTGATTTCCCTTCTCTCCTTCTCTCGGCATGCCCCGTGCCCCCCACCCCCTTGCGACAGGTCCCCTGAACTCTGCCTCATTTCCAAGATGACACCGTCAGAGTCAATGAACTCTTTGATGAAGCCTAGTTTACAGTTGAGAAAACTGAGCAAGCATCCGAGAGACTCAGGTGCCTGGGAGCTCATCTGCCGAACGCCAGCTCAAGGCAGTTGATCTCTCCTTAAAGAACAGGACTAAAAGAAACAGGAAGCCTAGGCCTTAGGGGTAGGAAGCCCCCCACTTGCCCAGGAGGGTAACAATAGGACGCTGGTAGTTTCTAAGTTCCTCTGGGGGAACCGGCCCCTCTACCCCACCCCTCCATCAGGAGTCAATCCTCTCCTCTTGTCTGGGATCGGTGGGCAGAGACATCCGTTAGTAAGTAGGTCGCTGCCCTCTGGCATCCCAAGTCCTCAATATACACTAAGTGCCTTCCAGGAGTAAGGTCCAGCCTTTCTCTGAATGCTGCAGCCTTAACAGAGTCCCAGGAAGCCTATAACGCCCCAGGGAGGGATCATAGAGGAGCTGGCCCCTCAAAGAACTGTGTCCCTCGCTGAAAGCTGACCTCTAGCTCCTAATGACTCATGCCCAGAAGCCTGGCTTTCCAGGGCATGGGAACAAACCACCTAGAACAGCCTCAGAGTTACAACCGCGCCTTCACACACTGCCACGACCCAAGGACTTCAGACTCGGGAGACAACTGGGTCCCGCCCTCCGCCTCTCTACCCAAGTTGTTTTGCACTGAATCACCAACACATCCAAGACATTCACGCAGCTAAATGCCTGGTTCACCCAGTGTCCACAGTCTACCCCCATGGTTTCTAACCCCGCTCCTCAGAGTCCCCAAGTTCCTGGGGACCTGCAGAGGGAAAGCTGCGGGTTACAGGGAGGCCAGGAGGTCTGTGGGCTCCCACCAGTGCTTCAGCAAGAGAAGAGCCACCATGGTCCTGGTGATCTATTAGGGCTCGGTGTATGGTTTTGATTGAAAGGAAAAAAAAGTGTCCTATTACTTTAAAAGGACTCCCTGCGTGACGCGAACAGTTAACACACGGGGCCAGTCACCAAAAGGCAAGAGGTTCAAGTCCGGCCAGAAGTGGACTTTTGGAAAATCAGCCATGGAAAACGCGCTGGAGCACAGCTGGACTCTCCCTCCCCACCCAGGGCTGCATTGAGTTGAAGTCCACTCCACGGCGAAGGGTGATTTTTCTTTGGCACTACCTCTCAGATACCTTCACAGATACCAAACCCCACCTCCATCGCTAACTCACTTCCTCAAAAACATGCACAGAGACACTCTGTCTCTTTCTCCAGCCTGGGCCCCTTCTTCGGACTCCTCCTGACTCCCTGTGCACAAGGTTGTCCCTCTGCCCACTCCTCTGGCTAAGCCATCTGGCTAAGCCATCAGTGAGATAGGCATGGAGCAGAGGGGGCAGAAAGGGGACCCCACCACCACACCAGCACACACACACACACACACACACACACCAGCAGGCCCTAGTCAGTCTTGGCCATCAGCAGGTTCCAGTTACTGAGCATGCCCACTGTCACCCTCATTTTTTTTATGACATTTTAACCCCAGACTGTCTTTTGAGAGCCGCCAAAGCTACAGAGAATCCAGAGTAGTGCATAGTACCATTATCACAAGTAGGATTCCATCAGATCGAGTAGAGGTCATATTCAAAATTTCTACAAATGTCCCAGCATATCTTTGGGAGATATTGGCTTTTTAAATCCATGCACCAATCAAGTCCTACTTACTGCACGTGGTGTTAGGTCTCTGTAGTCTCTTTCACTTATAATAGACTCTCTCTATCTAGCTAGCTATCTTTTTAAACTGACTTTGAATGTATTGAGGAGTTTGGAACAACTGTTCTATCCAATGTTGCACATGCTGGATCTTTCTCATTGTTTCTTTATTATGACATTCAGTAAACAGGTTTGGCCTGGACAGATAGCATTTTGCAAATCTTCACTGTGTGGCTCCAGCTACCACGCATTACACCAAGGCGTCCCGATACTGGCGGTGGCAAATTAGACCACTGGGTTGAAGACCATTGACTTCCCCAATGATCCACAGAAAACGGGCACGGCTTCCTTCCACGTCGGTAATCAATCTGCGAGGTGACACTTGGAAACTACTGGGATGGCCTTTTCCACCGTTACCTTTTACCAACTAGCGTTAGCATCCCGTGGTGAGCCTGCCAGGCAGCTGCAAGATAGAGACGGTCTATCTTTATGAGCTGGTGTTTCCTGTCTCTTTCTCTCGCACTACGCACCTCGGATGCCTTTGTATTCAGTGTTTCATAAGCCATTACTCTCAGTATTCCTCGCCATGCTCAAGCTGTTCCGAGTTGAGCCAGTAAGAGTTTGGCTGCCTTCTGGGTCCTCCTGGTGGCTCCGTGCATCTGATGCTGCCCTGCTGGCCTGTTCAGCAACGCGCCTCAGACTCACCTGACGCTTGCCTTGCTCCGACCGAGCCTGCGCCGCGTCCTCAGGTCCTTTCTAGAGATTTTCACGTCTGCCTTGTGCTAGCCACTTCTCTGTAACTCCCACCGAACAATTGGGTGGGACCAGGCAAATAAGGAGTAGGTAGGGAACTCAGGGACTGGTCAGTTTCACCCTTGCCCGGGGATACGAGAGCCGCCTCGGAAGCAGGAACAGAGATTCCTGTGACCACCGAGAAAGAGGAGTCCCCAGCGGAGCACATGTGAGATCCCTGTCTCACGAGGCAGCAGAGGTGGCAGAAGAGCCACGCAGTGACAGAGCCGGAGAACCGTGCCACTGAGATCGATCATGGGGCAGTGGAGCAGTGAGGGTAGCAGGCTTCCCGGCCTCAGGACCAGGTCAAGGTCGTGAGCCTGTGTGAGTGAGAGGCTGAGGCCAGACAGACTGGGGGCTAGCCAAGGAAGGGCACTGCTGTGCACTCCAGGCTGCACCCTTCCTGGTTTCTGTTACTGACTTGGGGTAACCTTCTCACTTCCCCAATAGGCTCCAGACTTGTGAATAGTCTCTGTAACTTCTGGGTGGTCGTGGCAGTGCATTATCCAGGGTCCTCAAACTACAGCCCGTGGGCCACATGCGGCCTGCTGAGGACATGTATCCGGCCCGCCAGGTGTTTTTGTCTGTTTTGTTTATTTTATTTGAAAGTAAGATATGTGCAGTATGCATAGGAATTTGTTCATAGTTTTGTTTTGATTTTTAACTATAGTCCGGCCCTCCAACGGTCTGAAGGACAGTGAGCTGGCCCCTGTTTAAAAAGTTTGAGGACCCCTGGTATTATCAAACCCAGCAGAGAAGTTGAATGTCACCGTGGGAGGGATGGTTGGTGTCAGAACAGGGGGGAAGAAGGACGATGGAGGGCAGAGGTGTATCTGACCTCTGCCTTGTGGGACTCAGCCTTGGGCTGGTTTGGCGCTTACTTCCGGTTTTCTGTGTGCCCACCAAGCGTCAGGCGTGGCCCCCGTGCCCTGTCCTCACCCACCCTCACTTTTTACACCGATGACCAACTCTATACCCTGTCCCCTGTACTCGCCACAACCTCACTTTCCCCCTGGCCATTCAGCACATCATTTGCATGAGCACAGGAAGCTCTTTGTCTCAGGGAGGAAGTGGGGAGACACAAAGGTCTACAGTGAAATCAGCCACTCACGGCAGAGACAGAAGCTTCATTTGTCCCGCATTTTCACTCTAGTTTACCACAATATTAGTGAACTCATCGGGGCTGATGTTTCAAAAAGTCACTGCTGAGATGTCCACTTACAGAGTTTATAACGACATCACACCATTTTATTTTAGACACCTACACAATAGATGTCTAAGGAAAAAAACACTGCTTGCCTTAGCATTACGACCCACGTCTCTTGCTGTCCCTATTTCCCATCTTCCGAAACACCATTAAAAGTACTTAAGTATTTCATTTATTTTCCTTGTCCCTCCCACTAGCTCTATAAACAGCAGGTCTTTAAAAAAAAATTTTTTTTGATCGCTTGTTTCCATTTTTGTACCCGGTGACCAAATTGACTGCGCCAGGTGCGCCACCAAGGCTGGGGCAGGAGAGAAAAGCTGGCCCAGAAGCGCAGGCCTGGAGGCAGGTCCCATGAAGCTGCCCTTCACTGTCACCTTCTGCGCACTCAGCTCTTCTTGGGGGTTCAAGGTCCCTTCTTCATGGCTGCACCCTAGCCCTTCACGATCACATCGCCACTGCTTACGATGCACCTGTCTCACCTGGGAAATGGTGTCTTCCTCCACCAAGGCCAAGGCCATGGGTACTCCGTCGAGGCCAGGAGCTGGAACCCGTATGTTTGCTGAGCTCCTCTCCCTCCAGCCCAGTGCCCTTTCCCCCACACCACAGCTGCCTGCTTCGGGACTCCTTCCCAGCAGCCTCTTGTCTGCGGGAGACGGGCTCCCGGGAGAAAAGCCTGGCCCCGTAGGCAGCTCACAATGGGGCCTTTGACTCCACCGGCCTGGTTGTCGGAGGGAAAATACGCTGCCGGCCACAGTACCTGTCACTAAAGCCAACGTCCCTATGTGCTTGAGAGCAACACAGAGCCTCAGTGTTGGCCAAGAGAGGGGCGCGGGGGCAGGAGGCTGGTGGAGCCCACGGGGAGGAGCGGTCTGACTCTGGGACAAGGCAGGGGGGTGTAGGGCAGGTCCACGGGGCCTCTCACCAGCAGAGTAGCCCACTTTCGGACTCTGTAAATAGCCGTGAGCTGGAGCTGAAGGGGGTGGAGTGGAAAGAGAATACAGAGATTAGAACTTGTCAGAACTAAGACAGCGCCTCACCTGATCTTTTCTTTCGATTTTCTTTTCACTTTGCTCACAGACTGGACTCTCGGGAGGTACGGTCAGCCGAAGCCTGCAGACATGGGCCTACAAGGGAAAGAGAGGAGAGGTCCGGTTATGAATGAAAGAGCTGGGAGATCTTGGACCAGCCACCTAGCTTCTCAGAGCCTGTGTTCCCTGACTTAGCCACGGGGACTATTGAATCAATCACACCAGTGACTGAGAATAAGCACAGCTTTTGCCAAAGCCATGGGGGTACTCGCCACCCGAAACGACTGCATATGTTCTCATATTTCCAGCACTTTTCAATGGCCCAGGTTCCATAATCCTACACGTACAATCGCCTCGTTTCACATACCTATGCCAAAATACATTTAGAGGTCTGGAGGCCAAAATACACCCCCGCAAACCAAACCCACTGCAACTGAGCTGATTCCAGTTCATATCTATCAACCCTCCGCTCCAAACCAAAGAAACCAAACTCACTGCCATCAAGTCAATTCTGACTCATAGGGCAGGGGAGAATTGCCCCTGTGGGTTTCCTACTCTGTAACTGCGTTCAGGGCTAGAGAGCCTCATCTTTCTCCTGAGGAGCAGCTAGTGGTTTCAAACTGCTGGCCTTGTGGTTAGTAGCCCGACTTGTACTCTATCGTGCTACCCGGGCTCCTTGTACTCAATACAAGTGGTTGTTAAAGGTTGAATTCCATCCTCTAAAACAGTGGTTCTCAACCTCCCTAATGCTGCGACCCTTCAGTACAGTTCCTCCTGTTGTGGTGACCCCCAACCATAACATAATTTTCATTGCTACTTCATCACTGACATTTTGCTACTTGTGTAAGTCTGGGTACATTAGAGAAACAAATCCACAGGACCTCATATGTATAAGAGAGAGTTTTATATAAAGGGTAAGTGCACATCAAGAAAAGATCCCAACCCAGTGCTGCCCAAGCCCACAAGTCCAACATTAGCCAATTAACCCATATGTCTGATACCAATCCACAAAGTCCTCCTCCATTTCACAAAACACACACTATGACACCAACTGCAGGAGGAAAGCCCAATCAGTGAATGTGTAAGCATCTCAGCACTGGCAGGGGTCTCCACACGGCTGCTCCAGCACCCAGGGCTGCATCGGGCTAGGTCCATGTGGCTTCTCCTCAGGGATGTGAACCTTGAGGAAGTGAGCCTTGCCAGCTGAAGCAGGGAGCCAGCTAAGGTAGCTGCACCCTGGTCTGATCATCCAAAAACAGAGACCTGAGAACTAGAAAGGCAAGGGTCACCGAGCCATTTATCTCGCCACCCTTCAATTAACTCCACATGTGTTTATGGGCCAGGTTGGCACAATAAACTTTAACTATCTCACTACTGTTATGAATCGTAACAAAAAATATCTGATATGCAGGATGTACTTTCATTGTTACAAATTGAACCTAATTAAAGCGCAGTGATTAATCACAAAAGCAATATGTAATTATAATTCAATACTGCTACTTTCAACACAATAGCCGCTTTCTACAGAGCAGCTGCTCTCTACACAGTAGCTGCTCTCTACACCTGTGACTGGTCCACATAAGTACATTATGGCGCCAACCCTGTAACATACACCTGTATTTGTATGGGATGTATGTAATGGGTTTGGCGCTATGATGTCATCACACTGGGTCATATGTGGGTATATCTGCATGTGGGTGGATCCACCTGGAGAAAGAGAAAGGAGTGGTGTCTCAATTCCTAAGACCATCAGAAATATGTGTTATCCGATGGTCTTAGGAGACCCCTGTGAAAGGGTCATTCGACACACCCCCAAGGGGTCCCGACCCACAGGTTGAGAACCGCTATTCTAAAAGCTTATGTTGAGGTTCTACCCACCCCCATACCCCTATACTGTGCGTGGCCTTCCTTAGGAACAGGATCTTTAAAGATGCCATTCATTGACACTTGAGAAGGCCCTTGATCCAATAAGACTGGTGTCCACATAAGAAGAGGGAAAGACACACAGACATACACTGAAGGAAGGTGACCATGTGAAGACAAAGGCAGACTGGAGTGATGTTCTCCCAGCCAAGAAATGCCAAGGATTGCCAGGAGTTACCAGAAGCTACAAGAGAGGCTAAGGAGGCTCTTAGCCTAGGTCAGTGGGGAGAGAGCATGGCTCCCCTGACAACCGGAGCAGAGACGATTCATTTCTGGTGTTTTAAGTACCCCACTGCATGGTACTATGTGAGGGCGGCCCTGGGAAGTAAACAAGGTGTCCTGGTGGCATAACAGCTAGGCCGTTGGCTGCTGGGTGAAGGTTAGCAGTTCAAGCCCACCCATCTGCTGTGCCAGAGAAATGCCCTGAGGATCTGCTTCCATGAAGACTGCAGCCTCGGAAGCCCTTTCGGAAGCTCCATTCTGTTACACAGGGTGGGTCAACGGCAGACCACCCCAGGAAGCAATACAGTGGCCATCTCTACAGGCTCAGAGTTCAAGGGACTGGGGTAGGAAGTGCTCTTGGCATGATGATATCGTTAGAATAAACATAGTATCAGAGCTCACATTGTGAAGACCCAGTGTGTGGAGGACAGTGGAGCCCCAATTCCATCTACAGATAAGCCTCTGGCAGATCCCCGCTAGCCACAGGCAAGGGACCTGACCAGCTTTAGTGCCAGACAGAGACTCTCAAAGGTATGTGCATATTTAATCACAAAGCTCAAAAGCAGAAGAAACAAACGTTTCTCTTAATTATCCCGTTCAGTGAGAAAAGCTACAGCCTGTAGATTTATCAATGTTCTCTTGAAAAAGGGCCCTTCGCCGGTTGGGGTGCGATGTAGCAACGATGAAAAATACAACTTTCCTCTAGTTCCTACATGCTTCCTCCCCTCCCCCCGCCCCCCTGCAACTATCATGATCCGAATTCTCCCTTGCAAGTCTGGCTGGACCAGAGGATGTACACTGGTACAGATGGGAACTGGAAACACAGGGAATCCAGGGCAGATGATCCCTTCAGGACCAGTGGTGTGAGTGGTGTTACTGGGAGGGCACAGGGAGGGTGGGTTGGAAAGGGAGAACCGATTACAAGAATCTACATGTGACCTCTTCCCTGGGGGACGGACAACAGAAAAGTGGGTGAAGGGAGACGTCGGACAGGGCAAGATATGACAAAATAATAATTTATAAATTATCAAGGGCTCATGAGGGAGGGGGGGAGCGGGGAAGGAGGGTAAAAAATGAGGACCTGATGCCAGGGGCTTAAGTGGAGAGCAAATGCTTTGAGAGTGATGAGGGCAATGAATGTACAAATGTGCTTTACACAACTGATGTCTGTATGGATTGTGACAAGATGTATGTATGGATTGTGATATGGATTGTATGAGTCCCTAATACAATGATTAAAAAGAGAAAGAGCAAGAAAGGGCTCTTCTTGAGGATGAACACGGTCATTCTTCTGCGCCAATAGAATGGGAAGTAATCTGTGCTGACATGGCATGGGCCTGGCACAGAGAAAGCATCCCAATCGCTCTCACTGCGCACGCGCTCTCTCTGTGCTGCCCACTGTCCTAAGCACTTGACATACATGATTCCTCTCAACACCCCGAGGGCAAGCCATGCCCTGGTTGTTACTGTGGGTTCTAATCCCCAGGCTGGCCAGATGTGGGACGGAACCAAGCACTGCCCCGTCCTACAGCATCCTCAATGCTGTTGTGAGGTTTAAACCCACTCACTGTGAACTCCCGCTCCTGTGGGTCTTCCTCTTTGTCCCCAACCCTCCACTTGACCAAAGCTGCTGGAGTTTACACCTGGAGAAGCGAAGGTTCTCGGCGGGCAATGCAGTTAGGAAATGGCAAAGCTGGGATTTCAACCCAGATCGGCTCCAGAACCTGGGCTTTCCCCTTTACTCCAGTTCTGCTTCCACTGACGCCGGAAACACCGTGCCCAGAGCAAAGGTGCTCTCTGCGCAGGTGTGGATTCCTGGGAGAAGTTGCGATTCGATTTCCTTTTATGTTTTCAAAAGGAGATGTGTTCATATTCCCTCTGAGATACAGTTTATAATCTTATTCTCTCTCCTACCCCAGAAGCAACTTATACTTTTTAAAAGTCAAAATATCAGCTATTTTCTCTTCACACACACACAAAGCTTTGGATAGCATTAAAGGGGTGTGTGTTGGGGTCTACAAGGGCAAGGTTGTGGGGGAGAGAGGTGGTCAAGCACATTTGTATTTATTTCACTACGCCTTCTCCTCTTGGCCCTGCTGTAGAGTTTACCAGAGAGAAGACTAAAGAGGGTCCCAGCAGGGCCCAGCCCATGCCCGCTGTCACATGGCATGGCTCATGTGGTGCATTGTGGGCTGCCCAGGCCCACCAGGCAGGTCCGAGCAACACTGCCCCGGAGTGTACAAGCCCAACACTTAACGAGACTGTAAAAACCCATAAGACCAGTCTGCCACTAAGGACCTGGACACCCAACAGCGAACCTGACAGCTGGACCCTCCGCCTGAGGGTACCAGACTCAGTGAACAGGAGGGAGAGCCAAACTTAGGGCCACAGTGCTAATGACCTCCCTCTGGGGTCCCCCATTTCTCTGCTGACTCCTCTCACTTCTTGGGCCTAGGTGTAAATGTTCATCCACAATTTCTTCCTACCAGACCCAGGGTCGCCCATCAGGACGGCAGCAGAACCTCCCTTCCTCTGGCCAAGTGCGATCCGATGCATTTGAATTAAGGTGCGGTGAAGACTATTGGAAGTATCAGGGGCTGCCCAAAAGAACCAGCAGATCTGTCTGGAAAGAAGTATGGCCAGAATGCTCCTGAGAAGCAAGGAAGGGAAGACTTGGTCACACGTACTGTGGACATGCTGTGTGGAGAGGCCCGTCCCTGGAGAAGGTCAGCGTGCCTAGCAGTGTAGCAGGGCGGAGAAAAAGAGGATGATCCTAGTCCAGCTGGATTGACACAGGGGCTACAAGAGTGGGCTCGAACATGGGGACAAGTATCAGGATAGCCATATTGTGTTGTGCACAGGGTACTACACGCAGCACCTAACAACAAATAACAAGACAAGCGTCTTGTCCCTGAACCTCCTGTTCTCTGGACTAAATCACTCCAGTGGTTTCATCCACGGGACTTGGTTTAGAGACTCCACTCCATCATCGTTCTCTTCTGGGTACGCGTTGGTCCATCCAGGGCCCCAGCGGTCAGACAGCGACACTGTCGCTTAAGTAGCTACCTTCGCACTACCAGTCCAAATGGCCACAAAGAAACCAGATTATTCCACCAAGTAGCTCTATTTCCTGATGGGAAACAACACTGATCAGAATCTGAAGTCCACCAGAGACAGACAAGCCCGTGTCTCCTGAAACCACTGTGGCCTGTGAGCAAACATCCAGGTGGGCAATCCCCAAGCATGGATGTTCCAGAGTCTTCCCTGAGTGTCTGGGTCTAATCCACAGCATCACTTTACGGTGAACAGGAGGGACTGTTCATCTGCACTGCCTCCCAAGAATATGCACACATGTGTAAACATACATACACACACAGGCATACAAATAGACATACACAACTAGGTTCCTTCACCTGCCAGCTCTGTGACCCCAGGCAAGGTACAGCATCTCTCTGAATCAGACTCTCTTCAAAGGTGAAATGGGGCTAAGAACAGACTAAGAACAATGTGTGACGCACAGTAAAGTCTCTCCGAAGTTAAACGTTATTACTAATGTCATCTTCAGTCTAACTGCCCCGCAGTGAACCTGATCTACTTGACTTTCCACACCGATAATAATGCTTGGCCACACCACTAACTCTGTAGGGAAACCATACCATTGGTTGATTGCCCTTCAGGCTTAATCCCTAGTGGCAATAATTTTCAGAAAAAAATAAGACTAAAGAGGAGACACGCTCAGGAGCAGCGGTTCTCAACCTGTGGGTCGCGACCCCTGGGGGGGCTGTCAAACGACCCTTTCACAGGGGTCACCCGATTCATAGCAGTAGCGAAATTACAGTGATGAAGTAGCACCAGAAATAATTTTATAGTTGGGGGGGGGACACCCCACAACATGAGGAACTGTATAAAAGGGTCACAGCATCAGGAAGGTGGAGAGCCACTGCCCTGAGGGGCTCTTCCAAAGTGAGACGCATCCCCCAACCTCGACTAGACCCATGTTTCACCTGGTCAGAACTCCATGACTCCTCAAGTCGCTGCCTACACTGTGACTGTGCCACAGGCTCACACTAAGTCATGTACACCCTGGAGGTACACAACGTCTAAGAAACCCTACGATGGGCTTCTGGAACTTTCCATTTTACCTGGTGGTAGACAGTGGCTCAAAACGAACCCAACTCCCAAAATAAAGTGAAAGACCAGAAAGCAATGTGGCAGCTGCAGCCAGTGCTCTGGGGTACAGGCAGGCCTGGGAGAAAGGACTTTCTGCTGTCTTTAATGGTGCTGGGATAGAAACATTAAGGAACATTGTTATTATTCTTTATAGATTATGGACCGACTGCACAGACACGGCTTAAACTCAAGTTGGAACAGGCTCAGAGTCCTTTATAATAGGACAGTCATGTTGGGGTGGATGGGGCATCAAGTTGCAGAGGGGAAATAAAAATCAAGTTGGGGAGCAAATGTTAAGAATCATATCCCGCCTTGGTTTTTGAGATTCCCCCGGCCATTTGTGTAGACTTAGGAGACAATACGTGTTTAAGGACACACAACCGACTGTTGGATGATGGTTATTGGTGGGAAATGGGGCAGGGAAGGGGACCTTGGCTTCAGACTCCTCACATTTCCGTCAGGTGTTCAAGGGCTCCAAATGTGCATGTAAGTTGTTGGAATTGAAATCATAATAGTAGCGGTGATGGCCATTACAAAGACAGGGGAGAGAGTATGTGTGAGAGAAAGAGAGGAGGAGGAGGAGGAAGAGACAGACAGACAGACAGACACACAGTACATGTGCACAACAGCATAGCAGCAGCAGTGGGCACATCTTAGATGTCTACAGGGTGCTCTGAA
Organism: Tenrec ecaudatus; assembly: GCF_050624435.1. Classification (NCBI taxonomy): domain Eukaryota; kingdom Metazoa; phylum Chordata; class Mammalia; order Afrosoricida; family Tenrecidae; genus Tenrec; species Tenrec ecaudatus. The sequence continues at coordinate 118,730,297 of NC_134543.1, read as the reverse complement.
TTCCTTAATGAAAAAAAGTAATTCCTGAAGCCATCCACCAGGTTGACCTGGTTCCGTGTCCTCATCAGTCATTCAACTGCAGGAATCTCCCAGTGGAGAACTCGCCACCTCTCAAGTTCACAGCAGGGATGATTGCCTCTCTGCCAAGTGCATGATGCTCACGTCCCCATGCTTCCCAGGGACTCAGCGCTACAAGACCCGGTGGCTGCCCCAGGTGAGGCAGTACCTCAAAGACAGATGGGGTGCTTTATCTCCAAAAGCTCCCACGGCAGCGAGCTCAGCCCTTAAGTTCCCAGCAGAGAAAAGCGCAGACTCCTTCTTACACTGAACCAGTGCTATTGGACCAGCGTCCCCGGAAGCAAGGTCTCTTCCACTGAACCCAAAGCACGGTGCTGGATTCGGCATCTTTCATTACTCGGTTACTGAACATCCACTGATTGCGAAATACTTTCAGGGACCAGGAGGAGGTTACCAAAATGAAAAAGAAATCATCCCGGCTCCTAGGAGCTCATAATTTAGAAACATTCCCAAACAACGGATTCAGGAACACTTAGCATAGCCCATCCAAGGTACTGAGAAGCAGAGCAGCTTATTGGTGAAAGTCCAGTAGAACTACTGAGTTTCCTGGGCTCCCATGCGGCTGACACTCATGTGCCCAGTAATGTAAAGTCCTTCAGCTACCTGGGCGGCAAAACCAAGCAACAATCAGGCCAGTTGCTCCTGAGCCAATTCTGACTCAAGCAGCTCTCAAGGGGATTGTCTTCTATAGGATGGTAAGTCCCCTTTTCAGAAGTACATCACCAGGTCTTTTTCTGCCTTGGGATCCCTGGGTAGACTTAAACATTCCACCTTTCAGTTAACAGCCTAGCACGAGTTAAATGTTTGCTCCATCCAGGGACCCTGAGTTAACAATACTGTAAGATACTGTGGACTGATGCTCTTGGGACTGTCGTGAGGATTCAATTAGACACTACTTTACAAAAATGAAGCGCCTGGGAAATGTCCTTTCTTACCAGGAGACTATAAACAAAGAGAATGTTCCTCTTAATTGGAGGTAGGAGACCATGAGAAGGTTCCTAAGATGGCATTTAGCTCCGTGGGTAAGCGCGCGCTGCTAACCAGAAGGTTCAATCTGTAGGAAAAGAAGCGGGAGTCAGCTTCCATAAGGATGTGCAGCCATGGGAGCAGGATGTGCAGCCGCGGGAGCAGGATGTGCAGCCACGGGAGCAGGATGTGCAGCCGCGGGAGCAGGATGTGCAGCCGCGGGAGCTCAATGGTGCAGTTCACCTCTGTCCTGCAGGGTCTCCGGGACTCTGAACAGACTCCACCGGCAAACAACACACAACAACATACCAAAACAGGAAGGACGTCTCAGGGCAGTGGAGTTTAGAGAACCCATCACCGACATCCCCACAGACGACCGTCATGTACGGTGCCCAGGCTGGCCTAGAGCACAGAGGCGGGCATGTCCAGCGAGCGAGACGTGAGCCCAACACTAGGGGTCTCTAATGCCTGGTTCTCAGGGGAGCAGTAAAGCAAGTTTGGAAGTTTGATGCCTTCTGTAATCCGCACATGACCTAGACCTAATAGATGCTGGCTCACTGAATGCCAATGTCTGGGGTTTTTATTTTTGTTTTCTCAGGGTGAACTAAAATAGAGTAAGGAGCATATGCCTGAGACTCTCCAGAAAGTCCTATATTTTCTTCAAGCCAGAGAAGGATGCCAAGGGAGGGACCGACAGCAGTCAGGTCTTCTCCCCAAGAAAACACACAGCCAAGGCCTTGTCAGGAGCTCGGGGTACTCAGCTTTCTAGGTAGGTCCGGTTGGGCCTTGCTCCTGGCCACCTCTGTGGACAAGGGCCTGAGTCTCTCACTCTCCACTCTGTGGACCACTAGGCATTTGGGTCCAAGGGGAGACACCAGCTCAGATTTAAGAATGGGTGCAGAAGATGGCCCAGGGAGGCGACCGGAGGCTAACCTGATGAAGAGGAATTTACCTAAGGAAATTAAGCCGATGCATTTGCATTTCCCTCAGCCTCCTCCACTTTGGGACTTCGGGTCCCTGTCCAGTTCCACCTCACCCCAGAAGGCGTGGCCCCACAGGGTGTGGCCAGGAGGTCAGGCGCCCTGGTCTCTCCCTGGGCACAGACATAAATTCCCCAGGACCTGCGGGCCAGGCTGCTTCGGGGGCAGGACCTGCCCATCTGGATTGGGCCCCTGATCTCAGCTGGCCTGGTTATCAACATCAGGGTGGGGCGCAGATTTTCAGTAAAGGGCCAGACAGTAAATATTTAGGTTTTGCAGCCCAAACCATTGTAAATGGCCGCTCTTAGCTCCAGGGGGCCAGAAGTGACCCACAGGCCATGACTTGGTGAAGTGCCCTGGAGCCCCACTCTGCTGGGACAGGGCTGGCCCAGACAGAGTTCACATGGCAAACTGGGGGCCTGGAAACCTCTCCGTGCTCACTCCTGTGCCGCGCACACAGTGTGCCCTCAACAGCCCCAAGAACCAGAGCGGAGGCCAAGGTAACTGAGGGCACACTAAGCTACCAGCGTGCTGGGCGTATGAGACACACCCCGACTTTGCCCTTCATCCCTCAAGGTCTACGTGACCTTGGTGCGGCACCTCACCAGGAACGCGAGCCTGCATTTCCCAAAAGACTGCAATTGCAAAACAATGCTTGCAAAGCTGTGGTCCTCGTCCTTCCTGCCGCCATAAAACAGATCCCCACGTGATTCCCTAGCCTGCAAGCTCCCGTGGGATTGGCCAGGTAAGGCCCGGGCAGGAGCCTCTGGGTGGCGCTTCCAAGCCACCTGGGCCTGGAGATAGGCTTTGAAAACCCTCCACCGCAGGCCTTCTCCGCACTGCTCACACAGCCACCACCACGAGTTGGAATCAACTCCATAGCAACCACCTCCACAGCATGCATCCGGCTTCCCATTGCTCTGTGTCACTAGGCTTGAGAACCACTGCCTGGACCGGAGGAGTGGATCACCAGCTGGCCACGAGATGAGATGAGCAGGCAAGGGGAGGCCTGACTCAAAGACGTCCACTCATTTGCCACCTGTTTCCTGCCCAGGTGGGTCTGAGCCTGATGGACTGGCTTTATCCCAAGACACTTCTTCCTGCTTCTCCACCTGCCAATTAAAAGTTTCCAGGGTGCTTCCTTTAGGACCCTGGCAACACTCTTCCTCAGCTCCTATTGTATCAGGCATGCATGTGGGCAAAGGTCAGCGATTCAAACCCACCAGCTACACCCCAGGAGGAAGATGAGGCTCGCTGCACCTATAAAGATTTACAGTCTGGGAAGCCCCACACAGCTGAGTCCAACCCTGTGATTGCGAACCAAGCCCATGACCGTGGAGGTGGTGTTACTATACTGTAGCGGTCTTGACCTTCCTGATGCCGCAGCCCTTTCATACAGCGGTGGTGGTGAACCCCAACCAGAAAATTTTTTCCGTTGCTACTTCATCACTGTCATTTTGCTACTTTTATGAACTGGGTGACCCCCATGAAAGGGGTCGCAACCCACAGGTTGAGAACCGCTGTTATACTGGGGCAGGGAGGAAGAGCCCCGGAACCCTCAACTCAGGTAGTGGATCAGAGATACAAGCAATCGGGGGGTGCACACGGCTGGAAGGCAACGAGGAGCAGAAATTCCAGGGTGCTAGAGGAGAAGCGCAAAGAAAGGCCGAGGCCAAGATCACCCCACAAAAGCTTGGGGCATGGCAAGTAATTTAGAAACTCTATGAAGAGCATGTGTGGAAAGTGGAAGCCAAAAAAGGGTTGGAAGGGTCTGGGTGCCTGAGGGGGCTCTTAAAGCAGAAGACGCAGGTGATTGGATTTTGCGTTCTAGAACGATCGCTCTGCCTGAGAGGAGAAATGGAAGTTCGCCATGCGATTGACATTCAGCAAGGACCGCCCGTCAGCAGTGCTCAAAAGGTAAACAGACACCGTGACACGACTTTTCCGTGTGTTTGACAGGTCACACTGGGGAGAGCGAGGCGAGAACACCGTGGGAAGCACTATGCACACAGCGTTGCCGCAAGAGTCTCAGGGGGATGCTGGCCGACTCGCCCCCAACTCACTTAGACCAGGACATTGGAGGCTGGCTGACTCCAGAGGGCTTGTGGAGCCATCTGAAACGTGATGGTCCAGATGCCAGGCCACAAGGGCGACCACATGGCTTCTGCAGCCCTCCTCGCGGTCCCGGGGACGAGGGCCGGTCAGAATCAAATGCCACACCCTAGGCAGAGGATCCAAGGAGCCCGGCGGACATAGTGAGTGGTCCATGCATTGGGCGGCCAACCGGAAGGTCGGCCGTTTGGAACCCCCAGCCGCTCCCCAGGAGAAAGAGGGGGCTTTGTAAAGATTGACGCTCTCAGAAAACCCACTGGGGCAGTTCTGCTCTAGCCAGCTGGATCACTAGGAATTGGAATTGACTCGATGGCAGTGGCTTTGGGTTCGGGTTTGGGCAGGAGATCCATGGGATCCTCAGAAGTGTCTTGGCGAAATCAGGTTTCCCTGGGCGTCTTCAGAACTCAAGGGTGCTGGTCTCCTATCTGGCTCACCAAGAGTGAGAAACAATAAAAAGCATGGAATTTGGGGCCCTATTTTTTGAGCCTACCATGATCATCTTTAAGGGGACCAGTTTTTTTCAGCTAAGTTTTGAGGGCACCTTGGGCCCCCAATGTAGCCTGTCCATAGCTGGCTCTGGAGGATGCTGGTGAGGGGCTAGCCTGTTTTCTAGGTGCAGTGGGCCCCCTCCCTCACTGACACAGTCAAGCTTCCATCCTCCAGATCAGTGTCCTGTGTCCCTTCCCTACAGCCCACAGAACAATACGGAGCTGGAGGGTGCAGATGTCCCTGCTTCCTTGGGAAGGGAAGGGAGCTGCCTGGTCCCTTCACAGGGCAGTGAAGGAAACTCTTTATGTGGCACCAATCATACAGAAATGGGACACCGGAGAGCAGGGCATTCGCCAGGCCCCTTCCAGTTCTGAACAGAGGATCTTTTGCCAAATAGGAAGCAAACGGCCACAGGCAGGCTAGGAGATAATCCTATCATCTTTTGGGCCATTTTTTGGGCATGTGTGACACCGAGAGCCTACACAGTAGCTCCGACTGGCAGCAGAGCGCAGCGCTGGACAAAACCCAAGACCAGCCTGTCATCTCACACCACCCTCGCTGGACAGCTTCACCAAAGGTCTGTGGGTCCATAAAGCAACACGTGCCCTCCTGCAAAGTGGACCGCCTGGCCGCACACCTGACCCGTCCTTGCAAAGGCTCATGCCGCAGGATTAAGAAGCCTTTACAAAATTCCTTTCAAAATGGTGGTGACATACTTTGCTTGGTTGGTGGTTTGTTTTCCCCATCCCACCCCCCAAGGTCACCATTCTGGAGACGGGTGTTCTCCAGCCAATGTCTCTTCCTACTGTTGCCATAGACCAAACTATTTTTGGTTGGCATCCATAAATGCTTCTCAGAGCTTTGCTGGGCAGCAGCTGACAGATACTACTCTCTCCGCCTCTTTTTATTTTTTCCCCTGCCCTGAGCAATGATTTCAGATAAGAAGGAAGTACAAATTGTAGGTGGCAGCCATTGGACGAGGATAAGTGGTGGCAGTCTGGTCTGGCCCCACCGCCCTTGGTCGCTGACTCAGAAAACTAGCTCCCTGCTCAGTGTCAGCTGTCACCATCGTTTCTGGGTGGCCTGGCTGTCTAGACTGGCTTGGCCTACAGCACCTGATGTGATGAGCTCTTTGGATGAAACAGAAATGTAGTTTTATTGGCTAACAAGTCCCTGTTTAAGAATACCACCTGTCCAATGTCAGAGAGGAAAAAGAGAATTAAACCGGGCTTCCCAGCTTAAGAGCCCATTTAATGCTTATGTATTGGTCAGCAATGGGATCCTCAAGACACTCTGTTCTTGCTTTTCTAAAAATAAGTATGTGGGCTGAAGGCAGGTTTGATATTCCATTGGCATGTAGTTTAGGTCACACGTTCCGTGTGAACACATAACACTTCTCTCTTTCCATAACCCAACCATGTGAATCATCCCATGAAGACCTACTCAACCCGGAAGACGACACTCGAAAGTTGCCCACAGTGGAAGGTGCCTTCCTCAGAGGCCTCAGTGGTCACTTTTCCCTTTAGCTCCCAGAGAGCTTTGGAAACACTCCACAGTCATTACTTGGCACGCCAGTAGCTGGTGACAATGTCTGCCTCCACACGTAGAACAGGTCCCAATGAACCTGGGCCATGAATGTTCTAGTAAGTCAATTAATTCATACCACATTCCAGGGTCCCACGCATTCCCCCCACAAACACACAAACAGTACCTGTGACATTTGTGATGTGTGAACAGTGTGGGATACCATGAACACAGGATGGACCCCAGACCTATAGATGTCTTCTTCCCAGAGCAATCATCGGTGGACCAGGGCAGTCCCACTGGGTCTGATTCCAGGATCTACAGCCGCCCATTTCAAAAGGGTTTCTGTCATCTTGTTCAAAAGTCAAAGACTTCTGGGTAGGGAGTGCCTCTGTCCCTGATGCCAACCCCTTTATAACTTTTTTTTAAATGCTCAAAAGTAAATATTTGAGAAAAATTCCAGAAATGCTATCTAATATCCTAATCACTGTGCGTCAAGGTGATATATCCTTTTACCCTACTTCCTCACTCTGCATGCTGAGCAAAGAATCAAGATACTAGATTGTATCAAAAAGACCATGTGGTCAGAGTTGGAGGAAGACTCACTGGCAACCTGCAGGAAGCACATGTCACACTGACTTTCTGAGCGTGAAGAGGGTTTGTAGCCTCAAAGACTACATATAGCCTTCAATATAGATTACACCTCAGCAAAAAACCACCACGACTAGACCAGTAGGCAACGTAATGATGAGCAGAGGAAAGATTGAAGCTATCGAGTATTTGTTTTCAATGGGACCTCAATCAATAGCCATGGAAGTAGTGATCAAGAAATCAAGTGGCCTATCGCATGGGGAAAATCGGCTGCAAAAGTGGCATATCACTTCGAGGACTAAGCTGTGCAATATTATACTGAAAATAATATATTCAATCATCTCATGTGCATGTGGAAGCTGGACAATGAATAAGGAAAACCAAAGAATTGATGCCTTTGAATTATGGTGTCGGTGAGGAATAGTGTCTGTGTCATGTTATTCCAGAACAAACAACTCTTAGAAGAAAGACAGCCAGAATCGTCCTGAGAAATGAGAGACTTACTTTTATGTGCTTTGGACATGCTATCCAGGAGGAACCACTCCCTGGAGAAGTGAGCATCATGTAGGTAAAGAGGTCAGCAAAACAGAGGTAGACCCTTGTGTTAGTCTGGGTACTTTAGAGAAACAAATCCACAGAAACTCATGTATAAGACAGAATTTTATATAAAGGTAAAGTGTGCATCAAGAAAACATCCCAACCCAGTGCTGCCCAAGCCCACAAGTCCAAGATTAACCCATATGTCCGCCACCATAAAGTCCTCCTCCATCTCACAAAAACGCACACAATGATGCCAACTGTAGGAGGAAAGCCGAGTCAGTGAATGTGTAAGCATCTCAGCGCTGTCAGGGGTCTTCACACGGCTGCTCCAGCACCCAGGGCTGCATCGGGATAGGTCCATGTGACTTCTCCTTGGGGATGTCGCGCAGCCTTACCAGCTGGAGCAGGGAACTGGCTAAGGCAGCTGCACCCTGGTCCGACCATCAGAGATCAAGAGACCCGAGAACTGGAAAGGCGAGGCTCACTGAGCCATTTATCCCTCCACCCTTCAATTAACCCCACATGTGTTTATCGGCCAGGTTGGCACAATCAACTACCTGAACCCTCAACAAGATGGGTTGATAAAGTGGCTGCAACCATAGACTCAAACAAAGTAATGATTGTGAAGATGGCATAGGACCAAGCATTGTTTCTTTATGTTGTATGCATAGTCACTCTGAGTTGAAACCAATTCAATAGCACCTACCAACAACAATCACTCATTCGCTCACTGCCATTGAGTCGATTCTGACGCTTGGAAGCCCTTATAGGGCAGGGAAGGCTGACCTTTGGATTTTTAAGACTTTAATTCTTTATGGAAACAGACAGCCTCATCGTTCTCCAATGGAGCGCCTGGTGGGTTAGAACTGCTAACCTTGGGATTAGCAGTTCAGTGAGTTACCCACTGCACCACCAGGGTTTCTGCAACAACAGTCAATGCATTTGTATCCACTCACGATACCACTCTGGCCACCCTGACTGGTCCCCACCTCTGGATGGGGACTTAGACAATTTCACACAATTGCTGCAACTTGGTACCACCCTGGGCCCTGTGGTGGGAAAACCACTCGTAACTAATGTTGATCTTTACAAACCTAATGATTAGACACCCCAGGTTCTATCAACCTTACAGGGCATAAACACACACACACACACACACACACACACACACACTCGAACCAGTTAATACACACAGAAGGGTAAAACAACGTCCTTCTTCTATACCTAAGAAAGACAACATGTATAACATGACAACCCTGCAAAGCACAAACAAGTATGTCTACAAGACTAGGAAATAGACAGGAGAACCCAAAGAGGCTGAGGCGTGGACTCAAGCACGTTTCACCAACCATGGGGAGCATATGAGCAAAGACTCAGCCAAAGTAAAAGAGGCAGCACATACGAAGTCCTGACTGGATCGCATAAGCTAGAAAGCTAGCCCCTCAGCCCCTGGCAGAGTGCTCTGAGGCTCTGATCCTGGAGGAGCCAAGGAACGGGAAAGGGCTGTCTGGCAGTGCCTAGTGTTTCTTTCTCAGGGCATCTGGGGAGGTGAGAAGTATCCAGGAGTGTACAGGCAGGCAGAGGACTTGAAAAAGTGCAGCCTCCCTAGAGATGGTGCCCAGGCCGCCAGGGTTGCCCCTGCTGCCCCTGGGTAGCCTTTTAAATCAGAGAGAAACAAGTGGTTGCCAGAAACCCACACCACAGGGCTCCTGAACAGCCCAGCTGCTGACCGCTCGTGATCATCCGACCCCAGTGATCACACATGACCCTCTCTTTCCATCAAGGAAGACCGTGTAACTAACTACAGTCGTTACTTTGGGGTCTCAAATCACAGGTACTGCGGAAATGTCCCCCTGGTTTTTTTGAACTAACAAACTTGGCATGACAAGGAGGCAGGAAGAAGAGGAAATCTCTGGGAATTCCTGAAAGTCCCCTAAGCCCTCTGCTTCCAGCCACTGGGGCGCCGCGCGGGCGGAAGGGTCATGGCCAGGGCTGGGGCAGGACTGGAAGGTTGCTCCCAGCCTTTGGCTCAGGGCCGCTTTGCTCCGGACCCATCTCTAGACCGGCCCGGCCCGGGGACGCAGCGGCGGCGGCTCCCGCCCAGGGCTACTCACCCTCCTGCTGGGCGACCCGGGCGCCCTGGCGCCGCCGCCGGAGAGCAGGGTGACGGTGGACGTGGAGCGCAGCATCCCGCAGCGGCGGCCGGCTACGAGCTCCAGGCGGGCGCGCCTCGCGGGGGGGAATCTGCGCGGGGGACCTGCCCAGCGCTGGGGGCGGCGCGCAGCCAGGGGCCGCTCCAGCTGCGCGCGGGCACGGAGGGGCGGGGCCGGGGGCGGGGAGGGGCGGGGCCAGAGCTTGCTCACCGGACCCGTTGGGCTACATTTTCTCCCCAGGGCGCAGACCCGGGCAGAGTGGCACACCACACTCTCACCCTTCCGCGCTCCGCCCTCTCGGGAACATTCTCGGGTGGGAAGGACCCCCGGACACCCCCCACGGGGCTCGATCTCTCTCTGTCGCCTGCAGAGGTCAGCTAGTCCAGCCTCGCAGTCCGCTGACAACGGGCCCGTCCTAGCTATGTCACACTCGGGGAGACCCCTGTGGGTATTTACTGCGGTTGCACGTGCTCTCAGAAGTCAGTGCGGTCCATCAGCCCGTCCTGTCTTCGTGGAACCTGCAGTGTCTAGCCCCAGACATGGGAGGCTGGTCCTCTAGTAGAGGAGGACGCACGGTGTGCCGTGGGAGCACTCCACCTGGCCTTCACCCACTGCCATCCAGTGGATTCCGACTAACTGAGACTCTGTAGGGCAGCGTCAAACTGCCCCGTGGAGCTCTGAGACCGCAAGTCTTTCCTGGAATAGAAACACGCGTGGGGCCGGTCGTTTCCAACTGCAGGCTCTGTGGGTAGCAACCCAACGAAGACCCCCACTAAGTCTGCAGGGCCCCCTTACCTGGCCTGCCAACCAAGCCAAACTCACTGCCATCGAGTCATACCGACTCATGGTGAGCCTCCAGGACAGGGTAGAACTGCCCCTGAGGGTTTCTGGGATCGCAACTCTTTGGGGATAGTGGGTGGGGAGTGGGGGGGACTGCAGCTCTTTATGGAACTAGAAAGCCTCGCCTTTCTCCCAAGAAGCGGCTGGTGATTTCAAACTGCACACCTTGCGGTTAGCAATTCAAGCATAACCACTACCGCCACCTAAAGGCTCCTTAGGGCCCAGTACAGTCCTCGCAGAGGAGATGATGACTGGTAGACGACCTGACAAGTAGGAGGCGGCCAGCCGTGCAGAAATGGCTCGCGTTTATTCAGTGATTATTGTGGGCTAGGCTGGCAAACCCTTGGCGTTGCCTCATTTAATCTTCGCAACCAGCCTGTGAGGTAGCATGTATCCCATTTTGCAGATGAGGACACTGAGTCACCAGGAACATACCAGAAAGCCCACACTCAGCAAGTGGCAGAGCTGGGGCATACACCCCGCAGTCTGGCCTGGCCCCAAGCTCTTCTGTCTGCTGCGCCTGGCAGAGCCCAGAGGGCATGTCAGGCTGGCAGAGCTGCATATGCAACGAGAGGGAACGGAATGACCGCAGGACAGTGGGGCAAGAGGATGAAACAGCAGCAGGGAGCAAAGACCAGATCATAAAGACCTACCTCTGCTCAGCTAAATGCCTTTATCTGAGAACAATAGATTTTAAAGCACAGAGCTCTCTGGGCCATTTGCCCTGAACGCTCACTCAGGTGAAGCCAGCAGCTCTTTGGGTTTGCGTTAAAGCCACCTGTCTGTGTGCCTGATCTTCTCCAAGGCTGTGAATGTCTGGAAGGCAGGAGCCAGGTCTCACTCATCTCTCAACTCCTGGGTGACGCCAATGGGGAAGATGCTCAGTATGTGTGGCATAGGGCTTACACATTGGGCAACTAACCACAAGGTCGGTAGTTCAAAACCGTCGGGGGGGAAGCAAGGTTTTCCACCCCTGTAAAGAGTTACAGTCTCCGAAATCCACAGGGGGCAAGTCTACCCTGCCTTATGGGGTAACTATGAATCAAAATCAACTGATGGCAGTGAGTTCAGATTTTATTTTTTTAACAACATTCCAAATCACCGTGGGAAACTCGATCCCTTTGCAGATGAGGAAACTGAGGCCAGTGTACACAGGTGGGTTCCTGGCGTCACACAGACCACTCCTCACTGTCCTCGTCATTGCTCTCATCACCGCTGTGCCACAATTGGAGGGTGTTACAGCCCCTTCTCCAAAGGCCCACCACGGTCCTCCAGGGAGAGCACTGTTAGCATCCTCCCTCTGCAAACGAGGACACGGAGACCCTGAGAGTCTTCTAACTTTGACCCTACTACTTTCACCTTAAGTCCCCTGTCCACCTACTCCAAAATAAAAAAAAGGGGGGGGGGTCTATACTGAAGGTCTCCTCCCATCTCCTTTCACTACCCTACTCTTGGGAGGCGGGTTTCCTCTTTTGAAAAACTCTTTGTTGTGAATTGAGGGACAATTTACAGAACATCTCACCAGTTTTACATTCAGCAATGTGAACTCAATTGGCTCCATCTCATTCGTCGCTACCACCACCCAATGTACGGTCACTTATCCCACTGCCTCCCTGTTTCCTGTGTCCCTTCCTCCTTCTTTCCTAGCAGGATGCCCTTTGGGTCTTAGATGGCTGTTTATTCTAAGGTGTTTGTACCCACAAGTGTGATTGTTCTCCTTTCAGACCTACTGTGTGGCTGAAAATTGAGTCATGGAGGGAGTTCGGTTCCAGGACTGAAGGTGACAAAGGGCCAGGGTCTCAGGGGTTCCACCAGCCTCAATCTGACTAGCAAGTCTGGTCTTTTTGTAATTAGAATTGTTAATGTTGTCCCATTTTTCTTCCCACTGTACCCAGCACCTTCTAATATGACCCCTTTCAGAACAGTGGCTAGTGGTAGCCAGGCACCCTACACACTGCTTTTCTCGGGGTCCTTCAGTCTGTTGGATGACTTGTTTCCAAGTCTCTTCAATGGACACCCCTCTTCTTTCCTCCAGGCAGGGCGAGACAAATAGTTGCACCTCCAGTGGTTGATCATGAGCTTGGAAGGTCCCAGTCACTACTCACCAGAGTGGGATGTGTAAACCATGGTGGCCCAGTACCTTGGAGCCCCGAGACTGTGGTCCTGAGCCCTCAGGCCCAGAGACCCTTTGGGGAGAAAATTTTAAAGGATAAAAACTATCACTGAACTGTACAATCCTATAAGACATCTATAGCAGCCTTGTTCGTTTTAACCAGCTGCCCAGTGTTCCATGGTTTCTTTTGCCTAGTGAATCCTAAGTTTTAAATCCTATAATAAATACCTTGCACGTCAAGGGAAAAAGTCAGGATGTGGCTATTGGAACCCTTCTTCAATTCGCCACATCTGCATGGGTCACCTCAGTAATAAGAGGTTAAAGAGGATGGTAGTTTTGTTATGTTATCATAGGAGAAAGGAAGTGGTCTCCTGCCCAAATCAAGATAACTTGGCATCGTCAATGTTTGTTTGTATGGCCACTCCAGGGATCACCCGAGGCAGAACCAACAGTTAAGAGGAAGTGTTTTCATGAACGCATTCCTTCACTTCATGTTATTAATAGAGTACTTCTTCCTCTGTGTTGTAGCCCACGATCAAAAGTGCCTGACTGCCCGCTAGCTCGTGAGCTCTTTGTGGGAACTGGGTCTGGTTGACAGCTCCTCACGTCCAGTGCCTAGAACTGTCACTGGCGCGGTGGATGCGCACAGTCAGTGTTGAATGAATGAAGCAATGATTTTACAGAGCGAGATTGCAATTCACTCATGGTCAAGGAAGACAGAAACTAAGGTCTTCACCAAACCACATGATGACCCAGGAGCTGTAGGCAATTTTTGAGCTAAGTAGCCAGAGCCCCCGGATTGTCCCAACCAGGGCAGTCCCCCAACACTGCGTGACACTGATTGTCAGGAAGGACTGTCTGGGATGGTGTGATTAAGCAGATGCTGAGCCCTGGCTTATGCTACTGCGCCTGTCAGGCCAACTTGGGGAGCTAAGGTTGTAAGGAACTAGGAGGAAGAAGTGAGTGGGAAAATGGAAAAGGAGAGAAAGAGAAGATAAGCAGGGCTCAGGTATTCTGTAAAAAGGTGGATCTAGAATGGAAAAGAAAAGATAAAATGATATCATAGTCACAGGTTTCTATGAATAGTCCCAGGAAATGAAGTTAATGATGGGTTGACTCTTTCTGAAAGAACAACCAAAGCTGAGAACATCTGCTCCAGTCAGAAATCAGGGCATTTATGACTGTGGGGGAAAGAGGGCAGAAGCAGGGGAGACTGGGTAAGAGCACTGGTGTGGCAGGTCACTCTGTTCCCTTTCAGCACACCCAGTCCACTCAGGGGACAGCAGCTCATTAAACCCAATCCTGCTGACTCACCACTTAACACAATGAACAGCATCCTCCCTGAGCCACAGTGACAGGGGCTAGGGTAATACACTATAGTAATAGTCACATAGAATATTGCAATAGTCACATATATTAGCTGCCCTAGATTTCGCTGCTAGAGCATGAGTAGAAAATTCCAGCTCTCTAGGCAAAAAGCACTACATTTTTTTGAAATCAATTCACGAAGGATACGTCCTTCCCTGTCTCAGTTCCTAGAATCCCCTCTCATGCCCTCCAGACCTCTGCTTTCTGCTGTGTACCTTCCTTCTCTCTGCTGACTCCTCTCCAAGCACTATTGCCATCTTTAGATGAGGAGCTTAGGACAGACCCATTTCTCCAGCCAAGTCCCGAGCAGCAAAGACTCTCGCTTCTTGGCACACGTGGTCAGGAATGGAATTGTTGGAGGAGGGCAGCGATTAGGTGAGCCCAGACACTGCCAGGAGTCCAGAATGCTGTGTCCTTTTCACTTTTATGTCTCTGACCCTTCTCCTGTCCCCTCTTCCTCTCAGCTGTGACAGCATCCTCAAATTTTGGCATATTCTCCTGTCCTGAATGCCAGACACCAAACTTTCCCAATAGAAAAAGGACACTGAGCCAGGGTATAGAATTACAGAGCCCCTTTGGCTAAAGTAGAACATAGTCACAGGGAGTCTGAGAAACAGGGAACAGGGCCCAGAGATAAGAGAAGCTGACCTAGAGGAACCCAATACACCAGCCAGTCACCCAGATACACGGTGAATCTAACCCTGTCTAGACACAGGGGCTGGGACCTGCTGCTGGGGAATACCAGCTCCCTAGTTAAGCCAATGAGTACACAAGCAACTGGCAGAGTAATAATAAGCCAATTCATCGAACCAATAGTTTCCAGGTGCCTACTGTGCGCCGAACACTGGTGCCACAGTGATGAGTAAGACACGGTGTAAGTCTGGGTACTTTACAGAAACAAATTCCCAGAAACTCATATATAAGAGAGAGTTTGTATGAAGGTTAAGTGTGCATCAAGAAAACATCCCAACCCAGTGCTGCCCAAGTCCACGAGTCCAACATTATGTCTGACACCAATCCACAAAGTCCTCCTCCATCTCACAAAACACACACAATGATGCTGACTGCAGGAGAAAATCTGAGTCAGTGAATGTGTAAGCATCTCAGCACTGGCAGGGGTCTCCACACAGGTGCTCCAGCACCCAGGGCTGCATCGGGGTAGGTCCATGTGGCTTCTCCTTGGGGATGTCTTGCAGGAAGTGAGCCTTGCCAGTTGAAGCAGGGAACCGGCTAAGGCAGCTACACCCTGGTCTGACCATCACAAAGCAAGAGACCCAAGAACTCAAAAGGCAAGGCTCACAGAGCCATTTATCCCTCCGCCCTTCAATTAACCCCACATGTGTTTATCAGCCAGGTTGGCACAATGAACTAACTACCTCAGACACAGACCCTGTGTTGTAGATTACAGGCAATCTGAAAACAGGCATGTACTTAGTAAAGTAAATCCAGAGCTAACTAAGGAAGGTACTTCCTATGTTTAACGAGTTCCCTGCATGGTTGCGTTCCCCCTCTGGGTCATTAACAGAAAGGCTGGCGGGTCCCAGCTCTCCGAGAGTCTCCCTAAAAGAAGTGTCAGTCTGGGGAGACCCACAGAGTGCCCTTCTGCTCTATACCCATGCGGCTACCTTGACTCAGAAAGGACTCCCCAGCAACTAGGTCACTGTGTCCAACCATCGTGAAATGCACCAACTACATTTGACGTGCCCAGCGGCCCGTCGAGGAAGGTACTCTGCATTGGACAGAAGGAACTCAAGTGACAAGAAGGTGAATGGACTTGCCAATCATACCATTACCAGTAAGCGGTGGAGCGAAGCTTTCATGCCAGGCAAAATGGTACCAGATGGTTTGTGCCCTTTGGGACATTCTCCCCTACTAGGCTGGGATGGGCAGAGAAGGGCAGCAAAGCGGGCCCCAAAGAACAAGGGGAAAAGGAATAAGGGCATGCTCCAGTGAAGGGCCGGGAGACCTGGGAAATGCTCAGGGGTCAATTTCGCTGGTACTTCAGGGCCAGAAGGCGTAGCCAGAGACAGAGCCGCGCAGAGTTTGAGAGTGCACAGGACTTTGAATCAAACTGGAACATGAGCTGCTGGTGGCGTGGGACCCACTGACGATGTTTGAGAAGGGCGAGCAACCAGCAGACGTACATTCAGAAAGATGTGGGAAGGAGAGAGCCAGGGGGGCAGGGCGGTGGCGCTAGAAGGCAGAGACTTTGCGAAAGTGGTCGGGGTCTGCTGAACGCCATTGCTGTGAGATCAAGCGTCGGGACTAGAGGAGTAGGTGGCATAGGGCGCCCAGTTTAAAAAGCACGTCTCCACATGGCTTCGTGAGCAACTAAAAGTGGGAGGATTTAGTAGCTCACCCTAGGGCGTGGTCAACCAATCCTTCTCTAGATGCTGGGAGAAGGGAAATCAATGAAGACAATGAATGGAGGGAAAGATGAATCACTAATGATTTTCTCGGTCATGGGGCTTACTGGGCATTCAGCACAAAGGAGTCAGTCGGGAAATGGAGAAGACATTGCCCTGACGCTTCCAAGTACTGCAACGGCATTGGTGAAGAATATTGAATATACTATGGACTGCCAGGAAAATAGAGGAGGCAGAGTGGTTACGTGTTGGGCTGTTAGCCGCAAGGTCAGCAGTTTGAAACCACCAGGCAACTCCACTGGAGAAAGATGGGGCTTTCCACTCCCATATAAAGGTAGTCTCAGAAACCACAGCAGCAGTTCTCCCCTGTCCTATAGGGTCGCTATGCATCGGCATGTCCCAATGGCAGTGAGCGGGCCAGGAAAAGGCACACATCTTTCTCAGAAGGAGGATAGCCAGAATGTTCTTTAGAAGGAAGGAGAGCAAGAGTTCTTCTCCAGGAAGTACCAGTCCCGGAGAAGGACACCAGGCTTGGTAGCAGGTCAGGAACAAACTAAGACAATCCTCCGTGAGATGGATTACTACAGCGGTGGCAGCAGTGAGCTCAAACACGGGGACAAGGGTGAGGGAGGCTCGGGACTGAGCAGCATTTCCCCGTCTGTTGTACATACAGAGTCTCTCGGTCAGAAGCAACTAGACTGCCCCTAACCACCACAGAAAGGTCGTATCGTTGGCAGAGGCAGACATCGTGCAGGTTTATGATTCAGGTAGACAGCCTGCTGACTGTCTTTCAGCGGAAACCTGCTCCACCAGATGTCAAAATGATATTGAGAGGAAGAGGAAGCCGGGTGAGAAATGTCAGCGAAATTAGGGCCCTTCCTGAGCAGCCTGGCACGAAAGGCAGCCCCTTTTGTAGCCTCTGTGTTTCCTTGAGCCCTTCAGGAAGCTCACCCTGACAGCCCCTGGGGTGGTGACTGGTCAGAAAACCCCACCTGGACTGACTGGAGTGTGAGTAATCCCCGCATCTGAATCTATACCAAAGGCAAAATAGGGAATCCGGAGACTGGAGGAGGGATTTGTTTATGCTTTTGTTTTTGCTTCTTGGTAACAGGAAGACCTTGACATTTTTACACAGGTGGTCTAGGCAGAGGAGACCTTGGTGACACAGGGGGTTAAGTGCTCAGCGGCTCACCAATCAGCTGGTGGTTGGAGCCCACCCAGCAGCACCGCGGAAGAAAGGCCTGGAACTCTGCTTCCTTAAAGGTAACAGCCTAGAAAACCCCACGGGGAAGGGCTACCCTATCACATGGGGTCACTGCGAGCGGGAACATGGCAGCACAGCACCTAACAGCAGCCCGTTTATAGACAGAAAGGCTACTGAGTATTTGTGCTGTGCCTCCTACCGTGTTCACTCGGCATCTCCCAGGGCAGACTTGGAGCCGAGGGGCTGCGTGTGACGATTAAGAAGGTGTTTCCACAATGCAGCTTTCTTATGGTTCTTTAATGCTTTCCCCACCCCCACCCCCACCCATCATGACTCCAATTCTACCTTTCAAATCTGGCTAGACCAGAGTATGTACACAGGTACAGATAAGAGCTGGAAACACAGGGATTCCAGGACAGATAAACCCCTCTGTACCAATAATGAGAGTAGCCATACCAGGAGGGGAAGGTCAAGGTGGGGGGGGGAGAATGGGGGAACCTCCCTGGGGGACAGACAGCAGAAAAGTGGGTGAAATGTAAGACATTGGATAGTATAAGACATGAAAACATAATAATAATTTATAAATTATCAACGGTTCATGGGGGAGGAAAGGTGAGGGGCAGAGGGAAAAAATGAGGAGCTGATACCAAAGGCTCAAGTAAAAAAAAAATGTTTTGAAAATGATGATGGCAACAAATGTACAAATGTGCTTGACACGATAGATGGATGGATGGATTGTGATAGGAGCTGTACCAGCCCCCAATAAAATGATTTTTAAAAGAAGGAGGAGGAGGAGGAGGAGGAGGAGGAAGAGGAGGAGGAGGAGGAGGAGAAGGAGGAGAAGAAGAAGAAGAAGAGGAGGAGGAGGAGGAGGAGGAGGAGGAAGAAGAAGGTGTTTCCAGAAGAAACCAGAAAGGGAGTGAGGGGTACAGGAAGGGGAAGAAGGAAGCAAGGACAACCTTAGATGAGCTTCATGATTCATCCTGGTTCTGAGGATGGACCTCAGAGTTAGCCCCACCCCAAACCAGAGAGCTGTGGAGTTTGAACTCTCACACCAGTGGAGCACAGGCTAAAGGTTCCCGAAGAACTAAAGTGGGGGTGAAAGGAGATCTAAGCTCCCAGGCACGTAAAGTATTTGAGAAAAGTGAGGAACTTCAAGTCCTGAAGAAGATCACATGCTATATTAGCTTCAAGTCTTAAATAGCCAGGGACACCCATACACACACACACAAACACACACACAGCCAGGGAAAGGCGACTAAGGAAGTGTAGGCTGGGACCAATTGTGTCCACTCCATCTCTACACTATATCCATAGACATATCTGAATATGAGTCTAAATATGAATAGCTCGGTGAGATGCCACTGCTCAGAGTAAGCTCTCTGAATCAATGACGACAAGCTACCATGTGGTGCCGAGCATTCTGAACACAGACAGACTCTGCACTAAGATGAGGACAGAACACTGATGCTCCTGGAGGAGAGAGGCAGGACCCCCAAAATCAAGGAGCAGACTCCAACCAGATGAACTCTGTCAGGAAGAAGGCCGTGGTGCTGACCTTGAGACCAATGTAAGCGCTGCAGAAGCGTAGAGCCCAGGACTCGGCGCAATGGCAACAAACACTGACATTACTAACAGGCCCCATTTGGACCTGGAGCTTAAAGGACACTGACCCTGCTGTGACCCAGAACCCTCATCTCCTTTCCAACAACTCAGTAGAAAGACAGGGTCTGGAACCAGAAGGGCAAGTGTCCCTACTGCAAGGTGTTGGCCTAACCACACCTGGAATGTGGCCTTCGGGTCTGAGCACCGCCACTTAAAGAAACATGGACCAACCCAATGACTTCAGAAGGACATGACTCAGATGGTATACGAACTTGACACGGATTCGAGGGAAACACAGGTCACAGGACTGGAAATACTGTTGCTAGAGAATGAAAAACTGGGACCATTTAGGCGGCTTCAGTTCTTCAGAGGAGTGTCTGAGTGGCAGATATGTTAGATGTGTTTTGGGTGACCCAAATGTAGGAGAGGAAGCAGTAGCTAAGGATGGAAAGGAGATGGTGTATGATCGTCTCTAAGCAACAGCGGTAGCCGTCAGAACTGGCTGAGTGGGGGTTGGAAAGGAGCGAAATTGGGAAAAAGGGGCTTGATGGGCAGGGCAGACTGGAGGGGGAAGCCAGGGCATCCCCTCGCACTGGAGTGTGGCTTTATCCTTGGCCCCCAAGCCTTACTGCCCACCAAAGCCACCAGAGGACTTAGGACGGATATAGGTTCCTGGGTCTGGCCTCATGGACATTCTGACTTCCTAACTCTGGGGCAACACCTATAAAATCTACTCCGTAACGGCAGAGAAGGGGGGGAAGGGAGACTCCAGATAGGGCAAGATATGACAAAATAACAAGCTATAAATTATCAAGGGATTGTGAGGGAGGGGGGAGCGGGGAGGGAGGGAAAAATAAAAAGAGGACCTGATGCAAAGGGCTTAAGTGGAGAGCAAATGCTTTGAAAACGATTAGGGCAGAGAGTGTACGGATGTGCTTTATACAATTGATGTATGTATATGTATGGATTATAATAAGAGTTGTATGAGCCCCTAATAAAATATTTTTTTTTAATCTACTCCTTAAACCTGTGGCCGCTGAGACCATCCTGACTCACGGCAACCTTACGTATGTCAGAGCAGAGTTATGCTTTGTGAGGTTTTTCAATGACTGGTTCTGTTTTGGGGTTTTTTTGTTTTGTTTTAGGGGAGCATTTTGTTTTGTTTTGTTTTAACTATTTTATTAATTCAAAATACATAACATCAGTGTTAGGATTCACTTTGGAGTTTCACACTTGATAGGCTTTTTTTTTCTTTTTTTTTTAAATCATTTTATTGGGGGCTCATACGACTCTTATCGCAATCCATGCATACATCTATAGTGTAAAGCACATTTGTCTATTCATTGCCCTCATCATTCTCAGAACATTTGCTCTCCACTTAAGCCCCCGGCATCAGCTCCTCATTTTCCACCCTCCCTCCCACCACCCTCATGAAATGTATAATAATTTATAAATTATTATTTTTATATGGTAGATAGCCTGGTCTTTCTTCTGAGTCACTCAAACCTACAACCTTTCCACCAACAGATGGATATTAGCATTTTCACCACTGTATTCTGAGATGCCCCCCACCCAATGTTTCTTATGTCCTCATCCTGCATTGGTAGCAAGGCCATGGTGTGGGGCCGCTGGTGATGAGATCTCCCCAGGGAGGAATTGCCAGAAAGCATGGCTGTTGGAGTTTGCATTCATGGATCTGGGTTTGCATTCAGTTTCTGTCACATCTTAGCTTCCAAAGTCTTGGGCAATTGACTCCCACCTGCTAGGGTCGCTGTGATGCTTAAGTAAGATGACAAAATAGAAACTCTAGCTTGTGGTGTCACACAGAGCCTCAAAGAAAACCATGGATTAGCTGGTCATATTTGGAGTATTCTGAATATTAAAGAGAAATGAATATTGTCTTAGATTTGGAGCAACTTCTTTGAAGCAAAATTCTCAAAGTTTCCATGCCCGTGTTCATCTAATCCTTTTGCCTTAGGTTTTATTTGCTCTATTAAGCGACTTACATGAGAACTGGTCTGTTCTTCATATGTAGTGGAAGATTGTATAACCTCAAGGGAAAATGGCATTTTTTTTAATCATAAAAAGACCAACTGAACCAACAGACAATATCGTGGCAAACGGAGAAAAGACTGGATTTATCAAGCATTTCATTTTACTTGGATCCACAATCAATGCTTATTGAAACAGCAGCCACAAAACCAAACAACGTATTGCTTGGGGCAAATCTGCTGCACAAGACCACGTTAAAGCCCCGAGGAACAAGAACGTCCCTGTGAGGACGGAGGCAATGCTGACCTGAGCCTTGGACAATGAAGAAGGAAAGCCACAGAAGAATGGACGCGTTTGAAGACAGTGTTGGGTGAAGAACATTGGAAGTCCATGGGCTGCCAGACAAAAAGTACTGTCCTTGGAAGAAGTACAGTCGGAAAGCCCATTCGAAGCAAAGATGTACAGACTTCATCTCAAGGATTTTGGCCAGGTGATCAGGGAGGACCACATGGAAAAGGACAACACGCTTGGTAAAGCAAAGGTCGGTGAAGAAGAGGAAGACCCTCGGTGAGATAGACTGACACAGTGGCTGCAACAACGAGTTCAAGTGTAACACTTGTGAGGATAGTCTAGGACTGGGGAGTGCTTCATCTGCGCCAACAACAAGCGGAAGACCAACAATACTCTTTCATATCACTTTCCTGCCTGCCTGCCTGCCTCGAATGCACTCAGGGGCACAGGCTTCTGGTATAGCTGTGGAGGCGAGTGTACAGTTTACTACGAAACTCAGAACACGTGAAAGGATTTCTCTAAGTCAATTTCTCTTCCCCAAGGACCCAACCGCTCCCACTTCCACTCCCAGAATGTGTCTGATACGTCAGTGGTGTCTTCAGGCAGGGTCTCCAAATGTGCTGTCCAGGCTGTTTGCGGTGTAGGGGCTTTGGACTAGAGGAGCTAAGGCTCAGGTGGCTGGAGTGTGTCCCGGACCCAGGGCTGTGTGCACGGGAGAAAGCAAGCCACTTATCACCCACACAGAGGTGCCATCTGAGTTGACAATGGTCCTCCTTGCGTATGGAAAGCTAGACTATTTCTATGCACAATTTCCTCCCACCCTACTCCCCATGCCCTTGTTCCTGCCACAGCCTCCCCCTTCTCAATTGATGCGGACTTCACCCTTCCAGAAGTTCGCCCCAAATCCCTGAGTCATCCATTGTATTGGACAGGGTTCTCTAGAGAGACAAACCAGATTGCTAGTAATTATATATAAATATATTTATAAAGATAGATATATAATTCAAGAAATAAACTGTTAAATTATATACAGACAGATAACACAACAAATTAACAGTTAAATTATAAAGCAGTGAGACACTAGCAGTCCTTCAAAGCTTGAGAGCTGCCAGTTGCCAGTCCCCTTCTGTAGAGCGAACTGGGCTATATATACCCAGGCAGCAAACAGCAAGGCAGGTCCCCAACTGTCAGTCCCCAGCTCCAGAGATGAACGTTCCGATCGTGTGGGCTTAAAGGGACCTCAACTTATAGCGATACAGTCCACAAGCTAGGCATCCCACAGGTAGTGTACCCTTTAAATTGAGGCACAGAACAACCAAGGTGAGGCTCATCGAGCCATTTATCCCTCTGCCCTTCAATTAATCCTACTTGTGTTTATCGGCCAGGCTGGCACAATAAACTATAGCACCCATTTTCAACTTCTTTTCCTTCAACACCTTCATTTTATCTAAGCGGGGTTGCCTGCCTGCAGATCCTCCCCAGAAACAGAACCCCTTTTCTCCACCAGGGTGGAAGTCACTGTGCCCCCGGAACAGCCTCCTAAGTGGTCGGTCTGCTTCTGCCCCTCCCCCACCATATGAACTTCATGGTACAGCCGCCACCATGATTTTTTTTTTTTTAAACCTTCACTGCTCTGCTCCAACCACTCTACTGGCTTCTCAGCTCTCGGGATCAAAGCTGGGATCTCATGCATTTGGTTTGTGTCCATCTCCCCTAACTAAACCAAGGGCAATGAGGACAGAGGTTTGAGTCTGCTTGAGCATCCAGAACAGTGCCGGGGGAAGACCAACTCTCCAACTCACGGCCATTCCAACTCCCGGAGATGCGATACCCCTGGGCTTTCTGAGACAGTAATGCACCAGGGGCGCTAGGAGCTGCTATCTTCTCCATGACAAGGGGGACGTAAGTAGACTCTTCAGGGGAGAAGCAAGCCCACCTTTCTCAGTGGAACAGAACAAGCATCAGTACGTTTTTCTTGCAGCCCCATCTAGGCACTTGTCAGACGATGGCGGTTTATGCGTTTGTTACTGTGATGCTGCACACTATGTCACCAGTATTCCCAACACCAACATGCTCACCCTTGGTGGAGAGGTTTCCTGGCACTTCTGGTCTAAGGCCGACTAGAGAGAAAAGCCTGGGACCTACTTCTGAAAAGGAACTGGTGAAAATCCTTTGGATCTCAACACGATGTTGGCTGATCGGTGCTGGAAGCTGAGAGCGAAGACAGGAGCCACCGTGGTGGACTCGAGTAGACCAGTCGTGGTAAGGTTGGCACAGCACCAGGCTAGACTGTGTGCTGCTGTGCAGGGAGCTCCCTGGAGTTGGGGCCAACTCAGCTGCAGTGTGAGGGATTGGGGTAGTCATCTAATCTGGTGTCAATTTAAGGATTAAGAGTGTAGGGGTGGAGTCTAGGCTGTCAATCTGGAAATAGCCAATGAGACTTCTGTGTGGGCATGGACTTTCCTGAGAATTCTGGTAAATCTGGGACTGTCTCCTTGGAAGTGGAAGACTCTCTCTCTCTCTCTCTCTCTCTCTCTCTCTCTCTCTCTCTCTCTCTCTCTCTCTCTCTCTCTGCCACTCCCTGAAGACATTGCAGAAGACAAACCACATGAACCCAACCAGATCTCAGAAGCCGGAGAAGCCACAGAGAGACCCCTGCCAGCACTGAGATGCTTACACTGGACCCAGACTTTCTACCCACTGGCTTGTGATTGTTCTGCATTCGGTGTCATTGTGTGTGTTGCATGAGTCTGAAGAGGACTTTATAGATTGGTATCGAACATATGGGCTAATATCGGACTTATGGACTTGATCTGGACTGGACTGGGATGTTTTCTCAATATTCAATTGCTTTTGTATATAAATCTCTTTCTTTTACACATATGTATGTCCATGGATTTGTTTCTCTAGTCTACCCAAACTAACAGAGGGACCTAGAGAGAAAGCACAGCAAGGCAACTGGTTCTTGAATGAATAGATGATCTTTGTAATGGTCCCCATGGTAAAATCAACCCATTCAAGGGTCTAGTCCTCGGGGTGGGGAGAGTAGGGGAGGCGTCTGTGTGCCTTGGTGCGGGGCTCCATCACTCACAGGTTTTGAAGTAAACAAAATCTGCTTCGGGTCCAAACTTCCCTGGGACTCGGCTGTGTCTGCTGCCTCCGTCAACAGCCGCTCACCCCACCCTGCGTCCTTCAGCGATGAGTGTCAATCTCTCCTGAAGTCTGAGCTTTACATGACACAAAAGGAACTCCAGATGTGGGCCGAGACAGGAAGTCTTTGAGCCAATGAAAGCCTTAGGGAAAGAAGGGGGCCGTGGAGAAGGATCCCTGGCAGTGAAAACAAGAAGGGGCTCAGCCGCTCCATGGATGACGCTGACACACATCGTGACGCCACTGCGCACACCTGTTTCCATGTGGCCGAGAGGGCGCTTGACATCAGCATTTACTCTGTCATCACTTCAGGCATCTGTGTGCCCAATAGACCAACACAGTCATCGGCCCCATGCATCAATCCCCCAACCCTACCCTACTCCCTCCAGGGCCACAGTAGAAGGGAGGCTGGGAGGCTGATCTCTCTTCGCCCGTCTGGCCAGTGACCCGGCTAAGCTCTTCTGTTTCCTGAACACCCCAGCAGCTCTTCACCGAGAGCTCACTTCTCCAGGACCTCTCTCGAAAGCCTTTCAGCTCCCTGGTGCCCATCGGATCTGGAAGATGCCTGAAGAACTCCCTGGGGCCGTGATTTTTCATGTCGGCCTGGCACAGACAGGGTGGGTCATTGTCTGCTCAGGGGGGTCCTTAAAGATCTGCCCTGCCTATAGGAGCTGATGGAGAAAATTAAGTTTAGCTACAACACAGGGAGAGTATTAAAACGATTTCTGGCCACAGCCCAACAATTGGGATCATGGGGTTATGATCAAATAACTGCCTGTTCTCATAGCAACAAGGAATGCCAAAAAAAAAAAAAAAAAAGAGGCCAGGGAGATACCAAAGTGGGCGGCCTGCTAGGAAGCCGTGGGACTTGGGGTCAGGTTCAGGATAAGGTGACCCGCTTATCACCATTTGCCTCGGCGTATCTCGGTTCTAGCACTCCAAGTCCTGGGTCCTGGGAAGTTGGTCACTCAAGTTCAAGTGCAAGGTGTGGAGTCCCAGGAGCAAGGTCCAACCTGTGGTGTAAAGAAGGGATGCCTGGAGACTGACAGAAGGAATGATCCAGATGGAGATGAGGAACCAAGACAGAGGAACGAGACTGGGCTTAAAAAGAAGGAAGTTGAAATCCCTTCAAGAGATTAAAAGATGTTCCACTGGGGGTAGGGTTGCTGTAGCCAAATCATATCGGAAAGTCCTAAGTTAAACACAATTACAGGAACAGGTGCCCTGGTGGCGCCGAACTGAAGCACTTGGCTGCCAACTCATGCAAACATCACAGCTTTGGAAAACCGATGGGCTTGTTCTACTCTGCCCAATAGAGTCACTGTGAGTGAGCATCTGCTTGACAGCCACGGGCAGAACTTAGGGCTTGAAGTGCATGGTTCTTAGGTGCCCTCAAGTCCATTACCAACTCATAATGGCCGCATGTGACCGAGTGAAACTGCCCTCTGAGAGCTTCCGAGGCGGGAATCTTCGTGGGAACCCATAGCCAGGTCTTACCTTCCATGGGGCTTCTGAGTAGATCTGAAGTGTTGACTTTCAGCAGTGGGATGCTTAACCACTCAAAAACACGAGACTCAGTACCGTAGAGTCAACTCGGACTCATAGCAACCCTGTAGAAGAGAGTAGAGCTGCCCCTGAAACTCTTTAGGGCCGTAGAGAGCCTCATCTTTCTCCTGCAGAGTGGTTTTGAACTGCTCATCTTGTGGCTAGCCGGTCAACACATGATGACACCCCTTGTGTCAACCGGGCTCCTGGTGAATAGCTATGTGGTGCCTCTCCAACTTAACCAATGACAAGACCCTTCCTTACCCCTTGGGGTGCCTGTTACCATAGAGCTGATAGGAAGCTCAGTCTACTGCTGTGAAGTCTAGCCCAACTCACAGCGCCCCGATACAATGGAAGAGACGTGCTCTGTGGCGTTTCCAAGGCTGTAACCTTCATAGACACAGACGCATCTTTCTCCCATGAAGTGGCCTAGTGCTTAACCACGGCTCCACCAGGAAGCTAGTAAAATACAAAACCAAGCTTAGGGGACACTGCTCTAAAGGCAGCTCTTCAGGAATATATGCCTCCTGTGGAAAGAAAGTGCACAGGGTTGGGACTTGCACTTAACTCTAGGCCCAATCTGAGAACAATTAGTCCTTATGACACGACCTTGCTGCATGCTCACCCTCATGAAGAGATCGGTGCCACAGCAAAGTGTGGTGTAGAAACTAGATGGTGCCCAGCTATCAAAAAGGATAGAGTCTGGGATCTTAAAGGCTTGTCTTCAAACAAGCAGCCATCGGAGTGAAGTTTCAACTAAATCGACATTGAGGAAACACACCACCCGCCTGTGGGATCCAAAGTGTAAATAATATCATGTACCTCTACAGGAAGGACTGGTATCAGAGCTTGAAGTGTGGACAGCTGGTTTACAGAAGGCTAGGGATGACGGAGGAAGCCAAAAATCCATTTGCTAAGTCCATCCCTGGATTAAGCCTTCAGTGAATCTCCTCTGATCACAGGGAGGGGGGGGGGGTGAATAGCACTGTTAGCAGACAGAGAGCATTATGAAGCTAATTATGGCAGGCATATTTGGATCAAAAATGCTACCTTATCATTTGATCTCCCCTTTGACCCATTTTAACGCTTTTTTTCCCCTTTTTTTAATGAAAGGGAAATACACATGGATCAACCCTTTGGTGAGCCCCCTCTGACTGTGGAACAGGGATGGGAGTAGCCTCTTTAGCATGCAGAAAACATTGGAAAGTGGATTGTTGCCAATGCAGGTTAAGATAGCATTTAGCACCCTAGCATTTGATCTCCCTTAGGATCCTTTTAAATATGTTCTCGTTTTTCATATGTGCTGCTTATTTTCTACTGAGGTTTTTCTCTGAGTTAGTTTATTATTCTCATTAGTTTTCTGTTTGTTTGTTTGTTTGTTTAATGTTTTTCTGATTAGGAAATCCAGGAGAGGTGAGTCTATAGAGATAGTGACTGGATTGATGCTTCCTTGGGGAAGTGAGCTCTCAGTGAAGAGCTGCTGGGGTGTTCAGGAAACAGAAGAGCTTAGCCGGGTCACTGGCCAGACGGGCGAAGAGAGACCAGCCTCCCAGCCTCCCTTCTACTGTGGCCCTGGAGGGAGTAGGGTAGGGTTGGGAGGATTGACGCATGGGGTCAATGACTGTGGTTGGGGGACATGGGGAGCTAATAATGATGAGTACAGAAATGAAGAAAATGTTCTAAAACTGATTGTGGTGATGATTATACAACTTTTTTATGTGATTGAACTATTAAATTGTCTGTCAGTCTGGGTAGACTAGAGAAACAAATTCATAAACATGCATGTGTATAAGGGAGAGGTTTATATACAAGAAGAATTGAACATTGAGAAAACATCCCAACCCAGTCCAGTCCAAGGCCATAAGTCTGATAGTAGCCCTTATGTCCGATACCAGTCTATAAAGTCCTCTTCAGACTCACAAAACACATGCAATGAAGCCAAATGCAGGACAATCACAAGCCAGTGGGTAGAAAGTCTTTGGGTCCGGTGGCATTGTAAGTATCTCAGCGCTGGCAGGGGTCTCTCTGTGGCTTCTCCGGCTTCCAAGGTCTGGTTGGGTCCATGTGGTTTGTCTTCTGCACTGTCTCCCAGGGAGTAGCAGAGAGAGAAAGAGAGAGAGAGAGAGGTGTCTTCCTCCTCCAAGGAGGAAGTTCCAGATTTCCTAGAATTCTCAGGAGAAGGCCATGCCCACACAGAAGTCTCATTGGCTATCTCCAGATTGGCAGCCTAGACTCCATCCCTACACTCTTAATCCTTAAATCGACACCAGATTAGGTGACTACCACAAATTGTATGATATTTGAATTAAATTCTGATAAAACAGTTGAGGAGGGAAAAAAGAAAGTTCACACAGAGTCTGTTACGTGAGTTCATAATTGCCAAACTCGACAGAGCATCGGATTGAGACACGGTCTCAATCGTAGATGTGATGGGATGGTACAAACTACACATGTCATTGCCTACAGCGTGAGGAATCAGGAATTTCCAAGCTGTCAGAGGCTAACGTGCCAGCTAAAGATGGTATTCATCCCAACAGTTGTGCCATCTGAAGGTTGTCTTACCTAGTGACCCTTCCGCCCTGAAAAGGGAGAGGCCCGGGCCATCCGGAGAGGGGATGGAGAAAAACAACCACGCTCACAGCCAGGGTCAACACTCAACCCTGGACAGGTGCGGGGGCCGCACGGTTGTCCTCGATTATGGTCTCTCTGGCCTCAGCTTTAGCTTGATACTGGTTGGGAGAAAAGAAGCCGGGTCTGATCTGGGAGGGGACAGGAGAAGTACAGAGGGTTCTGGAACAACCAGGAGCTTTGATGTGTCTGACTCCCACGAGCAAGGCAGAGTCACTGAGCACAGAGCCTTCCACTTTCTGGGGCCTGAGGAGGAAGATGGTAATGGCTCTCTTCTCCAAGGGCACGTCGGCATTCCTAGAAACCAGTCATCTTGGAAATCCCAAACCGAGGGAGATCATCAAGGGCTGATGCTGACAGTTCTCATCGACCTCCATGGAGCGGTGGAAAGGCCGTTGAAGAGAAGCCTGGGAAACCCTAGGTCCTGGCGGTGGCGTTGACACTATTTGTGTGGACTTTAGGTCATGCTTCCTGTTCGAGGCTTTCCGTTTCAAGAGGTCACTGACAGGCTTCGAGCTGGATGTGCTCTAAGACTGCTGGTCCAAAAACACCCACATGCAAGCTAACATGTATGTGTGGCTGTTTATTCAGGCTATCTGTTGCCATGTCCTCTAAATGGTAAGCAGTTGTTTTCTGAAAGCAGGTCAAGCGACTGAGTAGTGCTGCAGGGCTAGCTTCTTCGCAAAGCAAGATCAAGGCCCTTTATGGGGTGTTCGGACGGCAATGACAGCGAGGCCATCTGAACAGTATATGCTGAATGCCCGGGGGATGCTAGAGAAGTCTCCCTTTCTGGAACATTCCATGCCTTCATGAGTGCCTGGCTTTGGGTTACCTAGGAAACAGGCTTTGGGGAGGAGATTTTCAGATGGAAGGATTCTTAGGAAGTACCCTCGAGAGACACGCCTGTCTGGGAGGGACGGAAAGAGGGGCTGGACTGTGGCGCGGGTGTAACAGAGACCGCAGCCCTCCTGGAGCGCTCGGAGCTGGCTTGTCCTCCGTGGAGGCAAGGAGGCTGGGACTTTGTACCCTCCTATCAGCCAGCTCACTCTTCTTCCCATGGAGAGGGAAGCCCTGTCAACGCAGCTCCCTCTAGGATGGGGCAATGCCTGTGTGCCACTCACCATCCTTGGCAGCTGGGGAGTGAAGGGGAGGGAGGAAGGCGCACCCTGCAGCACCCACTCCAGGGCCTTCGCTTGTGCTCGTCCTCGGCCATGGGTGGCACTCTTACTGAAGTCTTTCCTCATTTCTCCGGCCTCTCTTCCCATCACGGACTGCAACGCTGCATCATTTTATGTTCAACCAGGACCTCCTCAAGGCTGGGACTGCTTGATGCGCCTCCGTTGCATCAAATAACACAGAAGGGAAGCCGATAGACTAAATAAGAGGAAAGTCTCTGCGTCAAGTTCAAATCCTGGCTCACCTGTCTCCGGAGCAGTGCATTTTCCTCCCAGCGCCTCCGCTTTAACATCTGTAAAAGAGGGTGTGCTAGTCTGGGTACTTTAGAGAAACAAATCCACAGAAATGCGTGTGTAAGAGAGTTTCATATAAAGGTTAAGTGTGCATCAAGAAAACATCCCAACCCAGTGCTGCCCAAGCCCACAAGTCCAACATTAACCCATTAATCCATATGTCCGACACCAATCCACAAAATCCTCCTCCATCTCACGAAACACACACAATGATGCCGACTGCAGGAGGAAATCCGAGTCAGTGAATGTGTAAGCATCTCAGCACTGGCAGAGGTCTCCACACGGCTGCTCCAGCACCAGGGCTGCATCGGGGTAGGTCCATGTGGCTTCTCCTTGGGGATGTCTTGCAGGAAGTCAGCCTTGTAAGCTGACAAAGCAAGAGACCCTAGAACTTGAAAGGCGAGGCTCACCGTGCCATTTATCCCTCCGCCCTTCAATTAACCCCCCATGTGTTTATGGGCCAGGGTGGCACCATAAACTAACTCAGAGGGGAAGTGGTGACTAGCCCCGTCTTGTCACTGTCATCATTAGGTGCTGTCAGGCCAGTTCCAACTCCCAGCCACTCTATGTCCAAGAGAACAACACGCTTCCCTGTTAGCACTATCGTTTCATTAGGCTTAGATCCTTTAATGATTTAATACGCCGTCCCGGTGGCATAATGAGGTCCATATTGGGCTACTGACAACATGGTCAGCAGTTCGAAACCACTAGGGGCACCATGAGAACAAAGATGAGACTTTCTACCCTCGGAAAGAGTGACAGTCCTGGGAGCCCACAGGGGCCAAGCTACCCTGTCCTGCGGGGTTGCTATGAGCTGGAATTGGCTCGCTGGCAGTGAGTTTGTTTGCTTGTTTGTTTTTATTAGTTTGTTTGTTTGGTTGGTTGGATGGTTGGTTGGCTTCTATCATTCAATAACACAAGAAGTAATGCATACTTGATTGGAGAAGGGCGCAGAGAGGCTGTCTCCTGTCGCCTTTTTTCACCATCCTATTAGGGAAGAGTTGATGGCTATTCCAGGAGGGGCTGGGTGAGAGCAGGGAAGAAGCTGTTGGTAGCTGTGATCTGAGTGGATTCCGGGGGAAATCATGAGCTCTTGGTCGCACAAGGGCACAGGGGAGAAATGAGGCTGGCATCTCCGATGACGGTGGTCAGACAATGGACAACCGGGACGATCCTGAAATGGGAGGGCAGGGAGTGGAGGAAAGAGGCAGGGACAAGCTTAGGTCTGGCGGTAAAAGCAGGGGCCTGCTTGACAACGTCTTCCATGTCTCAGCCCGTCACCAGGACATTCCCATCCCAAAGATCTACATGCACACCATCTCCAGCACACACCCTATCTCCCCCAAACAGCATTCTCTGTGGATACGCCACAGGCATTTCCTGCCTTTCCAGTTTAGATTTCAGGACAATGTATTTGTCACTCTTTCACAACATGGGCCACCACAGAGACTTCTGGGAAAAGGAAACAGTCTGCAGTAGGCAGGGGGTTTGGGGAGCTTGGCTCGCCTATATCCTGTCTCCCATGGGCCAGCCAGACCGGATACCCTGCTGGAAGCCCCCTTCCCCTCTTCATCCCCTCCCTTGGCAAAGCGATCCAGGAGTGAAGCATTTTCCTGTCCTGTTGGAAAGAGACCTTTGCCCTGCCTATGTGAGAGTGGAAGGGGAAGGTATATCGTGACTGGACATTTTTTAAGTGCCTTCCTTGCAAATTTCAATGCATGCTGCTCTAACATGACTGCTGAGCTTGCTTAGGTTTGATAGTTTGCTATCCGATGCTGTGTGCTGTATTACAAGTTAATATAACCAGTGTTACAGGTTGATGTGTCATATGTTACGTTATGTTATATTTGAGTATTTTCCCAACCCTATTTTGTTAAAAAACCTACAGGGTTCAAAGACAGCCAAATGTGCTAAAATTTCCAGCAAAATGCTTGCTGCCAACTAGTGAGCTATTTCTGACTCATGGTGACCCCATGTGTTACAGAATTGAATTTCTACACAGGGTTTTCTTGGCCATATTTTTCTTAGAAGCAGCAGACTGTTCTTCTGCAGTGTACGGGTCGGGCCCAAACTGCCAACCTTTGGATTAGTAATCGAGTGTAAATACTTAACTAAATGCATGAATCAAGGCCTCATCTACCTGAGAACTGCAGAACTAGATGGTGCCCGGCTACCACAACCCAATGTTATGATCAGGGCCACCATCAATAGATCCTGATAGAACAAGAGGAAAATGTAGACCAGAACTCAAACTTTTCAAGCATCCAGATTTACTGTGCCTGACGCAGAGTAGAAGAATCCCAAAGATGACCACCCTGAGATACTCTTTAAACCTTAAGCAAAAATGGTCCCTTCAGGTCACCTATTTACTAAATAACAGATCCCTCTGCCATCGAGTTGATGTCAACTCAGAGGAACCCCGTGGGACACGGTAGAACAGCCCCAGTGGGTTTCCTAGACTATAATTTTTTACAGAGGATAAAACCTGGGCTTTTCCCCATGGAGCGACTGGTGGTTTCAAACTGCTGCCTCTGTGATAGTGGCCCAAAGCATAACCAGCATGTCCATAATATATAGAGCCACAAAATACAGAATATCATGACAAAATACAGAGTGTTCGGTGATCCTTTTTTGAGAAAAAAAAAAACATCTATGTGAGCAAACATTACTCTAAAGCAAAAATAAGATAGCAAGGGGGAGGAGAACGAGAGTCCCGAGAAGGTTACCCCAGAATGAGATGAAGGAAGTGGTGATGTATTTAGAAAAACATCACCGCTATCACCCAAGAATCTGGGTAGCTATGCTTCAGTGGGAGTCGAATTTGCTGGATGAACACTTACCTCCAACACAATAGAATATTGTTCTTTCCCACCTGACTAAAATAAACCTTCCCAGTTGGGTTGAGCCAGTACATCGTGCTGGTAGACCCGTGAAATCAGGATTAGAATGGAGCCCTGTGTTTGTCCGCTAAAGACTACATTAAATTGTGTTTTGTTTTCAGAGCACACGCCTTCATTCATTCACTTATTCATTGACTAACACAATGCACCCCCGTCATTGAGGACTTTCAACATGACAACTACTGTCCTGGGGCTGTAGGAAATGCAAGGGAGGGTAAGAATCAGGCTCCTGCCCTGGAGAAGATTATAGTCTGGAGAAAGGCCACGGGCATTGGGAGACAGCTGCATGAAGTCATTATTCTTGGAAGACCCGGAGATGTGTGAGGTAGGGAGAAAAGCAGGGAGGGAGGCTGGGCTGGACTGCCTCTCAGCAGACAACCCATAAATGCACAGCGTCTTAGCTGCCATAGCTTTTCCCTTGCTGTTTTCCCTCCGACTTTTATCCTGGGAAATCACTGAACTAGCCCTAGCAGAGGAGGCCCACTAGAACATTACCATCAGCCTATAAGTATGAACTCTGAACAGGATGAAGACAAAGAGCATGGTTTACTTGGTGTATATCCCAAGCCATTAACATGGCCATTCAAGAGTTGGGATAATTATTTGTTGAAGCATGAAGGCCTACATAGAACTGGTTTCCAAAAAAGAAGAGGGAGAAGATCTTCGGAGACTGAAAGGAGGAGAGAGACTGGGACATTGTGACATTTGGGAAGATTAGAAATACCTACAGTGGGATATAAATACAAATAAAGATAGAGAAAAATGGTTTTTACACCAAAGGACAAGTCTTTTTTTTAAATAATTTTATTGGAGGATCTTATCACAATCCATCCATCCATTGTGTCAACCACATTTGTATATGTGTTTCCATCATCCTTTTCAAAACATTTTCTTTCTACTTGAGTCCTCGGTATCAGCTCATTTCCCCCCTCCCCATCCTCCCTTCCTCGTGAACCCTTGATAATTTATACTATGATTTTTCATGTCTTACACTGACTGCTGTCTCCCTTCACCCACTTTTCTGTTGAAGGACAAGTCTTTAAAGACTAAGAGGAGGCCAAGGGTGGAGGTGGAGGTGGTAAGAGGGAAGGGACAGGAAACTATGGAGGAGGGGCGTGAATGAAGAAAAACATATATGGTGGGGGGTTTGGGGCTGTGTAACCACATAAAATATGTTTTCCTTTGTAACTAGTATATTCCACAAACAAACAGAAAAATTTAAGTTTTTTTGTTGTTGGTTGGTTTGTAAGAGAGAAAGAGAAGGGTCACAGCCTTACAAACCAGCAGCACTGAACATTGGTCGGAGCGGCTGTAGAAGGAGGACAAGCAACACTTAAGCGGACTTCGATCCTTCAGCGACGTGCAAGGTCCTTTCAAGCAAAAGGAAAAGACGATATTAACTAAAATGAGCATGTGGTGGATACAAGAATGACACCCCTGCTGGCCATCACGACCACCAGTGAAATACACATCCAAATCACAATGAGGGACCATGCCACACCCGTGCGGAGAAGGGAAGAAATTGAAAAGATAGATAATCATAAGTGCTGGCGAAGATATGGAGAAACCGGAACCTTAATACACTCTGGGGAGACTGCAAAGTGGAGTGGCCACTTTGGCCAACAGTTTCTCAGTTCCTCAAATGGATCAACCTAGAGTTCTCACATGACCCAATAATCCTACTGCTAAATATCCCAGTAAACTACCCCCTGAGAGAGATTCTTCCTCTTTTCCCACCACCCTTCCTTCTTTCCTCCCTCCTTGTCCTTGCCCCTCTCTCTCAGGCTTCCCTGCCCCACACTGCTGGCCTTGCAATACGCCTGATACATGCTATAACACAGTCAAACCCTGAAAACATGACAGTATGTGCAAGAAGCCAGTCACCAAAGGCCATGCATGTGTTGTACAATTCGTCTCAGGTGACATGTCCAGGAGGGGCAAATGCATGGCGACAGAAAGTAGATTAGTGGTTCCGGTTGGTACGGGGAGGCGGTGCTAATGGGTGTCGCGCTTCTTTGGGGAGTTAATCAAAATCTAAGTTGATTGTGGTGAGGATTGCACAGCTCCGTGAATATACTCCCGCCGACGGAAGTGTGCGCTTTGAAGGAATGAGCTGTGTGGGCTGTCCGTGTCGGTGAAGTTGCCACAGCAAGCACACACTGCCATCAGAATATCCGTGAAGAAGACATCAGCCCACAGGCATGCACACTGACCGCAGGCGTGGCGGGGGATGCGCGGGGGAGCCAGGGATTAGACGTGGTAGCAATCTGACTCTGTCTTTCTCTGAGCATGAAGAAAGCGGTGGAAACCCGAGCCTCAAGGCAGAGAAAGCAGTTGCTGTCGGGTTGATTGTTACGCATGACGCCTCTATGGGTGTCAGAGGAAAACTGCTCAGTCGCATTTTCAATGACTGATGTTTCTGCAGTAGATCACTGGGAGGAGTTTTGGGGGGTTTGGGGGTTTGGGGGAGTGGTTTGTTTTGGCAGTGCCCCGAGTAGACCAACATTACCGTTAGCCGCCGAACAGATGAACGGTTTGCACACGCAGGGACTCCATAGAACTAACAATCCCCAATGGTTACTGAGAGCTGCTGTGGAGCAGGCTCTTAAGGCTGGACATGCACGGCCTCATTACGTGTTGCAGCCTTCTAGTTCTTTCCCTTCGGTCCTTTTACTTTCCTCTTGTCCCACTATCATATTAGGCCTTCATTCAGGCTTTGGCCCTTTCTCTCCTCGGCTACATTGCACTTGATCAAGCCCTACCAGGCATCCTGCATCTGCCTCAACATCAATTTTAGATCACTTGTTGTTTCTCTGTCCTTGGGTTTGTTAAGACCCACTTCCTTTCCCCCGCCTCCCCTGCTCCCATGTCCCCCTGGAACCATCGGTCCCGTTGTTTTCTCCTCCAGATTGTTTATCCTGCCTATCTTATCGAGATGGACATGCAGAGACAATCATAAGCACAAAATCAAGACAAAGCAAAACAAAACAACAAAAGAAAACAAAAAACCAAAACAATCACAGAACAAAGAAAAGCCTATAAATAGTTCGAGATCGGTTTGTTGACTTCTAGGAGTGTTTTCCAGTCGAATCTGATGGGGTCCCGCGTCCTGGCTCCAAGATCTATTTTAGGTCTTCCCCTGGAGACGTCATTGCTTTGCCCCCCTTGCTGCTATGTTGCACACCCTTAGTGTTTCACCCCAGTGTGGTAGGGTCAGATCAGGCACAATTCCTGCACTGTGTCCCAGTATTGTCCCTTGTAGCACTATGGATCAGTGAGGGATGGATGTCATGTCTGTGTCTCATGGTGGGGCCAGCCCTATGGTCCTCTCTGTGCATTAGCTGCTCTGAGCGGGAATATTGTCCTCAGGGCTTGGTGGACCAGGCTGTGCTCCGCTCTCTCCTTCCCTCTTCGTTTGCTCCTGTGTGTTCTGATCAGACTTGCCCCTCTCCCAAAGTGTAGCCTCAGTGCTGTCCTCAGAAATACTTTCCTCTGGGGTTGGGGTGGGGGGGGGGGAGGGGGAAGGGTATCACGTAATTGGGATTGGTGCCAGTCCTGCCAAATTACATTTCTTTTTTCTTTTTTAATCATTTTATTGGGGGCTCATACACTTCTTATCACAATCTATACATGCATCCATTGTGTCAAGCACAGTTGTACACTTGTTGCCCTCATCATTCTCAAAACATTGGCTTTCTACTTGAGCCCTTAATATCAGCTCCTCATTTTCCCCCCTCCCTCCCTTTTCCCCCTCCCTCATGAACCCTTGGTAATTTATAAATTATATTACTTTGTCATATCTTACCCTGTCTGGCGTCTCCCTTCGCCCACTTTCCTGTTGTCCATCCCCCAGGGAGGAGGTTATCTGTAGATCTTTCTGATGAGTAGTTCATTTATGTTCACAAGCTAAAGGGCTATAGAATGGTCAATTGGGATTTCTGAGAAACTGATACCACCAACCTTGTCAGGCTGTGTTGCTTTCAGCCCCAAGCCAAGCAGCAATGGTTTCAGCTGAGATGACAGCACACTCTCTTCCTGTCAAGCTGCCCAGACTGCAGTCCCCAAGAGCACCCTCCAGGCCCCCGAGGGAATTAGTGTCCTCTCTTGTCTCTCCAGTTATGGATGGATTTTCAGCAGGCAGCCCAAGGGGGCGGGGTGGTGGGGGTCTCTGTGGAGTAGGACAGGCTTTGGGTCCCTCAGGGACAAAATGCAACTTAATAAAAATACTACAAACAGGCCAAATCGACGGAGTGCATACACACCGCTCCCGAGCTTCCTAGCATACGGACACCACGTCTGTGTGATTGTCTTCTTTTCAATAAAGGCAATTCCATCGGATCTAGCATCTAGATCAGTGCAATCCAACAGAAACAGAATATGAGCCAAGTTTGTGACTTCAATATTTCTAATAGCTACTTTTTTTAAGTGGGGGAAAAAACACACTTGAAATTTTAATATGTTTTATTTAACCCCCAATATATCTAGAATATTGTTTAGACATTGTGTTAGTTCAAATGATTTAAATGCTGATAAAACTGTTGATGAAATTTTACTCTTTTTTTTAACTGAAATTTCAAAATCCACTGTGAATTACGCACTCAAAGACTATTTTGATTTCAACTAGCCAGACTTCAAGGGTTCTGGTGACAATGTCTGTTAAGCTTTGGACTGCTAACCACGAGGTCAGCAGTTCAAACCCATCAACCACTCTGAGGGAGCGTTCTGCTTCCATAAAGGTTTTATAACACCAGCCCCCTTTTTTAGGTCACGATGAGTCAAAATTGACTTGAGGGCAGTGAGACAGATGCCCTGGTGGCACAACAAGTAAGCAGCCGGCTGCTGGGCAAAAGTCTGCCAGTTTGAACCACCAGCTGCTCCCCAGGAGAAAGATGGGCAGCCTGCTTCCATAAAGATTACGCCCGTGGACATCTGGGAGGCAGCTCTATGCCCTGCCACAGGGTCGATGTAAGCTGGAAATAAATTGACGGCAACATGTTTGTAAGGGAGGAGACAGAATTGGGGGCTCCTTCCTCAGATCTCCAAGTCAGAGCTGTCTTGTCTCACACAAGGCTTTTTTTTTTTTTTTTTGCTTCAATATCAGTAACTAATTTCTCGGATGAGATCTGTAAGGATCATTCAGTCCAGCCAGCCCCCCACCCCACACACACACCCCAGCCCAGGGTGAGGCTATCTATTGGAGAAGCCCAGGGTCTACAGACACATCACAGCAAGAGACAATCGCCACCAGGAACTCCCAAACCTGATGTGGAGGGACTTAAGTCCCATTCGCTTACAGCACCCTGACCTAGCTCTACAGGGAATATACATGTTTTCCGACGGTACCTACTATGTGTTCATGGGTTGGACCTGCCGTATTTAGCCAATGGTCTGTGTCATCTTGGTGACCAATTCCGTGTCTCTAGGCCTCTTATCCCTTGAGAGAAGATGTCTGCCAGGAAGAAATCCCTCACAGGGTCATTTTCAGAACAAATGAAGTAGTCTGTAGAAAACTACATGTGATTTCTGGCACACAGCATGTGTGCCGTAGATTAGGTTACAGTTTTACTGCAATGGTTAGGTCCAATCTAAAAAAAAAAATGTTGAGCTATGCAGCAAAAAAATTTATTAAAAAATTATTCAGGTAGCTCTTTCTAAATTCATACAAACTGGATGTCTCGGTGACTCTGTTGAAGATGTGGCATCTTCCACACCTCGTACTGGCATCTCCTTTTCACACCCACACGATGGTATGAATAGGATGGACAGTCAGGGCCTAGCTTGGTTTGGGCAGAGGCCTTCCTGGAAGCAGGAAGTAGTTGCAGGGACCTCTGAAATCACTCAGAATCGGCTCATGTCTGATACATAACTATTACAGGGATGTAGGGCACGGTGATGTGACGGCTCATGGTTCCTGGGTCTTTGAGTTGCTTCATCTGCCAGGCTGGTGGCTGGTTGGACTATTGAAGGGGGGCAGGGAATGACCCACACAGGAACAAGCGCCCCGCAGATGGATGGCACCTGTCAGAGGCGGACCACAGTATTGCCGGTGCGTGTTTGCGCTCGAGCTGGGAAATATGTGCGAATTTAACTCAGAACCTCCCAGCCATTCTTTTCAACCACAGGCTTTCATGAACTAGGATCCTGAACAAGCTTGAGCGTGGGGAACAGGCAAGGCAACTAGGAGCTGATTTGAGGTTCTGTTCTACGGCGGTGAGACCAAGATGAGAGTGGGACATTTGAACCATTTGCAAGTGTGGGATTCAGCGACATCATTTGCATCCGCCACCTCATGCTCCCATCCCCACTAGCCAGTTCCCAAGTGTTTAGCAGCCCAAGGGGGGGAGCTCTGTACTCCTTCAGCAAACCCCCCTCAGACTCTGTTCACCAGGGAGACCCTGTTGTCTCTATGCACGTGTCTGTTCAGTATATTCCGCGGCAGGGGGATCGTACCGTACAGCGGGGCTTTGCGTGGAAAGAGGGCATCAAGAGAAAATGGAGTTTTCCCACACATTTTTTGAAGCTTCCTCCTCGATGCCCTTTGCGTGTGACTTACTTGGTGTGGCCCAGTGCCTTCGGGGTCCAGATCTCTTTGTGGCGGGGTCCTATTCCTAGAGGGATACAGCACATTGTGCTTGTCATCTACTGGTGGTCACTTGAAGTGTTTCCATTTTTGGCTATTGTGAGCCAGGCTACGGTGAAGACTCGTGTTGAATCCTGAAGGAAGTGCACCCCTTTTTTTTTAAGCTTTTTTTACCAGGTGTGATTTGCCATAATTAAAAGTTACCACAGAGAAGGCATCCAAACCAAACCAGACATCACACGGCCAATGCATTGATTCAGACTCATAGAGATCCTATAGGAGAGAGCAGAACGACCTGCCCCTGTGGGTTGCTGAGACAGTAACTCTCGATGGGAGGAGAAAGCCTGGTCTTTCTCCTAAGGAGTAGCTGGCAGCTTTGAACTTCTGACCTGTGGTTACCAGAACAGCAAGTAACCCACTGTGTCACCAGGGCTCCCTAGAGAACGCATGGGGCTATACAAAGTCCTGGGGAATGTGAAGCAGAGGCAGAAACATGGCTTCTCTGAGGATTAGTCTTCCAGAGGAAACAAACCTACACTTTGATGTAACTATTTGGGGAAAACATTGTTGTTAGTTGCTATCAAGTCGATTCCAACTCATGTGTGCAGTGTACTTCTCCATAGCTCTCAGGGCTGTGACCTTTCCGCAGCAGAGCCCCAGGCCTGCCTTCAAAGGTGTCTCTGGGTGCTTTGACCTGCCTTTTGGTGGGCATCCAAGCACTCTGGCATTTGCATCACCCAGAGGTATGAAACACATAGGCTCCTCTGCAAAAACAAACCTTTCCCAGGAGCCCTGGCTATGGGGAAGCTATGCTTGGACACAGAAAGAATTGATTTCAGGACAGAAAGTAGATGTGGGCATAAGCAGGAATTGCCTTTGCTGAAGAACTGTTCATTCAGAATCTCCCAGGCACTAAACATCGTGCACACCTTTCATTGTTTTCTTTTTTTAAAAATCCAGGTTATTACAATTCATTGTTTAGAAAAAGTGAAAGAACATAAGCAATAAAATAAAATAAAAATGATAAAACAATGACCTGGCATTCTGCCACAAACTTGGGTTGTTTTTTTCCACATGGTCATTGCATAAGAAGGAAGACCTGGAGAAATCTTCTGTAGGAGCACGGTTCCTACAACAATGCCAAGCTCTGGCCTACACAGAGTCCTCTCAGACCAGATTGGAGAGGGCCTCAAAGCCGCTCTGTTCTGCCCTAGGGACTGCTGTTGCCACCATTAAAGATTTACTCATTTTCCATCGCCATTGAAATTATGACAGTGCAGAGCCGAGCTGCTCCGTGGGGTTCTCCA
Source organism: Tenrec ecaudatus (assembly GCF_050624435.1). NCBI lineage: Eukaryota > Metazoa > Chordata > Mammalia > Afrosoricida > Tenrecidae > Tenrec > Tenrec ecaudatus. The sequence continues at coordinate 118,689,506 of NC_134543.1, read as the reverse complement.
AGCTGCAGAACTTCGTAGAAGCAGACTGCCACACCTTTCTCCCAGAGGTAAACTGGTGGGTCTGAACCACCAACTTTGGGTTCATAGTTGAGCACTTAACTACTGCACCACCAGGGCAAATATCCATACCAGCTAAATAGTAGGAGTCAGAGGGTCCCCTGACGGACGGCCAGGTCCTACTGGCCATGAACACACCTTAGCAGGCATCACCGGGCAGTGCTGAGGCCAACCTCTTAGCCAGTACAGCACCAGGTCCTGAAGGGAGCGTGTGTGGCCCAGCGCTGTGTGAACGGCAAAGAGCCATTCAAAGGCAGCATTCCTATAAGAAGTGCTAAGCGATGGGACTCTCGGTGGAAGTGTGATGGGGACTCAGCTTTGTACGCATCACACTCATGGGTCATTGCTGCTGACATCGTGACCCCTCCTAGTAAAATACCCAGCATGCTCCTAGCAGAACATCTGACATCGAGTAGAAACTCAATGAATCTTTGCTTAAAGAAGTAACAGCAACATCATTTGAGACAACAAAATAACCCAAAGTCCTACACTACTTTCTTGGTGTTCACGCATTTATGATATGTCCATAACTGTGTAAGATTCTCAATGGCTGGGTTTTTCTTTTTGCTAGGATGGAGAGAGCAATGGTATTGATCTCAGACTGTTCCTGTGAAGGTTAAATGGATTTAGAGGCCCAACATCTAGTCCGGTAAGCCGGGCACATCCAGCCCCTTGCCCCCCAGTTGCTTCCCCCTCACGGCAATCCTATGTGACAGAGTAGACCTGTCCCCTCGGGTTTCCAAGGCTGAAATATGGACACAGACAGACTGGCCCATCGTTCTCCTGCAGAGAGGTGCATGGGACCCCACCCCAACCAAGCGCCTCATCATGGTGTCTCTGGGTTCCTTTGTTCAGTGTATAGGAAGTACCAGATGAAGGGTTAGTGTTACTAGAGGCATTTCATGGACTGCTAGGCAGCAGCCAAAGTGATACTGAGGAGAGACATTTTACACCCGGATAACAAGCGGGCTTATAATAGTAAAATTATATGATCCCAGTCTGTGCCTAAATATACATCAAGATATTACCAGTAGTAATTATTTCTAGATAGTGAGGTCTGGGTAAGGCATGAAAAAGTAATAATAATTTATAAATTATCAAAGGTTTGTGAGGGAGAGAAGAATGGGGAGGGAGGGGGGAAGATGCGGAGCTGATACCAAGGGCTCAAGTAGAAAGGAAATGTTTTGAAAATGATGATGGCAACAAATGTACAAATGTGCTTGATACAATGAATGGATGTATGGATTATGATAAGAGCTGTATGAGACCCCCCCCCAGTAAAGTTATTTTTAATTCTTTTTTGCTTACCTGTGTTTTTTACTATGTTTTTTAAAACAATGAACAAATTATTTACATAAGTAGAAATATAAGTAATGCAAACATTTGTTAATGAAAAAGTATGCATAGCCTTTGAAAGAATGATTCCGTTGGAGGACTATTGTAAGAAATTGTTTGAAATCCAAATATAGAAGAAAATATTGCCCATAAGGAGAGTGGGTGCTTTGGGAGTGGTTGGGGCAGGGGGTGTGCGGATGTGCTTTATACAACTGATGTATGTATATGTGTGGATTGTGATGGGGGTTGTATGAGCCCCTAATAAAATGTAAAAAAAGAAAAAAAAGATTTAGATAAAGTATATGCTATGCACATGATAAATACTATATAGTGACATTAAAAGATATTCATATTGTTCAAAACGTTAGACATTCGAAAAGCATTAGCACAATGTTCAGAAGCATTAGAAAATACTTATTAATATTAAGTAAATTAAAGGTAAAAATAGCTGGCTCGTGATCTTGAGCATATAAACAAAAGGGAATAAATATTGTGAACACAATAGACTCGAGGGAGCTGGAGCAAAACAGTGTGGCCAGGGAAAGAGCGTCATTAGAAGAACATGCTTGCCTCTCTGCCCTTTGTTGATGAAAGTTAACTGGCCTCGTCACCTTTTGACCAGAACGGAGTAGATTCTTTCTCAGTGATTCACAAGTTCACCAGCAGCCCCCAGACTCATTATAACTTCACTTCTCCCACGGGTGGCGGTTGCCCCATGACGTAAGACTGAACTCATTAAGGCTATTAGGTCTGTAAATAGAAAGGCCCTGAGGATATAATCGTTTCCATTTATGAAAACATAAAGTTTAAGTGCAGGCATGCTTGCTTCTTCAAAAAGTGTCAGACAAGCAAAAGGCATTTCAGTTCTTTGAATGTGAATCAGGAACCTCCGATGAACAAAGACTAAGAAAGTCTTTCCCTGGTGGGGAGGGAAAATGGTGGAGGGCCGGGTCGGGAGCGTTGTCTGATCCCCTCTAGCTTCACAAAGTGGGGAGAAGCATCACCATTAATGGCCCGAGGAGATGCCTGTGAAGTAAAGGTCAACTATACCTACACTCGCCAATCCCTTGGCCATTTTTTAAGCCAGCTCTCCCTCCTGCCTACTTCTGGCTGGGCACTCTATTCTGCTGCGTTCAAGAATCCATTGCAGTGGATTCTGAGTTCATTGCAGTGGGACACACAGAATACCCATACCATATTCATAGTTATAGGGTTTAGTAGAGAAGTAACACGTTTCAATTCAAGATCAGGACTGACCCGAATACAATTCTTCTGTCAAGACAGCTTCTCTGACACATCTCGCTCCGGCCTGCAGCCTCCTGGGCCAGCTCAGACTTGACCCTCCCTGGGCAAGTGTTACAAAGCCCGAGTGCCCAGAAGCACTCCACGCCGCCAGGCACTCTCTGACTCCCTGGATCAGTATGCTGGGTGTAGCCACCTTGTTCCAGCTTGTGCCAGGAACTCGACCACACCATCTGATGCCAGTCTCTTGCTTCCACTGCCACCATTTCTCTGCCACTGCTTCTTGCCATCTCGCGAATCCTGAGACCAAAGGACAAGCTCCACTCCCATCTCCTTTTCTTGGTGGTACTTTCTGCCTTCAGTGTGGCTCATTTTAAGCCTACTGGGGATGGCAAAACTGACCAATCGCCTCGCGAGGGTTTCCGATACCTTGCTTGCATGATCCTGCCCTAGCAATGCTGTCATGAATTCGATCTGCATCATTAGCACGCCGCTCCATCCCCTTGGCGGGCCACGAGCGCCCTCTTTGCATCGCGCCCCTCAGTCATTTGCTGGAAGCTGCAAGAAAGGCCACATACAACGATCCACGGCACAGCAAGGAGTCAACCTCCTAATGGTATAGATCATGTTCAATTATGAAATCCTGCAATAATTTCCAAAAAGTGTGTGTAGTACAAAACTACATGCAGGGCTAAGAAGAGTAGAGATGCATTTAAGAAGGGAAGAGAGAAGCATGAACTAGAATATAGGAGCAAATGTTCTCGATGGTTCCTTCCATTGCTCGGTAATTAAGAGAAGCAGGAAGGACATTGGGGCTGACTTGCAAGCCCTTCTCCAAGTAGCCTTTAAAGCTGCCGACAAGGACAACCGGTGGAGCAGATGCTGCAGAAGACCATGTCCGGCTGCCGTCCCATCCGAGGTGCCAACGTGCTAGGTGCAGAGTCAGGTCTTAGTCAGGGCTGAGTGGGCAGCGCTTCAAAATCTAGTGTAAGGGCTTCAGGAAGACCCCAGGGCTCTCTGGACCCGGGAGGTCCATGCCCCTATTCAACTAAGGACTTTCGCTTAAACTTGACCTTGGTGGAGTAGCGGACTAAGCATCGGGTTGCCAGCATCAACATCTGTGGTTCCAGCCCACCAGCCTCTTTTCCGGAGAAAGAGGAGCCCGTCTCCTCCCATAAAGAGCTAGGGTCTCGAAGCCCCACAGAGCAGTTCTCTCTGTTCTAAAGGGCCGATAGGAGTGCGCATGGTCTTGATGGCAATGTGTGTGTGTGTTGATTTAAACGCAGACAGAAACCAGGTTAGAAGTGACCCTGACCATGATTCCATCTCCTCTTCCTGAAGGTGAGCTTGGTTGGGAAAGTTCTGGGGGTCTGGCAGGGGATGTGGTGGGGTTGGGAACGGGGTCATCGTGGCGAAGGAACACATTCCCAATCGCTCCTTTCTACAATGTGTCCTGGAGCTTTGAACGACATGGTTTTGCTCTTGGGTTGAGTTACTTACAATAAACAGACTTACAATAACACCTCCACCGCCTGCCCTTGAGAAGTCGGCGTCTGGGGGCCGTGTGGTGCCTGCAGTTCTCTCTGCTGCCACCCAGGGGATCCACTGAGGAACTTCAGGTAGGAGAGGTAAGCCGGAGGTGTTGATTGGGTTCCCCAAGGCAGCAGCATCCGAGCCAAACTCAACAGCCTCAGAACTCTGGGGTCGGCCAGCTGACGGTGTCCTCTACAGTCCCTCCAGGGGCTAATTCTGATGGGCAGTCACGTTTTGGAAGCACGGATTTAGACTGGGAGGCATGCAATGGACACTCAGGGCGTTCTCAATCGGGAGAAGTGGGTTCTCCTTCCAGATGATCCAGGACCATGTTTTTAAATTTACTGGCCCTTTAAAAACCACGTGCTCAGTCATTTCCCAGGGAGAGCGCCTGGCTCCTCTGCGCTTTTTCTAGAATCTCCTGCTTCTAAACACCCACTGTCACCCCATGGATGAGAGGAGCCTTCCAACGTGCTCCCAAACCCTGGCCGCACATCTGTCGCCCGGTGTCACCTCACGTCATTCTGCCCCTTTATTCGTCCTAGACAAAAGCAGCTATGGCGGAGTCTCTTGTGCCCACGGTCACCCACCCACGGGCTTCCAGCAGGCACCCGGCCATCTGTAAGATTAAAATCCCAACATGGACAAGTTCTACGCGAGCGCACTCCTTTCTTGGGCTCTCGCGATCCCCGCCACCTCCTCCCTTGGGCCGGTTCCAATGGGCTCAGCCAGGCGGACCTTGGCCATCAGGGGCCACCAGCACACCCTCTCCACCAGTGCCATCCTCGATATGTCAGCTCCCAGTGGACGCGTCCTCGTCCTTTGCAGTTGGGGACTGAGTCCTACTCAGGCCTGTGCCATCTAACGCCGGAAAGTGGGGGGTGAGTGACTGGTCTCGCAGAAAACAGCTCTCCACAAAGCTGGGGTTCCAGTGGTTGTTGATGCCAACATTGGCGCGGAGAATTGATATAGGGGTCATCGAGGACAAACTGCGGTAGAGTTCAACACCTCCTGGGCACCAGATCCCCGGTGCCTATGGCGGGGACCTGGCTCCATCCGGCTAGAAGAGGCCCCCTGTCCCCCTGCTGGCCACCGCCGCTGCCAGGCCAGCCCTGCCCTCCAGGCGGCTTTCAGTCCCAACTGCCTTGACCCTCAAAACTCAAAGTAAAATGCTCCCCGCCCTGCTGCCCATCGCTAGTATTCCGGTGGCAGTGCCACCTCCCTGACCAGCTGGCCCCACTGTCCTGTGACCGAGGGAGTAAATGCAGTGCCGCTGCCATCTCCCCTCTCCCAGGTTTGGTCCCTCCCCCAGAACTGGCCTGTTCGGGACCTGCTAAGACAGTGGTTCCCAACCTGTGGGTCGCGACCCCTTTGTGGGGTCAAACGACCCTCACAGAGGGTGCCGGATTCATAACAGTCGCAAAGGTACAGTGATGAAGTAGCAACGAAAATAATGTTATGGCTGGGGGGTCACCACCACATGAAGAACTGTATGAAAGGGTCGCGGCCTTAGAAAGGCAGAGAAGCCCTGCCTGGGCATCCTTTCCCTCCGTGGTGCACAGGGTCCCCACAATGGCACCTCACTGCAGCAAGAGACGCACCCGGTCGGACACGGAAGTCAGAGAGCAAAGAGGCTTGAGAGAAAGTTTTACAAGAAGAAGATAATCATCAGACCTTGAAACAAAGCTATCGAATCTCAGGGGACAAATGAGAAAGGACAGCCCAGCGGGGCATCTGGGGTTGACATGGCGAGGGCCCCCTGGGGCTCAAGGCCAGAGTCTGAGGCATCTGGCTCTGGGTTGTCTGCACCCTTGTGAAAGGCCTTCCCACAGCCTCTGGCCTCCGTGTGTTTGAAACATCAGTCCTTGAACGGAAACCTGGAGGTCACTCTTCCCTCAAGGCCACCTCCCTGACCGAAGAGGCTGAGGACCTGGTCAGAGCGCTTCTGGAACGCTGAGGCCAGCCGTTCTGGTCTCCTTAGGCTCAGTGGGAAGTAACAAGGTCGTGGGGCAGGTGGGAAGGGCATGGCGTGGGGCCAGCCTGATGCCCACACTTTCTTTCTCTCTCTCTCTCTCTCTCTCTCTCTCTCTCTCTCTCTCTCTCTCTCTCTCTCTCTCTCTCCCTCGAGTGCCCTCAAGTGACTGTTGCTTACTATTCTATGAACGTGTCCTGGGGGACGCCTAAACACTCTGAGCCTGGATCCAACAGTCGGAAATATAAGAACCCTAGAAGCCACGATTGCCTCGGAGCAGGGAAACTGGAGAAATTGGAGTCCAGAGCAAGGGGCTTATTTTTCCAGGTTTTAGTCACCCTATTGTTCCATTCAGAACTTTTATTGGACACTACGTGAAAAATAAGCTCGTCTTCGCAGATAAAAATGCAAAGGACAACTGATAGATGCATCGCAAAGGGACATCTTATGAACCAAACCTCACTCGCGATTTCAAAAAAAAGATTAATCTGATTGAAGAGAGATCTATTATTTAGGGGGGGGGGAAGAAAAACGTTACCATGAAGGCTGACAGTGACAGACACTGAAACGCTGCCCAGCTGCATGCCGATGGCGGTCTAACTCATTCCTGCTGGTACAGCCAATACCACAGTGCATGGCCCGGACAGACAGACAGTCACACTGTCAGCAGGGTGACTTCAGACTGCAGACCTGAGGGGAAGGGTTTCCCTCATTCCGCTGGCTCAGGAGGAAGTGCTCTCTCTTCAGCTTCTGCCCCTGCCAGCAACACCCCTCCACCCCTCCTCCACCCACCCCCACCCCACATATGTATTAGTATCGATTTTACAGCCTCTCTCCTTGGCTGGATTGTTTCATCTCCTTTATATCTCAAAAGAGATTGACTGGAGAGACACTCTGTACCATTCTTGCCTCATTAATGTAACAAAGACAGCTTGTCCCCAAATAGGATTATCATCATAGGCATATTTTGTCAGGTGTGATCCACTGAGATCCGGCTCATAGCGACCCTGTGCACGGCAGAAAAAGCACTGCTTGGCCCTGCGCCATCCTCACAATGGCTCCTGTGCATGAGCCCTTTGGTGCAGCCACGGTGGCAGTCCATTTATTTGAGGCCCTTCCTCTTGTTCGCTGCCCCTTGACTTCACCAAGCATGATGTCCTTCTCCAGGGACTGGTCTCTCCTGACAACCTGTCTGAAGTGTATAAGACAACGTCTCAGCATCCTTACCTCTAAGGAGCACTCTGGCCGTACGTACTCCTTCCAAGACAGACTTGCTTGGCCTACTAGTGGTCCACGGTCCTCTCCGTGTTCTTCTCCAGCGCCACCATTCAGACCTATCCAGTCTTGAGTCTTCCTGATTCAACATCACCCAACTGTCACAGGCATGGGAGGCTATTGAAAATACCAGGGCTTGGATCAGGTACACCTTAGTCTTCAATGTCACTTCGATGCTTTTGACTCTCTAAAGAGGCCTGGTGCAGCAGAGTGACCCGATGCAATGCACCATTTGATCTCTTCACTCCTGCATCCACGGACCTTGATAGACTGTAGATCCAAGCAACGCACAGTCCTTGACAACTTCAATCTTTTCTCCATTTATCCTGAAGTTACCTACTGGTCCAGGTGTGAAGATTTTGGGCTTGACATTGAGTTGCAATCCATCCTGAAGGCTGACATCCTTGATATTCGTCAGGAAATGCTTCAAGTCCTCCTCACTTTCAGCAAGCATCTGCTTATCTCAGCTTGTTAATAAAGCCTTCCTCCAAGCTTGATGTCTCATTCTTCTTCATATACTCCAGCTCTCTTTGATAATATATAGAGAGAACTTCCTTTTTATCGGGCCCAGCTATTCAAGGAGTAAGATCTGAGGATCCATCTTCCTAGCTCCTTGTCTTATGTTCTGCAATAAAACTCTCTTTTTCAAAAACAAACGAAGACATATAGGGAAAAGACGAAACCGGAATGTATCAAAATGCCCATAGCAGTTGCTTTCAGTTGGTGGATTATTACATTCTATTTGGGCCCTTTATGACCAGAGTGCGAACTACAGTCAGTGAATTGCCTTTGAACTTCAACCCAGAGGCTGGAATCCTTGTGTGCTGGGAATGGCTCTTCCAACACTTTGGGAAGAGCTGGCTGTGCTTATTGTTAAGGATTTTGTAGTCACACGTTTCTGAAGATCGGCAGGAAAATGAACGGAAAGACTGACTTCATTTCTTTCTTTACATATATTTTTTGTATAAAATAGTATTTCTGTATTTTATAAAAAAAAAAAAAATTAGAAAACAACTCCCTTCTCACCAGAGAGGCAGAATTGCAAGCACAAGGGCATCAGCCGGGCTACGATGATGGGGTGCTTCCAAAGGCATCACCACTATTGATCCTCCAGAGACACAGCACAGCCCTGGTCTTTGTGTGGCTGCAATCCCAAGCAAGCTGAAAATGCTTTTCCCAAAGAGGTGTTCCTTGGAACCGGTATTCTTTAATAGGTGGGGGATTCAAAACACTTATGGAAAAACTGAATATTAAGATCATTGAATTTCGCCATAAACTTTTTTTAAAAGTCTTTGTATATGATCAATAGATCTGGAGACAAAAACAAGTGGTAAGCTGGAGCTGCTGTGGAACAAAGGAGATCGCTGCTTCCAACCCCCATTCTGTGGCCCCCTGACCAGGCCATTTCATCTCTGACCCCCAAACGTGGACAGCCCCGCCCCTCAGCCCCGCCAAGGCCCTGGCCTCCCTGGGCTCACCCTCCTGAGAAGGCCGTGGAAGCAGTAGGCTAGCAGGAAAGGGGCCATCAAGGGTCTCCCCTCCCCCACCTCCTACATAGCCATTAAAATAATTACTTCCCTCCAAATTTTCTCTTCAAGCATTTTCTACATCGAGCTACCTGTCCAGTGGTGTTTTGGTGCCTTCGTGAAGTTTGAGCACCCTGCAAAATGGCACCCAGCCAAACCTTAACTTGACTCATTTCTTCATGGCCCCTCTCAATACTAAGGTCCCCACCATCTGAAAGCTCTCTCAACCTTCTAACTGCAGAAGTTGGTTTTTCTTTCCCTTTCCTTTTTTTTTTTTTGGTGAGTGCTTGGTTTTATAACACACACACACACACACAATCCTTATAGTTTTGCAAATCAGATTTTTCTTTTGAATTCTCCTTCAATTACAGGTTTTTCAAAGGCCTGGCTTGGGAGATCAGGGTATCCGGGGAAGAGTGTGTCTGGGGATCTGGCTCTTCCTCTCAGTTCATTTCTTCACCGTGGAGACTAGTCAGTCTCTAGTTAGTCCCCACTTACAGGATAGATGCCTTTGAGGAAGGTCACTTAAAGCCTGGCCTGTCTTACCCCTTCCATGGCAAGCCTTGGCCTCTAGTTTTTTTTTTTTTTTATCTCCTCAGAACCATGAATCTATTGATAGTCCTGATTAAGATCCCAGTCTCTTGGCAGCCATTGCCTTCTTGGTTTCTCATCATCCTTCCCAGCTGGGTGATCCCCAATGCCTTATGGGTGGCAAACAAAAACTTCTCTGTGTATTTCTAGGTATTAGCCTCTCCATCTTGAGTGTCTTGATTATTCCTCAATACCTTGGAAGGGTTGATGTTTTATATATATATTCTTTCTATAATTATGGTCAGTAGGCGGGCAATCATTGACTTACTACATCGATGCCCATAGGCTGTTTTAAGATATATATGATTCTGGAAAACCTGTGACTGACATTCTCACTGAATATTGTTCTAAGTTTTCCCTGACAACCAACTCCCATTGTTTGTGTAAATAGTGTCCAGCCCAGGAAGGATTTATTCTGCACAAGTGAGTAATTCAGGTACTATGGCATGTAGTTAGCCTACTTTGGCCCAATATCCCTCTGTCAATGGACTAATCAATGACAACATTAGCAGGAGATCTTTATGCTCCAGGGAAATGATCGATAAGACTCTCTACCATAAATTAACAAGGAGATCTCTATAGGGTGCTGAAGGTAGATTAAAAAAAGACATAGACCCAGGAATGGGTTTGGGTTTGGGGTTCCAATTTAAGAATTAGTTCTTACACCATGGCCCTGCCAATACTCACCCTCAGGAAGGCACAGAGAGATCTGAGAGCTATAGCAAAATGTGGTACAGACATTAGATGGTGTCTGGCTATCAGATAAAATAGTGCCTGGGCTCTTAAAGGATGGTTTCTAATTGAGGTGTCAACTAAATCTACATGGAAGAAGCACTCCAACATCAATGACCACAGGATTGCAAATCATATAATCCGAAGCTGAAGGAGGAAATCGTATCAGAGCCCGAATTGTGAGATTCTGGTTTTAACAAGGCGATGGGTGACAGTGGGAGCCCGAGATACATTTGTGAGTTTTATACAGAAAACAAGCCTCCAGTGACTTCCCTCTACACATAGTGGAAGGACGGGAATAAACTGGTTACAAAGCAGAGTATATTGAAGAGATGACTGTAGGAGATCAAAATGATAGACCTGAACAGTTAAAATCTTGATTTCTATCCCCCACCACTGCCACCCCCATATACGTTGGGCCTGATCTGGTTTTCAACATTTTCTGTGTCTTAATTTCTTTTATCTTCATATTGGGACTTAGCTCTGATGTTTTGTCATTGGGGGTAGCCCTCTTGAATTCTTATTATATGTTTTTTCCGTTTTTTGGTACATGAAACCCAAGACTGATGAACCTACAGAGACATCAAGTAGAATTCCTGAGGGGGGGTTACAGCTGGGAGTAAAGGGGAGGCGATATCAAGGAGTTCACAAAGAATGTATGAGATAGTTAAAGTTTATTGTGCCAAACTGACTGATCAACACATGTGGGGTTAATTGAAGGGTGGAGGGATAAATGACTTGGTGAGCCTCGCCTTTCTAGTTCTCGGGTCTCTTGCTTTCTGATGGTTGGACCAGGGTGCAGCTGCTTTAGCAAGTTCTCTGCTTCAGCTGGCAAGGCTCACTTCCTGCAAGGCATCCCCAAGGAGAAGCCACATGAACCTACCCTGATGCAGCCCTGGGTGCTGGAGCAGCCGTGTGGAGACCCTGCCAGCGCTGAGATGCTTACACATTCACCGATTCAGCTTTCCTCCTGCAGTTGGCGTCATTGTGTGTGTTTTGTGAGATGGAGGAGGACTTGGTGGATTGGTGTCGGACATATGGGTTAATGTTGGACGTGTGGACTTGGGCAGCACTGGGTTGGGATGTTTTCTTGATGTTCACTTAACCTTTATATAAAAATCTCTCTTAAACATATGAGTTTCTGTGGATTTGTTTCCCTAAAGTAACCAGACTAACACAATGTTTTTTAAACTGGTTGTGGTAGTAATTGTACATGTCTGCTTGCTATGATTGAACTGTGAAAGGATGTGCTATCTGTAATAGCTTCCAAGAAAAAGGTTTTGGGGAAAAAAACATATCTGGGGTAAGGAAAGAGTGCTTACAGTAATTTAATCCAATCCTAATATTCGGTATGATTTGGACATGCAATTTGCTTCATTTGTTCTGCTTCAGGTAATGTCGACTTAATGACCCGCTTAGGTTATTATTGTATACCAATAATAAAAATGCCTAAAATTTAAAAAGGAAGATATTGACTAAAGCAACACACAAGAAGTTTTCAAAAATTCATGGAAAGCACTATTGTATTTCATTTCATTTTTCCATGTACTTCTTTAAGTCCCCCTCATACAGCAACACGCAAGTAGGAGGTCTCAAAACCACAGTTCTATGTGGGAAAAGTCAGAGAGTAACTCAGACAAGGTGCTAAGCTGTGTGTAAAATTTAATATCTCACAAACCAAGATAATATGGTGTTCAGAATGCATATAAGTAAAAATGGGGAAATGTGGATGACTACACACTACATTCCCACAGTGGTTGCCTTTGGGATGAGTCTAGCAATGGAGGACAAGGCAGGAATCTTCAACTTTATCTGTAATGTTTTATTTACTTTATTTTAAAATATGCAACAGGCACCGCTAAATGTTAGCCACTTTTAATTCTTGGTCAACGAAAGCAACCGAACAATCCTGAATTCAAAATTCTCCGAGATCAGAGGTCATGATCTATCTCTGTCTTCTCTGTATGGGCTGCTCCCTGATGGTGTAGTGGGCTATGCGTTGGACTGCTCACTGCAATGTTGGCAGTTCAAACCTGACAGTCGATCCACAAGAGGAAGATGAGGTTTCTACTCCTGTAAAGATGCGCTGTCTCGTCGAGAACAATTGGCAGCGGCTCCTGGTCCAGGACTTATCTTTGAGTCTCTGTCTACCTCCCGATAGATGTGGGTCAGGCTGGACATGAGTGAGGACTTGCCTAAATCAAGCCCCCTGTAGCGACAGGAAAGCTGGCCACGGAGACAAGGAGAACAGGTGACAGTGACAACTCATACAGAGCTTCTCTTCATGTCTTTGCCCACCTGTATGGAGCCTTGCCTCCAAATAATTTATATATTTTTTCAAGAGCACTGACGCCACCCACCTCACTGTGTCCCCCAGCCTGAGACCGACATACCTGTCATCACACGTCACTTTTTGTTTTCCTTCCGACCATCAAACACGGGACTTATTGATCCTCCTACCTACCTGTTGCCCATTTCCTGAGTTTGTTTACTTTTGAAATTGTGTTTGTGATGTGTACTCAATATTTGGACATGCCCTCAGGAGAAACCAGTCCCAGGAGAAGGACACTGTTAGAATACTGTGTATGTCTGGGTAGACTAGAGAAACAAATTCATAGACACTCATATGTGTATAAGAAAGAGCAATTGAATATTGAGGAAACATCCCAGCCCAGTCCAGATCAAGTCCAATATTAGCCCATAGGTCTGATACCAGTCTATAAATTCCTCTTCGGACTCACAAAATACATGCAAAGACACTGAATGCAGGAAGACCACAGGCTGGGTGGAAAGTCTTGTGGATCCAGTGGTGGTGGAGGCATTTCAGCACTGACATGGGTCTCCATGTGGCTCCTCCAGCTCCAGGACTCTAGAGTAGTTCCAGGTGTCTTTTCCACAAGAATCACAGGGAATAAGTGTCCCGCCACTAGCAAGCTATTTACCTCCTTAGCAGCTCCAAATGAGGTCATCAAGCTGCCACCTGATTGATAGACTAAACTTCACCCCTTCCCTCTTAAGTCTCAAACTGACAACAGATTATGTAGCTACTCCAGGTGGCTGGAGAAGTCTCCCCTGGGAGAAAGGGTCAAGGACATCTCCTTGTGGAGAAGTCCGGAGCCTAGGACAGAAGTCAGGGCCCCAGCCTTTCTCACAGCCTGTTTCCCTTGCTGAACTCTGCAGAGAGCCCGTGCTTATCTGCAAAGTGTTAGTCCCCAGTGATAAGCCGGGAGTCCCTGGAACTAGATGAAACGGTGGTTGGTCGGTGGCCCTTGCCCCAGAGATCGAAGCCAGTAAACCAGGGAGCTGATCTGGTATGCTTACCCTTGTTCCGTCCTTTGAAGGTCAGGGCTTTGAACCCGAGGCACCTGGTTTATCTTCATCCTTGAGTACTTCCCAGGAAAACAACCTGGCACAAGAAGGGCCTGAAGACCCAGAGGCAACTGGAAGGTGCATGGTGGGCTCTCGGTGTGCCGCGGGTGGCAGGGGTGTGCAGGAGGAGAGAGCAGGCTGTCTGGGGGCCCTTCACATCGACCTCATGCAGGCCCACGGAATCCAGGCCCAAGGCAGACAAGCCACCAGCCATGTGCCTCCTGTCCTCAGCCGGCGAGAGCAGCCAGGGTCACTTCAGAAGGGCAGCGGGGGGACAGCTAGGATGGGGGGACACTCAATTGGTAACAGAGCAGTGGCTTTATCCCCGCTCATAATTGAGTAGTTGGGGGCCTTGACGGGGGGAGGGGGAGAGCTATTCATCTTTCTGAACATGCTCCATAATAATCTGATAGGGACAACACAACTCACCTCTCAGAGCGCGGGCTAAATCAGATGAAGTCTGACATTCCTGGTCCACCCAGCGGTGCCACAATGTGCAGTCTGTCCTGTCCAGGCAACTTCATTTTGAATAGTCATTCCCACTGCCTTCCACCTATCACGGAGTCCTTTCACAAGGTCAAGTTGATTAGGCTTTGTAGTGTCACGAGGTGGAGTTCAAAAGGGATGCTTTTAGCTGGGAGGATTCTGGGCGGTGGCCTATTACCACCACCCACAGACACACAACACACTACCCAGCCCAACGCAATGGGAATTCAGAGGGTGGAGGGCCCAGCTGCCAAGGCTGGAGCCGTATTGTTCCCGGGAGTCCCTGGGAGATGTCCTGTTCCTTCACCGCCCTGCTCCTGAAGCTCACAGTGCCCTGTGGGTTTTCTTCATCCTCGAACGCACGCCCAGGGATCCAGAACTCATTTCGACTTCCTCCCCAATTAGCTCCTGGTTGCAACTGGAGCGCAGACACTAGGCCGCCAACGCCAGGCGGTGCAACCCAATCATCTAGACCTGTCAGTGAGCAGCTCACGAAACCCTGTTCCATGGTGGGCAATCTGCTGATTCCAGGCTGCAGGTACAGAAGAACAGATGTGAAATGCACCGTCTACGACGAACACGTTGCTGTACACGAACATGTCCTCACAAAGCAGTCTGGGAATTGGGAGGGCACACATTCCTCCGAGAACCATCCAAACTCGACGCTTGTTTTCATGACGCGGGTTTTCATCTGCCGTCGGCTGCAGTGCTCAGCGTGGACCCAGCAGCGAGCAGGGGAGTGGTCAAAGAATCGTGACTCAAGAGATCTGAAAGACAGCCCCCAGAGGCCCAGAGCAGCCTAAGACAGATGGCCAAATTCAAGGCCTTTGTCTTTGAAGTCATCTTGGGGTGGGGCAGTGGTTCTCAACTTGTGGGTCGCGACCCCTTTGAGGGTTGAACAACCCTTTCACAGGGGTCACCAGATTCCTAACAGTAGCAAAATGGCAGTGATGAAGTAGCAGCAAAAATCATTTTATGGTTGGGAGTCACCACAACATGAGGAACTGTATGAAAGGGTCGAGGCCTTAGGAAGGTTGAGAACTACTGGGGCAGTGAGATGTGGTAGCATGAAATAGAAAGACAGGCCCAGACTCCAATCCCTGTCCCTCTCCTTCCTCCCACATACCTCCCCTGGTCTCTGTTGCCTTCCCTCTATCCTGCGCGTGACCTGAGAGCCTGCTCGGGGTCTTGATGTAAGGACCCAGTGAACCCCTCCATGTAAAGGCTTACAACAAAGCTTAGGGCGTGCATCAACACGGGTAAAGGATTTAGAAGGATGTCTGGTACATTGCATGTAAGCTCTCAACACACATTAGCTGTTGACTTGTCAACGGCTGAAGGCAAAACGCTGCTACTGACGTTAAAAGGAAAAAGTACAGGGGAAAATAGATGAAAATGTTGCTTCCTATTTATACCTGATTTATACTTAATTTCATTTTGTTTAATAATCACCATTTTTTATTGTGGTAAAAATATACATAAAACATATACCAACTCGGGTTGGAAAGGGGAAACTGATTACAAGGATCCACATGTGACCTCCTTCCTGGGAGAGGGACGGCAGGGAAGTGGGGGGAGGGAGACTCCGGATAGGGCAAGATATGACAAAATAACGATGTATAAATTACCAAGGGCACATGAGGGAGGGGGGAGCGGGGAGGGAGGGGGAAAAAAAAAAGAGGACCTGATGCAAAGGGCTTAAGTGGAGAGCAAATGCTTTGAGAATGATTGGGGCAGAGGATGTATGGATGTGCTTTATACAATTGATGTATGTATATGTATGGATTGTGATAAGAGTTGTATGAGCCCCTAATAAATTGTTTTAAAAAAAAGAGTTGGATGAGCCCCCAATAAAATGATTCATTGTTAAAAAAAACACATACCAACTCAACAACTTCATTGTGCAATTCACCGACACTGATTACATTCTTATGTTGTAATGCCAGTCTTGCGATTCACTCCAAATCATTAACATCTCGTAAACTCAATGCCCTTTAAGTAAAAAAAAAACCAAACAACTTAACTTTGGACGAAATTATGAAAACTTCTTAACCAAAACCAAACCCTTGAGGGAATGAGTTGCTGGGCCTTGGGGATCAGGACCATAGCCTCCTGGGACACCAACATCAATTGGCGTCACAGTTTCCAGGCACAGTGTTCCGCATCCTGCGTTAGTGAGCAGTGGCTAAAGTCTTAAAAGCTCATGACCAGCCACCTGAGGTGTCACTTGGTCTTTCCCTGTCCAGAGGAAAGAAAAACGATGCAAATCAAATGACGATGGAAGCAATTAGTCCAATGGGCTAACGGACCGTGCAAGCATCAGTCTATATAATCCTGAGCCCAAAAAAGGTAGATGGCATCCAACTATAATAACCAATTGCTCTGAAAAGGGTCACATCAGAAGGTCTCAGAGCTGGAGAAAAATGTGGACCAGAACGACTACTAGGGCCCTTAGGCACCCTACAGGTCTACAAGTGAACTCACCCTGTGTTAGAATAGACAACCATTTAAGATCAGAAGAGCATTTAGCTAAGGGCAAAGTTCAGAAGGTTAGGAAAGGAGAAACAGAAGTAGGAAGCACAAGGAGGAAGTGAAATAAGTTATAACAATGGATGAGTTTAAACACAATGTGTATGAATTGTTGAATGTTAAGTCGATGATCTGCTCTGTAAATCTTCACCTGATTCACAATTTTTAAAAGATGCAAGATGCATAGTTTGCAAGAGAGAGTTTTGTCAGAGCATCCACATGTACTGGAAGCAGGCCACCCACCCGAGGAAACCCCCTTTTAGTTGATTGGCTGCTCATAGCAGATCTTATCAGGGAGATGACTCCATAATATTGGCTCTCCTGATAAATGCCAAAACCTTGAGAATCATTACCAGTCCAAGCTGACAGGGAAATTTTCTCAGAGACACGATGATGAAAGAAGAAGAAGGATCAGTGATAAGATTAAGAAGGGCTCAAGTCAACTGCTCTGGGTTTGAACATGGGTAACGAGGCCACAACCCAAAGGAATCCTGCTGCCTCTAGGACCTGGCACAGTCCTCACTTTAAAGCGAGCCGGAAAACAGAGACCCAAGATCTAGAACAGGAGGAACTGGGTTGCAACAACCCAAACCAGCAGGAGTGGATTCTTCCCGAGAGCCCGCAGAGAGAAACACAGCCTTCACACTCCTTGAGTCCAGCCTAGTGATGCCTGTACTGGACTTCTGGCCTACAGAACTGCAAGATGCTAAACTGCATAGTTTTAGCTGCAAAAGAGAAGGGTGGAAATGCCCTTTCTTTCTTCTTTCTGCTCCCAGAAACCACTCATAATTTTTGATTTTTATAAAACTAGAGCAAAGGTGACACCGAGATCAACAGTGAGAAAACTGAAGTGGTCACCTTGTTTGGATCCACCATCAGTGCTCATGGAAGCAGCAGTCAAGAGATCTAAGGACTCATAGCATTGGGTCAATCTGCTGCACGTGACCTCTTACAAGTGTTGAAAAGCAAGCAGGTGATTTTGAGGACTTAGGTGTGCCTGACTCAAACTGTGGTATTTTCAATCACCTCCCGTGCCTACGAAAGTCGGAATTAAATAAGGAATGCCAAAGAAGAATCGATGCATTTGAATGATGATGCTGGCGAGGAACATGGAAAGTACCACGGACTTGAAGGACAACAAACAAAGAAGTATAGCCAGAAGTTCCCTGGAGGCCACGTTGGGACACTTCACCCCAGGTGCTTTGGGCATGTTCTATCGGGAGAGACCAGGAAAGGACATCACGCTGGGTAGATGTGCAGCAATTAGAGGGAGACCCACAAGCAGATGGAGTGTCACATGGCTGCAACAATGCGCTCCGACATAGCAATTGAGAGGCTAGTGCAGGCGGGGCCGCGTTTCCTTCTGTGGAGTTGGAACCATCTAGACAGCACCAAATGACAACACACATTTGCTTGTTTTATATAAGTGGGATCATACAGTAGTCCTTTGTTTTGTTTTGAAAACGTTTTATTAGGGACTCATACAACTCTTATCACAATCCATACGTACATCAATTGTGTAAAGCACATCTGTACATTCTTTGCCCTCATCATTTTCAAAGCATTTGCTCTCCACTTAAGCCCTTGGTATCAGGTCCTCTTTTTTTCCCCCTCCCTCCCCACTCCCCCCTCCCTCATGAGCCCTTCATGATTTATAAATTATTTTGTCATATCTTGCCCTGTCCGATGTCTCCCTTTACCTCCTTTTCTGTTGTCCGTCCCCCAGGGAGGAAGTCACATGTAGATCCTTGTAATCGGTTCCCTCTTTCCAACCCACCCTCCCTCTCCCCTCCCAGTATCGCCCCTCACACCCCTGGTCCTGAAGGGATCATCTGCCCTGGATTCCCTGTGCCCCCAGCTCCTATCTGCACCAGTGTACATCCTCATGCAGTAGTCTTTTTGTAACTAATGT
Source organism: Tenrec ecaudatus (assembly GCF_050624435.1). Lineage (NCBI taxonomy): Eukaryota > Metazoa > Chordata > Mammalia > Afrosoricida > Tenrecidae > Tenrec > Tenrec ecaudatus. The sequence continues at coordinate 118,670,947 of NC_134543.1, read as the reverse complement.
TTTGCACTCACTGTTTTCAAGGTCTGTCCATGTCGTGGCAGGCAACAGAACTTGGCATCTCTTCAGGGTTGAGTAGTACCCATTGTAAGGAGTCCTGGCGGCAAGATTTACGGCTGCGGAAACCCCATATAGGGTCGTTCTGCGTCCGAATTGCCCGGGTGGCCGTGGGTTTGGTCTTTGGGCATTTTGTTCATCCCATCACCCAGTCGACGGACATCGCAGTGTCTCTACCAACTGTTGCACTTTGTGACTATAACTTTAAAGGTCTTGGATTGTGACTGCAACCTTGCACCTGCCAGTGACACTCCAGCATCCACTCAAGGGCTGGCTATGGAACTTGGTATTTGATTTGCGGCAAAATGCTCAACGTCCCCCAAGACTCAATGTCCTTACCTACATTTCTGCCTTTCTCGTGATGTCATTTTGTTTACTCAAAGGATGGTAAGCAATTTTTTTGCCAGACCAAGTGAGATTCTGTAATGTCCCTACCAGCCAATCAGTGTAATTGTTGATTGACTTCCTCAGAAACGACTCAGAAACTCTGCCCGACGGAGGCCTGCGTGCCTGTCAGAGCTGATCCTCAGCACCTTGTCGTCAGCAAGTCTGAGAGCAGGCCTGGGCTAAGCGGGTCCCTGGGCACTGCCTGGAACTTGAGTCTTTTTAGCAGTTAAACCCCTGATAAGAACTGACTCTTGAAATCTTTGTTCCTGGTATCCGGAATTTCACACCCCTCCCCCCTGCCCTCAATGGCTACTTCCAGTCTTCCGACAGACAGGACCCCTGGAACTGCCCACACGTTCAAAGAAGGAATGCCAAAATCAGAGAGATAACTAGCTGCAGGCCTGGGAGGCCTTTCCCATTGGCCCTGCGCCTCCTCCATTCTCCATTCCTCCCCCAGGCCTGAAAGGGAATAGGCTCTCTTGGGATCTGATCCCGGTCCCAAGGATGCTGGTGCCGAGGCCAAATGAGGTGGGCTTATGTCCACATTGAAAGACAATAATGCCAAGCAGGTGGCTTGCGATCTGTAAAGTATACATCAAGAAACCTAACAGAAAGGGCACGCGAGGCCTTTGAGAACGGATTATGAGAAAACTCCTGTTGGTGATGTTCACGTGTATCATTAAGATCAGGGGAGTTAGGGCTTCAGAGCACCGGGTGGTGAGGGGGGTGATGTAGGCTGGGCCCTGGGAGAGCAGGGAGAGGTCCAAGCGGCCACTTTCAGTTGGGTACGCTCCCATGCCCGGGGATCGCGTGTACTGTCTGAGACTTCCCTGCCCCTCACAAAGGTTGCTTGGATTTACAAAAGGGTTTCAGCCGTGGTAATTCTTCCAGCGTTGCGAAGCAAGAAGGGAGGGAAACCATGCCAGAAACGTAACGAATCCATCACGGTTGCAGGCAGGGCCCCGCGAGTAGAAATGGGACAGTTAGATAGCTAGATTTAGGGGCAGGGGGTGGTCCCTCTCATGCTTGCCTTCCCCCCCCGCCAGAGGAGGTTGGAAGGAAATTAGGCAACCAAGATACACCAACGAAGACCCCAAACTGAGCTTGCTCAAGCCCCGAGCCAGGTGGGAGATACACCTGGATGGCCCAAACTAGGCCCAGGCTTGTGATATCCCCCAGGTGGGCTCAACTCATCCAATGGGGTCAACCAGTACCTTCAACCACACCTTCCCCCAGGCAGGGGGTGGGGGACTTGGATCAAGGCAGGGAGCACGCTCTGGCTCGCTCTCTTGCCCCTTACTCCCTCGTCCCCCTGCCCTTTCCTTACTCGGGACCCACAGCCTCTAACCCCTTTGCTCTCAGACCCAGCGCGCTCTGCCCCCCTCGCTCCCTGGCCATCCGTGATCCCCGTTCTGCACGTGTGGGTGTGCTTTTCCACGAGGTTGCTCGTGCCCGTCCCGTCCTTCCTAAAAACCCACTTGGGTGACACAGGGGCTTGGGCATGAATTCTTTCATCGTGCGGCATTACCCACTGGGGAAACCTTACGACTGGAGTGCCCACACGATGGTAGATCGGAAGCTCTGAGGATGGGGTCGAGGGGCCTCCCACCACTTTGGCTGTATATATGACAGGCACAAGGCAGGTCCCTGAGGGAGACTGGCCCCTCCCCGGCCCCGGCTGCCTGGGGCTCTCAAAGACTCTGGGCCCAATGGGCAAACCTTTCCACTGCCAGCTAATGGCCGGAAAGAACTCCGTGTAGGCTGACTTCTATCAGGACCCAAAATGGGTTCCCACTGTAAAATGGAGCTTTCCACAAGTTCTAACGGGCCATCCGTGGAGAAGCAGCTGTTTCCTGCAGAACGGAAACCATGGCTGTGCGCTCCAGAGCATGCAGGTGAGCTACCGGAACAAGGAGCAGACTGTGGGTCGGCAACACTTCTCTTTTGGCAGGTTCTGGAAGTCAGCCGTCTGGATTCCTCTGAACACCACCACCTGCCTTTGCTTGTTTTTACCCCTGTGCCACCTGCCCCCCACCGCCAGTTTCCGAAAGGAGCCCCTAGGGCTGGAATGGCCCCCACTTCCACTTCTTCAGACACCCCCAGCCATGCAGCCACCAGCGTGGTTTCTGGGGGAACGTGGAACCCAGCTCTGGAGCAAGCAAGGGGGCCGAAATGAGGAGTCGAGATTCCAGTCCCGAGGTGCCGTTTATTGGGAAAGCAGTCTCGCTTTACACAGGGGCTCGCTCCCACCAAGGAAGCTGCAGTCTGGGTGTCTCTTGCCCGGGGCCACACAAAGCAACTGATGGCACCGAAAAGCAGAACCCGAACCCCACAGGATGGGCCGACTGGTACTGGCAGAATGACACTCAGAAGAAAGGGGGGGGGGGTGGCGAGGGGGGGTTAGAAAAGTTACATGATGGTCTCTTGCATTTGGCCAGGTAATTGTTTTTATTAAATAAAGTTGTTTTCAAGCTAGCTCATTACAAACTGTTGAGCGTCAAGGGGGGAGAAATATACATGATAAAGAAATTTAATGGCAGCATCTGAGAGCTGGAAAGGACCTTTGACCCCCAACCATGATTTTTGTCTCCAGACTTTTGTCAAGGCCATCAGGGTAAGGAGATGAACAGGAACTTGAAAGTACCCCTCCCTCCTCCACCTCTACTACAACCTAGACAGCACACGAACACTGACCACAGTGCACTCACGCAGGAGACAGGTTCAATTCCTGGCCAAGACCTCTCAGCACAGCCCTGTCATCAGTGAGGACTCGCTCGTTGCTCTCCTGCTTAACACATCTCAACGGAAGGAGGAGCTGGCGAGCATCTTCCGAGCCAGCCTATGAGAACCCAGGAGTTACAACGGCCTGGTGTGCAACCAATTGTGGAGATGGATGTTGCCACAAGACCAGGCAGTGTTTTGTTCCGTTGGGCACAAGGTCACCGTGAAACAGGATTTCCCAGCGGCTCACAGTAACCAGATTCTCCGATGATGATGAAAATCTGCCGGGCGCGGACTGTGGTTCTCTTTGTAGGCGTAGCTGTGGATCTTGTGGTCTCCCAGCTGCCAGGAGGAACTGGTCAGAACGCCGGGCAGCCGTTCGCACAGACTGAACAGATGTTCGCACATCCCTGAAAGACGGGCCTGCTGAGCTAGGTCATCGCAGTCCCATTGTTTGGAGTGAGCGGAGCCATTTCAGGGCTAATGATGGCAGGAGCAGCAGGGAAATAAGGGACACAGAAGCAGAAGACCCCCAGTGAGCCAGTCAGCCAACCACAGGCTCTGCACTGCCAGTGGGTGGGGGCAGCCTGTGCTTGGACTGGTGTCTATCATGGCCTCCCCTCCCCGCCCACACTCCAGGCTGAGAGGAATTGTTACTTGTTTCATCCGCTGCTGGGTTTTCAATGCAAAGGACAGTGTCTTGACATATAACAGGTGCTCAACAAATCTTTGCTAAGTGTGCAGCTAAAGGGAGAAATCTCTGCACCCCCCTTGCTGTGATAGGCATGGCAGCAACTCCAGCCAAGTGGAGAGAAGCTTGGCTCTCCTGCTGTAGGGGACTCATCTGTGGGACACAATGACACCTGCCTGCCACTGGACAGGCCATTCGATCGTCGGGTGGGCCCTGTGGTAACTCCCACAGCTCCCTGGTCCACAGGCGCCCTGTCTCTCAGGAGGCTTGGGACTCTGCTGAAGCAGGTCCGGCACTGCCAGTCCTACCCGCATGTGTGCACACAACATGCAGAGGTCTCCCCTGGCCCCCACTCAGCTGCCAGCCCCGTGTCCTGCCCTGGGACACCCAGCTGTGCCTAGGTCATGGAGTAGCCAGGCCTACCACGGCTCCAGGTGAGACCAGGACGGCCATGAGGACATTCTGTGGTACCCTGTATCCCCCTAATGCCACACATTCCCTGCCGTTCTACCCAAGCCAGGCAGTCACCCCAACTCCACTCACTCCTGGTCACCTTGTACCTTTCAGTTTACACAGACCCACCTCAACTCAACCTCTGTCTTTGTGCCCCCACCCTCCGCCCCCAACACAAACCTGAGATCTTGCTCCATCCACCTCTGGTCTAGACATCGCCCCAACTTCCGAGACTTTTCATTGCCTCTCACACCCAACCCCATGTCGTCACACACCTGCTATTGTACTTCCCCCTCCCTCTCTCCTGGTCCTTACTGGATACTTCCTGCCCCTTCCTCACACTCTTCTCCCTCATTTCCTACCTGCCACACCCCTCTCCTCCCCACTGACCTCTCACCACGACCATCTCACCCAGGGCCGAGAGTGCAGAGGCCGCAGGGAAGAAAGGGCCATAATAAATGACAATAGGGCTCCCTCCTTCCAGAAACTACACCGTCTGTTTAAAACCTCCCAAGCCCCTCCACCCGACCTGCCCAAAAGAAATGGCAACCTCAGCAATGATTCAGAAATGATGGCCAAGCTCCAGCTACCATCAGCACCCAGCCCGCAGAGCAAGGAACCTCCAACTTGCTCCGCCTCTGACAGCAAGCTGTAGATCGAGACCACTGCCATCTCTATTGCTGCCACTGCCCATTGTCACCAAGATGGGTTTGGTTGGTTGTTTGTAACTCTGAGTTCCGATGTGGCCTTCATTCTACTTTCCCTCTCCATCTCCCCTCTGGCTCCTCAACACTTGAAAACTAGTCGCTTCCTGTTTAATAATACTCAGTATATACATGTGGGAGCCTTACAAACCACCCTAATGGTAAGCCTCAGTAACGTTCCAAAATGGAGCAGCAGCAGGCCGTGAGCAGACCACTTAAAATATGTACAACCTTTACAGCATGCTGGGTGCCCTGCCACTGCACGGGAGCTAGGACAGAATAACTAGCAATCTCTTTTCTTAGCAGGGGGTGGACGGACCACGGCAGGTGCAAGTCAGGCAGAGAACAGCAGTACAGAATGAAGGCGGCATCCGACTCAAAACATATTTCTCCAAAGACCCCCCCCCATGGGTGGCGGGGCTCCCATCTCCCAGGCATACAATATTTTAAAATGCAGTAACAACTTGAGACATGGGAGCTGCCCTAATACTGGGGCTCTTTCGCAGGGCCATGTGAGAAGAGGAGCTGTCTACTGCGGAAAGGGCACAGTAGGCAAAAAGGCTGCAGGTGTTCTGTCTGGGCAGATGCTCCAGAGTCTGCCCCCTGCAGGTGCCAGGGCACAGAGTTCCTGTTGGGGACCGGAAGTGGATTCAGAGCCTGCCCCCTGCTGGTGCCAGGGCACAGAGTTCCTGTTGGGGATGGGAAGTGGGCTCAGCTCAGGCTGCTGGCTGCGCAGTCCTTTGGGAAGTTGTAGCTCAGCGGTGCCTCATAGAGGCTGCCCCCGTCGGTGCTGAGGTCATCGTCGTCCTCCGTGTCATCCAGCACTTTACTCGGGAACTTCTTAAGTCTGCCGAAACAACAAGAGACATAGTCCCTGACCTTGGACCAGATGAAGATGAAGGCTGAGTCTTGGGTTCTGGCGCTCTGCCCGGTGAATGGGATATAAACCCATGCATTTAAGTCTGGTAACACCCCCTTCTCCACCCCAACCTTCAGCCTCGGGGGAGCACACGTTGCCCGCCCCCACGCCTGTGTTTATGCAGTGGGCCAGGGAGGGCTGAACAGGATCAGTGTGTGTCAGACTTTTCCTTTTGGCTCGGGCTACAACATGGCACAGTGCAGGGCCGTTCCTGACCCCCGCACCGTATTTTTAAACGTGCTGTTTGATTTATCATGGGTTGTCTGCCATCATTGTAATGTTTAACAAATATTATATTAAGATACTATCTCCCTTGTTGACCGAGGCTTTGGCTTCCCCTTCTACTTTCTGCCCAAGTCTGAGGGTCTCACTCTGACCCTACACAGATGGGCATGAAGTTTATGGATGGACGTGTACTACATGGATGGGCAGCTCCTGCCTCTACTGCACTCCCAGGCAGAGAATTATAACCTACCGAACGCCTCTGCCTCCATCCTCAGGACCAAGGCAGAAGAACTCCAGAGCAGCCCTTTCCTGACACCAGGCTGGAGGAGGTAACCCAAAACTTCACCTTAATTCTACCTGAGTTAAGTGTTGGCCCAGCAAGTGGCCCTCTGTGATGGTGTGCGCTTGTCTTACCTGTTCCAAGACTCGACTTCCCTCATGTGGAATAAGGATAACACCTGCCCTGCTGGCATGGGGCAGAGAACTGAGGTAGGTACGCATGATAGGCTCTACAGAACACATGGGCCATAGCCACTGCATCTCTATAGGGGTAGGGGTGGGGGCTCTCAAAGGCAGTCAAAGGAATCTGGTAGGTTAGTGGGCTACCCACTGGGCTGCTAACCACAAGGGCAATGGTCTAAGTTCACCAGCAGCTCTGAGGGAGAAAAATGAGGCTGTCTGCTCCTGTAAAGACTTAAGTCTTGGAAACCCAAAGGGACAGTTCTACTCTGCCCGAGGGTGGCTGGGAGTTGGAATGGACTCAGTGGAAATGTGTGACTGGGGGAAAGGAGGAATGGGCTCATGACAAGGGAGACGAGGATGCTCAGCTCCAGTGTTTGGGGGGTGAGCTGACCACATTAGCCCACCTCAAGTTCTTCTTCACGGAATTGAGCTGCCCCTGCAGCTGCTCATTCACGTCCATCTGCTCCTCCAGCTCCCTCTGCAGTTTCTTTTTAGAACTTTCCAGCCGGTCGATTTCCTCCTCTGCCTCCTCCACCTGTCGCTTCATGGCCTTCAGGCGCAGGCTCAGCTGCAGTGGGAGAGAGGGTGGGAGAGAGGGTGGGAGGGAGGGTGGGAGGGGGTCAGGGTCCAGCTCAGCTGCAAGGGAGCACAGCCCCAACCTGGAGAGCCTAGCAGGCCATCCACCCCCTCTCTGAGCAACCAGAATGTGGGAAAAGAGACACTAGTTTCATGGGAGAAGCAGTTAGAGCCGGAAGACATGCACGGCTAAAAGGCCAAGTTCAGAGTTTGAAGTTCGCTGACATCCCCTACGAAATTCTCCCACCCCCACCCCCCATTCCAGGCTGTAACTGAGCGGTGTAGAGAAGCCTTCTCTCCCTATGCCGCCTGCCTGAGACTCAGCCTCAGCGGAGAGTAAGCCCACAGAGGGCCGCACCTGATCCTTCTGGTCGGTCAGGGACAGGTGCTCGTCATCCACCTGCAGCACCAGCTCCTTCACCTTCCGCTCCAGCCGCCGGTTGCTGAGCTGGAGGTTGGCCCTGTCCCTGGGAGGGCAGAGGAAGCATAACTTACCAGCCCCCGGGAGGACCAGCCCCGGCTCAGATAGAGGTGACACCAGGGCAGCGCTGCCTAGGAGACTCAGGGTCAGGGAAACACAAGGCAGAAGGGCAGCTCCCTACACGTGTCCCCAGCAGGGGATCCGAGAAGGGGAGGGAGTGGCCCAGGAAGGGCTGAGCTGGCACTAGGACTGCCCTGAATCCTCCCAGTCCTGAGGGTCACAGACTGCCAGACGACAAGCATTGGGGGTCAATTCCAGTCTGCTCCTGCCCACCCTTCTAAAAGTTCTACTAAAAACAGAACACAAAGTTCTGTTCTCCCCTAGGTGATAAGAACCCAGGAGGGGAAAGTTTCACCTAGTGCTGCCCTCAGGCTGTGCTCTGAGAAAGAAATTAGCTACTGAGAATCCAAAGGGTCCTGGTGGTGCAGTGGTTAAAGCACCTTGCGGTTAACCGAAAGGTGAATGGTTTGAGCCCACCAATGACTCTGTGGGAGAAAGGTGTGGCAGGCTGCCTCTGGAAGAGTTCAGCCTCGGCAGCCCAACAGAGCACTTCCACTCTGTCTCCTGGCGTTGCTGTGTATCGAACCAACTCACCAGCAGTGATGTCGGTGGCTTTGGTTTTACAGAGAACTGAGGGGGGCTAGAAATGTCATCTGATCCCAAATTCCTCCCGCGCCCCAACACACCCCTTCCCAAACCGTTTAAATCGGCCATCTGGCCTCTGTTGGGATACATGTGGCCACGGGCATAGTCAGGCCCCTCACCTCTACAGCCAGATGCCGTCACTGGACAACAAGCTAGCTCTAGGTTGTCTGCAAGCACAGCAGAAAAGCTGTGGACTTAGAGGAGAGGCCCAGTTACACCCATCTTCAGCCAGGCTGCCTTAAGTCATCTTTTTTTCAGGGTCTCAGTTTTCCCACCTATAAAATGGCAACAATGACAGCAAGGTTGTGCTTCGCCTGGCTGAAGAGACTGGGCAATGAAGACACCAGTGTGGCAGGTTCTGGGTGGTTTGGTGGTGCCCTGGGCTCGCACTGCCTGCTGGGGCACTGGTGGGCTGGGCTCACCTCTCCTCGCTCTCCAGGCGGTCCTCCAGCTCCGAGATCCTCGTCTCCATCTGTGCCACCAGCCCCTCTTTGCTGGACCTGTAGGAACCTTCCAGGTGGATGATCCGGCTCTTTAAGTCCTTGTTCTGGAAGCAAACAGGAAGAATGTGAGGAGTGGTGTCTTTGCCATGCACCTGTGTACTCTGCGCAGAGTGGAGCATTGGGGAGGCAGGTGTTTGGTAGATGCTTCAAGATGCTGCTTTCCACACATGCACACATGGCCCATGAACCATGGGGGTATCTAGTGGTGTTTCCAGGGAAGGGCCTGGCGCTCAGCCTCTAGCAGGCTGGAGAAGACAGCAGAGCCTGCTCCCCTGTAAGCCTGCACAGTCTTTGGCATGTCAGCCGACTCCAAAGAAACCCAGTGGGTGTCCTATCACTCAGTTTGGGGTTTCCTTTTACAAACCCACTGAGGGCGGGGATGGGGCAGGAGAAATGGGTGCCTTCACCTATCTTATTTGGGGAGGAATTTACATGAGTAATAAGCAAAGGAAGCGATTCAATTGAGCTTTCTTGGAAATGCCTGTGTTTGATGTCAAAACACAGGTTTCTTTTTCATCCCCTGCAACTCACTTTGGGAACTATGAGGCAGTACTGACAATTCCCTGCCTCCTCAGATGCCAAACTTCTAAGCCAGCTTCATAAAATTTGGAATAGCCTGCTTAGAAAGGCCTCCACCTCAGGTGAGCTGCACGCCCCAACACAAAGGCTCTAATCCAAAGCAGAGGGCGAGGGGAGGAGCTCAGGGGTCCACTGCCCTCACCTGTCTCTCCAGGGAAATCTTGTCACATTCCAAGTCTTGCCTCACAGCTTTCTCCTGAAGCAGTTCGATCCTCATCTGCTCCATCTACAACACAAGCACAGCATAGCACACAGAGGTCAGATTTCCTGTGTGCAGTGAAGTCCGACAATCAAGTGAATCCCGGCTCAAGAAGGGGGCTGGCCAACGGGGCCTGGGAGTCATCTCCTCTGGGGGGCTGAGCCCTGTCTTAGTCATTCTTCGTCTCCTGACGATTGCAAAGGGATGGCTGAAAATAACCAGAACAGCCGCAGCCCACCCTGCGTAGCACCCCGATGAGCTCTCCTCTTCCCACCTCCCCTCCCCACGAGTAATGCTATGTCCACTGCGAACACCGAGGCTGGGAGAGGCTCCACTTGGCCCCCGTCTGAGTTTGCCCAGGGCAAACTCATGGGACTGTTCGATGCCAAAACGGAGAAAGGATCAGGAAAACCTGGACAAGTTAGTCTACTTGTCCACAAGCTACCCAATGAATTAATAGAAGTAACTAGTGGTCTCCTGAGCTTTTAATGGTTGTGTTACACACACACGTTTCAGAAAGGGCGCCCAGGGCATGCATCTCCTGGATGCTGCTAGGCTTCGCCCTCCTTAAGCTGGAAGCAGGAGTCAGCAGAGCCAGGAAGCTCAGGAAGCTTACCGATCCCAAGGCTCAGAAGATGGGCGGTTGCACTCTGCTGCTACAGGAAGGGTCAGGGGTGAGAGTCCACCAAGAAGCACCTCAGAAGAAAGGCCGGGAAACCTGCTTTGTAAAATCAGCCCTTGCCTAATCTATCAAGTACGGCTCTACGCTGACGCACAGGGAGTCACCCTGAGCTGGAATCCGCTTGAGGGCCACTGGACTGGACGCCTGGTGCTAGCAGGAAAGAAGCCTGGCTGGGCAGCATCGGGAAAGAAGTCCGACCACCTGCCTGTGGGCATTCTCCTTTCCCCACTGCCTGTCTGTGTCAGCGGCACTCCTTGCTCCCAGAACTCCTGCTGCTGTCCAGCAGAGGGCAGCAGGAAGAAGCCAAGGGAACTCAAGAGCCCTTCCAACAAAATTCTGCTTTCTTGCTTAAGAATGAGGCCCGTACCAACCCAAGTTCAACTGGAGTAGGAATTCAGTACTGAGTCCCTGGAAACCAGGCCACTGTGCAGCAAGACACGTTGAAGACCTCACGGTCCTTCCAGAGAAGGAGGCCGTATTTGGAAATGGAGTCCTTAAAGATGTGATTATGAGGTCAGAAGGAGTAGGGTGTCCCTAATCCAAAAGGACTGGTGCTTTTATAAAAAGAGAAGGGACGCCGAGAGACATAGACACATGGGACAGACAGTCGTGTAAGGGCAGTGGCAGAGTCTTGTGGCTACCAGAAGCGGTAAGCCATGAAGAGCTCTCCCCCAGAGCCTCTGGTGTGAGCACCACCCTGCTGACTCTCGGAATACAGACTACTGGCCTCTAGAACCGCACGAGAACATCTTTCTGTGTCAGGTTCCCTGTTTGTGGCAAGGCAGCCTGGCAGTCCCAAGAAAGCACACACAAGGCCCGGGAGCATTTGTAAGCCTCAACCCTCCATGTATACTTTTGAGTTGTACAAGCACCTGTACACGCACCCTAATTATTAAAAGTTCACCCACCCCCTACCCACGTGCTAGAGAGCACGAACAGAGACCCCATGTCTAAGAATACCACCATCGAATCCTCTGGAAACCAAACTCCAAACTCCCTGCCAGAGTCAGTGCCAACTCCTAGCTACCTGACAGGAAAATTATCCCTGTGAGTTTCCAAGATGGTAAATCTTGACAGGAGTAGAAAGCCTCATCTTTCTCTCTCGATGCAGCCAGTGGTCTCGAACTGCTGACCCTGTGATTAGTAGCCCGGTGCAGAACCCACTGTACCACCAGGACTCCTTCCCTCCTATTGTGCAGGCTTACGTTTGTTCCTCACCTTACTGTCCCAGCACGAACGGTGCCGTGGGGATGACCCAAGCATGGAACGGTACAGAAGCTAAAGGGAGGGGCGGGGCCAGGGCTTGGGGTCTCGGCGACCAGCACTCTGCCTGCAGACCACTGTGTGGTCAAAGGAAGCACTCCATAGCCCTGGTGGCACAGTGAGTGACAAGCTGGGCTGCCAAGGGAAAAGTCAGCAGTCACCGTGTGGAGAAAGATGAGACGCTGTGCTCCCACAAGCAGGGAATCGTCTCGGAAACACACAGGGATGGTTCTACCTGTCCTGTAGGGTTGCTGTGAGCCAGAATCGATGCTACGGTGAGAATGTGGCTTTGGTTAGCTTCTCAGTCATGTGCGTTAACAATTTTACAGAAGAGGGGGCTGGGGCTCTGAGCCGCTATAACATGGAACATGAGGGGCTCTGGCTGAGCCTCATTCACTGCCCACTACTTCATCTGCCCATCTCTGGGGTCCAGCTAAGTGAAGAGACCACCACGCGGGGTGCCAGTGCAGCACTCAGGTTGACGGGGACTTGAACGCCAGTCTCCTTCAGGCATCCTTGTGTTTCGTGGGGGATAAAATGCGCAGGGTCAGCAGGCAGAGTTCCGAAAACCTTGCTGGAGGCCACCGCTCCCATCACTGGGCCCAGCGCCAGAGCCCTGGTTGATCGCGTCACAAAGGGTGCCGGGTCAGGTCCTGTAACTGCCGTGTGAGCACAGCGTCCGAGGGTAATGAATGCGGGCTCATAGCCCCGCTCCAAACGTGCTTTCTGGCAGGCGGCATTCCACGTACACAGGTCACCTGCATGTCAGGCCATGGGGCCAGCCCACATGCCTCCTGGGGGAAATCGTTCTGTTCACAGCCCAAGGGCAGAGGTCGGGGACTTCAGCTGGAACATGGTTAAAATTTTCCTGAGACGGGAAGCAATTACACAGACAAGCAGCAGTGGCCTGGGTTCTCTTCCCGGCCCTGCTGTTCACTTGCCCATGACCTCGGGCACCTTACTTCTCAGGTCAGTCTCCTGGTTTCTAAAAGGGACAGGAATGGGCCAGCCTCCTGGGGCCCTGGAGGCAGCCTGTGAAACAGGGAAGCACCTTCTGCTGCATCTGAGGGCCGTCTCAGGTTCCTTCTGGGGAAGCCAGGGCCCTGACCTGTAAGAGTGCCCCCTTTATCAAGGCAAGACTGCAAAACGACCCGCTTCCTCCAGGTGAGAGGGAGCGTGTATCTGTGGGAGCTGGAGGATGGGGTGGGCTTGTTCGTTTATAAAACACTATCAACTCTTTGGAGCCCTCGAGGGGTCCTGGTTCCGTGTTGAGCTGCTAACCACAAGGTCAGCAGTTTGAACCCACCAGCCACTCCTCAGGAGAAAGACTTGGCTTTCTACTCCCGCAAAGAGCCGCAGTCTCAGAAACCCATGGGGCAGTTAGTTCTCCTCTCCTGCAGGGTTGCTGTGCGTTAGAACTGACTTGATGGCCGTGGGGATCAGCTCGTGCCAGGCTCCGTGACGGCAGGACGGCGAGCACGGCTGCTCTGTTAGAGCCTGGTGGGCACAGGCACTACGCGGCACTCAGTGCTCCTGCAGACAGGGTGTGTGCTGGGAGTGCCGCAGGCCCAGGCTAAAGGCCAGTGAAGGCCAGTCAGCACACACCCTGCAGCTTCCAGCAGCAGCAACCGGCCAAACTCATGCTCCCTCGGTACAACTGCCCAGAAAGTCTGGACCCACCAGGGACTGGGCCTCCCCGGGCGGAGGGGCCCACAGGAGGGTCACATCCCTAGACGTCTCCACTGCTTCTTTCAGAGTTCCCCAGCACCCAGAGCCGCGAGCAGACAGACGGTGACTCTCAGAAGAAAACCCGCCAGGCATGACTTGCAGCACCCCACATCCTCTCAGAAGGCCATTAATACAGAGAAGCAGGATGAACTAGACCAAAGGGAGTAGTAGTAACTATCCTGCCATCACACTCTGACCAGGGAGCAATTTTTCTTTGAGACTTTGGAAAGCCAAGATAAGAGGCAAATAGGATGGCCTTCTTGCTTCTCAATATATACTAAATGTTGAAAGCTTTAGTTAACAAAAATGATTGTAAAACAAGGATAGTCTTGACTAAGATCAATCTACACATCTACCAAGTAGAACAGTGGTTCTCAACCTTCCTAGTGCCGCAATCCTTTAACACAGTTCCTCATGTGGTGGTGACCCCCAACTGTAAAGTTACTTTCATTGCTACTTCATAATTGTATTTTCGCTACTGTTATGAATCAGGTGGCCCTCTGAAAAGGTCATTCAATCTCCAGATGGGTCGTGACCCCCAGGTTGAGAACCACTGAAATAGAGCCTTAGATGGGAAACGGGGTCCGTGAACTTGCTGTCCAGAAAGATGGCTGCTAGGAGCCCACATCCGTTCCTGATGGGAATGGAAAACATTACAGCCACGGTGGAAACCAGTGTCAACAAGAAGATGACTGTGGAACTACTAGACTCGTAGGAACAGGTAACCCCAACCCTAGGTCTACATCCCAGAAATGCAGGCACGAATGTGAACACAAGCCTGTCTGTCACCAGAAAGAGAAGTGACGTTCTGAGGCATGCTACAAACAACCTGGCCAAACCCCGAAAACACTGTGCTGAAAGCAGTCAGCTGCCCAAGGACCGGGACCCCAAGATGGGACTTCTATGAAACTAGCCAATGTGCTGTTGCTGTGGGACGCTACCGAGTCAGTCCCAATGCACCGCGACTAGTACAGCAGGCTGGGACACTCTGGTCCTGGGTCAGCCTTGTCACCGCTCCCATGTGTGAGCCCGTTTCTGCAGTCACTCTGTCGGTTCATCTAGTGGATGGTCTTCCTCCTTTTTTAGGGGGGGGTGCGGGGGCGGACCTCCTCCTTTACCACACATGGTCCTGTTCTTCAGGAACCGATCCCTGCTGGTAACCCATCCACAACTTAGGACAGAGGGTCATCGTCCTCCCTTCTAAGAAGCATTCTGGCTTCTTCCTTGCTGTACTTTCTCCAAGACAGACGTGTGCATTCTTCTGGAAGTCCACGGTTCAGTCAATGGTCTTTGGCAACACCAGCAGTCAAGCACATCAGATACTGGAAACAAAGACTGAACAGGGATTTCCGGGCAGCGAGGTGGGGGAGTGTTTGCTCACTTCTGTTGACGAGGGGGATCACGAGGGTGGCCCCACACTTGAGCACATGTGTACTGTGTACATGTGGAACTGGTCTCTGCTTTGCTGTGCATATTTTCACACAGAAATGCGAAACACTGGTTAAAAGTTTTAAGAAAAGAAGATAGCTTCACGACAAACCCAATATTTTCGGTGCAGGTGTTTTTAGCTATTTTCCAAATACACTGATGCCTGGACCCAATGATCTGGGAATATCCCGACTTAGATTTTTTTTAACCAGAGTCCATAATACAAGCCCCCCCCCCACCAAAAAAAAAAAAAAGCCTATGGCGTGACTTGGACTAAGGAGGGAAGAATAGGCTAGGGAAACAGTTCTGAGCTCAGTATGTTTATCCTGATATTACATTCAACAGGCTGAACAAAAACTTTCCAGTCAACTTAAAAAGGGAACGGGAGCTGAAGGCAACAGCTTCTGACAGCCAGAGTGAAGGGACACTCAACCCGGAGCGTCTCGGGGGTGCCAGGGGGTTTCGTGTCCGTGGCCAGCGGGCTCATGACAAGGCAGCGATATTTAGGGCTGCTAATAACAACGTTTACCCGTCACTTGTGCTGATGGTTGGCTTGTCGGGGTCACTCAGCTTATACCGCTGGCGGCTCCAAAGAACGCTTCCCAATCGCAAGAAAGGACGCTTCTTCTGAACCACCTGTGCTCCGCGGTTTTTTGTTTTGTTTTTGAGTAGCTGATAAAAAATGAGGCCGTTTTGAAACTAGGCGAAGGAGTCCGAGGAGGAGGAAAGCAGACTTCACTTTGCTCCTTCGCTCACTGCAAAGAAGACTTGTCTCCAGTCTCACTGCGGGGCTGCACTGAGGAGCAGGTGTGAGCTGACGACCACTGGGGCTTAGAAGTTCCCGGACAGTGGCTTTAGGAGACGGCACTGGGATGGATCCTACAGCTGCCCAAGCAACGAGGCAGCCGCACTACACCCCTAGGAAGATCAAAGTTTCCCTACGTTGGAATTTTCTGCCTCTACCGGCTAGCTGCCTGGGCTGAATGATTCATCTTTCCACAGGTCTGGGCCAACCAGGCCTCCTTGGCCAAGAGCATGCCCTCCCTGGAAGCTCAGCTCCCTGGTTAACCAGCAGCAGCACGCCTGAGTGCCAGCCTGCCAGAGACCAAATCTCATTAAGCTGGGCCTTCTTTCACGAGTCTGACTCCTGACACTCAGAAGCAGTAAGCCATGGCTCCAGGACAGCTTTAACCAACATTGTCAGGCTCACAGGTAGAGGCTGTGGCTGCCCTAGGGCTGGCCTAGGAGCCTTCACAGAAGCGACAGCCCCACGGTCTTCCCAGGAGAACAGCCAGTTTCTCTGACCCCTTCCCTGGGCTGGCCTCAGTGGAAACGTTTTCAACCGTGTCCACACCACGGAGGACAGTTCTGCTGCCCTTGACCCAGTGCTTGGTTGATAGGAAAGAGGAGGGAGGGTCCCAGTGCCATTCCGGGAGCAGCTCTCCAAGTGATCACTCTCTTCATGGTGGGCCCACCTCCCACACCCCCTATTGGTTTCCTTTAACAGAGGGCTGGAAATCTGCTCTCACTGCCAGGTCGGTGTGTGCAGGGTGACATGCACGCACACCCAGTCATGGTCCTCTGTTCTCATGGCGGATGCTGAGCAGATCCTGCAATGTGGCTACTGACCCAAACTGGCAGGACCTCCTAGCACAATGGCCTTGACACCGCGAGTGGCGTTAGAAAGGGCACACCTCAACAGGAACCTACCGTCAGCCGTTTCCGATCCACAGGGCAGCATTTCTATCGGAGGGCAAAGCACAGAGGGCTAGGGAAGGAAGACGAGCGGAAGCAGGCGGCAGGGAGCGTACGTGAGGGGCAGCCAGGAGGCTGCAATGAGTGGCGGGAAACAAGATATGGATGACCTGCTGAACGTGAAACTGACGATCTGCTCAGGAAACCATCACCTAACTGCCAAGAAGTTTCGTTCTGTTGTTAAAGAACTTGTGAGGGTCCAAATGTAAAGGTCCGGATTTTTATCTGCAGCAGCTTGGATGGACAAGCGGCTGACCCTCCGGAGGAATGCGGTCAGTGCCTCCCTGGACGTGCCAGCGGGGCAGGGGGCTGGAGGCCAGGCTGGGCTTCACTCCCTCTCAGGAACGATGTCTCTCTTAGTTCTCACACCTCCTGTCCCACTGGCTGCCCAAGGTGCAGGCTGCTCCGTCAGCCGTCATTCTCCATGCAGCACAGACTGTCTCCCTCCTCCGGATGAAGCCTCAGGCTTAACGTCCACGCTTCCTGTTTCCCTTGGGACAATCCATCCATTGTTCAACTCTAGCGCTCACCTGTTCTCTGCTCCGAGAGATCCTGTCAGACAGCAAATCCGAGTTGTTTCTTTCTTCTTCCAATTCCACTTCCAGCTGAGAGACTTTGTCCTAAGAAAGAAGTCAAAAAAAGCAGACATATAACTTGTGATGACCCGGATGAGGAGCAGAGCCTGACTTGTGCACAGACAGCCCCAAGAGCAAGAGAAAGCCAACTATCGGAGGGCTTAGGAAGCAGATAGGTCTCCTTCCTACGCTGCCCAAAGCAGAGACTTTAAAATGTACATTTTTGTCCACTTTAGATCCTGTAAAAATAATAATATGTATCCCAGGTTTAGGAAATATAAAAAAGAAGAAAAGGTGTTACCCAAATGTTAACCTAAACATTAAAGATGTCCCCTTGAATCTGTCCCCGCTAGGACTCCACAGTGCAAGCACGACTGCCCAAGCCAGGTAGTCACCTGTTAAAAGACCAAGGTGGGGTGCGCTCGTGTCCGCGGCCTGGTTCTCTCTCGAGTCCCTCCGGGAAGAGGCTTTCCCTCCCTGCGCTCAGGCTTGCCCGAGCATAGTCTTAAGCGCCTTCCTCTTTCTCGAGGGCACGCTGTGAGCTCTGTGCCCCACAGCCTACATCACATGAGCACAGGGCTGTGGTCGCTGCTTGCAAATTCGTTCACAGTGAACCTCCCGGACAGAGCAGAAATTCCCCACAGGGTTTCCTCGGCTGTCATGCTCATGGGAGCAGACCACCAGGTCTCTTGTCCATGGAGAGACTGGTAGATTGGAACCGCTGACCTATGGTTAGCAGCCAGGAACACACCCACTGTGCCCCCGGGCTCCTTTAGCACACACTAAGGGCCAAGGCTGCTGCAACCAATCATCACAGATTTCTAACGGCATCTTCCTTGCTGGCTGCTAACTTACCATCATCGAGTTTTAATAAAAACACATCTCAGACTAGCTTTGTACAACCATCAGCCACCTGAGTGCGCGCATTTACATAGAGTGTCCGTCTGAAATGAACGTACGTGTTGACAAAGGGTCAGGTGAGGCACAGTTAGCATGGCCGCTGCCTTACCGTGGGAGGGCCCACCTGCTGCCACGAGTCAGTCACCACCCACTGAGACCCTGGGGAACAGAGGAGAGCTGCCCTGGGGGCGGGGGCAGGCTGCCTCGTCTTTCTCACACAGAGCGCTAGAGGGTTTCAACCTCTGACTACCAACCGAGCAACTTTAACCACTGCGCCACCAGAGCCCCTCTCGGAAGACGCATCCCTCAGGTGTACTTCACAGGGCGGCGGCTTGGGAACTATTCCTTTTCGTCATTGGCGGGAAGCACCTACACCACCGCGGAGAAGTGAATGCAGCTTGGCCGTGCCCCTGCTCTGGGGCTAAGTCAGCCAAAGGACACCGTCAGAGTCCGCTTCCTCACAGGCCTAAGAACGCAATCTGCACCACGGGGCAGCTCTGCCTAAACTGTCCCCTACGGAAGCCGGCAGGAGGGCTCGGGGTGGCTTCCAGGACACGGGCTTCTTAACTCCATGCCTGAGGAGGCTTTTAGCTTGCTCTGAACCATGGTGCCTGAGCCCTAGAATAAGCAGGTACTCGTTCACTGGGTTGACCTTAGCTTGCCTTACAATTAAAATGACCAGAAGAAACTGAAAAGTGTGCAGCAGCCCTGCAAAGGAAGAACGCGGTAACCCGATTATTCTAGCCTCTAAAAGGGGCCGTCTAATACAACTGCTCCTGCTGCAACATCGCTCCCTGGATAGAACCTTCAACGAAGCCCCCGAGGGTTAAAGAGTCCCTGCTATTTATCTGCAGAGCTGAAGCGGGAGCTCCACTGACTACATTCGCGCTCTCTCCTTGGCCTTACACCACAAGCACTGCCGCTGATCAAAGCCGGGACAGTGTCTCACTCTTCCCCTAGGTAGGACGCGTGTCAGACTCTCTCACTCTCAGCCTCACTGTATGGAGGAGGGAGGGGAGAATGCACGCAGCCCTTTCTTTTGTTGAGGCTGCTTATTTCTTGAGGATTTCTGTAAAGTTCAGGTGGACTGATGAAAGGCTCTTCCAATCACTACCAATGGGCCGTTCCTACTTCATTTGGCCAGTACTGCTTTAACCTTTTTCTAACGTGTGATGTCTTCAGCTTGCCAATAGGTGACTCCTAGTCACTTCACTGAACACTTGAAATAGCTATACTGTCTTGGACTGCGTACAGTCCCTATGAAAATGCATGGGGCCATCAATTGCCACCAGCTTTGGCAAAACTAGGTAATCTCTGAGAGAGAAAAAGGACCTGAAACGGAAAGAATGGAGTGTGTGCTATGCCAAGTGGGTACTGGTGCCTCCAGGAGTTGGGCAGTTTGGGCCCCAGGCATAGCTGTTCCACTCTCGAGCTATACAGCAGGGCCAGTGGTCACTCAACGGGAGAGTCTGTGCCTTCCGTGTGGGAGGTCCAAGGTCGACTTGGGTATAGCTACCACCTGTCTGTTAGTGGAGACGCGTGTTGCTAGCATGCTGACCATGTTTCACAGGAGCGGCCAGCCTAAGTAAGAGACTGCAGAGGGAGAAAGGTCTGCCAATTGGCTCCCCAAACTCTGCCAGTGAAAACCATCGGGGCATCACCAATAGTCTGGCCCACACCCAACCATGGGGATGACACAGAACTAGGCAGCATTTCATCCCACTGTGCATGAGGGCACCGCAAGGGTGGGTTCACCCGGAAGCAGTTAATAACGACAACAAAAAATGTGCGGCAGTGTTGTCTGCTTTGGGGTTGGAAGCAACTGCAGAGCAACAAGCCAACCAGGAGCAACCTAGTGCCTTTGTTTAAAGCTAGCTAAGCTCCCTGGTGGCATAATGGTTGCACATTGGACTACAATCCACAAAGTCAGCAGTCCAAAACCACCGGCCCCCACAAGGACATAGATGGAATTTTCAACTCCTGTAAAGAGTAACAGTCTCGAGCCCACAGGGCTGTTCTACCCTGTCTCATAGGGTCGCGCTGGGTTGGCACCGACTCGGTGGCAATGAGTGTGAGTGTAACCTTCATTGGGACTCAGCTCAGTCTCCTTCTCAAGAAAATGAAGACACTGGACTACATTAATTCCACTCCCCTTTGGCTCTGAAGTCCAATGAGTCTGTAACTTAGACATTTTCCCCAATCGAGAGATGCGATTACAAATACCTGGGTTAGAGTTAAGTCTGAGAGGGTAGTCTACAAAGAGCCATTGGAAAACTCCCGGTGACAGAGACGTGAGCAGAGAAGTCTAACAGGGCCCCACTCGCCCTCCCCTGCTCCCAGCTCTTGCTTCACTGGTTCCCAAACCTCCATCTGCTTGACAAGCCTGCCGCGGTCATCTTTGAGGTGACTCTTGGCCTCCAGTTCACACTCCAGGTCCCTCAGCATCTGCTCTAGCAGCTGTCTTTCTGTGACAGCCTCGTCCTGGGCTCTCTGGTAGTCTCGTAACGCCTCCTCCATCAGGCGCATCTGCAGCGAGAAAGGAGAAAGAGATGGTTTCCTGGGTAAGATCCCAGCAGAGTCTCTGGGGTGGCCCTGGACAAAGATGATCCAGTGGACCCCAGCCCTGCCCTCGAGCAAGCCCCACCTGTTT
Organism: Tenrec ecaudatus; assembly: GCF_050624435.1. Taxonomy (NCBI): domain Eukaryota; kingdom Metazoa; phylum Chordata; class Mammalia; order Afrosoricida; family Tenrecidae; genus Tenrec; species Tenrec ecaudatus. The sequence continues at coordinate 118,650,367 of NC_134543.1, read as the reverse complement.
CCCAACTGCAAGCTACAATCTATTGGGTTCTAAATTCTATAAAGCAGATATGTTGGGCAGCCTTTTCATTAAATAGAGCAGGGGGGAAAAGAATATATGCAAATATTTATGAAACATCTATTATTTGTATGGATTTACAGATTACTGAACCAAAATATAAACGTATTTCTTACCAGGATGACTTGAAAGCCTATGAACTAAATGTGGACTTCCAGAGTATAATTTACTTCCCGTGTGCATCAGCATTTAAATCAAAAGACATTTAAAATTCAGGGGATAAACTAAATTAATGACCCTAAAGCAAGCTGCAGGCATGAAACCAAACAACTTAAGTATACACGGTAGGTAGAAGCCACTGCTCTGTAGAAGCAAATGTAACCCGTCACGATTTAAAGTGCTGGTGTTCTTCATCCACAAGGTGGCACTGAACTAACAGCTTTGCATCTACCCAGAAACCCCGCCAAGCCAGGCTCCTGGTGGGCAGTCGTCCTTAAACACCAGTGTGAACAGATTCAGCCACACCAAGGATGTCTCCTCTGCTCCATCATTCCGCCCTCCTGCTAGGTTTGCTGTTGGTGTTGCTGGCGGATGCTACTCAGAGCGACATCTAGACATGGTAATCAGGCAGTGGACAGAAGTACAGTTCTAGGAACATGGGGAGCAGTCCCCCTTCAGAGGCGAGACGGAAGGGAGGGAGGGCAAGATACACTCAGAAATCACTTTTAGGGGTGATTTTCACAAAAAAGTTTTAGTCTTTCTTTGGAAACCCGAGAGGTTAGGCTTAGCGAAGCCAGTTGGGAAACTTAAAAATGTCTATTTGTTTTTACTAAAATAATGCTACAGGACTTAGGGTGGAACCCTGATAGCTTTGTGGGGTGAGGGGGTGGAAATGGGGGGAAATTGGCGGAGCTCTCGAATTCAGCTAAGTCAAACACAGGGTGGTGATCAGGCCTTGTGAGTTTCTCAGAGATCCAGAGAGACCTTGGCCATGGTTTCCGCAGCTTGCTCCAGGGTGCTATTCAAAGGGAAACTGATTCTTACAGGGCAACGCCTTTGGGAACAACCTAGAAAGTCTGGAAAAGCCATCTTTGTTTTCATTAAAGAAGATCCTTTGGGAAATTACGGCTCTTTCCTTAGCACCCCCCCCCCCTTTGCAGACTCTGGACTTCAGTTGACTTTAACTGGAGGATGGCTAAGGCCCTTTCCAGCCCACAGGTCTGGGATGTGGCGGCATACCAGAAGTACTTTGCATGGGCTCACTGTGATTGCTTTTTAAAATCTAAACAGAAGACCAGGTGCTTACTGGTGATCTGGCAAGGACCTGAATCCCTCCATGCCTTTGATAACAGAACGGTTCTTTTTCTCTTTAATGTCAAAGAGAACTGTGATATGAGTGTGCCAATTCCAGCTGCTACTTTGAGTCCTGCCCCCCGTGGCCCTGAGTCGAGGGCTATGCTCTCAGGGTCTTTTCAGAAGCGTCCCAGAGGCCTGTGGTAACGCGCCATTGTTTGTCCACACAGGGCAGTACTGACTCACGGTTGCCTTTGCTTTGATCATCAAAGACATAACAAGTTTGTTTTGTAAAGAGAAGTTGTTTTCCTGTGGAATCTTAGTGCTCTTGGCACTGTCTGCATGGTGGGGGAAAACTGTGTGTGCATGCACATGAGCCTTGGAATTGAAGAAAGGAAGCCCACATTGTGTGCTCAAGATGTACAGACTTTCTGCTAAATAATCTCGTGTATTTTTAAAATGATTCACATTTCATGCGCCTTTGATATAGAAATGGGTAAGAATATTGGCATAAGCTGCTCAAGGTCACCGAGCTAGTAAGAGCAATCCTGGACATCGAGGTACACTGTGCCTGCTGCATTTTACAACTTTCAGCCATCAAATCAAATCACTCCCTTAGTTTTTCTCAGTTCTGTACGGCGTCAAGATGTAAGGGTCCTGCTACGTGGATGGTCTCCAGTAGTGTGCAAACCGTGACTGTGCTCAGCTACTCCAGAAAAGCTTCGCAGGGTCCCCTCCACTCAGAGACCCCTCAGAAGAAGCACCTGGCAGCTGACTTCCAAACTGCCAGACAGTAACACACACACACACACACACACACACACACACACACACACACATCGCCCCCCATACACGTGGGTTTACCAGGAGCCAGCGTCAACTCAATGGCTACTGGGCTTTGTTTTCGACCTTTGAGTTAGTTTACTCTAATATTCCCAAATATAAAACGCAGAGATGCTTCAATGATTTCAAGTATTCATACAATCTTGAGGAAGTCTACTTGTCCCCATTACTGTTACTGTGAAGTTCTTTGACCACCACTCCCCACCCCTCTAAAAGTCTCTCGTAAAAAATGAATAGCAAAAAAAGTTGGTTACTGCAATCTCTGTTCTAAGATGAGAGCAGTAAGTGCCGATCAATCTTTTGGACACAGCTGGACTCTCTAAGTGGGGGCTAAACCGTTTGGAGCGGGCATTGTGCTGTGCTTTCAGTGAAGGTTAGAGAGCACACTGCTTTAGTAAATCATCGCTAACTGACACACATCGTTCCAGAACAGTGGCTGCAATCCCCACAACATGCCAGTACTCTGCTCGGCCTCTCCCTGGGTTCCCCGTTCCCATGGGCCCAGCTTCCCTGTCACCTCCCATTTATCTTTGGTTTGGGGCAAATGATGTCTTTGGGGCTAACCTCATTAGGCAGGAAATATTGGACAAATCAAAGAAAATGGTCAACCCAAAGTTGTGCCGATTGCCCTTCAATGACACCCCTGCCATAGAACCATGCAGAGTCTTAAAGGTGAAGAATTAACCAAAAGCTATCTTGAGACGCTAGTATCCAGTCCCTCCCAGGAGAGTGTTTAAGGACTCTGAAAGCACATTCACGCTCAGGAAACCCAAGCACTCATCTGGCCACGCCATCACCTCCTCCTGCATCTTCAAGGCCGTCACACGGGACTTCTCGGCCTCCAGGGTCTTCTCCTTCAGCTGCCTTTGCACTTCTGCCAGCTCCCGGCGATTGTTCTCCTTGTACTCATCCAGCTGGTTCTGGAGCTCCAGCGTGGACGTGCGGGAGGCTTCAACAATGTCGGCCATCTGGAAGAAGTGGCACAGCCATGAGCCCACACTCGGATCCTCCACCTGGGGCAGGGAGAGGGGTTGGGGCTCCATGTAAACCCGGAACACAGCTCCTGCTCTCCCCGTCTTCTACAGATTGTACAGAGCACCTGGCCACGGCTGCCGACCTCTGAGCGCCTCTGCCTGGACACAGGCTGGAGGGCTGAGATCACCGTCTCTGGAGCTAGGCACAGGGTCAGGGCTAGTGATCTGTGCTTTCTACTTCCAGCTTCTAGACCGGGGCCGTCAGGGGTAACATGTTGGCTGCTAACCTCAAGGCCAGCAGTCCGGCATCACCAACTGCTCCTCGGGAGGAAAGTGAGACTTTCAGCGCCCATGAAGAGTCACAATCTTGGAAACCCACCGGGGCGGTCCTACCCTATCCGATAGTGTCGCGTGGAGTCTGTTTAGACTCGATGGAGGAGAGTTTAGGGTTCGGTTTTCTTTTGGGGCTATGAGACCGGGGCATCCGTGGACCTCGGTGCATCCTCATTAGAAAGACTGAAATCATAGTCCCTTCCTGGTAGGGGTGTGTCAGAATGAAAACAACCCAGCGTTTTATCTGGACTTCTGCTTAGGCGTCCACCCTATGTACCCCAGCAGGAAACACGCCCGGTCCTGCACCATCCTCACAGCCAGTGCAGGGTTGGGGGCCGTTCTTGCCAATCCAGCTCACAAAGAGCCATCAGCTTTTTTTTTTTTTTTTTTGCTGCTGCTGCTGCTGCTGCTCTACCTTTCCCAGGCATGCCGTCCCTTCCTCCCCAGTGACCAGTCCTTCCTGGGAGCACATCATCCAGAAAGTGAGATGATGTCTTCCCATCTTCATTTTTAAGGAACAGCCTGGCTGTACTTCTTCAAGACAGATGTGCTCGTTTTTGCGGCCGTCCCGATGTACTTCTTGCCAAACTCCAGTGGCAGTGCATCATCGGTTCTTTGTGTTCCTTGCTCAGTGGAGTTGGGCCCAGAATCTGGGATTCTCAACCAATCCAACGAGCCATTTCAAGGGATCTGGAAATCTTTGACATGCACTCCTAGGACTGGGTTTAGACGCAGCCGTGTGCTTCCTACACACCCTCGAAGGGGGCTTGTGCGTCCACACAAGGTGACACCCGACACCGCTTACCTCCTTCTGAAGTTTCTCGATGGTCTTGTCAAGGTGCCATCGCTCATTCTCCATCTCGTTCTTCATCCTCTTTAGTTGCTCCTTCTGCTCGGTCTCAGCTTTTAGCTTCTCGGACAATTGCTTCTGCTCCTGGGTCACCCGACTCAGAGCTCTCTGTAGGTGGCAAAAGAAGATGGCACTGTCATCTACCTACCAGTTCAGCCACAGGAGCAAGTGCCAGAGGGGATTTATTTTTTTTTCTTTTTAACTCATTTTATTGGGGGCTCATACAGCTCTTATCACAATCCATAAACACATCCATTGTGTCAAGAACACCTGTACTGGCAGAGGGGATTTCATAACCACCCCACAGAGCCATCTGATTGGGGACATCAGTGACATGGACAAAGCTCAAATTAAAGCCATCACAGAGACACAAGGATATTGCTGGTTCTGAAAGACACGGACTGGAAAGGAGTGTCGACTTAACCAAACTGTGCAAGAGAACAAAGGGAAAGACAAAAATTGTCTTACAGAAATACTGACAACAGCCCAGGGAGCTAGTGGTGGCAAGTCAGGGGAGTGTCTGTAAATCGAATTTTCCTGCTCAAAAATTCAGACAGGGGTCCCTAGGTAGTACAAAGGAGCCACTAACCACCCTGCTGCTAAGCAGAGTGCCTCGGGACAAGCGCTGGCCCTCTGCTTTCACAGACCAGCCACTGGGAACCCAGCTAAGCACAGTTCTACTTGCACACGTGGGTCACCAGGAGTCAGTCAAGACCCCAACAATGGGCTTAAACCAACTTGGCCGTTGGTATCCTACAGCATTCAGTATTACACTTAACCTTCTAGAACTTAATGTGCTACACAAATGGTTCTTGAAACAGCTGGAAACAACCCTAGATGAGAAAAATGTCCCACTTGGGGGGAAGCAGGTGTCATGACCAGAACCCATCAGGATGGGCTCAGCCACCGAGGAAAAGTAACCTGGGCGCCCACACACACTGAAGAGCTTGGTGACTGAAATACAACCCAAACCTATTGCCAGCCAGGCAACTGCCCTTCAGAGCAGCCCTGCCACCGCGTTCCCCACAACATGGCTGAGTGGTTTGGACCACTGATCAGCTGGTTAGAAGGCAGGCGCATAGCCCCAGGGCTCCACTGGGGGCCAGATAAGATGGAATCAAAAGGAAGAGCGGCGTGCCAGGAAAAGTACATGTGGATGGCATTTGGAGAATCAGCACCAAATACTAATACTGACTATAAAATGCACCCATCATGAGTGAGCCAACGCCCTGGGGTCCTTTGCAGTATCTTATGTTGACAAGTCATCCACAGGAGTCTTTCACATGTAAACACGATGCAGTTCCAAAGGAAAACCTCACATGCGTTTGGAAAGCTGGTTTCTTTAAACATCCAAGAGTTGGGGCCATCAGTGTGAACATGTCAAGAAAGGGCACAACACAGAGTAAGAGAGAATGCCCTGAGCGCGTGGCATCATCTACAGCAGTGGTTCCAAAATTGCCCCCTGCTTAGAAGCCCTCGGGGTGTACTGGTTAAGCACGGGGCTGCTTAACTGCAAGGTCAGAAGTTCGAAACCACTAGTCACTCCACAGAAGAAAGACAGTGTGCTTTCCAGGGCCATAAACAGTTACAGTCTTAGAATAAACTCACACAGGCAGTTCCAATCTGTGCTATAGGGTCGCTATGAATTGGCATCAACTCAATGGTGGTGAATTTGGTTTTGTTTTCTTTGGTCTCCTTTTCAGGGGAAAAAAAAAAAAGAATTACTCGGATTACCCCTCCACTCCCAGGCAATTAAAAACGTCTGTACTATAGCCCATAATCCAGGATATAGGTGAGGGATCTGTCCAGTTGCCCCAGAGGGGGTGTTATCTCCCACCTTGGGAAACCCTGATCAGACACTGTTATCAGGGCCGAGGGCAGTGTGAGTCAGCACAGTCACAGCAGTAAAGACTTCTTCCCTGCAGAGGCTGCGTTACAAATGGATTTATGTTTCTGCCATGCTTAACTCAGCATCTGAAAACATCCCCAGATGACTTCGGGCGCTCCTGGTTTGTGCAGGATCTGCTCGCCTCTGCCCACCACGGGACCCAAGGCCAAACCACCTCCCAGGGGTGGCTTTCCAGCAGCTGCTCTGAGGGGCTGGCTGTGCTTTGAGAGCCAGCCAGCCAGCACAGCACGGCTGCTGAAGTTCGCAGCCTGTAGGGAACCAAGGTCAACAAAGAGCTGGGGAGAAGAGGAGGGCCTTGAGGAAGGAAATCAGATGTTCCGCACGGGGGCAATTGGCAGGTCTGTATCCCACCACAGCTACAGCTGGGCACACACCAGAGGCACAGCCAACCCCTGGGGTTTCTGTTGGTGCTTAATTTGGTGGTTTGAGATGGGGGCAGGGGGGTGAGGGGAGGGAGAGAAAGGCGCCCTGGTGACCTACTAGTTACACCCTTATCTGCTCACCGAAATGCCAGCAGTGTGAACCTCCCAGCTGCTCGGTGAGTGAAAGATGTGACCATCTTGTCCATAAACTTTACAGCCCTGGAAACTCTATGGGCACTTCTACTCTGCCCCACGGGGTCACCATGAAATGGCAAGTGGGTTTGGGCTCTGGTTTGAGGGTACAGGAGAACACACAAGGCTAGAGGGGCAGAGTGTTTGCTACCAGTGGACTTGTATGAGAGAAAACTCCCAGGATCACCTAACACAGAAACGCTTTAAAGAAAAAACAAAGATGGAGGACTCACGCAACGGCCTACCCTGGGAGCTTCAGAAGCCACCTCAACCCACCCCTGTGGCTCCCACCAACTTCTCTGACCTCTCCTCTTGCTTTCAATCCCAGGGGGTTCGGGTCGGCAGAAAAGCCAGTCTTGACTCTCCTCAACCTCCACGTGGTTTGTACACTCGCACTTCACCCTCTGCTCCGGCCGGCTCCTTCCTGGCGCTGCTGCGCACAGAGGACAGCGCAGACTCGCTACTCCAGGCCTGCTGCCTGGCCAGCGCCAATGTCTAATACGCCATCTTCTGATCTCGACTGCTGCTTCCGTGAGGACTGACTGTGGATCCAAACAAGGCAAAATCCTTCACACCTTCAACTCTTCCCCATTTATCATGATGTTACCTACTGGTCCAGTCCCGAGGATTTCAGTCTTCTTTACATTACGATGTAAGTTCCTGGCTTACAGAAGGTGGCAATGCCTGATCTTTATCAGCAAGATCCTAAATTCCTCCTTGTTTTCAGAAAGCAAGCTTGTGTTATCTGCATATCCCCCCATTGTTAATGAGCCTTCCTCCAATCCTGACGACACATTCTTCTTCATAAAATCCAGCCTCTCTTGAGGATTGGCTCAGCATACAGACTGAGTAAGTATGGTGAGACGATTCAACCTTGTACATATTTCCTGATTTTAAGCCATGCAGTTTTCCCTTGTTCCATTCACACAACTGCCTCCTGATCCATGTAATCCACGTAGAGGTTCCGAATGAGCACAATGACGTGTTCTAGAATTCCCATCCGCCTCAAGTTATCCACAGTTTGCTACGATCCGCACAGTCAAATGCCGTGGCATAGAAAACACAAGTAAACACCTTTCTGCTATTCTCTGCTTTCAGCCAAGATTCGTCTGACATCAGCAATACCCCCATTCCATGTTCTCTTCGGAATTCAGCCGGAACCTCTGGCAGCTCCCTGTCAATGTACTGCTGCCACTGCTGTTGGGTGATCTTCAGCATGTGAGAATGATAGTGTTCTATAATGTGAGCATTCCGTTGGGTCACCTTTCTTTGGAATGGGCACACATTTGGATCTCTTCCAGCCTGTTGGCCAACTAGCTAGCTTCCAAACGTAAGTGCTTCATCAGCTTGTTGAAACATTCTAGTGGACATCCCATCTTGAACAGTCTGGATGGCAAATTCACACTGCGCATTATTTTTAAACGATAAAATCTCCATCAAATGAGGCATGCAGCCATGGAAAGAGGCCCAGGCGAGCGTGGGCCTCCTCTCACCGCACGTCTCCTGAGGAGATGAAGGTGCACACTTGTGGGATTATGAAGAGACTTTCCCCAGCTTTGGCTCCCCCTAATACATGCCAAACATTAGAGGCTTTCTGCCAGCACATGGTAGGAGGTCAGATGCTTAGAGACATCCTCCCTGAAGGCAGTCAGTTGCCAGACTACTGTCTGGTCCCACCACAAGTAGGGCCCACTCCCTGCTGTTCAGGACAATGGACTACTTCTCCCTAAAGACTTGTGACCATTAGCTTGGTTCCTGCAGCTGGGGTGTACACCCTACTGATAATGGTTTGTAAATTAGGCTGTCATTCTAAATCTAGGATCTGCCCTTCTTGTCACATGTATACCCCCAATCCCTCCTCTTCCTATTGCGTGTATGTCCTTAGATTGTCCCCCTCTCATTGCTGTATACCCTATAGTGCAACCCCTTCCTGTGATGTACCTGTAATTCATGGGCTTGCACTCCCCCAAAGGTATACGAGCCTGGGTCAGCAATAAAGAGCTCTCGGGCTCCTCCCTTGACCTCTCTTCGGTTCCCCCCTCCTCTTCCGTCCTTCCTCCCCTGTTACCTTTCCCCTTGTCCTCCACATGGACCACCAAGCAAAGCTGAGGTGAGCATGCTACCATAAAATGTGTCTGACTCCATTATATCAGTCTCTCCTCTATGTCTCATGCTCTCGATGGCTTTATTATAATTTGTATTAACCGTACAAATTGCACCTACGGGATCCGTGATTAGTTGTGGGGGCTAGCCTTTCCCCCCACATACTGAAAGAAGAGCCACAATTACCATATACACTCGTGTATAAGCTGAGGTTTTTTTCCAGCACATTTTTAATGCAGTTTTTGTGGTAAAATTAGGTGCCTCAGCTGATATTCGGGTCAGCTTATACTCAAGTATATATGATAATTATCTGTACTCTCACTGCTTCTCAGCCAGATTACTTCTAATGTCCCTTCAACCCTCTCCCCCTTCTCCCTCCCCCCCCCCCCATCCTCACAGGTAGCTATCCATGGAATATTTTAACAACTTCTCCAAAGCCCTCGAAAACACTGGCCTTTCTTGGTCTCCTCAGAAACTTGCCTGAGGGGAGCTAGCATTTCAAAGGCCTTTCAAACCTCCAGGACAGGTAGAAGGAAGGACATGCCTGGACCATACAGAGGGCACTATGCAAAGTCAATCTATGACTTCAACGCAGGCTTAAAAAGAACACGCTTCAAACAACCTTTCTAACCTTCAAATGTGAAAAGCTAATTTTCCAAGAACAACCTGATTTTGAAGAGAGATAACTATCTCATTTCAAGGAAACTCCTTCCTTGGCCTTACAGAGCCATCTTGAAGGACAGACGGATGCTCTGTGATGCCTTTGCCCAGAGGAGAAGGGAAATTGGCTTCTGACTCCATGCTGCCTTGGGGACCAATTCTGCCTGCCTCCGCACATAATTCAAAGCCTATCTAGCAAGAGGTGGTGAGCTCCTCAATGTCGAGAGCAGGGATTTTTCAATCTCAGCACTATTGGCATTGTGAGTTTTGTCATTTGTGGTTGGGGAGCGGGACTGCCCTGTTTGTACTAGCCTATTTAGCAGAACCTCTGGCTTCTTCCCACTGAATACCAGTAGCAGCCCCAACTTAGTGGGCTGCAGTAAAAAAAATTACAAGTTTTCAGCTATGTCCCCTAAGCCAGTGGTTATCAGACGAATCCTGGCTCAAGGTAACTTCATGTGTGTCCAGTCGCATTGTGCTCCATGGGTTCTCACAGGCTAGTCTTTTGGAAGCAGTTGATCAGGCTTTTCTTTTGTTGTTGTTGGTTTTTTATCCGGCTTTTCTTACAGGGTGACTTTAGCTCCGTGGTTCTCGACCTTCCTAATGTGACGACCCTGTCATACAGTTTCTCATGTGGTGGTGACCCCCCACCCATACAGTTATGTTCATCGCTACTTCCTAACTGTCATTGTGCTAGGGTTACCAATCTGGCGGCCCCTGTGAAAGGATCATTCGATCCCCAAAGTTTGAGAACTGCTGCTCTAGGTGGGCTGAGCTTCCAACTGTCAACTGAAGTACCTTAACCATTTGCCCCGCCCAGCACCTCCAGGGATAGTGGTGGTAGAGGTGGGTGCAAACTCACCCCTGTGGAGACGGAGACCCAGGGGTCTATATGGTAATCCAAAGGTCAGAGGGAGCTAGCAGGAGGAGAGGAACTTTTTTGGGAAAGTTCCTATGAATTTGCTTCTCTGAAATTCCTTTCAGAAGGAGTAAAGGCAACAGCCCGGAGGTTTACCTGAGCATCCTGTAGGTCACCTTCCAGGCTCCTGTGAGCTGTGGAGACTTCTTTTCCTTCCTGTCTGGCGTGCATGAGGGCCTCCTCTAATTGCTGCTTTTCTCCCTACAAGGCAGCAACAGCGGACATCAGTGGGGGCGCGTGTGTGTGCCCCACCTGTGAGAAAATGAGCACAGGCGGCACCCCAAACACAGCCAGGGCTGCAGTCTCAAAGCTGCACCCAGCCATGCGCCCGGCTGGTGGCTCGCCGCCTGCACTTCCCGTCTTAGCCCAGGGGTAACACCCAGCCACTTGGAACAGTGGACAGACCCCCTGCTGTGCACGGGCTAAACCAGGCTGCTGGAGAACCTGCCAGGTGACGGGGCTCGGGAACCTCCGCTGCTGCAAGGTATCATCACCCTTTTTACCTTTGGTCCTTGGTGGTGCCGCGATTATGCTTCAATCCGAAAGGATAGCAGTTCGAAACCACCAGCCACTCCATGGGAGAACAATAGGGTTTTCTACTCCCACAGAGTGTGGAAAACTCACAAGGGCAGTTTTACCCTGTCCTACAGGGTCCCTATGAGTCGGCATCCACTGGATGGCAGTGAGTGAGTCACTGCCAGCTGCCATTCTCAGCGTGTGCCTCTTGCTTCCAGAGGTCTCCCCAAACCAAATCACTGGGTGGCCATGGGCCTGGTGTGGTGTGGGTGGTCGCTGCAGGTGCTCATACCTTCTGTTCGACACCTGCAGGCCCTATGTTCCAGAAGGCTGCAGAAGGCCCAGTCTGGTCTAGGCAGAGTGGGGATTTCTGGGCGGACTCCCAGACTTCCCACTCTGGTCTTATCAGCCCCGTCCCCAGGCCTCCTTAGAAGCGTACCTCGCACTCACACCACTCGGTGTGGAACAAAGAAGCAGCCAGCACAGACACGGTCCACAATCACTGACCTTTCTGACTACATTATGGGAATACGTACATCCCTTCCCACTCTCCTGTCACTCCAGGAGCGCGATGATGAACAGGTGCCAAGCCGCGCCGGGGCCCGTGGGCCTCACCTCGTACTTCCTGAGCATCTCCTTCGCTTTGGCGTCCTCCCCTTCCAGGTCACTGAGCTGCTTCTGAAGCTGCGTGACGCTCTGCTCCAGCTCTCCAACTCTTGCCCGCAGCCTCTCGTTCTCCTCCTGCACTGCAGCTCCAACCTGCTGATGCGCCGAGGGGCTGCTCCGACTGGCGAGGACCTCCACATTCTGATAAGCACAAGGATAGGGAGAGCATGGGTACCCGGGCAAGGGGCAGCACCCCCCACCCTCCAGCGCAAGGATGCCTCGCATTTATTTTAAATCCACTCCGTGTCCAGAGCCCTGGTGGCACAGTTAGTTAAGCACCGGGCTGCTGGCCTCAAGGTCAGCAGTTGAAATCTGACAGCTGGGCCATGGGAGAAAGAGGCAGCGTTCTCAGATGTCCTGTGGCGTCGCTGTGAGCCAGAAGAGACGAGGTGGCCAGATACAGTGCTGAGTCAAAAGACAACCCGGGGGCTAAATCCAACCCTCCAGCCAAATCCAGCTTGCCACTGGTGTTTGGGAATCAGTGTTATGGTAACACACCATGCCCATTCATTTACATAGTATCCAAGGCTGCGTTCCAGACACAACGGCAGAGTCCAGTTGTGACTGAGACCATAAGGCCACAAAACCTAAAACACACACTACCATGTCCTTCACGGAAATGTTTTGCCAACCCGTACGCTGAGTCCTTTACATGCAGCTTCAATCCTTTCACAACTCTAGCAGGTGGATGGATGCCATCCGTATTGTCCATCTTACAGATAAGAAATGGAGGCTTAGGTGGACTAAGAGACCTGTTCCAAGATCCCTAAGAGGGAATGGATTCAGCTAGACTGGATCCCGAACCCTTTCTGTTAGCCACTGCCTTCACACGCGTTTACCTCCCCACCCTCTATCAGATGTTGCCTTTAACAAGCTCTGCTTACAAACTTTTTAAAAATGCCGATACAAACCAGGCTTCCATCCTGGCCGAGGTCACAGCACAAGCTGCAGGTACTATCATCTGAAAAGGACCTTGTTCTGCCCGTATTCACAAGGGTAAGGAATGGCAGCCTTCACAGGGTTGCTTACTGTGGCCTCGTGACTAGAAAAATACCAGCTCGAGACAGTGGCGGTTGGATGCCAGAAGTCTCGTCTTCCATGTAGGAGACACACGTTCCAAACCCAGCCGCTCCCTGTTAGTGGGATTCCGTGCATTTCTATGATGGTGAGCAGTTATCAGTCAAGTGTCTAGACCACAATGGACCAGGAAGAAAGGCCTGGCAATCCATTCCCCAGTCTCAACCAATGAGAATCCTTATGGATTACAACAGTCTGATCCACAACCGGTCATTGGGATGTCCAGGATTGGGTAGCACATTTCATTCCACTGTGTGTGTGGGGCCATCAGGAGCTGGGTGTCAGCTTGGCGGTAGCTAACAACCAGCACCCCCACAAGGATGGGTCACCCACACAGGGAACAGAACTCACAGCACACGTGATACCCACAAACAATGCTACAGAGATGCCCAGAAGGAAAGGAGGCCCAAGGAAGGCAAGCGTGCCTTGCAGCTATTGAGTGCCCTGAGGAGGGTTATCTGCTGAAATCGCTTGACTGCTTGCATAGCATCTGGAGAGACCTGTACATCTTCTAACCACAGGTTGTGTATGCTGCATTTTTCTGAAGTTAACAACTAGAGATTTTAGAAACCAGAGTTTGCATGAGGGTAGCTGGCTTTGCTCAAAGAAAACTAAGAGGTCAGGCATCTGGGATTTCACATGACTACCTGGATATTATCTTCTACCAAAACCAACAAGAGGATGCATCATTTAAAGATGAGGAGACGATAAATAAAGCATGGTTGTAAGCTTGTCAGATCAGAAAAGAAAAAGTCTAGATTGTCCATTCCTGCCCTAACTTGGGAGACTGCTGCAATTACATACCCATCAAAGGACAAGAGACTGTAAACTACAATTATCAATACAACGTGGCACTGGCATAAGATTAAACATATAGATAAATCAATGGAACCACACTGAGAATCTAGAAATTCTTAAATTTATGGTCAATTGATTTTTTTTTTAATTTGCAACACAAGAGTGCCAAGACAATTCGATGGGGGAAAGAACGGTCTTCGACAAATAGGGCTGGGACAATTGGTCTATCCACGTGCAATTGAAATCTGACCCTGACCTCACGCCATATGCAAAATTAACTCAAAATAGGCCATAAATCTAGATGTAATACGAAAGCATAGGAACACTAGAGCAGAAAACATAGGAATTCATTTTGATGTCTGGATTATGCAAAGACTTCTTAGCTACAACACCAAAAGCACAAGTAATAAAGGAAAAAATATTGATTATTGGATTTTATTTTTAAAAATGTACTTTTGTACTGCAAATGAAAACTCACAGAGGGAGACACTGTTTATAAATCATACAATAGCTTAAGGGAGTTCTTTTCAAAATATGAGAGGGCTTCAAAAAGTTCAGAGAAAAACTGAATTAAAAGATAATGAAATTTTTACATGAACCTTGAAGTTTCCTCACATATAAGTAAAGATTACAAGTCAGTAATAAAAAGACAAATAAATTAAAATGTGGGCAAAGGATCTGAAGAGATAACTTCTCCAAAGATTTACAAATGGCCGGTTCAAAAACCCTCTGCCATCAAGTAGATTCTGACTTACAGTGACCCCATCAGGCAGAGCAGAACTGCTCCACGGGGTTTCTGACACTCTGAATCTGGGGTCCTCAAAATGCAGCCCACCGAGGATATTTATCCTGCCTGCCAGGTGTTTTTGCCGCTGCTGCCTGTCCTGCTTTGCAGTTGACTCAATCAGTGGCCATAGGAATTTGTCCGGGCCTCCAACGGTCTGAGGGACAGGGAACTGGCCCCCCGTTTAAAAAGTTTGAGGCCCCCTGCTCTAAATCTTTAGGGCATGGAAAGCCTCACCTTTCTCCCAGAGTGGCTAATGGGTCTGAAGCACTGACCTTGAGGCTAGCAGCCCACTACCTAACCCATGGGGTCACCAGGGCTTCTACAACTAGCCCACAAGTACATGAAAAGGTATTCCACATTATTAGTCCTTAGAGAAATAGAGATAATATTTCTCTAATGAGAAACCTACTTTACATGTACTCGGATGGCTAGAATAAATAGGTGTTGGAAATGACATATAGAAATTGAAATCTTTATACATTGCTTGTAGGGATATACGCATGAGAGCCTAATAGTTCCTCAATGTGTTAAACATAGAGCTAGCATATTACTGAGACATGTTATGTTAAGTTTCTAACTAAGAGAAATGAAAACAAACACATCCCCACAAAAATGTATGTACACAAATTTCAGAGATGTTGAAGGTTTGGGACCAGATCAGTGCAATAAAGCATGCCACGTGTGTGCGCGCGCGCACGCGCATCCCCCAGTGCATTGAAAAGTGATGTTTATGCTAGACTATAGTCTATTACGTGTGCAACAGCATTATGAAAAACTTGAAATGTTGCAATGATGCCCAAAATGTGCAGAGACACGCAGTAAGCACATGCCATTGGAGATATGGTATCGATAGAACTGCTCAACAGGGTTGCCACACAAACCTTCAGTTTGTAAGAAAAAGAAAAGGAAAAAAGCAGTATCTGCAAAGCACAACAAAGCCAGGCGCGGCAGAACAAGGGCTCCCTCACTGCAGCGTGCTACCTAACAGCCAAAAGGTGGAAACAACACACGCGTGTTACCAACTGATGGCTGGGCACAACACCTGTGGTAGAGCACCCAATGAAACACGATGCAGTCGTGAAAAAGAATGGGGTACTGATACATGCTACAACCCCGGGGAACATCATGCAGAGAGAGAAAAGCCAGGCATGGAAGGAAAAACACTGCCCGATTCCATTCATGCACAACATCCCAAACGGGCAGGTCCCTGGAGACAGAAAGCAGACTGGTGGTTGGCTAGGGCTAGTGGAGTGAGAAGGGCAGGGAGAGATTACTAATAGTCCGAGGTTCTCTTTGGGATAATGAGAATGTCCACAGCTCAGAAAAGATTAAAAGCCACTGAGTTTGAGGTGCACACTTTAAATGGATGTGTTGGACATTATGCAAATTATGCTTCAGCGCTTATCTTCCAAAGCAAGGTGAACTCAGAGGCAAGAGGAAGGATGGAGAGAGGATGTGCATCTTCACAGATGTCAGTGAGCACAAGGGGTGTGTGCCGACATTAGGTTACTAAAGCGGCTGTCTTCTTAAACAGCTATCATCACCATTACTTCCAAAGCGTTAGAAAGCAAACACGTACATATGTGATCAGTGTTCTTTTGTTTACCCAGAATTCTGAGGGAGAGCAAGCAAGGAAGGAGTAAAGGCGGGATGGGGGTGGCGGGGGTGTTATGAACCAGGTGTGGTTCAGCCTGGCTTGGGGCCACCTTTGGACAGCCTAGATAAGGGAGCCCGGGCTGTATGTGAACATTCAGGACTTGGTACTTTCTCGATTGGAAAGTTGAGGGGGCACATCCTAAGCCCGGATGGAGTACGTGCTGAGAGGACTGAGCAGGCAAGCTTACCGCTCGGTTGGTGGCTGCCCTACACATCCCCCATACCTACCTACCTTTAGAAAGCCTTTCCCCTCTGCTAATCCCAACCATCTAGATAAAATTAAAGTTTGCAAGTTAAACAAGAGCAACAAGAACACCAAAAAGTCGTGATTACAAGGTTCCCCCAGGCGGAACGTGTGTCTGTCTGTCTGTCTGTCTCTTTCTCTCTCTCTCGACTAGAGACTTACACATGTTGTGCTACTGACTCAGGTTAGGACCATTTGTAAAGTGAGGCAAAGGGATGGGGTCCCCCCATCCCCAACTCCATCAACATAATAATGCTTGTACACTTAAGCCCCTGTGAACAAGTGTGGGTTACATATTGGGCTGTGAGTTACAAGGCAGCGGTTCGAACCCCCAGCCCCTCCAGGGGAAACAAAAAGCAAGGCTGGCTACACTTCACCCATAAAGACTGACAGCCTCAGAAGCCCTACGCCCCGTCTCACTCTGCCCCAGAGGGTCACTATGAGTCGGCACCGACTCGATGGCACCGAGTGAGTGTGTGAGCAGGCGGTCGAGTTGAAAGGTTTGATACCAGTTGTGTGCACGGTGTGCTCGTTCACATGTGGACGGGGCATGAGTTGGCACGAGCTCCTGCGCGAGAGTTTGATAGCACCTATGAAACCAAAGGGAGCACTGGGGCACAATGGTTACGTGCTGGTTGTCAACCCAACGGTGAGAGTTTGAACCATCACCGGCGCCATTCCTGTACCGGCGCCATTCCTATACCGACGCCAGCCTAGGAAATCCTAAGGGGCGGCCCACTCTGCCCAACAGGGGATCCACTGGACAGCACCCAGCAGCAACAGGAAAAGCATGAAATCGGAACACACCGTCCTGTCAACCCAGGAACTTTTCTCGCACCGGATCCCACATGTGCAAAAGGACCCAGGGCCAAGCTTCTTCATTCCAGGCCCGCAATAACAAAAGAACGTAAACAAGATGCCAGCTACTTGGGCTCCAGTGAGTATGTGACATCATTCCAGGGGCATCTTACACGGCTGGGCAGAGGGGAAGAGGAACTGGTGAAAGGCAAGGTACAGACAGACTAGCATCCACGGCATACTGGCATAAAGAGAACAGGGAAGCTGGGTATGTAAAGTATCCTTGCACTGTGACAAACAAGGCACTGGTTATGCTAACTGGCGGTGGGGGCTGGAACTGGGGCTCGGGAAAAAATGGAGGAATGTTTTTCCACGGCAAATCCTCTTGTTGCATGTTTTAAAATTTTAAAAAGAAAAAATATAGCTTTTGAAAAGATTGTTCACCTGTGGCCACGTGGTCTTGAAGGAATACCCACCTTCCCCGAGGAGAACAAACAACAGAAATGTGAGGGAAAGGAGACAGTGGATGGTGTAAGATATTAAAATAATAATTTATAATCTATCAAGGGATCACGAGGGTGGAAGGGTGGGGGAGGGAGCGGGAAAAGAGGAGCTGACACCTAGGGCTCAAGTAGAAAGAAAATGTTTTGGAAATGATATGGCAACATATGTACAAATGTATACAACTAATGTATGGATTGTTATAAGAGCTGTAAGAGTCCCAAATACAGTGATTTATTAAAAATAAATAAAGGCAACCCACCTCTTCGGTCAAGTTCTAACCCCCTCTACCCTCTAGAAACTTTCCCAAGTCCATCCACAGAAACTTTGGGGCCATGCAGATAGCAGTCCCAGGAGCAGCTGTACACAGTGGAGCGCCAACACTCCCACACTGGTTTACGCAGCTCGGCAGCGCCTTTTCGGCACGTACAGCTGCAAGAGTGGAAACTGCCCGGATGGCCTGCGACTTGCCCTTACATGAATGTGTCTCCAAATGTTTCCACCAGAGCAACCCTAGGGCCACGATGTCCCGATGGGTGAGGAGGGACATCAAAGGACTAGGAGATGCTGCCTTTGAGTCTAAGTTCTTCCCCTTAAAAATGCACATGGAATCTGCCTTTGATACGAGGACATTTTTTCCCATTCTATTTCACGTGTCCTTTCATATTAAGATATTGCATTCTCAGTGTCCTAGGAAGACAGAACCCTATGGGTTTGACAGCCACCCACCTGTGACACACCCAGCCCATGCACACACAAAGCACTCACATGCACTACCGTCGAGTCGATGCAACTCACAGCGACCCTATAGGACAAGGCAGACCTGGTCCTGTGGGTTTCCGAGACCATAACTCTTTTCTCCCCCCACCCACCCCCAAAAGTTCTATTGGTGTTTAGTTGGTATATCATACAATAGTTTAATCTCATCAAGAAACTTTGTACAATTATCACCACAGTTTTAAAACATTGTCGTTGTTCTTATAACTCATCATTATTAACTCCCCATTCCACTTCCCCACCCTCCCCTGCCAGACCCCGGAAAAACCATTAACCCAGTTACTCTCTGTAAGGATCTGTCAAGAGATTGTAACTCCTTATGGGAGTACAAAGCCTCATCTTTCTCCAATGGACCAATTGGTAGCTTCCAGCTGCTGACCTTGAGGATAGCAGCCCAATGCATAACCACTACACTGCCAGGGCCCCTATGCACATACAAGGAGACTTCAAAAGTTCAGGGGAATTTTTCATTCTTTCCATTCCATTTTTCCAAAATTTTAAAAGCTCCCTTGTATGTCCTAGGCCAAGTAGCGGATATAAATCACTTCAAAAATGAAATTCACTTTTCTAATTCTCAAAGTACATATCTAATAGTGTAGAGCAGTGTTTCCCAAAGTGTTTCCTCCTGGGAGAGAGTCCTCCTGGGAGAGAGTGGTACTGAAATGATTCAAGGGGCGCTTCTTAAGCAATCCACTTTAACTTGGATTCTGGGCTATAGTACACAAATTTTTAATTGCTGGGGCCACTGAGTACTTTTTTTTAAGGGGGTGGTAGGCCAAATAAGTTTGAGAGCCTATGGTACAGAGGAAAGACCTGCAGTTAGATCAAAATCAAACCCAGGCTCTACCTCTTCCTGGGGCTTCCTCTTGGCCTAACTTCACAGAGCCTTGGTTCCTCACCTTAAAGAGATCAAACAGAAACCAAACCCTCTCCCAGTGCTGCAGAGTCAAGTCTGATTCAGGACAGAGTAGAGCCACCCCATAGGAGTCCCAAGACTGGAATCTTTGCAGAAGAAGATTATTACATCTTTCTCCCATGGAGTCTGTTTGAACCTGTTAACCTTCCTGTAACAGGTGAGCACTTAACCAGTGTATCACTCAAAAACCCACTGCCATTGAGAAGATTCTGACTCCTAGTGAAACTGCCTCTGTAGGTTTCTGAAACTATAAATCTCGTTTTTCTCCTGCAGAGCAGCGAGTGGGTGTGAACCACCAACCTTGTAGCTAGCAGCCCAATTCATAATGCACTATGCCACCAGATCCCATTACTACACCACTGAAAACAAACAAACCTCACTGCTTTCAAGTCAATTCCAACTCACAGTGACTATGGGACAGAGCAGGGTGGATGTTCAACTCTTGAGAGGAGGAGAAAGATGTGGCTCACCGCACTGTTCTCCCACAGAACAGCCGGTGGTTTGAAACTGCTGACCTGCGGTTAGCAACCCAATGGGTCACCTGCTACACAGCCAGATGCCCTCACTAGGGCTCCTTACTTTACAGAGAGGGGCAGAGATGACCTACCTCATCCATACTGTCAGGGGCTGCTTCATGTAAGCCTCGCTGTTGAGGTGGCCATCCTGGTTATTAACTCCAAAACTCACTGCCATGGCGGTGATGCCGACTCAGAGTTACTATTAGATCAACATCAACTCCAAACCTCACTGCCATTGAGTAGAAGGACTCTCACTCTTTTCCTGGTGGTGGTTTCTTAGCAGCCCAATGTGTAACCCACAACACCTGGCATTTATTTCCACAAAGGCAGAAGGCCTGCCCTCAGCTTACCTACTAGGGCGCTACAGCACTAAGGCTAGCTAGTTTCAGGCTGCAAGCTGCGAAGTTCTGCCCGCTCCAGTGACTAGCTGCCATCGGACAAGCGACAACCCCCAGGACAAGCGAAGGACGTGCTGCCTGGTCCCGAGCCATCTCCACAAGCACGGGTGTGCTTGAGGGCACTTCTGCAGCTAACACAAAAACCGAGGACTTCTAACCATCTTTCTGGGTTGCTGTGCTCCCTTTTCCGATGCCAGGGGAAGTCGGGTTTCTCGGTTGGTCAGTTCATTCAGAATGCAGCCCCAGTTCCTAACAGGGGGAGCAGATTGGTAGAAACCAACAGAAATCTAGAAAACTTGTCCCAAATAAAAACATGTTTCAACATGCTGACTTGTTAATTGTCCAATGCTTCTAAAATAGTTGACTTTTAACCATATGCTCCAGTTACTGATTTAAACGGGGAAAAACAAAACAAAGAAATGCAGCTGGATACTGGAAAACAAACAAACAGCAAAACACCCTTGCTGTCGGAAGCCACTGCTCATTGCAAATAACGACTTTCTTACTAGCTGATATATTTTCATGAGCTAAAGCCGTATTTGGAAATGCTCACATTGTCCCCTGGGAAAGCTTTATCCAAGGGGAACACAAGCCCTCTCCAGAGCGCCACACGCAGCCGTGGGGCCAGGGGGATGCCGCATCCGGCCAGGCCAAGGGCGCAGAGGCACTTTCCCTGCAGGCACACAGACCTCACTCGCTCGGCCCCAGGGAAGAGGCAGGGCTCTGGGCAAGGACCTCCCGGCTTGTCCTAGTGCAGAGCGAACACACACAGATACCAGGTTTTACTCATTAACAAGGCCTCGGCCACGGCCAGCTTTTGTTTCCTTTCCGTCTGCCCTTTTTGCTGAATGAGTGAAAACAGCTGAGGCGTGGAGGCTGCAGCGGCTGGGAATGGAATGCTGGGGGTCAGTTCCAGCTCGCACCCCCACCCACCACCCCCCAGCGTATGTTGAGGCAGCAAGCTGTAGGCTGATGTGAACCTAGGTCAGGTCATCCACCGGGAGGACGCCACCTTTCACCATCACGTGAGCCTGTGGACTTTCACTTCCACAAAGTCACACGTCGCCTTCCTCGCTCTGAATGTGACAGACAAGCAAATTCCCACCATTGTGTCTTCCCTCGCCTTCCCCCACAGAGCAAGAGTACCCTAGGTACCGAGAGAGCCCACATTCAGGTCATACAGTTTACTTTCTCCTCTTCTCTAGCTGTCTGTGGCTCTGGCTGCACAGACCCCGTAGGCCAGGGCTTGCCAGATTTCAGTGAGCGCAGGAATCACCGGGGATGGCGTTAACTGCTGCACAGGCCTGCACTGGGGCCTAGGGCCCTGCAGCTCACCAAGCTCCCAAGTGATGCCGACACCGAGCACAGGCTTCTTCTCTGTGGGCCCTAATCCCCCACGGGGCCACACAGCTGAGTGGGGGCAGGGAGGGGGCTGCAAAAAACTGGCAACAGTAAAAGGTGAACACACCGACTGAAAATTAATTCAAGCCCAACCGTGTAATCCACCTGAGGTGTTTCTGGCAGTTTGCCTGTGGTGCAAATTTCTTGGGAGAAAAGGTCAAGCCCTGATCCTGGCTGCTCAGAGGCTGTGCATACCTGCAGGGCCTCGAGACAAGCTCACAGCCCAAGTAGCCAAGTGCTGGCTAGTTAACAATCCTTCAAGCTTCTCCATATGACTCTCAAAGCCTAGGATTAGCTGTTGGGTGGCACAGGAGGCTTTGCAGCCGGCTCACAGGATGACAGGCAAGACTTTGACCCCTCTGAACTTCACTTCACAAATTTAAGGCAATACTAGCCCTAACTGGGTCAGAGAATCTAAGTCAAAAAAAAGGGAGAAAAAAATTTTTTTAAGTTGAAATCCTTACACAAATAAGGTGGTGTGCTCCTTCTGCCCACTTGCCATTTTGGGTCAACATGGATTTGAGTTCTTATTAAAAGCACCGTTTTTTATAGCCCACTCTAAGAGTGCCCCGGGAGCTTCAAAAAACCGGCAGCCGTCATTCTTCTCGGCATCTGACTGGAGGTTCTGAACTAACCTGGGTACAGAACGACGTGCTCGTTGGGTCGGTTAGTTTGTCTGAGGGAAGAGGACAAGTATATGAGATGAGACTAAATCTAGCAAGTAAAATGGTAAAGAAGTGGAGACTACTCATTACAGGTATGAAGAGTGAAGGTCAATATTCGATTTTCTTTTGTTAAAAGATTTGGAAACTGTATAATGGCTGGAGGCAGGTCACTTGACTTCCATCTGCCTCAGTGAGGCTCTCTGTAAAACATGAAAGGGTCCATCTGGTTAACTCCAATGCCCAACCAGCTTTCACAGTCTAGACCTCTAGAAAGACCAGACAGAAGGAGGGCCGCAGTATTAGGCATTCATGAATACTGAACACACCCCACGGCCGAAAGAACGAACAACTCACCTCGTAAACACTAAACAAATAAGCACATCAAAAACCTTCTCCAAAGGAGTGAAGAAAAACAAGAACCTACACAGAACTGACAAGAGACTCGGCTTTAAAATGTATAGAAAAGTCAGCACCTCAATTACGAAAAGACAACAATCCAATTTTAAAATGGGCAGAAGACACGAATAGGCACTTCTCCAAAGAAGACATTCAGGCAGTGACGAAACACATACGGACATGCTCCCTATCCCTATCCATTAGAGATGCAAATCAGAACAAGGTATCATTATATCTCTATAGTAATAGCCAACTTCAAAAGGGCAGAAAACAACCAGGGCTGACCAGGGTGTGGAGCTCAGAACTCCCATACACTGCTGGTAGACCTCCCAAGGGTGGAGAGTTCTCCACTGTGAAGAACGGTATGCGCTTCCTTTAAAAAGGTGGAAACAGAAATATCATTTGCTCCACCAGTCCCAGTACCAGGTAAAAGTCCGAGAGAAATAACTATCTGTAAATCCACCTTCATTGAAGCACTGTTCATAATGGCAAGGAGAGGGTAACATTTAGGTGCCCCTCACGGACGAATGATAGACTATGGTACACACGATGGAATACTGCGCAGTGTTAGAGAATGCCCAATGGCGAAGCTGTGAAACACGCCATCATATGGTTAGAGCTGAAGGACATTATGCTGAACGGAAGAGGTTAATCAGAAACGACAAATATCGGAGACCACTGTTGGAAAAAGTCTAGAAAAGGTTTACAGCCTGAACGAAACATTTCCAGAGGTTAGCAGGGCCAGGAAGGGATGGGAGGGAAATCCCTAACTGGAATGGCAACACATTCTAACTGAGGCGAAGGGAAAGGCACAGGCGAGGAGGGGAAGAGCGGGACAGTCTGACCGACTACGGCAAAGGAAGAGACTAATAGGTACAGTACACGGGGTTACAGGCCAACACGACTCCACGCACAGTCCTGCACTATCCGTACTACTAACCTACATGTCGATACCACACAGACAGGCAAGTCAACAGGTATGGGTAGGCAAATGGTCCTGCACCCATAGCATGTATGTTTGATAGAGAATATTACTATAGAGAGAGATTTGTATGTGTGGTAAATCTATCCATGTATAAAGTACAGCAAACAGAAAGCAAAGCTATGGAATTTTCTTAGCCATAACCAAACACTTTGAAGGATGAGTGGCTGGACTTGGGGGCTTAGGAACAGCGTCTTGGAGGACAACTAAGCCTTTGGCCCGACACGGCTCAGAGACAATGCTCTACCCTACTGTGGTGACTAGCTGCGGGGTGCAAAAGCTAGAGTGGCCATCTAGGGTCCAACACTGGCCTTCCCCCCGGAGGCAAGGAAGGAGCCCGAGGGCACAGTGGACTCAAGAGGCTGCTAAGAGAAAGACTGACCGTTCGAAACCACCAGCCATTTGTTGGGAGAAGGCTGATCCTGTGAGCATGTGCAGCCTGGGGGGCAGTTCGGCTCTGTCTCCCAGGGCCACGAGTGAGAACCAGCCCAACGGCAGTGGGTGGGAAGAGTGAAGAAAATCAAAGTCTCAAGGGAATTAATCCCAAAGATGAAGAACCTACGTGAGCCATCATCTCCACTCCCGAGACCCTAAGAAGTCGATGACACTGCGCTACCACTCACGACTGCCCCCCTGGTCCACAGGGATGTCCTGGACAGGAATGAGAGGAAACTGTCACACAAATCCAATCGTTTAAAAAAACCACAGTGACTGCCTGAAGGAGGCTGGTGGAAACCCCAAAACCGGCCTTTAGAGATCCTGAACCCACTGGCCGAGACCATCCTGCAGCCAAACTACAGACAAGCCTCTAAAGTGAACGATCCTACTGTGAGGCACGTGCTCATCAGGATAGGCCACCACGGGACCCCAGGAGGGCAGCATCAGCTCAGAAACCAAGCTTTTAGGGTGGAGGGGGAAGGAAAGAAGGACCAATGGATCCCGGGAACCCCGAGAGGAAATGGGAAGAGTGAGGGAATTTCAGTTGATAGCACAAAACCAAACATGCATAAAATGTTGCAAGTAAACTAATTGGCAGCATGCTCTCTTTCCAGCCAGCGTCAAGCAATAGTCATCTCCAGGATCACCTGGCACAAGTGACAAGCGCCACATGACCAGGGGCAAGAGGAAGCCCTCCCACAAAAAGTGGAAGTAGGAGCTGACACCGGCTGCCATCACTAAGGTAGGTCCCCGCCACTTCCACGCCGTTCATGTGAGAGGAGGGAACAAGAAGTATGGGGCCCTGAGGCTGGACGTGGGGAACTTCTCCCGGGGCTCCGAGGGTTGTACCCGCAAAACAAGCATCACTGATGTTGTCAACAACGCTTCCAACAACGAGCTGGTCCGGACCAAGACCCTGGTGAGGGCCTGCACTGAGCTCCTTGACAGCGCACCTGACCTCAGTGGTCCGAGGGAGTTTGAAGAGGGCTGAACCGACTCCTGAGGAGGAAGAGATATCAATAAAAAGTGAGCTGAGAAAATTCATTAGCAATGTGAGGAAAGGAAAAAGATGGCACAGCCCAGCCGTCTCTGGCAGAGCGGTGCCAGCAGGGCAAGCGGCCGGTGGAAATCGCCTGGAGGCCCGGCCCAGCAGAGGGCTGTGTGGCTTGGGGCCCAGGAACCGACTTCTAGCTAAGGAAAATCAAAGGTCGACTCTGCAAGCCAATCTTCCCAACCTACGAAGAAAACTAATTGGCTCTGAAAACTAACTCTTTATGGAAACAGAAGGCACCATCTTCCTCCCCGAGCTCACTAATGTGTTGTAGTCCCTTTAGCGTACATGTCTTGCTTCTTGGCGACTCTAGCAGCCGCTTGTATGTTCACTGTTCTGGGGAGTCATTCTTCTGTGTACAGAACCACCTACAGCATGCTCCCTTTTGTTCCTACCCCACTACCTAGCTGCTTCTGGAGTAGCTCAGTGACTACCTCACCTGTAACAGGTACTTCCGTCTTGTCCACCCTGACCTCCGGGACTAGGGCAATTTGCTTCCCTTTAAATAATTAAGAGGCCAACAAGATCTGCTCTCAGGGTGGCTTGCACTTTGGAAACAGGTCCTCGGCAAAAGTTAAGCAAATAAATTGCCTCACACTTACTTAAGGAATGCAGTCCACAGATGTTCTCACTTAAGCCACACACAAACCTACAGAAATACCTAAGCTGGGCGAACAAACGCCTACAAGGAAGCAGAGGCGCCAGGCTGCCTTCCCGAGCGCGGTATACTCAATAGTTAGAGTCCGCGCCTAGTGGTTAGTACTGGGGGTTGGGGTGTTCCAAGAGTTTCCACTATTTTTTGGGGGGGGGTGGGGGTGATGAATATTAGCTGGAACTAAAGGTTCACAACTTTGTGGAGATATATATGCATATATATTATATACATACATATATTTTAAACACTAAATGGTCGGTTTGTGTTATATGAATTTTATCTCAATTAAAAAAGCAAGAGCTCAGGTCTTAGAGTTGGGACAGACCTAATGGTGCCACTGGTCCTCTTTAAGTTGCAATTGTCCTGTTGTTACGTGTAAAGCATTTAACCATGCTTCAGACACACAATAAGAATTCAGTCTGTGACAGTTACATGTACATAAAGGTCAGGCAGCCGAAAGTCCCACAGCCAGAGCTTGAACCCAGCTCTCCTGACTTCCTGTCTGTGCCCTGCCGGTAACTTTGGGTCAAACGGCAAGGGAAGGGAGGCATCCACGCTCCCTCTGGACTGCACGCGCGGCTTCTCTGAAGCAGGGCTGCTAACGTCCAGTTCGCCTTGTGCTGTGAAGGCCTCTCCTTTCAAGTCATAGAACTTTCTCGAGTCCCCCTGGAATCTCCTGACTTCTAGGAGATAAAAGAGCCTCCCTCCATTTCTGTCCCCATGAGGACACCATCTAAGCTAACCGTGTGACGAGCCCATGCAAGCCCTGTGTGGAGAAGCCAACAGCCCCCCGCTAGGCTGGAGGCCCTGCCGGCTGGCAGAAGGGTGGGATGCCGTGTTTCCAGAGCTCTGCGTCACCAGGAAACTATTGGAAAGTGGGGGCAGCAAGCAGAGGTTCGACCCCCAGATAAATCCACCAAGCCACTCTGAGACCAGATGACTCTACAAATAGTTAAAAAAGAGGAAAGGAAAACCAGCTAGTGTCAGCACACACGAGTCCAACGGGTTGAACAAGATTTCTGAAGACAGCACAAACCAGCAGGTTTTCAAAGCACTGCCTACAGGCGAGCAGCAGCGGGACCATCCCACCCACGGTCAACCTCACCCGGTCAACGGAAAGCAAGGCTGGAAGCGAACAGGTCTCCATCAAGTCTCCCATTCTGCCCGGTTCTGCTTCTCAGACATCGCGATACGTGTGAACGCTGACCCCTCAACCTTCCCGTTCCTCTGCAGCCTGGTGTCCTGAAGTGCTAAAGAACGCATCAACTCTCTGTTGTGGAAATCATGCCACTTAAAATGTCAAACAGAAATGCTGACGACACGAACTCTTCGTCTGGTGACCACTGTCCTGAGCATCCCTTTGCACCTCATACTAGTCCAACTGTGCCTGCAGAGAAGTGCCGGGGTTTCCCACCATGCCCTAAGTGGGTGGCTGCGGGAGCACTGCCAACAGAGGCTGCCAGTCCAGTCGGACGGCTATCACATCAGAGGCTGCTCCTCGTGGTAAGTTTTAAGGCTGATGGCTCCCAAGCCCCCAAACCAAACCCGAACTCATGGCCTCAAGGTCCATTCTGAGGCACAGCGACCCCATGGGATGGAGCAGAACCCCCCAAAGGGCCTTCTTGCCATAGTTTTGGAAGAAACCTTTCCGGGGTGTGACACTACTGAGTGGGTTCCAACTGTCCACCTTCAGGCTACAAGTCGATGGCTAAGGGGACCTTGACTTCCTTCTTCAAAGACGTTGCCTTGTTCTCTGGGACACAGTGGAGCAGGCCTGCCCGGTGGCACTGTAATTGCATGGGGCTCCTGATGGGGAACCCTGTTCCCTGGCCCCTACCTTGCAAGGAGCCTGCTAGGGTCAGGCAGTGCCAAGGCCACCTGCTCTGAAGGGCACAGGGAGCAGGGCCCGGGATAGGACTGTCCTAAGCCAGGCATGGTTGTTTGTCCATCCTAAGGCTTTGTTCAAACAACAGTTTCTCTCCGGGGCACATCTGTTTGCTAACGGAGCCCATCCTGGGTGCGAACCACAGACACCCACTGTGAGGGTCACTAGTGCTGCTTGCCAAACGCTCCCGGTCCTCCCGCGGGGCCTCCGGAAGGCTGCGCTGCGGCCCTGCCTCCTGGGAACCAGTGTGGCCATCCGTGTGTGATGATAAAACTGTTCTCTCAGAAGACCCCTGTATCAGTGGATGCAATCTCATCTGGGAACTGAGCTTTCTTTGATAGGCAGATGAGGGCATGGAAGGGGGGGGCGGTGAGTCTTAACCCCATCACTTTTGAGATCCAGAAGACTGGCGCTACCTGAAGATGACAGAGGCAGGCCAGTCTACAAGCTGCGGGAAGGACTCCAAGGGTGCTGGCTGAGAAGTTCAGGCAACAGCTGTGCCCAGAGGGGAGGCAGCCTTCTCTAGAGACAGAGCCCTAACCTCCTACACGGTGCCAACATGGAGCTGATGGGGGGCTTCGGGGGCAGGATTGTAGCTCTTATTGGTGCACGAATCAGCTCTGACTCACTGCGCGTCCTCACAGCGGTTCTTAGGCTGCAGCCATGACGTCCAGGGCCTTCCTCTCTTCCACTGCCCCCTACTTTACCAGGGATTTTCAGATGCCAGAAAGCCTCACGAGGAGCAACAGACTATTGTCACAAAATAGGTATATTTTAAAGTGTCCAAGGATATTCACTAAACACACCACAACAGCGAAGACCATTCCAGCTATGTGATGGGCTAAACCAACTTCGGCTCCCTGGCCCGAGGACCCAACCTAATATATAGCACTGTCTTCTGTGAGAAAATTCTTTCAGCTTCCAAACACCCTGCATAAAAATACGTTTTTAGCACCCTCTGGACCTAAATTGAGCACTCAATTAGCAGATTCTGCCAATCAGGTGCTGTTTACCATTGCATTAAGAAAAAGTCTGTGCTGACTGAGCCTATATCACATGGCTGCATCTTTGCCTCAGGTGAGATGCCTGAATTTCAGAGTAATGCATTGAATCCTCTTTACCCAACCCCTCTCTCTCTGTCTCTCTCTCTGTGTCTCTCTCTCTGTGTCTCTGTCTCTGTCTCTCTCTCACACACACACACACAGGTTGTATGCTTGCTCTGAATTCTGTACAAAATTGAGCGTTCTCGCTGAACCTGATGAGTGACTGCTGTAACTAGTGAACGTCGGGTCACCTGCAATAGGTTCCCAGATGACTTGAGTGAAGCCCAGCAAGGTTACATGACTGATGCAGTCACACAGTCGAATTTCAGCGGTGGAGGGAAACCTGGTGGACTTAACTCCGCACCTAGACATTATCGACTAATCAACGGCACACCTCTTTGACATAGCACCTTCTTGTCCAGTTGACCTGGGAGCCCCAGGACTCTAAGAGCACCTGTCAGTAAGCTGACCTGGCCCCGCTTAGGGCCCTTTCCGGTCGGTGTCTTTCCACTTGGCTGACTCCAAGCCTCAGCATGCGAGTCCAGCTGTATTCCCCTCCCCATCTGAAACTGGTCGGTGGCACGTGCCAGATGCTTCTAGAGTTTGTCTTAATAAAGAGGAACCCTACCAGGACCCAAACACGCCCCTTCCCTCCCCGCCCCAACCCTGTGCCCCATTGATTCCAGGCCTAGTCTTTTCTTTGTTCCACAAAACAAACAACCTGTTCCGCTGGCCAGAGCACACAGGCGCTGTGGCTCAGAAGCTAACAAAGAGGCCTCTTGCTGAAGGCTTTCTTTCCTGTTGGACTGATGCCCTGCCGCTTGTGTCCATTGTTCGCAATCACCAGATGCACCAGGGGCTCCCAGGGGCCTGCCAGCTCTCTGAGCCTGCGACAGCAAACCCAGTAGCTAGTTCTGCAGGCACAGGTGAATTCCCACAGCCACCCCTCAGGCCACCACCTACAGGATTGGGGGTGGAGGAGTGTCAGATGTATGGGGACTCCTTGTGCTCTGTGCTACACACTGACTGCCCAGGCACTGTTGCCACCAAAGGAACATCTAACTTCCTTCCTCCCCCTGAAGCTGGGGCCATGGAGGCCAGAGCCTGGGTCCCACGCTATCCTCTCCCCCATCCCAACCACCACCACCCATGGCTAGACATTGTGGAGCCTACAGTGCTGAATGTCTCCCCTTATTTCACCCTCACTCTAGCTTGTGAGGTGGCCTCAGTTACTACCCCCGTCACTATATACATATAAAAAAATCACTGCCACCGAGTCCATGACAACTCCTAGAGAACCTACAGGACAGAGGAGACCTGCCCCTGGAGGTTTCTGAGACTGTAACTCTCTACAGGAGTAGAAAGCCTTGTCTTACTCCTGTGGAGCAGCTGGTGGTTTTGAACTGAGGCTTGGACTAATTAAGTGACATGACGCAACCCACACAGGCAAGACTCAAACCGGTTATACCTGAGAAAATCAGGAGAGAAGCTGGCTTCTATGGAGACGAACATGGCACCAGGATGGAGCAAGGCTTAGTAACCACCTGTGAGATGCAGGTGAGGCAACCTGGCTTGCTGAAAATGCACAGACTCGAAGAAGCACTTGCTGAGATCAAGGATTGCAGCCTTCAGTGTGGACTACAACTCAATATTAAGAAGACCCAAACCCTCACAATGGACCAACGGGTAACAAAGTTCATGACAAATGGAGGAAAAATTGAAGTTGTCAAGGATTTTTGTCTTGCTTGGATCCACAATCAATGCTCATGGAAACAGCAGTCAAGAGATCAAAAGACACACTGCATGAGGTCAATCAAGACTAACGTTAAAAACTATTAAAAAGCAAGCATGTTCCCGTCAATACCTCATGATCACACAGGCTGCTGTGCATCTTCCATGTGGGCTTTGTTGCTTGCCAGCTAGATGGCCGCTTGTTTAATTATAAGCCTTTAAGAACCAAGACACTACATCTTTTGATAGCCAGCACCATCAGCTTTCTTCACCACAATTGCTTATGCACCCATTTTGTCTTCAGCAGTGATGTTGGGAAAGTGAGTATCATACATTGCCACATTATTAGAACAAACTGTTTTTGTACTAAGGGTAAGATTTAAGTAGAGGACCAAGTCCATCTGCTTCCTTGTTGTGTTTGCATATATATTAACTAATACACCTATCTTTATATAATTACAAACATACATACCTATATTTATACCTATGTAAGATTATTTCTAGTTATTTCCTCTTTTTCAGCTTTATTTCCTGCTGCCCCATTATTATGTCTGTCGCTCACCTCTCAGTTATTTCTACTGCATACATTTCAATTATCAAAAAAAGTTCATCAAATTGATGTGAACAAGTGTAGACAAAGTGGAGACCCAAAACCCACCTGTAAGATAATTGGACAGTCCTTCCCAGAAGGGCCATACGGAGGGACAATATATCCAGGGTGCCAGCATAGCACTGATTAAGTATATAACTATCCTCTTAATTCTTTAATATTTCCTCCCCTTATTATGGTCCCAGTTTTACCTCATTAAACCTGTTAGACCTACGAATATTCAGTTGTATAATGAAGATCATTCAATGCATGAATTTTAAGATAGATACACCTGTCAGTAATAGTAATGGGAGCAGTAATTCCCTGGGGGCATAGGAAAGGGGTGGGAGGTACCAATAGCAAAAAAAACAAAACGATTGTAGAACCCCACTTAAGGGGAATGAATAACAGAATTGTATGGGAACGGATACAGTGTATAGTGTAAGATATGGCAAAATAATAACTACTTGTAACAATAAGGGTTCCTGGGGCAGAGGGTGAGGGAGGGAGGGGAACTGATATCCAAGAGTTCAAGAAGAAAAACAAGTTCTGAAAATGATGGTGGCAGTAATTGCAATTATGCTTGATCTAACTGAATTATGGATTGTAGCAATACCTATAAGAGTGACCAATACAATGGAATTTTTTTAAAAGCAAGCAAAAAAAAAGTAAGCATGTTACTCTGAGGACTAAGGTGTGCCTGACTCAAACCATGGTAAGTCCAATGGCCTGATATGATATGAAAGTCGGACACTGAATAAGGAAGACCGAAGAATGACGGGTACATTTGAATTGTGATGCTGGCGATGAATATCAAAGTACTATGGTTTGCCAAAGAACAAACATAGAATGCTCCCTGGAGACAGGCTGACAAGGCTTTGACTCACATACTTTGGACAGGCGTCAGGAGAGTGCAGTCCCTGGAGAAGGACGGCATGCTTGGTAAAGCAGAGGGACAGCGAGAGAAGGGACACGCTCGACAAGGCAGGCTGCCACAGTGGCTGCGACAACGGGCTCACACAGAAGAAGAATTGGGAGGACGGCACAGGACGGGGCAGCGTTCGTTCTGGAGGACACAAGACCGCTCTGAGTCAGAATCTACTCGATGGCACCTAAGAACCGCAATACAAGCCCGACTCCAGGGCGCATGCTCTGATCCTCAATAATCGGTCCTATCATACCCACTATTCGCTAGGCCAGGAACCCCTCTGCTCCCCGAGGGCCTTGATAATTCTGAGACAAAACAGAGTTGGTATGGAGGGGAAGGCTGACAACAGGCCCAAATAACGGGGTGAACACAAACTCTCCATCAGTTCAGTAGATTGTCAGTAATTTTCATGATTCCTGGGAAGTAATCACTTTTGGTTTCAGGGCCCCAAGAAGCAGGAAACAGGCAGTTGTTTGGGTTTTGTGGTTACGTTGTTGGACATGAACCGCCTTTCTGAGCACGTCCAGGGGTGCATGGTCTTTAGAAATCCCAGCGAGCATTTCCCCTGGAAACACACACACCCTGCCTGCCTGGCTTTCATGCCTTCATCTTCCCTCCACTGCCTGGAGTTTGTGAGGCTCTATCCACAGCCAGCCCCGGCTGTCAGGTTTGCTGGTCAAACGTTGTTCTGGATTGCTAAGACATTCTTAGCCTTGTGGAAACGTGCTCTCGTTTGTCTTCTCCATTAGTTGCTATATGAGCTTTCAAAGTTAAGCTTTCGATGAAAGTAGATACTCCCTCAACTCCCTCACTCTTCGTATAGCATTAACTAAAGCTACGATGGAACGGGGCATTGAAGTCGATCTCTACCAGGGAAAGATTCCTGGTCATAATCCAGATCATAGTAAACAACTCCTGTGACAATGGGGATTCATTTAAAGCCTTTTGTTGATGTTTACAAGCACTCCTCAAAATGTTAATCAATGCTTTATATAGAGGACCAGAAATAGTAAGGTGGCTTATACCTTTGCAGACAGACGGGCCGCCCTGGGGCTGACATTCACCACAGCCCTCTATCTCTTTGGTGGTGTTCCGAGGTCAAAAGGACAACACTAAGGATAGATGAGAATCATCACCCATACAAAACTATAAAACCAGAAGTTCAGGTTTTACAAGAAGCTTGATCTTAATTTTTAAAAAAGCAGATAATTGGGTTTTGGTTTTTTGGTCTTTTGAGTCACCTGGACTCATGGTGACCCTATGTACAGAACAGAATCAAACCTTGTTCCATCCCATACCACCTTCACAATCAATCGTTACTGTGCTAGGGTCCGCTGCCACAGCCACTGTGTTCTTCAAGCACCTTCCAATCAGTAAGCTCATCATCCAATATGGCCTCAGATACTACTCTACTGTGAGCCTTAGGGGTTTCCTTGGTTGGTTTTTTGGAAGTAGATCATCAAGCCTTTTTGCCTAGTCATCTTATTCTTTTAAGCTCTGTTAAAACCTGTCCACAACCATCCTGCCTGTATTTGAAATACTGGTGGCATAGCTTCCAGGATTGTGGCATCAAGGAAACCACCACCGGCGCACCACACACCAACAGCTGGGTTGGTAGAAGCAAGTACCAGGCATGAGGAATTCTTGACATGAAAGGAAGGCCTGACTGAGAAAGCAAGAAGGATATTAATGAGATGATGCAAATAAGTTGCTGACAGCTGGTTCCTGGGTTATACACGTACACTCTCTCAATGACTTCATAAGATAAACTTCCCGTAGAAACGACAGGAAACGAGTGGTTTTAAAAAACAGAGGGTATAGCCAAGTTCTATGAACTGATCCTATACTTACAAAGCCCCTACGAGGAGACGAAGAAGACCGAGTTCGAGGCGTGTCTAATAACTCTGATGACAGCCATCTTCACAGAGCCTGTGACAGAAGCAGTGGGTGCCAGACACCTAAGAGAAAGCAGCTGTATCCAGAGAAGAGCAGGCATTGCTTTCTGGCTTTGCAGTTAGGCTCATACAAGAAGCACATGGAGATACTGAGAGGGAGGGCAAACAGGCCAGACTTTGAGCTCATGCCTAGACACGCAAGTTTCCAGGGAACACCCTTGGCCAATCTCTGCGCTGGAACATCAGTGAGCACGGTGCACCACCACAAGTGGCTGGGCTTCAGGAATGAATAGAAAGACCTAACCCAGTTGTTCTGGGATGGAAAATATTAACACACACCAATTTGCCATTAGTCTAAAACTAAGAATCAGGACTATTTAGCCCCAAAGAGAAAGAAAACAAAGTTCATGGGATTGGGTCCTTTCCCAAAATAAAATCTATTCCTCTCACTGCTTTCAAAATTTCTATTTTTAGTTCTAATGGCCTACCTGTGCAAGTCCATGAGCCCCCAGGTAGAAGAGTTAGCGATGGAGGAAGGGAAGAACAAAGAGAAGGAAATGGGTGCCACAGTGGAATCTCTCAGGCCCTGGATTCTAACAGAACCACAGACGAGAACTGGAGATGAATCGAGAGGAGAAGAGAAACCTACTGTTGTATCACTGTGAAGAAAAAATAGAAAATCCAGCTTCTTGACCGCCAATTGAGAACACAGCTCCTTCTCCCGCCTTGCCTTTCCCTCCCCCTCTATCCCATTACAAAGACTTGTTTGATGGCTCCGTCTTTAAAACAATAAGTCACTAGATGACCCTGTAAATGTAAAATTTTAAACGGCAAAAGCATAGGCTCATAAAAATGATGGCTTTGGAGCCTACATTTCCTTGCCATGGGGTTTTAGGGAAATTTTGGTTTTAAGTGGATTTTCAAGCTTATATCCCCAATCAATCAGTGTTTTCACATATCTCCTTCAGTGGCTATTGTGTGTCTCATTCTTCTGAGTTTTGTGGGGCACCGCGGTGGCATGACTTCATCCCTTACCTATATACATATTTAGAGGAGAGCCTGACATCTCTTGAGGAATCTAACTCTTATCTCAATTACCTCCATGACTCTTGTGCCTGGAACAGTATCGCATGTACAATAGAGCTGGATAAATGTTTGCTGTAGCACATGCCTTTTATGCCCACAGCAGATGGAAAGAATAATATACAATCCGAGGAATTTACAATCTCATTGACTCCACGAAACAGTACTTCATATATTTCTAAAATTCAACAGCATATTTGCTTGTGCACACGAAGTGGGAATCGTTTTCATACATTGTGATGTGCTTTGCTGGTTAGCACTTCATTTACTCATTCACCTCTTTATTCAGTCAGAGGTATCCTTCTGCCTATGGGGATGGGAAGAGTCATTGGGATGATTGCCCCAAGGATGCACAGAGCAAGCTATCCATGTTGTTGGGACATCATCCAAGAAAGGATCTCAGGGACTTGGGAAGACAAGTCTTGAAAGCCAAATTTGTGAAGAAAAGGAAGGTCTTCAGAGTTTTTCCCGTTCCATTAAACACAGTAAGAGCCAGGGAAGAATGAGGACGCAAGATGCTGTGTAAGAAAGGCCCTGCCAGAGGAGAAGAGACGTGAATATCCACCTGGGACATTGCTGGAAGTAATGTGGCAAACTTAGCCACAATAGCACGTGGCCTTACAGCCCCGCCAGTCCATTCTGACGCAGAGTGACCCTAGAGGGCAGAGCAGAACTGTCTGCGGCGCTGTGATCTTCACAGCAACAGTTTGATAGGCCTTTTCTTCCCTGGAGCCATTAGTTTCTCAGTTAGTGACCAAATGCTTCACCAATTATGCCACCCAGACCCACACCCTGACTCAGGGTGACCCTACAGGAGGGACGAGAACTGCCCCACAGGTTTTCCCGGACTGGAACCTCCACAGAAGCAGATGGTCTCACCTTTTTCCCTAGCAGCAACTAGTAGGGGAGTTTGCATCTTCACATGGGGCCAAAAATTACGCATGGGGCCACCAGTCTGCTTCCATATTAAAATAATGCCACTGCACACACACCCCTACCTTACCCCCCAATAAACCAAACCCACTACCATCAAGTTGATTCTGACTCATACCAACCCTATAGGACAGGGTAGAACTGCCGCTGAGACTTTACATTTCTGTAGGAGCAGACAGCCTTGCCTTTCTCTCACGGAGTAATTGGTGGGTTTGAACCACTGAACTTGCGCATAGCAACTCAATACGTAACCCACTATGCCACCAGGGCTCCCTATTAATATAGGGAGCTAATAAAAGAAATTGGGTCTGTGACATGTGGGAACTCCTGTACGAACTGTGCAATTTTTCTGTAAGTCTAAACCTATCCTAAATAGAATGAGAGGGGGGGGGGCAGGGAGGAAGTGGCCAGAGAGCTACAATGTTGCAGGGATGACCGCCAGTGTTACAAAACAAAGTGTGCATGACCATGACCGATTTGCTGGGTAAATTTTCATCCAACCGACAATTAAGTTAAATGATAGATTTTTTTAAATGGTCCAAATTAAAAGTTATCACTATTATTTTTGGTAAACTACCTACCTGATAAAACCCTGTACCGCCCAGTGTGGGACCTACTCTACAATATCTTCCCTGGGTCACCAGGTTTTCTGCACAGCACGGCCCCCACACCCCTTCTATCACATGCACACTACACCCACTAATTCACTCTCCTCTCTCCTCGAATTCACTACAGGTTCCTCACTGGGCTTTATGCACAGATCATACCAGGGGCCCTCACCGTGTTTGCTGACTGGCTTAATAAACGAATGAACAAATCACTCACAATCATTCACTAGATGCAGGCCCCTTTGCTAAACGTAAAGTTGACCATGTGATTACATCAACCGAAGTGTTCTAAACGTCTTTTACAAGTAGGATTCAAAAGGACTGATGGGGCCCATACCCTCGCTTCCCACCCTACCAACTTCCCCCAAGATCTTAATTTATAGGCCTTTACACTTTGAAACCACCCATTCCAGTGAGTAATTTGTGGGAATGCACTGTATTTGTTAAGCAAAGCCTCCGATGCATCAGCCTGATGAAGGAGGATTCAGAGAAAACTAGCAATAAGGCAGAATGTTGGCGACTCTGACTCCCCAAGCTTCCCTGGCAACAGAGGCCAACTCGGTCTACTTCCTCCGAAGTATCACACACAGTTCAAAATTATACTCAAATCCTACCTCATAGTGCGGTTTTCGAGAATAGAGGCAGCCAGGGGCAGATTGGGAGGGAAATTTCTAGGAGCAAGAGCTCTGGCAATTTTGTTTATACTCTGACATTTCTCCCAGGACGAATCTAAGGCTACCCATTAAAGTGCCTAAGACTTTTAAGAACTATATCATGAGCATTACATACATATTTTAAAAGATCATGAGCATTATATATTTAAATAGAGCCAATGGGTGATGGGTGTTAAGGAATAATTTGAGGAGCAAAGGGGTCAAAACTGAGCCCAGGCAGGCCATCTAAAGAACCCAAAGGCAAAATCACAATTGGGCTCTGAGACTCCTGGCAGTCACAGTGAAAAAGGAAACCCGATCAACATCAGGTTCATTATTCATAAAGAAAATATGCATGCCATTTTCCTCAGGGGAAGTAAATCTTATGACCTATTTTGAAAATATACCTAAGCTTATTTCTTAGCCTGGGGGCAGGAGCCACATGAGCAGAGAATGAAGGTGGGTGCTATGCTCCAGGCACACCAGTCATATGGGACTCTTGTTCACACGTCAGCAGGTCACTGCCCCAGTGACGTCAATGGTCCCTCAGGTACATCTTACTTGCGCAAGGAGGAGTCTGAGAGTAAACCTGTCCTCGTGGCATAAACGGGCAACGTGAGTCCCTTTGTGGTAGGAGTCTTTAGGGGACTGAGTTCTTTTCTGCCGCTGCGTATAAACCACCAAGGAAAGTAAGTGTGTTCGACCAGAAGTTACGTTTCACTAACAGCTCATGTTGCTACATTTGCAGTAAAGTGAATGGTGGGAAGGTTTGAGCACATTGAACCCGCTGGTGTTTCTTTTGAAAATATCCAAGGTCAAAGTCCGAGCAGAGGAGAAAGGATGATCCAGCAATCCAGGAACGCTAGGCTTAGTCACGAAAATCCATTTCTCTTCGTTCTGACGGGGCTACTGAGCAAGGAGAACGGCGTGGCAGATGGGTTGGAAGGTATTTCCTGGTCAGGGATGGCAGGACTCTTTGTTTTCCATAAACATCGTGACACAGTAAGCCACTGACCGGGAGCCAGCAAAGCAAGGCCAAGAACTGAATGACAGACCCAAGGTCAAAATGACCTCAAGAGGCAGACACGAGGGGCCATGACAGGCCTGATTTAACTCACTGAAGAGAACCAGGTATCCATGATTTTCAGGGGTTCACCTTTGGGCCACTTTGCTTTACCAGAGGCCTACATTAGTACCCACTTGCCCTGACAGACAGTGGCATCCAGTGTTGATGGCGAGTCAGGGATGAGAGAGCTCGCACCCCAGCCAGCGAGGGGCACCACCAAGCTCTTCCTGTGGAAGCTTCACTCGGTGTGGCTCGGCACAGAGCCGCCCTGGCCTTCAACTGTCACCTGACCCGTGAACACAACATGCCAGTGTCTCTTTAGGTCTTATGTGACAGCTGATCTAACTTGGCAAGTTATTTTGGGGGTCTGGGAACATTCAAAACATGTTCCCCTATAAATGACTAATGGCAATTACTTCTGTGCTTTACATCATTTCTGCTTACGGAAAGTTTTAAAGGAACACCCTGCTTTCCAATGGCGGAGAAACCCTGCAAGTGAAATAGCTTGTGCTTCATTCTCTTTCCATTTTTAGGGGCTTGAGTATAGAATGGAAGATTCATGACTCAGTAGGACCTTTAGCCAACTAAAAACTCAGTCGCATCCACCACAATGGAACACGATACGCCCAGGAACCCTGACTCGCTAATGTCCAGCCCCCACCTTAGCTAAACCCTCGTGTCTTGCAGGTAACGACGAGCACGGGGAGTCTGGAAACTACAGTTTATCAAGAGAAGCCCATGGAAGGGACACACACCTTTCCTGATGTAAAACCACGCAGTGTTCCCTTGACTGTCCAAATGACTACTCCTGGTCTATGTGCAGGTTCCACAAGACTAATCAGAGCTTCCAACAGTTCACAAGCTACTCACATGTGATCATGAGTTTCTTTTCTTTCTTTCTTTATTGGGGGCTCTTATAGCGCGCTTATAGCAATCCATGCATAAATTGTGTCAAACACAGTTGTATGCCGTATGTACTCGACTATAAGCCGACCCGAGTATAAGCCGAGGTACTTACTTATTACCTGGGAAACCAAACTAATTGACTCGAGTATAAGCCTAGGGTGGGAAATGCAGGATGTGAATTAACACAGAGACCAGAGGGGAGAGACGGAGCGCAGCCACAGACACATCCTTACCAGTTCAGCTGCCGGTGTAAGTGAATCCCTACAGGTGCTTCTGTGAATTGGAGCCGTCCACGTCATAGGACGGCTCTGATTGGTTAGATGTGAGTAAACAAACATTCAAAGCTCTGCAGTGTCAGCAGGGCTTTGA
Source organism: Tenrec ecaudatus (assembly GCF_050624435.1). Taxonomy (NCBI): domain Eukaryota; kingdom Metazoa; phylum Chordata; class Mammalia; order Afrosoricida; family Tenrecidae; genus Tenrec; species Tenrec ecaudatus. Next base: position 118,611,003 of record NC_134543.1, on the reverse strand, counting down.
ATGAACAGCGGAGGAACTGTAATCACCCGCGAGATGTTATACCTCGCTGGGATATCACTGATCTGTGTATAAGTCAAACCCCAGTTTTTCAGCATATTTTTTATGCTGAAAAGCTCAGCTTATACACAAGTACATAAGGTATATTTTGCCATCATCACTTTCAAAGCATTTTCTTTCTACTTGAGCCCTTGGTATTAGCTCCTCTCTTTTTCCTCCCTCCCACCCTTATGGACCCCTGAAAATGATAAATTATTATTATTTTCATAACTTACACTGTATGCTATCTCCCTTCGCCCATGTTCTACTGTGGGTCTGAGTTTCTTATTCTTAAAACGAAATTCAAGGACTCCACAAATGTTCTAGTAACAATAATTGTGCAATACTTTGTTGTCATAGAAAGAGAGAGATGCTTCATTTAATTCATCCAAAATAAAGGTTAAGTTTAATAGTCACTACAATTATCTACAGATTCGTTCAAAGAAATTCTTGTACACAGTGCTGGCTTTTTTCAAAACAATGTTCCACTGGGCCATTGGCCTCACAATGCAGGTGATTCTGATTCATACCTCAGCGAAATTACAAACTGTCACACAGTCATGATGCTTCAAGACTGCTAGGAACATGTGAATCCACTGTGCTAAGAGCATCCATGCAAAGGCCTAGCCGCCTGCCATGTGGACCCAGGTGGCTGGAGTCACTCTACTCCCTCTAGTCTGTGCCGGTCACTCACTAGTTTCTCCACGCTCCCTAACAAAGGCCTCCAAATATTGTGCGTACGTAAGTAACAGACACAAAACAGCTTTAAAAAGCGACGGTTGGCCCCTCAAACAAAAAAGTGGGGAGCCTGGACTTGGTAAAAGACCATTCTTCTCTTTCACCATGCTCAAGACAGTTCTGGAGCTCCAGCTCGGCCTGTCTCAGTCGAGCGCAATGGCCAAAACGAGACGTGAACTACTAGCAAAGGAGCCCTGCCCTCTAAAAGACCTTGCCTTCAAATCCCACATAACACCTCTCTGACATCCCAAGGGCCAGCATTAGTTACAGGGATGCACGGATCCACAAGAGAGGAACTTTAGCTCCCGTCGACATTGTCCCTTTGACATCCCAAACAAAGAGCCTCTGGTTTACTCCATCATGAAGTATGAGATAAACTCTAATTGGACCTACTTAGGTCATGTGCCACCCCCTGAACCAATCCCTATGATGGAGAGATGGAATACAGTCAGTAGCTCAGACCACGATCACAGGCCCTGCCAGTAAAGTAAGATAAGGGATAGGGCCTTCCGAAGACAGTGGGGGATTTCCACATGGAAAGTGGGCTGACTACGGGAATAAGGAGTCCCATGTTGGGAGGTAAAGAGCACCCACCACCGGATATCATCCATGTCATCCAAACAGCTCCACGGGTTCTGCTTACTTTCACTTAGTTCTAGGTCACGAGCCTTGCCTTCTGTGATAGCTAAGGTTTTATGTCAACTTGGCCAGAGAACTTAGCCTAAGACACGGCCCCAAATGTCAAAATACCTTTAAAAGCCTAATTTTAAACAGCTAGGTGGTATTTCACTGTACAGATGGACAACACTTTTTATTTGGGGATATTTAGGTAACTGCCAACATTGGCTTTATTACAAACGCTCCCAAGATAAACCGCCTTACCTGTGAAGCCTTCTGCATCCTTCACAGACTGTCAAACAATGTTGGGTATGTGTAGTGGTTGTTGTAGATGCTGCCAAGCGGGCTTACAGGACATCGTGACCAGACAGGGCGTGAAGAACTGCCCCACAGGGTTTTACAGCCTGGACTGTTTGCAGCAACAGTGTCAAGACTTTCTTCCCCAGAGCCACCGGAGTAGGTCTGAAGTGCCAACCTCTCAGCCAGCAGTGTACAGCCAGGGCACCAGAGGGTTTAACAGAGATTACGTACACCTTTGTGACAAGTGAACAACTGCCAAGTGGACACCGAAATGTTCGAAGAACTTTGTGTTTAATCCCTTCTCATCAAATCAGTGCCTCGTAGAAGCATGATTTCCAGGAACTACATTCTGTTCACATAAAATCTGGGGCAGACACACAGAGCTGGAGAGCAAAAGCAGTAAATGTGAAGGCAGCAGCCCCGCCTGCCAGTCTCCCCAGTCACTCCGGGAGAGGTGGGTCGCGAATCTGGCGGGGCTGACGTGGAGCACTTACACCAGGAAACTCGGGGCCTTATCAGCCTCCTGGGGCCCTGCAGCCTGCCAGGGCTTCAAACCCATTCTTCAACTCCAATTGTGAGGAAGAAAAGCAAACGCTAATGGCCCCAGGAGAAAAAGGCTATTTCCTGATTACTGGAGGATTTAATAAAAATGGTTTTCCTTGACAAAGAATTTCCACACTTGGAAACTACATCCAGAGACTGCAGGATGCTGGGGACATTTCTGGGCGGACGGCTATATAACACCTTCTGGTTCCCCCAGCCCAGCCTGGCAGCGGCTGGGAGAGTGCTGGGGGCCCAGCTAAGCACGCATCTGCTAACCAAAAGGCTGGTGACTTTACTAACCCACCAGCTGCTCTGGGGAAGAAATATGTAAAGATTTACCCTATGGGGCAGTTCTAACCCTATAGGGCCTCTGAATTAGAAATGACTCATGGCAACAGAGTTGCTGCTTGGTTTTTGGTTTGACGGCATTTCAACTTGTACCTAACCTTAATTTGATCTAGGCAGAAGACATGACTTCTACTTCTAGAACAAGCAGTGAAAAAGCAGGTAAAATGGAAAGTCACTGAACAAGAGAACGACCTTCTGGGAGATGGACTGACACAGCAGCTGCCACAATGGGCGGCGACAGAACACGAACTATGGGAACAATGGTGCAGGACGGGGCAGGGTTTGGAGGGGGGCGATGATACCAAAACCACCACACAAAAAGGGGGCAGAGGCAAACTTTTCAACGTACAAAGCCAGGGACTAATCACAATTCTAATCACTCAGTCCTATGTAATATCTACCACAACTCAGGCCATCTTGGAAAATTCTGTAATGTCCTGGACAAAAGAAAAAAAAATCCAAATGGATTTTTTATTCAGCAGAATTCCAAGTCCTTAGAATTCCTAAGAACACTTGTGAAACAAAAATGGATTTTAACGAGGTATACCAGGCCTTAAGTGATGAACTGCAAGGTGGGTGGTTCAAACCTACTTCAAGAGATAGAATGTTGTCCTCTATTCAAGGCCCGGTTTGCAGCAGAAAGGTTGAACTGGGTTGGAGACAATAGTGCTAGAGAAGTGAATTGTTTCGACAGTGCCTCAAACAAGGGGAGTGGACCCAAGGGGACACTGCTATGAAAGTTGTAGGAAGTTCTAGAACATCCCCTCTCATCAGGAACAGGAAACTGGGGCAGAATTCAGACACCTGCCTTACTTCTAAGAGCTTCTGGCGAACAAGCAATGTCCATAGCTCTGCCCTGCCTCTACCTTGTGCCAGACACCTCTCCCGGGATGTCTCACAGTCCCTCAAATTCCACAGTCGGACCCACTGCAGACAAAACAAAAGTCCTTCTGCTCACCACTCTGCCAAGACCAGTACCAGCTCTGGGTTCCTCAAAACCTCCAATAGTCACACCATGACTTGGTGTGAACATGTGAAAGGCATTCTTGACCACCTGTTCTCACTCATTCCCGCCGATCAAGGGGGCCTCAGTGAAATGGCTAGGATGGTGCCGAAACAGCAGAAGAGCTTAATCCTTTTAGAAATGACCAATGTCTACCTTGCATTCCAATCTTACATTCTCACTCCTCTTTGCTCCCCACCATTCCCCTCCCTCCCCCTTTCCCTCTCCTTGGCTCTTAGTGACCCTTCCCGTTCTCATACAGAAAGACACAATTATCCCAGGATCCGACACTGTGATTTCCACTTTTCTCCCGGTTACCTAATATGGGGGGGGGGGGGGAGGTGGCGAAGCTCGACCGGGGTCAAGAGATGCCCTCCAAGTATCTATCCTCGGGAGATGAAGTTTCAGGTGTCAGCAGAGCTGAGCCTAACCCTACCGGGGAACATCAGGAAGACAACTGATTCAACCAGCTCACCCCTCCCGCCTCACCTGAGTCAGCCTGGGCCCTGGTCTGACGCATGCTCAGCTCTGATTCCAATTCCCTGACTCAGGTGCACATGAATTGCGGGATTCCTGAGGCACCTGACTCTGGCCTGGCATGTTGACTTACCTTGGCAGATCCCTTGGTTTCTCTGGTAGGTAGCTTCTACTATTGGAAAAGTCAGACTCTGGTATCAGAAAATATGGCAGATGGCTAGGCCCCAATTCAGTCATCATATAGTGGGCCACTTCCATTACAGACTATGGGGATATAAGGTACAGGTCACCTAAAACGTGTGCCAAATATTTTAGGCCAAAGGAATATTTCAAAGAGTATTATTTGCTTTTTCTACTTTATAATTCTTATGCAGTCATTGTCTAAGTTACTTGAAAGCAAGCTTTTTTCCTTTTCTTTTTATCAAAAACAATTATTAAATAGAAAATGTCTTCAAAATTAAGATTTGAATAGAAAGAACCCTTACTGGTAGAAGATACTCCACATGTCTTCAACCATTCACTGTTAACATGCAAACACATCTGGCTTTGCAAACCACCTAGAAGGCACTGCTATTTTATAGACAATATCATGAGTCATAAACAACAAACAGTAAAACCCGCAAATTTAAAATATTCCAAATCATACAGAATGGATTCTCTGACCACAGTGAAACCAAATTAGGAGTCAATAACGTAAAAGTTCTAGGAAAAGACCTAAACATCTAGAAATTGGACAACACAATTCTAGATAGTTGATGGGTTGAAAAGAAAGCCTCAAAGGGGGGGTGGGCAAAAGGGTTGTTTGTGTAAACAGTGTCCAGTCACTTACGAGTTTAATATGTACAAGTCACAAGTCATATACTGTGGTTCGTTGCCAGCCTACACGTGTATAATGTCCTTTTCTAACAGAGTTTTAAATTCTAACTACGGGCTACATTCATGACACTATCAATACAGCTCCCTCATGCCTCAGGAGGACAGCTGATAATGTTCTCTACCATAAAATAATATGAGATTTCTCAAGTGACACATATAAATTGTAGGTATATGAATGAATGTGGGGCTCACAATTAATACTAGCCCCAATCTGAGAATAGTTCTTATGACATGGCTTTGCCTGATACTCACCCTCATAAAGAGGTCACTGAAGAGTGAGTGCTACACAGCAGACTGTGGTAAAGAAACTAGATGATGCACGGCTATTAGAAAAAAATAGCATCTGGAGTCTTAAAGGCTTGTCTTTAAACAAGCAACCATCTAAGTGAGACAGCAACTGGACCCATATGGAAGAAGCACACCAGCCTGGGTGATCCAAGGATTGTGAATGCTAAGATCCAAATCCAAAGGAGGGGATGGTATCAGAGGTTAAGTGGTGAGCCCGGTTTATGGAAGGCTGTGGATGACAGTGGGAGCCCAAAACCCATTAGCAGGGCCTTCTGACAACAGGTTAGGGATATGAACAAGCCTTGCTATCCTACAGAGTGCACTGCGCTTTCTTGTTGTTCCATTTTGTTCTGCTGTACATTTTGCATATGAACTCCAGGCGGGGCAGTGAGAGACAGTGACTGAATGGTGTTCTCCTAGGAGGCCGGCAGGAGAGGTTGGGGAAGTAGGGAGCCAAGGGCAGTGAGTACAAGAACAAAGGAAACGTTCTAACCCCACAACGCCTGAATTTTTAATTTCAGGGGAAAATCTTTTGTTTTTATTCTTTACTTTCATAGTTATCGATATATATTAATATATGCATTCAATTAAATGGTACGAAAATGTCGCGCTCGGCGTTATAGGGCTAAAATTGCCTATGGAGATGATTGTACAACTCTCTTTAATATGATTAAACTATTGAATTGTATAATATGTTAAATATATGCCAACAAAACTCTTAAAAGGCGGAATACACTGAACTGAATGAATCTGAAAATATAAAACATATCAAATTTGTGGCATGCAAAAAAAGAAATGTATAGCACTACTGTATTACAAAAGAAGAAAAGGCTGGAACCCATCATCTGGGTCGCCACTCACCTCAAGTGCCTAGAAAAACAAAGTACACCCAAAGCAAGCAAAAATAGAGCTGAAACAAAAATGCAACAGAGGAAGATCAATGAAACAAAAAGTTGATTTTTTTAAAAAGAGCAATGAAATTGAAAAACTTCAGCGAAACAGACAAAGAAAGACAAAAGGCAGGATAAAAGTAACCAATATCAAGGATGAAACGAGGGGCAACAAAACAGACTTTGCAGACACCAAAAGGTCAATAAGGGACAATACAAACCACTCTACCAAAAAATATAAATAAATAAAAAAAGAAGTGTGACAACCCAAATGAAACAGACCAATGCCTGGAAAATCACAAACTACCATGACTCACCCAATGGGACCCACTGAATGTTACTTCTTGACTATATCAATGTCAGTCTCTGGATGTGCTATTGCAGTGTGGTTTGTGAAATGTTTCATTTCGGGGAAACTGGGTAAAGAGTACCAGGGTTCATTTGATGTTATTTCTTACAGCTATATGTGAACCTACAATGAAATGAAAAATTTCATTTGTAAAAATCCTTCCCTAAAATTTGCTCTCTACTCTCTTCTTTTTGTCTAACGTCTTTCTTGATCACTGACTTATCCAACATACAGTTGTTTGAACTAAGAATATCTGGATGCCAACACAAGACATTTAAAGTATACTGGTCTTCAAGTGGAGATTTATGAGCAACAGAAAACCTATCATGATATCAAAATCAGCTGGTCTTAAGAAGAAGGAGGATGGCCCCAACCTAGATGGCAGGAAGAACAAAGTCCTAGACTCACCAGGTAAATGCCACAAGCTCCCAGAGACATAGGCGGAAACCAAGCATTTGTCCATCTATTCTTTAATATTAGGTAAATCATCAGCAGGAGCATATTTTTTTTAAGTTAGTTTCATCCTCGAGGGTGGGTTCAGAGTCATTTAAATTATTTTGCCGTTTCTCTCCAATTCTTCCAGCTTACCCGGGAAAAAGTGCTACATTTGTTGGCTATCTGGTCCTCTTTTCTGAAGTCTATCAATGACCCTGGCGACTGGCAATGTAGACGGATACATCCCACAAGTTCGGTGGATACAGAGACCCTGGAAGGATGACACCTAAAGATTATGCATGTCGGAGACAAGTTTATTTTCTTCTTCTAGATGATGACATAGCACATCTTGCTTACAAAGCCACTCATACCGTCACTGTGGGTTTCTAGTACTGCAACAACGCCAATGCTGGCTGCCACAGTAGTTTACCCAGGATAACTGCGTCCTGAAGTTGACATCCAATCTGGCACAATCTGTAGCTCAAGGCTTCGCCTCCACTGTATGCCCTCGAACCTTTCAGGCCTATCTGCTCTCCCTTTACTCTCTCTTTCGTTCCAAGTCCTAACTCCCCTTGCACTTCCCAATGCGACCAGCTCCCCCACGTTCTGTCCACACCACCTCCGACCCTACCAGCCTCCTGCCTCCATTGATCTTCATTATGTCCCTCACACTTCCAGCTGCCTGCCCCTTCCACCCATTTCTACCCTTGATTTGCTGTGGAGCTGGGCACTGGTCCCTGATCCCGGCCCTCGCCCCCTTCTAGCTCCCATCCTCACTGTTCAGCCCCTCCTTTCTTCTTGCTGTTTTCACCCCCTTTCTCTACACACTCCCATCACGGGCCAGCTGCCTTCTCCAAGCGTACACGTGTTTACACAGCACGTCGTGTTAGCTGGATAGACGAGCCAGCCAGTGTGCTGGACCAGGCAATAGGCCAGGAAAGGAAAAGCTAGACGTGTGCTCCAGCTTTAACCAGTCACCTCACCTTCCTGGAAGGCTGAGGCCCAGAAGAGGCAACTCGCTCCACAGGGAAATCATTACCTCCCACTTCAGAAAGCAACTCATGGAACCAATCACAGACCAATTTAGCTATCTCCCTAGTCAGGTAAAGAATCTCCTTTTGGATTAACTTAAAAAAAACAAAACCCAAAACTCACTGCCATTGAGTCAATGCCAACTCTCAGCGATCCTATGAGACAGGGTAGAACTGTGTAAGTATCTGAGATTGTCACTCTTTATGGGAGTAGAAAGCCTTGTCTTTCTCCCTTGGAGTAGCTGGTAGTCTCGAACTGCTAACCCTGCAGTTCGCAGCCCAACATATAACCATAGTGGTATCATTTAATAGTCTAGGCCTGCCTGCAGCTATACTAAGGACAGAAGTAGCTCAGTGGTAGAATTCTCAACTGTCATCCTGGAGACCAAGGTTTGGTTCCTGCCAATGCACCTCACAGGCAGTGGAGACTTGTGTGCTATGATGCTGAATAGGTTTCTGCCACAATTCCAGGAAAACCAAGTTGGAAGGCCTGGCAATCTACTTCCAAAACCCAGCCAATAAAACCCTATGGATCACAAGAGGCTGCAATTTCTCAGGGACGAGGTACAGGGCCGGACAACATTAGGTGCCACTGTCCCTGGAGCCACCATGAATTAGGAGCAGCAGTGATAACAGCGATCTTCCGCAGCTCACAGCCAGGCAGTCACTGCAAGGAAGCTGGTTCCCATTCGAAAAGCGAAGGGCTGGGTGTGTTGAGAGAGCCCTTCCAACGAAGGTGCCCAGAGACTGAAGGAGCACAGATTCATGTACTTGCTAGATGCAGTAGTGAGGGGATTGGATACTTTTTTACCTTTTAAATTGAAAAACATTGTTTTATTAAACTGTCCTATGCATGCAGTAAGTAGTTCACAGATCTTAAATAGATAAAATTTTACAAGATAAAATTTTTAAAAAGTAAATAAAGTACCCTCCTGAGGCTGCGCATCGTTACTGAGACAGGCTGCTCATCTCCCTCCAGCAGAGTGGCGAAGGGATTTCAATGGCCCAACTCAACCCACTGACTGCTCCAACCGGGCTCTTTGCCAGACCAAACTCCTGATCATGGAGTCCACTGTGACTCATGGCGACCTTATAGGAAGTTTCCAAGAGCGTCATTCTTCACACGTGTAGAAAGCCTGCTCTTTCTCCCACAGGGCTTCTTCATCATGGTGACCTTTATTCTCTGCCCCATCCCACTCGACCTTGTCAAGCAAACAGACAACTCTCCACTGTGGGACGCAAACAGAGCCCATGCGTCTGAATGTCAACGGTATATTGGCGCAGGATCTCAGTAGGAAGTGTCAGTCTCCTTTGAGTTAAATGCCCGAGCAGGCTCTGATTTCTACCCAAGTCCTGTCAAGGTCATAATCCATGGCTACACAGAAAAACAGTAAATGATTAACCCTGATTCTCCACTGGGCCTGAATTGGCCACAGGTTTCTTCCCCTGCCAGTCACATGTCCCCCAAATCCAGCAGCAGCAGGAAGGTCCCGGTACAGAGCACAGGCATTGCAGTGTGGCTCACTGAGCCAGCGAGGGCAGCCTGCTCCCACAGGAACAGGTGGAGGAGCACAGCACAGGGCAGGATACCCAGCTTCAAACAGCAGGCTGGGCTTTGGGGTGGGGCACACACTAGACTCAAATTCGAAGTCATAAACCCAAGTGGATTCTCCAAGGCAAGACCATGGTCGATTTCTAAAGCTTAGTGGTGCCGTGGTTCTTGGTCCAAAGGCGTGAATAACTTGGTGTTTACCAGCTCTCTTCACAGGCCTGCATGCCTTCCCTGCAGAGCCATCTAGCCAATCCATTCTCCCGGGCAGAGCGGCGTTAACAGGCTCTCACACAGCCCAGGGGGAGGTATGACAACATTGCAATATCCATCCTCCATCTGCCTGGTGCTTTCAGACCTTTCTTGAATACTACATTTCTGGACTCTTGTCACTGACCAGCTTCACTCTATCCTTCACCTTGGTACAAAATGTCTTTCAAGCATAAGCAGCCCGTTTTCGAAATTATCAGTGCACTGTTTCCCTAAATTCACACAGAGCCAGCCGATCCCTTTCTGGACCCCACCCTCAAAAAGAGCACGTGCAGAAATGTAATGGCAAAAGTCAGAGGGAGGGGGCCGGGTAGGTTTAAAAGGATAAGGATGTGTGTCTGGCAGTCTTCTCCCCTTAGTCGGCAAGGTCCCCAAGGATAAGGCTCATCCGCAGCTGTGGAATGTCCTGAGGAAAGGAACAAGCCTCTCCCTGTCCCACCCCAACGCCTACTCACCACGGACGACACAGCAGCGCTCATTTCCTCGTTGTGGGCAGCAGATGCCTGACCTTTACTTGGTCTTCCACGAAATCAACCTCAAGCGGATTTGTTCCCCAAGAATCACCAGGACAGAAGGAGTTTTCCATTGCATCGGACTCTGCCTTGTTCCGGCGGGCATTTCTGGAACCCCACACCTCACTACAGCACAGCTCGTCATTCGGGGGCCACTTACCAATCTAACGGCTTCCACTGCAAATCATCCACTACCAACCAGTGTACCCCAAACCCATTGCTATCGTTTGGGCGAAGCCATTCCTTTTCGGGCTGCAAGTCCTGGTGTCCCATCCTCCAGCAGGCCCCACAGACCCCTTCCAGAGCCTGAGTAATAATCTCCTTAGAACCGGAGGGCTGGAGAGACCTCAGAGAAGCCATCGCACCATCTTTGTGACATGCTGAACAAACTCTTCCAGAATGTCCCGGCTCACTTGGAAAGCCCAGGGCCAACACTCTTGACACAGGAAGACCCTGCTCAGGCCACACACGCTCCCAACAGCACCCCGACTAAGTCTTCAGTGTTGTTTGTCTTAGGAAAAAGAACAACATCCTGAAGCTGGGTCACACAGCTATCCCCACTGGCTTCTGACCTCATCCCACACCAGACAGTCCCTACTCTACAGCCCAGCCTCGCTGACCTTCAGTCAACACAAACAGTGCACGACGCTCCCGCCTGCCCTGTGGCAGGCTGCTCCCTCCCCTGGAACATTCTGTAAGGTTTTTGTTTTTTATTTGATTTTGTTTATCCTTCCGATCTCCACCCTCATTTCCGTCAAGGAAGTATCTCCTCCCTACCGCTCCCTCAACTGAGAGTATTTATCACAAGAGAAATATACATTTATAAATGTGATTATTTCAACCATATCTGCCTGACCCACTGGCTGAACACTCCACACACCATCCCGTACCCTTTCGTGCAATGCCCTCCCGTTGCCCAGCACTGGCTGGCATGAATGAGCCGCTCCATGGATAGTTGCTTAATTAAGTAACGACTCTGCATGGATGTACATACGTGGGACATGTGATCAGGCGAGACCCACCCTGGAAAAGGGCATCATGTATGGTAACGCTGAGGGTCAACAATGGAGAGGCAGAGCCTCAGAGACACGCGAACGCGGGGCTGCAGCAACAGGCTTGAAGAGAACCATCGTGAGGATGGTGCAGGAGCAGGCTGCACTCCTTTCTGTTGTGTGAGTCGCTGTGGGAGGACCGGCTCGACACCTGAGCTTAGGAACTGATCTGGACTAGTCAACGACAACTGTCCAGAGTTGGTGAAGACTGCTCCCCAGGCCATCCTCTACAGGTGTCCCCCACCCCCACCCTAAAGGGGTTAAGACCTATGTAGGGTCAAGCATATACAGCATGGTTTTGAGAGCAGTCTAGTCGGCTGCTGGAGCAAGGTCATCTTCTTGACCTCTCCACCCCAGTAGGTCTCCGCACTTTCTCCCACACAGCCTGTGAATGCAAGGGCTTGGGGGCACTTGAGTGCACCAGGTGCTGCCATCAGGCCCATAGAAGCCAACAGGAAACACCTGCCTCCTACAAGCTCAGGAGAGGAGATGCCACCGCCGGCTGCCCTACCTATCCCTGAAGGAGGCACCTTCCTAAAGCAATTCCTCTTCCTCCTAAGCTGAGATGTTAAGATGCTCTCCAAGTCAACAGCAGCAAATCGCCACATGCAAAGGGGTGGCCATGGAAGGTAACAGCTGTGGCAAGCACCACATTTGCAGCCCTGTCCCCAAACCTAACACCCACCTTTATAACTTTGAGTGAGAGTGAGAGTGAGAGAGAGAGAGAGAGAGAGAGAGAGAGAGAGAGAGAGAGAGAGAGAGAGAGAGAGAGACTGACTGACTCTCCAAAGAGGTCATCTTGACAGATTTTCTCAAAGGACTTAGGACAATCATAAGGCTCATGATGATTCAATTCTAGGAAAAAACTTCACTGGTGAGAAGACCGGAGAGTTGGACCAAGGAGTATTTTCTCCATCACGGCATGCACCTGCTCCTTCTTTGGGGGATCTGGGGCTGTCCCAGGATGACTTTGTTGGGAAACCTTACCACATCCACCTCGACAGCCCTGAGCTTGTTCCTCGGGTTTCTTTTTGTTCCCACAACCCAAACGACAGTGAAAAGAAGAAGGGCTTGCATCCCTCAAGGGCGCCCAAACTGCCATGTCAAGGGCATGCATGGAAAGGGGTAAAATTCTCCCGCAAGGGTTAGAGACAGAAACACCACCTTCCGAAGGGGCAGACCTGGATGGAAGGCGTGTCAAGAAACAAGAGTTTAAAAAGGAGGAAAGAGCTTCACGTTTATAGTTTCAAAGGTGTCTGTGAGGTTGTGGCACAACTGTTCTGACTTACCGGCATGCAGAACGATCCCACTTTCATGGGATTGGTCAATCCACATAGACCAAAGCATATTAGCAGCTCCCAAGGGCAGAAGGAGAGGGGAAGAAGCACTGCTCAGAGGCCATTTGGAGAAGAATAAAAGTAATGGCTGCATAACCCGATGAACATGATCAGTGGCAACAAGTGCATGTTATGAAGTTGGCAAGCACGTTTCTCTCACACACACACACACACACACACACACACAGGGCTTCTAACAGCTCACAGAGAAATGCCATTAAAATTAAATACTGGAATTTTCCAACCCAGTTTTTGAAGGCATCCTATGTCTACAACATTTCTTTAAGGGGCCATCATCCGTTTTCTCCTGGGCACTGGCCTGAAGGATGCCTGTGACACGTGGGACAGAGCTGCAGAGCTCCACGGAGCTTTCAATGTAAACGTATTAGGGCACCACGGCGGAAGCTGGGGTCTAATCAAGACCAAATGCAGTAGAGTGATAGGACTATCAAAAAAGGAAGCGCGAGAGAGACCTGCTGAAAGCACAACTCTTCCCCACTATACTCTTGCTCACCGAGTTCGCTGTGACTCTGGATACTGTTCAGTTTTGTCCTGGGAACTTGGCTGCAAACCCACCGCTTCTCACACTCTCCATAGGGGCCAATAAGCTGGTCATGTGAGGTGAAAATCCCGTGAAGTCAAGAAGCCGAGGAAAATGGGACATTCCCACCATTTCCTTGGCTAACCTGGCTCTCTCGGAGAAAACAGCAATGAGCCTTAGTACTGCACCAGCCATGTCTCAAAGGAGGCCATCTATTGATTCACCAATCAATACGTACTTCAGTTCATTTCTCTAAAAGTCTTTAAAATAACACTATAGCACTATTATGACCCATAAGGGGTCATAACAATTTCCAAATATTGTTAAACATATAGAGGGTATTTAAAAATTCCCAATCATTTAAAAAACGTTTTTGGTTGTTTTTCCACGTGGCTGGTTTGATTCAGGATCCAAAACAGAACAACCACGGGTCTGGTCCTCTGGCTGCCCCCTTGTTGTATTGTTGGACACAGGCGAAGCGGAATCGACTCACAGTGACCCGTGGGGCGGAGTCGCACTCCCCCACTGGGTTTCCTAGGCTGAGCTCTGTGTTGAGCAGGTTGCCAGGCCTTTTCTGCCTCCGCGCTGTAGGGAAGGAAGGACTACGGCACCAGGGCTTGCCTGGAGTTCAACTGTCAGAAACCGTCACGGGAACTCCGCTCGCACCTGCCCATTCCCCGAGTGCACAGCTGTTTGCTGAGCACCTGCTAACAGTGGAGCTGCCCGGGAGAACAGGACGACAGTGGCTTGGACGGCAAGGAAGAGAACCAAGAACAAAATTCCCAACTCCACCACGGTACGATCTGAGAGATAACAAGGGATGCTGTTCAAGGAGCTATCCTCTGAACTGAGACCGAGCTCCGGGAATGCTTCCGAAACGGGGCTACGCTGGGCTTCTACTCCGCATAAAGGCAGGGAAGGGCTTGAGGGATGCAAGAGAGAAGGTGACAGTGGGGAACTCTTTTCATCTGGCTCCCAGGTGGCAGGCCGCTTCACACCCGTTTCTCCACCTGGATTCCAGCCTCTGCCACAAACGAGGACAAAGATGACTTTTCCTTTTCCAAGATGGAGAACGTCCCAATGGCCGTGGTGTCGAAAACAGGGCACCAAAGCACTTACACCGCGCCCTTTAAAGGAAAGTTGGACAGACGGAATTCATAGTGGCTAAGAGACCAGGAGAAGCCAGTTCCCTAGAGCAAGAACTCATATAACTCAAATAAGACTTCCAGCCACTCCTGCTTTGCTGGGCTGGTGCCATTCATTCTGCTCAGTGAGGGATAACCAAGGCATTCAGGATTCTTGTCCATTCTTTTAAATGTGTGGTCATTTGGGTTGATAAAAACAAAACATTCGTAGAGAGTAGCTGTTTCAAAGACCTGGAAAAAGTTCTAGCCTAATGTGGCAAGATTCACCAAGGATCCTGACAATTAAAAACTTTCAGTGTTCAAGCTCGGGCCAGGATGAAATGTTTGTTATCTGACAATGATAAATCTAACAGCACCTTAGAGAATTTGGCCCTGGGTCAGGACAAAAACTAGAAAACCTGAAATGAGGGAAAGTTACTGTATATACTCGTGTATAAGCCGAGTTTTTCAGCACAAAAAAAATATAACATCTCTCTGGGCACCCCCCACCCCAAGGTAAAGGGATGAGCACCTGTTATCTTGCGGGTGATTGCCATTTCTCTGCTGTTCATTCAAAGCCCCGCTGACACTGCAGGACTTTGAATGTTTATTTACTCTCATCTAACCAATCAGAGCCGTCCTATGACGTGGACGGCTCCAATTTGCAGAAGCACCCGTAGTGATTCACTTATGCTGGCAGCTGAACTGTGGCTGCGCTCCGTCTCTCCCCTCTGGTCTCTGTGTTAATTCACATCCTGCATCTCCCACCTGCATGGACTCCCCCCTCCTCCCAGCTAACACGTCATGGGGGGGTTAAGAAGGCATTACCATGAAAGTTCTTTTTCAAAGTCTTGGTTTTTTATCTTATTAGAAATGGATACTCTTGAACCAAAACAAAAATGCCGGTCATATGAGGCTGGTTTCAAAATGAAGGGTGTGTCAAGAGCAGAAGAGAGCAATAACAGTATTGCAAGTAGGGAATTCTGTGCTGACGAAAAGCAAGTGACTTGAAGGCTGACTTGGAAGAGATTCCAAAAGCTAAAAAAGCTTGTCGTGGTTTAACATATATTTATGGGGCTCTAGAGAGTGAATTACATAAATGGGTTATGGAGTGTCCTCAAAATGGTTACTGTGTAACACACATGGGAATCTGCATACGTGCTCTACAAATGGCTAAGGATGATAAATATAAAGCACCAGGCACTGAAAAATTTGCTGCATCAGCAGTATGGTGTACCCGCTTCATGAACAGGTTTGGCCTACTATGTTTGAGACAAAGAACAAAGATTTCTCAGAAATTGCCATAAGACCTTAAAGAAAAAATTATGTCAATCCAGTCATTTATTATAAAACAAAGAATTTATTATTCTGGTCTGGCAGATATTGGGAATATGGATGAAATTGCCATGACTTTTGATCTTCCAAGCAACAGAACTGTGGCAAGTTTAGGAGAAAAAAACATTTTTCTCAAAACCACAGGAAATGAAAATTTAAAAAAACACTTTACAGTTGTTCTATCATGTTTGGCTAATGGAACTAAGCTGCGTCCTGTCATTATTTTTAAAAGACCTTGCCTAAAAAGACCAATTTCCCACCAAGAATTACTGTGCGTACACATGTTAAAGGCTGGATGGATGAAGATGGAACAGAAAAAATGGCTGGAAGAAATTTGGAACCGACGACCAGGAGCAGCCTTGAAGAAAAAGCCATTGTTACTTGTTTGGGATATGTTCAGAGCCCACCTATCGGATGACATAAAAAAATTGGCAAAATCTAGTAAAGCTACTTTAGCATTATTCCAGGTGGGCTGTGGACGCCATTACAAGATGGCGCTGGACCGCGCCCTTATCTTCAGGGTTAGTGATAACAAGTTATGCCACGCATGCGCTCAGTCTGGACTTTGACGCAGGAGAGCTTTGCGCCTATCTGAGAGAGCCCCGTCACCCCGAAGCATATATAAGCCAGGGTTTTTAGCCTGCCCGGGGTCTTCCATAGCTGACCTCGGATCTAGAGGCAGCTCTCAATAAACTCCGCTTATCACGCTATCAGAAGGATCCTGGTCAATTTGTCTCGTCGTGTGTCGCGTTCATCCTCTTATCTTCCGCCGTGGGAGGGTCGCGCGTGACAGCTGGTGCCGAAAACCCGGGATTTCGAGTCCTTAACAAGGCGACAAGACGGTTGAGTGGAGACCCCCGAAAGGGAGGATTCAGAACTGATCAGCGCTGCGGAGAGGGTGAGTTCTGCAAGGTCACTGCTGTGTGAATGTTTATCCGTTACGGCTGCGGCGGCCTTGGCTGAGTGTGGGAGAGAGTGCTGCTTCTGCTTTCGGTTTAGACCGAGAAGAAAATCCTGTGCTTAAGTCCCGTGTAGATAAACGGGCGACATGGGAAATGTTCCAATAAAACAGATGGTTAAAACTTTGCAGCAAATCTTGCTAGCTCGTAAACTGAAGATATCAGAAGACACGCTTAGCAAATTTGTGAGGGAAATAGACCAGATTGCACCATGGTTTCTAACAACGGGCTCTCTGACTGTCCCATGTTGGGACAAGTTGGGAAGAGACATTGATCGAGCAAAAGAAGAGGGACAGATAAGACCGGGCACGAGACCGGTCTGGAAACTAGTTAGAAGTTGCTTAGTGGACGAAGCTTGTGCAGAAGTGATACGTCAGGGGCAGCGTGAGTGGATTGACTTTCAAGACAGCATGTCAGAAGCAGGACAGGAACACACCCGAGGAAACAGGACGTCCGAAAAGGACGATCCGGGAATAGATCGATCTAAAAGGAAAAAACACAGGAGCTCAAAATTGGAGACAAATACGGAGTCAGAGGAAACCTCCGTGACCGGCTCGGAATCAGAGACCGGAGAGGAAACGGAGACAAAACAGCCAAAAACAGGAGGGACCACAAGAGAGAGGGGGGCTGCCGCGCGGGCACGGCAGGAAGCCCCTACTGAGATTAAGCTTAAAGACAAATCCAAAGTGCCAGGAAGTATTTATCCCTGGAAGGAATTAGGGGCTTTAGGCCTTACCGAAAGTGATGAGGAGGAATTGGAGGAGGCGGCGGCTGCATATGACAGAGGGAGGTACGATGAGTTTGCTGCTATTAAGTCTATACCTCCCGCATCTCAGATACCTCCCCCCTATAGCTCAGGGGGACAAAATTATTCTCTTTTGACGCCGAAGAGCCAACGGATGCTTAGTCAGATGTTCCCGGTTTTTGAAAATGCCAACCAACAGCGATATCATGAACCTTTAGATTATAAAATTGTCAAGGAATTGGCCGAGGCAGTAAGATCTTACGGAGTCAATGCTAATTACACACAATCTTTAATAGATCGTGTCTGTGCGCATTGTATGACTCCTACTGACTGGTGTTCAGTCACCAAGGCGGTCCTAACCACAGGACAGTACCTAGAGTGGAAGTCTATGTGGATGGAAAACAGCATGACCCAAGCAAGACAAAATGCAGCCAGGGGCATGCCTCAGCAGGCTTGGACATATGAGATGCTAACAGGAAATGGTCAATGGGTAAACAATCAGACAGGTTACCCTATAGATGTATACCAACAAATTAATTTAGCCGCCGGAAAGGCCTGGAAAGCGCTGCCCAATAGGGGAGAAGTAAGAGGGAACCTTACAAAAATAATACAAGGCCCTACGGAGCCATTTTCAGATTTTGTGGCTAGAATGCTAGAAGCAGCAGGAAAAATTGTGGGGAGTGGTGAGAACCTGGCCTATACCCCATCCAGTAAATAGACAAGCCCCAGTTCTCCCAGTATTTTTTGCTCAAAAATGTGATAGATTGGGAGTCCCTTGTAGTCCTCCTGTGAGTAAAGTATCAAAATTTTATAATGTCACAAATTTTACTTTAGTTAATAGCTTATGTTTCCATATCGTAAAAAATTCTTCCAGTAATCAGTGCATAAATTTGAGAAAGATAAATGTTACAACATGGCTTGATCCTGAAGTTACCCCAGGGTCGACTGTCAAGGTAGAGGTTGATCAAGAAGGCGAGCTGATTTTTAGTGGCTCGCCCCCAGCCCCGCAACTAGGCGAATGGTCGACACCAGCAACTCCGCCGGTGACGCGTGTCGAGACATATGTCTGGCAAGAAGAATTGCTAGCACCAGTAGAGACGGGCAAAGAACATGAGGAAAGAACTCGATGCAATGGTACTCTGGAAAGAGTGAGAGTATTCCCTTCCTGTCGTCCTAGAGAAAGATTTCCACCAGAGTTTGAAAACTGTGACCCAGGGGTACAGGATAAATTGTATTTATCTAAACTAAACCTCAATTTTTCCCCAAAATTATATAACAGCACCCAGAATGTGAGCAAGAATACATGGCCGTGGCATCAGTGGATTCTAAATAACAGATTGAATGCTGCCACTATTATGTCCCCTTTTGCTGGCTTGTTGGGAAGCGTCATACGTCTCAAAAGAGCTAATGTAGTTATTGTGGGAAATATGGCAAACGTTAGTGAAGGCTTGAGTTATAGCCATAATTATATTTATGATTATAATCCAGTTTGCGTAAAAAGTCCTTTTTTATTTTTAGTTTTTAATGATACATGTATTATAAATGATGTTGTTAGTTGCAATAGTAGTAAATGTAGATGTAAAATTAGAGAGTGTTGGTCTGGAAACCAAACGCATAATGCTATGGTCATTCGCATTCCCACCTTAGTTCCTATACCTGTGGAAGCGGATCCGAATCAATTCCCCATTACTACTCTATTGAGACATAAAAGAGATTTTGGCGTAACAGCTGCAATTGTTACAGCAATAGCGATATCAGCAACAGCGGCCGTAACTGCGGGTATCGCTATGGCCAATCAAGTGCAGACAGCTAAAGTTATAAATGAAGTTGTGGAAAAAACCGCGGATGCACTAATGGAAGCCCGCAATGCCCAAGCTCATTCAGCGGCGGGAATAATTCTGTTGAATCAAAAAACGGATTTATTGCAACAAGAAATTGAGCAACTTACCAGCTTGGTACAACTGAGCTGTGTATTATCAACACCTGCGGTTTGTGTCACCCCTATTGTATATAATGAATCAAGCAGCATTATTAAAAACATTTCAGATTTTTTGACAGGCCAATGGAGTGAAGAGCTGGAAGCGATACAGGACCAGATGTTGTTGAAGATTTTGAAATTGAATGGCACACGTACTAAGCCTATCACGCTTGGAGATTACACCTCTTGGTTGTCCTCTGCTTTTTCCTATTTCAAGGAGTGGGTGGGAACATTTTTATTTTTGGGCTTAATCTGCTTCGGTGGCATAATTCTTCTCTGGATGATTTGCAAGCTCAAGCGCAATCAGGCTAGCGAAAAGCGTGTGATATTACAAGCCCTCATGGCTCTTGAAAAGGGCGAGCAGCCAGAGATTTGGCTTTCCCTCCTCAAGCGCTAGACCATGCGCAAGCTGAGTCCGCAGCCAAAGACGGGAAAGACCAGTGGGACATGGTACCAACCTAAGACAGGAGCCTGCCGCTAGAGGGCAGGAGTTCCGATGACGCGTAAGGACCATGTGGCATGCTAGGTCACCTAAGACAGGCGGGATTCCAAAATCTTATTATATAAAAAGGGAGGAGATGTGGACGCCATTACAAGATGGCGCTGGACCGCGCCCTTATCTTCAGGGTTAGTGATAACAAGTTATGCCACGCATGCGCTCAGTCTGGACTTTGACGCAGGAGAGCTTTGCGCCTATCTGAGAGAGCCCCGTCACCCCGAAGCATATATAAGCCAGGGTTTTTAGCCTGCCCGGGGTCTTCCATAGCTGACCTCGGATCTAGAGGCAGCTCTCAATAAACTCCGCTTATCACGCTATCAGAAGGATCCTGGTCAATTTGTCTCGTCGTGTGTCGCGTTCATCCTCTTATCTTCCGCCGTGGGAGGGTCGCGCGTGACAGTGGGCTTCCATCTGTACTGCAGCCTCTGGATGTATCTTTGAATAAGCCTTTTAAAGACCGTGTGCAAAGGATGTGGCATGAATGGATGTCATCTGGCCAGGTCCAACTAAAAGGGGGAAATCTCATGAAGCCTGACATAGAGTTAATAGCAAAGTGGGTTCGAGCTGCATGGGAAGACATTCCAGAAGACATGGTGCGATGTGCCTTCCAGAAATGTATTATTAGTAATGCTATGGATGGCAGTGAAGACTGCGCTTTGTATGAAAATGACAGCAGTGATGGTGATGACGGCGATCTCAGTGAGGATAGCGTCTATGATGACCTCACACCAGCTGAAGCTCTGCATTGGGATACGGATGATGATGAGGAATCCAGTTTTGAAGGATTTTAGCTCTTTACATTTTAGTTTGGTTGCTGATTGAGCTCAGGGAATAGCACTCTTAAGGTATCACTGTTGATACCTTATTGTTTTTGTTGAACCTATTCTCCACTTACTGTGCTGGTTTACTAATGTTAAATGACTTGTTGTCCTTTGATTTATGTTTTTTTATTTAAAATAAATATTTAAATACATTACCCCACTGATGTCTCAATTTTCAGTCATTTTATTTTCATTTGTTTTGATTATTTAAACTCACCAATAGCTTCTGCATTTCCCACCCTAGGCTTTTACTTGAGACAATCAGTTTTTCTGGTTTCCCAGGTAATAATTAGGTACCTCGGCTTATACTCGGGTCGGCTTATAATCGAGTATGTATGGTAGGTTGCCTCCTAAGATTTAAAAAAGAAGTAAACTTCTCAACGCACAGCAGTTCCTTAAAGAAATGTCAGCGCTGAACCACAGTGGTGGGTGGGTCCTTCCTCTGCAGCAGGAGGAGGGTTGGTGCTCATGTGTAAGGCACACTCTCTGCGAAGTTAAAGTATGACCTTTACTTCCCTCTCCTGCGAGCAGGTAGGAGAATCATATCAGATGCTGCCCTGGAGAGGAAGTCAAGGAGGACTGCTACCCGGGTTCCTGTCCATACACGTAGCTTAGTCTCGAGAGGGGGCCTCCAAACACAAACCAACCAAAACCGTGACTTCCAAGGGGATATGCTGGGGCAGGGTCAGTTCATCTCAACACAGAGGTCAGCTCTGGGGATTATGCTGACTGTTGATGGGAAGGACCACAAGGGGTAATCGTGATTGATTTTCTCAAAGAAAACAGGATGATCACATGAACTTAAGATAAAGGAAATTTAAGAAAACTGAACATTGTATTGGTGAGAAAAACACCAGAAAAGTTTTCTCTGAGAAAGTTTTTCCATCACAGAAATGCATCCGCTCCTTCTTGGAGGCTCTCTTAAGAAAATGTCATTGGGTAGCCTTTTTTCTTATCTTGCCTTTTCAGACTCCTTTTTGTTCCCAAAACTCAAGGCACATTTTAAAGGGACTTGATTTGAATCCTTTAGGGATGCCCAAACTGCCACGGGGTAACTAAAAGACGGATTAAAATGGTGGGCACTGGCATACAACAGAGACCTTCAGAAGGGTCAAAATCCATAGCCTACATCTCTCAAGATCATCTCAGTCTCGTGGAAGAAAGAGATCCCTTCGCCAACCATCCCGCATCACATATCTGTGACCATCAAGAGGTTGCCAGGTCAAGGGTGGAGTAAGGCCGTTCTTCCTTAGTCAAATGCCTACAAATGCCCATCTGTGTCCAGGACCATCCGTAGCAATCACTGACTGAGTAACCTTGACACAGTGAGTCTGAGGAGAGCTCTTTTACTCAATGGTCTGTCCGGTGCCCCCAGTGAAGCACAGCACACAAAGGTCGATGACAAGGACAACCGGCTATGACACAGAAATGAAACGGGCAGGAAAGACAAGACAGGCATGTGTCCTCAAAGCCATGAAAATTGTTACCAGTCTCCCTTGTTTCCCTCAGAGTAAATAGAATATCAAAAAGGTGGAGACAAGTAAATCAAGGAGTGACATATTTTTTAAATATTTTATAGGGTTGTATCAAAGTTAAAATAATTCAAAGAATACTATTCTCCAGATTTTTTTTATAAACTAATTTTTCATTTCCTGTCATTTGTAATGACTGTCATCATAGAAAATGGGTGAATTATCAAAGAGCTTAGGAGAGACAGCTCTACCAACTAGAGCCATTTCCATCATCACCCCAGCATACTCATGGTACCCAAGGTTCTTTTCCCGCCTCCTCTTTGATCTACGTATTACAATGAATCTTTAAACTTATCCTACACATGGTTTAAACTGCCCTCCTTCTCCAAAGATATTATGAAATGTCAACACTTTCTCCTTCAAAACACGGCTTTTCTCTTCTTTGATAGTCTATATATGGTCCATACCAAAAGATGTCCACCGAATCTAAAATCCATTTGGAGGAGCCAAGAATTCAATTAAGCGAAAAACTCTTTTTAACGGGTTTGGACAAGTCAGCCAATTACCCTTCCTGTAACTTTGCTGAAAAGAGCCTGGCTACATATATAACACTTATCAACGTAAAGAGGTCAACAGCCACACCCATGAAGCTTATTCATTACTGGCTGGCTGGCTGTATTTCTAAGACCTGATGGAGCCACGTTTCACTGTGCAACTAAAGTGGATTGGTGGATGGACGGGAAAGAAGTGTTCCCCCTCTCTCCCAGCATCCCCTGCGGTTGGAGTGGGCCCACTGCAGTGGTCTCACCTTAGTGGCCTCTTCAACACTCTCCCTCAAGGCCTGTAGCTCGGCGTCGTATTGCTCCTTCAGCTTGTCCATCTCCTGGTCGTGGCTGGCCACCTCCTCTTTCAGAGCCCCCTTCAGGGCAGTGAGCTCCCGCTCCCGCTTTCTCAAGAGGTCTTCTTGCTCTTCTTTGGCGATCAGCAGGTCTTGCAGATCCTGTTTTGCCTCTAAGAGTTCCTAATGAAAGGGAATATGGACAAGAGGGGGGAAGAAATGCCTTGTCAAGAGGGTCTGCCTCTCCACTCCACGCCAGCCACCCCCGTCCATCGGTCTCCAGCACCTCTGTTCTTCAGCATACCGGAACATCCCAGCCAGCCCAACTGATCCTCTCTCCTTGAGGTCCTCAGAACCCGTCCCTCTCCTTGACTGAGTGATCTTTGAGATTGTATTAATTTGAGGAAGAAAATGGAAATCAATGTAATTTTTACCACTTTGAGGTGACGAGTTTGTCTTCCCACCTTTCCCTTCAGGATAACACCTGTTGTCCTGATCGTGCATACCTGGTGCCGTTTCTTCCTCAGGAACGTGCCAGTTTATTGACCTCAAGCCCTAATCTCTATTTCAAGACTTGTGAGGGGAGGGGGGGAGTGTGTCTGTTCCTTCTTTCCTTAACAGTCACCTATGTGAGCAGAGAACGACACTCACACCTTCCCCCTCTTCAACAATGATGTAACAAAACGGACAAGTGTCACTGCAAATCACATTACCCAAACCAAGTGTGCCCAGCCAAACGCTCAGAAACTCCTTTCAATGCAGCATCTTCCTTGTATAAAGCATACTAATGATCCCAGACCTTCTCAGCTCAGGATGTGTCCACTCCCCAAACTTCACACTTGACTAGCTGCCTTCAAGTCAGTGAGGGCTCATAGCGACCTCTGTGGTTTTCCCAGACTGTAACAGATTACGGGAGTAGAAAGTCCAACCTCCCCACCCCCCGCGGTGCTCCTGGTGGTTTCAAACTGCTGACCATGCAGGTCGTCGCCCAACTTGTAAGCAGTCCACCACCAGGGCTCCTTGCTAGGAGACCTGAACACCCTCAGCTTCCTCTCCACCTCAAAGCTCCCCTGCAAGCCATGCTTTCCCTCCCCCACCTGAAGCTACTCCACAGAAAATGAACTATCTATCGCCCTGCTATCTAGCCTGCTCCAAGTCTCTACTCCATCAATTATCCTATCTTCCTGGTCTTTTCCTTTCACTTGGATCTGTCTCTTCCCTCGGAGCACAAGAGTCTCCTGAATCGAGGAGGGCAAACCCCTCTGCTCGGCTATGCCCCAAGTGTGACCACCAAAACGTTGGAAGCATCATCTGTTTGAAGATAACGTTTAAAAAAGCTAAAGGCCCCGAGTAGTGCAATAGGTTTGCACTCAATTACTAACCTAAAGGTTGGCAGTTCAAACCCACCCCGCAGTCTTGCAGAAGCTAGGCCTGGTGATTTATTTCTATGAAGATTGCAGCCAAGAAACACTGTAGCACATTGGTTGCCATGAGCTGGCAACGGGTTTGATTTTTTTTTTTTATAATACATCTCTAACTGCCCCCTTTAAAGTCATAGAGACCTCCTAACCACCATCTCCAATAGCCTCTTGCCCGGTCCTCATGGTTCTTGAAGCCTCTCTGACCCTCCCCTGCCTGGTTCCTTAGAACATTCGACTGCCTGCTCAAACACACTACACACTCCTGCTTTTTCCCTCAGGCCACTTGCTCGGTAACAATCTTCTCCGGATCTTCTCTTCCCAATGGCTGAGCTGTTTCTCAAGATTGCAATTTTGCTCTTTTTCTCCATTCTGTTTTGGGCAGGTTCACCTCATCTCCTCCCCTCCCAGCCTCTCCCAAGTCTATGCAAATGACTCCCAAACATTTACCTCCAACACTTGAGAGAGAGCAGACCTGCCCCTTTTCCTTTGATCGGTATCCTTGTGAAGGGCACCTCGTACCTCAGCAAGTCTCTCCTTCCCTTGTCCCTCGTAACCAGACAGCTAGTGCTGTGCCATCTTACCTCCTTTCCCTCACCACCCTGCCTTAGGGTTTGTCAACTCCTGCCCAAGTGGCTCACAAGAATCCTCAAACTGCTCTCTGGTTCCAGGCTCCTAGCTGAGGCTTCTAAGACCTTATCCATTCAACCCTCTGCCTAAAGTAGCCTCCTTCTCTCTCAGTCCACCTCTCTCTGCCTTTCAGAATCTCCTGCAAGAAGTCTTCCTTGAATATGTTCTTGATTGCCCATCTCCCTGAAGCTCCACTTCCCAATATCACCTGGCAGTCTTCACCTTGCTGTCCACACCCTGACAGTCTCTTCTGATCTCCCCACCAGACTTCCAACTCCTCGAAAGAAGACTACAGATCAAATTTACTCTATGTATTGACACCTGGATCAATGGTGTTGGGGAAGGGATGCCTTCATTTTAACTGGTGGAAACAAATGGACACCAGTACTTCAGCAGGAATCTGAGCAAGGCAGACTTCTAAACTAGACTGATTTTTTTAAAACTCAGGGCTTCTGGAAAAAACAAACAAACATCCTATTCCTCTGGACAGAATCCTGGTGGCACAGTCAGCTCAGCACTGAATGGCAGACAGTTCAAGCCAACCATCAGCTCTGTGGGGAAAAACTGAGGCAGTCTGCTTCTATACAGATTACAGCCTTGGAAGCCCCTGGGGCCAGCTACTCTGCGCTACAGGGTCACTGCAAGTCAGAATCCACATCGAGGGGCGCAGAATGCTACTTTCCTTGCAAGCTGTGTCCCTGATGAGGGGGTAAAACCAGCTCTTGTGATTGTGACCACTTTCCTGCTTCTACTCTGATACATTTCCCATTGTGTTGATGATAAGGTAGTTCCTCTTCCCACACTTATCTTTCCAGGATATATCTGTGTTGTGTGCGGCTGCCAAGGCTTGTCAAGAACCAGGAGGGTGGGGTGGGGAATATCAGGGTCCACTCTACACCGATAAGCTGTTATCTGGGGCTGGGGCTGGGGTTTAAGTGGTCTGTGTTGCACAAATCCAATCAGATTATACACTTCACCATGCCATGTTATAGCACTTAAATTTTTCCAGAAGAGACACCAAAAGGTACACAAGATTTCAAAAACTTCACTGTATCAACTCAAGTCTTTGTGAACAAATTTATCAAGACTAAGAGGAAAGAAAAAATATATATACACTTCCAAAACGATTATAAATAACAAACCTCCATTGAGATGAGCATGCCTCTCTCTAGATGCCAAAAAAAACAAGGTAAAGTTCTGGCAATTCAGAATCAACATTCTCAAAACCTTACCTGGAAGAAGCCAGGAGACAAAATCCTGGTGGAAAGGAGAACAATGAAAACTGGTGTGTGCCCAATCCCAACTACATGGAAAGCGCCCCTCCCCACAGAGGTGTTTATTTCATAGGACAGCACTGAAGCTACAGCTCAGGGAGAGGGACATGTCTGATCAGAGCACACAGGAGCAAATGAAGGGGGAAGAAGAGAGAGTGGAGCACATCCTGGCCCACCAAGCCTTGAAGATGATATCCCTGCTCAGAGCAGCCAATGCACAGAGAGGACCATATGGCTTCCCCCACTATGACACAACATCCCTCAGTGATCCATAGCCCTACAGGGGACAACACTGTAGGCACAATGTGGGAATTGCGCCCGATCTGACCCCACCACACCGAGGCAAAACACTAACAGGGTGCAACAGAACAGCAAGGGGAGCAGAGCAAGGAAGTCCCGAGGGAATACCAAAAATAGACTTTGGGGCCCAGGCATGGTACCTCATCAGATTCAGCCACAATACACCCCTAAAAGTCAACAAACAGGCCTTGAACTATTTACAGACTTTTCTTTTGTTGTCATTGTTTTGTTTTCATTTGTTGCTTTGTTTTTCTCTGTCTTGTTTTTTGTGCATATTATTATCTCTGCAGGTCTACCTAGATAAGATAGGTGGCATAAACAATCAAGGAGAAAACAACAGAACCGATGGTTTTGGGGAGACATAGAAAGAGGGAAGCAGGGAAAAGGAAGTGGATGTTAACAAACCCAGGGTCAAGGGAACAAGAAGTGTTCTAAAATCGATGATGAGGAGGGTGTAGGAGACCTGGCAGGGTTTGATCAAGCGCAATGTAACCGAGAGGAATTACTGAAACCCAAATGAAGGCTGAGCATGATAGGGGGACAAGAGGAAAGTAAAAGGAAATAGAGGAAAGAACTAGCAGTCAAAAGGCATTTATAGAGGTCTAAATGCAAGCATGTACATACGTAAATATAATTATATATGATGATTAGGAAATAGATCTATGTGCATCTGTTTATATGTTTATTATTAAGGTAGCATATAGACACACTTTGTTCAATTAAACTGGCATTCCATGATGCTCATCTTCCCAACATGATCACTGAAGCTAAAGTGGGTGCATAAGCAAATGTGGTGAAGAAAGCTGATGGTGCCCAGCTATCAAACGATATAGCATCTGGGGTCTTTCAGGCTTGAAGATAAACAAGTGGTCATCTAGCTGAGAAGCAACAAAGTCCACATGCAAGAAGCACACCAGCCTGTGTGATCACGAGGTGTCGAAGGGATCAAGTATCATCAAAACAAAAAATCAAATCATAGTGAATGAGGGCGGGGTGAAGAGTGGAGACCCAAAGTCCATCTGTAGGCAACTGGACATCCCCTTACAGAAGGGTCTCAGGGAGGAGACAAGCCAGTCAGGGTGCAGTGTAGCAACGATGAAACATACAACTTTCCTCTAGTTCTTAAATACTTCCTCCTCCCCCAGTTTCATGGTGCCAATTCTACCTTACAAATCCAGCTAGACCAGAGGATGGACACTGGTACACATAGGAACTGGAAACACAGGGAATCCAGGACGGATGATCCCTTCAGGACCAGTGGTGAGAGTGGCGATACCAGGAGGGTGGAGGGAAGGTGGAGTAGAAAGGGGGAACTAATAACAAGGATCTACATATAACCCCCTCCCTGGGGGACAGACAACAGAAAAGTGAGTGAAGGGAGACATTGGACAGTGTAAGACATGACAAAATAATAACAACAAATTATCAAGGGTTTGTGAGGGAGGGGGCAGGGAGGAAGAGGTAAAAATGAGCTGATATCAAGGGCTCAAGTAGAAAGCAAATGTTTTCAGAATGATGATGGCAACAAATGTACAAATGTACATGATGGATATATAGATTGTGATAAAAGTTGTAGGAGCCCCCAATAAAATGATTTTAAAAGAAGAAGAAAACTGACGTTTGGTACTTAATACATAATACGAATGATGCTAAGCATTTCCCAAACTCTGAGATGATTATTATTTCTGTTCATAAAGGAAGCTGAAGCTCAGAGATGTGAACTTGCCCAAGATGACAGCGCTTTTAATGCGTAGAGCCAACACTCAGACTCAGATCTGAGACCGATGCCACTCTCAACCAAATGGCGTCTCTAAACCTAACAACAAGAATAATCGCTCAAGAAAGGCCAAGGACCACTGGAGATCCCCTCATAGAGGGGTTTAGGAGAGGAGATGGGTCAGTCAGGGTGCGAGGTAGTACCGATGAAGAACACAGCTTTCCCCCAGATCCTGGATGCTTCCTCCTCCCAACTACCATGATCTGAATTCTACCTTGCAGGGCTGGATAGGGCAGAGGTTGTACACTGGTGCATATGGGAGCTGGAGGCACAGGGAATCCAGGGTGGACGATACCTTCAGGACCAGGGGTGTGAGGGGCGATGCTGGGAGAGTGGAGGGTGAGTGGGTTGGAAAGGGGGAACTGATTACAAGGATCCACATGTGACCTCCTCCCTGGGGGATGGACGGCAGAGAAGGGGGGAAGGGAGACTCCGGATAGGGCAAGAAATGACAAAATAACAATCTGTGGATTATCAAGGGCTCATGAGAGAGGGGGGAGTGGGGAGGGAGGGAAAAAAAAAGAGGACCTGATGCAAAGGGCTTAAGTGGAGAGCAAATGCTTTGAGAATGATTGGGGCAGGGAATGTGCGGATGTGCTTTATACAATTGATGTATGTATATGTGTGGATTGTGATAAGAGTTGTGTGAGCCCCTAATAAAATGTAAAAAAAGAAATTGATTAGGGCAAAGAATGTACAGATGTGCTTTATACAATTGATATATGTATAGGTATGGATTGTGATAAGAGTTGTATGAGCCCCTAATAAAATGTTTTTAAAAAAAAGGCCAAGGAGAAACAATTAGACTCTTTGACACTTTTGGCAAAAGAGGACAGAGTCCTGTGTCTGGCTGGCAATACCTGCTTGGAGGCCCACCTTTGTAACACTAAAGCAATGAAGCCTGACCAGACTGTTTGCCTAAGGAGTCAGGAACTGGAGGAGGATCCCGGAGTTCCAGCATTACAAGGCAAAGGTCAAAAGCACCTGTAAAGCCATGCTAATATTGAAAAGAGAATGTGTGATATTAACACATGAATCCAATGGGCCAGCCGTGTGAGGGGAGTGAATGAGTGAGGAAAGCAATGTGTTCTCGGTCCCCTCCGATCGCATCCCCTGTAGGTCCTGAGCCACCTAACGTGAACCAACAAAGCGAGAACACCCAGTGTGATAGCTTAGGTTGTGTGTCAACTTGGCCAGGCCAGGATTCTCAGTGGTTTGGCAGGGAAGACCGAGTAATCCTACATGGTGAAATCTTCTGGAGAGTGTGGCCTGCTTTCAACATAAATGGATGCTGTGGAAAAGCTAGCTTGTTTTTTGCCGGGTCTGGATCCCACATGTGGCTGCTCAACCTCTGGTTCTTTGGCCTTCAGCCAGTGGCCTGCTGTAGGACCTACTGATCCTGTCATCTTGTCTCGCTCTCTGACCTTGGATTCATTCACCTCTGCAGCCTGTCATCTTACCTGCCGATCTTGAGTTCACCTACATGCATCCTGAAGAAGGCATCTGACATCGGGACTTGGAACCTGCCCGCGTCTCCAATTGTGTGAGCGACTTCTTTGATATAAACCTCTCTCTCCATTGACCTATCAGATTTACTGGTTTTGCTTCTCTAAAGAACACAGCCTAAGATACCCAGACAAGAGTTCTTTCATCTATGTTCTGGAATCTGCCAATATACGAAAACAACAGAAGAACAAAACAGTTTGCCAAGCCTACTTGGCTCCAGCAGAAAGCTTTGTTTCGCATACCCCCTATCAACAGATATTGTTCCATGGCAAATGAGGAAAATTCGAATCAGACCCCTCTGCAGGAGTGCGCCCTGAAGTTCTACGGGCCCTCTTTCTGGCCCATGATCATTAAAGGGTACGTTAAGGCTTCTATAGCAAAACCATAGCTGCTGAGGAAACGTGATCATTCCTCCAGAAGGAAGCTGGTGACAAACATGCTTTAGTTCCTGTCTTACTCAAACCCGTCAAATGTTTCATAGTGGAGCTGCCGAGTTTTTCTTAGCACAGCCTATCCCTAGAACAACAGGAAATATTTTGATGATGTGGAAGGATTTGCATCTTGGCAAATGCCAGGGACAGATCACTACAAGGCTCTGAGGAAGGGAAGCCAGCCTGCAGCCCTGGACTTCCATCAGAGAGGACATCTGCGTCTCAGAACATGTTACCGCCGTGCCATTCAGCGGCGGTTTGGGTTTCTCCCTGACTGCAATGCACGCAAGTGTAGAAAACGGAGTCCAGGCCAGAAAATCATTCCACAACTTTTGGTAATTTGCATTAAAATAAAAATTTTCCATGAGCTTTATGAAGTGTGTGTGTGTGTGTGTGTGTGTGTGTGTGTGTGTGTGTGTGTGTGTGATGCCCCATCCACTGGGGCAGATTTAACTAAAAATACAAATCATCCTATCAGTAACTTACCCTAATAGAGGGTTTTCTACTACCTTGATTTTTTTGTTTTTTCATTCTTTCTTTTTTTAAACTATCTTATTCTCTCTCACTATTACTTTACTATCCTCCAACATAGTGGTCTGAGGTTACTGAACAAAAGGTGAAATCCTAGCAGGCAGCTCATGAAAATGAACTATGCCTAGCGAAGGGCCTTCAAGCTTTTCCACACCTTCAAAAGCAGGGGTTGTGAAGTGTTCATTGTGCTCAAGAGGCGATTCTAAGCCAAATGCCCTGGGAAAGTTGGCCATCACAACGATGTTATCAGATGCCTCCAGACGGCGTCTCATTAGATATGAAGAATGAACTGAAAGTGACAAGGAGATGAAGTCTGTTTCGTAAGTAATGGAGAAGCCACCGATAATGCTTTATATGTGGCTGGAAAGCTGATGATTTTCCAGTGGAGAGAGCCCAGTCAGGAACAGAAGGTCCCTAACTAACATACATTGTAAAAAGGCAGGTCCCATTCAGAGGAAGAGGCAAAAAAAACCCAGAAAGTCAGCAACATCCGAAACACTGTTGGGAAAAGGTGTTTCCTGCTCCCTCTGCGTGAACACATGTCACCGAAACCCGTGCCCTAGGCCCCAAGACTCATAGCTCATTGTGTTCAGGTATGTCCAGTACACTGTGCTTGGACAGACAAAGAACTATGTGGAGTTCTTTTAGGAAGTGCTCCCTCTTGCCCGGCTTTTTGAGTGTAAGATTTTAAAAGCAATTAAATTTCTTGTCTTTTTCTCTTTAACATGGCCCAGTGCTAGGAATAGGCACACTGGGCACCTTGAACTGGGGCACTCGTAGAAGAGAGAGAGCTGACAAATGATCCTTGCACTAACTACAAGCTGTTCTTTCTTGTTGTGTTTTGTTTTGTTCCTTGTCAGTGGTTTGTCGTCATCATTGTTTTGTTGTACATGGTTGCTTCGTTTTGCTCTGTCTTGATTTTGTGCATGTTATTATCTCTGCAGATCTGTCAAAATAAGATAGGCTGGATGAACAATTTTGAGGAGAAAACAATGGGACCGACAGTTCCAGGGGGACATGGGATAGGGGGAGGTGGGAGGAAAGGAAGTGGTGTAACAAACCCAGGGACAAGGGAACAACAAGCGATCCGTGGTGGTGAGGTGGGTGTGGCAAGCCTGGTTGGGCAAGATCAAGGGTAATGTAATGAAGAGGAATTGCTGAAACCCAGGTGGGGACGGAGCATGATAGTGGGACAGGAGAAAAGTCAAGGGAAATAGAGGAAAAAGCTGGGAGGCAAAGGACATTTATAGAAGTCTAGATAAAGACACGTACATATGCAAATATATTTACATATGAGGATAGGGAAATAGATCCATGTGCCTATATTTATAGGTTTAGTATTAAGGTAGCAGAAGGACATTGGGCCTCCATTCAAGTACTCCCTCAATGCAAGAACACTTTCTTCTAATAAATTGGCATTCTATGATGCTGAGCTTCCCGACACAACCGCTGAAGACAAAATGGATGAATAAGCAAATGTAGTGAAGAAAGCTGATGGTGGCTGGCTATCCAAAGATATAGCGTCTGGGGTCTTAAAAGCTTGAGGGTAAACAAGCGCCATCTAGCTCAGAAGCAACAAAGCCCACATGGAAGAAGCACACCAGCTTGTGCGATCATGAGGTGTTGAAGGGATCGGGTATCAGGCATCATCAGAACAAAAATATCTTACCAGAGTGAATGAGGTGGGGAGTGCAGAGTGGAAACCCAAAGCCCATTTGTCAGCCACTGGAGATCCCCTTGCAGAGGAGTCTAGGGGAGGAGACGAGCCAGTCAAGGTGCGATGTAGCACCATTGAAAAATACAGCTTTGCTCTAGTTCCTAAATGCTCTCTCCCTACCCCAATATCATGACTCCGATTCAACCTTGCAAATCTGGCTAGATCAGAGGAAGTACACTGGTACAGATACGAACTGGAAACACAGGGAATCCAGGGCGGACGATACCTTCAGGACCAGTGGTGTGAGTGGTGATACTGGGAGGGTAGAGAGAGAGAGAGTGTGTTGGAAAGAGGAGACCAATTACAAGGATCTACATGTGACCTCCTCCTTGGGGGACAGACAACAGAAAAGTAGGTGAAGGGAGACATTGGATAGGGCAAGATATGACAAAATAATAATTTATAAATTATCAAGGGCTCCTGAGGGAAGGGGGAGTGAGGGGGTGAGGGAGATGAGGACCTGATGTCAATGGCCTAAGTGAAGAGCAAATGTTTTGAGAATGATGAGGGCAATGAATGTACAGATATTCTTTACACAATTGATGTATGTATGGATTGTGATAAGAGTTGCATGAGCCCCTAATAAAACAATTTAAAAAAAGAAAGTGGGGGGGGGGGGAGAAGTTAGACAGCCAAGCCAAGGAGTGCTGATAGAAGACACTAGAGGGCTATGGCATGTCAGGGCAAAGGGTAGCATCCTCCTTCACAATCAATAAAGTGTTCAGGTATCAAAATGGCCAGGTCACTATGCTTGGCACTGTAGTTGAGATGGATAAATGAAACCTTAAAGGGGGATGGGGCAGCAGGCAAAAAAAAAACTAAGTTTCAAAATAGTTGTTAAGAGATTAATAATACTGGGTCTCCTCTCAATTTTAAAACTGCGTTTTATATTATTTTAGTAATATCTTAGTGACTAAATACATGTATTTTAAAGTATCTTGTCCCTTGTCTCTGATCTATGAAAAGAAGGCAGCACTATGAACTGTGTTCATACCTGGTCTCATAAATACTGTACATACTCAAGTATAAGCTGACCCAAATATCAATTGAGACACCAAATTTTACTATTAAAAACTGCATTAAAAAAGTGCTGAAAATCTCGGCTTATACATGAGTATATATGGTAAGATGATTTTCAAGAAACCATTTGACAAAAAAGAGAAATATTAATTGTGATGAGGAACACCTGTAGGGAGAAAAGGTCTGAGAGAAGGGAGGAGGAGAAAGAGTCCCCACGCCCAACAAGGGAGCGAAAGGAAATTCACGAGACCTGTGCGGCCACAATCACACGCTCCTTGGCTCCTGCCAAGCCAAGAGGAAGAAGAGCTACGGAGCTGGAGCTAAGGTCCCCACCTGGGGCACCGTTTCAACACGAAACAAGGAAGCGGGTGAGAAGAGTGGGCAGCTGAAACATGAAATGCATTATAGGGGCATAAGAGCCAGGAGCTCTTAATCTCAATGAAGGACCAAAGAAGTGACCTAAAAGCCCTAAAGGATAAAGAAATAGAAACTGAAATATGAAGAATATGAAGGTGCCTTGTGTGTGTGTGTGTGCATGTGATTATCGCTGCTGCTGCTATTTCTACAGCATTAGTCTTGTGTATCATTTATTTATCAAACTGTTCTTATAAACAGAGCTTAAAAAAATAAATTTCAAACTATCAAACATTGGTGTGCTCAAAATACAGTTGGTGGTAAGGTTATTACAAATATCAAAACAAGTATGCACAGAGAGAAAATCTCTTTTTCCCACCCTTGATTATATGTTCTGTTCAGGAGAGAAGAAATTATATATAGACATTCAAGCCCGACATTCTTGTTTGCTAAACATTTCTGTGTACAGACCTAGCTCCTCAGGAGGTCAGTAATCTACCTCAGGGTAAATAACTGTCTTTATCAAATAACAAACACTATGCAGAGAAGAAACATCCACTGACTCAGATAGGCATCTAAGAGCTACGTACTCTTTCAGGGAAGCACAGATATGACAAGTCAATGGGAAACCTAGTAGATGAACTATTCATTCATTCATTCACTGATGATGCATCTATATCGCCTCCCCCCCGCCCAATATTTACTTAGTGTCACCATGCCAGAAGGAGCCCTGGTGGCATAATGGTTAGGAACTGAGTTGTTAACTCAAAGCTTGGCAGCCTGACCCAGCCTCTGTCTGGGAGGAAGATGTGGTAATCGGCTTCTACACAGAGTCACAGCTTTGGAAAGCCTACCAGCAGTCCAATTCTACCCTGTAAATTTGCTATGAATCCTCCAAATTGACTCCAAGTAGGGGGCTGGTTTCTGTCCTTTCAGTTTGGATACATCCCTGGCCCTGTGGCAGTGGCTGTGGAGGTACAGGGCACGGCCAGACAGCAACCCCGCCTTCATGGAGCTGGTTCTGTGTGCTGGAGGGGACAAGCATCAAGCAAATAGCAGTCTGTGATTGGCAGTACTTGAGCCTTCACATAATGTCGACATTGCAGGCTGTCAACTCATCGCAACCCTACCTGACGGAGAAGAACTGCCCACAGGGCGTCCTCCGGCCCAGAAGTAGAAGACCAGGTCTTTTCTCTCACAGCCTCACTGGGTGCGTTCCAACCACCAGCCCGTCAGTTAGCAGCAGAGCACTGCACTACCGCACCACCAGGACCTATACTAGGCTCCTCCTCAAGGGTAATCTTACTGTCTTTGAAAGGTTTTTAACATGAATAGCATCACCTACAGTGTAACTTGAATCCACTGATGTTTAGACTTAATTTCCAAATTACTAGAAACGCAAAGGAGAGACAAAATGCATTAGCGACACCGTAAGGAAGCACTCACACAACCCGGATCTGAAGCCAGGCCGGTCTCGTCTGAGTTCAATGTGATGGGAGAAGAGCAGTAGGCAGAATGCTGGGGGTGGGGGGCAGGCTATGAGATAAATAAAATCTGGGGCCTAACCATAAAAGCAAAATGTGGTTCTTGATGAGACCCTGGTTTAAGGACAGGGATGAGTTGTAAAAGTATAAATGGCAACCAGGACATTCTGAATAAGGACTGGGTATTAGAATGATGAGGTTATACAACTATTGTGTACAGTGTGATAATGGCATGGTGGCCGCGTAAAAGAATCCCTCCCCTCTTTTTTTTCATCTAAGAGACATGCAGAAAATGGCATTTCTGGTCCTTTATTTTGAAATGGTCAGCAAACAAAATAGAAGAATGTGAATTATGGGCCAATAACACTGTTTAAAAGACGAATGAATTTGATGGACAGATGAACAAGCAGCATAAACAGAACAAAATGCGGACAACTGTTGATCTGGGTTAGGCTCCGTGCGTGCTGATCAACCATTTCCACTTTTCCACGTGGTTGCAAATTGGAAAGTAGATGGTGTAAAACTACTGCACAGTGTGCTCTTGCAGAATCTAACGACGGGCACTGAGCACATGCACATAACAGAAAAGGCGTAGTCGCACCGAGCCCTCCGGCCCATGTGATCCTCCGCAGGCAGAGTCCGCCCCGCAGCCCGCCTTACCTCAATGAGAGCCCCCTTCTCCCTGTCCTCGGACTGCTTGGCGCTGTCCAGCTCATCGTGCATCTCGGAGAGCTGGTCCTGCAGATCCCTGATCTCGGTCTGGTGCTGTTCTCGCTCCATCTTCACCTGGAACAACCTGGCGTGGAAGGATGCTCATCAGAAAGACGTCTCCAGCTCTGCTCATTTTCAGCCAGCCGGACTTCAGACTTTCAAGAGTCAAGCAAAGTCCATGGTGGCCTCAAGAAGCCCACCCCTCCAATGCCGTGTTCTGCACTCGGCAAGCAACTGTCTGACCTGAAAGGGCACCGGGGAGAACCCAAGACGCCTGTCTAATTTTTCCAATAAGTGAGAAATGAAACCAATCAAGTGTATATACTAATGAGGTTGTACAGGGGGCACTTATTCCCGGAAAGTAGATCATAAGGCACTAGAATTTGGACATCGATCATGAAGAATTGACAAAAAAGAATATAATTCTTAAAATATAATTTGGACTCAAGTAAATTCTGTCCTCACCACCCCCACCCAGCACGCTAGACCAGGAGCATCAGCCAGGGGCAATCCCGCCTGCGGCCGGTGTCTACACATCCAGCCTCGTTCACTTAGACATGGCTGCTACCTGCTGTCACGATACAGCAGCACAGGTGACAAGGACGATATGGTTCACAAGTCCTAAACTATTGATCTGGCCTCTGACAGAAAAAGTTTCCCAGGCTGTGCTACAGCAAATTTATAAGCCTTCCATTCTTTTCCTCTGTTAGGTCTTACTACACCCGCAGTTCCTTATTTGCTTTCCTTACGAGCTTCTTTGCTGAAGCTGGCTTCCATGAGTATGTTAAAAAGCAAGCGCTGTATTGACAAGCACAAGTGCATTCAGATGCTCCCCCTCATTATAATATCCTGTTTGTCTTGTCTGCCCTTCTACATCTCCTTCCTGCTCAACCTTTCACTTAAAACCTCTCTCTTCACGGTACTGTGCATTTTCACCCTTAGTTTTAGAGCCTTTTGTCACCAACTTTAATACAGCACAAAGAAGGGGCCACTGGAATGTGGCTTTCCCCTCCCTCCAGGTTCAAAAGCAGCATCAACCAAAAATAAAAATAAAATAAAATAAGAGGCATCAACCCTGGGCACGTGATAAAACTCAGAAGGCAGAGGATTCCGGAGGCCACGCCACATGTGCTTTGTTTGGGGAGGCTGTGCCCCAAGATCCTTGACATCTAAGGCTTCAGGAATCACCTCTCGGGCCTCGCTGCTCCTCGCTGACCTGCCACGCCATGCACTCTATGAACTAACACGTGGCAAGACAGGCTTCAGAGTCGATGCAGAATTGTTTTTCAATAATTAACCATCCTGCTGACGCGTATCTGCTTCACAATGTCGTAAGGGCTGGAGAGGGGAGCAGAAAGGTCAGGAGACTCAACTATAAACACTTGGAAGGCTGGGAAGTGCTCGACGGACAAGGAGGCTCTGCTTCCACGTGAGGACCCCAGAGCCCAGGCGGGCCGGCGGCGCTCAGCACAGAACTTACTCCTCCAGGTTTCTGCAGAGGTCCTCCTCACTCTTCTTCAGCCGCTGCTGCAGCGCCGAGTTCGCCTCCACCTCATGTGCATGCTGGCTCTGCAGCGCTTCTAACTTGGCTCTCATTCGCTCTCTCTCCTCTCTGATGGTCTGCTGGTTCTAACAGGAATAAGCGTGCTTTTAGGGTACCTTCACTGCACATTAACCCAATCCACAAAAGCCTACTTACTGCTCAACTCAAACTTCTGGCAGCCTTCTGAATGCCAGGCCTTCACACTCGTATTATCAAACAATCTAATCAAACTACACAATAAGGCCTAAGAGTTCGCGACCAGAAGGATTATGAAATATTTAATGGGCATGTTGTACGTAAGACAAACACAGCTGAGCCTCACACTGCTATTTCTATGACTTAGCTCAGATGGTTCACATTCATTTCATGTTCTGTTGACCTGGGTCCTGAGTCCAACAGCTTTGCTTTTGTTCTGTCCAAGTTAATGGCCCTCTCGGCCTTCGCGTCTAACAGAAATCAAGAGTTCTCTGGACAGCCGCAGGCAAATGTATACGGACTTATCCATTCTTCACTTCGCCTGAATACCTCCATGCGCTTATCAGAACAGCCTGGTTAACCAAGGCAGGAATGGGAAACATAATGTAAAGTGGGGGGAATAACATACCTTGACTTCTAGTTGAAGCTGTCGCTGAAGTTCAGCCACTTCTTTGGTCAACTTGCTTTTCTGTTCCAACAGGTCTTTGATTTCAGATGAAGAATTAGAAGCCTATAATTAATTGCAAAGGCATCCTAATTTAAATACCCAGGATGCATGCTTTTACTCCGCCCCTTCCCAAAATACAACCAGAGCAGCAACAGACGAGATACAACATTAAATACCATAAGACCCAATGCAAATACCAAATACTCCCTCTAGAGAAACCCACCTGAATTTACAGAGTCTCTCATGCTGGCCCCTTAGGCACTACAGTGAATTGTTCCCACAACACTTCCATGCTCCCAGCAATGACTTGATGAGCATCTCACTACTATTCCGCTATAACGAAGACTTGCTCAAGGAGCAAATTCACTGGGAGGTCTTTGTGTGTTCTATGGAATGTTGTTAGTAACCAGACTACCTTGAGGCTAAGTAAAATTTGGAAAGCGTCTCTAAAATAAATTCAAGATCATGGTTCATGTACCATGGATACCAATGGATAACCACAACAACCCAGTGAACAAAACGCAATTGTAAATAAATTAGGGAAAGAGACCCCTTTAGCAATTTTAATGACAAAGCACCCCAATTCCGCGCCAATGTTTCTCAGCAGTTAGAGAATTGCTGCATTAGGAGATGATGGGCTGTCCGAAAGCAGGGACCATGGTTTATACATCCCTGTATCTCTAGAAGCCATTTAGTAAAATGGTTTCTCGTACATTTAGTAAAATTAAACAATTGTTGAATTCCAGTTCTAGACTAGATCAAGTAATTGATTTAGTTTCCACTAAATATATGAAAGCTAGAGAAAATCGGGAAGACAATTGTTTCCAGCGCTGACCCACAGCCGGCACGGAGCCATAGCCCTTCGCAAAGGAAGCACGGAGGCCGCTTGTCTCACATTCACACTGACCGCTTCCGGCGGGCAGTCTCCACGCCCACAGCCCACAGAGCGAGGAGCAGCTTTCAGATACAGGAAACAGAATGAAGGTTGAAGACTCTAAGGAAACAGATTCCAGGGCCAGGGTACTGGAGAGAGAGAGAGAAGAGCACTCACGTGAAGAAGCACGAAATAGCTGCATAAAACACTCCTAAGATTTGTGTAAGCCGGGCCAGATTCTGGGCAGACTAACGGAGAAGAGGCATGAAGTGGACAAGAACGGCACAGAAGTCAGAGGGCATGCCAGGCAAGCACTAAGTCGGTCAAAGAAGAGATGCGATGAAGACCCTGGCGTTAGGTTGGACCTACCAGCAGAGTAAGAACTACAGCTAGGAGGGAGGGCAAAAGCTTACGATCCAGACCAGACACAAAGACCCCCAGGGGATCCACAAGAAACCTTACATTCTCCATTCTTCCATTATCTTTTCATTACATTTTCCATGAACTTTTGAAGCCCCCTCATACAATGCAGAACCTATAACTTCTCACTCTTGATGGTAAGCACACAATTAAAAACAAGCAAAAACCACAGGCAGGCAAAGACGTAACAAAGCGACCAAAGAATAAGAGATAAAAAAGATCAGAGAAGCAGAGGATGATCC
Source organism: Tenrec ecaudatus (assembly GCF_050624435.1). NCBI lineage: Eukaryota > Metazoa > Chordata > Mammalia > Afrosoricida > Tenrecidae > Tenrec > Tenrec ecaudatus. Next base: position 118,571,164 of record NC_134543.1, on the reverse strand, counting down.
AGATACACTATATGTACGGAACAAATTGTTCAAAATAGCATGTGTTTTTTAATAGAGGAAACTACAGACAAAATGGATGAAAAGATAAACTACTTCAACAGATTTAATTCTAAGAAATAGACAAAAAATAAACATACAATGGACATTGTCAATGGACATTACAGAACTAGAAAACAGTTATCTCAATTCAAGAACTCACTGAAGGGTGGGGGCAGGAAAAAAAGGTAGCAGATACCAAGGGCTCAAGCAGAAAGAAAATGTTTTGAAAAGGATGATGGCAACATATGTACAAATGTGTTCGATACAATCAATGTATGGATTGTTCTAAGAGCTGTAAGAGCCCAATAAAATGCTTAATAAAGAAAAAGCACTCACTGGATAGGTTTTATATAAGACCAACATAGCCAGAAACATGACTAGTAAATTGGAAAACAGCTAAATATCTGATACATGGAGGAAAATATAAAACACAAGTACATGAAAAGAATGGACCATCAGAGAGTGAGGGGCACTGTGGAAGGGACCTGACGCAGTGACTGCTGAAGAAAAACTTCAGTCTCGGTCTGAATTACAACTCAACCTAAAGGAAACAGAAACCCTCACGAGTGACCACCTCGTCAGTCAATAACACCATGATAAATGGAGGGAAGACCGAAGGTTCCCACGACTGCATTTTGCATGTATCCACAATCTACAACCACGAAGGCCATAATCTAGAAACTCTGACATGACACTGGGCAAATCTGCTGCACCAGAATTTGTACAAGTGTTCAAGAACAACGATATCTCGTTGAAGACTGGGGTGCGTCTAAGCCAGGCCATCGTATTTTCAATGTCCTCCACGTATGTGAAAGCCGGGCAGTGACTGAGGGAAACTGAGGAAGAAGGGCTACATTTGGATTACAGTGTTGGTGAAGAACATCCCAAGTGCCATGCACTGTTGGATGGATAAACCCATCCGTCTTGGGAGAAGTACGGCCAGAGTGTTCCCTAGAAGTGAGGATGGGAGGCGCCATCTCTCGTAGTTGGGGCGTGTTTTCACGAGGGACGAGTTCCAGGAAAAGGACACCAGCTTGGTCGGGACGCAGTGAAAAGGAGGAAGACCCTCCAGGAGGTGAACTGATACCGCAGCTGTCGCAAAGGGCTCAAATACAGCAATCGTGAGAATGACCCAGGACCAGATGGTGTTCGGTCGTGTTACACAATCGCTATGAGTCAGAGTCAACTCAACACCTAACAACATCCAAGGATCTAAAATTTATTCACTGGAATCTGGAAAGAGTGGAGAAAGGGAACGTGTGAAAGAAACAATTAGAAGGGGAAAAAAACTAAGAATTTTTGAAATCTGATGAAACTCATCAACCTATAGATTTTTGGAGCCAATGAACCCCAAATGGAAACAGTGTTTAGGTACACCATCTTTAAACTTCCAAAACCGAGAGACAGACACAATCTTAAAAGCAGCCCGATAGAAAAGACTTATTGCCATTAGGAGAGCACTACACCAGGAGTGATGGTTGGCTTTACCGTGGAGCCTCTGGGGATCAGAAGACGAAGAAAGATCATTCTTAGAGTTAGGAAACAACACCTGTCAACCAGGAGAGCTTCAAAACTGTGAATCAATTAAAGTCATCCCAGACAAACACCATCTGAGGGAATTCACCGCCAACAGAAATGCCCGGCTGACAGGGACAATCCCAGATGAAAACAGAGGTACAAAACACAAAGAGCACACCAGCAAAGGGACTCCATCTACATGGGAACTGCATACAACCTCTCCAATAAAAATGACGAACTCTGCGGGCAGGAGATGGAAATAAATGAGGAAGACAGTCCAAGTGCACGAATAAGAATATTCAATATCGTGAGCACGTCAGCTTTCTCAGATGTACATAGATACATTCCATACAATCCCAATCAAAACTGCAGGAGGCTGTGGGTGTATGCTTAAATGGATAAACGGAGTCTGAAGTTTCGTGGAAAAAACAGCCACGACAATCGGGAAGAAGGACAAAGTGAGAGGACATACCTTCCTGTATGTCCAGGCTGGTGATGAACAGCAGAGCAACGCGCCCCTCACAAGGAGAGCCAGACCAGAAAGTCAAATGTTAGAAAGTATGCTAGACTGGGACTTGCTACCAAGGCTGATGTGTAAATTGTTTCAACTCCTTTGTGAAAGCATTTGGCAATGTGTTAGTGCTAAACACATGCCTACTTTATGACCCAGCAATTGTATCCCTAGTACAGCCAAGAGAAATGAATGTGTTTGCCAAAAGCAAAACAGAACCATGTATAAGAATGTTCACAGACACGTAATTTATAACTAAAAATGCCTTATCAAGAGTAGGGAAAAAAACTATCGTGTATATGGCATCTGTTATTTAGATAATTGCATGTCAGAAAACAAATGAAGCGGCTGATCTATGCAACAAGTCAGATGATGATCACCTCCACAAGGAGGTGACATAGCTGACTGGGAGGGGCCCGAAAGAAATGTCTGGGGTGATGAGAGTGTTATTTATTTTGATTTCGGTGGTAGTGGCATGGCTATATAGACCTATTTTTAAATTACATAAGCTCTATAACTGAAGTCTGTGCAACTGACTTTATTAAGCTATGGCTCAAGTTATGCCCAAAGCCCATGGCGTGGCGTTTCCAAGGCACGGCTTTGGGCATACATACATCTGCTACAGAACTTTCAGAACAATGGGGATTCTAGATGCCTAACTGCGGATGGGGTTTTTACCCCTCACCTACTGCATGTCTGCAGAGAGCAAACAATAAACCAATGTGCACTGGCTACGTGGGTTTTCTTCTTTTCCAAGGTGCAGTAGCTACATAATTTCATGTCAACTTGAAGATTTATAAAACTGTAGCGGTGGAATCTAGCCTGTCAATCACGTCACAGCCTGATGGTGACTCCTTGTGGGCATGGCCTTCTCATAAGGAAGTTGCTGGGAGCCCTGAGATGCGGCCACCGCCACTGGATCCATACAACTTTGCACTCACCAGCCTGTGACCTTCCTGCATTCTGCATCATTGCATGTGGCAGCATGAATCTGAAGAGTCTTCGAGACTATTATCGAACTTACGGGCTTGAGTTGGATGGGGTTGGGATGTTTTTTGATGCATAATTACTTCTTGATATAAAACTCTTACATATATATGAGTGTCACTGGATTTGTTTCTCTTGTCAGCCTGGCCTAACACAGATGGGATTTCTCTCCTATAATAAATAAAGACCCTAAAAGGGCACAGAGTCTATCAGAAAATACTTGGGATTTTTTTTTTCACCTCCATGAAAAGAGAACTTCAAAAAGCTGGTGGGGAAACCCCATTATCTTTTAATTCTACTTTTCTATAAACGTTTTGAAGACGCCTGGTACCAAGATGATGCTTTCAAAGAGAGGTGGCTAAGCTCCCACCACAGAGTGGTGAGAAAGCGATGGCTGAGGGCCGAGATTAGAGCGGGCTAGAAAGGGCAGCCTCTCGGTTCACATGCTCTGAATGTAGGTGTGAGTTGTGCTGATGAACTTGAAATGAGCTATTTTCCACCTAATTACTCCCAACTACAGCGATTCAAAAACAAAAATCAAAAGAAGCACAGAATTTGCCCGCCTCCCTCCATTTCCGCAGAAAAAATGGGAGCAATCTGTGGTCAGAAGGTGCAAAATCCAGCCCAACAGGGAAGCTGATCTTTCCTAAACAGAACCTCAACCTGCCTGGTCGCTGTTTTCTCCTATTGCCGCAGCCCAGCAGGGACTTAACAGTCCCTCCTAGGAAATCACTTAACTGACACCAAAACAGATAAAACTCCCAAACCTTTGCCAACAAATAATCAGATTCAAGGACTGGGGGCTGTTTGAGAAAAACAAGGGCAACTGAACAGTCCCTGCTCTGTGAGGGTTGCCAACAGGCTCCGGGCCCCACTCCTCTTCTCTTCATCTCTTACTTGATTCCACAGCAGCTGCATAATTGGCCTCCCTGAGGGAATGCATTTTCATGAAAACAACACTATTCATTTCTGTTCAAAACCCATCAATGATAGCCTATCACCTACAGTCTGAAGTGGAAGCTTCTTATGTGACTTCCAAGACCCCTCCCATCCAGTCCTGCCCACGACCCTGGTTCTATGCTAAACCACCTCCAGCTCCCTGTAAGTGACAAACAAGCCTCTTTCTATCAGCCCTTACCATTCATTCCCTCTGCCTTTCCTTCTTCTCCCAGAGAATTCCATGATCTGTCGAGACACCATCAGTGTCATCTTCTCTAAAGACAATATCAGGAAAAGTCTCTCCTTGGGCGCTGCAGATGCAGCTGTGAGCATGCTCAGGCTTCACAAGAGGCATGGCCTCCAGCTTCTTCCAGTAGCTAGAACCAACCAGTAGAAAGTCTGGTTGGTCCCGAAAGAGACCAGAGTCTGAGAAGATTGCCCGCCATGTGTACCACAGCCTGTCGCTGATGGTGAAGGGGAACCTGTTCAAGAACAGGTGGATTCTCATGGTACACATCACAAGATGAAGGCTGACAGGGCCTGCAAGAAGCTCCAGGCTCACCAGGCTGTAGACAGGCTCATCCTGTCTAAGACCAAGAAAGCACCATGAAGCACTACTCTATCAAGGCCAAGAAAGAAGAGCTCATCGAGACTCTGCCCAAGGAGGAAGAGACCAAGAAATAAAACTCCCTTCTCTTCCCTGTACACAGTGACCTCGGCAGTTCTATGGATCAGCCACCCAATACAAGCCTTGTCGGCCTGCCTCTCAGCTTCAAAAAAGAAACTTCCCCAGGCAGAACTGGATGCTCCTAGTCTAGGAAGCACAATGACACTCTTCACATCAAAGGCCAGACGATGCAGTCTCTCTTCAAGACACACAGGATGATCTTGCAGATTCGGAAATCCCAACCAAAAACAATTCCCCCGAACAGTGAACTAATTTTTATAAAGTACCCAGAGCTGCCTATGGGCAAGGTGGGTGACTTGAAGCTTCCCCAGTGGGAGCAATTTTACACATCACAGTCCTATTTGAGAATAGAGTAACAATCATGGGTAAGTCGAGGGCTAGGGGAATACTGGGCACTCGAGATGATTTAAAATATCCTGTACACAGATTTGCAGTTACAAAAGAAGCTATGGATGGGATTCCTGTTATTTGTCTCTAGGTATCTTCTTCTTTGTCTTTTCCCCTCTTCTGTAGAGAATTTCCCCAGCGAGGGAAAGAGGAAGACATGGAAGTGAGGGCTGCCTCCCCACTGACGCTGGCACAGGACTGAGGACCACATGCTCAGTGGGGCCCCTACAAGGGGCTTCCTTTCTGAGCACCAGGTGTGCCTAGCCTGCACTGTTGCTCATCCTATAGGAACAGACTCCTTAACAAAAACATCTCCAAGTCCCAAATCAAATTCAATGCCATAAACACGAAAGGCGGTGTATTGGTAAAGCAATGTGACACCAATCCGTTCCTCCCAGCACCAAGCTGAGGGTCTTCACTAGTCTCTGTTCTTGGTCTTCTCCCCCCATGATGTTCCAGAGTGTGGGTCCAAGCCCATTCACACTTACCTTCTGAATTTGCTGACAGTAACAGGAGGGCTTCTCCATCTAGTTACCTCAGCATTATTGTTGCTATAATGCTCGCTTTCCCTTCTTAGAGCAACCCTGGTTGTTGTATGTTGGGCTGCTAACTGCAAGATCAGCAGTTCAAATCCACTCCCCCACTGAAGACCGAACTTTGTACACCCATAAAGAGTAACCATCTCGGAAACTCATAGGGGCAGTTCGAGCCTGTCCTGTAGGGTCGCTGTGAGTCAGCATTGACTCGATGGCAATGAGTTTGGTTTTGGGTTCCCTTCTGAACTTCCGCACCTTGTCTATTTCAGCCTGTCCGAAATAGAGCTTCAGAATGTTTGAGGACAGTGGATAAAAAGACAATAGGGTTTTACATGTATATAAAACACCTTAACATTTTTCTGAGGGGGGGGGTCAGAGTGCAAATTATGAACGCTTTACAGTCCCTACCTTAAGCATCTGCTCCCTACTTCGGGAACCTCCCATTTTCCATTATAGACAAACACACAGACCAAGAAACAACAATTTGTTTACCACATGCCCTCTGAGGTGCTCGAGGCAAAATACCAAACTTTCATTTACTTGGTTATTTCCTGCGCCACTCCCGGCTGCTCGAGACTTTAATGTCTGGATTTTCTCAAAGACCAGGTTGACCTTCCTTTTGGTAGCATCTTCATTATCGGTGCTTCTGGAAAAGAGGAAGCAGAGGTTACACTGAGGGCCCTGGCTCCAGACTGGGGGAAGCAGCATTATGTCACACTCCCTAGTCTTTCGGACGATACGCTGGGAGAGCTGTGAATGAGCTAAGGCTGCAGACAAAGCCAAGGAGCCCCCGTGGTGGCGTGGCTTAGGCGTGGGCTGCAATCACAGCTCCTCGGGAGAAATGAGGCCAGAAAGGCGCTCGGCCTCGGAAACCCTCCCCAGCGTCGCAGGAGTCAAGATCGGCTCCATAGCGTGGGGCAAAGTGGCGTGAGAAAAGGACTGATGGAATGTTTTCCTCCAAGGAAGTAGCCATATGTTGTCACTCAATTTGAGAAAGACATGCCCATTTCCAAATATGTGAAAGGTATGATCACCATATTCTAACCACTTCATCCAGTGGGGCTTCCAGAAAAGCCCAATGTTGTTTGATGGAAATGACTCATGTTTATTACAACCAGAAACTTCTCTTCCTTCAGACACACACACACAGTTTTAGTTTTAAATCTTACACTGAGAATGATCTGAGCCAAACTTGTTTCGTGGATGTTTAAAAATAAATAAGTAAATCCCCAAGCCAAGGCTGCCAACACAGCGCCCTTTGTCTGCGTCCATGGGTGAGTATCAGATAAGGTTTCACTGACTTCTTCGTACCTTCTACCACACCGACTTGGTAATGAGAAGAAAAGGACTCACAGTTCCGTTTCCTTTCATAGGAGCCTCATGCTAAGGTCTGTTTCACTGGTATCTCAAGAAAGTCTGGGCCAGAAAAATATAGGAGTTTTTTAAAGGACTTTTTTAAAAAATCAAAAGGTTTCCTTTCTTAATCTTGACAGGGAGAAAGCCTTCACAGGGAGATATAACAATTAGTTCCTGGCTAGACGATCTATGCGGGCTTCTTTTTCTTTGTCTCTCTTTTTACAAAAGGTGCATCTGGTATTTTGAACGTGGTCATTTTGTCAGCCGTACAGCATTGGCAAGCAATTGTAGGGCTCTATACAAAAGTACAAAGGGCATGGATACCAGTGAGTACCATATGTACACTTCAGTAGAAGCCAACCCAAGTATCAGCCGAGGCACCTAATTTTACCACTAAAACAGCATGAAAAATGTGCTGAAAACAGGGAATCCAGGGTGGATACCTTCAGGACCAAGGGTGTGAGGGGCGATGATGGGAGAGTGGAGGGTGAGTGGGTTGCAAAGGGGGAACTGATTACAAGGATCCACATGTGACCTCCTCCCAGGGAGATGGACAGCAGAGAAGGAGGGGGAGGGAGATTCCGGATAGGGCAAGATATGACAAAATAACAATGTATAAATTACCAAGGGCACATGAGGGAGGGGAAAAAAAAGAGGACCTGATGCAAAGGGCTTAAGTGGAGAGCAAATGCTTTGAGAATGGTTGGGGCAGGGAATGTGCGGATGTGCTTTATACAATTGATATATGTATATGTATGGATTGTGATAAGAGTTGTATGAGCCCCTAATAAAATGTAAAAAAAGAAAGGGAAAAAGGAAAAAAAAAGAAAATGATTAGGGCAAAGAATGTACAGATGTACTTTATACAACTGATGTATGTATATGTATGGATTGTGATAAGAGTTGTATGAGCCCCCAATAAAATGATTTAAAAAAACCTTTATTAAATAAAATATCAAAATTTTAAAAATGTGCTGAAAAAACTTGGCTTATACATGAGTTTGTACGGTATTTGCCAAATGACTTTCAGTCATGTTGTCTAAAGTTTTGTGTTTTATGGTTTTTTTTTCATTTTTATTCATATCTGATGAAAGAACTGAAACAGAAACTTCAAATTCCAGAGCAGTTACTATCTCAGCTAGTATCTAGTATCTAGTCCAGCAGTCAGGGCTGGACACCAGCTGACTCAAACCTCCAAAGGCAAGTGTTGAAAGGCCCGCTCTTCAATGACTCATGCGTGCTTACACAATAACGAAAACAGGGTCTCCGGCCAGTGTGCGGAGAGAGGGAGAGGGGGGGGGGGAGAGAGAGAGAGGGAGAGGGGGGGGGGAGAGAGAGAGAGAGAGAGTTTGTGTGTGTGCAACTTCTCCTTAAGGGGAGACAGATTACTTCTGGTTGCATAGGAGAAATCAAGGTGATGGTAGGTTAAACCAAAAATCCAACAGTAGACATTCCAACATTCCTCCTGTCTTGGCATTTGTCCTTAAGATTTCATAAAGCATTATTTTAACAATATATTTCTAGTTTTTAAGGGTTTTCTAAATTTCTCTCCCCACCCACCTCCTCTGCATTAAATAATATTATGGAACCTCCACCCATCGATACTTAACTCCCCTCAAAAGTCTCAAAAGGAAGGGAGGGCAAAAGGTAAAGTCTCCAAGGAGGATTCTAAAACCACCACCAGGAATTAAACTATATTGCTCCTTTAAGGAAAAGGACTTACCCTTCTTTGAGGTAATTGTAAAGTATCTGCTTGGCAGTCTCCTCATTGGTCTGTTGAGTGAACTCTTGCTGGCCTTTTAACAGATCTGGCGTGGCCTGGAAGACAACGTCCAGTGTGAGACGGATCACAGGATGGTCTTTGCAGGACGCCGGCAAAACCCTGAAGCAGAGGCTTTCTCCGAAACAGCTCCTCCGGTAAGGAACTTAACATCACCCAAGTCCACCTCTGATTAGTTGAAGATCACATGACCCGAGGGCTGGTGTGAGCCGGTGATGTAAACAGTGCCCGGCCCTGTCTGAAATTATTATCAAAGCTGACCACTGCCATTTTGTTTATTGCTTCAGCCAACACACTAAATGTGTCACTTAAACTCCATCACTTCAGGATTGACCTAATTTCTCATCACTGGCCAGCCATTGGCCCTCTCACTCAATTTCACAAAGAGAATGTGTATCTCCACACACACTAAGCCCTGAAGCTCCCTAGAAACAAACTCTTCACAGGCTTCGGGTGTGCACACACACAAATGGAAAAGCCGGGCCACTGCTGGGTGCTGGCTGAGGGACTGCCCAGAGAACACAGTGGGAATCTTCTACTTTTCAACAGATTTCATTCTACGTTGTGAAATGTGTATCCTCAACATTTAAAAGAAACACACAAGGAGTTCCGATGGCATCATGGCTTACGTACTGAGCTACGGATGACCAGGTCAGCAGTTCAAATTCACCAGCTGATGCAGGGGTGAAAGATGAGACACATGGTCTGTTCCTGGGCAGATTTAAAGCCTCTGAAAGCCACAAGAGTCGCTCTACTCTGTCCTACAGAGCTGCTCTCAACCAAGCGACTCAATGGCAGTGAGTTTTGTGGGTGTGGATTTTGTTACTGTTTTGAGGTAGCCACAAAGGAGCCCTGGTGACACAGTGACTAAGCACACGGCTGCACACAGCAAAGTCAGCAGTGTGGCCCACACACACCCCCTCCCCCGACAGAACTGGCTATCTGCTCCCATTCAGTTCACAGCCGTGAGAACCACGCAGGGCAGTTCGAGAGCCCTACAGGGCAGTTCTACTCGGTCATATAGGGGCGCTAAGAGTCAGAATCTGCTCCACACACAAAACATGAAACTATACAACTGTCAGTAGGACACCATCCGTCCAGAAACACCCTTTTACACAGCAGCTGCGTCCTTACTGATTACAAATCGACGTGGCCTCCTGCCTCGTGAGCGCATCATCCAAAATCATGTAGAAAGGAAAGGAGAGCGCGCGCAGAAAGGCCCGCACAGGGCTCACCTGAGTATCTGAGGTGGAAGGAAACGTCTTCGCTGATATTTTCTTGGCACTAGAATCCGGCGACTTTGCAGCCGCCCGGTTCTGCAGCATCACAGTCACGGCAGCTGTTTTGATTTCCTCCTCCTTCTTACCCTGAGCGGGCAGCGGGGAGGCAGGCATCACTGTGCTTGGCAGCGGGGAGGCAGGCATCACTGTGCTCCCTGGGCTCTCCGGGTCTTCGTGAGCCCTCCCCGGCTCTTGGTTCTGCTGCGGAGACTTGGGGGACCCACACAGTGCGCCCCGGGTCGCCTGCTGCAGCTTGGCAAAGGTGCGGCCCCCGACCTGCTTCCCGCGGTGCTCCTGCGCCTGCGCCTTGGGCGGGCACACCTGGGAAGGCCGCAGGAGGTGCTCGCTGGACTTGCCCAGGTTCCGGCTGAATTCGCTCAGGTACTCCGAGGTGCCCTGGAGGCCGAACGGGAAGGCGCTGTCCACGCTGCGGGACCGCTTCCGGTCTTCCGGGTGGATCCGGTTTCGCTTCCCAGCCCGGCCTCTTCTCGGAAGGCCAGGTTTCCCGTCAAACTTTTCGATCAGCTCATCCACCCCGGGAATGGAGCCCGTGTCGATGTCCCGGCCGGTCCCCGGCAGGAAGGGGATGTACCTTCGGTTCTCGTGGCGATTCACGCTGTCCGCGCAGAGGGCGTCCGCCTGGTCGTCGAGTAAAAACTTGTACAGGCCGGTGGCCGAGGTGGGGGTCGTGCAGGAGGACGAGGACCGGTGGGACCCAGCGTCGTCCGGCGCGGGCCCGCCTGAGTCTTGTCGCCGGATGGGGAGGACATCGGGCCGGGGTTTCCTGGCCTCGGGGTGCGCGTGGGGCCCGTGCGTGGCTAGCAGCCTCGCGCTGGGCGAGGGCGCCTCCTCCGCGGGCCCGTCCCTGGCGCGGCTGCGCACGTTGACGCACAGCGACGCGTGCTTCCGGGGGTCGTCCATGTGCTTCCGGGAGTCATCGATGTGCTTCCGGGAGTCGTCTACCATCACGGAGCTGCACAGGCGGATGGCTGTCACGCTGGAGGTCGCCGCCGGCTCCTCCGACGGCGGCCTCGCGGAATCAGGCTGGCCATGGGTCGGTTTGGGGAAGGAAGCCCCTGGCTTCTTGTCGTTGGTCACCTCTGGGGTGAAAGTTTTGAGCCAAGTGCCCTCGAGAGGTCGGTGGTTTTGTGGGTTCAGCTCGCTCCTCTCACGGTCGTAGGGCGGCAGACGCTCTGGGGGCCTCTGAAAGTTGAGCGCGGGCGCTGGCCTCATGGGCCCGTGTTCCAGAACCCCATTCTTGCCCTCAAGCAGAGTGGCTTGTTTGGGGTTCTTCGGTGCAGTGCTCGGGGCATAGGGGTTTTCTGGGAGCTGCTCGTCCTCGTCCTCAACCCCAGGCCTGTTGCTGGCATGCGTCATCGGCGGTGCGAACGATGGCCCGTTTTCAGAAAGAGACGGGCCTGCCAGGCACCGCTCGGTGTTATTCAGGACGATGTAGGGATGGCCATCGATTCCTTGCACCCTAATGCTGACGCCATAGGAGCCTGCCTTCCCATGCTGGGAATTCCTGGATTTTCTAGTTTCGTCACTGGCCAGCCTCAGATGGACACCATATTCCTGTTGCACATGTTGATATTCACCGAAATACACTTCCATGGTTCCCCACTCCAGCGACTGGGGAAAGAGAAAGTACAAAGGAGGCATTGTTAGGGTGAAGACCATCACAGGCATCAGGGGGAAACTCTAAAGTTCAAAGAACACAGCACTTCAAAGAGCGGGGCCACTTGCAGAACCAAAGGTTGGGAGGTGGCTTCCTCTGACGGGACTTTCAGGATTTGCCCCTGAGCTCCCTCACTGGGCTGGGGCGTTTGTCATCGAGGGCTTGAACCCTGACCTTGTGGGAGGTGGCTGACGTAATGACCTGTTGCCTTTGGCATAACTTCATTATTTTCTCCCTTAGCTGTTTTCTTCACACTCTATGCTGTTGAGTTTTAACCAATAGGATATTCCAGTTCCTAGCATTTGAGAATAAGGTACTTGTCCATGAGTTGAGGGATTCCAAAGCACACCATTTTCCTCCCTTATACTGTTAGTGTACCTGTTAAAACCACGCAGTCACCTTTACACCCAACCCTGCTTGAAAAATTTTAGTACTTTTTATGGGGAGGCGGGGGGCGTTTAAAACATGTCTGCTTTGCAGAATCAACTGCTAGTAAGGCAGTCAGTAAATGGCCAATAATCATTTTCAGTATTTCTTTTCCCCCTTACCAAAGAAGTTTGCTTAGTCTATTGATCTGCAAAATGATGAAAACTTGGGGCTCTTGTTAGTTTCAGATGGATTGATGCCAAGAATCACTGCTTTCACCATTTGGGTGTGGACCAGGACCCTATCAGATGACTGTGCATCTGATCTGAGGTCATGAGGCATGACACCCTCCCTCGGGGCCACACCGTGAGACATCCTCATCAGAAATCCACTTCTACCACATGAAAACCATCAAAGGATCCAAAGAGAGCGTTAACAACAGGTCCCAATCTGAGGGAACTTCAGAAAGTTCGTGGAAAAATGGCATCAAAAGACAACAACAAAGCCCACATGGAAGAAGCACACCAACCTATCCTGACACCATCACTGAAGACAAAAACTGGTGCATAAGCAAATGCAGTGAAGAAAGTTGATGGTGTCTGGCTGTCAAAAGATATAGAATTTGGGGTCCTATAGGCTGGAAGATAAACAAAGGGCCATCTAAGAGAGAAACAACAAAGCCCACATGGAAGAAACACACCAGCCTGTGAGATCACAAGGTGTCCAAGGGATCAGGTATCAGGCATCAAAGACGAAAAAGAAAATCATAGCACTCTGAATGAGGGTGAGTGCAGAGTGGGGACCCAGGGCCCATCTGTGGGAAATTGGACATCCTCTTGTAGAAGGGCCAAGGAGGAGACAAGCCAGTCAGGGTACACTGTAGCAATGATGAAACATACAATTTTCCTCTAGTTCTTGAATGCTTCCTCTCCCCACCCTATCATGATCCCAATTCTACCTTACAAATCCACCTGAACCGGAAGATGTACACTCGTACAGATAAGAACTGGAAACACAGGAAATCCAGGACAGATGAACCCCTCAGGCCCAGTTGTGAGAGTGGCGATACTGGGAGGGTGGAGGGAAGGTGAGGGAGAAAGGGGGAACAAATTACAAGGACCTACATATAGCCACCTCCCTGGGGGACGGACAGCGGAAATGGGTGAAGGGAGACATCAGATAGTATAAGATATGACAATATAATAATTTATAAATTTTCAAAAGTTCATGGGGAGGGGGGAGCAGGAAGGGAAGGAAAAAAAGGAGCTGATACCAAGGGCTCAAGTATAAAGCAATGTTTTGAGAATGGTGATGGCAACAAATGTACAAATATGCTTGACACGATGGATTGTGATAAGAGTTGTACGACCCCAATAAAATGATTTTTTTTTAAAAAGACATTTTTCCATGGAATTTTTGAACAGTTGCCTTCTAACAGTTGCTGCAATAATTTTGCTATTAAGGCCTTAGGAGTTTTCTTACTATTCTGGGGTCACTCATGTGACATCTTTTCTCAGGAAATCATAGATGTGGTGCACATTTTCAAATGTGTTTGCACACAGCTTTGCAAAGTATGAATCATTTCATTTCCTGTGACTATCTCTCACAATTTAATTTTGTTTATTTGTGCTCTCCTCCCTTTTGATTAGTTGTATGTGTGTTTGTGTATTTAATTGCTGTTCTCTAAAAGAACTACCTCTTAGAGTTAGATCTTTTATTTGTAATGTTCTAATTTATTGGTTTCTAGTTTGATCTTTAGTTTTGCTTGTTATTGCTTTCTTCTATTTTGCTGTCTTGCTTCTCATGTCTTGACTTGGAAGCTTTCATGGATTTCATCTATTTTTGTGATATATGGCTGTCAGGAATTATGTTGCCACCAGCTCAGAGAGAGGCCCAAACATCAGGAGCTCAAAAGAACACCATCTAGGGCACCGTACGCAGCAGTTCTGCCCTGTCCTTGGAGGGCCATTATCAGTCAGCATAGACAATGGCAACAGGTCAAGTTTTGGTTTAAATCATTGTTGTCTGCCATTTTGCCAGAACAAAACCACACAGAAGGGTCCATATTCATTACTCCTGTGCCAATTCCAATGAGTTCATTCCATCTATCATCAGAATTATATGCACATTTTAAAACAATTCACCAAATTCTTAATTACACTAAAAGAAGACGTAATGAATGCCTATGAGCTTGTGCATCTACATAAACCCCTTCCTTTTCCCCAGAGGGAGTCCTTTGTGAGTTTTAGCTGTTTTTTCCTAGGGCTAACCCAAGGCTCTCATACAGTAGAACTGCCGCTGTAAGTTTCTGAAACTAACTCATGGCAGTGGTTCTCCACCTTCCTAAGGCCGCGACCCTTTATCACAGTTCCTCAATGTTGTGGTGACCCCCCCCCAACTGTAAAATTATATTTGTTAATACTTCATAACTGTCACTTTGCTACTTTTATGAATCAGGAGTTGTGACCCACATGTTGAGAACTGCTGCCTTATGGGAATAGCCTAGCCTCTCTCCCTCTGACGGATGGTGGTTTCAAACTACTAACCACGCCAGCAGCCTAACAGGTAATCAAGCTACTAAGCCTCTATGAGTAAGAATCGACTCAATGGCAGAATTTGGGGTTTTGGGAACTCCGTGCTGCTATACAATATACTGAGCTATAACTCATTGACTTATTTTTATCTATCTTTTGACTTCCTATTATGATATGATACATTATAGATACATTCTATTTCTCATTCCACTAAGCTCAAGAAAATCTAGAATTGTTCACACTATTAAGACTACATATGTATTGCTCACCAAAGAGCCAAGTTGTACATTATAGTGATCTTTCCTACATAATTTTTAGCTCTTTTAGAGTTAATCCTTGATTTTTTTTACCCAAACTCACACCTATTGCCACCAAGTAGAATTCGAACTCTTAGCAACCCTATAGGAAAGAGTAGAGCTACTCTATAGTGTTTCTGAGGCTCTATGGTGTTCCCATAATCTTGATGGGAGCAGACTGCCATTTCTTTCTCCCGCAGATCAGCTGGTGGGTTTGAACCTGCAACCCTGTTTCTAACAATGTGTAATCACGATACCCCCTGGGCTCCTTGTGTCTTATGTACCCATCTTTACATACAAAGATCCCCAGTTGCACAGTGGGATATGAGTTGGGCTGTTAATTGCAAAGTCATAAGTTCAAAACCACAAGCTGCTCCACAAAGCTTTGCAGTCTGGGAAACCCACAGGTGCCGTTCTACTCTGTCTTATTACGTGTCTATGAGTCAGAATGCACTTGATGGCAATGACTTTGAGAGGTTTCTGGTTTTTGACATCTGTAAATCCCTCCCTTGCTATATTACTCATCTGCTTATGCTTACCAGTACTAATTTCCAGAAGACCAAAATATCAGCTAACGTGGTCATCTTTCCCCCTGGTAATAAGCGCTCTCTATAGCCCTTCATCCCCTTACCTTATTTTAGGATTTAATTGTACTTTCTTTGGCTGCTACTTGTTTCCTGAATTTCATATCTTCTTATTTTAACCGATTGGTTCAGCTTACCTTCAGTAGCTTTCTACTCAAAGCTCCATGTGAGTCAGCTTTTTGAGTCTGCTTTGTTTCGTTTGTTTGTTTGTTTGTTTATTGTACAGCCCCAGTCATCGGAAGTGCCATACTGCCATCGAATCGACTGCGACTCTATTTTTTGACTTATAACCCAGTTAGATAGCAGCTCTAAGTTAGAAATAAATTGTCCTCAGTTTTTTGAGAGAATGTTACTCCATTACCTTCTAGCTTTTAAGGATGCTAAGAATTCTGATGCAAATTTTTTTTCTTAATGAGTAACCTGTTCGTGACTCTGAAAACTATTAGGAGCTTTGTTTTGTGCAAGGTGGTCTGATCTTTCACAATGACATACTCAGATATGGGTCTACTAAAATTGACTTCATGTACACTAAAATCACACCTTTAGTTTTATGAAATGTTCTTTAATTATTACTAAGATATTATCCTGGTTTTCCCCATTATTGCCAGCGGAATATCTTGTATATTATTTGGACTGAATCTTCTGGATCACGTTTCAAGCTTTCTTATTTTTTGTACTCTTCTATTTTTCAACTATTTCATTCTACTTTTGGAAACATGCACCCTCAACATTTAATAAAACCTCAACCATTTAATCTGCCGTTTCCAGCTTCTATTTCATCTATGCCCTTATTCTAGAAACGAAGTCTCTTATTTTTGTTCTGAGACTCAACCTTCTTTTCTAATTTCTCTCTCTCTCTCTCTCTCTCTCTCTCTCTCTCTCTCTCTCTCTCTCTCTCTCTAGCTCTGTCTCTCTCTCTTTCACACCCACACCCACACCCACTCTTCTGCTTTCTGCACCACTTCTACCTTCTTCAAGATGGACTTTGAGGGTTTCCCCAATATCACTCATTATGGCTGGTGATAGTTTGGCTGCCTGCCTCATCATGTCACAAGAGTGAAGCCCTCAAAGCAAGCTCTCTCTTCAGTTAAGAATAAAGAGGGCCTTATTAGCTAGCTGGTGAGCTTCAACTCAGTAGGAAAAGAAAAAAAAAAGGTGCCAAGGTTTCTACTGAGAGACCAGCAAATTTCAGCAAATGGGTACATTTTTTTCTGGAGTTCAATTTCCCATGGCTGGATGGCCAGCATGCAGAGGAGAGCCTGGAGGGTTAACTTCTCCAGCTCTCAAGGCTCTAAACTAATGGCCCAGACTTGGCCCCTGGCAAGACCTTTCTGCACTGCCAGATGCCTTCCTTCCATGTCTGCTCCTCTCTGCACTCCTGCAGAGGGATTCCCCCACCTCCACGCAGCTGCCACATGGGGCTTGCAGCATCTCTGGCTGCTACTTCAATTATCACTCCTCCTTGTGCTCTTGAGCCCTTGGCTCTGAGGGCTCCCCTGCATTCCTAGTCTTAAAGGCTTAGCCGGTTTTCTGCATTCCTGTTCTGTAGCTTTAGTGGGACTCTCCGCAGGTATTCCATGCGCCTGCTTTTACATTTACCTAGCTTGATAAGGCTGCCCACATCTGCGAAACGCCTTGATTCTATTCAAGACGGTACAGCAAAGGAGCGAGCTTTCCACATCTTGCTGGTGGTTTCCAGGCAGTGTTGGCGTGCTTTTATTCTGGCTCTCCAAGAGAGTTCTTATTTATTAAAGTAGATAAGGTATTTTTCAAATAGAGGAGCACAAGCAAATGGATTCAATGGAGCAGTCTAGTGGAGTTGTGTTGAGGAGGTGAAAGGTTCCTATTTTTCTCACTAGCCATTTCTTCTTAATCGACACCGACCGACTCTGATCAAAATAATTCCCCCAACGTGTATTAATAAAAGTTTGGTCCAAGGCCCAACCCTCTTTTCCTCTGGAGCGGCTGCTACGCTAGTCAACGCCAATTACCTTTCCATCTTGGAAGGAGGCCACCTTGACTGGTTGCAGACTTCATTTCCCATGGGTAAATTAATCTGCATATTTGAAATGCACGAAATGTCCACAGTTTACATTTCCTTGACAAGAAACTTCAATCTAATATTTTCACGGAATGACATACCCCAGCTGGGCACTGCTGTCTTCAGCAAATGTGGGGTTGCTTCCCAATCAGAGTGTAAACACTGAATGAATTAATGAATTTAAGGACAGCTGTCCCCCATTTTCAGCGGCTAGGCTGAGTGAGCTACCAACAGAAGAGCTGGGTCAGGGAGAAAACCCACCCAGGGGCTTACATAATCTGGCAGTAAATGCCGGATGAATTGCCAGGATGCAACATTGTGGTGCTTGGCAAATGAAAGTGGTGTTTTGGAGTGGAAATAATGCTGTTGGGAAAGAGGACTAAATGATGGTAATTGCTTTAGTTAGTGAGATCAATGAGTGTGTTTGTGAAGACGAACAAAGAGCTAAGTGCTTGGAAGAACCTCGAACCAAAGCCAGATAGAAACAGTTGCCCCACTCTCTGGGCCATCACATGTTACCAACTGAGCACAGCCATCAGTCATGTAAGGTGTGTTCCCACATTCCCCCCTTCGCCACTCTCAGTCTTAGGACCCCTCCATGTCCTAGAAGAATGGGCATCAGCCATTCCAGAGGCCAAGATGGTTACTGAGAAAACGGGCCCTTCCCTCCCAAGGGAAACAGTCGCCACCAGCCAAGGCCCAGGCTGGCACAGCAAGCAGCCAGCAAAATCCTTGGCATAGCGAAGAGATTCCATTATAGGTTTGTATTCGATGACTGCTTCCTTGTTACTGCACAAGTCATTTAAAAGACCGTTTAAAACACGGGTGGGAAGCTGATGAGCCTTGAGCTTCAAATCCAGAGCACAAGAAAGAGCCACAAACCAAAAGGCTCCCTCTTTGAGAGTGAGGCCCATGTCAGCCGGTGATACGTGCAAGGTGAACAGGGGGCCAAACATGGGCTCCTAATAAACGTGTTGGTAGGACTGGTGGGAAGGCATGTGTTTGGGAAGAGAAAGGATCCATCTTTAGAACCCCAACTCAATATGAGCAACAAATCAGTGTTGAAAAATTGTAATCTTAGGTTTCCTCTGATATGATACATGAGGTAGTCTAGCCTTGCTAAACTTAACTTTGGTTTTTGTTGGTTTGGCTTTTCCCTTGTGTGTTGAGTTGTGGTTTCGGTGACTGCTCACAGAGCAAATTAATTTTCCATTCAACAGTTCGACGTGTCTTGTTTCTTCACATGCGTTGCAATTCCCACGATGTAACAGCACTCTTCTCCCTTCTTCCCCAGATGATTAGTCCGTCTGTCTTTCCTGCCCTTCCTGCCTTCTGAGCTTTGTTTGGAACAAACACTGCCCACAGGTCCCCTGTGGTTAATTGTTCTGAGGAGTGTGCCCCACAGGTCTGGTGCTCACGTCACAGCTCTGTCTGGCAGCGTCCCTTCCAGGCCTGAAGGGGATTTACGGGTTACAGTGGCAGGATTCCACTAGTCCCTGAACAGGCTAGTACAGCCTGATCATTTATCGAAACTAACCTCCATGTGCCATCTATCCATCGGTCAGGTCTGTCCTGCAAGGGGAGGAAACTGACCAAATTTTAACAACCTCCAAGCAAATGTCGTCACAAACAGACAAGCCTTCAGGATTCCCTGGGAAATTGCTTTTTAAATAAATGTTTAAGTTTGAAAATCAAAGCAGAGTTGCTGCTTCCTTTATACTATTTGGTGTTATTTGAATTTCAGTACAATTCTTTAGGTCTGATGGTGCCCTGGTTGCGCATGGGGCTGGTGACCAGAAGGTCAGCAGTTCAAAACCACCAACCGCTCCAAAGATAAGCTTTCTGTTCTCGTCAAGATCTATAGTCACAAAAGCCCACAGGAGCAGTTGTGCTCTGTCCCAGAGTTGCAGTGTGGGAATCGCCTGGGTGACAGTGGGTTTTTGGTCTCTTTCCGTACCTGGTTAACGCATGTGTTACCACTTCCAGTACCTTAACTTCCCAACTTTACTTATAAAACTCAGTGACTGGTATTGTATATTGCTCATACTCGGGGGGCGGGGGGAAATACCGAGTGTTAAATATATATGTGAATTACTCATCCTTTTCTCTCCTAAAATAATCCTGAAGGTTCTTCCACCAAGGCAAGGCTATCTAAATTATTCACAATTCTGAAGACAAGAAACAGCAGAACTCCTAGGTGCTAGGTAGACATAGCCTTTCCAACCCCGAGGTCACTGCCATTTTCAGAAAGGCACTAAGCTGATGGAACTAAGATGTTAGAACTGGAAAGGTCGATGTTTATGGTTCTATAGAAAACTCAAAGCAAGTAAGGTCTCTCCCTGCTGCCATTTTGCACCCTGGGGGAAGGGCTGGGCAAGCTGACACCGACTCGATTGTAACTCATGGAGACTCCATGTGTGTCATTTCTTACACGTCGATTGCCAGGCCTTTCTCCCACAGCACCGCCTCTTAGGAGACTCAAACTAATCTTTCTTTTACCCGCCAAGTACACTAACCATTAGTACAAGACAGCGACCACGAAAATGTCCAGAAAACACAACTCTCTGTTTTAGCATGGTTCTAAAATGAATAAAAACTAAGTGATATTCAATTATTTGAATATTGAAGTCAATTGACTTCCAGCTTCCTGGGTTCATAAATTTAAGACACTTGAAAGAACCCTCAATAAACGGAAAATTTCAATAAACGGCACTTTTTCGAAAGGCAAACATTTTTGGAGCATACAGTAATAAAATTCATACGTGGCCTTTCTCGCTGGAAGTCTATGAAGGATACTGAAATACAGAAACTCCCTTTTGAGAACTCTCATACATGTTTTGATATCTAGACCTTTCAAAATGTTACTCTTTTACCCCACCTTGAAGAAATGTTGAGTTGTTTTTTTCTTGCTCTCATAGATTTAAAGTCCCCAACCATATATTTTGTCCCTTACCATGGCAGCTTAGCAACCTTCCTTCCACTTCTCCCACCCCCACCACAGAAACTCACATCACCTCAGGCCAATCACATACACTGGGAGCCCTGGGCAAAGGAGCCTGGTGCCGGTGACGTAGTGTTTATGCACCAGGCTGCTAACTGCAAGGTCAGCAGTTTGAAGTCACCAGCTGCTCCAAGGGAGAAAGATGAGCTTTCCTCTCTTGGAGAGTTAATCTCAGAAACTCCCAAGGGCAGTTCTCCCCTGGCTTACCTGGTGGCCACACATCAGCATCGACGCGATGGCGGTTGAGTGTTTTTGAGAGAGCCATGCCCAGTAGTCCTCCACACCTGGAGAAACTGTGCCTCAGGGTAAATCCCGTTTACATTTCAAATCTGTGGTTTTCCTTCTTGTTTAAAAGCCAGACTTTCATTGGGCAGTGGTCATGTATACTTTAGTATCACTGAAACATGGAAAAAGGTATGCTGAGAGGGAGATCCCGTAAGAACTCTCATCTGTTAAGCTCATGGGAAAGGGAAACAGAGGTACTGTGTGTGGGTTGGGAGAGCGCAGATGGATGGGTCAGTTCCCAACTCTGGACAAATGTTTTTTTTTAATCCTCTATTAGGACTGTTTTCCATTTCTAAAGTAAGATGATTAATGATGACGCCATAGGGTAATGGGAAAGATTAATCATCTACTGTGTGCTAAATGGAAAATAACAGGGTTTCCCTTAGAGTTGATCTAAGAGATCACTCCTGCACTTTCTCCACTTTCGAGATTAGGGAACTCGGATACTTAAATCATTTCCTGGCAGGTCTCCCCTGAGTCAGGAGCCATGCCAGAATTTAGATCCGACCATCTCGGAAATCCCTGCAGAGGCCAGCTAGGAGTCAGAATGGGGTTTGAGTGTCTAAGACCACTTCTCATTGTCCCTTCTCCACAGGGTCTGCTACAGTCATGCTCACATGCTAACTGGGCAGCTATGCACCAACACCGATCACGATGTCCCACTCCACTGGAGTGCCCGGCAGGCAGGCTCCTGACTGCCACATCTCAGCTCAAATATCACGGGCCTTCCTCTTTGGCATCAACCCAGCCCTGGGGCCGGTGTCCCAAGCACAGGAGGCACTGAGTGAATGAACAAATAAACCAGGTTCAATAGACACAGGACTTTCAGTTCCCTGCTAAATGTGCACAATGTAAAGGAATTGAATAGTGATAATCAAGGTGTTTCCACAACAAATCTCCTCTGTCCATCCGTCCCTGGAGCTCACCACCGCCTCTCTGAAATGTTCATAACACCTAGAACTAGATCAAGGGCCTCCTGGGAAGCACGCTCCTTCCACCTCCAGCCTCCACATTCACAGGGTGGGTGTGTTCCCAAAGAGGGCCGGGGTTATAGGTTATCGCCATTTCTGGGAGGAAGGAATGGATGCTGTGGAATTCCAGCAATGCCAGCTGTACCAAGCCCAGTTCCACCAGGAATCCTCATGCACGGGGGTTTCTACAGGGCGGATTCCAGAGCCGAACTATTCTCCCTGGGATAGTGCGTGCTGTCTGCAACATACCACGACCCCTGGTCACTCAAAACATGAGCCAAACCAGGGACCTCCGTCCATCTTTGTCCTCGGCAGGACAGAGTAAAGGAATGTTTGAGCGAGTGGCCAAGAAATCTAGAAGCCTTGGGGGAGGGGCCATGCTGGTAGGCGTCTCATGGACCGCCCGTGGGTCATCAATTCACAAACTGATCAAATCGTCCCGGCAGCGGCAGCGTGTGAGGCATATGTGCGAGGAAGTTCCAGCAAGGCGGTGCTGTAAGTGAATGTGCTCTCAGAAGCCTACTGAGTAAAAGACCCCACAAACCCACTCACTGCCCTAGAGACCATGCTGTTTCTGAGATGATAACTGTTAGTGGGAGGAGATAAGCCCACTCTTTCAGCCCCAGAGCTGATGTGGTTTCAGACTTCCCAGCATGCAGATCTCAGCTCAACTGGGAACAATTACCCACCAGGGCTCCTATAGGGCACCACAGCACAGCCCCCTGGGGTTGGTGAGGCTGTAAATCTTTTGGAGTACAGAAAGCCTCAGGTGGTGCCTTTGGTTGGCAGCCCCTTGCTTCACCTGCTGTGTCACAAGTGATCCTTGAATAAAGGAAAGTGGTCCTTATTGGCTTTCTTGATTTCTAAAGCAATCAAACAAGTACACACACCTCCACACACACCCCTCCTTTCATAGTCTGCTCTCCACCTCCTGACCCAGGTTCCCGAGTAGCTAAAACTGCTATTAGGAAAAGCTCAGTGTCCATGCTAGCCGGCTGCCCTGGACGGGTTTCCTCTTCTCCTCCCCCTCTGCTGATTCACCATTCCAGACCAAAACAGAAAGAAAAAGGGGAGGGGAGGGGAAGGTTGACCTCACCCAATTCGCTGTGAATGAAGTCTCCGTGGCCTTGCTATCTTATATGCTTTCAAAAATAATGCTTATGAATACCACAACTGCGTTCTATTGATTGACAAGGAAGGTGTTTTGCTCACCCAGAAGCCTGTGCACAATTTGGCAAAGGGGGGGGGGAATGAAAAGTATCTTCAGACAGGCAACAAAGTATCCTGGGAGAGATATGGCGTGGAATGTGGACGAGGAGCCCACCTGAATGACCTTGGAAATTCTCGAGCCATTCCGTGGCATTGGCCTCCCGTTGTCCTTGTGATCTCCCTCCAGAACGTCTGCATGTCAGACTCTCTGTTGTAGCAGCTCGGACTCACCCCACGACTGCGTATGCCATACTCGTTTCCCGGACAAATAGAGGCTTGGCGTTTTGTTTGTTTGCGGTGGGGTTGGATTTTCAATATCTATGGATTGCTGAAAAGTAGATTGTACCACTAAGGAGAATCAGGCCACTCAACATCCAGTTGGTTTGGCTTAGGAATTCTGTGCTTCCAATTTATAATGAATACTATGTTAGATTTTAGAAGCGGGCAAGACTTAAGAACTGCAAATCCTTTATGAATATTAGCATCAACAGTTCCATACATTTTTTATACCATCTGTAACTTTCACTCCACGTTTCATATTATTAATCTATAAAGAATTGATTAATGTGTGCTAAACTGGTATTTCCTGTTGAAATGAGCAGGTGAAATGGAATTAAATGATCTTTTTTAAAAAGAAAATCTCAAATTACATTTGGACATAAATGGGGCATGCACATTTAAACAAGCACACCCAAATAAAATGGGTGTGGGAGAGGGAAATCTCCTTTCAATGCCAGAATTTATCTGTATCTGTCTGGACCCCTCTGACGTCTATGAAGCCTGTGGGAAGGCAGACGGTCCTGGGCAGACTCTTGAATGTGAGCTGCCCCCTGCACGCATGATCTTCACCGTCTTTCGCAGCTCGTGATGTGATCCAGTCCTTTAACCCAATTGGAAACTGAGGTGTCGGTTTTGTAAACAACAACAGTCAAGATGTGGACACTGTAGCGTTTGGGGGTCTGTCTGTATATTCTTTCCGTATCCATGTGAACCTAGATATCTGACATTTTCACTCCTTTCCGAGCACATTTCGCTCTTTTCGAACATGTAATAGCCCACCCAGAGCCTATACGAAGCCTATTTTGTTAGAAATAGCTGTTCACAAGCACTTGTAGAATTTAAGACATTTTCCTGGGTGTGTTTTTCTTCAGCCACGTCTTCAGCACTGCTTAGTTCTACCGTTGTTCTATGCAAGCTTGTGTAATTATTAAACATAAAATATATTTCATTATGAAAATAAGACACGAGGGGGCTTCAGAAAGTTGGTGGGGAAATTCCACTACCTGTCTGTCCCATGCTTCCACAAACTTTTTGAAGGATTCCTCGCATGTTTACCCAAACTACTCTGGTAGCATTGTGTGGTGTTTGCCTGCTAACCCCAAGTCCGTGGTTCAAAATCCCCAGCTACTCCTCAGGGAAAGACGAAGCTCCCTGGTCTTTGTAAAACTGTATAGTCTTAGGGACCCTATATATCGCCACAAAGAGTTGGAAGTGACTCAATGGCAGGTTTGGGGTTATAAAGCCTTCACTTGTACAGTATGCCAAAATATTGATATACTTTAGGGAAAGTATACTTTAGGAAAATTCAAAACTCCTCAGTGATCACTTAGCATTTCCTAGCTTCTGTACAAGTATAAAACTGTTTGTAGTTCTTAGGTTAGCATAAGGCCAAGACCATGCATATTCAACACAACACAATTCTAAGATCAATGTAACTGAAATTCAGAACACTAATTTACCATTCAAGACACTGCTCATTTTGTTGAAGCCAAATGACTGGGCAAGGTGCGGACCCACAGGCACTGAGGATTCATGCCGCTCTTACAGTTTCCTCGACATACATCTCCTTAAGGTTCTTTCCTGCAGGACTCTCTGCTTAAAACTATCATGGAACCTTCATTTGTACAGTCACCAAAATACCAACCACCTCGTGTATGGACTCAGTCTGCCTCAGTGCTGTTCCACTAGCTCGTGAGAATTAAGACTCGAATATCACCCGACACTCAAACTGTTGTAAACACAGGCACTGGACTCACTGTCTCATGCCCACACCACACCTTCCTTACTAGACCACCAGCTCAGTGTGGAAGCCCCGCTGAAAGGTTTAGCACCATAGCAACATGCAAGCCGCCGTGTTGGCTCCATGCTCCTTAGACAATGGATACGACCCAAGAGCGGTGACTATACCGGAGGGGCGCCGGCCAGAAATCAAGCCCAGGATCCTGAGCCACCAACATCTTCTGGATTTCAGTGGGAGCACCTTGTGGTGACGCCTGTGGTTTGAACCCAGAGGCCATGCCAAGGACAAAGATGTGGCAGTCTTCTTCCTTGATGATTGTAGCCTTGTTGGAGAACGTGGGGCGTGTGTGTGTGTGTGTGTGTGTGTGTGTGTTGTGTGAGAGAGAGAGAGTCACTGGGGGGCGGGGGAGGGGGTGTCAGGCACTGTTCTACTCTATCTTAAAGGCTATGAATCAGAATTGGCAAAATGGCGACAGCCTGCTGAAAGATTCTGTAGCCAGTAGCTCAATGATTAAGAGGCCAGGAACCTCGTGACACTTACACTGTAATGGGAGAGGTGGACAATAAGCAAGTACCCTCATGAAGTGATGGGGGCTGGGGGCCCACTTTATTCATTTATTTATAATCATCTTACTGGGGGCTCTTACAGCTCTTATAACATTCCACACATCAACTGTATCAAGCATATTTGTACATATGTCGCCATCATTTTCTAAACATTTACTTTCTATTTGAGCCCTTAGTATCGGCTCCTCTTTTTTCTCTCCCTCCCTCCCTCCCCTCCTCCCACACTCATGACCCCTCGATAAATTATTGTTGTTTTCATATCTTACGTCCATTGCTGTCTCCCTTCACCCATGTTTCTGTTGCTCATCCCCCTGGGGTGGGGATTATGTGTCAATCATTGTGATTAGTTGCCCCGACCTCCTCTCCTCCCCCCACCTTCTCCCTACCCTCCTGGTATCACTACTCCCAATTATGTTCCTGAGGGGTTTATCGGACCTGGATTCTATGTTGTGAGCTCTTATCTGAACCAGTGTACATGCTCCGGTCTAGCTAGAACTGAAAGGCAGGACTGGGGTCAGATAGTAGGGGTGAGGAAGCCTCAAGGAACCACGGGTATATTGTGTGATTCATTGGTGCTTTTCTGCTCCTTGGCTGACTCATCCCTTCCTTGTGACCCTTCTGTAAGGCGATGTCCTATTGTCTACAGATGGGTTTGGGGCCTCTGCTCTGGCCCCCCTCATTTTCAACAATATATTTTGTTTGTTTGTTTGTGGTCTTCTGGTGCCTTTACCTAATTCCGTCAAAACCTCATGATCGCACAGGCTGGTATGCTTCTTTCATGTGGGCTTGTTGCTTCTCTGCTAGATGACCACTTGTTTACCTTCAAGCCCTTAAAGACCCCAGACGCTGTACCTTTTGATAGCCAAGCACCATCAGCTTTCTTCACCACATTTGTTTATGCACCCATATGTCTTCAGTGATCATGTCTGGGGGGTGAGCACTGGGGGCCCATTTTAGATGCAGTGGTCAAGGAAGGCCTCTCTGAGAAGGAACCTTTGGATTTGAAAGGTGATGACAAGATCTTCGCAAGCTGTATAAGCACCAGTTAAAGAGAATGCAAGGTAGGGCTCCTGGGGGGTAGGGCGTGGTGTTCTCGGGAATAAGGTTACCTGTGGGTTACCTGTTGGACTGTTAACCACAAGGTCAGCAGTTTGGACCCAACAGCTGCTCTGAGAGAGGACGATGAGACAGACTGCCTCATCTAGGGAGCAGTTCAACCCTGTCGCAAAGGTAGGCTATGAGTTGGAATGACTCAATGGCAGTGGATGGGTGAGTATGGGTAGGTGGGGGATGGGAGAAACTCAGAGGATTAGCAAGAAGAGCCAGTGTAGCCAGAGCACAATGGAGGACAAGGCAGACAAGTGGGCAGGACCCACATCCTGGGGCTCTTGGGGGTCTGGGCAGAGCTCTGTGGATTTTGCTCCAGGTGTTTAGTCACCAGTGAAGAGCAGAGATGTGACTTGAAATCAGGCACTGCGTGGGAACAGAGTACCCAGGGAGGGAATGGGCGGGAGTCCTGCCAACGCACAGAGTTCCACCAAGGTTACAGCCCAACACGTGTCCGAACTATTGACGTGGGCCACATCAGCAGTCGCCCGAAGCGCAATAATCTGTCCAAGACAAGTAAACTCGGGGACTAGGTGAGCCAAGCTAGGAAGTGGCACCGCGATAGACGGGAAGACCGTGTGGGCTGAGTTGCTACACCTGCTGGGCGTGGACCTGCAGCGACTGCCCCAAGTGGGGCTGGTGATAAACGCAGAGATCACCCATGCCTGAGCCCCAGAATCCTGAGTGCTTTTCACCAGCCCCCCCTGGGAGTCCGTGCCGCCCCGCTGCAGCACTAGGGTGGCAGGGAGGGGAGGAGAAGGCAGGGCTGCTATGAACGAGCTGACAGTGCGGCTGGTGGGATGGAAGGAAAACAGTAGTTAGTGTCCACGAAGCCTGAGAAGGAAGGCTCGGGAAGGAAGTGGTGCTGAGGAATCGAATGGGACTCCCGGCATCCTGGTGGGTTACAGAGCAGAGCGGTCGTGATGGACACCAACCAGCAGGCCTGTCCTCTGGGGTAATCTCTCGCTGGCAGGTTCAAACCACCAATGTTTCCGCTAACAGCCTGGGGCGAGCCAGGCGTGCCACCGAGGCATCTCTTAGGGAAGCGTGGTCCATTAAGCCTAATGCTGTTAATAAGTCGAGGGAGGTTAGGGCTAAGAAGCATTCCTTGTATTGGGCAAGTTGGAGAGCCAAGGTGACCTTGACGAGGGCTTGGTCACTGACGTGGAAGGCATGTAGCCTGACCCGAGGGAGCCGACAGAGGAATTGCATGAACCTGTTAGCCCTTTCGGGGAATTTAACTCTCGCTGCAATTAAAACATCCGAACTAAAATCTGCCTCCCAGGCCCACCCTCCAACCCCAACAGTGACATTTCTGCTATGTTTGTTTTCTCTCTCAAGGAGCTATTTACTAGACCCGGGGAGTGGGGGGGGGGAGGTGAAGATGCAAATGAAAGGCATTATATGGTTTACACACAGGAAGGTTGAGCCAGATCCTTAGCTAATTTGCGGGGAGTATTACTTTTTCCCCTTCTATATCATCCACCTGGCTGGCAGGTGCCTACTGTCCTGCGTGGCAGCTGGACCTCGGAGGGTATGGCAAGAGCAGCTGACCAGGTATGGTCTGTGTTTAAGTCAAGCCCGCTGCTGCCCCTTATGGAAGCACCCTTTTGCCCTGGTAATGCCAGAGAGGATACGGGCATCGTTCCTTGTCCCTCTCCTCTCTTCTCCAGAACCCCTTGAGCTATTAATGTACACCCCGTCCTCAGGGATCTGTCCAGGGGCTACTCCCACAGAATCACACTCTGAAGAGAAAGAACTGTTTTCAGGGATCATCTGAGACACACCAGCTTCCATTAAAAGAGCCATTTGGATTAAAGTTGCCAGTCTTTAGTCCCAACCTCTGGGATCCATGCCCATGCTGCGGCACCTTCAATTCCCCTGCACCAATAACACAACAACAGCAATCCTGGCTACCAGCCTGCGTTGAAATCCACAACCTGAGCCCTGCTGACTCTGTCAGGTAAGTGTAAGATGCCTAACAGCAAGGGCAGTGGTTCAACCCCCCCAGCCGCTCCCCAGGCGAAAGATGGGGCGATCTACTCCCATAACGATTGACAAAGCCCACAGAGGGGTGCTGCGGGTCGGAACCAGTTCTCCAGTAGTGAGTTTTGATTTCTTGTCTTTGTTTGTTCAAGCCCACTCTTGGCATTGGGGCCTTCTCCTCTGTCCACTTGCCCCACAACATGCAATCGGTGAGTAATGCTTGAGTTGCAGTAATAATAATAACTCTTAAGTGCTTTTATTATGCACCAAGCACTCTTCTAAGTGTTTCTATATTAAACATTAACCGATTCCAAATGGTAACTAACGTCCAAAACCAACCTCTGGACATTAGCCTAATGTTGAACATTAACAAGCACACTTCCATTTGGGTGGCTGCACTGATGACCACAGACAGGGAAAGAGAGAAAATGCAAAAAAACAAGAAAAGACTAAAGTATTTAAATGCCGGGTTGTTCCCATGGGATTCCATTAATGAGTTCCATTTGAAACCAAATGTGATCTCTTTTCTTACACAGATTTCCTCAGCAGAGCCCAGCTGTGGAGGTAACCACTGAAGCCCTTGACACTTCCGCCCATTCTCCTGAGGGAGGAGGCAGGAAGCAGGTACTCTTATCCACACAGGGGATACGTTGCAAAAGAAAAGGGGCAATAAAAGTTTTTTTTATTTTTTAAATTCCACTACATAAAAAATATCACTACAAAGAAAGTGGGGGTGGTCACAAAAGGGAGACAATGACAGGAAGTCCCCCCTTGGCAGCCATCGGGTTGGCTTTATTGCCCTAGTGAATCACCCTTCTGGAAAACAGAGTGCCATACGTTTCCGGTGGGGGGGGCGGGGGGAGGGGTTCCTTTGTCACCCAGCCCTGTGACAGTTCATGGTGACTCCTCTGTTTGTACTTTGTCCAAGGTGGGCAGGTAGTTGTAAGGACAAGACGCGACATCCTGGCTCAACAGTAAAAGAAGACACCACAATCCACATCACTGGGGAAATCTACCTAAGACACTCAGCCCTCTAACTTAGACCTCCTGACAGTCGCTCACGTCCACGTGGCGTGCTTCTGGTCTGCAAGGTCCTGGCACACACTCACAACCTGGAAGGGATGCTACTACTGTTCCCAGTCGGATGAGCACCCAGATGCCAGGAGGACCACACAGAAGAACCGGGACTTAAACCAGGCCTGGGCCATCCATTCCAGTGCACTCTGCTACCCCCTTCCCAGTGTGCTTTCAGCATAGGCTCCTGGTCTAAAGCAGGGTCAGTGTGTTGGGGGAAGGGATTGGTTTACTCCTCTCAAGAGGTATGTACAAATCTTTCCACTGAGAACTGTTCCTCTATCTTTTGCCAAGCGTGCCCCATCAGATGTTGGCATAGGATTCCTGAAGAAGGCCTAAGCTGGGTGAGTTTTCACATCTAAAACACTGCCAAGGACTTTACCCAGACCTGACTTTCCATCACGAGACACAGTGGCATAGTGGCTACACATAGGGCTGCTGTTGCGAACTGCAAGGTCAGAGGTTCAAAACCACCACCCATTGCTCCAGAGAAAGACAGGGCTTTCTACGCTCAAAAAGAATTATGGTCTTGGAAACCCAGAGAGGCAGTTCTACCCTTTCCTCTGCTGGGTGGCTGTGAGTCAGAGTCGACTCAATGGCGGTGCTTTGGTGTTCCCATCACCCATGCATTGGTAGACGAGGAGGCCCATTTAAAGGCAGAACTGGACTTTGGGGAAGTGACTTAAGAAGGCCCCTCTCAACGGCTCAAAGGGTGCCTGTGTGTTCTCTGCCTAGAATGGGAAGGAGGAGGAGGGAGAGAAGTTGGTAAGAATCCTGTCATCCAACAGCACAGAAGGCAAAGCATCTGAGATAAGAAAATGAATTGTTCACAAGTGTTTTCTAACTCAGTCTCTGATCACGTGGTCTTCATTTTCCCGTGTCCCTCTTTTAAAAACAACAACGGGCTAAATGACTTGGTCTGTCTTACACCTGGTAAAAACGGCTGCTGACCTAAGCAACTGGAAATGAGGAAGACCCGAGACAAGGAGTCTGCGCACAGCACTTTAGTTGGTTGATGACGTGCCATCCTGTGGACAGCTCAGCTAACAATTCCAAAATTGTTATCTATGCCCAGCGGAAATGAGCCATTAAATAAATGCGTGGCAGAAGGAAGAAGCCTGATTTCCGTGTGGGTGGGAAGTTATACATATGCAAGGGGGGAAGGATAGAGCAAGCTTGTGATAACAGGTAAGAGTTGGAGACATCAGGATGAGTACCAGTTTAGCTTACTATAGACGTACTATGGTTACAAATAAAATAGATAGACACATGCATTCATACACGTGCTAGTGAAAACACAACCTGCTTGCTGACACTGAGAAGGACGGGAAGCCTTTGCTGATGAAGATCAAGGACTACAGCCTTCAGCATGGATGACGGCTCCATGGAAAGTAGACCAGAACCCGCGCAGCTGGACCAGTGGGGAACATCATCATGATAAACAGAGAGAAGAACGAAGCTGTCAAGGATTCTGTCTTGCTTGGATCTGCAATCAATCCTTATGAAAACGGGGGTCCAGAGAGCAGAGGACACGTTGTATTGGGTAAAGCGGGGATCTCTTTACAGTGAGGAAAAGCACGGATGTTGCCTTGAGGACTAAGGGGCACCTGACCAAAACCATGGTCTGTTCAATCACCTCATGAACGTAGACAGCTGGACAATGCATAAGGAAGAGAAGAATCGATGCACTTGGATTGTGGCGCTGGCAAAGACTATCGAAAGGACACATGGGCTGCCAAAAGAACCAGAAATCTGCCTTGGAAGAAGTACTTCCAGAGGGCTCCTTAGAGGAAAGGCCGGAAAAACTCTGTGTTATATACGTAGGACATGTTACCGGACAGGAGAGACCGGTCCTTGGAGAAGGACATCACGCTTGGTAACATGAGGGGCAGTGAAAACGAGGAAGACCGTGGATAAATTGTAGTAACAGCGACTGCAACAATGGGCTCAAACGTAACAATCGTGCGATGTAGAAGGAACGAGGGTGCTTCCTTCTGTCGTACAAAGGGTCCCTGTGAGCCAGAGCGGACAGCAGCCAGACATGTATGTACACTAGGGTGCTTCGAAAAGGCCTTAGTCAAGTGGGATTAAACAGTAATGGGATTTTTCCATGAACTTTTGGGAGCCCCCTCATAGTTCCTTGTGTGGGCAGCTGGGAGAGGCTAGAAGTAAGATCTCCCCAGTGGCAATGAGCACTACAGCACTGAGATCTTTGTGTGCTAATTCCAATACATTCTCCAATGAAAGGAATCAAGTCTCTTTGGGAAAATAGCTGATTCTGGGAGCAGGGCAGAAATAAACAAAAGCTAAGCCTGGAGTATTCTGTGGTGCCAGAAAGGGAGGGCTGTCTGCTAAATAAATTAATGCAGACTAAAAGAGCCCCCAATAGAGGCTATGCGCGCGCGCACGCACACACACACACACACACACACACAGCAACGAAATAAATAAAGTAGCATTGGATGGTAACTCAGAGTACAAAATAAATATCTCTGAGTCCCTATTGGTGTAAAGGAGTCAGTAAATAAATTGAGACCAATAGAGGAATCTCCCACAGGAAGAAGAATTCCTAATTATTCAGGTTCTCTTCTCTGGGGGAGGAGGAACATAACTTCCCGCTGGTTAGGTGTGAGCCAAAAGCGACTGCATTCCAGAGATTCCAGTTCCGGGATGGGAAGAGGAGTCACCTCACAGCAGCTCAGCCAGGGCCATACTTTATGGAGGTCAACATCAGCAGTGATAAGTGGCACTCATAGGATGTAGCCTTAATACAATGCAATGCAAATGGTGTTTTCCCCAAAATTAGATCGTCTCCATCTCATCTAGAGAAAAGCAGCCAGCGCATTCCAAGCAGGACATCCTACAAAGGGCCTGTCCAGTAAGCAAATCCTCCTCAAAACTGCCAAGATCATCTAAATCAAAAGTTTTGAAAAACTGTCACAGTCAAGAGGCACCCAAGGAGATATGGCAACTAACTGTCATTCGGTACCCGGAACAGGACCCTAGAGCAAAACAGAGTCATTCAGGGAAAACTAACGAGGAGGTATGACAATATTGACTGAGACAAAGATTAATGTAATAGCATATTAAGGCAATGGGCTAATAAGAGGGGGAAATGGGTGTAGGGTGGAGTAGATGAGAACCCACTGTACTATCCTTGCCATATTACTGGGAATCAAAAACTTTTCTAAAACTAAAATTTATTTTTGAGACCAGATCTACTGGTCAGTTAGAGGCCAGTGGATTCCCTAAGACTGCGGCCTGTAGACAGACACCCTGCACCCCGAGAAGTCACCTTTTCGCCCAAACAAGAGACAGCCCACAAAGTGCACAGCAGCACCCATGGGGACTGTGCGCCTTAGAGCAACCAGCCATGGGAGACCGAGAGGACGGCACTGGGCAAAAAACAAACTTCCGATGGCAAGAAGGCGGGGGGGGGGGTGGGTGCCGGGCCCCAGGGAGGAAGTGGGAAGAGGGCTGCTCCATCGAGGGGCTGGCCACGCATGTCACGAAACCACCTGTGTACAAACTGTTGAATGAGAAAGTAATTCATTGGCTCTGTGAACTTTCGCCCCAAACCCTTATTAAAAACATGTTTTAACTTATTATTTTAACTAGTCCTTCGTTCCCCTTCCCCCTAAAATAAAGCCACCAGACAGTGCCATCCGCCACCCTGGTCAGCGCAGGCCTTGCAGGATCTCATTTGCGGTTTCTGACTTGTCCAACACCGCTGCCGGCCGGGCAGCCCGAGCAGAGGGGCGCGTGTCCTTCAATGGGTCACCCGCACACCGTGCTGGTCAGGTTTCCGGATACGCCTCCTGGATGAAATCTGTGCCAGAAGGAGCCGGGCAAACAAACGTCCGGGGCGCCGGGAGCACAACACTCCATTCACAGGTGGCTGGAGAGAAGCCCAGCAGGCTCCGGAGCCAGGATGGCGCAAGGTGGGTGAGAAGCCGATCCACATGGTGATAATGTATGAGCTGCCGACAAGCCAGAGGAGAGCGAAACCAGTGGAGGAAACACCCTGCAGGTTGCATCTTGTGGGGCAGAAAGGAGAAAGCAGAGAACGGGCGCCCACAGAAGGCATACCTTCCCCAGGGAACGGCCCCTCGGAGCGCAATTTACATGGAAACATGAACCAAGGCCGGGACACCCATGTACAGAGGCTTTTCAAACACTCCTAGGAAAATCCGGTTATCGTCTAATCCCTTTGGACCACCCCGGCATCCTTCCCCACTTCTTCTCCACCCCAGCCTCAAAAAATAGGATTTTCCAGGAGGGAAATGCTAATTGGATAAAACGTAGCAGAACTGATTTCGTCATGGGGCAGAAAGGAAGCAGTATTGAATCGTGACCCCAGAGAGCATGCACTGCAAATCGTCACCTTTCTACCTGCGAGCCAAATCTCTCTTGAAAAGAGGGCTTTCTTTGTTACGTGGAGCAGGCCCTGCCAGCACGGGGCACGTTTTCAGCCAACCCCTGTTTGAACAGAGATGTCAGTCAGCTCAGGTGGGGAAAGGCTGACAGCCATCGGGTGGGTCCGAGCCGTAACAGCCCTAGAGGACAGGGTAGAACAGCCCCTGCAGGTTTCCCAGACGGTAACTCTTCACAGGAGCAGAGCGCCTCGTCTTTCTCCTG
The DNA here is from genome assembly GCF_050624435.1 of Tenrec ecaudatus. NCBI lineage: Eukaryota > Metazoa > Chordata > Mammalia > Afrosoricida > Tenrecidae > Tenrec > Tenrec ecaudatus. The sequence goes on along the minus strand of NC_134543.1, from coordinate 118,536,787 downwards.
AGGAGCGGCAGGTGGTTTCGAACTGCTGGCCTGTTGCGGTTAAGAGCGCAGCGTGTGATCACCATGCCACCAGGACTGCTGAAGCAGGTGGAAAGAGCCAAGGATCTTCTCCCAGACAGAGCAGAGACATCCTTCCCCCAAAGCTGATGCTCTGCGTACAGACTTCTAGCCTCCTATACTGGGAGGAAACCCATCTCGGTTCATGAAAGCCGCGACTCGCGGTCTTTCTGTTACAGCAGCGGCAGAGAAAAGTCACACAAGAGAACCAAGGGATACACAGAAATGAATAGTGGGAAACGCCGGGCCAAGTGGAGGCAGACCGAACAGGTTTGGCCACAGGAAGCCACAGGGAGAGGAAATGCAGGCTGCAGTGGTATTCGGCTTGGCATGAAGGAGTGGTCCTGTTAAAGGCCCACTATCAACATTCCTTAATAAGCACTGTCTCAGAACTTGGCATCCCTGCCCTGCACGCAGAAGAAGGTTCCTTCCCGGCTCAGCAACTTCCCTCCCAGCGGCTCCTCTCTCCTAAATGCTACCACCACCAGAACCCAGCTAGCTGGTCCCTGAAGTCTCAGTGGGCCCAGTCACCTGCTGGAGGCTGGGCTACCTCACCATCCCCTCCCCAAAGGCTGAGGTTATCTCCACCAGGGCTTTGATCTGACTCCAGTACAGCTGAAGTCCCAAGACAAGACAGGGGCTGCTACCCAAGGACACAGATCCACAACCCAGAGGCCCACAAACACACAGGCAATCAATCCCTCCACAGACTCCCTCAGCGCGTCCCTCACAGCAACTGTGCTTTCAGACTTTGAAAACTGTTTGTTCTCATGTTTAATTGATGTCTGTCTGTCTCCTCCCCAGACTGTCAGATCAGCAAGGACAGAGCTTGGTCTTTGCACATTCCACTCGGTGCCTCACAAAACCAGCTCTCTGGAAACCTAGGGCCCTCCAGAAAGGGGAGCGTCTTGAACTGTTTCTCCTTTAGAAATGACAGTGTCGTGATTAGGTGTCTACTGCTCGTCCACAAGCTACAGGCACAGTTGTAAAGAGCACAGTAAGAAAGAGTTCCCACATTCGTGGGGCAGCTGCCAAGCCCCTCATTCCATGCCGTACCCTTTACTGAGCAGCCCCGCCCGGGTGGTGATTCCTTCTCACCAATTCGCAGGGGAGACAACTGAGGCTTAGAGGAGTGAAGTCACTGGGCCAAGGTCACTCGCACAGGTGCAGGAGGGCCAGAAGTCATTTATGTCGGTCTAACACGGAAGCCCATATTCGCTCCCTTAGCTCTGAGTTTAGCCACGCAACAGGTACGGTGAACTTCAGGCAGGAACTAGAGCTTCACCATCACCGTGACACTGACTCTCCAGGGGGAAGACAAGCGGTACACCACTGCCTCCCACCCCCCACCCCAGTGCGGTGGGTGAGGGGCTGAAAAGGAAGCGAGGGGGTGGTTAGTACAAGTGAGTGGGTCAGACTGGGAAAGGCTTTATGGGAAGGAGGCAGCCTTCGCATCCATGAATGACCACAAACTTGGATACCTTAAAACATCGAAATTCCTGGTCTCATAGCTCCGGAAATTAAAAGTCCAAAATCAAGGTGTCAGCAGGGTCATGCTCCCTCCAATGGCTTTCTGAGGGGACCACACCCCCACCCCACCCCACCCCCACTTCCTAGTTTCTGGTAGTGGGACCACTTAGCATCCCTTGGTTTGCAAACAGACCACCCACTGCAGTCTCCGCCTCCATGATCACAGGATCCGCTCCAGGAGCCGGGCCCAAATGTCCTTCTTCTGATAAGGGCACAGTCCCTTGCGATTTATGGCTCACCCCAATACAGCCTGACCTGGTCTCAACTGGCCTACCTCTGCTAAGTCCCTTTTTCTAAAATAACGTCCCATTCTCTGGTCCCAGGTGGTCATGAATTTGAGAACAATACTCCACCTAGGGCTGGATGGGGCTTTTCCCAGCGGGGGAGAAGCAAGGCTTTGGGGGGGGGGGGAGACGCAGCCCCACTGGGTTTGGGAGTCAGGTGGGGTTGCAGGAGCACTAGAAAGTTCTGCAGGGGGACCTGGCAGGCAGCTGAGAGATTCCAGTCTGAGATTTCCATGGGCGAAAGACGCAGTCTGTGGCAGAGAGAACTCAGAAGACAGACTGAGAGCCATCTGTTGTTGCTGCTGAGGTCGTTTGTTAGTTGCCGTCCTGTCAGCCCCCATCCCTCGGGGTCCCACGGACAAGAGCAGGCGACACTGCCCGCTCCTGCCCCACGCTCACCACTGTTCTTCCGCCTGACCCCTTGTTGCGGCCCCTGTGCCAGTCCATCCATCTCCTTATGGGCCTTCCTCTTCTTCTCTGCCCGTCCGCTTTACCAGGCACGCCGTCCTTCTCCGGGGTACAAATTACCGCAGGCTTCGTTGCTCAAAACAAGCTCATTCTTACAGGTCTGTAGTCAGAAATCTCACTGGGCTAAAACCAAGGAGTCTGCAGGCCTGCATTCCTCGCGGAAGCTCCAGGGGAGGAATTTGTTTCTTTGCCTTTTCCAGCGCCTCTAGACCGCCTGCTTTCCTTGACTCCTGGCCTCTTCCCTCGTCTTCAAAGTCAGCAGTGTCGATCTGGACATCTCTCCCACTGTTTCCCTTGTCACGTTGCTTCTCTGCCTCTCACTCGCCCTGCCTCGCCTCTGATTCTAAGCCTCCTATAAAAGAACTCTCGGGATTACTTTGGATCCACCGGGATAATACAGAACCGTCCTCCATCGCAAGGTTCTTAATCATGTCTGCAAAGTCCCTTTTGCTATGTAAAGTAGCATTCACAGGCGCCAAAGATTTGGGCGAGATCAATGAGAAGTTAGTAGTCTGCCTTCTACACACATAAACAAGCAGGGAAAGAGACTGAACGTGCACAGAGAAGTCGGGATACAGTGAGTAGATTGTCTTACTTTCAACTCTTCCAGTTCTTTTCCCAGGCTGCTGCCTCGTGCCTGTAGGTGCCAGAAGACCCCACTCACGTGCTCGGTCAATTGCCCCTCACCCTTCTTCCCTGTGCCCTTGCCCATGACCATGCCACCAGTAGTGATGGGCAAGAGGCTCACAGCAATCTTCTCTCTCTCTCTCTCTCTGTCTCTCTCTCTCTCTCTCTCTCTCTCTCTCTCTCTCTCTCTCCCACTAACCACAAGAACCCAAGGTGCATCAGCAGACTGGAACAATGAGCCAAGGCTACCTGAAAGTTTACTAGGGACCATCTAAGGCCCTACTCTGGGCCTATGAAGTCAGTCATTGGACTGCAGGATAGGGGAGACTGACTAAAGGCTAACCATGATGTGTGTTGTGTTGTTTTGTTTTCAAAAGGCTTGGAATAGCTCCGTTGACACCAGGTTGAAGGTGAGGTGACTGTCAAAGTCCACCGTGATCTCTGGGAATTTTATATGCAGAGGCAGGATGGTTCTCAGCACAGCAGGGCAGTTGACCACACTCTAGACCCCTGAAATGCAGAACTCTTCCCAACTGCTTCCGAAACGCATCATTCACCTCCTCGGGGTGGGGGGGGGGGGGCGCACAAGCCTAGATTAAAGGAGGGGGGCCAGGATGGTTTCAGGATTGAGAAACGAAGAAAAGGCGCCGAGGAAAGCAGGCAGGGAACAGGAAAGATGCTGCGAAAAGCAGGAAGGAAGGACATGAAAAACTGTCATCAAATACCAGCAAGGCTGCCATGTGACAGGGGATTAAACATGTGCTGTGGGGCTGGAAGGTTGCAATGAAAGACAATGAGCAAACTCACCAGGGATGCAAATTCCAACTCAATCTAAGGGGAGTGAGCACTGGGGGTACAAAGGGAAGTACCCTTCTAAAGATAAAGCACATTGCTTTAGGAGACAATGAGAGGCCCAATCGTTGGAAGTATGCAAACAGAGGCGGCTTCCCATCCACAGGCAGGTTCCAGAAGGAAATCGGGTGGTAGCAGCCCCTGGACAAGCTGGCTTTAAAGCTCCTTCCAATGCTGAGCGTCCATGATTTTATCTGATGCTCAGTAATGAGCAGTCAAATGACACACAGAGAAAATTATCAAAATAATCAGAGCCAAGACAAGTTGCCCAAGTCATGTACAGTCAGGGAAGAGGGCACAGAACGGCCAAGAACAAAGAGTTCCTCTCCGAGGGTCCCCATCTGTACAAAATACTAACCTGAGAATAGAAACTTCTAGACTGCGTAGAAGCCCTCCTGCCCTGCAGCTGGGAGGGGCGTGGTTGGGAGCCACTCACCGACCACCGCTGCCTCCGGAACTCCAGCCTAGACCAGGAATGAAGGGGGCCCTCAGCAATGACACCAAGCACATCGCCAGCATAGATCTTACCCCGAGACAAACGCTCACAACAATAAGTCAGCCAGGTCTGGTTCACGGGGTGACCGCCTGAAAGGCCTTGGAACACCCGTGAGGAATAAAGAACACAGGCAAGCCTGAGCCTTGCTGACGCTTTGCATGAAGCATTCGAGGCTGGTGGCTCAAAACCACAGCCTGGCACTTCTGGAGGCCCTCCGTGGGGTGTTACAAATACCAAGAAACGGTTACTTGTGCACCAAGACTCATTGCAGCCTAATCCACAATAGACGAAAGGTGGAAACCACTCCCGTATCCATCAACAGACCAGCAAAGTGTTGTGCATACACACAACAGAATGGCGTTGGGTGTCACCAAGTCCCTTAGGGGTCACGGCAGCAACGCGCAAGGACAGAGGGGAGCTCCCCCGCACCCGTGGTTCTTACTACAATCTGTCTTGGAAGGAGTACAACCGGAATGCGGTGTAGACGCGAAGATGGCGAGGTGTCATCTCACATACTCTGGGCATCCATTAGGGGAGAGAAAGAGAGGAAGGCCCTCACTGGGACGGACCGAGAGTGACTCCGACCCAGGGCTCCAACACAGCACCAGGGGTGCAGGGCCAGGCAGTGTTTGGGTCTGCTGCACATAAGGTGACTTACTTGCACAAATGGGGAGTACAAGTGGGCGGGTATGTGTTGGCTGCTAACTGAAAGGCTGGAGGGCTGAGTCCCCCCAGAAGCACTTTGGAAGAAAAGCCTGGCAGTCTTCTCCATGGCAGATCTGGGGGAGGCGGGCCCACGGTGAGATGGACTGACAGTGGCTGCAACAAAGGGCTCAAAGGGAACAAGGGTGGCGATGGCATCAGGCTGGGCAGTCTTTCCTGCTGCTGCACACCAGGTCACTAGGGTAGCACCAATAGCAACGATGATCTCCACAGGAGTGTATGCGCGGGTCCTTTCTCCCTCAGAGCCTCTGGTGGGTTTGACCCATCAACTTTTCAGTTGACAGCTGAGTCCTTAAGTGTCCCACAACCCGAGTTCCTTCATGGAATATCAATCAAAAGAAATGACGTTCTGAGACATGGACGAACCTTGGAAACATTACTTGCTCAGTGAAACATGTCAAGGAGTAAACAATGACAACTAGTGTATGATCCCACTTACAAGAAATATCTAACGCAGGCAAATCAATCGAGGCAAACCCCTATCTGTGGTAACCACGGGCTACGGGCTAGAAGAACAGACAGCCATTGTCGAAGGGGTTGTGAGACGATGTTTGGGCTGATGGAAACCTTTGGAAATGTCACTGAATTAGTCTCTTCAAAATGGTTAAAATGGGAAATTTTTGCTTTAGATACATAATAGTTTTTGTTAGTTTGTTTTAACCACAGTAGTGTTTTGTTTTTGAATCATTTTATTGGAGGCTTGTACAACTCTGATCACAATCCATCCTTCCATCCATTGTGTCAGCACATTTGTACATTTGTTGCCATCATCATTCTCAAAACGTTTGCTTCCTACTTGAGCCCACAGTGTAGTGTTGTTGTTGTTTTTTAATCATTTTATTGGGGGCTCATACACTTCTTATCACAATCCATACATACATCCATTGTGTCAAGAACATATGTACATTTGTTGCCATCATCATTCTCAAAACATTTGCCTTCTACTTGAGCCCTTAAAATCGGCTGCTCATTTCCCCCCACCTTCCCCACTCCCCGCTACTTCATGAACCCTTCATAAGTCATAAGTTATTATTATTTTGTCATATGTTACACTGTCCGACGTCTCCCCCCGCCCTCTTCTCTGCTGTCCATCCCCCCAGGGAGGAGGTTATATGTAGATTCTTGTCATCAGTTCCCCCTTGTGTAGTGTTTTTTTAAGGGGGGAATAAAACCCAAAGAGAAACAAAGTCAAAGGTGAATGAAGGCAGCTACCTGACAGCGCATGAAGACAGAACTAGAGGCCCATGCTGAGCAGGCTCCCCAAGGCAGCAATCCCCGAACCTCTCACCTGTGAGTCCCTGGGGGCAGGCCCAGCAGCTCTATTGGGCACAGCAGTGAGCTGGCCCCAACAAACGTGAGAGACAGAGAGTGGACCAAGCTTTGCCTGGGTCATAAGCAGAAAGCCACGACAGCAAACAGAGTCAGGGCTTTGATCCTTGGAGCCAGGATCCAAAGCCTATCCTAGTGCTCTCACCAATTTAGGCAGCAATTCTACTCCACTTGGTGAGCAGAGCCGATATTCCCCCGCATCACCCCCACACCCCTCAACAGTATGGAGTACTTGAGTCGCTTGAAAACACTTCCTGAAAAGGCTTTGCCTGATGCTTCCATCAGCTGCATTTCTTTCTGTTTTCATGGGTCTAATTAGTCATTTTTCTTGCACGCGCTCAAAATAGATTTGAGGATTGAGTTATAAAATGACTGAATGACCATGCCACTGTATTTGATGATAATACAGTAGAAAAGGGAATATCAAGTCCCCCCTACCCTCATTTTGCAAACCAGTTCACACGAACTGCCCAGGATCGTACAAGTAATGACAGGTCTCTGGACAGACAGTGGCGAGCTCTTTCTCAAGCCATGGTTAAAACCCCTCCCAGGACTCGATCTTATTCACGCACACTGCTTCTCCCGGCTCTTCGTACTTAGCCAAGAAAGAATATACACTCTTGCTAGAGTCAGAACCCCTGAGCCATCCTGGCTAAGGTTCCAGCCCGGCTGTTGGTTGCTTCCTCTGATCTTCAAAGAATGTGCTCCCCTAAGAGAAAGTATCGTTGTCACCTGTCAAGACCCTGCTCTAAGGGACCATCCTAGTTAGGGTGCTGTTATCGTGAGCTTTCTCTCTTCTAGTACGTTTGAGTTTCCCAAACCAGAGTTTGCGTTGGCCTTGCTGCTCTGCATTTTTCTCCTAAGAAAAACAACTCCCTGCTTCAGAACCCCACCCATTCTTGCTTGAGTAGCTTCCAGCTGTCTCAGCCCTCACCTTCTCAGGCTCTTTTGACCCTTGCTAAAACTCCTGGCTTAGCATCGAACACAGCATCACCATTGTAGAAAGTCCAATAGTGACTCCGCCCACCCCACCCCACCCCCACAAACCCTTATCTACCCAGACTCTCAGCACAGGACTTTAGTTGAAAATAGAGTCTTTGCAGATGTCATTAAGATGAATCAGGATGACTGGAGGACTAAGAAGGCGGAGTCTGATGAAGCAAGACTCTGCTGATACCCTCCTCCTAGACAAAAGGGGTGGAGAGAGCAGCGTTATTGAGAGCATCACAGGGCTGACTGTACCACCAACATTCTAAAAAAAAAAAAATAATAAGATGAATCAGGATGAAACAACATTGGATTCGGGTGAGCTTTGGATCCAAGGACTGGTGTCCTTAGAAGATGAGGGGGGACACAGAAACACAGACAAGGAAGCCACACAATGACAGAGGCAGAGACCGGAGTCAAAGCCGTCACAAGTCAAGGAAACACCATGAGGTGAAGAAGCAAGGGAGAATTCTCCCCTCGAACCTTTGATGGTGCGTGGCCCTATTGACACCTTGATCTTGAACTTTTGGCCCCCAAATTCTTGTTGTACTTTCGTGTGTGATCATTTGTTAAGGAAACCCACTGCCTTCCAGTCATTTCCAACTCATCGTGACCCTGTAGGACCGGGTAGAACTACGGTGGGCTTCCGAGGTTGTAACTCCTTACAAGAGTGGGAAGCCTCATCTTTCTCCCATGGAGCAGCTGGCGGTTTTGAACTGCTGACCTTGTGGTCCAATGTGTAAGCATTATGCCACCAGGGCTCCTTAGACAACCTAGGTAACTAATGCCACTCTCAAACCTGTCTCCTCTCAGAGACAAGCACTACACAGTCGCTTCTCCACCTCCCCCATGTGCCACACGAGTGACTGCTTCCTGCTGACCTTGTCGCCTACAATTTCTCGGCCACTTTCCCCAGTGTCTGCTTTGAGTCTCACAGAGGTGTCCGCAGAGGCCTCCCAAACTCTTCCTCGGTCAGTCCCGACCAGTATGAGCTCTGGTCTTTTCAAATGTAGCTTCTACGTGGACATTCCGGCTTTAAAAGTATTCAATGGCTCTTTCTTTTGCTTTCAAGGATGACGGCTTTAAAACTCCTTAGCAAGGACCTGGCCAACTTCTTAGCAAGGTATCTAGGACCTGGCCCCCGACAGTCTGCAGCCATATCTCTTGGGCACCCCACTCCTGGCCAAGAAGATTCAGTACCTACTTGTCGACCTTCAAAGCCACCTCACTCCTCACGTCCTTGTCCCTGACTCACTTCCACTCTGCTCAAGCCTTACCTTGCTCGACCTGACCCTGACCAGTTTTCCTACCTTTTGCTTTTTGCCGGCCCTGCTCTGAGTGCTTGGTACAATTAAGCCCATAAACCAAGGGCTGGAAATCTAGGCCCTTCCACGGGCACCTTGCAAGACAGGCCTAAAGATCACTTTCCAAATAGTAACAGCCTTAAAAATTCTCCGGAGGACAACTCAACTCGGTCACAACACCTAGTGTTCACCTTAGCCCTACAACCTTTTACTTTCCCCCCCCTCCCCACACACACACATACGCCCCCCCCTCCCACAGATGTGCGCTCCTATAGAGGATTTTAACCTCTACAGTGGTTTATGTCCCATTGATTTTTTTAAATCATTTTATTAGGGGCTCTTACAGCTCTTATCACCATCCATCCATACATCCATGCATCAAGCACTTTTGTACAAATGTTGCCATCATCATTCTCCAAACCTTTGCTTTCTCCTTGAGCCCTTGGTATCAGCTCCTCCCCCTAGATTTTCAATGAATGCACACAATAGGGGGCGGGATGCTGAAGGCAATTTCGAGAGCATACTCTGAGGGAATTTGGGGAAGGTCTCAGGTCATTCAGAGGCTAACTATTGGGACCGAGCAGGCACACCCAGGTATTCAGCTCTGCTATAAATGGGGAACTGACTTGGGGCCCGAAAGTCCCATTCCTGAAAAATCTACTCTCTGATCCTGTGAGGAGCAATAGGAAGAAAATTCAGCCCTGAGTGAGGCCATCGGTTTAAGGGTCTCCAGCAAAGGGAATTATTTCCCCTCAGGAATGTGTGCTCATGGTCGCTTGACCAAAATAAACATAAGTGGGTGTGTTCTTCCCTCGGTTACTTGTGGGAAACTCCCTCTTGGGAGAGTTTGTGTTCCTTCTGAGCACCCCACTTGCTGCACGACTTCGGCAGAACACAGGCCATGTAGCGAGGTCACTTAACCCCCTTCACATCGTCCACCCCACCCTCTAGTCTGCATCTCCTTTGAAGATACAAAAAAGAGTAATTGGGGTGGGGTGGGAATCATTTCAGACATGAAATAAATGGCCAGAAGCACTTTTGTTTTAACTGAAAATTTTGAACATCATCAAAACGGGAGATTTTGTTTCCAGCAGCAAAAGGACGGAGCATTATCCTAATGAGCTTTCTGAGAGGAATTCTCATCCACACTGGGCCTAGCTTTCGCAAGGATTTCTTTAAATATTTTTCCAGGGGTAAGAGGAGAGGCGCCAGTATCTTTATTTCCTCAGATTGGCTAAAAACAAACAAACCAAAAATAGATGCAGGTATCAGCAGGTTGCCATAAGGTATTATCAAGTAGGCCTAACCCCAAGCCCAAATCCACCGGCTTAGATTTAATTCCCACTCATAGCGACCCTGTAGGGCAGGTGAGGTTCTGAAACTATCACTCTGTATGGGAGTAGAAAGCCTCTTCTTTCTCCCGTGGAGCGGCTCGTGGTTTTGAACTGCCAACCTTGCAGTGAGCACGCAGGCCATCAGGTAAGCAGGGTTCCTAAAAGCAAGCCAGGTTTCCCTGTAAAGTCTACACTTGGTTTTTGGAGCTGTAAAGTCCTCCACTCTGCTCGTATACAGAAGGCAGTTAGGAAGCCCCCCTCCCAGACTGCCACCTGTACGAAATCACCACTTCTGCCTCCATGAGATTACAAGAAGAAACCCATGTAAAACAGGTAACCCAACCTTCCAAGTAGCCTACCAACAGGTCAGAAACAAGGTAACAGTCACACATCTAAGGCATCACCTAGTTGGGACTCGCTGAAAGGAGCAAATGGCTAATGTGCGCCGTTACTAACCAACAGGTCGGAGATTTGCGTGCATCCACAAGTAGCTCAGAAGAAAGGCCAGGCTACCTGCTTTCCAAAGCTCAGGCAAGAAACCCCGACAAGCACCTGCCTAGAGGTGGTGGAAGTCGACATCATCTTGATAGCAGCTAATTAAAAAGCTGTCCAGGGTTACACAGCAGGCAAGTGGCAGGCCTGGAACGTCGGGGGTCTGGATCCCAAGCACTCCCAGCTCTTTCTAACCCAGCTCTTCCAATTACAGTCGAAGTCAATTTTTAAGCATCAACTCTACCCAAAAAAAACCACTGCCATGTAGCCAATTCCAACTCAGGGCAAACCTCATAGGGCAGGGTAGACCTGTGGAGGTGGGTTTCTGTGGCTCTACATCTTAGAGGGTGCAGAGAGCCTCGTCTTTCTTCCAAGAAGCAGCTGCAGGGTTCAACCTGCTGACCTTTGTGACTGAACCGCTCAATATATAATTCGCCACGTGGCACTCCTTAAGCGTTAGCATCCCCTCTAAACATTCTTACTAGCATTTTATCCGTGCGACAATAAGGACTATTTATTCAAAAGCAGGATGCCTCTCCTAAGTTCTGAGATTTACTCTTTTCTTATACTTGGAAGAAATCGGATTTTCCTAGGACATTTGAAAGCAGAGCCAATCAAAGAAAAGTCAAAGCCTAGCCTTTAAACAAGATGTCTCAGGGATCTCACTACAACATGAAAGCCACATGGTAGGCTCCAGAACAACTGAACAAAACTGTTCCTAAAGCATTTTTATACCAAAGAATGCACCCTTTGTAAAATAATATTGCTCCAGGGGCTCTTGTTTCTCACTAAACTCCTTCAAAATCTCTTCATAGAACATTGGTCTCAGAAACCCCTGACACGTCCAGTGGATTTACTCAAGCTGTATCTTTCACTTGAAATGATCTAACATGCCATTTTTAAAACATAAAAGCCTTCAAGGGTCATCTAACCATGAAGACTTTGTCCTGCTGTGGTCACCAGCTGGTAGATACAGAATGGGATAGGAGGGAAACAGTGATGTGTCCTGGGGCTTCAAGACTTTCAAAGCTGGGCCCTTCCCAGCTCGGCAGGGACAGGAGTGTGCCAGTGGGAGGCTTCTGTTCCTGGAAATACTCCGGGCATCCAGGTCCCTGGACGTCTGGCCTGGTTAGTAACAGCAAGCGCAAGGCTCTACAAGGGAGGGCTATGGAGAAAGAGGCGTTTCTGTCTAAACCAACACTGGAAATGGTCCTGGAAGCAGATGAGAAATCCAGGCTGACCACAAAGCGCTGGCCAAGGGCGCTCCCAGGCAGGAAGCACAACTAGCCGTGGGAGGGTGGGAAGGCAGGTGGAGGTCGGGTTCTGGGGCTGAGGGCAGAAGTTCAAGCTTCCCAGGTTGACTTTAGAGATAACAGATCTGACCCCTGTGGCTCCAGGAAAGAAAGAGGTGAAGCCTAGTCCAGGGCCATCGGTCATGGTGTCTCTGGAGCTGAGGGTACTGGCCCTCACTAGCCACTCCCCAGGAGGCTTTCCTGCTGCCCTGTGCCATGGCCACCTCTTTAGATGGAGCCTTTGCCAGCTTGCCTCCGTTCCACCGGATGGGGCCTGTGTGGGTCTGCCGTGACTTCCAGGAGAAGCAGGCACTCTTGACCCATCAGGGTTTCTCATGGAAATCACTTTTCCCACAGAGGGGTGTGGGCCTATCAAGTCCAAAGCACTGCAGTCAGTGAACCTGACTTTGAAATCAATTCTACGGGGCTTCCCACCCACCCCCCGTTTGGGGCTTGTTTGTCTTTTCATTTTTTGCTGTGAGTGAGGTGAAGGGTTAGAGAGCAGATCCGTTTTCCAGGCAACAATTCATACACGGAGTGCAGCCCCCACCACTCACACACACCCCCCACCAGGGTCTCCATTCCTCCTTTGCTAATAACCCTCCTGAACCTCGACTTCGGTAAATGCTGCCCTTCTAGAAACTATTCCCTTGTCCAATTACGTCACTGTCAGTGTTTCTCCCAGTCTGTGGGTTCTCAATTACCTCCTTTGGTATCGATTTTATTTTTGATTCACATAGGTGTCTAATTTTTCGAAGGCCTCAGTTATCTAGTTTGTCATCCGCTGTTTGTATGTTGTGTATGTGATAGTGGATTTATAACGCGCATTAAGCCCCCCACCTTCTTTCTTTTTCTTTGTCCTTTTTTTTTCTTTTTTTCTTTTTAATAATGACGTATCTTGAAAGGAGCTTTACTGTTGACGGAAAGAGTTTGAAATACACCCTCATTAGTTCATACTTGCAAAAATAACACTATCACTTTCTTCGCAGCGGAATCGTGGCCCAGATGCTTCCAGGAAACCAGCATGTTGTCCTGGGGCCCAAACAGGGGAGGCTGCAGCCCTGGCTGACACAGAGCAGCCTGAGTCAGGAGTGGGCTGGTCTAGCCAAGACCACCTCGGTGACTGCCACAGCGGAGGCGGTGCCTTTCGTCAATAGCTGGCAATACAGGCTCCTGAACAGTCACTTTCAAAGGCTCCCATGGCACCCAGTCCCTGGCAGGCCCTGTGGAAAGCAGAGCCTCCAGAGGAGAGCAAAGAATCCGATGGTGGCCTTGTCTGACATCGCTCCACACAGCCCTTCTAAATTCGTGAGTGGATTCAGAGGAGCCCCGCACCCTAGGACTTCTTTCATTTGTGAGAAAACACACATGCATGTAGCCGGGGTGTGAAATGCCTCTCCCCACTGCGCTGTCAAAATAGTTAGCCTTGTAGACCCAAAGGCCTGCAGAGGCCTGGGAAATACCTTCCCGGAGGTTGGACGAGAAAAAAGAAACAAAAAGGCCCTATCCCAACTGCATCTCAGACAGACACAGCAGAAGTCACAGCAGCTAAGCAGCTGGAGTCTTAGAATCCCCCGTCTGTGTGCCATTGGGCCTACGACTCGTTGAAATGCTTCCTGGACACCTACTAGGTGTGAGAGTCACTGCAACTTCAGTACTGCGTGGGACACACGCCGGGAAGTCACTACAGAGAGGGGTGATCAGTTAGGTCCAGTTTCATATGAAAGAAAATCCAAAAGACACTTGTCTTAACCTCCCTGGCTTGGGGTAAATGTTAACTGTCAGAAGCGGTGACCCCAAGCCGCACTCGGGATTACACTGCAGAGAAGCTCCTTAACCCATAAGAAAGGAGTGGGGGCTATGCAGGACAGGGCTCATGGAGTTCTGGTCATTAGAGACCCACATTCCTCCTTCCCCTGAGCTTCCAATTACGTAGGGTATGGCTACCCCTGAGGAAGTTATTTCATAATGCAAGATGGCAGCTGGACTTCAGCCGTCCTCTCTACCCTCCAAGTAGTAGGCAGAAGAAAAAGGGAAACAAAAAGGGGTACTTTGCCCCTCCTGAAATAGAAGAACATCTCTACAAGTCCCACACGTAATACGTCGACTGCTCACTAACTCGAGTTGAAGCCACCATCGAGTGCCCATACTTAACCGAGAGGGAGGCTAGACACCCAACTCCAACTCCCACAAAGGGAGACTCTTTCTTACGGAGTAAAAGGGAGAAGAAGGGTACTGGACATAAAATTAGCGGTCTTTATCACAATATACACAGTAAGAAAATTAGATGATGTGCCAATCAGGAGGTCTGATCAGTTTGGAAAAGCTAGTAGGGGGAAAAAATAAGAACAGCTAGGAAGGCTCAAACAATATTCTTCTTCAGTGAAAAGAAAAAACTTAAGCTGAAGGTGTTTTGAACAAGTAAATAAAGCCCAGTTTTCCAGAACCATCCATCTTGGAATGGAAACTTTCATGAACACTAAGGTGGGCAAGGAAATGTCTGGAGCTGTGACTGGCTCAGATTCACTTGTAAGATTTTTAAAATGAAAATCCCTGGGACTTGCTCTGGGAAATTCTAGATGGTCTGAGTTATAGCCTAAAACTTGAATTTGGGTTCCAGCCTAACTTTGTTTTTTAAAGTATTTTCTGGAACCATGTAGGCTGAATGAGCCCGTGAAACACTCCTGGCTTAAGACAATCTTTAAACCTTTAACCAAAAATTTCCCCTGTAGTCATGTTAAAACCAAACAATTTAGCTTAACCAGTTAAAAAATGCCTGCCTTGAGCATTACGCTCTTAGAAGAGCAGCTTATAGAGGACCAAGCTACAGATCGTAACTCAAAAGATTAGATAAACAGTGAGTTTATGTTCGTGGGGGAGGAATAACTTAGCAAAGGACAAGGAGACAGGTTGCATAACTTACAGTAAATGGTATTACTGGAACGGACGTCTAGAAATTGTCTGTGTTGCTGTGTACATTCTCAGCAAGAACAAAAACAAGGAACATAACATTTTATTAATTTTCAAAAATTCTTCTGATGAGTGGTCTCGTTTAAAAGCAGTGGCTTCAAAAAAAATTAAATAAATCCTAAAAATGGTGGCTTCCCCTGATCTCTCATTTCAGGCCTGCGACAGCTGAGGTCTTGTCCTTACTAGCTACAGTAGACACGGCCAGGACTACAATGGGTCGTCTCATTCATAACCTGTAATCTCTTTTCCCTAAATGGCATACAATATGAAAATAATAATCATTGCTAATTTATCAAGAGGTCACAAGGATGGGAGAGGGAGGGGGAAAAAAGGAGCTGATCCCAAGGGCTCAAGTAGAAAGAAAATGCTTTGAAAATGATGATGGCAACCTATGTACAAATGCACTTGATACCATTGGATTGTGATAAGAGCTATAAGAGCCCCCCATAAATTATTTTTAAAATCATCTTTTTGGTAGGATTTCCACTTGGGCCTCCAGGATCCCAAACATAACACCTAAGACTGCGTAACCACCACCCACGCCCTTCCGTTGACGAGCTTTCGTTCTCTGCCTGTATGCTATACTTAGCAGAGCATTAGTAAAAGCAACTGTCTGCCAGCACCCCAGGCTGCAGGACAACCAACACCTTCAAGGGTGTCCCTCTCGGCACCACAAGATCATCTCAAGTGCGAGAACATACGGAGCAGCTGTAAATGAATATGGATGGGTGCTACCCCTGAGAGGTCTGTTGGGGTGATGAAAAATTTGGTGACGACTGCACAAGGTGGGGAACAGAAGCCGTGCTGCTGAACTGTACACATGAAAAAAGGGGGTTGGGGCGGCAAACGTTCCCTTCACCACAGTGAACTGTTTCTCGATTCTTCCCGCAAACTTCTGGAAAGGGGATTCGTGACAGTTGCACACGATGGGAAATGTAATCAACACGTCCTTTAATTAGTCTTTCAAAAGTTACGGGACGATGGTTCCGTTACACATATTTCGTTGGTGGCGTTAGCTGGCCATCAGCCAGTTTTAATAAAGTCACTCCATGTGACAAAGTCAAAGCTGCCCGTCTCGGGTTTTCTAGGCTGTGATTTTTACTGCACTAAGTTACCCACGATGCCAACTCAGGCTTGATGTGAGCCGGCCTCGATGGGACCGGTGGCAGCGAGCCAGTTTTTGTTCCCTTGCTATGTTGCCAAGTTTTTCTTCTACAGAGTTCCTGTATTACCGGGACTTTTTCCCCTTAAGTTTAAGTATACGTGGATATAAATACGCATGCTCTGTGACTATGTGTCTACATCTACATCTACCTCCCTATTATCCGAGATCTCAAATACCTTGCCGGCGGTAGAAAGGGTTATACAAGCAAAAGGAGGGAGGCTGGACAGGATCTGCATCTTAGTCAGCATTAGAATGCCCTTTCCATGGTAAGGAATCCCCCGCCACATGTAACAGAGGGAGTCTCAGAGGGAGACAGAGTCCGCCATTGACAGGTGAGACTGAAAGGCCACATCCTCACCTGTGACTGAGGACTGTGTGGTTGCTGGCAGCACATCTGAACCAGAACTTTCTTTGTTGTCCTACCTCCCTGGCTTCCCTTAGTTCCTGTCACAACCTGGGTCTACGCTTCCCAACGAGATTTTCACAGCGAGCTGTGAAGATAAACCTTTACAATGTTTAAACCACGCCCGAAGGTTAGTTTCTACTGGTTAAAAAGGAAGGGCCTTGATTGATGAGCTCAAGGAAATATGGCAGAATCCAGTTCCCCAGAAGTTATCTATTTGAGGCAACCAGGTGAGATGGGAACCCAAACTGGAAGAGTCATCCTTGGACCAGGCTGCCTCACGCTGGGAACCGGAGGACACAGGAGGGCATGGTTTCCAGCAGAAGGCGGAGAAACAAAGGCTTCTCCTGGTACCTCCATCCTCTTTTTCCTGGCCCCCCGCGTCTTTCCTGACAGAGAAGTACACATTTCTCGTTTGCTGCCTCTGATATGCAGGAAATGCAAGCATCTCTTTTGACTTCAAGCTAAAACTCCAAAGGACATCACCTCTGGACATTTCTGGCCCTCTCCTGGTGCGCTGGAGGGACCAGGAGATGCAGACAGGGCCTTTGATGAGGATGAGGGGAACAGAGGTGCTAATGGGTACATGCATGGTACCCGTCTCAAGTTTTAAATGGACACACCATCTGACACAGCCACTCTGCTTCTAGTAATTAACCCGAAGCAGAAACATTACGCACACGTATTCCTAAGTATGTCAAAACTGACATAGGTGGTACCGATACTAAGGTCTGTTAGTAGGGCAGTCAGACAAACTATAATATATTCACACCAGGAAATGCCTGATAGCTAAAAAAAAAAAAAATAGACTTACAGATACAGTCAAAGAAAGTAGAAGCATATGGAATAGATATTGTTAAAAATAAAATTTTAAAAAAGAGGACCTGATTCAAAGGGCTTAAGCGGAGAACAAATGCTTGAAAATGATTAGGGCAAAGAATGTACAGATGTGCTTTATACAATTGATGTATATGTATGGATTGTGATAAGAGTTGTATGAGCCCCAAATAAAATGTTAAAAAAATAATAAATAAAAAAATAAAATAAGTAAAATAAAATTAAAATAAATAAATAAAGTGTTTGCTAGGGAAAAAAAGAAAAAAAATTTAGTTCCAAGCCAAACATAAGCAAACTATGTACACACAGAGAGAGAAAGGAATGTGAGCTGCTAACAAGGGAGCAAGGTAGTTTGAGATGAAGGAAGAGCCAAACCAGTAGTCATGAGAATTCTGCACACGCTCCGATTGTTTGCTCAGCACACGTAATGCATAAGGTACAGTAAAGCGATACTGGCCTGGTGCACAGTGCCTGCTTGTCAACCACACAGTCTCTCTCGGTTCTGCTCCAATGACTACTTTAGTTTCTAACCTCTAGTAACTCAAGAAAATTAGTCCCTGTGAATTTTCTGAAATCGGGAAATGAGTCCCTGTTAAATTTTTAAAATCTAAATGGTTAGTCTTAACACTGAAAGAACTAAACAGGAAATTTAATATGAACACCTAGTTGCCAAAATGTTTGCACTATAATTAAGCTATTGTTTTAATTTACAGAACAAAAAGGTTTGGGAGTACTTTTATTTTTTAAAAGTACCGAATTAAATATACATATTTCTCAAAAGTAACTCCCTCATACCCCTAAAATTAACTTTTATTCCTATAAACACCTTCCCCCATATTAACCATCCTTAATAGTAAGATTCTGTACTCTTCTGCTTTTAAGGCAAATAGGAGGTGTCTATAGATGGTATGATGATGTAAAGGAAATTCAGGAATGCAACTTTGTGCGTTTTGGTGACAACGATAATGTTTGTCCCCCAGAATTTGAATTGGCAACAAAATTAATTCCTATGTCTCCAGGAGAGTAAGCACAGTGTTAAAGAACAAGGTTCTAATCATCAAAAATTGAGCAGCCAAACTTTCATGCAATATTGAAAATTGTTGAAATACAGATTATAATTGTTTTTGCTCCAATACAGATTATAATTAAGATTGAGATTGGACTCAATGTTGAACGACTGAGTTAGTTTATTGTGCCAACCTGGCCGATAAACACATGTGGGGTTAACTGAAGGGCGGAGAAATAAATGGCTCAGTGAGTCTCACCTTTCTAGTTCTCGGGTCTCTTGCTTCTGATGATCGGACCAGGGTGCAGCTGCCTTAGTCAGTTCCCTGCTTCAGCTGGCAAGGCTCACTTCCTGCAAGACATCCCCAAGGAGAAGCCACATGGACCTACCCCAATGCAGCCCTGGGTGCTGGAGCAGCCGTGTGGAGACGCCTGCCAGTGCTGAGATGCTTACACGCTCACTGACTCAGCTTTCCTCCTGCATCATTGTATCTGTTTCGTGAGATGGAGGAGGACTTTGTGGATTGGTGTAGGACATATGGGATAATAGGTTAATGTTGGACTTGTGGGCTTGGGCAGCACTGGGTTGGGATGTTTTCTTGATGTCCACTTAACCTTTATATAAAACTCTCTTTTACATGAGTTTCTGTGGATTTGTTTCTCTAAAGTACCCAGACAAACACAACGAGAAAAGATGAGATTTACTACATTTGAAGAAAACATCGGACAATTGTTTTATAGATATGAGTGCCATGCACCAAATTATAAAAAGTATTCTGCACCATGCAGAGGGTTGTTTGTAGTGTGTGCTCAAGGGGACTAAAAACCTACAGGAGGTGGGCCTTCACGACTGATCAACCAACACAGGCCTGGTTTTCCAACACACTGTTACTAGGTTCGAACTCCCTCCTTTTCCGCACAGCTGCCCCATGTACTCTGAAATCATGAGTAGCAAGCACCTCCCTGCACAAAGTGCCCCACGCTGAGCAGGCACACAATAAACGCTAGCTTCCTGACCCCTTTGTCTCCCCTCAAATGCCACAGGAAAAGAGCAATGTAATATAATACAAGCCTATGAAATATGAAGTCCCTATTCTTGGACATTCCATTCACTACTATGACATGATGTGGGTGTCCCGAGTACCCCTGTAATAGCATTGGCCTCCATGAAATAATCCAACTTTCGTATTCACAAATAACAAAATGGAGTGGACTGCGCACACACACACACGTGTGTATATGTGCGTAAAAGGAGCATACCGAAATATTTCATTATTGCAAATAAACTGTTAAATCAATTCCCACTCGGGCCAACCTTACATGCCACAGAATGACACACCGTCCATCCCTGTGTCATCCTCACAGTCAGCTGCATGGTCAAGTTCATCATCACAGAGCTACTGTGCTGCCGGGATCTCGCCGAGGGTCTCCGTCCCCCTCCCTTCTCCCACTTCATCAAATACAATGTCCTTCTCTAGCCACCAATGCATCCTGATAATGACGTTTGTCCAAAGGCGATAACTTGGGATTATGTCCCTTTGTAACCCATAGGTTTTCACTGGCTAATTTTAAAAAGTAGATCACCTGCCCACCTCATCCCCTTCCCCCACCCTGGACTGTTTTAATATATCAATGACACAGCTTCCAGCCCCATAAGGATACACAAGGCATCATAGTATGACCAACTGACAGGTGGTCAACAAAAGTATCAACAGCTGTTTGACATCCAAAATATGGACTACAACGGCATGTTCAGAAATGAGCCGGAGCATCTATAACCCGCCGACTTTGGGCAGGGTTGGAAAGGCCACTAGGTAAGGGAAGAATAATCTCTTCCACCACTGGTGCTAGGACAACTGGATCTCCACCCACAACGGAAGGAGGCGGAGCCCAGACCTCAGGCCACCCACAATAAATGACTCAGAATGGACTCGTAGCCTACACCTAAGAATTGAAACCATAGAGCTCTGAGGAGAAAACAGACATGTGATGCTTCAGAATCTGGTTTTCACAATGGGATCTTATACAGGACACCAAAATTATGAGCAACAACATACCAAAAAACATAAATTGGGCCTCCTAAAAGTGAAAAACTTTGGGGCATCAAAATCCCTGATTAAAAAAATAAGAAACCCAAATAAATAAATAAGAAACCTACAAAACAGGAGGAAAACATTGTCAACTACATAACTTACAAGGATTTAACATCCAAGGTTTACAAATGACTACAACTTAGCAAAAAAAAAAAAAAAGACTAATAGCCCCAAATTTTAAAAATGGGCGAGACACTTGAAAAGACATTTCTCTGAGGAAGAGATATAAATGGCACATAAGCACATGGAAGAGTCTCAAGCCCCTCGTTGCTGTTCCGTGTAAACTAAGTCAAATTCTAGACTTGAAACGGGCGTCTCAAACAGGTACACAAATGCCAAAGTTCACCGCGCCCTATTCGCAATAACCAAAGACGGAAGCTGCTCTTGCTCAGAAGACGAATGGGTAAACAAAATGTGGAGCATACATATCACATGTGGGGCATACATGTTACAGGATGGATGAAACGTGAAATCAAGATGTTCCATGAAACAAGGGCAAAGACTCTATGAACTATCTACAATAGTCAAATGATTGGAGGCAAAAGTTCATTAGGGGTTATGAAGGGCGAGGGGTGGTGGGATGGGGTGTCACCTTTGGAGAAGCACTGAGTTTCTGTTTGAAGTTGAGGTAAACTTTTGAAAATGGGGCGTGGAAACAATAGCAAGAGTTAATTGAAATTCATGTCCCTGCATTTTACACTGGCTTAAAATGGCAAATCTAGTAAATATTATATCTAGTGGGGTTTTTTAATGTAATGAAATGAATTTTGTTAGTGATTTTTTTTTAAAAAGCTATGTGAGGGGTGTGGAAAATGAAGACTAAAACCATCAATGACTTTAGTTGTAGTGGTGCTGCCCCTCTCTGGATCCCCATTGTCTGGATTCTAAGAAATAATCCGAATTTTTTAAAAAAGAGGACCTGATGCAAAGGGCTTAAGTGGAGAGCAAATGCTTTGAAAATGATTAGGGCAAAGAATGTACAGATGTGCTTTATACAATTGATGTATGTATATGTATGGATTGCGATAAGAGTTGTATGAGCCCCTAATAAAATGTTAAAAAAAGTTATTTAATTATAAAAAAGAAAGAATCCTATCACTTTTCTAATTCAAATATTAACTTAAAGAACATAATAAAATCTGTTTCTCAATTTACCCAATAAAGAAAATGAAACATAGTAGAGACCCTGTGTTTATAACATTTAAGAAAAAGTATTACGGGGATGGTGGACCAGAGCTTCACCAGTTTATACATCATTGTGAGCAGGTGCCATCTAGTTGGGCGTCCCAACTCACAGGGCCGGCTACGCCTCACAACTATTCTTATGCCAGAGCTCATTGTTGCAGCCGCTATGTCAATCCATCTTGTCCAGGGTCTCCCTCCGTTTCACTGCCCTCTACTGCACACAAAGCAGGATGTCCTTCTCCAGGGACTGGTCCCTACTAACATGTCCATCGTGCGTACACTTTGACAGCATCTACTTTGGACAGGTACTACTTCATACATGCTTTCACAGTACCATTCTCTATAACACGTCCACCTTGATAGATGGGAGTGGCCACCACACAAGCCTTGTGTGGCAAGGGCTGACAGCAGAGAAGAGTTTTAACTGGTGTACAGAAGATTCTGTTGTCTGCATCGAAGTCAGAAATGGTGTACAATAAATGCCAGTGTGCTCCACGCCCCCCAGCCTCAGCTCACCGCTCACCCACCTCACTCCGGCCTCACTGCCTTTCTTGGAGATCCTCCTGAAGGCCTAGTTTTTCTTTCTCCCTTAGCCTTAGGTTCAAATCCGCCTTCCCAAATGTCCACTTGCGACAAGGCCTTACCTCCTCCCGAGCCCCTGCGGGTCCTCAAAGCCCTCTCAAGAGCCATAATCCACAACTCTGACTCACTGCAAAGATCTCTATCGATCAGCTCCTAAACGATCTCCCCAAACATTTCTTCTCGCTGCTCTGGGCTACGCTCAAACAAACGTCAGAGCATTTGGGTTTCAAAGCCATGAGTCAGCAGACAGTCCAGTGCAGCTCTGCCTGCCCTTAGCCAGCTGACATTGAGCAAGTCTCTGAACCTCCGTGCTGCCTCGTGTCGCCGTCTGTAAAACAGGAGATTCGACTCCTGATCTAGAAAGCCTATTCGGGCTCTAACATCCCTATACCTCATGAGTCAGAAATACTGAGGCTGAAAGAAATACTGGGAACGGGGGTAATATAATATCCCAAACTAATGCAAAGCATACACATTTTTAAACAATGCCCAAGATAATTTACTAAGATGTAGTCCACCAGCAATTCTTAAAAAGTCTTAAGAAAATGTATTAAGTAGGTCAAAGTTGGCTACATCTCATCTCAGTTTTCTTGCTAATACCGGAATGATGTGTGCGCAGGGCACACTTGCGCAGGAGTAAGCATCAGATGAAGAAATATTATAGTACGGATATAGATACTGACTTCCGCTTCTGATGCCAGCTGACAGAGCACAGCTTCCATCCCTCCTCACTTAGGCAAAGGGTGAGGGGATTCTTTTGATCTGTTTCCAAGGAAGAATTCTGACCACGTTTTCTCTCCTGTCCCAAACAGGGCACACTCTGAGCCCTGCTGTTCCTAGTCTCATGAGGATACTGTTTTCTCTGTCCAGGTTAACAAGTGGTTCGGGTAGAGAGATTTTGATCCCAAATCCAAGAAGTCATTTTTCCTGAGACTTTTACCTTAAGACTCTATAACATAGTTCCTGAAACCTGGAAACTAAACTAGATCTCCCACCATTCAAGGGCACCCTTTGCATAGAAATTCCTCATTAGACAACAATGATGGGATTGTCCACTGGAGAATCACATCACTGTAGTCCACTGGTCTTTCACCTGCAGCACACAGCACTGTGTCTCCCACATAGCAAGGATTCTACAATTGATATGATGGGCATCATGGGGCTCAATGGAGCCCAAATTGAACATGATAGAATACCACTCCATTCCACAATGAAGAGGGCAAACAATATGATTGTCAATATCCTTTGTTGACAAAAATGCGAAGCCAATGAAACGCACACTTTGCTACCTGGGAGTGCAAACTGTTAGAACCATTTAGGAAAGCTCACAGTATTTATCAAAGCTCCCTCTAGATGTACTGCTGCGATATGGTTGCTATCTGTACTGATGCCGATGGTTGGTGGTCACCATCAAGCCGACCTCGACCCGTGGCAATCTTAGTACCACAGACTGAAACACGTCCAAGGTCTACATCGGTTTCACAATTGCCAGCAAGTTCTAGTATTTTAGCTATCTACCATCATAGCTACTCTGTCAATCCATCCAAGCAAGGACTCCCAGGTCCTCATGGGCCCATTTCACCAAACAGGATGTCTTCCTCCCACAGTAATACGTTTTTAAGATGAATACCAGCCTAGTCACAGGAGTTTGAGAGTAAACCTGTCCCCAACTCGCCAACTCTTCCAAGAGGCTCTTCTGCTCCATGGTCCCCTCACTCCTCTCCTGGAATATATTCCCTCACATCCCAGGGGTCTGTAATTTGCTACAACATCCCACAGAAACTCACAAAACTTTAAGGAAAAGTCTCACGTGGTGGTTGGTGGGTGCTGTTCAGGCCCAAATCCAAAAGTCAGGCAGAGACGAGCCAAATACAGGGTCCAGAGGCAGAAGCCAGAAATGGTCTAAAGTCACAACAGATCTTGCTCCTACCAAGCCCAGTCAGGAAACAGACCTTTGGCATTCCAGGTGATCTGTGTCAGAACCGTACAATAGCACCAGCATTTATACCCCAGCCAAGGATTAACAGTGGTGTCCTAAATTCCACCCTCTGGAGAAAGAGCCAGATGATGCCCCCAAGGAGACAAAGGCTGTGGCTTGGGCCATACCTTCTACTAACGTCGTAGAGTCTACTACTGTGTGAGACACACGTAGGATGCCCCAAGGAAACAAAGGTTGGTGTCTTAACTCACACACTCCAGTACAGTAGTCCTGAAGATGCCCCCAAGGAAGCAAAGGGTCTGACTAGACTCACATCCTCTACTAAAACTCAAAAAAAAAAAAGGAGTCAATGTTGACTCATAGTGACCTGAGTTTCCAAGACTGTAATTCTTTTTTGTTGTTGTTGTTTGTTTGTTTGCTATATGAATCAAGTCTATTCTTGACTGTAATTGTTTACAGGAATAGAAAACTCCGTCTTTCTCCAGAGGAGCAGCTGGAGGTTTCAAACTGCTGAACTTGCCGTTAGCAGCCCAACTCCTAACCACTAAGCCACCACCTTTATTGTGTCCATTAATAAAGAACTCCCTCCAAAATGGGATTGTAGCCACAGGCAGAATAATAATATGGGAATTATGGCAAGGTGGGAATTATGGCAAGGTGGGAATTATGGCAAGGTGGGCCATATTAATTGACTATAATTTACCTCCTAAGGATGTTGCCGAAGCAAGCAAGTCAGACAATGTTCTACTGTGATCCATAAGACTAATTTTCATTGGCTAATTTTTAGAAGTTGATCACCATTCTATTCTTTTTAGTTTGTTTCAGTCTGGAAGTTCTAAAATATCTGTCCACCATGGGTGACCCTATTGGCACTTGAAATGCGGACCTCATCGCTTCCGGTGGCACAGCAACACCCAACCGCCTGCAGGACAACAAAGTGACAAACAGGTACAGCCACATATTGAAAGCTGGGAATTCCACTCCAGAAACAGAAGCAAAGGACAACACATACATATCCCAAAAGGCATAAGCAAGAATGGTGCTTAGTAAGAGCCAAGAGCTCACTACGAACAGCTCAAAAGTCCATCTGACCTGATAAAAAAATCCTCGTAATGTGTTCATCTAATAAAATATGCAATGAGAAACCACACATGCAAATGCACGGAGGGGTCTCACAAACAGCACGTGCAGTGAAAACAGCCAAACACAAGAGTGTAGGTTGCACGAACATGATTGCCCTTTTTACACAGTCACAATTTCTCGGTGGTGAAAGAAGCCAAAATGGTGCTTACCATTGGGAGAGGGCCCAAAAGAACACTTTTGAGCCGGAAAATACTATAAACTGTTGTAATTTAAAAACAAACAAACAAGAAAAAAACAGCTTAGGTTTGAGCCATAGCGCTGCACACTTGCTGTAGGGCCTTGGTGTCGCGAAGCTCCAATTTCTAGATGTAAAATTGATTGAGAGAAATGGCGGCACCTGGCAATGTCATGATGAGATTAAAGGGAGCACTGCATGCAGAGAGCTGAACCCAGTATCTTACACATGGTTACAGCCCAACACACAACTGCAGCACCAGCAGCATCTCCTGAGGCCTCAACTGGGTCCCCAGAACGGTTCTGAGCATTCAGTTCTTAATCACGTTACCATTCCGTGTCTCTCGGCTCCTGTTATTTATTACTCCAGGTCAGAGCTCAGGCTATGACCTCGGCATTTAGAATAGGTCTGTATGTAGGCCCATCACCGAGTCATTTCAAAGAAAAAGATGAAATCATTAGTTCTGTTGTTGTGAAGATTCGGAGAAAATCGATCAGCAGGAGTCACACACCTGGATGAATCACAGACTCTTGAAGAGAAAACTGATGTCACTGTTTGAAAGTCATAACGGCTCTTGGCAAAAGTAGAGATGCTATTTCATTCCTATAGACTAAGTCACTTTAAATTCAGAAATAATTTGGGAACTGGATGAACTCATCTTTCTTCCACAAGGAAAGAGACAATTAAATTTCTGTTGTAAGTTTCATGCTGACTAGCTAAATTTACTGTCCTTTAGCGCATTTCCGATTCACCACTAAAGTAACTTTTGAAGTCTGCGCGTGCTGTGTAAAGTGAATTAAAAATATTGGTCATAAAGCAAGAGACTCCAATTAGAGAATATTATTTTAATTAACTGAAGCGCTATGGAATACTCAAATTCTTAAGATTAAATATAAATGTAGAAATGATTCACTTCTAAGTTTTTGCTTTAACCAATTTTTAATTTCCTTTCAACTAAGAAAAGGCAAGGCTGCCTATGTTTAAACACAACCCATAATTTATTTGATAGACACCATGAGGCAAGTTAAGAGCTCTGTGCCTCAGTTTCTTTATCTGTAACCACAGATAACAGATTAGAAGGATTAAATGAGTTAAGTGACTAAGACAGTGCCAAGCACCATTAAGTACTAGGTAAATGTATTGTTAATTTTATTCTACTTTCTGGTACAGATGTAGGATTAATCTAAAATTATTCAAATTAATTACAGAATTTTCAGATTAATAGAATGGCTGAAAACCGGAGGAGAATATATAGTAAGATTATGTCAAAAGAGCAAAATCACTGGATTTCTTTAGGAACACGTATACATACTCTAATAACTTAAGTTCTCCATAGAATAAAGTGTACCAATGATCCCAAGTTATTTGCATCATGAAAAGACCTATGAAACATAGCTCTTCTCCTAAAGAGGTCTAAGGACACATTAAAAATACACTAAACAGGGTATATTTACCTTTTTCATTTCAAAAATGCGCACATAATGGGAATCTAAAAGGATAAGAGAGAGCAACGGCACACATATTTAAAGAAACAATGTAGAAATTCTCCCCAACTTAATGGAAGATATCAATCTACAAATCCAAGGCTCAAAAAATCCCAAGCCAGATGAACCCAAGGAGATCTTAACAGTTAGACTCCCGAAAGCTCAAGAGACAAGATTCTGAACGCAGTGGGGGGGAAAGGACTCCCAGTAAGATTAGGTATCCTTTTATCCACAGAAACATTAGAGACCAGAACCTAATGGAATGATATATTTAAGGGCTAAAATAAATAAAAATAAATTTAAGGGCTAAAATAAAATAAGAGGAGGTGGGAAGGGAGGGGCAGGTGGGAGGGGAAGACTTTCAAATTAGAATCAAATACCCAGTTAAACTATCCTTCTAGAATGAGGGTAAAATTAAAACATTTCCAGATCTATAGAGGCTGAGGGAGTTCAAATCCACCAGACTGGCCCTACCAAAATTACTCCTTGGGTGTTCTGTAACTGGAAGAAAAAAGATCCTAGAAAATAATTCAAAACCATACATTAAAAAAGGTCACTAATCAAGGGAAACACATGGACAAAAACAAGACAGTCAAGCTCAATGTGAGAAAAAGTTCGGGGGGGGGGGGGGAATGCCATTATCTTTTAATTCCATTTTTCTAAACTCTTGTTGAAGCTCCTTAAGTCTAAATATTTTATCCTTCTGGGTCTCTTAATAACAAATACATAGAAATCATGAATGAGATTACTATAAACATGAACATAATGATGTAACAAGTAATGACAGTAACGAAAGGGGGAAGCAGAACGGTATACAGAATTTCTTATACATTCCTAAAGCTCAGTTGTTGGCAGCTTAGCCTAGAATGTTGTAAATAAATACACACTGAAATGTTGTGTCCATGGTAAACACTAAGAAAACACATAGAAACACATAAAAGACCAAAAAAGGCAAACTATGAAAAACCAACAAAACCCAAATGCACACAGTAATAAAAGACAAAGGCCTATAATAAAAAATTAACAAGATTACCAAAGTACCTTTTTATTAGCAATTATGGTGGATGCAAACAACCTAAAAGCTCCAATCAAAAGGAGAGTATGGCCAAAAAATGGATTTAAAAAAGCCATAATCTAATAATATATTCTTTACAAAAAAACACATCTCAAATCCAAGGACACAAATAAGCTGAAAGTGAAAGGATTGGAGGGACGGGGGCAGGGGGGACAGCTTTATTCCATGCAAAGAATAACCAAAAGAAAGTTGAGGGTCCCCCCCAGATACCATGATCCGAATTCTACCTTGCAAGTCTGGATAGAGCAGAGGTTGTACACTGGTGCATATAGGAGCTGGAGGCACAGGGAACCCAGGTGGATGATACCTTCAGAACCAGGGGGTGAGGGGCGAGACTGGGAGACTAGAGGGTGAATGGGTTGGAAAGGGGGAACTGATTACAAGGATCCACATGTGACCTCCTCCCTGGGGGACGGACAACAGAGAAGGGGGTGAAGGGAGACATTGGATAGGGCAAGATATGACAAAGGAATAATCTATAAATTATCAAGGGATCATGAGGAAGGAGGGAGTGGGTAGGGAGGGGGGGGAAAGAGGACCTGATGCAAAAGGCTTAAGTGGAGAGCAAATGCTTTGAAAATGATTAGGGCAAAGAATATACAGATGTGCTTTACACAATTGATGTATATATATGTATGGATTGTGATAAGAGTTGTATGAGCCCCTAATAAAATGTTTTAATAAATAAATAATTTTTAAAAAGATATATGGGGAAAAAAAAGAAAGTTGAGGGTAGCAATTTTAACTTCAGACAAAGTAGACTTTAAAATAAAATATATCAGAAGAGATAAAAATGGATATTATAATGGAAAAGTTGATGAGGGGCGATGGAGGACTACGTAAGCTATGTTAAAAATAATCTATAACATGGCACATGAGGGAGGGGGGAGCAGGGAGGGAGGGGAAAAAAAAAAAGAGGACCTGCTGCAAAGGGCTTAAGTGGAGAGCAAATGCTTTGAGAATGATTGGGGCAGGGAATGTGCAGATGTGCTTTATACAATGTATGTATGTATATGTATGGATTGTAATAAGAGTTGTATGAGCCCCTAATAAAATGTAAAAAAAGAAAAGAGGAGAAAAAAAAATGATTAGGGCAAAGAATGTACGGATATGCTTTATACAATTGATGTATGTATATGTATGGATTGTGATAAGAGTTGTATGAGTCCCTAATAAAATGTAAAAAAAAAAAGAAAATGATTAGGGCAAAGAATGTACAGATGTGCTTTATACAATTGATGTATGCATATGTATGGATTGTGATAAGAGTTGTATGAGTCCCTAATAAAATGTTTTTAAAAATAATAATAAATAAAATTAGCCAATGGCAAATGGATAAGTATCATACATCTTCACTTATATAAAAAAGACGAACACATAGAGACCAAAGTTCATTAGTGGGTACCAGGAATGGGAAAAAAGTTAAAAGAGGGGGTAATCGTGATGGGGGAATTGCATTGATTAGGCTAGCACAACAATTACTGTAATTTCTGCCAATAAATTGCAATGTTTAATTAGGAAAAGTTATATGACAGGCATATTTACGATGACAAAGATCAGCGTAACACCTGAGGTTGCTTATGTACGACCCAACACTTCAAGATTTATTTCTCTGATTTGAACTTTAGGGCATAATTTCACATCAGTTAATTGGCTGAATGATGTGTTCAGTGCCTCTGTTCTACCCCTCCAGTGTGTTGCTTAGTATCTGGGGTCTTAAAAGCTTGCAAGCAGCCATCCAAGGCACAATAATTAGTCTTGATTAACCTGAAACAGCATTGGGGATGAAAGGAAGATAGTGCAAAGCATGACTAACTGCCTCCATGAACAACTGCATCGTCTTACCACGAGACCAGAAGAACTGGATGGTGCCAATTGTCGTTACTGAGCCTTCGATCAAAGATCCAATGAAGGATCCCAATCAGAAGGGGGGAAATGAACAACTGCATTCAAATCCTCAGATTCTAGACCTTCTGGAGCCATGAAGAAAGGTAGGTGCACCCCTAAAACTCTTGCCTAGAGATAACCTTTAAATCCTAAACCAAAAGTATCCCGTGAAGTCACACTAAAACGGAACAAGAGTTTGGCTTAGCTTGTAAAAACAATGTCTGCCTTGAGCATTCTACTTTTTTAAAAACTATATGAGATCAATTGACAACAGCAAAACTCAAAAGATTACGATAGCTAACTCAATAAGAAAAAATAATAAACCAATAAAAATGGGCAAAGGACATGAACAGAAAGTTCACAAAATAACATCCAAGTGGCTAACAAGCATATGAAAAAAATGCTCATGATAACTAGCCATCTGGGAGATGCAAATCCAAGCAAGAATGGGTTATTACCTTACATCAGCAATGACAGCACAAATTTTTAAAATAAACAACAAATGCTAGAAAGATTAGAACCCTCATACACTTGTCAGATTGTAAATGTGTACAATTGTGGAGCGTGGTATGGTATTACCTTAAACAACTGGGAACAGAAACACCATACAATCCAGGCCATAGAATAGACACTGGCCAGGTCTGTCTAAATAAGACAGGCTGGATGAACAATCTGGAGGAGAAAACAACGGAACCGACAGTTCTGAGGGGACATGGGAGAGGAGGAGGTGGAGGAAAGGTAGTGGTGTTAACAAACCCAGGGACAAGGGAGTAACAAGTGATCCAAATCGGTGGTGAGGAGGGTATAGGAGGCTTGATAGGGTGTGACCATGGGTAATGTAATCGAGAGAAATTACTGAAACCCTAATGAAGGCTGATCATGATAGTGGGACAAGAGGAAAGTAAAAGGAAAGGAGAGGAAAGAAGCTAGGAGGGAAAGGGCATTTATAGAGGTCTAAATACAGGCATGTACATATATTTATATATGTGGATATGGAAATAGATCTATATGCATATATGTATACATTTAGTATTAAGGTAGCAGATGGACATTGGGCCTCCACTCAAGTACTCCCTCAAGGCAAGAACACTTTGTTCTATTAAACTGGCATTCCATGATGCTACCCTTCCCAACACAATGGCTGAAGACAAAGTGGGTACATAAGCAAATGTGGTGAAGAAAGTTGATGGTGCCTGGCTATCAAAAGATATAGCATCTGGGGTCTTACAGGCTTGAAGGTAAACAAGCGGCCATCTAGCTCAGAAGCAACAAAGCCCACATGGAAGAAGCACACCAGCCTGTGCGATCACGAGGTGTTGAAGGGATCGGGTATAAGGCATCATCAGAACAAAAAATCCTATCACTGTGAATGAGGGGAAGTGCGGAGAGGAGACCCAAAGTCCATCTGTAGGCAATTGGATATCCCCTTACAGAAAGGTCACGGGGAGGAGATGAGCCAGTCAGGGTGCAGTGTGGCAACGATGAAGCATACAACTTTCCTCTAGTTCCTAAACGCTTCCCCCCACACACACACACTCTCATGATCGCAATTCTACCTTACAAATCTGGCTAGACCAGAGGATGGACACTGGAACAGATAGGAACTGGAAATACAGGGAATCCAGGGTGGATGATCCCTTCAGGACCAGTGCTGAGAGTGGTAATACCTGGAGGGTGGAGGAAGGGTGGGTTGGAAAGGGGGAACCGATTACAAGGATCTACATATAACCTCCTCGCTGGGGGACAGACAACTGAAAAGTGGGTGAGGGGAGACATCAGACAGTGCAAGACATAATTTATAAATTATCAAGGGTTCATGAAGGAGGGAAGGAAGAGAGGGAGAAAATGAGGAGCTGATGCCAGGGGCTTAAGTGGAGAGCAAATGTTTTGAGAATGATGAGGGCAATGAATGTACAAATGTGCTTGACACAATGGATGGATTGTGGATTGTGATAAGAGTTGTATGAGCCCTTAATAAAATGATTTTTTTAAAAGAATAGACACAGGCACTCCTATGTTCACTACAGTACTGCTCACAAGAGCAAGAAGTCGGAAACTGCCCCAAATGTCCATCAAAAGAAGGATAATGAAACATTAGATACACAGAATGGAATACTGTGGACCACTAAAAACAAAAATGAAACCATTATGACATTCATGGACCTGGAAATCATGCCGGGTGAAGGCAGTCAATCACAAAAGGGTGGACAGGCTATGAGAACACTGCAATAAGAATTAAAAACCAAGACAAAGCCATATAATCCAAAAGGGAACAGATTTTGGGGGTGACCAAGTTGGGGTGGGGGAGCAGATAGAAGGGAAGATGAAGAGTGGATCTGAGTGAAAGGGAGGGTGGAGGGACACAGAGGAACAGGAGAAACAGGGAGGGGTGGTTTGTAATTGCAGGAGGGTTTGATAATGATTGAACTTTTGAATGTAGTTGAAATGTAAATCCCTCATTTAATTCGCAATTTTCTTTAGTCATTAAAAAAAAGAGGGGGGATTAGTTAGGAAACATAGGGGAAAGAGGAAAGAGTGAGCTTATGTTAGCGAGTCACCTAATTAATGTTTTCTATTTTACCTCTCTAGGTTCTAATAGCCATTGAAATGGGTCCACAGAACTCACAAACAAAGTTCAGATTAAAAGGATAAAAGTTGCAATGCCAGTGAGAATGCTCTGGATTGGTGTTTATCAAAACATGTTACAGGCTTCTTTCAGGTCTGCTAGCGACTGCCCACAGGGGCATACCACTCCTCCGGAGCCCTCAATCCTAAGACTTTCCCTCCATGGCTCAGCAAACCCAGCCCCCTGAATCAAGTGCCCAGAGGCACCCAACTCCAGTAAGCCTTAGCCTGAAGGCACTCAGCTCCACCAGCCAGCTTCCTGCACCAACGCGCTCAGCAGGGCTTGCTCTGTGGGTTGGGAAGTCCACCACTCTGGTCCATGCTCTGCCTCCTGGTTCTGCTGCTGCTGCTCCTCCGAAGTTATAACCGCCCTCTAGATCCAGAAGGCTCACTGCACAGGGATCTTGAGTCCAGACGGAGTGCTCCACTCCCGGCCCTTGTTGTTCATAAGTTCCCTCCCCCTGTTTCTGAGAGGGCTCATTTTATACCCAGAACAATGGCACACTAGGGAACCCTAGTTGCAATTACTTCTACGTGAATCCTCTCAGAATCTTCCCCCACCTTCTTATCAGATCCACGCAGGAAAAGGTTTTCATGGGAGCTGGAAACGGAAGCACAACTCGGAAAAACACAACGAGAACAGAACCACCATCGACGTCACTCCGCTGTACAGAGAGAACTGTTGCCCTAGTCTGTGTTTTGCTGTATACATTCTCAACAACACAACTACTACATAAATAAAATTAAGAGGGGGGGGGGGGGAACCTGCCAGAACTTTTCCACCCCGTCCTGGAGGAACGTTAATGGTTTTTCAAAGACTCGCCCAAACTGCAGCAGGAGAGGCCCAGTAAAATTTCACATTTTCCTCCAATTGTGAACCCAGAAAGCTTTCATTTTGTTCCAAAGGAAACGATCTTAAATGACATCATCTCTGCCTGAGTAAAGTAGATATCCGGCTGCCACTATGCATGGGAGGTTGAAAGTTAAAAGCAACTCAGTCGAAATGTCCATTACAAAAAAAAAACAAACAAAAATTCCAAATGTCCGTTACCATGTTCATTCTTTTGGCTTACAGGAATCAAATTCAGAAAGAGAGACGCCTCAAGCAAGAAAATTGTGGAGAACAGCAACACAATGGGCCAGAAGCACCCAACTTCCTCTTCTCCCCCCCACCCTCTCCAATAAAAAGCTTTTCAATAGCCACATGTCTGCCATGGGTGAGAGACTGCTCCTTCAAAGCACTTTTCAATAGGCACAGTCACACTTTCAGAAAACCCATCTCTTCACTGCTATCTGTAGCTTCCCTCTTTTCAGAGACTCGTAATTAAACAGCAATGTTCTCATGTCTCTAAGATATCAAAGCACGTAATTTTGATTGGAAAAACGAATCTATAAATAACTTTGTTTTATGCATCACAGACTTGAAGACCCGTGAATAGAAGCACAGCTAACGCCCAATGGTTCCTCGTGCCTTTGCTCTCCCCTAGCTGAATGCAGCTTTAAACTATCCCCAAAGCCGCACAGTGCCGGATGAATAGAAATGAATTGGCAATGAACTTGACTCCAAGGAGCTCAAAGAAAAATGCCAGTCATATTGTATTTGCAAGATAATTTTCCGGGGATTTTTTTTTTCACTTTTGCTTAGTTGAGATGCCTGGTTGGTTTTTGACACTACATCAAGTAGTTTTACGTCGGAAGCTAAACATTCATCCATTCTTCAAAGGTTTACTTGCCTCTAGCATGGAACCCTCGTAGTGTAGTTGGGTTACTCTGCTGGGCTATTAACTACAAGGTCAGCTGTTCAACTCCACAGTCCTCTGGAAGGAAAAAAATGATGCCTGCCGGAGACCTTGGGGAGGTTCCCTATGACTCACAATGGCACAGGGTATGGGTAAGACCTGCTGGTTCAGCTGCTAACCAAAAGGTCAGTGGTTCGTTTCCACCAAACGCTCTGTAAGAGAAAGATATGACCTTCGGCTTCCTTAAAGATCTGCAGCCTTAAAACCTTCCAGGGGCAGCTCTTCCCTGCCCTGGGGGTCAGTATGAATGGGAATGAACTTGATAGTGTTTCTTTGTTTATTGCTTTCAGAATAACACACTATGGCAGGAACCAAGAGAGCTTAGAACGCTTTTCAATGGTTTTTTGGCTTCTACATCCTCCCTTCAAATCATCACACATCACATGAAGGCGGCCAAGAAATTCAGGGGAAAATGCTCATGATCATTAGCCATCAGAGATGTAAATCGAAACTACCATGAAATATGATCTCACCCTGCAACAGTGGCAGAGATCAAAAAGCCAGAAATCAGGAATTGCTGGCAAGGCTATAGGGACATTGAAACTCTAAAATGTTGCCAGTGGAATTGCAAAATGGTACAGATACTATGGAAAATAAATGGCACTTCCTCAGAAAATTCAAAACAGAAATACTTTACCAGCCAGTAATCCCACTGCTAGGCAAATATCCAAGAGATACGAGGAGTGGTACAAACAGACATCTACACACCTGTGTCCACTGCACTATCACGCATAATACCAAAAACATGGAAAGAACCTATGAGTCTATTAATGGATGAATGGATTAACATAGTTCATATATAAAATGGAGTGCTCCATAAATAATGATGATTCCACGACACATCTTACGATATGAATTATTCTGGAGGGCATTATGCCGAATGAAATAAATAATTCACCAAAAAAGCTCCCCCAAAATCATATGGTCCCACTATTATAAAAAGTCAAGGATCCACACCCAGAAAGGAAGCAACATTCTTTGACAATTATCAGAGATGGGAAAGGCAAGAGCGGGGGACTCATTTTCTAGAGAGTGATAGTTGTTGGTTTGGGTGCTAGGAGAGGCAATACCAAACATGGATGAGCACAGCGCAACCCGACCAAGACAAGGACACTAAAAATACACACACAAAGACAATGCCAACAAATGCTGTGAAACATACAATGTACAACAGTCCAAAAAAGATGTGTATGGTTCGACTGGGAGCTGTATATGCATATCTATGCATAGGAAGGCCTACTGAGCAAATGCATGTGCATGTCCAGGCATATCTCTAGACACATCTGTGTGTGCCTCATAAATATGACGAAGCTTCAAAATGTTCGTGAAAGAAATTTCATTATCTTTTACTTCCATTTGTCCAGGAACTCTCTCAGCCCTCATAGACCCATATGCATCACACAGCACCTCAGGGGCACAGTTTCAGAACCTGCCTAAAACACAGGCAAGGAACTTGTGGGATTAGTTTACTGGGTTAAAAGGCTTAGGGCCATAGTCTTGGGGGCCAACTTAAGCCAATTGGTGTAACATCGTTCATAAAGAAAATGTTCTCTGTCGGGTGTGTAGTGTCTGAGGGTTTAAAAGCTTACAGACCGCTCGCTTCGGCAGCACATATACTAAAATTGGAACATACAGAGAAGATTAGCATGGCCCCAGGGCAAGGATGACCAAAAAAGGGGCTTACAAGAAGTCTACAATTATCAGTCCTTACTTAGGGAATGAAGGAAATCAAGGTTTCATAGGAGAAATCAGCCCTCAAAAACTATGGCTTCTTCTAACCGACAGCCAGAAAAACGGATGGTGTCCAACTACAATTGCTAACCATTATAACCAGGGACACAACAGAAAGTTTTATAGAGAACGGGAGAAAAATGTCAATTCAAGTCCCTGAGAAAGGCCATAAGAGAGAGCAGTGGTTCTCAACCTTCCTAATGCCATGACCTTTTCATACAGTTCCTCATGTGATGGTGACCCCCCAACCATGAAGTTATTTTCGTTGCTTCTTCATCACTGTCATTTTGCTACTGTTATGAATCAGGCGAGCCCTGTGAAAGGGTTGTTCGACCCCCCAAAGGGGTCACGACCCACAGGTTGAGAACCGCTGGCCTAGAAACCCCTGCCTCTTGTCCTGAGATAGACACCCTTTCAATTAGGAACTGAAGGCGCTCATGGAAGTCACTTTGCAGCCTACTAATAAGTTTGGCCTATCAACAATATCACCTGTGAGCCTTGTGCTCCTGTAAGCAATTAACACGAAGACTTCAGAGCCAACATTTATGAGCCAAGACGAGCAGGCAAGGAGGGGAGAGAAGTTGATCACGGACACAGGACCGAGAACGGACACAGGACCGAGAACGGAAACAGGAAGGATGGTGGCGAAAATCCTAACCAATAGTAGGAAACAAGAGCATAAAAAAAATCATTAAACAGGACCTAATTTGCTGTGTAAGCGTTCCCCTAAAACACAATTATTATCATTTTTTAAATCACACAAAGTAAAATGGTGTTCTCACCCCCTCATGATCAATGGTTCGGCAACGCCCACACCAAAGCCTTTTGCTTCCTCTCCCCTCGGCTCCACACGTCCACCCGTTCCTTATCATCAAAAAGGGAGGGCGTACGATGGCTATTACAAAATTAAAACAGTGAAGGACATGAAATGAAGGACAATGCTCCTCCTAATGACATCTTCAGTCGCATCGTCTGGAAACAACCATGCTTCTTGAGGCTAATCCTAGAAATTACAGACACTAGTCACAGAAATTACATTCTGAGTATTACACTCAGTAGCAGGAAACACAACGTGGATGACTTATTGGATGCAAAACGGATTTGCTCTGTAAACCTTCATGCAATTCACAATAAAAAGTTAAGCATTTATGTAGACATATTTGTATTTATGCTAAGGTGATCCAACATCTTTGGAAATGCAAACAGAGCACCTCTGAAATAGGAGGCTTCGTCCTGGGCACACGGGAAGCTGAGTCCCGTAAAAGATACAGAGGCAACTAATTCCTGCCTATGTCTTTCTGGGCAAGTAAGACTTCGAGCTTCCAAAGTCCGACTGGGAAGCTCTACCTGTGTTGGGCACGCGTCTCCTTTTTTCATGGTTGACTTGGGCTGAATAGAGGAGGAATGACACTTGGCACTGTGCTTTGAAATGATCGAACTGATTCGTTATATTTAGGGATAAAACCCCAAAACTCACAGTCATCCAGTCAACTCCGGCTCCTAGGAAACCCTATGTTGATCGGATGTGGGAGTCTAGTTCCTTCTGGAAATGCACTATTTACATAAACGACGGTTGGCAACTAAGAATGATGTTTTTTAAAGACACAGCTTGAGTTATTTAAGGAGCTCCTTAATTCTACAAATCTCCAGTTACTCATGCAGTACGTACACGCCGAACACCTCCGATACCCCAGGCGTATGATCGATCGCTCTAAGAGGCAC
Organism: Tenrec ecaudatus; assembly: GCF_050624435.1. Classification (NCBI taxonomy): domain Eukaryota; kingdom Metazoa; phylum Chordata; class Mammalia; order Afrosoricida; family Tenrecidae; genus Tenrec; species Tenrec ecaudatus. The sequence continues at coordinate 118,499,192 of NC_134543.1, read as the reverse complement.
ACCTGGGGCCAGGTGCCCCGACCACAGTGAAGTGTTCAAAGGCACATCCCCATGTCATGACCTAATAGTATTAGTAATCAATACTGTTTTTCTTCTTATCGTTTCATCCCAACAGCTCACCCAGTTGGATTTCAAGGGTGAAGGTTTCACACATCAGGCCCCTTCACCTCCGTTTGAGCAGCATGCAGTGGAACAATTCCTTACGACCTCCCCCTTCTCCACTCAAAAACTTGTGCAAAGTCTATCCCAAAAACGCTTGGAAGTCTGAATAATTATCCACTGCTCTTGGCCTTCTTCCAGACTTGAATTCTCCTGCAGAGAACTATAGGCAGGACTTCTCCATCTCTGTGTTAGGTGGTTTTCAGAGGCCACGGAAGCCAAGCCTCTCCGGTGCCTGCCGGGTCTGGAGGTGAGGAAACTTGGTTTCTACACATCCACCATTCTAACCAGGAAGGCCCATAAGCAAGATGCCTGCATCACAAAGAGCAAGCACGCTCTTCTCTCTTTCTCTCCTCTCTCTCTCTCTCTCTCTCTCTCTCTCTCTCTCTCTCTCTCTCTCTCTCTCTCTCTCTCTCTCTCTCTCTCTCTGAACATAAACCCAGGGGCAGGATTCGAAGCGGGACCAGCGGCCAGAGTCCAGGCTCCTAAGTGCCAGACCCTGTGACACTTCAGTTAAGATCCTAATCTGTGCCGATGACTGTAGAGGGCACAGTGAGGAAGCAAGTGCTAAGGTAGGGCCATTCCAGTGCCTTCATTGTAAGACGCAGTTCTCCCCTGGGCCCTGCTCTGGAGCAAATCCCAAAAGCCTTCCAGGACCTCCTCAAGCCCGCCAGAGCAGCCCTGATGCCCGCCTCCTCTTCTGGGGACCCAGCCACCCCTCCAGAAGCTGGAGCAAAAGGCAGAGCCCCCTTCAGCCATTAAGCACACCCTTGAGGAAGCGCCAGGGCTTGGCTGAGAAAAGTTCAGGCCTAGTTAGAAGCACTCAAGAGTCTCTGTACAGGCAGCACTGGAGTGGAGGCTGGGGGCGGGAGCCAGGAAGAAGGGAAGTGGGGAACTGCCCAGCTTGCCCCCTTTGGGGGCTGGTTTTACATCTCTATGCAGCGTTAAGAGTTTCCAGACTCCTTTACCCATAGCTGCAGGCATGGGGGGCAAGGATGCAGCCTCTCTCCCCTCCCCCACATGTCCCTCAGCCTGGGTCAATGACAAGCTGCAGCGCTGGCCCAGGCCTCCACCTGGAAGTCTGAAGCCAAGGATATTATTAAAGTCACAGGTTAAGAATCACTCACTCCCCAGCGCCTCATTTAGAGGCCGCCCCAGCCTGCATTGTAAACAAGTCCCAAGAATGCTTTAAACCAGGGGAGGTTCTTATTAAACGACTTAATTGAGGGCCACTTCTCCTCCAAAAGCTTTTAAACCCAAGGAATAAAAGGGGCCTGGTGGGTGTTTTCCAGACACTGGTCTTTAAAACCTGCCACGCTGTCACGTTGTCACAGGGAAGTGGAGCACAGCGCCAGGGCCCCGGGTGCGTGCGGGCCTGCTGCTAATTTCTCAGCAGAAATAAAATTCTCCCTCCCCACGGCCTCTCCGAGACCTGGCACCAAAGCTTCATTCCAATATTCATTTCAAGGGTCATTAGAATCAGGGGATGAAAAAGTGGAAAACACAAGGCTAGCCAAGATGGGCCAAAACTAAATGAGTAAAGACATGTGAAGGCTTGAAACTGGTCGTGACTTAGAACAACATCGGGGCCTGCAGGAAACAGGGCAGTGGCTTCTCTACAAAAGCCTAAGCCAACTCCCTGCCAACGAGTCCATGCCCACTCATCGGGCATCTTGACCCCAGGGATAGAACTGCCCCTGTGGGTTTCTGAGACTGTCACTGTTTAGGGCAGAGGTTCTCAACATGTGGGTCCTGACCCCTTTGGGAGTCAAACCACCCTTTCACAGGGGTCGCCCAATTCCTAACAGTAGCAAAATCACAACGATGAAGTAGCAATGAAAATAATTTCATGGTTGGGGCAGTCACCACCCCAGGAGGAACTGTATGAAAGGGTCACGGCGTTAGGGAGGTTGAGAACCACTGCTTTAGAACAGAAAGCCTCGTCTTTCTCCTGTGGAGCAGCTGGTGGTTTCGAACAGCTGACCTTGCAGATCGAAGCCCCACACGTTAACGACTATGCCACCAGGGCTGTAGGTCAAAGGAGGGAGGCACTGATGTACATACACCTCACACGTGAAAGTAGCCCGACCCGAAGGATGTCACTGGCATGAAATGTCCAGAAAAGGCAAATCCATCGAAAGAGAAAGCAAGAACGATGGTAGCCAAGTGCTGCGGTAGGCGAGGGGATCACTCACTCACTCACTCACTCACATGGGATGACTCGATCACTCGATCACTCACTCACTCACATGGGATGACTCAATGACTCGATCACTCACTCACTCACTCACATGGGATGACTCGTTCTCGGGTGCAGAGTTTCTTCCTGGGGTGACGAGAAAATTCCAGAACCAGAGAGTACTGGGCTTGTACAACATCGTGAACGTACCTAACAGCCACCGAATGGAATCCCACAACTGGGTTGACACGGCGAGTTTTCCGTGTGTGTGTGTGCGTGTGTGTGAACATCCACCCACCTGCCAAGACACCAAGAACTTCCGAAAGCTCGTCTCCTACCCCAGGGACCATCCCTTTCCTTCTGCGCTCAAAAAGACGCTCGCTGCAGGAGGGAAGAAGTCAGTGGGACTTGTACACTTGGACGACTGCTGGACTCAGGCAAGCTTCTCACGCGCACGGCACTTCACCAGGACAAGGCGACACAGCAACCCTGAAAGGATGTCACCGCTCTCTCTGCCCTGCTCGCACAGGGGAGGCAAGCTGGGCACGACGAGCAGGGGCAGGTTGCCCACGTTCACTGCACGGAAGGGAGAACACACGCTGGACCTAGACCAAGGGGGATCGAGTAAATCTACCCGCCCTGCACGCCCCTTACAACTGCAGCTATGGTGGCACCGAAATGGTATTGAGCCTAGACGGCACATGGGTCAAGCACAGACTCTCTTGGAAAACAAACACCGAAAGCTTGCCATCGGGCCGGCGCTGGCACCCGGCAGCCCCCTGGGCACAGAGCAGAAACTCTCCATGGGGTTGTGAATGTTGTGACCCCGTGGAAAGAGATCACCCAGCCTTTCTTTGGAGGCAACTCTGGGAGGGTGCAAGGTATCAGCCTTTCGTGAGCAGTCGGGCGTTCGATTCCCTGGGGTCCTCAGGGACTCCAAGGCCTGATCACTTTGAATGGTGTGTTCTGAGAGACCCTCTGTGAACTGCCTTCTCTCAGAAGCAAGTCCAAAGGGCACCTTTCACGTGGACAGCAGCTTCCTGAGTCGTGTTCCTGTGTCCTGGGGACAACAGGGGGGCAGATGCGATTCCCTGTCCTCTCCCCGGGGAGAAGAGCAAGGTGGACAAGGTCAGCAGGAGGCTTCAGGAGCCTGGCTTCAGCTCCAGCTGGGCGACACTGGCGGAGTCCGGGGAGGTGAAGGGGCTTGGCTGGGTTTTGCTGGTAAGGTATTCATACGTGAACAGATGGGAGCAATTACAAATGAGTGTAAGAAACATTTATGAGAGAGGAACATAGCTCTTTACACCTCAGGGGCACTTGTAGGGTAATCCAGAGGCCTCAATTAAAGATTAAATCCCATTCCTTCCATCCTCATTAAGAAGGGAGGGTTCTTGGTCACAGTCCAGTTACCTTTGCCTAGTCCAGTTAACAGAACATGCACCATTGGGATTGGTGCCCGGCAAGGATTTTTCAGCCCATCAGCTGGTCACATTGTAGGCCGGGTGACTTTTCATTTGGGGGCAGGGAGCCATCCTGGACCCACTACGCTAGGTAGTACTCACAGACGTGGCCCCTCCAGAGCTCGGTGAGGTAGGTGGGACATCCGTTTTACATAGGAGGAAACAAAACCCAGCACCGACAGGAAGCGTCCAGAACCACGGAGGTTCTGCCAGTGTCTCTGGGTCTCTACAAATGGTTCACCAAAGCCACTTGCTGAGGAAAAGGCCAGCAGGGAGAACCTTGACAGATACACCCCAGAAAGAGGGTCAACTTAAAAAAAATCTACCCTTGGAAACTCTGTGGAGTACAAGTCCCCTCCAACCAACCCTCGGAGGCACCAGGTCAGAAAGCACCCCACAGCAGCGGAGGTTCGGGGTTTGGTTTGGTTTTCAGATGGGCCCGAGTGATTGTTGTTCAAGAGAACTCTCTTCTTTGTAGATTTTTAGGAGCTGAGACGTGTAAACCCAAGACACCGCTAGTGTCCCAGCAGCTGAGACAAAGGCCAAGGTGAGCAGTCGTCGAGAGCAGGCTGGAGAGTGAACAACTGGGTGAGTCCGGGCAAGAAAGCATCCGCGGAGCCACTGGAAGGAGCCCCGCCGGTGTTGCCGGGCAGGTGTGGGCAGCTCACCATGGGCCGGTGGCGCAAAACCAGCAGCTGTCCCCTTATAAATTTACAATCTCAGATGCCTACACCGAGAGAGTCGCCATGGGCCTGATGGCAGTGGGTGCTGGCCAGCCGTCATCTCTGAGACTGGAGCGGCCAGACGGACGGCCAGGCCGCAAGCCTGGACTCCTACTACTAGGTTTTCTAGGCTGCCGCCTTTACAGAAGCCAATCGCCGAGGGTTTCGCCAGGAGACCTGCCGAGGGCATTGGACCCCTTACCTGACCCAGAGAGATGGCATACCAAAAACTCGCAGGGCAGGGCCGCCACAAAGTTAGCATTCTAGAATCATGTGCTGTTGTGGCAAGAATGCATGCTCTTCGGTCTCCTGGCAAGATGCTGGTGAGCCTGCCTAGCTGCTTCACACCCATTAAAGCTGTGCAGATTGTAGGTACCTGAGCCTGGCCTTGGAGTCCTGGGGGCGCAGTGGTTATGTATTGGGCTGCTCATCACAAGGTCAGAAGTTGGAAACCAGCAGCTGCTCCATGGGAGAAAGTGGGGGCATTCAACTCCAGGAAAGTCTTGGAAACCCACGGGGACAAATCTACCCTGACCTCTAGGGTCACTATGAATCCGGATTGATTTGAGGGCAGTGAGCTTGGCTTTTTGGTCTGGGCCTGCGGTGAGGCCCCTGCTGTGAGCAGAGCAGAACAAGAGAAGCAGGTAGCCTGTAGCTCTTACCCCACGCCTCGCCCCAGACAGCGGTCCCGGGCAGACAGTCAGGGCTGAGCTAGCATGCTGGCACCTGGAACAAAAAACAAAGAAACTCACCTCTGTCAAGCGATTCCAGCTCACAGTGACCCTGCAGGGCAGGGTAGACTTGCCCCGGGGTTCCCGAAACAGAAGCTTTTCCTGGGAGTAGAAAGTCTCGTCTTTCTCCCAAGGAGGAGCTGGGATTTTTGAGCTGTGGCCTGGTGGGTAGAAGCCCAATATGGAACCAGTGCACCTTTATCATAAGCAAAGGGTGTGCTTAAATCCCAAACTGGAAATTCACAACTAAAAGGAATCCCAAGCGTAAGCCCACCCCCCTTCCAGGCCCTCTGCTCTATCTTATCTCTCCCTCCACTCTTCCTCTATCACGTCCTCCGAACTCCTCCTTCGGTTTACACTGCAATCGCAGCTCTTAAGTAAACTCTCCAGGTTTTTGAGACTTGATTAAGGCCAGGAGAGAGACTAATCAACTTTGCAGCAGCTGCAGTATAATCTGAGTAAGGCGCTGCTCTTAAAACAGGAGGGTAAACAGCTCAGAGGCAAACGTGGTGGGATGCAAAGTTCTGGTTTTCCTTTTTAAACAAAAGCTATCCATAAGAAGTTCATGGGTAGGAGAGGCTAGACCAAGGGTTGGCACACTGGAGGAGGAAGGGCCAATCCTGTCCCTCAACCCATTTAAAAATCGAGAGCCTAAATATAGTTTTACAAACAAACGAAATCAGCATTATCGGAATGATATCCTTTCAACTTTTTTGAAATGTTAATTTTTTCCAATTTTACTTCAGAGTCACGTGTACTACCAAAAGAGCTGCATCTGGCTCCGGAGCCAAAGTGTGCCGACCCCTGGTCTAGATCCTCTGCATAGCTTTGAGAGCGGAGCCATTTATTTACAGGGGTTCTCAACCTTCCCAATGCTGCGACCCTTTCATACAGTTCCTCATGTGGTGGTGACCCCCCAACCATAATATTATTTTCGTTGCTACTTGATAACTCTAATTTTGCTGTTATGAATCGGGCAACCCCTGTGAAAGGGTCGTTCGTCCCCCAAGGGGGTCGTGACCCACAGGTTGAGAACCACCACTTTAGACTAATGTCCAAACAGCTAAGACAGTTTTGAGTCAGAAAATCTGTGTTGGAAATGGCCACTCTGTGCCTGACTTAGGACCTCACCCGCCTGGGCTCCTCATCCATAACGTGGATCTAACACTACCAACCATGGCTGGCACTCAGTCAAGGGTACTTCGTGTCAGCTAGCTCACTGCCATCCAGCCAAGTCTGACCCATCTCGAGCCCTTAGGGCAGAGCCGAATTGCTCCTGTGGGTTTCCAAGACTAAATGGGAGTCGAAAGCCTCATCTGCAGCCCTCGTGGTTAGCAGCCCGTGCATAACCAAATGCAAACATCGACATGAATGTGTATGAACAAAAAGCCTGGTAAAAGGGTACTAAGTAAGGGAATTATTGGGCCAAAACCTTGGTCATCTTGCCACAATTTGCCAAGCAGAGATGAATAAGAACATGGTAAACAGGCATGTTTTTTAAACTTTGGTTTTAAAAGTCCTAAATAACTATGAAGCAATGATTCGAACTATGGAATACACCACCTAGGGCAGCCAGAAACCCCTGACTGGACGGCGGCGGGAACAAACTCTACTTTGTAAACAAAGAGACTGCCAGCCTGGTTGGCAGAAACAGGCCTTTTTCATAACAAATGCCTAGTGCTCTGAGCCCAAACACTCCCGACTCCATGGCGACCCTCTGTGAAGTCCCCTGGAAAGGATCCTTTTTGGATCGAAAACCGGGGAGCTCATTGCAGCGAACACTCATTCACTCCCCTTGGTTTCAGTCCCCCTTGGCTCTAAACCAGGGGTTCTCAACCTTCCTCATGCCGCGACCCTTTCAGACAGTTCCTCATGTCATGGTGACCCCCAACCATAAAATTATTTTCATTGCTACTTCATCACTGTCATTTTGCTACTGTGATGGATCGGGTGATCCCTGTGAAGGGGCGTTCAACCCCCAAAGGGGTTGCGACCAACAGGGATCCTTAGCTGTGCTTCAAAGGAGCAGCAAACAGGGAAAACGCACTTCGCTTTGCGCGCACACTCCACCCCACAACAAAACAAACGAGCTGCCATCAGTCGATCCAGCTCAGAGCAACCCTGGAAGACAGGGTAGAGCCGCCCTGTAGGTTCCCAAGACTGTAATGCTTTCCAGGAGGAGAAAGCCTCTTCTTTGCCCTAGTCATACCCCACTGCTCTCAGATTTGCTCTCCGAGCAGCCCTGGGACCCTCAACAGGACCGGGCTCCTCGCTGAGCCTCAGTTTCCACGCCGGTCGGATGAGGTCACTGGCCCGGCCTCTCTGGAACCTACAGGTGCAGAGCAGCAGCAAAGAGCTGAGTACCCAGGGTATGGAGACGGTTCTTGCCCCCTTGGGCTATTAGCCCTGTGGGGCAGCTACCTGGAAACCACGTCTCCAGGAAAAAGCATGTGAAGTCCAGTTTTCCATCTGTCCAAGGAAACAGGAGCTAGAGCAACATTGAGAGGACAAAAAACGAGTGTCCACCCACTAGCAGCACTTACTGGCACCGTCCAAACCATTTACTCTACAAAGAAGATCAGCCGCTATATGAATGTGCCCTCTGTGGGACAGGTGTCTACTTTACCAGGTACCAACAGGCCCAAAATGGGCCCAGCCACAGTTTCTGCCAGTGTTCCCATCCCTCCTGCTAGGGCTGACTCAGCTCCTACTAGCCAGAACCCCAAATCGAAAATACACCTGCCGGAAGCTAGCCTGGTTTATCTTCCGCTGTGTAGATGCACAACAAAACATTAAAATGGTAAATCGGGATCTTCTTTAAAAACAAAATATATATATACACAAAATCTAGTTTCACACGCATGAAGTTTTTCTTATGCCACAGTTATGGCTTGAACTGTGTCCTTCCTAAAGAAAGGTCTAGCAATTCCTGATCATTCTCTGTGCCTATGGGTCAGGAGCCGTGGTGGTGCCACCCAGGGAAGTGTTGGACTGCTAGCCACAGGTTGGCATTTTAAGACTCCCAGGAAGATTTACAGCCTCAGAAACCATGAGTCAGATTCAACTTGATAGCTATAAAAGAGATCACAGAGGCAGAGATGCGGGAAGAAAAATGCCCAGACACAGGACGATCACCCAGGAGCAGAAGCTCAGAAGAGCCAAACGCCTTCCTCCCGCACCCACAGAGACAGATTGTAGCTGCCTCTGGAGCTCCTCAGCTGTGAGGGCCACGTTTGTGGTTTGTCTGTTACAGCAGCACTGGCGGACGCAAACACCGACCATGCTAGCGGACTGCAGCATCGTCCCCCAGGTGAAGATGGGCAGGGCACTCTCCCCACCAGCCCCACCAGATGGTCAGCTCCTGGGGCTGCAGCCTGTCTACTCAGCGGGTAACACAGAACCTGCCCAAGAGCATTCAGCAAATACACGAAAAAGAAACGAAACGGCGGAAATGTTTTGGTGTAGGGTTAAGGTGAAGCATTTTCCCAAGGCTCCTGTTTGGGGAGACAGAGGAGGATTATGTGGAAAGGGAAAGGGGTCTGGGAACTGCAGCCTTTGACGGAAACCTCCAATCAAGTACCCCGAGAAGCCCTAGTGACACAGCAGTTAAAGTGCTCGGCTGCTAATCAAAAGGTCAGTGGTTCGAACCCAGGCTGCTTCTGAAACGATTACAGCCACTGTGGGGCTGTCCTACTCTGGCCTGGGGTGGGGTGGGGGCTGGTAGAAATTGACTCCACAGCTATGGGAAGCACATGTAGGTCATTCAACCCTGGTGCCCGTCCCAGAAATTTCTTTCTTTCTTTTTTTTTTTTGAGGGCTTTCATGTTAGATAATGGCAATGTCAAGTACCGGGATAAATTAAAACTCGTGGTCATTCAGGGAAAGTTACCCAATTTTCAATTCCCCTTGAACTTTGTTTTTCTTCTCTCATGCCAACCTCTCAGTCATGTCACTGCCCTTCAGGCCAGGACGAGAGGACACAGAGGAAAAGTACAGAATCCGTTTTTCTCCCCTTTCCCGCTCCAAAAAGAAAACAAACAATCAGCCAATGGCGCCTCTTAGGTTGACTTCAGGCAAAACGACAGTTGAGGGTCCCTTGCCTTTCACGGACCCACCCTTCCGTGTAAGCAAAAGAGTTGACAGCGGTTACTCATTGGGCTGCTGAGTGCCGGTCGGCCTCTCCTGGGAGAAAGACCGGGCTTTCTGCTCTCAGAGAGAATTACCATCGTCTCAGACACGTTCTGCCCTGTCCTATAGGGTCGCGAAGACTCGGCATCCGCTGGATGGCAGTGAGTTTGGTTTGCTGGTTTTCGGTCTAATAAAGCACCCCTACTAAAAGAAAATGAAAAAAGAAAGAAAAGAAACCGGAACAGACACAAAGCAAGATGACAGTCCAGTCTAATTTCAACACAAAGTCTCTCTTCCAGATGATGTACCCCCTCGCCCTCAGGGAAAAAGCTCATTTGCTAATGCCTTCCTCCTATTTTTCTTTACTTAACTCTCTTCCAGTTACTTCAGAACAGGGATCCTCAAACGACGGCCCGCGGGCCACATGCGGCCCGCAGAGGACATTTGTCGGGCCCACCGGGTGTTTTTGCCGCCGCTGCCTGTCCTGCTTAGCAGCCAACTCGTCCAATGTGCATAGGGATTTGTTCATAGTTTTTTTTTAAACTATAGTCTGGCCCTCCAATGGTCTGAGGGACAGTGAACTGGCCCCCTGCGTTAGAATATTACAGATGCAACTCCAAAGTGAGAAATGTTTCCATAGATCTGTTTAGCATCATTTATGCATATACTCTTCTATCCCTTTTGCTCAGTATTGGAGTCACATCAATAGCAACTTTTCACTCCAAGAAGAAAATATCTTCAAATATGCTTTCCCGTCTCCCACCCCCACCCCCCAATAGAGACAAGACTCACAAGTTAATAAAGCATTCAATAACATGGCTTCGTTTATTGGTCTGCTTTTTTTTTTTAAGTCAACAGTAGGAAAACTCTTTCCATATGTTCTTGTTTCCCAAATGTTGAGGATTCAAGGCAGGGGCCACCCTGTCAGAGCACGCACTCAACGTAACCCTGCGTTCTCAAACCAAGACAATTAAGTCGGTCCCACAGTGCCCACACTTCCAGCAATTGACTCCAAGCAACTGGAAAAAACGGTAGGGAAAGGAGCAAGACCAAGTGGGGAGTATTCTTTCTACCAACGCTGGACGCAAACACGCCCCCACCCCAGGAGACACCCCGCGACAAAGAAAACTGCAATACAGGGGGTCCTCGTCGGAGGTGTTGGGGACAAAGGTTTCAACAAGCAGGTGAACATGTAAGCCATTCGTGGAGGGCGACAGCAAATTAGCCAAGATCCCAGGAGAATATCTATATCGTGTTGGTGACAAGAATGCCTAAAACATTCTTTCTGAATAAAACATATAGTATCAAACTGAGTCTCTGTATGCAACATGTTGAGTTTTTCTTAAGTCTTATTTCCCTATTGTTTCAAAAATCATGTTCGCTAGCTATGGGTCTCACCTCAGAACGTCCATGCTAAGCCACTGCCTTCCTAAGAAGGATAATATTTTATCAACAAGAAAGATATGCTGAGTAAGCCGAACACAGATGCATGCCCATTACTGGAGCATCCACCATAAAACCTTTAAGAATCAATTAGCTTTCCTTCTTGCTATTCCTCAGCCATAGGCAAAGCCATTCTCCACCGGGGAGGAGAGGTCTCCAGAGCTTATAGGCTCCTAAAGGATTTTTGCTTCCTTTCCATATAAAATCCTTTTCAAACATGTCAAGTCAAATGATCACTTGGGCTCTTCCTGAACAGGTCAACCTTGTATTACAACCTTGACCTTTAATTCCAACACTTCCACTCCCTTGGTAGAAAGTAGTCTGGCTGTATTTACTGTAAGCAGAGAAGCAGAGACAAAGGGAAGCCACTTAAAGGCACCATCTGCAGTCTCGAAGCAAACAGGCTTGTTGGGTGGAAGCAGATTACAGCAAAAAGTCTAGAGTGCCTGAGATGATATTCTCATTCTCTCTCTCTCTCTCTCTCTCTCTCTCTCTCTCTCTCTCTCTCTCTCTCTCTCTCTCTCTCTCTCTCTCTCTCTCTCTCTCTCCTTCACTCACTCGCTGCCATCGAATTCTGACTCGCAGCAACCTTTATATAACATACACACACATATATGTTCTCTATTGGTTAAATGTTGGGCTGCTAACCGCAAGGTCACAGCTCAAATCCATCAGCTGCTCTGAGGGAGAAAGGCTTTCTACACTCCTGAAAAGAGAGTTACAGTCTAGGAAGCCCACAGAGGCAGTTCAATCCTGTTCTATAGGGTGGATGGCAGTGATTTTTTTTTGGAGGAGGGTGGTTCAAAATGTAACCCAAACACAAATTCACTGTCACTGAGTCAATGTCCACTCACAGCGACCCTGTAGCACAGCTTAGACCTGCACCTGTGGGTTTCCAAGACTGCGACGCTTTACAGAAGTGGAAAGCCCTTGTCCCCACAGAGCAGATGGTGAGAATTAGACATCTGTATCTTTCACAAACTCCCCAGAAGTGCCACCAATTTTGGAAACCAGTGCTTCCAAGCCAGACTCCAGGCCCCATTCTGAGTGGCGAGGGGCTTTGCCCAACGTGCACCATTCACCTGAGGGGACACACACAGAGCAAACATGCAAAATAATCGTCCTGTGTAAAGGAGCTTCAACCCGACAGCCAACACCTGCCTACACACCAAAGAGTGATGTAACTTGGAAAAGTCCTTTGGAAAGTCCAAATACGTGCCATAAGTGAGCCAGGGGGCTTGGAGAAACCTGCCCGGGCCTCCCGGAGGAGGTAGGATCAAAAGCCTTTCTTGCCTTTTCTAAAATATTTTTTCTTTTCTAAATGATCTGGTTGTGGGTGTGTGGGTGTCAAGGTTTGCACAGCAAATTAGGTCCTCGTGTAATTATTGCTACACCTACTGTTCATTGACACGGGTGACCTTTGTCACTCTGCATCAGCGTTCTCATCATTTCCAGTCTGGTTGTTCTGTTTCCATTAATCTAGCTTCCCTGTCCAAGAAAAACGTTGAGTGTAAGGCCTCATTGAGCTGATCGTTGGAAGGCGCTCATACTCACGGGTGACACTCTGTTTAGGAACCAATGGGTCACTTAAGCCCTTTCTTTCCAAGACTGGTCTGAGGAAGCATGGAGAAAAATCAGCCAAGGCTCTCAGGTGCTCCGTGTGGGTGCCTCCTAGCTGTCAGCGGAGCCCAAGGATCCAGGTAGGGGTGGAAGGCTGCGCACCCCTCCTGCAGGAAACTTCTGGCGCCGAGACCCTCCCCTCTGGCCCTTCAAGAGGCGGGTTCCCCAGTCATCCCCACCATATGGTCGCAGACCGTGGCGGCGGCGCGGGAGCCAGAGCCGGGAGCGCACCTTCGGCCGCAGCCAGAGCACCGTGCGCCCGGTGGCCGGGCGCGGCGCCCAGCTCGCGGGGTGCACCTGGCGGAGCCCAGCCCCGCGGGCTCCGTCCGCCCTCGGCGGGACCTCGGGGGCCCCCACCCCCGCCCGGGCCCCCCGACCCCGCTCCGCGCTCACTCACCGCCGCCGCCTCCCGCGTCCCGCTCGCCCGCCGGCTGCAGAGCCCGGCCCGAGTGCAGGGGCCGCGGCGCCGCTGGGAGGCCGAGCGCCGGGCCCGCCCTCCGGGAGAGGAGGGGCCTTCCCGGGGCTCGGCCCCCGCCCCTGCCCCCGCCCCGGCCGGACAGCCCGCCCTGCCCGCGCCCGGACCCCGCGCAGCCCCGCGGCCCCGGGGACAGACGCACAGCCCCGAGCACGCACCGGCGCAGGGTCCCCGACCCGGGCCGCGCCCAGCCTGCGCCTATCCCCCCTCTCACCGGACGGTTCACACTGCTCTGGGCAAACGCTTTGTCCTCTCCGTGCCCCTGATCGGAATGCCCTTCCACCCCTTCCAAGCCAGCCCCCGGGCAGGTCTCTCCCCCGAGCCTCCGCCTTTCCTGAGTCCCCGCCTCCAGGAAGCCTCCCCGATTGCACCGCCCGCCCCTCCCCACAGACCGGGCGCTGGGCTTTCCCCTGACCCTAACGTGTTGGCTGGGGGGGTTGCATCTAGGACACTTTGTAAGACACCTTCCCCCCACCTTGCTAACCGGGTGTCCCTGTGTGGTGCCACCGGTTAAGCGCTGGGGCTCGGCCCTTCTGAAGGAACCTGCAGAGGCGCCTTGGAAGATACGTAGGGCCATGTGCTTATCACAAGCCTTATCACAGCCTTGAAAATCCTACTGGGCCTTTTCGGCTGTGGCAGCACACAACAGTCAGAAGCGTAAAGGACAGCTCATTTCTCTAGCCCCCATCAAATCCCCAAACGTACTGAGCGCCACCTCTGTGCAGGAGACTGGAGAGGAATGGATTTTTCCAGGGATTGGTCTAAACTATGCGAGACAAGTCTTTCACTTGCAAGGAGCACTCCTTCCAAGACTGCTTTGTCTGTTCTTCTGCCAGCCCGTCGCACCTTCACGATTCCTTGCCAACACCAAAATCCATCATGGTTGGTAGAAGGGTGAGCCAAAAAGAGGAAGCCCCTGGACAAATGGATTGACACCGGGGCTGCAACAATGGGCTCAAACACAGCAGTTGTGAGGACGGTGCAGGACTGGCAGTGTTTCCTCCTTGTCACATAGGGCCACTAATGAGTTCCAACACACCTGACACCATCCAATGCCAACAGCATTACTCTGGGGAGGCACTGGTGAGCAGATAGAAGACTTGGCTCCACGTAGTGTCTACAATGAAATATAAATGTCTCTGTTAGGGAACGGCTTGCCCAAGAACTCATAATGATAGGGTCAGAATCAGAAACCAGTTCTCCAGATCCTACGTCAGCACCCAAAACCCAAAAAACCCTACTGCTGTGAGGAGAAAGCAACGGGACCAACAGCTCCAGAAGGACTTGGGGGAGAAATAGGCAGGGGAAGGGAGTGGTGAGCAAACAACACCATAGACCGGGGAATAACTAAGGAATTAAAATCAACAATGAGGAGGAAGTAGAGCAATCTAGCTGAGAGGAATTACTAAGAGGCGGAAGAAGGGCTAGCGTGATGGTGCAGCAGGAGGAAAGTAAAAGGAAACAGGGAAGAGATCTAGGAAGCAAAGCTATGGATAGAGACATAGCATAGGTGAATACATATGTAAATACATTAATTCATAAAAATAGAGGTATTGGCCTAGGTACATATATTTATAAGGCAATACACTGAAGTAGTGGACGGACTTCAGGCCTCTGCTCATAGCCTCCCTTAATGCAAGAACACTTTGTTCTAACAACCTGACATTCTGTGATGCTCACCCTCCCAGCACGATCACTGAAGACAAAATGGGTGCATAAGCAAATGTGGTGAAGAAAGTTAATGGTGCCCGGCTATCAAAAGATATAGCAACTGGAGTCTTAAAAGACTTGAAGTTAAACAAGTGACCAACTACCAGAGAAGCAACAAGCCCATGTGGCAGAAGCACACTAGCCTGTGCGATCATGTTGACAGGATTAGCTAACAGGCATCAGAAGACCCCAAACAAACAAACAAACAAAAAAAAAATATATATATATATATATATATATATATATTTGAGAACAAGGGGGGTAGGCACAGAGACCCAAAACCCATTTGTAGACAATGGGACATCCCCTCACAGAAGGGTCACGAGGAAGGGATGAGTCAACCAGAGTGCAGCATAGCACTGATGAAACACACAATGTTCCTCTGGTTCCTTGAGGTTTCCTTAAGCCCCACTATCATGACCCCAGTCCTGCCTTTCACTGCGGGCTGGACCAGAGCATGTACACAGATAGAGATAAGAGATAATTGCTCAGGGCACATGGGATCCAGGAACAGAATGCGAATAGCAATACATTAGAACCCTGGTACTCAACTGCTTCAGTACTCGGCTTAATCGGATTTGGATGCAAAAGGTCAAGAGAATTTTGCATCGGAGCTCGAACAAAACATCAGACTCAGACGCGACACAAGACACATAAGTTTTGTAAACAAAAGCAGTTTGGGTTTTGGTTACTCGGTGCTAGTTGCCATTATGAGTACGCATAGTTTAAACTTTTTGTGGCTGTGTTCTAAGCATTTTGCTATAATTTTCTTAGTTTGTGTAGCTTTTTGTATTGTTTTTAGAAAAAAAAAAAAACGTGTCCTAAGAAAGAGTTTTTTGAAAATAGTCAACATGATAAGGCACTGGTTAACCGTGTTATCGATATTGTTGATGATAATTTAGTGAACCATTTAAAGGAAATTCCAACAGGAGACCACATTAGACAGGTTATTTATTTGTTTGTTTATCTACTTATTTATCTATCTATTTATTTACTTATTTATCCATTCATTTATTTATTTATTTTAGAGAAAGTCAGCCAGGTCCTAGTGAAAAGAGGCAAAGAAGGAAAGAAACTCCTGAAGCACCGACCAGTTGATTTTATGGAAGGGGATTCCCCTTCCAAACAATGACTCTCTCTCCACACCTCCTCTCCACATCCGTGTCCACAGATCCAGAGCCTCATCAATCTCAAGGTATGGGCCATACTGTAGTTGTTAAAACTCTTTTAACGCTATATTTCTTATTTATTTATATTATTTAACTCTGAACTTATTGACCTTGAAACTTCTGTGTAATATTTTGTATAAAAAGGCAAGGTTAAGGTAAGAACTTGGTGGTTCAAGAACAAATTAATCCATTTTCAGATATTTCTTATGGGAAAAATTGATTCGGAACTCAACTGCATCGCATCTTGACGCTCCTTCTAGAACAGATTAGTGTCCAGGTCTGGGGTTCTACTGTACCAGGAGGGTCGGGGGAAGGTGGGAAAGGGGGGAGGAAGAGGGAACCTATCACAATGATCAACACATAACCACGCCCCCCACCCGAGGGGGACAGACAATGGAAACCACAGGGGAAGGGAGACTGCAGTGGGTGTAAGATATGAAAATAATAATAATTTATAATTTATCAAGGGATCATGAGAGTGGGAATGGGGAGGGAGGGAAGAGTCAACCCAAGAAGGAAGGTGGAAGAACTGAGTAGAAGAGCCAGGAGAATCTGCTGGAAGCCTGAGTGTAAGGGGTTCTTGACAGGAGAGAGTTGGGCTGAATGTCACAAATCTCTCCCTCACTCAGAACTTCACAATGTGCCACAGAAATTATACACGCTGTAAATATTGCTATGTACAAAGCATGTGCTTAGTAATTTCCTCTCTTCTTAGGCAAATAGTTTACCGATAACAACAATAACAAAATTAGGCGATAGAGTTGAAGAAATGAACAAAGGCAGAGTGGAGATGATGTGGATTGGTGGGCAAAATGAATGCTCCAGCCCCTTCAACCCCAACCCACTGTAAGCATCTCAGAACTTTTTGAAAAGTGTCCTCCTCTTTAGTTCGAACAAAGAAGCGCTTCCTCTTTAATTTTATTCAAACTAAATGATGCTTCCATAACTGCTTGTTGAGTCTGCAGAAAGCTTCTATTTCTCCCTTTTCTTTCTTTCTTTCTTTTCTTTTCTTTTTTCAATCAGTCACAGTAGTTTGCCACAAGAGACATTTTCAGTAAGGAGAAGAGTGAAAAAAAATCACCTCTTTCTCCCTACAAATCTTGTGTGTATGAGATAGGCGACATGGAAATCCTTAAATACCTGCTGGGGAGAGATGAAGTGAAAGTCCCGATGCAGAAGACAGAAAGGGCCAGAGAAGGGAAGTTGTATCGAGGACCACTTCCTGTTTCCCACAAATACAATACACTTTCTCCTTCAGCACCTTTACATTCCTGGTTAGTATCAGGAAGTCATCTTCTTCACTCAGAAGTAAAATGCAGACGTCTCAGAATTTTCCCTTCTTTCATCCCAGGAACAAGAGGAGGAAATGACTTCAGGAAGAAAACTGATCTACATAACGTGGACAGCTAAGATGTATGGGACCCGGAGCCATATAAAGGCATAGTAAACTGTAACAAATTGAATGTGGCCAGAACATTCTCCAGCTCTCAGGATCACACACCATCTATCTTCATTACAAACCTGTCGGAAAGATGGAACACAGCAAGAAGAATGTCCTTTTAATGAGTGTGGAGAGCTATAAAACAGTTACCTTGTTACAAGCGCTGGTTTTTATAGACCAGCAGGGGAAAGGGTATTTGTTCATTTTTATTATTGTTATGATTTTGTTTCCATAATGCAACATTACTGTGGATTTACAAGGAATGATGAGATGGGAAGCCATCTTTCAGAAAAGGGATGCCCTGTTGCTTTGAAGATACAGCGGCCGAGAGGCCAGGCGCTGCCAGGGCTGCATCTCTTTATGTAGCTGTTACTATTGGTATGAGAAGGAGTCCTTGTGGGCTAGTGGCTTCAGCATTGGGCTACTAGACACTGGGGTCAGCAGTTCAAGTCCAACAGCTGCCTCTCCCATACAGATGTACAGCAACTGCAGGGACGGTTCCACTCTCTCCTATGGGGCTTCCAAAAGTCGAATGCACTCAGTGGCCATTGGTTTGGTTTGGGGTTTTTTATTTGAATGAGAGAGGCACTTAGCAAAATTGAGAGCTTCATTATTTGGATTGTGTGTACATAAGCAATGCGCACGCATGCATGACAAATGAAGAAAGGCTCAGCTTCTGTTTCAACTGGAAAAAAAACCCTGGAGGAACTGAGGGAGGAGGACCACTTCCAAATGCCTGGCCAACCAAAAAACCCAGACCCATGGCCATCAAGTTGGTCCCAACTCATAACGACCCTATATAGGTTCTGGACACAGTTCATGTTTGTGGGAGCAGACGGTCTCTCCTTTAACCCTCGCAGTCCAATGCCTATTCAACAGCCCCAGCAGGGTTCAGTACCAGGCAGGTGCCAGATGCGCATCACCTCCTTTCTTTCTCACTACAGGGCAAGGCTGGTGGCACAGTCGGTGCAAGGTGCCCAAGGTTGTGAAGCTGAAAAGCGGCAAAGCCAAAACTCAAATCCAGGCCTGCCTGATGCCAGAATGATTTCTCACACGCCAGAAGGGCCAGCTTCTTGTTTCATCAGCTTTCCTTTACGACGCATATTTTTAAACCATCGAAGCAATTCGTACACTTCTCAGGAGTTGACAATGACTGGAAATTAGAAAAGAAGAGCAGCCACAGAGGCAGCAATGTCTAACATCTCATGAGATTTGGCTCCTTGCTTTCGCAAGTTAGGGTTATGGTTTCCTGGGACATCCTGTCAATTGACTTCCTGAGATATTCAATGCTTCTGTTCTGTCTCCTCGCGCTCACTCCCTGCCTTCAAGTCATTCTGGCTCGTGACAACCCTACCTCCTCGTTCCTTGCACAGCTTTGGGGGTCTTCAAACGTGCAAAGGCCCTCCAGGACACAGCTGATCTTTATTCACGTGGAACAAGAGAGGAAGAAGAACTTGGAATAGAAAGAGGATACAAAATGGATGGCTAATTGCCTCCTTGATCGTGAGCCCAGAAGAACTGGATGGTGCCTGAGTGCTACTATTACTAAATATTTTGATATAAAAAATGCCATAGAAGAATTCTGATCAAAAGAGGAGAGGGGAGAGAATACAGAGCAAGTTTTCCAATTTTTATGGATTCTCAACTTTCTGAAGCATGGTGGATGGACGAACTCCTGATATTCTTGCCCTCAGATCATCTTTAAACCAAAAAGATCTCCTGAAGTCTTCTTAAAACTGGATAATAGTTTAGCTTAACTCATTTCGTTAAAGTCCTGTCTTGAGCACTATGCTCTTTTAAGGACTATCTGTATGTGATTAAACTCAAAAGATTGTACAAGAACGTTAGGGGACAGTGATTTTATGTCAACGAGGGAGGAACTCAGACAAGGAAGGCCAGAATGGTTGCCCTGCTTGGGGAGTGGAATCAATGTAACTAAATTGTATATGTGGAAATTGTCGAGTTGGTATATGTTTTGCTGCATATATTCTCAACAGCAAACTAAATAAAATTTAAAGGAAAAAAAGAAATTCAGACTGATCTTCCAGGTCAGTACAGAGTCAGCCCAGACTGACCATTCCTCTCCACTCTAAACACAGAAGTAAACAAAAGATCAAAGGTCCCTGATAGTCTTCAAGACTTGTTTTCAAACAAGCAGCCATCTAAGTGAGGCATCAACTAAGTCCACAGAAGAAGCACACTAGCCTGTGTGATCCAAGGATTGTACACAATATAATCCCAATCCCAAAGAGGGAATGATATCAGAGCTTACATTGCGAACACCTGGTTTATAGAAAGCCGTGGATGGCAGTGGGTGCTCAGCATCTATTTGCTGGATCCATACATGGACTAAGTCTTTGGGGAAATCCCCTTCTTTCGTAGTTGAGGCATGTTAGGTCAAAGGCACTATCTTATCCTCTGATCTCCCTTTTGACCTATTTTAAAACTATTTCCATTTTTAAAACGTTAAGGAGAAATACACATGGATTAAACCCTTGGTGAATGCCCTCTGACCATGGATCAGGGAGGGTTGTGAATAGCCTGCCTCATTATCATGCAGAATACATTGGAAAGCAGACTGTTGAAGATGCACTTAGGTTAAAATTTAGCACCCTATCATTTGATCTTCCTTGTGACCCACTTAAATTTGTTCTAGTTTTTAATATTTTCTGCTTTCTTTTCTGTTGAAATTTTTATTTGTTTTACTTTGTTGTTAACTTTCTAGTTTGTGTTTTTAACATTTTTCAAGATATGAAATCCAAGGTGTGTAAAGATATAGTTCTAGTAACTAGCCTTATGGTTCTGTATGGCAGGGGAGCTTGAAGGAAAATTAGGAGCTTATAACAATGAGGACAAGAATGAAGAAAATATTTGTGGTAGTCACCTAATCTGATATAAATTTAAGGATTAAGAGTGTAGGGGTGGAGTCTAGACTGTCAATCTGGAGACAACTAATGAGACTCTTCTGTGTGGGCATGACCTTCTCCTGAGAATTCTGGGAAATCTGGTACTTCCTTCTTGGAGGCAGAAGACATCTCTCTTTCTGCTACTCCCTGTGAGACATTGCAGAAGACAAGCCACATGGACGCAACCAGACCTTGGAAGCCAGAGAAGCCACAGAGAGACCTCTGCCAGTGCTGAGATATTGCCAATGACACTGGATCCTAAGACTTTCTACCCACTGGCCTGTGATCTTCTGCATTCGGCCTCATTGCATCTGTTTTATGAGTCTGAACAGGACTTTATAGATTGATATCAGAAATATGAGCTAATATAGGACTTATGGACTTGATCTGGACTGGGCTGGGATGTTTTCCCGATGTTCAGTTGCTCTTGTCTATAAATCTCTTTCTTATACGCATAGGTGTGTCCATGGATTTGTTTCTCTAGTCTATCCAGACTAACACAATATTCTAAAACAGATTGTGGTGATGATTACACAACTCTTGTTGATGTGATTGACTATTGAATTGTATAATATGTAAACTGTACGTCAATAAAACTGTTGGGAAAAAAGACCCCCAACATATAAAGAAAACCTATAGCACTAGCAGCTGCCATGGGAAGCCCATGGAAAGATGAGGTCAGATATGAACTGGAAGTCAACACTTGAGAATGAGTCACAGGCTACTCACGTATGATGGTGTCACTTTAAATTCAGAATCCTATATGGGAAGCAGGGCTGGAAATAAGACTCCTTGCTCAAAAATAGGGATTGAAATAGTTTGTTTCCATTTCTATGTCAAAATGTTTGTCTTATCCCCAGCAGGAGAAGAACATAGGAGTACTGGCATGATAGAAAATTGATGGACATCCAGGTTTTGTTCTGTGTCCAAAGCAGGCACATTAGACCATTCATCTAAGATCAAGACTGAGGCCAGGATGGGCAACCAGTGTACAGAGCATTCGCGCCAATCCAGTGCACAGATGCAACACACGAGACAACTGATGCTGAAGACAGAGAGAGACCATTATGAGAGGCTTAACGAGAGCGTCTTGGGAATGCAATGATCAGGCACTTGGTGCCAATCAAAGGGCCTGTGGTTCACCCTATCAGCGACTTCACAGTAGAACAGACCTAGCGAGAGGTCTCCTAATACAGCTTTAGAAACCTTACAGGGCAGTTCTGCCCTGTCCTATACGGTTGCTCTGAGTCAGAATAGTCTCGGCGGCTGACGGATTAAAGGGTTGATCAGCAGTTTCCATGCATTAAGACATAAAAGTTAATGAACTCCAAATCATAACAAAATCAATTACCCTGGACTTTGGTCTAAAGGTTGAAATGGAAAATAGGAGATGAGAGATATGAGACCTCCAATAGTAAATAGTAAGAGTTTCAGAAATAAAAAATAAAAGAGATGGACTCAAAAGCCGGATAATATCCTAGAATGGAAGAAAAAAATATATATATATGTCATTGAATCTTAAAAGTCCCACTATTTAAGAATACCAAGGATAAAAAAATATATCTTAAAAGCTATCAGAAATACTATTAGTCAGATTCTCCTTCATGATAGCACAGGATAACAGTAGGATCATCGTCAATGAGCTGCAAGAAAATTATTGTGAATTCTGTGAATAAGAACCCTGTCCCCCATGAAGCTAGTATGTAAGAGGTAGGAACTCCATCCCCCATGAAGCTAGTATGTAAGAGGTAAGAACTCCATCCCCCATGAAGCTAGTATGTAAGAGGTAAGAACTCCATCCCCCATGAAGCTAGTATGTAAGAGGTAAGAACTCCATCCCCCATGAAGCTAGTATGTAAGAGGTAAGAATTCCATCCCCCATGAAGCTAGTATGTAAGAGATAAGAACTCCATCCCCCCATGAAGCTAGTATGTAAGAGGTAAGAATTCCATCCCCCATGAAGCTAGTATGTAAGAGATAAGAACTCCATCCCCCCATGAAGCTAGTATGTAAGAGGTAAGAACTCCATCCCCCATGAAGCTAGTATGTAAGAGGTAAGAACTCCATCCCCCATGAAGCTAGTATGTAAGAGGTAAGAACTCCATCCCCCATGAAGCTAGTATGTAAGAGGTAAGAACTCCATCCCCCATGAAGCTAGTATGTAAGAGGTAAGAACTCCATCCCCCATGAAGCTAGTATGTAAGAGATAAGAACTCCATCCCCCATGAAGCTAGTATGTAAGAGGTAAGAACTCCATCCCCCATGAAGCTAGTATGTAAGAGGTAAGAACTCCATCCCCCATGAAGCTAGTATGTAAGAGGTAAGAACTCCATCCCCCATGAAGCTAGTATGTAAGAGGTAAGAATTCCATCCCCCATGAAGCTAGTATGTAAGAGGTAAGAACTCCATCCCCCATGAAGCTAGTATGTAAGAGGTAAGAACTCCATCCCCCATGAAGCTAGTATGTAAGAGGTAAGAACTCCATCCCCCATGAAGCTAGTATGTAAGAGATAAGAACTCCATCCCCCCATGAAGCTAGTATGTAAGAGGTAAGAACTCCATCCCCCATGAAGCTAGTATGTAAGAGGTAAGAACTCCATCCCCCATGAAGCTAGTATGTAAGAGGTAGGAACTCCATCCCCCATGAAGCTAGTATGTAAGAGGTAAGAACTCCATCCCCCCATGAAGCTAGTATGTAAGAGATAAGAACTCCATCCCCCATGAAGCTAGTATGTAAGAGGTAAGAACTCCATCCCCCATGAAGCTAGTATGTAAGAGGTAAGAACTCCATCCCCCATGAAGCTAGTATGTAAGAGGTAGGAACTCCATCCCCCATGAAGCTAGTATGTAAGAGGTAAGAACTCCATCCCCCCATGAAGCTAGTATGTAAGAGGTAAGAACTCCATCCCCCATGAAGCTAGTATGTAAGAGGTAAGAACTCCATCCCCCATGAAGCTAGTATGTAAGAGATAAGAACTCCATCCCCCATGAAGCTAGTATGTAAGAGGTAAGAACTCCATCCCCCATGAAGCTAGTATGTAAGAGGTAAGAACTCCATCCCCCCATGAAGCTAGTATGTAAGAGGTAAGAATTCCATCCCCCATGAAGCTAGTATGTAAGAGGTAAGAACTCCATCCCCCATGAAGCTAGTATGTAAGAGGTAAGAATTCCATCCCCCATGAAGCTAGTATGTAAGAGGTAAGAACTCCATCCCCCATGAAGCTAGTATGTAAGAGGTAGGAACTCCATCCCCCATGAAGCTAGTATGTAAGAGGTAAGAACTCCATCCCCCCATGAAGCTAGTATGTAAGAGATAAGAACTCCATCCCCCCATGAAGCTAGTATGTAAGAGGTAAGAATTCCATCCCCCATGAAGCTAGTATGTAAGAGATAAGAACTCCATCCCCCATGAAGCTAGTATGTAAGAGGTAAGAATTCCATCCCCCATGAAGCTAGTATGTAAGAGATAAGAACTCCATCCCCCATGAAGCTAGTATGTAAGAGATAAGAACTCCATCCCCCATGAAGCTAGTATGTAAGAGGTAAGAATTCCATCCCCCATGAAGCTAGTATGTAAGAGGTAAGAACTCCATCCCCCCATGAAGCTAGTATGTAAGAGGTAAGAATTCCATCCCCCATGAAGCTAGTATGTAAGAGGTAAGAACTCCATCCCCCATGAAGCTAGTATGTAAGAGGTAAGAATTCCATCCCCCATGAAGCTAGTATGTAAGAGGTAAGAATTCCATCCCCCATGAAGCTAGTATGTAAGAGGTAAGAATTCCATCCCCCCATGAAGCTAGTATGTAAGAGGTAAGAACTCCATCCCCCATGAAGCTAGTATGTAAGAGGTAAGAACTCCATCCCCCATGAAGCTAGTATGTAAGAGGTAAGAACTCCATCCCCCATGAAGCTAGTATGTAAGAGGTAAGAACTCCATCCCCCATGAAGCTAGTATGTAAGAGGTAAGAACTCCATCCCCCATGAAGCTAGTATGTAAGAGGTAAGAACTCCATCCCCCATGAAGCTAGTATGTAAGAGGTAAGAACTCCATCCCCCCCATGAAGCTAGTATGTAAGAGGTAAGAACTCCATCCCCCATGAAGCTAGTATGTAAGAGGTAAGAACTCCATCCCCCATGAAGCTAGTATGTAAGAGGTAAGAACTCCATCCCCCATGAAGCTAGTATGTAAGAGGTAAGAACTCCATCCCCCCATGAAGCTAGTATGTAAGAGGTAGGAACTCCATCCCCCATGAAGCTAGTATGTAAGAGATAAGAACTCCATCCCCCATGAAGCTAGTATGTAAGAGTAAAGGTGAAGTACAGAAAATTTCAACCAGTGGGCCCTACCTTCCCCATCCCCCCGAGCCCCAATACTATGGCCCTTACATGCGGAACTGACATCATCCTGGCTTGGAGCAATCAACCCCTGAAGATCAAAGGGCAGCATTCACCCCAGGACAGACAGCAAGTGAGGGAAGGAGGAAGGGGAATAGGAAACTCTGGAAGGAAGTAGGATAAGCGATGGCTTATTTAGGGATTGGCAATGGAAGATCGTAGACACAGTGGTACACAAGGGTGTACCCAATAACACGGAATATTTTTTCAAAGCTATGTATTTAATTTTTTTTTTACAAAACAGCCTCGTCAGCTTCAAAGCACTCTCCGTTACACTTAATACATTTGTCAAGTCTGCAATTCCAATTTTGGAAACACTTTTCAAACTCATCTGTCTGGATAACTGACAGCACCTCCCTCATTCCCCCCCTCCCCCACTTCTTCAATGTCATCAAATTGCTGTCCGTTCATGTCCTTCTTCATTCGCAGAAACAAAAAGAAGTCTCATGGAGCGAGGTCAGGTGAGTAAGGTGCATGGGGCAAGAGAGCCATGCTGGGTTTTTTGGCCAAAAACTGGCGCACTGAGATGGCTGCGTGAGCAGGTGCATTGTCATGGTGGCAAAACCAGTCCCCCGTCTGGCACAAATTAAGCCTTTTTTGCGTGCACAATATTATGCAATCTTATCGGAACCTCTAAATAGAAAGCTTGATTAACATTCTGACCTGGTGGAACAAACTCCAAATGCACTCCGAGTCAACATTTTTGTCAGACCAGTAGGTTTACAGATGTCTAGAACGAGGAGGTTTGTCATCAATCGACATGCCACCTTTTTCGAAAAGAGAAAACCACTCGTACACTTGACGTGTTCCTCTTAGCGCTGTCCTTGTAAGCTGTGTTCAACACAACGACAGTCCCTGCAGCGTTTCCCCGAAGCAGGAAACAACATTTCTGAGCCGCATGCTGTTCTCTTAAATCAGCCATCACAAAAAACGAGGTTTGAGTGAAACTGCTTTTATGAAAATATTCACTGTGACCAGAAAGAGTCACCCAGGCAGGGCCACTGGGTGCACTAACTCAGAGCAAGTTGCTTTGATGTTCGCCTAGTTGGGGGCGGGGGGGCGGGAGGGAATGCATACTATGAAAACTCTGCTCTGCCCAGCACATTTCGGGTTTCAGGGAGCAGGCACCTTCTCATCAATTGTTGAATGTCAGTCTCACGATCTGCTCTAAAGTCTTCACCTAGATAATAATAAAAAGTTTGAATTGTTTTTCAGACCTGTAACAGCTAAGAGAGTTTGCTTCCTACAGCTCCTTGCAAATACTGTACACAGAACGAAGACATAGAACGCCAAGAGAAGTCCTAGAAATAGACTCGCACAGACACAAGGGAGCTTCAGAAAGCTCATGGAAAAAATAGAATGAAAGACCATTGATTCCCCCTCCCCCATAAATGTTGTGAAGTCCTTCACACAGTTGATTGATTCCTTAGTGTTGTTGTTACATCGTCGTGCTGCTGTAGAAGAAATACTGCAAGAGGTGACGATAGCAAACAGTAAAGCACTTTCTCCCTGGGTAGGAGGATGCAAGTCAATACAGGGGGCTAGCCCTTGGGGAAAAGGTCCTCGTATCTTTTTAGCTTCTGCGTTTTGGAATTCTCATGTGGCCTGGCATCCATCTCCCCGCCTCTGCTTCCTTAATCTGCTTTATAGCGCAAAGGGATTGAAGTGACACTGCCTCATTAATGTGCCAATAAAACTATTCCAAATGGGATTATAAACATATATATATATAGTTTATAACATATTTGGGAGACACATTTAATCCATCACATTCTACTCTTTGATCCCCCAAAATGCATGTCTTTCTCACTTTAAAAAAACACAAACACAAGCACTTTCCCTATTCATTCACCAATACTGAGTGGATTTTGAGTTATAGTGACCCTATAAGACAGAGCAGAATCGCTCCCTGTGCATTTCCGAGGCCATACATTTTTTTATAAATCGTTATAAATGTCATCGTGCTCCTGTGAAGCAGCTGGTGGGTTTGGACTGGTGTCCCTGTGGTTAGCAATCGAATGCATGCCCCACAATGCCACTGTGGTTTCTTTTTACCTTATTGCATCACCTTGAATATCTTAAGTCAACTCCAAATCCAGCATTTCATCTTCTGAGTCAACTCAGTCAAATACAGGTAAGACTTAAGGCATATTCTGTCCTGGGGCAAAATTCCTCTTCGTCTGTGACCTTGTGCAAAGGAGACTTGGAAAAGTTTGTGGGAAAGGCCCGTGATCTTTTAGTCTTTCCAGGGGTGTTTTGAAGTAGTCCCCTCATGTTTATTTCCTGGGACTCTTGGGGTTTCTCCCTTCCCCGAAGGTTATTCAATTTCTCTTTGTTTTTCATGCTCTTACTACTTAAAAAAGAAGAAGCATTTTATTGGGGGCTCGTACAACTCTTATCATAATCCATACATAGCTCTTGACACTTTTGATGAGCACAGGTCAATTCTTTGGAAGAATGTCCCTCAAGTTGAGTTTGCCTGTTATTTGTGGTGATTAGATTGAGGTTATGTTGCTGCTGCTGCTGCTGCTTTGGTTCAAAATATCACACGAGTGATGTGCCCTCAGGGTATCATATCAGCGATACTTGGGACTGCTTTTTTCTCACTGCTGATGATGCAACCTTGACCACTTGGCATGGTAGTATCTGTGGTTTCTCCTTGGCACACTACATTTTTACTCTTTGGAATGAATCGATATTTGGGGGGAAATATGTTGATGCTATCCAAACAGCCGTTTCTCCTCCAGTTTCCCCCCATTGATTTGAACATCCGCTGCTGGATCTTGCCTGCAGTTCCATTCGTGGAGTGTTTGCCTAGGGATGATTTTGTATGTCTTTCCTACCTTCGCTGTTTAGCCATTGAAATTCTTCTGTAAGAAAATGCTATCCTTTCTCATTCACTTCTTGGTTTATACCAGCATGGACTCGTGAATCTATGGTTTATTCTCTGGGTTGTAATCCAATACTATGGTTGTTTATTTTGTAGCTCAAATTGTGCCAGCTTTGGCCATTGAGAGCTCTTGGAGGCTGACTGCTGCCCCTTCCAATGTGGCCCTCTCCTGTCCTGTAGCACTTCCTTACTTCCTGGTACCCTAAAATGTTCCAGGCACTTTATGTATTTCTTTTGTCCAGAGCCTGGAAGCAACCACCTCATCAAGGAGCTCTGTTTCCCTTTATTTAGGCATTTTGGTTGGGTTCATTTGAGATAGATTGTATTCCACCCATTTGGGTCCTCCCCACCCCCACCCCGCAACACCCTCTTTGTCTGTTTTTGCTTTTTTCAATTTAGATATAGTACTAGAATCCCCTTTGTAGTATGTGGTTAGGTCTGTGGATTTTGATAAGTGCATGCGGCATGTGTTTACCTCCAGTCGTAAAATAGCAGTTCCATTACCCCCTAAAATCCCTTCCTGCTGCCACTTTGACATCAGCCCCCTCCCCCACCCCTATCACTGGCAGTCCCGGGTCTGCTTTCTGTCCATACTGTTTTTCCTTCTCCAGGATGAATGGGTTCATGCAACACGTAGCCCTTGGGATCTGGTTTCTTTCACTTAGCAAAATATATTTGTTTTACTCTTATCATTATTTATTTGGTTGCTCGAATCCCCTTGATGTGGCTGTGGAAAGCCCTTTCAAGTTGACTTGACATATCCCTGTGATTTGTTTTTTGGTTTTGGGGTGGGATTTTTTTTCCCATCTTTTTATCACTTTATTGAAGGCTCTTATAATTCTTATGACAATCCATACATCAATTGTATCAGGCATATTTGTATGTATGTTGCCATCTTTCTTTTCTAGACAACCACTTTCTATTGAGCCCTTGGTATCAGCTCCTCTTTTACCCACTTCGCCCCCTCGTAACCCCTTCATACTTTATACATTATTATTATTTTCATATCTCACACCGACCACTGTCTCCCTTCCCCCATGGCTTCCCTTGTTTTTCTCTCTGTGTGTGGATCATTGTGATCAGTTCCCCCTTCTCCCCCACCCCCTTCTCCCTACCCATTTGGTATTTCTCTTCCCATTCCTGCTCCTGGGTTGCGGGTGTCGTGAGCCCTTATCTCTGATCTACACCTGTGTACATGCTCTGGTCTAGTTGGTTGTTTTTTAAGTGACACACAAGCTGGTCTAGGCTCTTCAGTACTTACTCTCTCCAAACTCTGCACTCAGCCAGCTTTTCCGTGGAGCCTTGCCTCCTGTGATTTATTTCCGCTGCCCCCCATCCTCTTGGTGGAGATACCGGCTGCCCTTGAGTTAGTTTGGACTCATGGCCATGGCAGGCGTTGCAGGGCAGAGCCATGCTCCATAGGGTTTCTAAGGCTGTGATGTTTGGAAACAGAGCACCAGGCCTGTCTGTCAAGGCACCTCTGGGTAGGTGAGAACCACGAACCTTTCGGTCTTTAGTCAAGTTAATGGACTCGTAAGTTGTCTCCAATCTTTTCTTACAAATAAAGCACGCACGCACACACACACACACACACACACACACACAAGAGGTCTGTACCAATGTAAGCAAAGGTGAACTTGACTGACTGCCCTTGTAGACATTGCAACATCTGATATTCCCATCGGCAATGCCTGGGAATGTCAAGAGCAGGAAGTCAAAACACAAACCCACTGCCAGTAAGTGCATTCCAACCCACAATGCCCCTGTAGGGTAGAGTAGAACTGATCCAAAGAGCTTCGATGCAAACCCACCCGCTGCCCCACCAGGGCTGCTGGCAACACCTACTAGTTTAAGATAAGTTGGACGCTGCGTCTAGGCCCTGCCCTGGGAGAGACAAGAAAGTGGAAGGAAACTTAAATTGTGCTCAGGTTGGTGAGAGCCGGCTCCCCAAATGCATGACCTGTGACCTCACACAGCACCCCTACACACACACACACACACACACACACACACACACACACACACACACACACACACACACACACCCTTAGAAAGGCCCCAGCTAGTTTGAATGCTCCGCTCTCACCGTTTTGAAATTCTTCGCAACTGATGAGCAGGAGGCCCTGCATGGTCACGTGGCACAGAGCACCAGCGGTTGTTTAGCCTCGCTGGTTCCTCAGGCCCGGAGCCCTGGTGGTGCTGGGTTATACCGGGGGCTTCCACCCCCAAGGTCAGCAGTTGGAAACACCCAGCCGCTCGGCGGGAGAAAGACGAGGCTCCTGAAAAGATACATACAGTCTTGCAAACCCGGCAGCCACTACGAGTGGACTTGACTCCAGGGCAGTGAATTCGGTTTGGGTTTGGGTTCCTCAAAGGCTTGGTGATGCAGGGATTAAAATTCTCTGCTGCTAGCCCCAAAGCCCGAAGGTTGACCGCACCAATGACTCCAGAGGAGAAAAAATGACCTGCCCATGGGCTCTACTCTTAGCGGAGCCTACAGAGAAGCCCCGTGGGGCAGGTGTTCTCTGTCTCCCAGGCCACTCTGAGTCAGAATGAACTCCATTTACTTAGGTGCCTTGCCTTGTTCAAAAGGAAAATTGAGATATAAAATCATAAAGTAACTTGGACTTTGTTAGAAATGTTACCACTAAGTCTAACCTACCCCCTCCCCGCCCCCCGCCTTTTTATTTCTAACTTTTTCAAAATTTAGAACCTGTTTTAAATCTGTTTGGGGAGCTTTCCTTTTTTCTGTTCACGACAAGATCATAATGGAGTGGCAAGGTCCCCAGGGAATGCTGAAAGTGGACTTTGGGGCCAGGGCGTGGTGCCCCAACAGACTGGACTGGAAAACGCTCCTAAGGGCCAGCAAACGATTCCTGAACTAACTACAAGCTTTTCTCTTGTGAACTGTTTTGTTCTGTTCTTTGTCAGTGGTTTGTTTTTGTTGTTTTGTTGCCTGGTTGTATACTGTTGCTTTGTTTTCCTCTGTCTTGTTTTCATGCATGTTAGTGTCTCCACAGGTCTGTCTGAATAGGACAGGCTGGATGAACTATCTGGAGGAAAAACAACGGGACCAACAGTTCCGGGGGGACTTGGAGTGGGGGTGGGGTAGAGGGGGTAAGGAAGTGGTGTTAACAAACCCAGGGACAAGGGAAAAACATGGGACCCCAAATGGTAGAGAAGGGGGAGTGGCAGGCCTGGTGGAAAAGGATCAAGGGTAAGGTTGCTTAGAGAAGAGGTATACTCTAGCCCAGGTGGCGACAAAGCATGGTAGTAGGGCAGGAGGAAAGTCAAGGGAGATGGAGGAAAGCGCTAGGAGTCAAAGGGCATTCATGGAGGTCTAGATAAATACATGTACATGCAAATATATATAGGAGGATGGGGAAATAGATCTATGTGTCTATATTTATAGGTCAAGTATTAAGGTGGCGGAAGGACCTTGGGCCTCTACTCACACACTCCCTCAATGCATGAATATCTTCTTTTATTAAATTGGAACTCTATGATGCTCACTCTCCCGACACAACGGCTGGAGCCAAAGTGGGTGAACAAGTAAATGTGGTGAAGAAAGCTGATGGTGCCCGGCTATCAAAAGAGATAGTGACTGGGGTCTTAAAGGCTTGAAGATAAACAAGCGGCCATCTAGCTCAGAAGCAACAAAGTCCACATGGAAGAACACACCAGCTTGTGTGATCGAGGGGTCCCAAAGGGATCAGTTACCAGGCATCAAAGAACAAAAAATCATATCATTGACTGCACACCTCCATGATAGGATCGCTGAAGACAAATGGGTGCATAAGCAAATGTGGTGAAGAAAGCTGATGGTGCCCGGCTATCAAAAGAGATAGTGTCTGGGGTCTTAAAGGCTTGAAGGTGAACAAGCGGCCATCTAGCTCAGAAGCAAAAAGCCTACATGGAAGAAGCACACTGGCCAGTGCGATCACGAGGTGCCAAGGGACCAGGTATAAGGCATCATGCAACAACAACAAAAAGATATATGTGTGTATGTATATATGTGTGTGTGTATGTATGTGTATGTATGTGTATATGTATATGTATATATATACCATATTAAATGAAGGGGGAAGTGCAGAGTGGAGACCCAAGGCCCAAGTGTCGGCCAATGGAGATCCCCTCGTAGAGGCGTTTAGGAGAGGAGATGGGTTAATTAGGGTGCGAGCTAATACCGATGAAGAACACAGCTTTCCCCCAGATCCTGGATGCTTCCTCCCCCCAACTACCATGATCCGAATTCTACCTTGCAGGCCTGGATAGGACAGAGGCTGTACACTGGTACATATGAGGATTGGAGGTACAGGGAATCCAGGGTGGATGATACCTTCAGGACCAAGGGTGTGAGGGACGATGCTGGGAAAGTGGAGGGTGAGTGGGTTGGAAAGGGGGAACTGATTACAAGGATCCACATGTGACCTCTTCCCTGGGAGAGGGACAGCAGAGAAGAGGGGAAGGGAGACTCCGGATAGGGCAAGATATGACAAAATAACGATGTATAAATTACCAAGGGCACATGAGGGAGGGGGGAAAGGGGAGGGAGGGAAAAAAAAAAAGAGGACCTGATGCAAGGGGCTTAAGTGGAGAGCAAATGCCTTGAGAATGATTGGGGCAGGGAATGTATGGATGTGCTTTATACAATTGATGTATGTATATGTATGGATGGTGATAAGAGTTGTATGAGTCCCTAATAAAATGTAAAAAAAGAAAAGAGGAGAAAAAAATGATTAGGGCAAAGACTGTACAGATGTGCTTTATACAATTGATGTATGTATATGTATGAACTGTGATAAGAATTGTATGAGCCCCTAATAAATTGTTAAAATTTAAAAAAAAGAACCACATGATAATATCGACAGATGCAGAAAAAGCATTCAACAACATCCAACACCAATTCCTGTTTAAGACACTTGAGAAGATAGAAATGGAAGGAAAATTCCTCAAGACAATACAAGCTATACATGAAAAAACACCAGCCAACATGGTAGTCAATGGAGAAAAGACTAACACAATCCCACTGAAAAAGGGGACCAGACAAGGATGTCCCTTGTCCCCACTCTTATTTAACATCATACTGGAGGTTTTAGCTAACAGCATAAGGCAAAGAAAAGACATCAAAGGTATTCATCTGGGGAAGGAAGAAGTGAAACTATCATTATTTGCAGATGGTATGATTTTATATATGGAAAATCCCAAAGGCTCCACAAGGGGAGTACTGCATGCAACAGAGGAGTTTGGCAGAGTGGCAGGATACAAGATCAACAAACAGAAGTCCATCAGACTGCTATTTCCATTGGCTAAGACGACAGAAGAGGAGATCAAAAAAGGTGGTACCCTTCACAATAGCTGAGCACAAATTGAAATATCGAGGGATATACCTGAATAAAAGAACAAAAGATCTATATAGGGAAAACTACAGAGCACTAATTACAAGAAACCAAGAGCGACCTCAACAAATGGAAGAATATCCCATGCTGGTGGATTGGAAGACTCAATATAGTCAAGATGTCAGTTCTGCCAAAGGCACTATATAAATTTAATGCAATCCCAATAGAATTACCATCATCTTTCTTCAAAGAACTGGAAAAACTGATTACCAACTTCATATGGAGAGGGAAGAAGCCCAGAATTAGCAGGGAACTCCTCAAGAAGAAGGACACAGTGGGAGGGCTTGCTTTACGTGACTTTAGCGCATACTATACAGCCACAGTTGTCAAAACTGCATGGTATTGGTACAATGACAGATACTCAGACCAATGGAAAATAACTGAAAACCCAGAAATAAAATCATCAGCATACAGACAACTGATCTTTGATAAGGGCCCTAAAAATATCAAATGGGAAGCAGATGCCCTCTTTAACAAGTGGTGCTGGAAAAATGGATATTTACCTCCAGAAAAATGAAGCAAGACCCTTATCTCACTCCATGCACAAGAATAAACTCAAGGTGGATCACAGACCTTGAAGTTAAACCCCAAACTATTAGGGCCATCAATGAGGGAATTGGGACCAACTTGCGAACTTTGGCATAGGGAATACACAGGCTATCAGAAATAGGGAAGGACACAAGCACAGAGGAGGCACAAATTGACAAATGGGATACACTGAAGATAAAACACTGTGTACATCGAAAGAATTCGCCAAGAGAGTAATAAGAGAGTCCACGGACTGGGAAAACATCTTTAGCAATGACACATCAGACAAAGGCCTTATTACTAAAACCTACAATACTCTGCTAGCTTCCAAAAAGAAAAATGAATTGCCCACTTAAGAGGTAGGCAAAAGACCCGAATAGAAGTTTCACAGGGGCAGAAATCCAAATGGCCAACAAACATATGAGAAAATGTTCCTGATCTTTATCTATAAGAGAAATGCAAATTAAAACAACAATGAGATACCACCTAACACCCTCAAAGATAGCCCAATTCAAAAATTCAGAAAGCAACAAGTGTTGGAGGGGCTGTGGGGAGACAGGAACTCTCATCCACTGCTGGTGGACCTGTATGTACAGCCACTATGGAAATCGATCTGACGATGTCTAAAACAGATGGAAATTGAGTTACCATATGACCCAGCAATCCCCCTACTGGGCATAGACCCAGAAGAGGCAAGAAACAAACCAAGGCCAGACATCTGTGCTCCAATGTTCATTGAGGCACAGTTCACATTTGCAAGGAGTTGGAAACAACCCAAATTTCTATCACCTGACAAGTGGATTGAAAAACTGTGGTACATACATACAATGGACTACTACGCATCGCTAAAAAGCAGTGATGAACGTATGAAGCACATCGCTGCATGGAAAGAACTGGAGGAAATCATGCTAAGAGGAGTAAGTCAAGCACAAAGGACAAGTATAACATGAGTCTAATGAGGTAAGCTTTTAAAAAAAAATGCAAAAGCGGCATAAGAAAAAAGCTACTGTATACAAACATTCCTGGGGTGAGGACCAGGTAATGTGGCAGGAACCAGACCAAATACAGGGACACACATGGTAGACAACTAAAAAGGAGGTGGGGAAAGGAAAAAAAATAATAAAAAAAGAAATGGGTAGCGGGGCACAGGGCACTAACCCACCCAAGGGGAGGGTATTGTTTATATCTCCACAAGGAAAGAGGGACCAGACTTCAACCCAGTGCTCCAAGATGTGAATGCAACATGCCGGCGTGGAATGGGGAACCAGTTGAGAGGTCTGGGGGCCCAGCCCCAACCCCAACTACTATGTGGACACCTGTCCCTCCCCCCCGAAGAATTTATTTCAAAGGACGGCATTGAATCTGCAGCTCTGGGAGAGGGACATATCTGATCAGAGCACCCGGGAGCAGATGAAGGGGGAGGAGGAGAGGGTGGAGCACATCCTGGCCCACCAGGCCTTGAGGATGATGTTTCCGTTCAGGACAGCCAGTCCACAGAAAGGACCACATGGCCAGCCCCACTATAAGACATGTCGTCCCTCACTGACCCATAGCCCTACAGTGGACAACACCAGAGACACAGTGTGGGAATTGCGCCCGATCTGATCCTGCCACATCAAGGCAAAACACTAAGGGGGTGCAACAGAACAGCAAGGGAATGAAACAGTGAGGTCCCCAGGGAGTGCTGAAGATGTACTTTGGGGCCAGGGCGTGGTGCTCCAACAGACTGGACTGGTAAACACTCCTAAAGGCCAACAAACAGTCCTTGAACTAACTACAAGCTTTTCTTTCTTGTTTTGTTTTGGTCATTGGTTTGTTGTTATTTTCTTGTATAGGGTTGCTTTGTCTTGTTTTTGTGCATGTTATTATCTCCGCAGGTCTGTCTAAATAAGATAGACTAGATGAACAATCTGGAGGAGAAAACAACGGGACCGATAGTTTCAGGGGTACATGGACGAGGGGGCAGTAGGGAGAAAGGTAGTGGTGTTAACAAACTCAGGGACAAGGGAACAATAAGTGGTGGTGAGGAGGGTGTAGGAGGCCTGATAGGGTGTGATCAAGGGTAATGTAACTGAGAGGAATTACTGAAACCCAAATGAAGACTGAGCATGATAGTGGGACAAGAGGAAAGTCAAAGGAAATAGAGGAAAGAACTAGGAGGCAAAGGGCATTTATAGAGGTCTAAATACAGGCATGTACATATATAAATATATTTATATATGAGGATGGGGAAATAGATCTATGTGCATATATTTATAGGTTTAGTATTAAGGTAGCAGGAGGACATTGGGCCTCCACTCAAGTACTCCCTCAATGCAAGAATACTTTCTTCTATTAAGTTGGCATTGTATGATGCTCACCTTCCTGACACAACCGCTGAAGACAAAGCAGATGAATAAGCAAATGTGGTGAAGAAAGCTGATGGTGCCTGGCTATCAAAAGATATAGCATCTGGGGTCTTAAAGGCTTGAAGGTAAACAAGAGGTCATCTAGCTCAGAAGCAACAAAGTCCACATGGAAGAAGCACACCAGCCTGTGTGATCACCAGGTGTCAAAGGGATCAGGTATCATGTATCAGGCATCAAAGAACAAAAATTCTTATCATAGTGAATGAGGAGAGGAGTGCAGAGTAGAGACCAAAAGCCCTTTTGGAGGCCTCAGGACATCCCCTTACAGAAGGGTCTTGGGGAGAAGATGAGCTAGTCAGGGTGCAGGGTAGCAAGGATGAAACATACAACTTTTCTCTAGTTCCTAAATGCTTCCTCCTCCCCACTATCAGGATCCCAATTCTATCTTACAAATCCGGCTAGACTAGAGGATGTACACTGGTACAGATAGGAATTGGGAATGCAGGGAATCCAGGGCAGAGGATCCCTTCAGGACCAGTGGTGTGAGTGCCGATACTGTGAGGGCAGAGGTGGCTTGGAAAGAGGGAACTGATTACAAGGATCTACATGTGACCTCCTCCCTGGGGGATGGACAACAGAAAAGTGGGTGAAGGGAGACATCGGACAGGGCAAGATATGACAAAATAATAACTTAAAAATTATCAAGGGTTCATGGGGGGAGCGGGGAACGGGGAGGGAGGGGGAAAATGAGGAGTTGATGCCAGGGGCTTAGGAGGAGAGTTTTGAGAATGATGAGGGCAATGAATGTACAGATGTGCTTTACACAATTGATGTGTGTATGGAAATTGATGTGTGTATGGATTGTGATAAGAGTCGTATGAGCCCCCAATAAAACGATTTTTTAAAAAAGGGTAAACATTAAGTGGAGAGCAAATGCCTTGAGAATGATTGGGGCAGGGAATGTATAGATGTGCTTTATACAATTGATGTATGTATATGTATGGATTGTGGTAAGAGTTGTTGGAGTCCCTAATAAAATGTAAAAGAAGAAAAGAGAAAAAAATGATTAGGGCAAAGACTGTACAGATGTGCTTTATACAATTGATGTATGTATATGTATGAACTGTGAAAAGAATTGTATCAGCCCCAATAAATTGTTAAAAAAAAAAAAAGGGTAAACATGATGCAAGGAAAGAAAGTTTCTTTCTTCAACCGAAAAAATTGAGGTTACATGCTAAGAAGAATGTATCACTTAGGTTTCGTAAAACAAATACAAAAGAGCTTAACTGGTACATTCTTTAATGGCATTCTTAAAGCATGCACAGATTTGTTTTGCTGTTTACATACAATGGAACTGACATTCAAAACGGCCTTCAGATTGCCAGGCTTCTGAAACCTCCTACATTAGATAACAGAGGAGAAGGGCAGTACTGGTAATCAGAGCTCAAAGTGACAACCCTGGGAGTTTTCCTTCCTGTTTTACATTTCTTCCTGCTCCCCCTGAAGAAGGGGTCGCAGACTATTTCATTTTGTGGACAATCGGGTAGAAATGAAATCGTGGTTGCATAGTGGTTCTGCCCTGGCCGGGACCCTCGAGGTCAGCAGTGAAGTCCCCAGCGGCCACACAGGAGAAAGAGGAGGCTCTCCACTTCCCTGTAAAGAGTTACAGTCTCAGAAACCCACAGGGGCCGTTCTACCCCGTCCCGTAAGGTCAGAACTGACGCGATGGCAGTGAATTGAAGTCACACAACCGTCTCTCTCCTAGGGACCTGAGAGGTGCGCATGAGACCAGGCACCTTCTCTCAGCAGCAACACTTCACAAAACTCACACACACAGGATGTGTAGACACTACTGCCAGGACAGCTGGGTGCGGGGAAACAAGGAGGAGGACAGTCCTTTTGAGTCTAAGCAACAGAAACGACCTCAAGGAAGCATGAGCAATCAAGGGTCAGGCTATACAAAGGAGAGATACATAACCCTCTCATGTCAGAAAGCCGAGGTGGGGTCAGTGCAGGAACACGTCCCCCGACCCTACACACACACACACACACACACACACACACACACACACACACACACACACACACACACACCAGCAGCAGCCCGACAGTAGGACTTTCTCTCCGGAACATAACCCTGATCCAATCCTTAAATCACTGCCTCTCTCAGATTGAAATGACGCAGTCCCAGGAGAGCATCTGATTGGTCTAACCAGATCCGCTCTTGACCCTGGACCAACGGTCTGGGACAGAGATGAGAGCAGGGTCGCAAGGCAGCAGCACAGCTACAGAGAAGACACTCTGGTGGGCAAGACAGCCAATCTTGGGAGCAGTGGCCCAGGGGAGAAGCCTGTTTATCCACCGCAGTACCCCAGGGATATGTTTAGCAGGAGACTTTTCTTATCTGAAGGCAATAGGTGGCAGATAGAGGGGCGAGACGCCGACCTGAGTTTAGTCCACCGTGCAGGCTGGTGGCGGGCACATCCCAATGCTAGAACTACAGCTTCTGGGTGTCCTGACAAAATTTCCCAACAGCATTGAGTATGGAAGGCAATCGGAGGTTTTCTAATCTGCTGCTAGACCCAGGCCTCCCTGCGGTGACCCTGAGACAGTCTGCCTGCTGTTCTGCCCAGTGTCCTCTTGCTCCCAGCCAGGAAGACTTGCATCTCAGTCGTGGATTCAGGGATGGCCCTGACCAGTATCTTCAGCATCAAGTTTCCAGGAAGACTTGCATCTCAGTCGTGGATTCAGGGGATGGCCCTGACCGGTATCTTCAGCATCAAGTTTCCTGTGCAGGAACCCCATGGTGTCTACCTGAAAACGGGGCTTAAATGTGTTTGTAAAATATTTGCTCTTTGGCAATCTCTTGTTAAAGCAACTGGGGCAGGCTGTGATCAACCCCTGGGGTTGCTATGGAAATTGGTGTCTGTGAATTTCAAATGGCACCTAGTTAGCAGCTGGCAGTTAGCAGGCTATTTGGGAAAAGGGATTTCTCTCTCTCTCTCTCTCTCTCTCTCTCTCTCTCTCTCTCTCTCTTTGATGGAAGATTTCTTCCTCGAGGTTGTGAACAATTAGCCAGGGGAGGTTTCACTCAAGAAAGAGGCTGCCCCACTCAGCTGGGGCAGCGAAGAGGTGGCCAAAGGGAATGGGTGAGAGCTGGCCCACACTGGGCACACACTGGCTCTCTGATGAGGACACACCAGCTCAGGCTGGCATCCGTGTTTGAGGTCCAGGTCTGAAGCCCGGGAGCCACGCGGAGCCTGAAGGCTGAATGTCTGTTGCAGGTTGGGCAGGAGCCAAAAGTAACAGGACCCACTTGGGTCCAGAGCTCCTGTCGGGGCCCCCTCCTGATTCAGGGACTAGCAGCCAAGACCCTCAGAGGGGCTGCACTTGTGCCCTTGAAATGAACTGGATCCCCTAACACCAGATCCCCTCCCGGTCCTTGAGGCTCACATCGGATCACTTGCATTTTGAGCTAAGCTGCCATGTCACTTCCAGGGGTGACTAGAAGCCTGTGATTCCATTAACCCTCCTCCGCAATGCTGGTTCAGAGGAGACCTGGGTGCCCGGGACCATCAGCCCTGCATGAGCCCTGATCCTGGCTGACTGTTGAGACTGGACGCCCTGGCTCTCGTAGCTGCTCTTGCAGTCACTGGTCCTCCTGTGGAGTGGGTTGGCATCAGGGTTGGTCCAAAGTGGGCTCCAAGGACTTGCCTATCAAGTAGGGGCCAAGGAGGAGATGAGTCCACACAGCAGCTATGAGAGAAGCCTGAGAGCCAGGGAAGAAGGTGGGGAAATGGGGCTGGGGGTGACCTTGGGGAGTAACAGTACGGAGCTCTGTCCAGCTGGACTCTTAGAGGAGAGAGAGTAACCAAGCCCATCCGAGTCTCCTCCACAACCTTCTGAAGGGCTGTGGATGCTGAGCTTGCTGCGGTCTGAAGACCACTGGACAGACATGGGTGTCACTGAGCACCAAGTAGGATCCCGGGCCCAGCAGGACAAAGCATGTCCTTTGTGGCGACCAGAAGCACGTACTCTTTAGAGCTCTTCCGGGTTTTTATTCAGTACAGTCGTTTTCGTCCGCTGAAAACCAGCCAGAGTCCTCTCAGGCAGTGGGTGCTGCTGAAACCAGGCGGAAAGTTAAAGTTACTGAGCGATTTCTTAAGCCAGAAAATGACTTGGACCCGATGAGGCAGGGTGCAGCCTGGTTTTAAATATTTAAAAGCACTCCACAAATGCTTGTAATAAGTCGCCAGCCTGAGAAGCCTCGTTCTAAAGTGGATCATCTACGGCCTCACAGCAAACCGGGACCCTGTGAATCCGACCACATTCTCTTCATCTGGGGCTAGTGCGCTTTCACTTGGTTCAGCTCTTTATTAAAAGAAAGAAAGAAAAAAAAAAACACGACACCAAGTTTTCCACGCAAGTTGTACCTCATCATTCTTGGAGGTAAATAATTATGACCCAGGCCAGCAGATGTCCCCATGAGCTGTTTCCCTTACTCAAGTGTCTTATCCTGTGTGATAAGCACACAGAGCTGGGTTGTTTTGTTTTTTTTCTTGCTTTGTTTTATTGGTTTGTTGTTTGTTTTCCTGTCTCCCTGTTGATGTAGTGATTACCCCCAGTCACTGAATAGTGAAGATGAAGTCTATAAGAAATATAGGTTTTAAACCTAGCAAGGTGTGGGGGGTGGTGGTGGCTTCTAAAGCTCCAGCAAGAACAGCTTCATTGGGCAGTGGAGGGGTGTCCAGGCTCTGACCTTGACAAAGCTGTGACTTCCTAGCAGTTGCTTCCTAACTGTCACCTGTAAGTCAAAATCATTGCTGCAGGCCATTCCCTTCCACTCCCTCACCAGAGAGAAAGAGAGAGAGAGAGAGAGAGACACCATTCTTCCACCTTGTTGATCAATCACCACTCACAATCCCAGTTCTCTCCTGTTTCAGAGAGATCTGCAAACTGATTAAAGGAAAGTCTCCAAGACTCTTAAGAATGTCTGGCTCTCCTGGGGTGGGATTTCCAATGGATACAGGGTGGGATGCAGGGATTTTCCCTGATGTTCCTGAAACCAACCTGCTGCGCCTATTAAACCAGCTTCTCGTTTCCCAGCATCCTCTCTGGCCTCCTGATCGCCCTGTCAGACTCAGGGCAGAACGAATAGCAATGAGTTCACTCTCCCTGAAATGAGGGAGGCTCCATCCTTCCCACATCACGGGCTGAGAATGGGGTGAGGTAGTTCCTAAGGACAGGAGGATGTGGGGGGGGGGTGAGGGGGGTTCATGGTATGTCTTGGAAGTCATTGCCTACCATGACCTCCAAAATGAACCTGGGGTCAGGGGAACCCACAGGAGGCAAAGAGGCGCCCGGGACCTCTATAAGCAGAGTGGCAAGACTAGAGAATTGATGAGGGCTTTGGGTGTTGACGAACCAAATGACCTTGACACGAGGGTGATGATACTGGGTCTATGGGTGAAACAACTTAGAGGGGGAAAGGCAGGAGACCCAGTGAGGGCTGGTGGGGAGCACGAGGAAAACAAGGGATGTATCTGAAGGCCATTTCCAAGGAAATGCCAGGAAGTCACCAGATAGACCTGGCTTCCTTAGTTAAGAGACACAGACTGGCAAGTGTCAGGTCACAGAGTCAGTGGGGTCATGGACAGACAGGAAGCCCATCCCTTCACCTCAGACAGTCACGTTCACTCTGAACACACTTTCCAAGCCCTGGCACATGGCAGCGTGCTGTGTGCTGGGGCTGTGATGGACACCTGCCATCCAGAGGTCTTGTCTACTCCTATAGCAACCATTTGTTTCCTGTGGCTGCTGTCGTCAGTGACCACAAATTGAGGGCTTAGAAGGACGCATTTTTTTTTTAATCTTATAGTTCTGTACTTCAGAACAGCAACCAATCAACAGGGCTTAGTTCCCTTCTGGAAGCTGCAGGGGGAAGCGACTTCCAGAGGTTGCCTGCCTTGCTGGCTCAGCGCCCCTTCCCCATGTTGAAAGTCAGCTTGGTAGGCAGAATTCTCACACGGCATCGTCCTGGCTGCCTCTGATGCCTGCTTCTCCCGCTTCCCAGAACCCAGTGAGTACGCGGGCCTGCTGCTAGCCATGAAGTTGACAGTTCAAGCCTCCCAGCCCCTCCGTGAAAGACAGACGTCTGCCTGTCTCAAAACTCCAATAGAGGCTAGCTGTGAATTAGAATCAAGCCAATGGCATTGGCCTTGCTGTTGGGCTCAGGATTACATTGGGCCCCGAGACTAAGCAAGAATAAGACATGCACCCCCAGTGTAAGCCAAGTGAGGGTTGTTGTGTACTACCGTGTGGATGCTGACTCATCATGACCATCGACCACAGAGTAGAATTGCCTCGTGGGGTTTTCATGGCTGCAAATCTTTACAGAAGCAGACTGCCACCGCTTTGAGCCACGGTGCGTTCCATGGTGGGCCCTTCCGATCAGCAGCTGAGCACCTCACCAGCGGGCCACTAGCAACCTTAATTCCATCTGCCACCCTTTCTGTGGGCCATTCCAGGCACGCAGCCTCCAGACAAAGGATGTGGGCTTGTCTAAGGGTGGGGGGGGGGCTGGAAGGAGGAGATTGGGGAAGGTATTATTTTGCCTATTGCACTTTCCCGAAGTCTTAGCGACTGCCTGGCCGTGGTGGCTGAAGGGCCGGCCTTAGGAAAGCTCCGGAGGGTGTCTGCAGAAGACAATCAGGCAGGGATTACCCCGGAACCGAACCTTCCTGCGATAAGCACGGAGGCCAGAGAAGGGGTTCTGAGACATAAATGATGTGTGACACACACCCACCCACACCCCCCCCCACACACACCACCACCACTTAATCATGCACTGAGTGTGTTTCCAGAGAGTGGAACTATTCTGCAGGGTCAGACAGGCCATGTTTTCTCCCAGGGCTAGAGGAGCAGCGTCTGGAGTGAGCCAGAAGTTTAAAAGCTAACCTGTTAGGAGGTGGCCAAGAGCAGAAAGGACAAAGCTTCCCAGCCCTGCCCCCTGCACTCCAGGCCTGCTTGCGTAACTCCGAGCTAGCGCCTGAGACACCTCAGGGGCTCCCCACCCCCCACCCCCGCAGCTGTAGCAGGGCAGGTGCATGTTTGTGGAGACTTCCAAGCCTCCCAGCTGGTCTACCCCTCGTCAGCTTCCCCACCCCCCCAAAAAAAGGGCACATGAAATCGTGTTAACCAGGTGGCTCCCTGTGCCCATCAGAGTAAATAAAGTCCAAGGTCCAGCGACGGGCTACTTTGGGACCTGCTCTTTCCTGCCAAAAGACGGCTAAAAGACGTCATGTTTTACCCTCAAGGGCCAAGGGTGAGCATGCCCTCGCTTCTCTTTCGGCCAAACTGGAGTTCCTGTGTGAAGCCCATTGCTCATCTGCCCAGGGTTCCTCGGGTGCCGTGGGTCCTCTCCCTCTTCTCTATGCCAGTGTTGACATGGTGTGCGGGGTGCTTGGGGGCCAGACGAATGTTCATTTTGACCTTGGCCAGTATCTCAAGGGTCTGGCACGATGTGCACGCCAGGAATGCTCCTCCCATGGAGAAGGGGTGCTGGAGGGGGCCTTCCCTGTGGCTCCAGCTTGCCAGGAACTGGGAGCTCGGTGAGCATCCTTACTGTCTGACACCCCCGATTAAAAGCAAAAGCAAACACTCTCGGTTGCATATGATCTGATGCTACTTGTGTGAATTACCCACATCCGGTAAGAGTTTAGAGGCCAAAGTTTCTAAGTGACTCGTGAGCAGGGGGGTCAGACAGGAGGGAAGGGAAAGCGGACCTCACTGCCTAGGGACATCGGCCATCTGGGGCATTTTAGAAACAGGCTGTGGTAATGTTCGACAGATCGGATAAACGCGAATGTCTCTGAACTGTATCCGTGCAGAATGTGGAAATGGCATACCCTTTGCGACATGAACAGTTACATAGATTTTTTTTTCCCACAACACAAACAGGCAGGCGACAGCACATTCAGAAACAAAGCGTTTGGGCAGGTCTGACGGATGGCATTTGCGGCGGCAATGAACCACCTCTGTGTCTTCACAGCCCCGATAGTGTGGCACTGCCGCTCCTCCCAGCAGCAGGGGGGTGAGTGGACAGGATTTTCCTGGGCCCTGGGCCTGGCCTGCCACTGGCTCTGGCCCACAAGCTGCAACAGGAGCCACGTTCAGCGTGGCTCAGGCTTCACGCAGGACCCTGCCTCTGCAGGGGAAGCAGCAGCCTGGCCTTGCCCAGCTGAGGGCAAGAGAGCACGTGTGGGCTGGTCCCTGGGGTAGAACCAGTTCGGTCTCCACGAGGCCAGCCCACTTCGGCCAGCATCCACGCAGAAGCTTGAGCCACTCACCTGAGGTCAGCCACGCGTGGCCCGATCACCAGCAGCACCCTGCCAAGCTGACGAACTAGTAAATGGTAGTTTCGAGCTGCGGCACCGGAGGGGAGCAGGCGGGTGGTCACACAGGCACTGCCTGACTGACGGCTGGGAGAAGCCATGGTCCGTGAGCACCGAGCTGGTGCGGAGTGGGAACAAGAGCGTCAGGCACCTCATCTTCTTTGTTACTCTGCTGATGAAAGTTTAATTTCGGAGGGAAATGAGGCCCCTTTCCTCCCTCTATCTGCTCGCTCTAAGATTATTTCATCGGCTTCTTCCTGAAGTTCACTGGGGGCTAGAAGTAGAAGCGGACTGCCGCATGATGTTTTCCTGAGTGGAAATCATTCATCCAATGCTTCCTGAAATGAGGAAATG
Organism: Tenrec ecaudatus; assembly: GCF_050624435.1. Lineage (NCBI taxonomy): Eukaryota > Metazoa > Chordata > Mammalia > Afrosoricida > Tenrecidae > Tenrec > Tenrec ecaudatus. The sequence continues at coordinate 118,454,742 of NC_134543.1, read as the reverse complement.
ATTTTCTGAACCCATCTAACGAGTTCGGTATTTGTCTGTGGAAGTTGGTTCCTGGACGACGGGACAAGGCCGGGTGGAAATGACCACATGGAGAGCCTGACAGGATCCATCAAAAAGCAAGACCAAGACAAGAGGCCATCTGACCCTGCAGTTGGGACAAAAGCCCAGGGTGCCCGGAACAGGCCCTCCGAGGAGGCTGGGCAGTGGTGTTGAACTTGAGGCAGCCTGCAGACGTGGGTTTCATTAATGGGTGTCTCAGGGGAGTTCGGTCTGCTTCTAACCTTCCCTTCGAACTCCCTGGGCCTAATTCAAGGCGCACCTGAGACTCCTCATAAGCGATCATGTTTCCTGTCAACGGTGAAGCAATCAATGTGACCGACCCAGCGCTCCAGGTCCCTGTGACCCACTGCTCCTTCCTTGGTCACCTCCCTCCCACCTCTGTATCCTGATTACAATCCCTGTGTGCTTCCAGGCACACCCGCCACCAACCTGACCCATCTCTCCTGTGTCATTATCGGACTCTCGCCAAGCCCTTAAAATCAGTGTACCTACTGCAGGCGCAGACAACACTGCCTTCCCCTGGGTCGGTGTCCTTTATGGGGGTGCTGGGGACCCAACAACCACTCACGGCATCGCGTCTGTGGGGAGGAAGTAGGAGCTTCGTTTGGAAGCAGCCAGTCAGCAAATGACCTTTAATTGGGGCAACAGCCATTTTTTAAAGTGGAGTTGGCGGGGGCGGGGGGTCCCCTGCAAACATGCCCACAGCAGGGCTCAGCTCTGGGCTAGGAAGAAGGGTGAATCCCCAGAGGGTTTTGAAATTCCCTGAAGACGTGTCCTCCTCCGGCATGTTTTGTCCAGTTCAGTTCAAACTCCTTGGAGTCGAATTTCTCTCACCTCTGGACCAAGAGTCACCCTCCACCCCCTGAACTGCTGGCTGCTGGGAAGGCTGTCCCGCGTGCCCACGCTCACAGCCCAGGTCCCTGCTCTCTCGGTGCCCACTGCGGGGAGAGCCGGATTTGGAATCCTTGTTGTTCCTCTCGGGTGACCGCCGCCAGGGATGGCCATGCCGCCTGCTCTGCTCTCCGGGTGTCGACTCTTTTCCTCTGGGAAAGGGTGTGCGGCCAGGGGGTCGCAGCCACTGTGGGCAGGGCACCTGGGGCAGCTCTGCGGATGGAGGTGCCTGTGCGCCAACAGGTCAGGGAGGACAGTGGTCCTCAGAGGTCAGCCCTGACTCCCCTGACCGCACTGTTACCTGGCCCGTGGTTTCTTTCTTTCAGAACCCACTCCACTGTGAGCTGGAAAGTTGGAGCCTCATGCCCACCCAGAGGCATTCAGAAGAAAGGTCTGGCAACCCACTCCTGAGAAGTCAGTCGCTGAAAACAGGGTTCTATTCTGCCACCACACGGGCCACCTTTCTTCAACAGCAACGGGCACTTCTCCTGAGGGAGAAGGAACTGCTGATCTCCTTCCACACAGATAACAGCCGAGAAAGCCACCACACGGGGCGGTCCCACCCTGCCCGTGCCATGAGGCAGAACCGGCTGCACAGCACAGCACCGGCATCCGGGCTCCCACGGCAGCTCTCCACGGTTAGGCTGGGGTGGAACTGGCAGGCTTTTCTCTCTCTCTCTCTTTTTAAATGGTCGAAAATAATCAAAATAAGAATATTACGACACATGAAATTTACATAACATTCACATTTCTCTGTCTAGAAATACAGTTTTATTGATGCATAACCATACCCATTTATTCAGATATTATTTATGGTCACTGGCACACAACAATACCAGAGATATTTTTTCCCCAAGCTTTATTTTTTTAATTAATTAATCATTTTACTGGGGCTCTTACCAATATTATAACAGTCCATACATCCATTATATTAGGTAGATAGGTACAAATATTGCCATCAACATTTCAAAAATATTACCTTTCTTCTTGAGCCCCTTGATATCAGTGCCTCTTTTTTCCCCTCCCTCCCTGCCCTGCTACGCTTTTTAAAAAAAATTATTAATTCCTTGTTTTATTGGGAGCGCTTACAGATGTCATAACTCTCCATAATTCCAATAGTTCAAGTGTAATTGTACAATTGCTTTTACAATCGGTTTCAGAACATTTTCTTTCTTCTTGAAGTCTTTGATATCATGTCTCCTTTATCCCCTCCCTCTCCCACCCTTCTCCTAGGAACCCTTGTTGTTATTGTGATATATTATTGATATTCTATGAGGATCATCTATATGTGTCTTTTTCACCGACAATTCTGTTATCTCTCCCCTCGAGTGGAGTTATACAGTCACCTTTGCTCTCAGCTTCCCAGTCCCAGCGCCGCCCACCCCCCCCCGCCCCCGTCTTTCCATACCTTCATGGGATCATTGCTCCTGGTACTGTTTCCGGAGGCTCATCTCTCCCGGCCTTCCTGCATCAAATGATCTTACTTACACACCTGAACACACGAAGGCCCAACAGTATGCATGAGGTGAAACACGAGCCTGAATAATAAGGGAAAGCACTATCAGAGAACCAGAGGATAGGTGTGCGTTTCATTGGTGCTATGCTGCACCCTGAATTCCTTACCACCACCCCGAGGCCCCTCTGTGAGGGCCTGTCCAATTGTCTTGCAGGTGGGTTGTGGGCCTCCGCTTTGTCCACACGCCTTCACATTCCTTTTGATTTCTTTTTTTTTAAATTGAACTTCTGATACCTATTCCAGCCAACATCTCATGATCACACAGGCTGGTGTGCTTCTTCCACGTGGGCTTTGTTGTTTCCCTGCTCTATGGGCCACTTGTTTGACTACAAGTCTTTAAGACCCCAGATGTTATATTTTTAAATAGCCGGGAACCTTCAGCTTTCTTCACCACAGTTAGTTATGCACCCATTTTATCTTCAGCGATTGTGTTGGGAAGGTGAGTATCATACAGTGCCACATTATTAGAACAAACTGTTCTTGTACTTAGGTGAGATTTTAGTAGAGGCCCAAAGTCCATCTGCTTCCTTATTGAATTTACATATAGGTACATGTATAGACAAAGACACCTACGTGTACACAATTATATATTTGCATAATCATATATCTATATTTATACCTATATAGATACACATTTTTTGCTTTCCTCTTTTTCTTTATCTTTCCTTGGGCAGGCTGCTTCTGAAGCATTCCTGCCCCATATTGCATCCCCACCAGCAATAAAGGAGGGGCCTGGCATCTCTAAATCATCGCCTACACTTATTAGTGTCCATCTTTTTTATGATCACTCATGTTGCTCTGTGGGGCTCATGTGTCTTGGGACCATCCCCACTGAAGCCCAGGCCATGCACAGACAGTAGGAACACCGTGCAAATGCATTACCTTCTCAAGGAAGGAGAGCACGCAGCTCTGGTGTCCACCTACTTCTAAACCCACCGCCAAGCCACGCATAGCCACCCCCTAGGACAGGGTAGAACTGCCCTACAGGGTTTCCAACGTGTGAATCTTACGGAAGCAGCCTGCCTCATCTTCCTCCTGAGAAGCACCAACCTCTGGGTCGCAGCTCCAGGCATTTCATCCACGGCACCGCCGCAGCCCTGGTCCTACTTCTGGTGTGGTGCTCTGGTGGTGGTTGCTGAGAGGAGCTACTGGGTCAGTTCTGACCCACAGGGCCTCGATCCACAGCAAACAGAACACAGCCGGGGCCTGTGCCGCCATCCTCACAACGGTCTCCGTGTCTGAGCCCACTGCGGCCACTGTGTCGGTCCATCTTGCGGAGGGGCGTCCTCTTTCTGGATGCCCCCTCACTTTACCAAGCACACGTCCTTTCCAGGGCCCGGCCTTTCCTGACACCATTTCTAAAGTATGTGAGAAGAAGTCTCCGGGACATCCTTGCCGCCAGGAGCACCCTGGTTGTGCTTCTTCCAGGACAGGTTTGTTGGTTCTTTTAGCAGTGCATGGCACTCTCCATGTGCTTCTCCAGCACCAGGATCCAGAAGCATGGATTCTTCCTCAGTCTTCCTTGCTTAATGTCCAACTTTCACATGCCCACAGGCAATGGGAAATACCAGGGCTTGGGGCAGGTGCACCCTAGTCCTCCCTACTTCTAGAGAGGAAAAAGTGCGTTCTCTCTCGTTCTCTCTCTCTCTCTCTCTCTCTCTCTCTCTCTCTCTCTCTCGCGCGCGCGCGCGCACGCACGCACGCACCATGCCAGGCCTGTGCTGTCACGGGCAGGAATCCCAGCAGAGGCGAGGTTGGGATTCGCTCTTCCGGGAGCTGCAATAAATGGAGGATTTCTGGGTGCCCTCCTGGGGGAGCGGTACAAACGAGGCCCAGGCGGAGGACCAGAGGCAGGGAGTCCTCAGGAGCAGGGGTATCTACTTCCGGGTCCTGCCTGCAGTGACTAGCTTCCTCAGTTTCCCTCACCCTTGTGTCCCCCAACACACACACACACACACACACACACACACACACAAGTTTTGACTGACAAATGGCTTCTGACTCCACACGGCCTTTCTGCCCTCCCTGCTGGGTGCTTCTCCATGGGCCAGGTCCGAGTATACCTTCCATCTCGGGACACTGGGGAGACAGAGGCAGGGGCTCGAGCTCTTCAGGGCACTAAGACGGGGAGCACAGCTGGTCTGGGCCCCCTGGGTGGATGGGCCCGGGGGAGGAGAAGCAGAGGGAGAGGGCGGTCGGTCTGCGGCACACGGTCCCAGGTTTTCGTTGCTGACCCGGAGGGCACAATTCGGTCGTGCAGGGGAGTGGCCAGGCGGCTGACTTTCAGCAGCAGAAACCTTTTGTTCCCACAGGAGGTATGACCTGCATGCTTCACGCACCAGCTGGAGAAAAACCAGGCCTCTCTGGCCCAAGCAGAGGACTAGACACTTTACTCCTGCTCTCGTTGCCCCTCTGATATCCCCCCCACCTCCCACCCAGCCAGGTCCCCCAGCTTGGTGGGGCCCAGAGAGAAAAACTGCAGATGGGTGATGGGAACTTCCAAAGAGCGATGGGCTCATTTGAAAAAAGAACAGATGAGCTGGCTGTGAAGAGGGCCCAGAGGTGTCGGGTGAGGCACGCAGCACGAGGACCCGAGGACCCGGGAGGGACCACCTCAGAGATGGGGGGAAGGGGCCTGCGAAGGAGGAAGGAGCCGGGTTTCGTATAAAGGGAGGAGCCGCAATGAAAGGGGGGCTGTGTGCAGAAGGTGTCATCGATGTCACATCCCCCAGGGGGGGCCGAACGAGGAGCAAGTCGAGCAGAAGACAAGTGACGCTGGCCAAGACTGTGGGCCACGTCACAGGCACCAGAGGAGGGAGGCCGCCTGCCAGGGAAGGGACCTGCCCTAAGAAAGAGGACAGAAACACTCTCCGGACCCGCTCTGGGCGGGCTGCCAGGAGGGCCCGGTCCCTGCAGGAGGACACCCTGCTTGGAAAAGAGAGGGTCAGTGTCACAGAGCAAGGCCCTCCGGGAGCTGGATGGCCACGGGGGGCGGCCACCGTGGGCTCAGACAACAAAGGAGTCCGGCCGGGTCTCCTGCTGGCATCCATGGCGCTTCACAGTGAGCCCGCTGGACGGCACCTAACAACCACATCGGAGTAGAAAGTCCAGTGGTTTCTAAGGGTCGAGAGCCAGGAGAGGGAGGGAGGTGAACAAGCAGGTGGCTCCCCGGCCTGGAAGCCAGGCTGTCCACGGTACCGTGGTGGTGGACACAAGGCATGAGGCTTCTATCCAAGCCTGTCACCTCCCATGCCGCACCCAGTGAGGCCTGCTGTGTGCAGTGTGTCAGTGCTGGTCCTTGCCCTCTAACCAAAGGAGCGCAGGAGCCCAGAGGCGCTGATGGCAGGAGAAGCCAAGTGCAGGGGGAGGTGGGACATTCCACTGCCTGCACAGCCTGCCTGTAAACCTTGCATTTGCTCTACAAAAGAGCGTTTACTTACAAACCAGCAATGACAGCCAGCACCAGCAGGGTGCCTAGGGGTCTGTCGCCAGGGGTCCCAAGCAGGAGAAAGCCCACCAGCTGCTTTGTAGACACGTGGGGTGGGCAGTGATGGCAAGTCAAAAGAAGTAAATAAATAACGCAAGCAGGTGACCCCACGGGTCACTGAGCAAAGTGGGGTCCCCACTGCTGTCCAGAGAGGCAAAGTAAGGCCGCGTCCTTGGCAAGCCATTGCCCTATTCTCTCCAGGAAACAGCCTTGTGAAAGCCGTTAGCTGCAGGCTTTTGGATTGACGTGGAGAAGCTTAAGAGACTGTGCAAAGTTCAAGTTAATTAAATCATACCAAATTACAGCAAAGCGTCATTATTTCGGTGTTGATTAATTTAAAGTAGTGACTATTTCAAAGCCTCTTCGAGTCCCCGACCAACTAGACAGCTTATTCCTGCTTAGTACAAACTACTGAGACAAGAGGGACGTGGTCCCTGTGAAGCCCAGTGGGAGCTTGGAGGATTTTTTTCTCTTTTTGTTCTTTGAATTTCAAATTAATAAGGCTTTATTGTCGAGAAAAGTTCAGGACCTGCCACATTGCCGGCAGAGCCCCGACTGCCAAGTAAGATGGCTCCTAACATAATTAATTTTCCCCTGGACCTGGAAACCTAAAGCCCAGAGCTACAAAATCCAGGTCCCTGCCTCCCCTCCACACCCCACCCAGTCCCATTATTTTAGTCCACCCATACAAAACCAGTTTTGAAAAAGCACAGTTCAATTGTTCAACTCGGTATGACATTAAATTTTTTTTAAATTATAGCAGTAGGTGTACAAGAAAGCAGACCCTATTGCTCCCGTTTCTGCACGTCCACTTCAGTAGCATGGACTGCGTGTCTCAAATTGCCTGACCGTGGCCACTCTCGTCCCTAATTATCCCTCTTACCACATTAACACATCGGCAATGCACTCTCAGCCAACCCCCCTTCCCCCTCCTGCCTCCTATCTTTGCTAACCACCAATTAACTTTGTATTTATTGTGTGTGTGTTATACCAAACGGGATTAGTCCTTTTATATATCTGCCTCGTTTCAATCAGCATCAAATCCCCGAGGTCCCCCCCTTCCTCAGGTGGATGGGGGGCGGGGGGGGGGGGGCTGAGTGCTCTCCCTTTCCCTAGCGGCCACAGCTTGTTTCTCTGCCCAGCAGCCCGTGGGCATCTCAGGTCCCTCCACCTTGTGGTGACGGTGGATCCCACTGTGAGGACCATGGATCAAACTCCGTTTTAAAAGCCATTCTGACGCAATGTGACCGCAAGGGCAATGTAGCCAGTTGGACAGGTCAAGCTGGCCGTGACCCTACTCCAGGGAAGGGCTACCAACATCCTTCTTCTTCCTCTGATCTGTTTGGGCATTTGTTCTTGTCCACCAGGTTCTGCTGCCCAGCTCCCTGCTCCTCCAGGCCCACAGTAAGCTACCCACAGCCGCCAGTCCCTGGGCTGACCCAAGTCACCAGGTTGACCAGCACTTGTCCCTGACTCCTACATGGGGACTCCGCTATGAGCCAGCAACCGGGGTTCCTGCCTGGGCACAGTGTTGGTGAGCAGGTACCATGATGGCACGGCCTAGAAGTTGACAGACCCTGCCAGGAGGATGACTGACCATCACTCTCTCTCTGGCCATGGTCCTTTACAGAGAAGCAAACCAAGGACCAGTTAACGTTTGAAACGCATCATCTTCTCTTTGGGTGCACCTAGCGACTGTGAGACGAGCAGTACAAATCACTCTGGGGAAAGGGATAGAGCACTGGAGAGAGAAGGCTCCGCTTGCTCCATGCTTCCGACCTCTCCCCCACTGGCTGCTATGGCCTGCACCGGACCCGGTCCCCATGCAGGCTACGACTCGGATGTCATCGCCCAGAAGGCTCCGAGTTGCTGGCGGTACGCAAACACCCAAAGGCCCCTACATCGCAAGCATTCTAATTATTTTCTGTAAAAGCAATGACTTAAAATGATGATAACTCTGAGTCTAGGTTAAGCGTTTCTTGACGATCCCATAATGATCATAATGTTAAGGGTATTTCTACGACGCACCCCGGGGACACGCATGCCTTACTGGCTGGTCTTTTGCGTTTCTCACTTACTTTGACTTGACTGTGCAGGGTGCCTGCTCATGGTGTTTCTTCTGACCCCCGTGGCCACGGAGCTAGGACACAAGTTCCGCCATAAACGTCCTTTGTAACTATAGCCAGGCACGGACTAGCAAGTATTTGCATTTGACATTTTTAATCATCTCTTTGTTCTTTGACAAATTCCTGCAGTGGTTATAAAAATGATTGAATACCTGTTATCTTAAGGTTTAAGGGGGGGGGGACTCTTCAGCTGTCATTCACCAAGCTCCTGGCGGCCCTCTCACTTCCCCCCCAACACAGCGCCCGCCTTCCTGCCACCGGCCTAGTGCCTGCACTTGGGACCGAGGACACAAACACCGAGCACTCCCCCAGAGCGCTGCGGGCCCTCCCTCTCCCGGCCCCATAGTTAGAAAGCCTTTCCCACTTGCCTCAGGACCGTCCTCTCGTGGGAGACAGGTTTGGGTAGAAGCCCCTCTGACCTCACAGGTGTGCTTCTGCCTCCCTCGGGCTCCAGGAGGCCGGTGGGCGCCTGAGAGGGTCTGAATATTAGTGCCGCCTCCGCTTCTCCTGTCTTCTCTGTATGGCCACCCGGGCTATGTCACACTTGACACCGTGTGCTCTGCAGGTAAACATGACAACCAGGGCGCAGACTGCCCCATCATTGCCCATCTCTTCATCCTTCCGTGCCTGGGGTCTCCGTTTTGACTTCTTGCTTGCCCTCCTAGAAGGGGTAGATGTGCGTCAGGGCAGAGTGCATGATGGCCAACCTGCAATGCCCATTCGGTGACTTCCCTGGTCTCTGGGTGCCTGCCCTACTGCCCTCTCCCTACCAGTTACCATCGCGTATGGCTCCTGGTCTACCCCAGCGGCGTCCATTTAAAACTGCTCCCTACGGTTTCCAATGGCTGACTTTGTGGAAGCAGGCTGCCGGGCACCGCCGGGGAGGACTCAAACCTCCAACGTCTCAGTTAGCAGCTGAGCCCCAGCTCAGTGATTCTCAATCGTCCTAATGCCGTGACCCTTTCATACAGTTCCCAACCATAAAATTATTTTTGTTGTTACTTCATAACTATACTTTTGCTATTCTTATGAATCGGGTGACCCCTGTGAAAGGGTCGTTCGACTCCCCCCCAAAGGGATCGCGACCCACAGCTTGAGAACCGCTGAGGTAGACTGTACAAAGCTCTTCACCTGACCCCACATGCCCCAACAAAACCTGCTCCCCCGCCCTTACATGGCCTCCAACCCCTTCACCTTCAGCCCAGGTGCAGCCCCAGCCATCCCCTACCTCCTCAGTCCAAGTGACCTTCAAGGAAGACCTTAGCTGTGCCTCCTACCTTCCTAAGGAAGCACAGGTTCAGAGACAGGCTAGATTCTATTAGAAGATAGGAATAACAAGGTCAGGACATTCTCAAATAGTTACTGAGTTAGGGATCTCCTCCCTAAATAGAAAAATAAACGGGCAGACGCTTACTGAGATACGTGGCACCTGCCATGGTTCTTTGGTTCAGGTGGGGCTTACACAGCTGTTGTGCAATGCTGCCACCTGGTGGTCATTTTGTATAGTAATCTCGCTAGTTGCTTCTAGCTCTTCCCTGAAGCAATGAAAAGAAATTGAAGCCTCAGAATTGACTTGACTTCAGTGAGTGAGTTATCTGTTGCCGGCCACCCCAAATGAAACACCCCAAATGAAATTTGTGAGCTTTACACTCAACTCTTTTGCTTTTATCATTTTAAAAACACTTTTTTGACATATAATTCACATATCATACAATTCAATAGTTCAATCACATCAGGAAGTATTGTACAATCTTCGCCACAATCAATTTTAGAACACTTTCTTTTCGTTCTACACTCATCATAATTAGCTCCCCATTTCCCCCCAATCTCCCCTGCCATACCCCCAAGGAACCAACAATTAATCCAGTGACTGTCTGTATAGATTTATCTATCTTACATCTCATCTGCAGAAAAACATTTTTAACAAACAGCAATAGCAAAGTAAAAGAGATGAAAACTCCCTCAATCTAAAAGAAAGCAGAAAATATTAAATGTGAGAAGGAATTTTAAATGGATCAAATTTTAAAGGAGATCAATGGATAAGGCGCTAAATGTTCACCCGACTTTATCTGCAACTGTCAGCCCGCTTTCCAATGCGCTCTGCAGGTAAGGGTGGCCACTCACAGCCCTGGTCGGAGGGGAGTCACCTGAGGCTCAGACCATGTGTAGTTCCCTTTCCTTTTCTTTTTATAAACGAAAACAATTTTAAAATGGGATAAAGTGCAGATCAAATGATAAGAGAGTGCATTTTAACCCAACTAGGGCTGCCATGGTCGACTGCGATGTACTCAGTCTGATACCACGGCTATCGCTTCCCTCAGCTATGATCAGAGGGAAGTCACTTAAGGGTGAATCCAGGTGTGAACCCTAAAAATGGATTTGGGGCTTCCGCAGTCATCCACAGCCTTCTGCAAATGAAGTGTTCACACTGTATTGTTGTTGTCTCTTAAAAATCAAAATAGCTCAGTTAATCCACGAAGATATTACGCAACCCCCAGCCCCTGGTCCTGCCCCTGCCAGCCAATTCTGACCCACGGCAACCCTCACAGACAGAGCAGAGCTGTCCTTGCAGGCTGCCAGTCTTTATGGGGGCAGAGAGCTTCATCTTGCTCTCTCAGAGCAGCTGGTGAGTTCTGAACTGCCAACCTGTATTAGCAGCCCGACTTGTAGCCCAGGATGCCGCAGGGACTCCTGAGATGCAATGCAAAGAACACTGGATTGTAAATGAAGAGGTATCGGTTCACATCTCATTTGCAACCTACTAAGTTATAGGACTTGGGAAAGTTACTCACTATCCTGAGTGGCCATTTCCTCATCTGGCGGGTGGGAATAGCAGGCTTTCGAGGGGTTCATGAGCTAAGATCCACATCGTTCCCAGCTTACCACAGGGCTGCCCTCAAGCGACTCCCTCATAAATAGGTTCTGGCTTAAACGGCACAGATCTTTTTAAAATTGCCACAACCCGCTAGATGCCGAGCTTGGAACTCTAAATCTTTCAACATCTGTGCGTGAACGTGGAGAATGGTGATATCAGCAAATTAAGCACTGCCCCTTGCTCATCCAAAACCAGCCCATTGCCATGGACTCTATCAGACAGAGTAGAATTGTCCCTGGGGGTCCCTGTGTCTCGATGGGAGCAGACAGTCCCATCTTTTTCCCTTAGAGGGTGTGGTGTGTCCAAACCAATGACCTTGCAGTTAGCATAGCCCACCACTTCTCAGTGGGGTATGTTATATATAACTCGTATTACTCATGATAAGATGCACAAAAGGTAGATGTTCATACAGTAGTTAAGTGTGGTTCCTTATAACTGGAATGCCTCATAAATTAAGTCGAAACTACCTGTATGGCACCCCCACACCTTTATATAGCTTCAAGTCGACGTGAGAGTACATAACTACCACAAGCAGTATCTCCAAAAGCTCTGGCCATGCCTCCCCGCCACCCCACCCTCCCTCTGGAGCCCAAGAACCCCCTCCAAACCTTGCTTTCCTCCTTTGTAAATTACAGCTAATGTAGTAAGCAAGGTGAGCTACTGAATTCAGTGGGGGTTTTGAATGACATTTTTTCCTTCGGGGTTTGTTTTCTCTGTAGGGGTGGGGATGTCATTTGGTTCGTGCTTTCCCTGGGGGGTTCCAAAGGAAGAATAAAGCCTCTCCCCTCCGCAGCGACCCTACTTGGAAGACGCAGCCACCTATGTTTTCCCCTTAGTTTGAGGGCTGTGGGAGTGGGGTGGATTGGGGGGATGCTGGAGGGAGAAACAAGCTGCCCGATCCTCAGGGAAGAGGGGGTGGAAGACGGTCAACAGTGTCAAGATAGACAGGAGGTGGGGGCGGTTTCGAGAATGCTGAGGAATGGGGGCCTTGCCCCTGACTGCTCATAAGAGGGAGGACGCAAGAACGGCCAGAATTTGAGGGTGACCTCCTTCGTGGGTCCCACTGCGACACTGCTCATCGTGGCCGAAGTCCACTTCTCTGGACGGTACCACGGCGCTCTCTGGTCCGTGGGACCCAGGGCTCAGGAAAAGTCCCCCAAGCACAGCAGATTGGATTTCCTTCCCAGACGGGTGGATGGGAGCTCCCACGTGGAGCGACCTCCTCCCGCCGCTGCACTGCCATGGAGGGTGTAGACGGCCATGGAGGGTGTAGACGTCCCAGGCCTCGGGACCGCTGGCCCTCGCCCCCACCCTTAGGTGCCCCCACTCTCCTTTGTTAAAGTGTACAGACTCAAGAGCTAGTGGGCCCACCCAGGGAGAACTTTCCAGAAGCGCTGCGGTAGGAGATACTCTTTCTAAGACAATGTGCTGCGGGACTTCTGACCCCCATCCCCGGGGATCCCCCACAACCCTGGAAAAAAGCTTGCAAAGGAGAAAGTCTGGGGCCACTCACTGGGACCGCGGGCTGGGTCTGCAGCTTCCAGGTGGATTGTGTTCGAGACAGGCAGGGACACCACCCCCACCCACAAAGCCCCGGGGAGCGGTGGAGACTGGGCCCTGCAGGGCACCAGCCCCAGGGATCCCCTGAAGGACTTCAGCTAGTCCTTGGTGGCTTGGGTCAGCCCCCCTTCTATTCTCAGAGCCACAAGCACCTGCCTCCCTCAGCCCGGAGCTCTTTGAGCCCCTCTATTAGGGTAGCATCAGGAAGGGGCTGTCTTCTCATGGTCCCGACCCCCTCCCCTGACGTGTGCCAAAGAGCCCCCAGGAAACCAAGCTGTGTCTCAAATTCTGAAAAACCACCCCAAGAACGTGTCCCGGCCGTTGTGCAGGGAAAACGGAAACGTCCTTGGATTTGTACAGGCGCGTCATGGAGAGAGTGCTCCCCGTCCCCCCCACCCCCACCACCACCGGAACGCCACCACTCACACCTGACTGCAGGTCTGCCCGCACCCTCACTGATGCTGCCTCTGCCCCCCAAACCCCTGCACCCTCACTGATGCTGCCTCTGCCCCCCAAACCCCTTGCTCGGGGCATTCTATAAAGTGCACCCTCCCCCCAGACCCCAGATGAATAGTTGGCAATAGCAGCGACAGGTCAGCGGGTCCATGCCCGTGCTCTGCCCCCTTGTCCAGCATCGCAGTCGGGCGACTGGCCTATTTGTAGCCCCTCGGATGTCGTCTCACATCTGCCCCTGCACCCGCTTGCATGTGAGCGGAAGCCCCCACTCTGTCTGCTAAGCTTCAGGAAGTACCTGGGCCACGTAGGGTTAATAGAAACTGCTCATGGGGGAGGGGGAGCTTCTAAGGCCCCCAGGACACATCATACCTGCATAGCTTAGAGACTTCTTAAAGCTGCCTCCACAGGTGACTTTGCGCCTGAGCTAGACCCAGGCCAAGGCAGCCACCTGGTCACGCAGGGTCTGATTGACCTGGGAGCAGAGCAGCCCAGGAGCCCAGGACGCAGGTCACCAGGCCGTTCTTCCGCAGCGTCCTCTCCTGGCCACACCGTTGTCAGGGTTGCCTGACCACCCGGCCTCCACCCAGGAAGAGTGACCCTGGGACTGACCGGTAGGAAGGACAGTGACCACCTGGCGACACTGGTTTCCTGAGGTCAGATATGGGGACAGTCGGGACCCAAAGCCTCATCTCTCCTCTTTCCTCCCGGAGGGCTTCCCAAGCATTTTCCCATTACTGTGTGATTCACGATTCCATATGGGAAAGAAAACACACACACCACCACCACCACCACCCCTCAAATGAAGAAACGTAAGATCAGAGAGGTTGCAGGGTTTGCCCCAAATCACACAGCAAATCACAGCGGCAGTGCCTGACCGGGGAGCTTTGGCTGCTCGGCCTTTAGAACAGGGGTTCTCCTGGAATCCCGTGGGACTTCAGGTCCCCACTAAGAAGGAAACCAGAAGCGTTGCCATGGAGTCTATTCCACCCCGCAGCGACTCCATGTGGCGCAGAGCGGGACTGCACACCTTTGTGTTTTCTTTCTTTTAAAAAAATTATTTTATTGGGGCCTCATACACCTCATCACAATCCATACATACATCAATTGTGTAAAGCACATTGTACATTCGTTACCCTCATAATTATCAAAACATTTTCTCTCCACGTAAGCCCCTGGCATCAACTCATTTTCCCCCTTCCTCCCCACTCCCCCCTCCCTCATGAACCCTTGATAATTTATAAATTATTATTTTTTCATCTCTTACACTTTCTGACATCTCCCTTCACCCACTTTTCTGTTGTCCGTCCCCCAGGGAGGAGGTACCATGTAGATCCTTGTAATTGGTTCCCTCTCTCCACCCCACCCTCCCTACACCCTCCCACCATAGCCATTCACACCACTGATCCTGAAGGGATCATCCACCCTGGATTCCCTGTGTTTCCAGTTCCTATCTGTACCAGTGTACAACCTCTGGTCTATCCAGATTTGTAAGGTAGAATTAGGATCATGATAGTGGGGGGAGGAAGCATTTAGGAACTAGAGGAAAGTTGTATGTTTCATCGATGCTACACTGCACCCTGACTGGCTAGTCTCCTCCCCGAGACCCTTCAGTAAGGGGATGTCCAGTTGCCTACAGATGGGCTTTGGGTCCCCTCTCTGCTCCCCCTCATTCACAATTATGTGATTTTTTTTGGTTCTTTGATGCCTGATCCCTTGGACATCTTCAAGGCTGCTGGTGAACCGTTTGGAAGCTGATCACCTGGCCTAGTTTCAAGGTTCCTCTGGGTGGACGCAAGCCACCAAGCGTTCAGTTATCGGCACGTCTAACCTCACAGGGGTTCCTGTGAGCAGCCAGCGTGGAGGACTCCATCCTGCCTGCGCATCCTCGACAGTGTCACCCACCCTGTCTGAGCCAGAGCCACCGGCTCCCCTCTTCCTGAGAAGGAGCGGAACCAGGACTGGGATCCCGGAGCAGGAGTTGTCAGATGTGGTGGGGTGGGCATTATTGTAAGTGTGGAGGGCTGTGGTTACTATTTTCTGTTGCTCAAAGTGTCTATTTGGAAAGTAGCTGGGTCATTCTTTGACAGAAACTTATTTGGGATCCATGAGGAGGGTGGGAATGGGGGAACAGTGTGCTATGTGGTGGAATAAAACTCAAAATTCTGAAAGAGACCTAGTTGACAGGTCAGGTCAGAGGCCAGTGGCAGCCCTGAGAAGATGACTCCTGGTCACCCTTCACACCCGGAAGGGAGCTCACCTCTGTGGCTTGATTTCCAGTGAAACACCAGACAGGTCTCTCAGGGGAGCGGGGACACTAGTGCGGCACAAGCCCTTGGAGTCATCAGCTGTTAGAGGTGACAAGGGCAGCGTTTACTTAAGGAGAATGTCGTGGAGGGTTGGGAGAGGAGGAAGATGGGGACAGGAAACACAGGGAGGGGGTGGATAAGCGATGCCCCCGTGTGGTCTTATAGTGAACGACATGATACAAAGCAGGTATGAATTATCCAGTGGAAAACGGATCTTCTCTCCAAACGTTGACCCAAGTCACAATTAAATGCTTTATATTATAAAAAATAAAAAATGAAGGCGAGACCTTGCATCTCTCCTGATGTCTCCTCTTCATCCAGTGCCTGGCCCTGGGACTTCCCAGCCTGGAAACCACTTAGGCCTTGAACCGTGGTCCTCCTGCTTCTCCACGGTCACCTGCTGTCCTCAGAGCACCCAGACCTGAGCTCCTGCAGCCACACAGGTCCCTCTCCAGCTCGCCACTCGGTTACACCCTTCTCAGCAGCCCCTTTCTCTACTTGAAGTAGTTACCCTGGTTCTGCCCTTGTTTGCCTGTCTACACACTCATTCGACATCTAGAGCCCTGCCATCCCAATCGCAGCGTGACTCAAGTCAGACGCTGAGCCTCAGGCATCCTTTTTAATTTTGTCATACCGTGTTCAATCAAGAATCCTCACCACCAGGCCGGTCGGTGACATCATGATAAATGGGGGGAAAGATTGAAATTGTCAAGGATTCTGTCTTGCTTGGATCCACTATCAATGCTCACGGAAGAAGCAGTCGAGAGATCCAAGGACAAACTGCATTGGTAGACTGGTTTCACAAGATCTCTTTCAAGTGTTGAAAAGCAAGGCTGTTACTTTGAGGACTGAAGTGTGCCTGACCCAAGCCATGGTGTGCTCAATCGCCTCATATGCATGTGACAGTTGGACACTGAATAAGGAGACCAAAGAAAAATCGATGCATTTGAATTGTGCTGACAAAAAGTACTGAGAGTACCACGGACTGCCAGAAGAGCAACCTAAGCTGTCTCAGAAGTACAGCCAGAATGCTCCTGAGAAACAAGGATGGCGAGGCTGCGTCTTGGGTACTTTGGACATGTTGTCAGAGAGAGCAGTCCCCAGAGAAGGATATCCTGCTAGGTTAAAATGAGGGGCAGGGAACAGGAGGAAGATGAATGACAAGATAGACTGGCACGGTGTCTGCAACATGGCCTCAACCACGGGGACAATGGTAAGCATGGCGCAGGAGCAGGCGGAGTTTTGTTCTGCTGTGCACCGGGTCAGCGGGTCAACTCAATGGTGCCTCACAACAACATGCTAAAAACAAATAAATAAAAGTAAACAGATGATGCGGTAGTTACATAATCTACTGTCAATTTGAAACTTATGAGTGAATGGGGTGGAGTTTAGTCTGTCAACCAGGTAGCAGCTAGATGACCTCCTTTGGAGGCGGGAAAGAAATAAAGTTATTTGGAGGAGGGACACACGCTCAGTCCCTGAGAGACATTCTTCTTGACAAGCCACATGGAGACAGGCTAAAGGCAGCCAGAGCCTCGGAGCTGGAGGAGCCACGTGGAGACCCCTGCCAGTGCTGAGATGCTTCCACCGCCACTGGATCCATAAGACCTTCCACTCACTGGCCTGTGAGCTTCCTGCATTCGGCATCATTGCATGTGTTTCATGAGTCTGAAGAGAAATTTATAGATCGGTATCAGACATGCAGGCTAATACCGAACTTATGGACTTGATCTGGACAAGGCTGGGATGTTTACTCAATATTCAATTGCTCTTGTATATAAAGCTCTTCCTAATACACATATGCGTGTTTATGAATTTGTCTCTCTAGTCTACCCGGACGAAGACAGATGATATGAATAATATCTTCTATTTCACCCAATATATCCAAAACTTGTCCCATGTGGTCAGTACAAAGTCGCTGCTGATGAGGTATTACAGACGGGTTTTGTTTCTGGAGGATTCGGCGCACACCTCAGCGCAGATGTACCCACATTGAGTGTTCACTAACCATGTCTGCCTAGCGGCTGCCAAAGGCACACTGCCAGAGGGCAGGGCCTCAGTCAGGTCCACTGCCAGTGCTGACTCCCACGGCCTACCGCGGTGGGTGTGGGACACAGACCAGCTGCTGGAAAGTGACTCCCCAGGACAGGAGCCCGCAGGTGAGTATGTGGGGTGTGGGAATGAGTTTGGGGCTCAGGAATGAGACCCACCTCACTACTTCCTTCGGGCCTGGGGTTGCCTTCCTATCACGTGGTATGTTCGGGAAGATTAAACAAGACAGTATGTGAACGTGGAGCGTGTCCACCAAATCAGGAGAAGCTTCCTTTTCTGCTTCTCTGCTCTCTCGCTCCCTCTTTCCTTCCCTCCTCCCCTCCCTCCTGGATTCTCTTCCTCCCTCACTTCCTTCCGACTTCCTTCTATCCCCACTCACGGGCTGTTGGGGCCATTTCAGAGCCCCGTGGGCTCGCTGGGCACTCATCCAGCTCATCATTCCACTGCGCACGCTAGGCCCCTGGGCATCTGGATACCACACTCAGCTCTGAGTCTCATGCCGGACACCTAACGGATGCACCTGGTGGCCAGCACCTGGCCATTAGCGTTAGTGTCACCCAGTGTGGTCACTCAGGATGTCATCTCCCGCCACCTCCCCCCGCCCCACAGGTGGACCTGCTCCATACCAGACCATACAGGACCCTTAGTAATGTGTATTGTCAGTGTTAATCATAGAATAATATGGGGTAGATGTAGTTGCAAGTTGCTCAACTGGAATAGTTCTTAGATTATTTGAATTGTTTTGTGGTCTTTCTCCATTAAATTACATGATTAGTTATGTTATTAGTAAGTGAGTAGAGGCCTGAAATTTTATCTTTCCTCTAATTACCACCAATTCTCAAAAACAATTTCAAAATTAAAATTAAAAATATAGATTCTTCTCGAGTACCTTAATTGAAAAAAAAAAAGGAAAGTTACTGATACAAGTTCACAAACGCCAAATACTGTGGCTAAACCACAGGACATTTGGACAGAATCAAAGACTATCAAAGCCCTGGCAGCAATAGCACGTACTCCGAGTGCAAGCAGACAA
Source organism: Tenrec ecaudatus (assembly GCF_050624435.1). NCBI lineage: Eukaryota > Metazoa > Chordata > Mammalia > Afrosoricida > Tenrecidae > Tenrec > Tenrec ecaudatus. Next base: position 118,436,380 of record NC_134543.1, on the reverse strand, counting down.
AATCCCACGATTTGAAGGGTTGTTGGGCTACCGTGGCAGCCCTGACCTGCGTGCATCAGAAAATTCAAAATATAATGAGTGTGGCATAGAGTTTTCTTACAAAAAAGATTTGTGCCATTATAACTACCAAACACCAAACCCACGGCCATCAAATTGATTCTGACTCATAGCGAGCCTGTATAGGGTTTCTAAGACTCTAAAACATAAGAACAGACAGCTTCCTCTTCTCCTAAGGAGCGGTTGGTGGGTTTGAACCACCAAGCTTGTGGTTCGCAGCCCAATGACTAATCTCCAGCTCCGTCCAGATATTTCTAGACAAAACAAGTTTCTGCTAAAACACCACACAAACAATTTAGAGACGGTCATTTTGGTGTCACCCACTCTCTCAGTGTCCCCTGGTACTGTCCACACCCCTACACCCGTCTACTTGACACCCTTGGGTGCTCAGAGCATATTTATTGCCGGAGTGGATGGGTGAATGGGGTGCCGGGGAGATTGTAACCTTGACAACTGCAGGTGCTTCTGGATGTCCAAGGCAGGTTTTCCCTTGTGGGGGACATCGGGCCCCCCAGGGAAGAGTCCTCCCAACTCTCAAAGCTTTATTGTCCTGGTGCCCAAGCCCGTAGATCCACCACACCTCTGGTCTTCTCAGGAGCTGACCCCTGGTCTTCTTCAGAGGCCTCTGGGGTCAGGCTGTGCGCCTTTGGAAATAAAAGCCATTGGCCGGAATTGTTTCTAAAACGGACCTGGAAAGTGTTCAGGAAAGGATTTATTTTTGCAAGCAGGCTTCTGCCAGATGCAGATTGTATCTTTTGGGAAGACACTGGCAAGGGGGGAAGAGACAGGAAGCAGGGCTGGGGCTGTAGGTCAGGCCAGTGTGGGACAGGGTCCTTGGGCTGTAAGAGTGCCCGTGTGGGGTGGGCAGGCAGGTCACTGGGGTGGGGGGGGCTGGAGCCCCGTCTAGGCGGCTGATGGGAGCCCCAAAGGGCAGGACAGGAGCAGTTTTCTTCTGGGGGGGGCGGTCACTATTTCAGCGTTCAACAGGTCTTTCACAAAGTTCAGTGGAAGCCAAATCCCACTGCAAACGTCCTGGGAAGCTCTGTCAGGAAGCTGTGGTCATCCTTTGTCTGAGGAAGAGCTGCCCGATTAGTCTAACCCAGCGGTCCTCCCTCTTCCTCATGCCATGCCCCTTTCACACAGTTCCTCATGGTGTGGTGACCCCCAACCATGGAATTATTTTTGTTGCTACTTCATCACTCTACTTTTGTACTGGGGTGAATCCGGTGACCCCTGTGAAAGGGTCATTCGACCCCCAAAGGAGTCGAGACCCACAGGTTGAGAATCGCTGAAACAGTCGTACAGAGACCCAGCTCTGCGTGCCTCCTTTGTCCCCTCTGCAGAGAAAAGACGGACCAGTTTCTTGGGGGCTGGGGGTGGGAATCCCTTCAGGGTTAGGACTGGGTATACCACAGAGTGGAACAGGGGTGCTTCAGTAGTCCCCACCTCCCCAAGGATTCCACTGACACCCAAGATGGCAGCAAACTGGAGGTTACTCACCTTGGGGGAGCTCATCATTGGGAAATGTGCCCTGGAGGTCTGGGAGGGGGTCCCAGCAGAGAAGCCAAGCGCCCCCTCTCCCTGCTTCTCTTCATCCTGCCCCCTCCCTGGATTTTTTATGGGTATGAGTGAGGTGTTGCTCCCCAGGTGCTTCCCAACATTTGGGGTGCAGTGTTCGTGCCTTTGGCCAGGATGGGGACCCCCTAATGCATGGCCCCAGGATGTCCCTGTGGGTACAGCCACGGAGTCCCCTCTCTGTCCTCAGAGTCCTTGTGTGGCCCAGGACCACTCCCAAGTATTGTGTTTCCTCTGGCTGTCCGTGCACAGCCCTGCTTCCCAGCCCGCCTGTGCTCGCCGGGCAGCCAGGGAGGTCTGCAAGCTATTTTCAAGATTTCAAAAAGCCCAAAGGAAGTCATACATTTACCTCAACGAGGTTCCCAGACTAAATAAAAGATTAAGTTTATTTGCTTTGGGCTGGAGTCCTGGCAACCCAGTGCGGCCACGGCGGTTATCTCGACGGATCAGCAGCGCTAATTGGCAATTCTATGTCTTTGATGACTGAAACTCAGAGAAACAAATTATTATTCAATAAATGCAGTTTGTTGGGCAGATAAAAGCTTTCCAAACATGCGATCCCGTGAGGAAAGAACTAAAAAAGAAGCTTTGGTGGAGAGAGAGGATGGGTGCCTCTGAGCTACACAAATGTAATATTTTCTGGAAAACAAAGCGCGCACAGTTTTCCATCAGCCCTTTGATGCCAGATTTCTCCTTAGTGAATTTGACTTCATAGCATTCTTACAAATGATGCTTTGTTCGAGCCAGCTTCTCTCACACTGTGATGTGCCCGGTGCTGGCAGTAGCTGTGCCTGGGGAGTTGATGGGAAAGAGCCCAGGATGGAAAAATGGTTGGGGACAACAACAGCAACAACAGGACAAAGCAAAATGAAATAATTTCTGATGGGATTTTCAGAGCTTTTGAACAAAGACTATTAATGAAGACACACACCCCTCCCCCCCACTAGGCTGCATCGCTGTCCATGGGGTTGGGCCATTGTGTACAGCAGAGCTCAGCTATCTAGTCTCTCCCGAGCGGGCACTGGAATGTGCAGGTTGATGAAGACGGGCGTGACCCACGACCCCACGGACAGCCTTGTCACCATCGAGATGGCTCTCCTTCACAGCGACCCACTGCAGCAGAAGAAATCCTGTGCCCGCCTCGCGGTTGTTATGTTAGCCCGTGGTGACAGTCACCGCGTCCATCCAGCTCGTGAAGGGTCTTCCTCTGGAAGACTGCTGAGCTGTAGGGGTGAAAAATGTGGAGATGGCGACTGTATGGGGGAGTTATTTTTGGACAAGCTTCGGTCAGGTGCACCTTAGTCCTCAAAGTAACATCCTTGCTTTTCAATCCTCTTAAGAGGTCTTGCCCAGCAGATTTACCTAATGTAATTCATCTTTTGATCTCTTGACTGCTGCTTCCATGGATATTGGTTGTGGATCCAAGAAAGGCTAAATCCTTGACAACTTCGACCTTTTCTACATTGATCAGGATGTTACCTATTGGTCCAGTTGAGAGGACATTGGTTTTCTTTGCATTGAACTGTCAGCCATACTGAAGGCTGCAAGCCTTAATCTTCATCAACAAGTGTTTTGTGTTAGGCAGGGCTCTCTAAAGAAACAAAACCAGGACACTTATGATTATATATATATATAACATATATATATATGTGTATATATATATATATATATGTTTATACAGCACAAAGGAATATAACAGCTAGCTGGTCCACACAGCAGTACAGAGGGCTCAGTTCAATTCATTTCTGTGGAACAGTCAATATACTGGAAGTTCTTCAGCTCATGAGGGCTTCCGGGTCCAAGGTCAAGGAAGCGGATAGCTGAGTCTTCCCTCAGGCAATGCAGGCAGAGTCGGCCCACAGGCAGCAACAGCAGGGCAGGTCACCAACACTCAGCAGCTCAGGAGCTTAGAGAAGCAGGCCTGGATGGGATATCGAACTCAGGCAATGCAAGAAGACAGGATCCATCAACCTCAAGCTCAAGCAACATACACACCAGCAGTGTGATGAAGCAGATCTTGAATGAACCTCAAGTTCTAGCCACACGATCCAATGGGTTGACTTGTCCCACAGGTAGGGTAGCTCACAAGTTGAGGCAGAGAACTAGCTAAAGCAGGGGAACACTGGTCCAATCACCAGAGAGCAAGAGAGAGGGGGCGGGGCTTGCTGAGCCATTTATCTCTTTGTCCTCCAATCAAACTATGACCTGATTATTGCCACGTGTTCCTATTGGCTAGGTTGGCACAATAAACCTTGCACACTAGCTTGTGTGATCATGAGGTGTCAATGGGATCAGGCATCAGGCATCAAAAACCCAGAACAAAAAATCATACCAAGGTGAATGAGGTGGAATGCAGAGTGGAGACCCAAAGCCCATCTGTGGACAATTGGACATCCCATTACAGAAGGGTCGCAGGGAGGAGACGAGCCAGTCTGGGTGCAGTATAGCACTGTTGAAACATACATCTTTCCTCTAGTTCTTTAATGCTTCCTCCCTCCCACTATCGTGACCCCAATTCTACCTTACAAATACAGCTAGACCAGAACATGTACACTGGTACAGATAAGAGCTGGAAACACAGGGAATCCAGTACAGATAAACCCCTCAGGACCAATATTGAAAGTAGCTATACCAGGAGGGTAAGGGGAAGGTAGGGGTAGAAAGGGGGAACCCATTACAATGATCTCCAATGGTGCAGAAGCTGTAACTCTCTGCTTCCTGCAGCTTCTGCCCTTCTCAATTCCGAAGCTAGGTCTACTGGGGTCTTCTCTCCAGAAGGCTTTTCTGGGCAACCATCTTCTCTTAAACCAAATCAGATCGCATAAGCTCCTGGATCGCAAAGACCTGGATAAGTCAGGCTCCACTCAGGGCGACTGTGACAAATAACCAGGCTTAGTATATTCACAGTTCTTGGGACCAGGAGGACAGCCGGCCATGGGTCAGGAACACCCGGAGGGGTGCACCCCAGGACAAAGTAGCAATGTGCTGTAATTGTAGGGGAGGGCTTGTGCGTGGCAAGCAGGTGGGGTCAGCTAGGTGCCTAGGGCATCTGGGGATTGGGCATTTTGAGTCATTCTGGAGTCTCAGGGGCCTTGGGGGTATCCATGGTTCCTGGTGTCTGGTGACAAGATGATTGATTAGGATGGGCTCCCAATGATCAGGCATGTGAGAACTGGCTAAGGGGAACGGCTGGACAGTGGGCTTAATCCACTACTCAAGAGAGGGAACAAGGCTGCCTCCAGCCAGGGCCTCAGGACTGCGGCACGACTTGTCTGTCACAGCATGGTAGTTTCACTTCCCCCCTGGTTACTGACTCAGGCCAATGTTTACATCGGACGGGCAAGGCCTCTGGAGGGATTTAAGGCTGTGGCCATTCTCTTTGAAAAAATTTCACTTTATTTATTGTGTTTTTGTCTATTTACTCTCTCCTCCCCCAAGTGTTTGTAGAGTGTTACGCTTCCCCAAAGCCATATTCTGCTAGTCGCACGGGCCAACTCATCAAGTCAATTCAGTAACAATCACATTACCACCCCCACCCCCATATATGGTATGGGAGTTACATAATCTGGTGTCAGTTTGGGACTTGAGAGGATTAAGAGTGAAGGGGTGGAGTCTAGTCTGTCAGTCAGGTCATAGTCAATGAGGCCTTTGTGCAGGCACGGCCTTCTCCTGAGGGTTCTGGGAATGCCTGTATTTCCTCCTTGGAGGCGGAAGACACATTCTCTCTCTGCTCACTCCCTGAGGAGCACGCTACTGACAAGACACAAGGCACTACGCTGATAGACCCTGTGCTCTGGGAGCCGGAGCCATGTAGCGACCCTGTCAGAGATGAGATGCATGCAACGCCACTGGATCCACAAGACTGCCAACCCACTGGCCTGTGATCTTCCTGCATTCAGCATCATTGCATGTGTTTCGTGAGTCTGAAGAGGACTTTATAGACTGATATTGGACATATGGGCTAATATCGGACTTATAGACTTGACCTAGACTAGACGGGGACGCTTTCTCAATATTCACGTGCTCTTGTATATAAAGCTCTCTCTTATACATATGAGTGTCTGTGAATTGGTTTATCTAGTCTATCTAGGCTAACACCTATGGATCTTCTTTTTTTCCCACCTTCCCTCCTTCTGGTTTTCTATCCTCCCCCACCTCCCGCTTCCGTGCCCCCCTCCCTAACCTCCCCATAGTCTCGGAAGTCTTATCCTTTGGTGTGAAAGTCATTTTCCTCTTCTTTCTTTTTCTTTATAATACTGGTGTCATGGAATATTTATCTTTGTGAGATTGACTAACTCTGCTAAGTGCAATGTTCGTTAATGTTGCCCATGTCTCGAGTGTTTGACAGACTTGTCATGGTTTGTTTGTAATCATTTTATTGGGATATAATTCATATATACCCCTCAGTGACTAAGGGCGATACAGGGGACAGCACCGGAGACACAGTGTGGGAATTGCACCTGACCTGATCCCACCACACCGAGGCAAAGCACTGGGGGAGTGCAGCGGAACAGCAAGGGAATGGAGTGGCAAGGTCCCCAGGGAATGCTGAAAGTGGACTTTGGGGCCAGGGCGTGGTGCCCCAACAGACTGGACTGGAAAACGCTCCTAAGGGCCAGCAAACGATCCCTGAACTAACTACAAGCTTTTCTCTTGTGAAAAAAATAATAATAATAATAATTCATATATAATACACTTCCACAGTTCAGTTGTATTAAGAAAAGTTGTATAAACATTACCATAGTCAGTTCAAGAATAACCTCTTCCTTCCTGTACTCACCATTTGCTCCCCATTGCCCCCCCCTTTCATCCCCAATAAGCCTTTATATCAGTTATCATCTCTATATATTTGCCCATCCTAGGCTTCATATACTAGAAAACATACAAAGTAAAAACAAAACCAGCAAAAGGGGGAACCAATTACAAGAATCTATGTATAACCTCCTCCCTGGGGAATGGACAACAGAGAAGGGGGCAAGGGGAGATCTCGGACAGTGTAAGATATGACAAAATAATAATTTATGAATTATGAAGGGTTAATGAGGAAGGGGGGAGGGGAAGGGAGGGGAAAATGAGGAACCGATATTAAGGGCTCAAGTAGAAGGCAAATGTTTTGAGAATGACGATGGCAACAAACGTACAAATGTGCTTGACACAATGGATGTGTGTATGGATTGTGATAAGAACTGTATGAGCCCCCAATAAAATGATTTAAAAACAGCAATTATATGAATTAACATAAGGAAGAAAGAAAAAAAACAGCAACGCTATTAAAATAAACCAAAAGAAAAAACCTCAATTGAAAAAAAAAGCAGGAAATATTAAACACTAGAACACATGTAAAATGAGTCAAAAGGGAGATCAAATGATCAGGTATTGCAGTTTAACCCAAGGACATCTTCCATAATTGACCTTACCATATGCTCTGATAGCAAAGTTATTCACACCCTTTGACTGTGGTCACAGGGAACTCAGCAGCAGCTTAGACCATGTACAACCCTGCCAATGGATTTGGGCTCCCACTGTCTGTCATCCATAGTCTTCTGCAAACTGGGTGCTAAGAATTTAAGCTCTGATATCATTCCCTTCTTTGAATGTGGCTTTTGTCATTTATTGTCTCATCTTTGATCCCACCAGGCTTCTTCCGTGTGGACTTAGTTGATGCCTCACTTAGATGGCTGTTTGTTTGAATATAGCCTATAAGGCCCCAGATACTATGCTTTGTTTTAGTTTTAAATAATTTTATCGGGGCTCGTACAACTCTCATCACAATTCATCCATCCATCCATTGTGTCAAGCACATTCATACATTTGTTGCCATCATCCTTTTCAAAACATTTTCTTTCTACTTGAACCCTGTGATCTGATCGACCTTCTGAGCATTGTGGGAGTGTTCCTTGCTTCCTCCCTGAAGGACAGACACACACTCTCTCTCGGCTTCACATTCTGGTGACAAGTCACACAGAGACATGCTGATGGCAGCCAGAGCCCTGCAGCGGGAGGACCCACGTGGAGACCCAAGCCATAGCTCCGATGTTTCCACCGCCACTGGATGTACAAGACTTTCCTTCTACCAGCCTGGGATTTTTCTGCATTTTGCATCATTGCATGTGGCTGTGTGAGTCTAGAGCAGGATTAGGGGACTAGTATCGGACTTAAGGGCTAAATCGAACTTATGGACTTGATCTAGACTGTATACAATTACTCTTTGCTAGAAAGCTCTGTCTTACACTCATATGAGTGTCTCTGGATTTGTTTCTCCAGTCAACCCAGACTAACACAGAGGTTGACACTTGGGGTGTGACATTTGAACTAGGCCAGCTCAAACGGCCAAGAAGTGCTCAATAAAGTGCTAACACTACAAGATGCAATGATTGAAACGCTTTATCAAGAAATCAGGAAATGCTTGTCACCAGTGCTTTCTGTTTTGCATACAACTTCAACTTTGTAGGCAATTCTACATTGGTGTCCTCATCAAATTCGAGTGCATCGTCCTGGGAGGTAAGGGCCGGTAAGCAATTAGGCTTCCCACCTAACAGATAAGGAAAAGCAGGCTTAGCAGAGTAGGGAGAGGGCACGACTTATGCCTGGCAACGAGTGATTTAGTGCAAGGTCTAAACCGGAAATGCCTCCAAAATGAGCCACCAGTGGCTTGAACTGCTGAGCTCAGCTAGTGTCTGTGACAAAACTAGACCTCCCGACCCGGGGCACCAGAGTCATGGTTTCACTGACGAGATCACCTTGCAGAGATTTCTAAAGCTTCATGCCTGCCCTCGTCCCCAAAGAACAAGTCCCTGGTCATGGTTACGCCAAATCAAGATTAGGTTTTTCACGGGAAAAGAAACATACTTTGTCGAGGACTAGGCGGGGGAGGGAGAGGGGTGGGGGGAGTCACGGGCTACAGTGTAGACAGTGGTAACCTGGGCGAAGGAAAGAAAATAGATGACAACGGGGAGGGTGGCAGGACAAAGACGGGAAGGGTTAGAGGCAACAGAAGCAAATTATCTATGCGAACCTGCCCTCCTGGCGATCCAAAGCAGGTGCTCAGGCAGACAGGCAGGCTCCACAAGTGTGGGAGGGAGTGTCCACCCGTCCACCCCGCCCCATTTCCAGAGATCCACGGGGAACTAGGATGTGCTGATCGGCTGCCATCCTGGTTTCTGTGACAAGTTCCTTGGACCTCCCGTGCCCTCGTTAAAGCTGGGTGTCGCAGCAGACCCGCAGACATGATTGCCATCTCAGGCTAAGGGGCTCCCTCCTCCAGGTAACCCTTCTCTGTGGTTCGCTTGCGCTTGTCTCGTTCCCCAAACGAAGCCAAACCCACTGCCAGGAAACTGATTCCGGCTCATTAATGAAAGTCCTCTCATGATTGTGCGACACTGGTGATCGACACAATGAGTTTTTATTAATGGGTCGAATTGATATTTAAAATTTCTTTGTAAAAAGTAGAGTAAGTGATGGTGCATTGCAGCAGATGCAGATGTGAGTGCATTGTTGAACATAGAACTGATGGTCTACTCCAGAAACAGGCACCTAATTTACAGTGAAAACATTTGTTAAAGGGACTCAAATCGCACAGTTAAAGCCCTCTGGGCTTCCATCCACAGGGTCGAGGGTTCGAAACCACCAGCAGCTCCTTGCGCGGAGAAGGACTGGGCTTTCTACTCCCGTCAAGTTACTGTCTCAGAGACCCACAGAGGGCGCTCTGGGTCAGCATGGACTCGATGGCAGAGAGTTTGGTTTGGTGAGTAGTACTAGCCCAAAGGTTGGTGGTTTGAAGCCACTCGAGGCACCCTGAGTGACAGGACAGACAATGTGCTTCCAAAAGGCCACAGCCATGACAACCAGATGGCACAGCTCTGCTCTGAACCCAGGAAGTGATCCACTTGGCAGTGACTCAACAAAATGGCATCCTGCCTCTGGAAATGCTTTTTTTTCCCTTCCTTATTTTATTGAGAATGCGTACAACTCTTATCACAATCTTTGTGTCAAGCACATTTGTACATATGTTGCCATCATCATTCTCAAAACATTTGCTTTCTACTTGAGCCCTTGGTATCTATCAGCTCATTTTTTCCCCCTCCCTCCCCGCTCCTCCCTCTCTCATGAACCCTTAATAATTTATAAATTATTGTTATTTTGTCATATCTTACTCCATCCGACGTCTCCCTTCAGCCACTTTTCCGCTGCCCATCCCCCAGGGAAGAGGTTACATATAGATCCTTGTATCAGTTCCCCCCTTTTCTCTCACACTCCCTCCACCCTCCCAGTATCGCTACTCTCACCACTGGTCCTGAGGGGTTTATCTGTCCTGGATTCCCTGTGTTTCTAGTTCCTATCTGTGCCAGTGTATATCCTCCGGTCCAGCTGGGTTTGTAAGGTAGAATTGGAATCGTGATAGTGGGGGGGGGAGGCATTCAAGAATTAAAGGAAAATTGTATATTTCATTGTTGCTACACTGCACCCTGACTGGCTCATCTCCTTCCCACAGCCCTTCTGAAAGGGGATATCCAATTTCCTACAGATGGGCCCTTGGTCCCCACTCCGCACTCCCCCTCATTCACAATATTGGCAGAAGATATTGAATCTGGGGTTCCATAGGCTGGAAGACAAACAAGAGGCCATCTAACTGAGAAACAGCAAAGCCCACATGGAAGAAGCAGACCAGCCTGTGAGATCACAGGCATCAAGTGGAAATGCCCGGTGGTGAGATGAAAGAAGCCCAGCGGAGTAGTGGTTACACATTTGGCTGCTGATAGCAAGGTCAGCAGTTCAAAAGCACCAGCCTCTCTGAAGGAGAAAGATGGGGCTTGCTACTCCCATAAAGAGTTACAGCCTCGGAAACTCACAGGCGCACTTCTACCCTGTGCTACAGGGTCGCTATGACTCAGCATTGACTCAATGGCAATGAGTTTGGATTTGGGTTTTGTGGTGGGCTGGTCACCAAAAGTTGTCCTGACCAACATATGGTGGCTTCATGTGCAAGCTGCCGTCAGACCAGGGAAGTTATCTGAAACGTACCCCGAGGTCTTCTGGAACCACAAGCAGATGCCCTTAGTAAATCGTTCCTGGCATTCACAGTGAACTGAACAATTGCACTTCTTCCCGGTGACCTCGTTTGTGGAGTCAGACTCAATTCTACCACAATCCTTCAGGGCTCAAGGATCCCAGTCACTGGGAGGCTCATCTTGGAGCTATTCTCAGACGGGCATTCCTCTCGGGCGCCTGTGGTGATGGGGTGAAAATGCTATCCATCAACAGTTGCTGGCTGTCGTGGTTGTATCTCTTTGGTTGCCCCACCACAAATCCAGCCGGGTTAATGTTGGCATGGCATGCCAGGAGAGTTGAGGGAAGGGGGCTGGGGATCCCTAAAGCTCTGCCAGGGACAAACAGCCAGTGTAAGAGCTATGTGATTTCTACTTCATTGTTGACACCGCTTCAAGTCCACAGGAATAGGGGTGGGTGGATTCGAAAGCTCATTATTATGTGACATTGGTCAGAGAGACAAGGATCATTTTCAGATGGGCAAATTGAGAGAGTTATCAAGTTACTGGCTAAGATAAGGAAAAGAATTTAAAAAAGAAGATAAATGAAAAATAAATACGTGTTTTGGAACCCACATCAGGTCAACAACTCTTTTAATTAAGAAAGAAATTTTAAGCATGAGAGAAACGAAAAGGAGCTTAAAGTCAGTGTGAGGTATTTTCAGGAAAGAATTAGGGCAACAGAGGATTATTATTTTCTTAAGCTTTTGATCAAAATCTCATTTTCATCCTTTCTGCAGTTAGAAAGCCAAAAGGCCGGTAGCTCAACCTGCAGTGACAAGAAATGAAAGGCCCCCAAAGAAACGTAAGCTAATGAAATTCCAGGGTCAGCGGGAGAGAGATGCTGTCGATCCAAGCCTTGAATCGTCCGACTTTTCCCACTTAGCTGCATGCCTCGGCCGCACACCACTTCAGTTCCCGTCTGAGCTCTACATTCTCCCCCGCGAGTTTTTTCCACCCAGCTTCCCTCTCCCGATGGGTCTTGACTTGAGTCTTTACTCCTGGAGGCCGGGCATCCTGTGAGTGCCCTTGTCATGATGGCCGCCTTGGTCTCACCTCACTGACAGGAGAGGAGCGTGCTCCCCTGGGACACAGTCCGTGTGTCTTTCCACAAGAACGTCTCCACACACAGGGCTGCCAAAAATGGCATTTCAACCACTCTGGTGATTTAGCTCCCTGTCAAGTAAATTAGTTCCTTCAAAGCACAAAGTATCCCACATCTCTTGTATACATACAGCTGAGCGGGTAACCCCACCCCCTCCAAAAAACAAACAGAGAAAAGCTAGGTGAGCATTGAACTGAGTTAGTGCGCCCAGTGGCATCACCTGGGAAGGTTCTCTCTGGTCACAGTTTTTTCATAAAAGCAGCTTCACAAAATAATAATTTATAAATTATCAAGGGCTCTTGAGGGAGGGGGGAGTGGGGAGGGAGGGGAAAAAAGAGGACTTGATGCAAAGGGCTTAAGTGGAGAGCAAATGCTTTGAAAATGATTAAGGTAAAGAATGTACAGATGTGCTTCATACAATTGATGCATGTATATGTATGGATTGTGATAAGAGTTGTGAGTCCCTAATAAAATGTTTTTTTTAAAAAAGCAGCTTCACTCAAGCCTCGTTTTTTTTAAATTAATAAATCTCTTTATTGGGGCTCATACAACTCTTATCACAATCTGTACATACATCAATTGAGCAAAGCACCCTTATACACTCGTTGCACTCGTCATTCTCAAAATTCACCTTCCACTTGGGTTCCTGGAATCAGCTCGGTTTCCCTCCCCCCCCCCGCTTCCCCTCCCTCCCCCTTCCCCCTTCCCCTTGGTCCCTTGATAGTTTATAAATAATTATTTTATCTTATCTTACACTGCCCGGCATCTCCCCTCACCCACCTTCCCATTGCCCATCTCCCACAGAGGAGGTTACACATAGATCTCCAAGATCGGTTCTCCCTTTCTACACCCCCTTCCATCCTGGTGTCACCACTCCTACCGCCGGTGTTGAGGGGTTCATCCGTCCTAGATTCCCTATGTTTCCAGATCCCTACTGCACCGCTGTACATCCTCTGGTCTAACCAGGTCCGCAAGGTAGAATTGGGGTCATGGTAATTGGGAGGGGAGGAAGCGTTCAGGAACTAGAGGAAGGTTTTGAGTTTCATTGTTGCTACACTGAACCCTGAGTGACTCATCTCCTCCCCACTACCCCTCAAGCCTCGTTTTTTGTGATGACTGATTTAAGAGAACAGCGTTCGGCTGTGAAATTTTGTTTTCTGCTCAGGAAAACTGCCTCAGAAACTGTTGTGATGTTGAACACAGCTTACGAGGACAGCGCTATGGGAAAAACTCAAGTGTAGGAGTGGTTTTCTCATTTCCAAAAAGGTGAAACGTCAATTGATGACAAACTTCATCCTGGACATCTTTCAACTTCCCAAATAGACAAAAATGTCAACAAAATCCATGCACTTGTGCTCAAAAACAGATGACGGACCACCGAAGAGATGGGGACGTGTCTGGACTCTCTTGGATCTTGGTTCAGTGAATTGTAATGGAAGATTGCGAAATTTGTGCCTTGGGTTCTGACTGACCAGGAAAAAAAGAGCGTGGAGTGGAAACATGCCGTGCTTTGAAAGAATAGTTTCAAGGCAACCCAGACTTTCTTCCCAATTTACCGGACATGGTGCTATGCTTATGACCCCGAAAGCAAACAGCAATCAAGCCAGTGGAAGATGCCATTGTCACCTCGCCCCCAAAAAGCTCAACAAGTAAAATCAAGGATCAAGACAATGTATTTGGAGTTCATTCCACTAGGTCAGACTGTTTTTATTTATATATATATTTATTTATTTGTTTTGTTTTGGTCAGGCTATTAATCAAGTGTTCTATTTAGAGGTTCTGAAAAGATTGCATAACAAAAAAGGCCTGCTTTGTGGCAGAAGGGGGACTGGTTTTACCATCATGGCAGTGAACTCGCTCACAGCCATCTCAGTGAGCCAGCTTTTGACAAAAAGAACCCCCCAAAAACAGCATGGCTCTCTTGCTCCACGCACCTGACTCACCGGATCTCCCTCCAGGAGGCTTTCTTTGTTTCTGTGGATAAAGGGAGACATGGGAGGATAGTGATTTGATGACATAGAAGAGGTGAGGGAAAAAATGAGGGAGGTGCTGTCAGCCATCCAAACAGATGAGTTTGAAAAATGTTTCCAAAACTGGAATCACAGATTTGACAAATGTATTCAGTGTAATGGAGGTAATTGAAGGTGATGAGGCTGTTTTATTTTTTAAAATGTTGAATACATAGCTTTGTACTGCCTCATACATACACACATACATCACTGCCTTGGCGTCCATCCCACCAACCTTCCAGGGAGCAGTCAGGCGCCTGAGCATTGCCTTTCAGTCCGACGTGGGTATAGGGCCTTGTAGCTGCTCACCTAGGACTGCCCTGATGTATTCATTGTGAACTGTGCAAAGCAGGTGCCCCAGAATTGTGCATCACGTGGTCCAATATCCGTGAAGCAAACAGCAAAATCGGAGTGACACCCTGACGGGAATGAGAAAGCGACTGCCAACCTGGGTTGACCTTGAGGCGGGGCGTCAGGGTGAGGACATAGGATGGAGGCAATGGAACAGTTTTGAAGAAGGCCCTCGGGACTGGTTTCGGGGAGTCACTGCACGAGCTCCTGGGGCCATGAAAGGACCTTCGTCCAAATGACTGTGGTCCAGACTCACTGGAATCGCTCCTGCCTGTAAGTAAAGGCAGGGGGTCTTGGGATGGAAACTCTGAGCCAAGTAGGGGGGAGCAGTCACCTCTCTGTCCTGGTAGGGGATGGGGGACCATGGTGGGGGTGGGGGGTGGGTAAGAGGTTTCTCCTACCGGCCTCCTTTTCCTGGGGCTCCCTTTCCACTTGCTCCCCTCCCTCCATCCCCTTCTGTGCACACCACCCCCCCAGTCCACCCCAGTGGGTGTCGTAATTCACTCTGGGCCTGCCCCATCTCCAGGGAGCCTGCCAGCGCCAAGAGTGAGGGACGAGGTCCAGCTCCCAGTCCTCCTAGTTCCTCTCCTGCCTCTCCCAGGAGCTGGGGCACCCGGGACTTATCCGAGGTCACACAATTAGTCTCAGCGCCCCCCCCCCCCAAAAAAAAAATCACTGCAGGGCAGCTCCTCCAACTCAAAGCAGAGCCTCCTCTGCTTCAAGCAGCGCAAAGCAATGGCTGTGCGCTGGGTTTCTGGCATCCCTGCTGAGGGAATCTGAACAGGCGACTCCGAAAAGGGAAGGCGCCCCAGCTCCCGCCGCCCAGGGAGCCCCGTCACATCCCGAGGCAGGTAAGGACACCCGCCGGCGGTCCGGGGATCACTGAGCTCTGGGGCTCCGGCTGTGCTTCCCAAAGGGCTGTTTGCAAATTAGCCGTATTACTCTTACCATCTGGCGGGGGTGGGGCTTCTCAGGGCCTCTCCACAGCGCCTTTAGGGGCGCAGCACGGGCTGTGCAGGGGAGCGCGCTGGGGCCACAGCCAGCCCCGCGCCCCCCATATCTGGGCCTTCTTTCCGGAACTGGGGACCCGTTCACGGCAGCCCCCAGAGAAGGGGGCGGGACAGGGAGGCTTCCCCAGGGCTGTGACCCCCGCCCCTGGAAAGCTACCCTCCAGTGAAGGGCAACCGCCTCCGGCTCCAAGCAGCCGCCAGGGAAAGGGTCACCACTGCCTCCTCCTTGTACTCCACTGGATTTAAACCCGCAGCTGCTCTGCATCCTGCCCGATGATACAGGGACGACCTCGCCTGGACCGGGAGAGACTCCTGGGTGCCCGGTCCAAACCAACTGGGTCGTGGAGGTGGGACCCACGTGTGGGTTCTTGGCAAACCCCTTCGTGACTCCCAGTTCAAGGTCTCCCAGGCAGCCAAGACACTTGTGAAACACAGCTTTCACCTACGGTGCCCGCTTCCCAGAGGCTTCCCAGGTGGCTCTTCTGATCCAGGTAGAACTAGCCCCGCCCCTCGGCCCCCGAGGGCGGGCCTCTGCTCTGTTGCTTCGCTCCAGGAGACCCCTCCTCCCTTGGCTGTCTGCCAGCTCTGCTCTTGCCCACCTCCCTTCCTCATGCCCCACCCACGCCCTTACCTGCTTGCCCAGCTTGCCCTGCCCAGCCCCGCCCCCAGACAAGCTCTGGGGGAATTATTTTCTCTCTCTTTTTTGTAATCACCCATCCGTGGACTTCGCTACTAGAGGAAGGCCTCTCTCTCCCTCCGCTCAGCATTCTGTACTGTTGGTTCGATTGAATCATTAGATGTTTGTAGCTGGTATTTCAGCCACGGCATTGATTGGCATTGATCGCGTCCGGCCCTGGAAAGCCGGAGCCCACCCGGAGTTCCCGGAAGGGTTTCCGAAGGCTCTTACCTGAGACCTGAAGGACTCGCTCGACTCGTGCAGACCTGGGCACTGGAGTGGAAGGAGATGGCCTTTGCAGATGAAGGTGTGAACCAGGGGGTGCAGGCTGGGCACTTTGGTGAAACACAAGTAACCCAAAAAAAAAAACTTTTTTTAACATGCTGCCATCGAATTGATTCTAGCTCATAAACGCCCTAGAGGACAGGGTAGGACTCCCCTTTACGTTTCCAAGACTAATCTTTACTGTGACCACGCAGCCTCATCATCCTGTTAGATCTCTGGAGCTAGAGTTCTACCTCAGTCCTTGGCCCCGCGGGAGAAAGAATTCACGCTGAAGCCTGGCTCGTGATCCAAATGAGTTTCATGAGAGTTAGAAGAAGTTTCAGGTTTACAGGGCACCCATAGGACTCCTCCTGACCATGCAGCCTGGAGGAAGCTGCTCAGCGAGAAGCAGAAAAGTGTGTCGCTTGACTCTGGGCTCCTGCCTTTTCAAGGATTCCAGGGGGAGGCGTGGTGGACGACCCCTGATCGACCCCATTGGCTGAATTGAATTCACCTGGCCTAGGTGGGCCAATCCAGGTTTAGCGCCCACCCATGCTTGCCCCCGTGCTTGGCAATCTTGGCATGCATTAATGGACATTTTTTAGTGCTGCGCTAGCCTGCCTAACAATTCCAACACGGAGTGGCTGGTGAGTTCAAACCACAGACCTTGCGGTTTGGAGCTCAGCTTGTGGCAGCTCAGCCTGCTAGGAGACCAGGCCTCCTAAGGAATCCACAGGAAGTAACAGACTGGAGATAAGATTGGGAGGATGGGTGGTGAACGGTTCACACAGAGCCTTGAACTCCAGGCAAAGGAATCTGGCCTGGAAGCCAACCCTGAGCACTGATTTTTAGAGTTTTCAAACCAAATCAAACCAACTGCCATCAAGTTGATTTCCACTCATGACCATCCTACATTGGATTTCTGCATCTGTAACTCTAAGGGACAGTCTCGTTTTTCTCTTGAGGACTGGCTAGTGGGGTCAATCGTGTACTAGACTTTCCACCACTGGCGAAGTATCCAAGCACATCAGAGCTGGAAGGGGCCTAGCTTAATTTCTGAGAGCTGTTGTAAGAAATACAAAAACGATCTGTCTAAATAAGACAGGCTGGATGAACCATCTGGAGGAAAAACAACTGGACCGACAGTTCCGGGGGGGATTTGGGATAGGGGGAGGTGGGGGGCGGGTAAGGAAGTGGCATTAACAAACCCAGGGACAAGGGAACAACATGGGATCCAAATTGGTGGTGAGGGGGGTGTGGCAGGCCTGGTAGGGAATGATCAAGGGTAAGGTTACATAAAGAAGAGGTATAACTGTAACCCAGGTGGGGACAGAGCATGATAGTGGGGCAGGAGAAAAGTCAAGGGAAAAAGAGGAAAGAGCTAGGAGGTAAAGGGCATTTATAGAGGTCTAGACAAAGACAGGTATATACAAATATATATATGAGGATGGGGAAATAGATCTATATGCCTATATTTATAGGTTTAGTATTAAGGTGGCAGAAGGACCTTGGGTCTCTACTCAAGCACTCCCTCAATGCATGAATACTTTCTTCTATTAAATTGGCATTCTATGATGCTCACCCTCCCGACACAACTGCTGAAGCCAAAGTGGGTGAACAAGTAAATGTGGTGAAGAAAGCTGATGGTGCCCAGCTGTCAAAAGAGATAGTGTCTGGGGTCTTAAAGGCTTGAAGATAAACAAGCGGCCATCTAGCTCAGAAGTAACAAAGCCCACATGGAAGAAACACACCAGCCCGTGCGACTGGATGGTCCCGAAGGGATCAGTTAACAGGCATCAAAGAACAAAAACTCATATCATTGGCTGCACACCTCCATGATACGATCGCCGAGGACAAACGGGTGCATAAGCAAATGTGGCAAAGAAAGCTGATGGTGCCCGGCTATCAAAAGATATAGTGTCTGGGGTCTTAAAGGCTTGAAGGTGAACGAGCGGACATCTAGCTCAGCAGCAACAAAGCCCACATGGAAGAAGCACACCAGCCTGTGCGATCACGAGGTGCCAAAGGGATCAGGTATAAGGTATCATAAAAAAAAAAATCTTACCATAGTGAATGAGGGGTAAATGCAGAGTAGAGACCCAAAGCCCATGTGTCGGCCACTGGAGATTCCCTCACAGAGAGGTCTAGGGGAGGAGATGAGTCAGTCAGGGTGCGATGTAGCACCGATGAAGAATACAGCTTTCCCCCAGATCCTGGATGCTTCCTCCCCCCCCCCCCCCCGCCAGCTACCATGATCCGAATTCTACCTTGCAAGTCTGAATAGAGCAGAGGTTGTACACTGGTGCATATGGGAGCTGGAGGCACAGGGAATCCAGGGTGGATGATACCTTCAGGATCAGGGGTGTGAAGGGCGATACTGGGAGAGTAGAGGGTGAGTGGGTTGGAAAGGGGGAACCGATTACAAGGATCTACATGTGACTTCCTCCCTGGGGGACGGACAACAGAGAAGGGGGTGAAGGGAGACACCAGATAGGGCAAGATATGACAAAATAATAATCTATAAATTATCAAGGGCTCATGAGGGAGGGGGGAGCAGGGAGGGAGGGGAAAAAAAGAGGACCTGATGCAAAGGGCTTAAGTGGAGAGCAAATGCTTTGAAAATGATTAGGGCAAAGAATGTACAGATGTGCTTTATACAATTGATGTATGTATATGTATGGATTGTGGTAAGAGTTGTATTAGCCCCTAATAAAATGTTTTTAAAAAAGAAATACAAAAACACCACAACGTAGGGAGATTTAAAGGAGAGTCTCCTGGATCTGGAGGTTGGCCATCCGTCCAGACCAGGGTCTCACATGTCAATTCTTTTTAAAGACTGTGAGCCTGGCACCTGTCATGCATGCCTTTTCCCTAGTTTCTGGGGCTTCCTGCGGTCCTCGGTGTTCTTTCTAAAATGCAAGTAGGCTCACTTCAGTCAGAGGTCCATCTATTTTCACCCCCCACCCCCTTTATTCTTTCCAGGAGCCCTGGTGGCAGAGTGGGTTATACATCGGGCTGCTGATGCAAGGTCAGCAGTTCAAACTCGTTAGCTGTCCTGAGGAGAAAAAAACGAGGCTTTCGACTCCGGTGAAGATTTACAGCCTCAGAAATCCTCAGGGCAGTTCAGCTCTGTCCTATAGGGTCGCTATGAGTCCGAATCAAAGAGATGTCTGTGAGTTTGTGGTGGTTTTCTTATTCTTTCTCCTTGTTGATCTAACCGGCCGACTTCCCTCTCTCTCCCTATTACTAGAAATAAGTTTGTTCACAACAATGTTCCGTCTGACTTCTGTTCCATTGACTACCGCTGCTTGAAAGGTCTGGATTCCGGGCCCAATTCTGCTGCTTCCTTAGGATGGGGTCTTGGACAAGTCTCCTTCTGTGGACCTCCATGTCTGGTCTGCCTTGCTGACCCCAGACTTCTAGGAAGGTCACGTGGAGAAAAACCTGCCCCGGGGAATGCCCTCCAATGGTCATGAAGAACCTGTGTGGAGATGCTGAGTGCTGCTACAGGAACGCCGTGGCTGCGCCTTTTTAACGTCATTAGCGCGGCCCTTTAGCCTCCTTTTCCGCACCTGCCTCCAGATGTTGCCAGGAGACAGATGGAGATGCCAGGTGCCACCTATTATGCCTGGCGTAGACCGAGGCTCCGAGGGAGCCCGGGGAGGGTCCTATGCAGGCATGAGGAGTGGAGAGGCGATCACATCTCACACGGTCCTCAAGGACTGGCCCTGGTGCTCCTTGAAGAGTTGGGGAATCGTTCTTTGTTCCCTGAAGATTGCTGTTCTGCCAGTGGAAGCGTCCCCATAGCAACTGTTTTCTGTCCTTGGATCTGTATGTAAGCGCGCTCTGCTTCTCCTATGACCCGCGGCCGCCTCCCGTTCGTGTCATTCTGGCTACTCTCGAGATTGCAGCCGAGCTGCAGCATCTGGAAAGAGACACCGCGGGGACAGCAGCCTGCGAGCTGAACTCCGACACTTGGGAGGCGTGTGGGCACGAGGGTCCACTCCAGCTGGGCTCCTCGGGCAGCAGCTGGCCCTTGGCTAGGACTTGAGCTCCTCTGGGTAGGCCTCCCTCCTGCCTTTTTTCCCTTCTGTCCAAGAGCATCCCTTTCCCTCCTTGAACGAATAGTGAACCAATCAGAAAAGCCGCCGCCTCGGCCCTTCCCATGCATTTCACAGGGATGAAACCTGCCTGGACACCGGCATTCCAAGCCGGAAAGCATGGGTCTGCGCGCCCTACTCATCCAGGACTAAGTGGATTCCCGTGCGTGTGAGCGTACATGCATGCACATGCACACATGTGAGTGTACTGCATGTGTGCTCATTGCATAGTCCCTAACTAGCAGGGATGGCGGGAAGCTAGAGCCCCGTGGAGAACAGTCTCTCTTTCCCTGCACCCCACACTACTGCTCCTCTCTTCCCCTCTGCCTGAAGGAGGTTTTGTTGCAATGAACTTGAGCACCTGTGCCTAGCTGCTGGCACTTCTATAGGCTAAGGAGGACTAGCAACACTTTCCCCCTCCTCCCGCCCTCCCATCGCCCCAAGCTTTTGGATACAGAAAAGCAAGAGGCAAGGGCACAGGGGGACTTGGTCCAACCCAGTTTGCAGTACTGGCTGCATATTATCTTCTGGGTCTCCCTCCTGCTTCCTGGACCCCAGCCTTTCTCTGATTGGACTAGTGGTTTCAGGTGCCTGCCATGCCGACACCACTGACTCAGTGCCCGTTCAGGTCTGCCCGGCTCACCACTGTCCCCATTGTCCGAAGCAGCCTCCCTTCCACCCCAGGCCCAGCCACATCCTCTTCCCTTTGATGCGCTTGGCATCAGAAAAGCAGTGGAAAGAAAAGACAAGACCGGTCACAGGCTATTTTGGACACAGGCCTTCCAACTTCCCTCCGCCAGCCCCCTTCACACTCCCCTCTACCCCAGGCCCTGGGCCCTCACTCACAGCCCGGGGCTCAGCCTGGGGGTCTGCGCATGCCCATCCTCAGGGGCTGGGGAGGGGAGGACAGAAGCAGGAAGAAAGGAAGGCATAAGAATCCCCAAGGGAAGAACAGGAAGCCACCAGCGTCCCTTGGCTGCTTCCTCCTGGACCCACTGGACATCCTGGGCTGTGTCCTTTGTGGAGGCTGGACATCAAAGCCAGTACCACCGATGAGGCGCGTGGTGGGTGCCACATGACAAGAAAGCACCCCAAGCGCTGATCCTGACTGCTGGGGCTGTGGGACACGAAGATCTCTCCCAAGTCATCTCCCCCAAATAGATGAGAGACTTAGGACACTGCCTGCAGCTCATGGTAAATTATTGTCAAGTTACCTTTCTGAAGGCAGTCAGTTGCCAGACTACTGTCTGGGCCCACAATTTCTCTTTTATCTCTTATGCTCTCAATAACTTTATTGTAATCTTTATATATCTCAATCGTACAATTGCGCCTATCAAACCCGTGATTAGTTGTGGGGGGCTAGCCTTTCCCACCACAGGGGGCGTCAGAGCTCCTTCCTCATGACGTGCAAGGTTTACTGCTGACTACACTCTATCCTCGAGAAAATGCGGACCTCCCACCCTTGTCACATTTTAAGGGGAGAAATTGTGCGAAGGACTTTATGTATGCCCTGAGAGCACTGCTCCCAGCCTTGCCTCGGCTCTGGAAGAGATCCCCCCCCCATGCCAGCCCCGAGGATACAGTCGGGTAGAGTGCCCCTCTGGCCGGCACACCTGGGGCCGGGCTAGGAGGGAAGCGAAGCCACAGAGTCCCTGAGGGATCATAGACTTCTGATTCGGGGGTAACACTTGGCATGCACCCCATATGAACTGGTTGGGGATTACTCACAAGGGGCCCACACTGAATATCTAAAGGCATAACTAGGGGGATGTGGGGGGCGGGGGGGTGTACTAGACCCATCCATCCTTGACTGCAGGAGCGGCAACGGGGCCTTTGGACACTGGAATGTGAAGAGTAAACGGGTGCGTGTGTTGTTAGGTGCGTGGGCGCCGCGTGTGTTGTTAGGTGCATGTAGCCATGAGAGAAAGGGGCACTGGGCTGATGCTTCTTCACATGCCCGTCTCTCTACTTCGCAGAGAGGTATGCATCTCTCTGTGTCAGGTCCCTGTGCGACTTGACTTGCGACTATCTGAATGTTTTGTTTGGGTGTTTATGTATGCAAGATATGCAGGATACACAACCTTACAGAGAGAGACAGCAACTGGACCGATGGTTCCTCAGGGCGCAGGAGGGACGTTGGGGGAAGGGAGTGGGGAGCCAACCATGACAGGTACAGGGAATAGTATGCGTTCCCAAATTGATGGTGAGGGAGGGGTAGCTTTTCTGGTCCTGTTTGATCAATTCGATTTACTGAGAATTACTGAGAGGTGAATGATGGGTAAACCCCATAATAGTGGGGTAGGAGGAGGGAAAAAAGAGGAAAGAAGAAATACATATATAAATATATGTGTATTTGTTTATATATGTATATATAGATGCAAATGCAACAAGGATGCAGGAGGACTTATGACCTCTACTTAAATCTTACCTCAGTGCAAGGATGGTTTGTTTATGAGCCTGCTGAGGTATGCTTAAAAAAATGCAAAAGAGGCATAGGGAAAAAACTACTGTATACAAACATTCCTGGGGTGAGGACCAGGTAGTATGGCAGGGACCAGACCAAGTCCTGTAAGATAACTAAAAAGGAGGTGGGGGGAGATAGAAGTGTGTAGTGGGGAAACAGGGCACTAACCCACCCAAGGGAAGGATATTTTTCTATCTCCCAAGGGAAAGAGGGACCAGACTTCAACCCGGTGCTCCAGGATGCAAATGCAGCATGCCAGCATGGAGCGGGCAGCCAGTGGAGGGGCCCCAATCCCACCTATGTGGACAGCTGCCCCTCCCCCCAGAAGAATTTATTTTAGAGGACAGCAGCTCAGGGAGAGGGACCTGTCTGATCAGAGCACATGGGAGCAAATGAATGGGGAGGAAGAGAGAGTGGAGCACACCCTGGCCCACCAAGCCTGAAGGACAATATCCCCACTCAGAAAAGCCAATGCACAGAGTGGACCAGATGGTTGATCCCACTATGAGACATAACATCCCACACTGACCCATGGCCCTATGGGGGACAACACTGGAGAGTCAATGTTGGGATTGGCCTGGTCTGACCCCGCCACACGGAGGCAGTTGGGGGGGAGGGAGCAGAGTAGGGAGGTCCCAAGGGAGTGCAAAGGATAGGCTTTGGGGCCAGAGTGTGGCACCCCATCAGACTCAACTGGAGGACATACCTAAAGGTAAAAAAACAGACCTAGGTCTATTTACAGGGTTTTCCTTTAAAAAAAAATCTATATGTTTGTTTGTTTTGTTTTTGGTCATTTTTTGTTGTTATCATTGTTGTGTTTTCTTTTATCACATTGTCTTGCTCTGTCTTGTTTTTTGTGCATCTTATTATCTCTGTAGGTCTATCTAGATAAGATAGGCTGGATGAACAGTCTGGAGGAGAAAACAACGGGACCGATGGTTCTGGGGGGACATGGGAGAGGGGGTGGTGGGGGAAAGGAGGTGGTGTTGACCAACCCAGGTACAAGGGAACAAAAAGTGATCCAAAATTAGTGCCAAGGAGGGTGTGAGCGGCCTGGTAGGGATTGATCAAGGGCAATGTAACCAAGAGAAATTACTGAAACCCAAATGAAGGCTAAGCATGATAGTGGGACAAGAGGAAAGTAAAATGAAATAGAGGAAAGAACTAGGAGGCAAAGGTCATTTATAGAGGTCTAAATAAAGGCATGTACATATATAAATATATATATGTGATGGGGAAATAGATCTACATGCATATATTTATAGGCTTAGTATTAATGTAACAGATGGACATTGGACCTTCACTCAAGTACTCCCTCAATGCAAGAATTCTTTGTTCTATTAACCTGGCATTCCATGATGCTCCCCTTCCCGGCATGATCGATGAAGACAAAGCGGGTGCATAAGCAAATGTGGTGAAGAAAGCTGATGGTGCCAGGCTATCAAAAGATATAGCAACTGGGGTCTTAAAGACTTGAAGGTAAACAAGTGACTATCAAGCAGGGAAGCAACAAAACCCACATGGAAGAAGTACACCAGCCTGTGTGATCATGAGGTGTGTACTTAGGACATGAGGTGAGGTGTCTTCACCACGGGAAGAGGTATCAGAAATTTAAAAGCAAGCAAATAGATGTGAAGGGGCGTGGATGTAGTGGAGACCCCAAACCCACCTCACAGAGGGGTCACATGGAAGGGATGATGAATCCAGGGTGCAGTATGGCACTGATGAACCACATAATTATCCTCTAGTTCTTTAATATTTTCTCCCTTTACTCTTGTGGTGTTGATTTGTTTTACCTCATTAAGCATGTTGGATTTACATATGTTCATTGATATATTGAAGATCATTTGGTACATGAAAGTCGAGATAGATAACCCTTCAGAAATAGTAATAGGAGTAATGGCTCCCTGAGGGTGCAGGAAGAGAGGGGGTCAGGGTGGGGTGGAGCTGATAGCATTGATTACTATGGGACTGAATAACAGAAGTGTATGTGAATGGATATGTTGGTTGGTGAAAGATACGGCAAAAAAGAGAGAGAATAAGGGTTCCTAGGGGGTATGGTGGGACGTGGGGGGGTGTGGGGTGGGGAAGAGAAGCTGATATCAAGGAGTTCAAGAAAAATTTGTGGTAGCGATTTTAACATACTGCTTGATGTGATTAAGCTATGGAATGTTACTCTATCTTTAAGAGCTCCCAATAAAATGATTAAAAAGAAAAGATCCCTGCTCCCATCCTCCAGGGTCTTAGCTCCCATTCATGCTGCTGTGGCTTCAGCGAATTCCCTCTGGGCCCGAGCTGGGAAAGAGATAAGCAAGACAAAGTCCTGTCCTGGAGTCGCAGCACCTGTGACTGGGGGGGACTGCACCCCAGGAGGATGCTCGAGGGCCCTGTGAGCAAGTGCAAGTGCGCAAGTGCGTGGCCACCTCCTCCCGCCCCCCTCTGTGGGCGGAGTCAGCCTGCTTTCGGGGCTGAGGTGTAAATGGCAGGGTTTTCGCTGGCACATGTGCCTCGCATGAAGTTCGACGCTGCGTAAGGATGTAGATAGGACAGTCAGCACAGTGCTGGTCTCCACGGTGCAGATCTCTGCAGCCCTGCTTGGGGGCGGCTCTGGTTTCTACCTGCCTCTCCCCGGGAAGTGAACACGATGGGCGTCCTCAGGCTGCCTCACACCACACCTCATAAACCTCAGCGATGAAGCCACGCGGCGGTTCAGTACCTAAGGCCTGGTTAGAACGGACCCAGGAGGTGCAAGAAGCTTAGAGACACATTCATGGAGGCAGCAATGAGGCAATCACACCCCCTCTTGGACTGCCCTGCTCTCTTGGAGCCCGCAGTGAGCATTGCTGAGCCACCACCCCAACTTCCGAGCACCCCAGGGTCCCCCAGGCCTGGCTGACCTTCCCCTTGGTGGCCTCCCGTGACCCTCCCTCTGCTCCACAGGTGTGGACCCCAAGCAGTCTCTGGAAGCAACCTGCCTGCTCATCCCCGATGTTCCCCGGCAGCAGCCAGAGACCCAGCTGTGACGTGTGGCACAAATCCCACAACTTGGGGGTACAGGCCGGCATGTGCTTTGTCCTCGCCAATGACAGACGGCAGGAGCCCGGGTTCCTCCAGTGCTTCTATTTTTACCATCAGCGGAGGGCACGGCAGTGGCATTTTAGTTTCACAGTGGCCCTGGGATGTCTGCCAGCACAGGGCCTCTGTCTGGCTGGAACTTTGGAAAGACATTTACCCCTACCATCCTGTCTCCCTTCCCCTCCTCCCCCGCCCCAGTTTGCTCGTTAAAAATAGAAGTGTGAAAACCTTGAAATTGCCAACCAAAAGCTGCAAATTTTGTGCTTCTGAGGCCACGGCCAAGTTTGAATTCCAGCCTTAGAGATACCGGAGGAAAACAAGCCCCCATCTGTCCCTGGTCAGTGACTCACAGGCATGGACACGGAGGACACACCGGTTGGAATCAGGGCAGTGCACTGTGACTACTCGATCACTACCAATGATCGGAGGGGATCAGAGATGCGACTCGGGGAGCCTGTGCGCAGGAACCTGGGGCAACTACTGAAGTACCAACCTCAACAGCAAGCAGGTTTGTTAGGCATTGTGGCAGCGCTGGGAGACAGCAGGAAGACCAACACAGTGACATAGCAAGGACATTCTTACACACAGCCATCTGAAATGGGTGAGATTGTGCAGAAGCTGGGTTGACATTTATTTTGATGGAAACGATGAGAGCAGTCTCTGCTGAGCATATGATAGGGTAAACCAGCCATCTGTCACCGCAGGGAGGAGGAGCAGGCTCCCCCAAACCTTGTATCTCTTCCACTTACCTGGAGTGAGGTAGCTATGACAGGTGTGCCTCGCTGGACATCCACCGTGCATTTGTGATTTGGATTTGTGGAAACACTGCCATGGACCTTAGGAGCCCACTTCCGCTGTCTTAGTCTCAGTCTCTGCTCCTGAGGCGGCACCCAGCCCCCCCCCCTCCCCCCGCGTGTGAGCACTGGGAACAGCGCAGCCAGCCTGGCCACCCAGCTCTCAGGACAAAGAACCAACATCTCTAACTCAGCCCTCGGCCTCCCTCCCGGGGTGCAGTGCTGGAAAGGTCTGGGTTTGGGGGAGGGGGTCTTTAAAACCACAGTGGGAAATAATACAAAAGGAGAGTTGTTTCCTCTTAGAAACAAACAAACAAAAATACCGCCTGGGAATCACAGACATACATATGGTCGGACTCTGGCCCAACAGATGTTCGGTGACACATACCAGCATAATTATCAGCCGTTTCTGTCTCCTCATGAACGTCTCCCCAGGAGCTTTTCCGTCCTAGACTAACACCTAAGCTTCTACATGGATGTGAAGTGATAAAATTGTTTAATGAAAAAGATACAGGTTAGATTTCATTTTATGACTTTGGTGAGGCTTCCCACACTGAAGGAGCCCTACTGGTCTTCCGGGGGCACACATTGGGCTGTTCACCTCCAGGTCTGCAGTTCGGAACCACCAGCCACTCAGAGGGAGGCAGATGAGGCTGTCTGTTCCGGAATCGGATGACAGCCACAGAAACCCACAGGGGCAGTTCTGCTTGGTACTATCAGTGCCTGTGAGCTGGAATTGGTTGGGTGGCAGGAGTTGTCCTCGTTGCTGAATGAGATCAAACCCGTGGCTGTGGAATTGACTCCACTCAACTTGAAGCATGGCCGACTTTTCGAAAGTAGATTTTTTGGGGGAGGGGAGTGGGGTCAGGAGGGTGGATGCCTCTAGGTGGACTGGAACCTCTAGTCTTTCAGTTGGTAGCCCACTGTGTTAACTTTGGCACCACACGGGACCAGTTGTTTGAGATATGCAGACACTGATGATTTGAGTCATTCAAAAACCTGTTGCTCACCATCTGTGTTGGTCTGGATAGAGAAACAAATCCAGAGATATTCATGTATGGAAGAGAGAACTTTATCTCAAAGAACAATTGTACATTAAGAAAACATCCCAGCCCAGATCAAGTCCATACACCTGATAATTAGCTCATATGCCTGATACCAGTCTATAAATTCCTCTTCAGACTCACACAACACCTGCAAAGACAATGCAGGTAGGAAGGTCACAGGCCAGTGGGTGGAAAGTCTTGTGGATCCAGTGGCGGTGGAAGCATCTCAGTGCTGGTGTGGGTCTCCATGTGACTCCTCCAGCTCCAAGGCTCTTGTTCCCATCAGCCTAGCTCCATATGGCTTGTCAGCAGGAGAACAAAGCAGAAAGAGTGGAGGCAGAGAGAGTCTCCCGCCTCCAGGGAGGAAGACAGGAGTTCTCAGAATCCTCAGAAGAAGGCCAGGCTCACACAGAGGCCTCATAGGCTAGACCTGATTGACAGGCTAGGCTCCACCCCTTTGCAAGTTGACAGGAGATTATGTGACTGCCACCCCATTTGTGCTGAAGGGCAATGCTATCAGTGGACATGCCACCCTGGTTTGGCATTAGAGGTTCACACGCCATCAGGTGGCCTGTGTCCCTGAGAGAGCATGGGCCCTGCACCGGCTCCTTCTCTGGGGTAAGCTGATGGTGTTTTCCAGGAAGACGGAGACCAAACAGGTGCTGAATTCACCTCTGGAGGAGGTTCACCAACATGGACTAGCTCTGCGTGAAGCAGGCAAGCAGGAAGCAATGAGCTGTGAGCTGGGGGAGCAGGCGCCTGGGGGTCCAGCGGGAGAGGGAGGAGCATTGTGGAACCGCACCTCCAACCCGGTCTCAGGCAGTAAGTCTGCACCCTGCAGAGAACGGCCTGTGGGGAGTTTCACCAAGACTTTTGCAGGGCTCTGTGCACAAGTAAGGCTCTCTGGTAGCACAGTGGTTAAAGCACTCAGCTGCTAACCACAGAGTTGGCCTTCTGAATCCATCAGCTGCTCAGGGGGAAAAACTATGGTAGAGTGCTTCTAGAAAGATCCACAGCTTTGGGAAGCTCTGCTCTGTCCCGTTGGGTTACTATGAACTGGGATGGCCTCCGCAGTGGTAAGCGGTGTGGTGAGAACATGAGTGGAGGCTGCAGGGCCCCGGTGAGAGAGCTAGAGCCTGCCTGATGGGTGCAGGGCGCTGTGCAACACCCCAGGAGAGCAATGGCGGGGAAACAGCATCACTCTCCAGTGGCAGCAGCTAGAAGGACCACAGGCTGGGTCATGGGAGCCCATTGCTGGGGGTGTGGGGGGCACCAGCCCTCTCCATCCCCCACCCCCCGCTCCCAGGGGGATGTGCCTGAAGGTCCTCTGGGGCTCTGGGTTATCCGGAGTAAAGGAGGATGAACCCAGGCAAGGTGCTAATGCCAAGTCACTTCATGGAGAGGCCGGGGCAGCAGTATGTGACTGGATGACCAGGGAAGCTCCCATGTGCTGTGGGAGAGTGAAAGCTTGGTGGGTGTGTGGGGTGGGGAGCGGGGTGGGTGGGTGGGAGGGAGTGGGGGTGGGACAGAGGCTGCCCTCCACTTCTGGAGCAGCAGACTGGACATAGTATCTCAGTTTCCGGCACGTCTGCCCACTGTCCCAGGCGCAGTCTCCCGGCCCCCTTGGACGGGGGCAAGAAGGAGGGGAGGCCACGGTGCATTTTGTTAACAGACACAGCAGCACAAATAAGCCTCCCTCTGAGTCAGACTGGGCAGCTTGGGGGACATTGTGTTTCTGCAGGCTCCGTTGGCAATCGGGTGGGATTTGGCGTTCCTCCAACGGCCCCATGAGCATCTGGAAACCTAAGCAGAGAGCTTGCTTTAGAGATGGCACAGCTGCAAGGAAGTCTCCGCCTCTCCCTGAGATTTCCAGCTCCTCCCACCCCAAAGGTGCGGGCAGGGACGTGTGCGGCTCGGGTGTTCGGAGAGGGCCTGGAAGGGTCACTGTCAAAGGGGGGGAGATTACCATGCAGCTCCATCTAATTTTTCCAGCGGGAGACGAAGAGAACAGAGGCCCAGGGCATCTCAGAACAGCGCGTAACTCCAGCTTGGATAATGCCAAGCAGTCTTTTATTTTACTTTATTTTATTTGTTGAAATTTGCATTTGGCTTTAGAATACACAGAATGCTTCTTTCTCAGAAAGATTAATCTTCTCCACTTTGCGCCGCTTAAGCTTTTTGAATGAACTGGACTCCCCTGAGCACACACCAGCCGGAGCGGGGAGGCAGGGAAAGCAGGGCACAGGGGTGTCCAGAGGGAAGGCCCGTGTGAAATGAGCGTCTCTCCAAGAATGTTCAAATACCAGGGTGGGATCAGCGCAAACACGAGCTGTGAAAGGCTCCCCTCCTGGAGGTTTTAAACTTTGTAAAATATTTATTTATTTATTTTTCCCTCCTGGAGGTTTTTTGAGAGAATTTGGATTTATGGCTGAATGATTTTTTTTTTTTCTGCTGAATGATTCATGACAGAAAGATTCCAGTAAAAAAGGCGAGGACTCTGTGGACAGGGCCCCCGAAGGTGGGGGTCCTGCTGGTTTTCTGTTAAAAGCTTGCAGCAAAGAGTATCCACAAACCTAAGCCAAAGGACCCCACATCCATTCCACTGGCCAAAACCAACCTACAAGCATCCAAGAACTCACTCGCTCACTCGCCCACTGCCATCAAGTCAATTCCAACCCATAGCAGCACCCTAGGTGGGAGTAGAACTGCCCTCTGGGTTTCTGAGACTGGACAGCCTCATTATTCTTCCTCAGAGCGGCTGGTGGGTTCAAACTGCTGAACTTACAGTTAGCAGCCCGGTGCTTTGCTCAGCCTTCAGAAGCTGTCCAAGCGACCCTTCCAAAGTCTAGCCCTTGCACTTGACATTGTGCTGGCCCTCACAGGGCTTTGCTTGTCACAGCCATGACCCTGGTCACCTTGACCTGTGCCTATCACTTACGAGTTAACCCTTCACAAGCTCACAGCCTGTGCTTGCTCTGTGCCCCAAGCTCTCTGTTGTCTGGGAGGTAAAGGCTGCTGGAGTCCGTGAGAAGGCAGAGGCAGAGGACATCTGGGGGTGGGGGGTCCATAGAAAGTAGAGCTGGGTGCCGGGCGGATCTGGGTCTGGAGCATCCTGTCACCCTGTCCCTTCATCCCATGACACGACAGCCAGCCGGAGCACATTAAGTGGTTCCCTCAGATGTGAAACAGAAGCCAGGGCTGCTTGCTCGCTGCTCTTGTCAGCATTACGCATTTTTACCAGGAGGGAAATAAGAAGCCAAGCGTCTGTACGAGGGTCTCTGGAGAGAATCCTCCCACTGCCACATCCATGGTGGGCCTTCCAGCTCTGCTGGACAAGGGAGTACGAGGCCCTCAAATCCTGGCCACATCCACGGCTGCCGTGCGACATCATGTAGGTCTCAGTAGTGCTGACGACTTTTGCCCTTATGGCCCCCTTTCTCCACCTGAAAGAGGAACACGTAGCGTGCAAATGGAAGATGCACGGCGGACGGCACAACTGCATTTGGTGCAGGGTGGCTGTCCTAATACAGCACATTCTTTCCTTCAGTGTACCGTATATACTGGAATATAAGTCGACCCGAGTATAAGCCGAGGTACCTAATTATCACCTGGGAAACCAGAAAAACTGATTGACTCGAGTATAAGCCTAGGGCGGAAAAGTAGAAGCTATTGTTGAGTTTCAATAATCAAAACAAATGAAAATAAAATTACTAAAAATTGAGACATCAGTGGGGTAATGCATTTAAATATTTATTTTAAATAAAAAGACAACAAGTCATTTAACATTAGCAAACCAGCCCAGTAAGTGGGAAATAGGTTCAACAAAAACAATAAGGTATCAACAATGATACCTTAAGAGTACTATCCCCTGAGCTCAATCAGCAACCAAGCTAAAATGTAGAGTTAAAATCCTTCAAAACTGGATTCCTCATCATCATCCGTATCCCAATGCAGAGCTTCAGCTGGTGTGAGGTCATCATAGACGCTATCCTCACTGAGATCGCCGTCATCACCATCACTGCTGTCATTTTCATACAAAACGCACTCTTCACTGCCATCTATAGCATTACTAATACTACATTTCTGGAAGGCACGTCGCACCATGTCTTCTGGAATGTCTTCCCATGCATCTCGAACCCACTTTGCTATTAACTCTATGTTAGGCTTCATGAGATTTCCTCCTTTTGTTAGTCGGGCTTGACCAGATGACATCATTCATGCCACATCCTTCCCACACGGTCTTTAAAAGGCTTCTTCAAAGATACAAGTCATAGGACGACTGATTGGTTAGATGAGAGTAAGCAAACATTCAAAGCCCTGCAGGACTTGGAATGAACAGCGGAGAAACAGCAATCACCCGCGAGATAACGATAACGGGTTCCATTACCTGGGGGGGGGGTGGGGGAGGGAGGTCAGTGAGATGTTACACCTCACCGGGTACCACTGACCCGTGTATAAACCAAACACCAGTTTTTCAGCAGATTTTTTGTGCTGATAAACTCGGCTTATACACGAGTACATACGGTAAGTTTGCTTCTTTTTTCTGATTTTTAATAAAATGGATCTATCCTTGTGGGGCCCAGTGATGCTACAGGGCCCGGCACAGCACCTGTGGGGTCCAGAGCGCCAGGGCCCTGCCAGGACTGAGTGGGGGAGGGCTACCTAAGCTGGGACAGGAGGGCTGGGGGAGCAAAGGGACAGCAAAGGGGACATCCCAGAAAGTGAACCTCTTCGGCCCATTGTGAGCACCCTCTGAGGATGGGCTCTGTCCTGGGAAGATGGGAAACCAGACAGGAGTTTGTTCGTACAGGCAGGAGACCAGGCCCCAGGCAAGCAGGGGGATGCTCGTGGGCCCTGCAGGGAAGGCACCTTCCTGCTGGATTGCACAACCTCCACACCGAGGGACCTTTGAATTTCCCCCGGAAGGTATAACCTACCCTGCTACAAAACAAAAGGTTCCAGGTTTGAGTCCACCCAGAGGCATCTTGGGACACAGGCCTGGTCAGTTCCGGAAATGCTGTCATTGAAAACTCTATGGGGCAAGGAGCACTTCCAGTCCAGGGAGGAAGCACGGATGCCGGGTGTGGCTTTGCTACCTCCTTCTAGTTGGAAGGTAGTCGAGGCATGGGCAGCATTCTCTGGGCACAATTCCCAGCTGAATGCTGAACTTATGCACCATTGAAAGGTCCTTTTGGATCGCTGAAGACAAATGGGTGCATAAGCAAATGTGGTGAAGAAAGCTGATGGTGCCCGGCTATCAAAAGAGATAGTGTCTGGGGTCTTAAAGGCTTGAAGGTGAACAAGCGGCCATCTAGCTCAGAAGCAAATAAGCCCACATGGAAGAAGCACACCGGCCATTGCGATCACGAGGTGCCCAAGGGACCAGATATAAGGCATCATGCAAAAAAAAAAAGATATAAGTGTGTGTATGTATGTGTATATGTATATATGTATGTGTATATATGTATATATATATATCATATTAAATAAAGGGGGAAGTGCAGAGTGGAGACCCAAGGCCCAAGTGTCGGCCAATGGAGATCCCCTCATAGAGGGGTTTAGGAGAGGAGATGGGTTAATTAGGGTGTGAGGTAGTATCGATGAAGAACACAGCTTTCCCGCAGATCCTGGATGCTTCCTCCCCCCAACTACCATGATCCGAATTCTACCTTGCAGGGCTGGATAGGACAGAGGCTGTACACTGGTACATATGAGGGTTGGAGGTACAGGGAATCCAGGGTGGATGATACCTTCAGGACCAAGGGTGTGAGGGACGATGCTGGGAGAGTGGAGGGTGAGTGGGTTGGAAAGGGGGAACTGATTACAAGGATCCACATGTGACCTCTTCCCTGGGAGAGGGACAGCAGAGAAGGGGGGAAGGGAGACTCCGGATAGGGCAAGATATGACAAAATAACGAGGTATAAATTACCAAGGGCATATGAGGGAGGGGGGAATGGGGAGGCAGGGGGGGAAAAAAAGAGGACCTGATGCAAGGGGCTTAAGTGGAGAGCAAATGCCTTGAGAATGATTGGGGCAGGGAATGTATGGATGTGCTTTATACAATTGATGTATGTATATGTATGGATTGTGGTAAGAGTTGTTTGAGTCCCTAATAAAATGTAAAAGAAGAAAAGAGAAAAAAATGATTAGGGCAAGACTGTACAGATGTGCTTTATACAATTGATGTATGTATATGTATGAACTGTGAAAAGAATTGTATCAGCCCCAATAAATTGTTAAAATAAAAAAAAAAGAAAAAGAAATTAAAACATTAAAATGAAAAAAAAAAAAGAAAGGTCCTTTTGATCATCATTTGCCACCAAATGTGCTGTCCAAGTAATGTAAACCCAAACAGCTCCCAGTGGAGCCCTCCTGCCCAACGGTCCTCCTTGGGCCGCTAACAGCAAGATGGGCGGTTCAAAGCCACCAGCCGATTTCCAGGGTGAAAACGAGGCAGTCACGCTTCCTGGAGCGCTGGCGGCAGCAGGGGGCGCTCTAACGCTAGACGCGGCATATCCCCCCCCCCCCAACCCTCCACCCCGCAGGAGCCATTCCATGTGCAGAACGTCTCCAGCAGGGAACCCCTCCTTGGCTTGCTGGGCTGGTTTCCAGCCTTGGTGCAGACAAGCTGAGTTGGGGACAGATGTGGCGGAACGAGGCGGCGGGCGTGGGAAGCGCAGCACCAAGACCGGCCCGCAAGGGCTGCAACGGACATGGCTGTGGGTGCAGCTTCTAGGGAGGTGAGGCCAGAGCCTTTGCTTTGAGAGTAAGGAGTCTTGTGGTCCCTTGGATCATGGAAAGTGCCCCCACAGGCCCCCAATCTCTTCATAATTTACATACATGGAGATGGTGTGCCCAGAGTCACACAGGCGTGGAGAGGGGTGGGAGTAGCTTCTGCCAGACACATTCAATTGACAGGGGAGCCCTGGTGGGGCTAACTGCCAGCCAGGTTACCCTTTCACCACCAGCTGCGCTGGGGAGGAAGATGAGGTTGCCTGCTCCCATGGAGATTTAGGGTCAGGGAAACCAGGGAATAGACTCCTTGCAGGTGTTTTTATTATTATTATTATTATTATTAATGTCTTAGGCCTTCCCTTGATCTTGGACTCTGGTGGTTCAGGTAATTTGGCTTCCGTCATTTGGTTTGCAAACCCACCCACATGCCCTATCTCAGTTGCGCTCTTTGTGGCTCTTCTCCATCTGTTCCCTCGGCGGTGGCCTCTAAGGCTCCTGGCATTCCAGCTCCAGACTCCTGGTCATCTGAAGGACTGGCAGAGGGCCCGAGTGGGTAAACACCAGCCTGGTGAAAGGGTTCTTCCCTCAGGAGCGATGGGCCTGCTCTCTGCAGCCCGGGAGGAGACTCACACTGACAGCCAGGCCATGAGCATAGAGTTCAGTGGGTTTTGCTACATCATCCTGGGATCATTGCTGATCAGAGTGTTTAGCCTTTGCAAGTGCTAAACATTATACACCCCATGTCACGGAAAGCTCCCCACAGCTCTCTCAGTTGGATATGCAGGGGAGCTTCTGAAAGGTTGTGTTGGGGGTGGGGGAGACCACAAAACTTTCCCATGGATCTCTGGAAGCCCACCCGTGTGGATTGCCACCATTCCAAAGATGAGAAAAGGGAGGCTTACAGGATGAAGTAGAATTGGGGAAATGGGACAGATACTGCTTACAAGGAAGTTCCAAATAATAAAATGTAGCAGCCCTACTCTCCCTTCCCCCCCCCCCCCTCCAATCCGAGGAGGTGGAGTTTTTGAGCTCTGCTCGGTGACTCATTTTTTAAGGAAACAAGCATGCCAAAGGAAAGGGCCTTTGTTCCTGAAGGAACCGCACAGTCCCTTAACCAAGGGGCCCTACGTCCCCACCCCCCCGCCCAGGGGTGGGTCCTGCTGCTGTTCTCACACCTCACCCCTGTTATGAGAACTCTCCTGGGGTCCCACCCCCCTAGGTATAACCATAGTCTGTCTAATGACAAAACGCCACACAGACCCAAATCCGAGGGCAGCCGACAAAGTTCCTGGCCAGTCCGCTTCAAAGTGGCCCTGCCATAGAAAACAAAGACAACACGAGGGCTGGTCGCAGATCGGGCACGAGAGAGTGCGACACGGCATCCTGGAGCGGGGCCTGGAACGGAGAAAGAACCTAAGTGGTAAAAACAATGAAATCCAAATAAAGGCTGCCCTGTGGTTATGTAAGAGGAAGTCCGGTAGGGGATATTAGAGGACGCTTTGTACTGTCTTTGCAACTCCTCCATAAACTCAAAGTTTCTTCACAATAGAAAGCTAGACAAACAAACAAAAGGCTAAATAGCTTTCCCAAGGGCACACAGCTTTGAAGCAGCGAAGCCAGATTCCCGTGCAGAGCCCTGGTTCTCTAACGCCCACCTTGGCTGTGTCTTCTAATGGTGAAGCTTACTGCTGACTGAACTCGAGTGCCCTGGCGCTGGGCACGTTGACAAAGTGACCCCAAACGTAAGCCACTCCTTGTTTTCTGGCTGTGCTCTGGTTTTCCTTCTGCTGGGGGCTGGTCCACTCGTGGACGGCTGGAGCCTGTGCAGTAGGAGTGACCAACAAAGACCTCCGTCCTTGCCTGCCAGTGGATTCTAACTCAGCAAGGCTCGAGGGCAGAGGTGCCAGGGCTGTGCCTTCTCCAGGAACACATCGTCACCTCTTTCTCCCACGGAGCGCCTGCTGGGGTCCAACCACCGATCTTTTAAATAGACTTTTTATTGTGAGTTGGGTTTTAAATTCACGTTATTTCATCTCACTGATTGCAAGCCCCTCCCTTAGCCCACTTCTTCCCTGTTTCCAGTTTTCTTTCCTCGTGAACCCTTCGGAACGCTGTCCTTGCGTCCATGCTGCTCTTTCCATCCGGTGACTTTTGGGGCTAGCAGCTGAGCGCTGTACCGCTGTGCCACCGGGACGTCTTTCAGTGGAAGTAACTGAGAAACCCACCGCCATCAGGTTGATTCCAACGTGGGGTGGCTGAGCGTGCACATCTTTGCTGGAACGAATCGTCGCCTCTTTTTCGCAGGGGGGTCGCTGGTGGGTTTGAGACAGCGACCCTGATGTCAGCAGGACCACAGCTCCCCCTGGGATCCTTCTCAGTGGAAGGCGCAGTCATGAAATCCAGGTTCCAGCATTAGCAGGCCCTAGGCGCGTGCGCGCACACAGCCGAGCATCCGTTCAAATGTGCGCGTTGGTCAGTACTGTTGCTTTCTCATGGGGGTGGGGGTGACGTGGTCAGAGTACTGTTTTCCAGTCAGAAGAGATCATGAGGAGTCGTCCTTGCCGCTGATGGAAACCAGGGTGCACTTTTCCCAGACAGCCACGCTCCATGGAGGGCACACACAATCCCTATTTTGGGAATTGCTCGGGTCACTATCCAGAGGGAGAAAGAAGAGGCTCCCACCAAGAGCTGCGTCCTCTGTCCGCGAGGCAGTATGGCGGACTGGCTGGCAGGGAGGGAGTCCACAGCGACCTCAGCAGACCCTTCCTGCACAGCGCAGGGCATGAATGAAATCGCTGCTAAGTGAGGAGACAGGGCCCTGGAAGCCTCCATTTTGCCCCAGCCCCCAGCAGAGCCTCCTCTTCATTGAGACTTTCGAACATTTTGTTTTAAAACAATGACCTAACTCTTGCTCAAAGCAACTGGCTGCTGGAATTGGCACCCTCCTGGCTCCCAGACCCGGGAGGACACATGTTCAAGCGTCCGGACTGCAGGGACAAGCGATCCTAAGGCCAGGATTTGGCCTTTCAGCTGGAGAGGAGAGGGGGGCCTTGTGGTGAAGCGTAAATTAAGCCCACCCCCATCCACCCGCTCCCAGTGCTGTCCTCTGTCGGCTGCTCTGAGCCCCCTGGCTGTGGGAAGCTAGGTAGGGTCTGTCACTAGGAGAATACATCTTCCTTAGCTCACCCTCAAGGCGGAATGTGCCTTCTCCAGACACCCTGGTGACAGTCCACTCTCTTTCCCCAGGAAGACAGTCACCTCGTGGCCATTGCTGAGTGCCCTGGACTCTTCTCTGGGCGAAGCTAGGGACCTCAAGCTCAGTGATTGCCCATCTTGTTTTCTACCAACCCGAGAATGATTTTAAACCTTGAATACCTCATCTGTTTAGTGAAATAATCTGATATTTAGTTCATCTAAAACACTAGATCTTTTTGCAATGAGCAAGAAAATGTTATGCCCCCAAGTCTTAGTCACCCGAAACTCGACCTCCCTAGTTTTCTAAAGCAACTGTTTTTGAGCAGGAACAAGGTATAAGCCGGCATTTTCCCCCAGTTTAGGTTCCTAATTTCCTCTGACCCGGGAAGAAGAATTCAGTGGCGGGTAGACTGCTCCGAGGTGGGAGGTCAGAGAGAAAGCAGAGCAACTCCAGGAGAACGGGCGGAACCCTACACTCCGTGGGGCAGCCTGGAAAGAAGGGGCGCATCCGCCAGGAGAGGTGGGGCCGGGCCGGGCCTTGTAGGCAAGCAGAGATGGGCATGGAAACACTGCCACGGATGGATCCAAGTCTGAGTGCCCCCTGCGGGTTAACCCTCTACAGGAGGCCACGGCCTCATCTTCCTCGCCGCAGAGCCGCTGGCGGTTTGGCCGGCTGACCTTGCAGCTGGCAGCCTGGCACACTGTGCCAGCAGGGTTTTGTGGTGCGCTCCCTGGGCTGGTTTAAGGATCCCAGCCTCGTGGAAGGAGCCTCTCCATCCTGAGGCTCCATTGTAAGGAGCGCTCGAAATGTCCTGGTTGTTGCTACAATGCGTTTGAATGGCTTCATGGCCATGGTGGGACACACACACACACACACACACACACACACACACACCCCATGGCTCTCCTGTACACACACACACAATGGCTCTCCTGCACACACACACACCCCATGGCTCTCCTTCACACACACACACACCATGGCTCTCTCTCCTTCACACACACACACACACACACACACACACACACACACACCATGGCTCTCCTGTACACACACACACAATGGCTCTCCTGCACACACACACACCCCATGGCTCTCCTTCACACACACACACACACCATGGCTCTCTCTCCTTCACACACACACACACACACACACACACACACACACACACCATGGCTCTCCTGTACACACACACACACACACACACACACACACACCATGGCTCTCCTGTACACACACACACAATGGCTCTCCACACATACACACACACGCCATGGCTCTCCTGTACACACACACACACACAATGGCTCTCCTGCATACACACACCCCATGGCTCTCCTGTACACACACACACCATAGCTCTCCTGCACACACACACACACCCCATGGCTCTCCTGTACACACACACACACACACACACACCACGGCTCTCCTTCATACACACACACACACCCTGGCTCTCCTGCACACACACACACCCCATGGTTCTCCTGCACACACACACACACACACACACACACACCATGGCTCTCCTTCACACACACACACCATGGCTCTCCTGTACACACACACACACACACACACACACACACCCCATGGCTCTCCTGTACACACACACACACACACACACCATGGCTCTCCTGCACACACACACGCACACACACCATGGCTCTCCTTCACACACACACACCATGGCTCTCCTGCACACACACACACACACCATGCCTCTCCTGTACACACACACACACACACACCCCATGGCTCTCCTGTACACACACACACACACACCATGGCTCTCCTGCACACACACACGCACACATACCATGCCTCTCCTGTACACACACACACACACACACACACACACACACACCATGGCTCTCCTGAGCTCCCTCTTGGACTCTCTCTCTGTCTCTCTCCTGTCTGAGCTCCCTCCTGGTTCCCAGGTCCTGTCTCCACTTCCCGAGGAGTGCTTGCCATGCTGGCTTTTCATGAACTACATGAGCTTCAGAGCTGGGGTCACCTCTGCATCTCCTGTAGCTCAAGGCTGCTACTTTGGTTGGTTGCTAGCTGGGGGTGGAATCAGCACTGCACCCTCCCCCCCCCCCCCCAAGGCAGCCCCATGCCCATGCAATACTTTTATTGGCTGCTCTTGGGAACTAGGTCTCTGGATGTTCTCTATATAGGCAACATCGCTATCTTTATTTATAATTGTTAAGGGTCTTACACTGAGACTCTGTTCATATCGTGGACTATCACACACACAAGGAAAAGTACGTGAACGACAGTTGTTGAGCTCAGCCCATTTGGACAAAGCAAATACCCAGGTTACCACCATCCAGGTCAAGACCACCACCAGCAGGGTTCCTGGAAGCTGCTAATGTGTGCGCTCCCCCTTTCGCTCTCTCCCCTGACCCTTCGCTGTGGAGTCCTGGTGAGCTGCTAGGCAGTTAAGCCCCCAACGATGGTGGTGGGAACCCACCAGCCCCTCCAGGGAGCGCGATGAGCCATCGCTTTCTGGGGAAGCCTAGGGACCGTCCTACTCTCTCTCGCAGGGCTGCCACGAGTTGGCATGGATCCGTGCCCATGGGTCTGCTCAGCATCACCCAACTAAACCCAGTCCAACCCATTGCCACTGAGTCAGTTTCCAAGACTAACTCTCCTTCCTGCAGAGCGGCTGCTGGGTCTGAACCTATAGCCTTGAAGTTCGCCGTCCAGTGCCACCCAGCAGTGCCACCATCAGAGCATCACACCCTCCACAGCTCCCAAGGATTTGGGGACAGAAGGAGAGGCAGGGCAGTCCCATTAGTCCAGGTTCAGCTCCACCAGGCAGGGACTTGGGGCTTCAAAGGGTTAAAATGTATTTTCTTTTCTTATTTTAACTCCTTACTATGAAAACTTCTGAAGTAGGTCTCCATACCTTTAGTAATAAAGAAGAATAAAAACCTTCATGTACCTACCATCCAGTTTAAATTATTATCAATATTCTTGCAGTTTTATTTTATCTACTTTGTATATATATTTTTTTGGCTAGAATCTCCTTAAGAAATCCCAAGTATCATGCCGTTTAACCAGGTACACTTCAGAATGTAAGCCTGAGCTACAGAATCAGTGAGTCAGGGAGGAGGACCCTCCAGAGGCCCCCTGAGTCCACACTGGACTTGTGGGCTGCACGGTGGCGGTTCAGGCTCTGGGACACCCGCCTAGGAGGGTGTAATTGGCCCTCTGTCTGAAACACCCCAGCTGCGTCCTGGTGGGGGGGGGGGGTAACTGGTTTAACAGATTCCTTTTCTCCACCCTCTCCCTGGCCCAAACCCCACTGAACCGACACAACCTGCCTTTGTGACATAGAAATGATCAAGTCCAGGTTCTTGATTTCCTCCAAGTCTGACTCAGTGACCCTCCGGGGTAGTCGGACTGTCCCTGTGGGTTTCAGAGACTGTACCTCTTTAGGGAAGTAGAAAACCAGCCAACTCCCTCTTCTGTGGAGTG
The DNA here is from genome assembly GCF_050624435.1 of Tenrec ecaudatus. NCBI lineage: Eukaryota > Metazoa > Chordata > Mammalia > Afrosoricida > Tenrecidae > Tenrec > Tenrec ecaudatus. Next base: position 118,395,386 of record NC_134543.1, on the reverse strand, counting down.
ACTGGTGGTTCTCTGACATCGGCTCCCCTGCTGTGCAGCCTCTTGTGAAACCGAGCTAAGCAGAGGGGCCCTGAGGGACCCCGTGAGCCAGTCACTGAGCGCCCCACCAGCACAGTCCTGCCAGAAGCTCAAATCCCCAAGAGCCGGGTGGATCCCAGGGCAACTGGTTTGGGCATCTCCCTTTACAAGGGACATTGCTCATGTTCAGAGGACTGACTGACCTGCCCAGGGTCACTCAGTGTGTGGAGGCAGAAGCAGAAAAATCTCCCCTCTGACTTCTGGAATCCCAGATCCCAGTTTGGCCACCCAACCAGCCCTCCAAGTCCTCTTTGTGGTCCCTTCAAGAAGGCAGTCTGGAAGGACTTCTGGCCTCCTGGGAACCAGCAGAGGTGGCCCTGCTCTTGGAAGACCTGTGAGGAGGTTCCAGCTTCATCCTCCCAGAGAGAGCTTTCAGGATGCGTGCTTCAGGAGCGCATGCTTTATTGGGGGCTTCAGCGCACTCCTCACCCACCCCCACCCCCAACTGTAGGGACTCCCCTCCCATCCCAGCTTCCAGGGTCCTCCACTCCAGCCCCACCCCTGCCCACTGGCGGTTCCTTCCCCATTGTATCTTCCATCCTTTGATGTCAGCTAAGCTGATTCATCTCTTTCCTATCACTACAAAGCAGCCTCCTAATTACTGTGTTTAGACAGCCTCTTTCCCAAATATTAAACATCGGTCTTCCCAGGCTCCCCAAGCACATAACATCATCCAGGTTGTTGCGAAATCCACTTTTCCCTAAACTGGTTGGCAGAATCTCTTCCCTGGGCAGATCTGGGCATGCTGCTCCCACTTTTCTCCCCAGCCGGCCCTGCTCTGCCTAGGAAGCCCCTCCTGCGGGGAGAGAGGGCCAAAGTGCCCAGGGTGGGCCTGTAGTGCCTTCTCCATGTTCCCTGTCGTGGGGGACCCTGGAGAAACCTTCAGGGAAACATTGGGGGGGGGGGCAGGGACTCAGATGACTGTCCCTCGAGAGGCAGGCTTGGGTGGGAAGCTCTGCCCCTTGTGGTGACAGGCCCGGCACCCAGATAAGGTCATCCATCACCCACTGATGAAGGAAGACACGTCCCATCCGCAGACCACAAACAGCCCGCCTCCTGCCTCTTGCTCAGTAGCTGGGACAAGAGCACCACAGTTCTGGAGCGTTCCAACCTGCATGTGACGGTCCACCTTCCTCCTTTGCCGGATCTCTGTTGGGGTAGTGCAGTGGGCAGTGAGCTGCCAACCTCGAGGTCAGTGGTTTGAACCAACCAACTGCCCCACAGGAGAAAGATGAGGCCAGCTCCTCCCACAGATGTGGAGTCTCAGAAACCCAAGGGCAGTTCTGCTCAGTCCTAGGGGGTCTTTGAGTCCGCCTTGACTCCGTGAGGTTTTCTTCTCGACAGCAGTAACTCTCTTCTAATACCCACCCTTGTCCTCAGGGCTCCGCCTGCAGCTGTCGGCCTGGACCACCTTCCCCACCTGTACCGGGTGCCCCCATTGTCACTCTGTCCTGCTGTCTTTGCAGTGTGTGTGTGTATATGTATGTGTGGTGGGGGAGTTTAGGAAGGAGGCTTACGGATCTTTTTCCTCCCTCCCTCTTTCCCCATCCCCTTCTGGCCAGGTCCCTTCTTCCTCCCTCCCTCCCTCTACCCCACCCCTTGATTTCGCTTTCTTTTTTGGTTCTTTGATGGAAATTAAAAAACCATTTGCCACAGTAAGGAGGATACTGAGACTGGTACTGACTGTACCACTCCTCCTTGCTATGGCTGAACTGTTGAATTGGATGATATATGGATTCTGTCCCAAGCAAACATTTCTTTAAGAGCACACTGAACCCTCAGGGTCAACACTGATTAACCCAGAGTGCCGATCACCTTCCTCTTACTCCCTCCCTCCCCACTGCTCCACGTCCTGTGCTGGGGTAGAAACACATCTGTCTGCCTCTGTCGGAGACCCGAGCTATAGAAAAACCACCATACTTAGCACTTCTAAACGTACACACAACACTTTCTTTTTTTTTTAACACAACACTTTCTTATGACATCTCGTTATTCAGCGTCTCTCAGCGTGCTTTGGCAGTTGGCTTTGAAGTAGAGTCCCTGGAATCAGTAGGGCAAAGGTTGTGGGGGTCCCACCCACCAAGAGGCATTCGAGAACAACCGTCTGATGACCTGGTTCCAAAACCTCAGCCCTGGAACGCAGTCAGACTGTGTCGTGCATAGGGCTGTCGGGAGGTGAAGTCCATAAGGCAGTCATTGTCAAGTTAGAAGCAGAATCCAAAGAAGGGTCAGGCATGGAGCAGGGACTTGAAGGGTGGAAAGGTAACTCAATTTGCTGTGGGGAGGGGTAATTGGTAGGGCAGGGGCTTGGCCTTCTCTCTTTTCCGAGTCCCCCTCACCTAGGGAAGGCGGCAGTTGTTGCTGTTCGGGCTATTGGGTGGTCTCGGACACACAGCCCCCTGGACAAGTGTCGGACACACAGCCCCCTGGACAAGTGGCAGGGGGAGCGCTGCCCGGTCCTGCGCCCTGCTCGCCAGTGCTGATCTACTTGACCCATTGCAGAAACCATTGAGCATGTCTTTTGCTGCCCCTCCAGCAAGCATGATGTGCTTTCCCAGGGACTGGTCTCTCTTGATGACATGTCCAAAGCACGTGAGAGTGCCTCACCTGGAAGTGGCTTTCTGGCTGTACTTCCTCCAAGCCCAATCGGTCTATTCTGCTGGCAGTCCATGGCACCTTCGATATTCTCCGCCAACTCCTTAATTCAAACGCATCCGCTCTGGTCTGGTCTTCTGAAAATACCCTGGCTCGGGTCAGGCGCACCTTAGCCCTCAGTGTGGTCTTTGCTCTTTTGACACTTTATCGTGTCAAGGAAATCAGGTGCAGCACATTTTCCCATGCAATGACCTTGATATCTTGACTGCCGCTCCCATGGGTGTTATGGAACCAAGTAAAATGAAATCCTACACAATTTCGGTCTTGCTCCCTTTATCATGATGTTGTGCATTTGTTCAGTTGGGTGCGTTTTGGATTTCTCTCTATTGAGTTGTAATCCAAGCTGAAGTCTGTAGTCTTTGATATTCCTTAGTGAGTCTGCCCAGTCACCCTTGCTTTCAGGAAGCACGGGTCCATGTCCAATCATGAGCTCACGTTCCTCTTCATCTAAGCCAGCTTCTTGGATGATTTGCCCAGCGTGCAAATTGAGTCTTCAGTATGGTAAAAGGGTGTAACTCCAACCACACCTTTCATCATTGTAAATCACACGGTAGCCCTTGTCCTGTTCACACGACTGCTTCGTGCTCTGTGTACAGGCTCTGCATGCGCAGGATGACGTGCTCTAGAATTCCCATTCGTTGCAGTGTTGGCCGTCGTTTGCTATGATTCACACAGCTGAATGCCCCGGTGTCGTCAATGAAACACAAGTACGTGTATTTCTAGTATTTTGGCTTTCAGTCAAGGTCCACCTGCTATCAGCTATGTCTTGCTCCATGTGCTCCTGTGAAACCGGCCTGAATTCCTGGCAGCTCCTGTCAAAGTACTGCCGCCACCATTTCAAATGCCCATCAGCACAAGCTTACTTGCACGCTGTACTCACGACACTGGTAGGTTTTGCATTCTGTGCGGCACAAAAATGGGCCTCTTCCAGTCGGTTGTCAGGCAGCTGTTTTTCAAATTTCTTGTAGACCAGTGAGGGCTTCCAGTGCTGCATCAGTGTGTTGAACAACTCTGGAACGTGGTCTTTTGCTAAGGCCTTCAGGCAGTTTGGGCTTCTTCCACAGGCACCTTTGGCTCTTGATCATATAGTACCCTGAAAATGGTGAAGATCGTCCAATTCCGTTTTCGGACAGTGACTCGACACATTCCTTCCATCTTCCGTTGAGGCTGACTGCAGCGCTAGAGAACGTACCCATGGAATCTTTTCATATTGGAGCTCCGCTCTTTCCGCTTGAGGTACGCTGAGCATGGTCTCCCTTCCGCTGCCGCACCCCAGGTCTTGACACCTTTCATGGAGATGTTTTGCTGTGCCGTCTCCAGCGGCCTTTCGAAACCGTTCAGCTCTTTCACGTCATCATTCCTTCCATGCGCTTAAGTTGCTCAGGAGCAAATTTCAGTCTCTTTCTGGCATCCACTTTGGTCTTTGGGCCATCTGTCCTTCCAGGCTGTCAAGTTCCAGGAAATGCCAGTCACACAAGATGGATGCTTCCCAGCTGCAAGAACTGGTTCTTCACCCTCAGCCCTTTTACGCTTTACCCCCAGCTGAATTGCCCTCTGTGGGCATCCTCAGTCCCTGGTGCTGGTGCAGGCATTTCCAAGCCTGCTGCTTAATTATGCCTGCCTTGTGCATCATTAGGCAGGGAGTAAAGCAAACAAATTAAAAGCCCATTTTCATATGTGCTCCTTGCAGGCTGGCCTGGGCACCTTCTTCCCTCAGCATCCTCCGTGCTAATGAGCCTGCCGCCCAGGGCTCCAGGCTCAGCAGGAAGCACTCAGGTGCTGGGGCCTGTTCACCTGCTTTCTGCCTCCTAGTTCCCGCTGCTCCTCTTCCACCCCTGGACAGAAGGCCTGTGGTTTGGGGGGAGAATGGTTCCTTTGTCTTTTCCTTGCTTTCTTCCTACACCTAATTAAGAATCATGCTTGGGAATCAAGCTAATTAATCTCTGCTAGTCCCTGGTGAGATCAAGCACCTTGCTTGCCCTTCGGGGTTGATCAGTAACAGTGCCCTGAGCACCTGAACCACTGCCCTGCTCCTGGGGGTGGGGAGGGAAGTGGGTGTGGCTGCCTGGCCTTGGATGGGAGGACACAGGGACACAAGGTCCCCTAAGCTTGCAGTGCCTCTGGCTGACCCAGTGACCTCACCTCCTGAGTGTGAGGTGGTCCCCAAAAGGCAGGACTTCCTATACCCGGGGAACCCACACTTTCTGGGTGGGACTGTTTCCTCCAATAGGAGGGAACTCTTAAAAAGAGATGAGCTCGCCAGGACAATCTTCCAGGGTGCCTCTGGGTGGATCCAAAGCCACCTCTTGGTTAAAAGCCCAGCTCTGGACTCGTGTCCCTGAAGGCAGCATCCCCCAGCTTCTCTGGGCAGCTAGGGTGGTCAATGATGCACTCAGAAGCTGGAGAGGAACTGCCAGGGAAAGGCTGGCTACACCTCGCGGGCCTGCTGCAGGTGTGGCCACACCAGGTCCTGCTGCAAACACTGGGCTGTCACTTCAGTTCCAATGTCCAACTGCCCAGAATGCCCTCAAGCGCTCCGTGAAGGGGTCTGCACGAGGCCAGGGAAACAGGAGGAAGCCACGCGCCTCACAGGGCTGCAAGGGACCAAGAATACCCCAGGAGCAGGAAAGCAGCAGTCTGCTCAGGCCTTCTAAAAACGGGCTCCTGCCTCCGGGGACACTTTCGATTGAGGCAGCTCATCTTCAGGGATACAGAAACTTCCTTTCCTCCCCAAGGAAAGCAGCACTTGGTTTTCTTCCCCAGGACGCCGCAGACCTTTGAGGGAAGCTCGAGAGGACACCGGATCAAACCGATGAACACGAGCTCCACTCCCGCATCAATTGTCTGGTTAGTTTTCTTCACTGGGCCTTCCCAGGGCACTCAGGAGCCCTGGTGGCGCAGTGGTGGAGTGCCAGGCTCTGCGCCCCGCAGCCGCTCCACGGCCTGCTTCAGTGGAGTCGGTCTGATACCCACAGGGCGCCTCTCCCTGGCTGACAGGGCCGCTAGCGGTTGGTATCCATTTGATGACATTGAATTTGGGGCCTTTTTGGTCCGAACATTTGAAGGCCTTGACCTTTGGAGTTTATGCTGACTCGGAACAAAAGGGTTCAGAGACCACCTGCGAGATCGTAGCCCGGGACTCTGTCTAGTTCTCCACCTTCCCAATGTCGCGACCCTTTAACACAGTTCATGTTGTGGTGACCCCCAACCATAAACTTGTTTTCATTGCTACTTCATAATTGTAAGGGTGCTGTTACATATCGGGCGACTCCTGTGAAAGGTCGTTTCACCCCCCTACAAAGGGGTCGCGACCCACAGGGTGAGAACCGCTGGTCTAGTGGCACACAGCGCCTCAAGGGTGAGGAGGCAGACCCCGCTTCAGTCTCGTAGACATGACTGACGACAGGGAAACCCGGTAGGAAGACGACACCGCTCCTCGCAAGCAGGTGTCCCCGTCTAGGACCCAAGCCCTGGGGCTGAGGGTCTCGGGAAGACTGTGGACCGGGCACTGCATCAGCAGGCAGGGACTCGGTGAAGCACAGCAGAGTACTGCACCCGGCAACCTCAGGGATGCACACAGATTACTACGTAAGGACACTTCCAAGCCCGAAGGTGGCGGGAAGGAACTCCTCTTCCCGAGCGACCAGCACTGTCGGTGGGGCACTGTGCAAGGGCTGTCCACGCTGAACACACTGGGGGAGGTAAGCCCGGCGACGACTGCACAGGACCCTGCCACTTAGCACTGGGGGGCTGGGAAGTCATGGAGGTATGCCTGAGGGGCAGTGGGAGCAGGGTGGGATCGTCCAGTAAGGTGCGCATGGGCCCACTCGTGCATACTTTAATGTGGGAATCACTTCACTTTTTGTTTCCTTCCCCACATCAGTGTTGTTTGAAGCTGTGCCTGGCATCGGTCTCGGTCCCGCTCCCACCCCTACAGCACCTTCCCACGTAATGATAGCTTTTTCCTCATTAGGATTGACAGGGATGCAGTAACCAGTAAGCCAGGGAAGTGCAAGCTCACTTGTTGGCTACAGATGAGTAAACAAGCATAAGCAAGTCTGCATTGGCCTTGCTTACTGGATTATCTTCCCCGGGCCATATTCAAGAGGCCTCTCTTTGAAGCAGGGGTCTTAGTGGCAGAGCGGTTACATGTTGGGCTGCTAGCCTCAAGGTCAGCAGTTCGAAACTACCAGGCACTTGTCAGGAGAAAGGCAGGGCTTTCCACTCCCATAAAGAGTGAAGGCTCCACAGGAGCAGCTCTATCCTGCCCTAGAGTCAGAATTGACTCGATGGCAGTGAGTCTGGTGTGGTCTCCTCATTTTGCAGCCACGATTTGACCATCAGAACATCAGTTCCCATTTCTGCTCCATCGCTCAGGAGTGAACTCCTGGAGCATTTAGTTCTCCTAAGTCCCTTGCACTTCTAACTCCTTGGCTTTTGTTGTCTGGAAAGCCTAACCAGACAGTTGCCAACACACACAGTGACTGGGCAGAGTCCATTGGCTTTTTAGAAAGGTGAAAGTTCATGATAATAATAAAAAAAGTAAACCTTCATAAATCTAGCCTTGGGAAGGGGCTGGAAGTAAGTGTAATGTTCCACTGGATTGGTTTTAAAGAATGTAGACTTATACTTGAAAAAAAGAAAAAAAAAAGTTACACGCCAATGCCAGATGGGCTAACATCTGGGGGATTTACTGTACCAGAATCTACCTCTCACATGGTGGCTGAAGGGGAATCAGTCTGAGAACTAGTTACAAAGGAAGTTACTATTTATTTTTAAAATATTTATAATTTATGGATTACTTATGGGACAGAAACCAGGGTGAGAGCATTTCATATGTGGTTTCATTCAATACTTACACAATTCTGCCTGACAAGTATCTCCATTTTCCAGGTAAAGAAATAAGAGGCTAATTATATGTTGAGCTTGGATTTGAATCAAGGACTGTTTGATGCCAAAGCGAATATGCTGTAACCTTGAACACACACACACACACACACACAATTTTGAGCTTTCATGAAAGAAAATATGAGGGAAATAGAATCAAAAGGGAAGCATAGGACAGAAAAATGAAGTCACTGAAAAGAACTGGCCTGAAACCCAGAGAGAAAAAGAAAAGGCAGGGGTTGCAGGAAGACTTGGTGCTTCATCTGTCAGCAGTTCTGTGTTCTTGAAGAGGTCGAGCCTCGTCAGCCTTCAGGTTTTGGACATCTGCAAATGAGCAGCTGGACCAGATGGCTCCAGATTTCACTTCAACTCGAGCCTTCAGAGGAGTTTCAAAAATGCATTACAAATGACAGTATATTTAAATTCCATTTCCCCCACAAACTTTTCAAAGCCCCTCTTGTACATATACATCCAACCAAACATAGATACCACGTTATTCAATGTGCCTTTAGGATTTATTTTGTAGGGAAATCAAACTGGAAGGGTAAACTGTCCTCACCAAATCCCTTAAGTAAAATATCCCCTTGGGCCCCCAGGGTGAACAACGGGTTTTCTAGGCCAACGAGAGGAGCCGTTTGCCAGGGTCCCTGGAGGGGGTGTGCCGGCCTCCAGAGCGCCCCTCGCTGCCCGTCCAGAGTGCGCCCAGTGTCCTCCTGGATATCCACTGGGGAAGTGGGACGGAAGTTGAATTTTTAATCTGAAACAGTAAATATACTACCATTCCCTAATGACATCCGCTATTTGGAGGAAAGGAGACATGAGCCGGCTTTGAAGGATGTTAAGTCAAAAAACCTCCTGAGTCTAGCTTGTCCTTTTTCACTGTGACCTGTAACAGAAGACATTACCTTTACAAACAGCCATGTTGGCCAAACCTCAGGAAAAGGCTTCAGTGGAGAGAGTGAAGTAGAGAAATCTAAAACCTGGAGAAGGTATAGACTAGAAGTCAGGGGTCGGCAAACTCTTGAGACGGACGAGCTACTCTTGGCCTTCACAACAATGAAAAAAAATCATTCCAGACCCATAAATGTGTTTTCACAAACAAATGAAATCACCGAATAATATCCTTTTAAGATTTTCAGTTTTACTTCAGAGCCACATGTACGTAATGAATATGGCTTGAAAATTGTAGTTTGCTGATCCGTGGACCATATTATCAACTTATTTGCCCTCATGAGCGTATAATTCTGCCTTGAAGAGACTTTGCTAGCAATGCCAGAGGTAAGGAAAGTGGTGAGGGCGCTTCCGTGAGAAACGAGATGGAGAAAAGCAAGCACAATGAACTACTTTTGGAGAAAGAAATGTTTAAAAAAAAAAACTCACTGGTTTAACCATGTTAAAAAAAAAGATGGCACATTTATTGCTACATAAATGTTATATACATATTGAGCTTTCTGTTACAGCGACAGAAAAAAATTTGAACTTCTTGCTGCTGGTTGAAAAGGTTTATCAATAATACCTTGCATTTGACACAGGATATAAATCTGCAATAAACCAACAATGGAAACTGGAGAACAAGATGAGGAGCAATTCATCTCGGACAATTAGCTCTTACAGTACTCCATAGGTACTACGCGGTATGCTAGAAGCCTACTGTGGTCTTAAAATGCTATTGTAGATTTCTGATATTAATGAACAGGCTATGGTAAATAACCCCACATTTTTACTACCTAATATAATAAAATAAAGTAAGAAACTTTTTACTGAAAACTTTTCGATTTCAAAAATCTAGAAAGAGTAATATTTAGAATTCAAGAAATTTTCTTACAAGATTATTGTATAAAAGACTAGCTACAGTGAAAAATAAGCCAAATGTTTTTTTCTTTCTATTTTATGAAGGAAAGCTTCTGGGCGTCCCACAAAGTCTAATATAGCGAAAAAGACAACAAACGCTGGAGAAAAAAAGGCCAGGCAGTGGCATATGTTCACTCACACATCATAAGCAACAACTTCTGTTTAGCTGATTAACACTGAAACGAAGAACAAGGCCACAGAGAGGGTCCGGTGACACTGGAGAACCTATGCAAACGAAAAGGAACCAAAACGTCCACAAAGTTCACGAGTGACTGATTTGTTAGGAATCTTCCTGGTTGGAGGATCTCAAGTTCTGTCTCAATTGCTTTTGTTCTTTCAAATAAACTGAACTCTTTGCCATTACATAGTGATTTGGGTCCCTCCTTCTGTGTGCTGATCGCCACGGTTAACATTGGCTGTGAAGAATTAGTAAGGCAAGACAACCTTGTTTAGCATGTTTTTCTCTCCCAGGGCTGTTGTGGTGGAAGACGGGCTTAATGAAGTTCAAAGAGATAGCGATGCCTTAACAAACAACTCCTAAGGACTGGAGACAGAGGGGTGGCTTCATGTGCGGAAGTAAGACGGACTGACGGGTACTGGTTTCATGCTATTCGGACTCATCTTCTTGGGGCTGGGCAGATGGTTGGCCGTTGAGTGATCACCCACTGCACGCCTCCCCACTGGCCAGCCATCCAAATGACACAGAAACAAAGGCGAGGATCAGGACACACAGGTGACCACTGCTCTCGTATTCCGTTAGGTAATTAGCCTCAGAATGGCGTGCTCGGTTTGTTGCACTACCTGCCTTGGTGACGTTCGGGTCTGGTTATGTCCACCAGACTCACAGCCTGCAAACCCTCGTGTGTTGTGAAAGCATGTTGTGCTTACTTCCAGCTAACACTTTACAAGTACTATATTATAGTACACACTGCTTGGAAAACAAAGCAATCTCTAAAAAGTAGACTCTTTGTAATTTATGCTTCTTGCTATGACAAGCTCTACTATGAAAACCTCGAAGTTTGGAAAGTCTCAGTTATTGTTAGAAAGAAAGCGATGTTTATTTGGGGGAGGAATGCGGGGTGGAATTTCCCCCTTTCAGATCTTAGCTGGGCTACGTCACAGGTGGTCTCTGCTTACCATTGCGAGGTGGATGTGCAAGAACACGGGGCTGAATGGTGGGTTCTGGACTGTGGCCATAAACTACCCAGATTCAGAGACCCAACAACACCCACAACGAGAAAAAGAAAAACAAGTGGGGAAAGAGAGAAAGAGAGAGAGAGCGAGCAAGAGAAATGCTATACCAAGTAACATTTTCCTATTTCATGGAAAACACGATTCATATGGCAAAAGGACAGGAGAGGGCGACAAGAGACTTTCCCCTTCCTTGTTAAGACACTAATAGGTATGCCGGGAATGCTAAGGGCCAATGGTTGTCACTGCTTTGTTCTCGGAACAGGAACAGCTTTAGAGAATGCTGGCATCAGCTGAGGGGAAGTCAGCTTTCCACATGAACTTTTTCCCTTTATATGCAGACCTTACAGTTCCATAACAATAAATAAAATCTGTAGTTACAATGCATTTGTCAATTCAGTTTAGGCACAAGGCAACTTCCACAATGAGTGGAGAGGTCGAGACAGTCTGATTGTGCAGAAGCGACACACTGCTTGCAACAACATGGTATGTTCCAAACACCTCAAGGGCCGGCGTTCCAGCTGATGAGCTTCCATCTTCACCTCGGCTGGAAGTATTGACCAGTTGCTTTGATCATAGGATTGACGTAGGAGTTTCTTGCTTCAAGTGTTTTCTTCTTCCTCTTTGTCAGGTTTGTGTCTTCAGATACTCTTGAGTTGTCCACAGTCCTTATGAGGAGAGGTCACCTTCTATCTAGCCTCCTGGTAACGCTGGAACATGTGGCAGGAAAAGAATAGTGGCAGTTAGTCCACGGGTGTTGAAAACAATCCCCCCTCACGAGCCCCGCCCCCCTGCCCCCAGCAAACATTTCTACTCAGATCTGCACCAAATTGGCAGACAGCTAAATGACTCGCACATAAGCCTCTTCCTTTACAGGCATAACTGAAAAATGCTTTCACTCTGTGTGGTGAGATTTTGAAAGGAGATCACTCCATTGCAGAATCACACGCTACAGGGTGATAGGACAGCGAGGGCCATGATGGACACCTTAACACTCGAGCTGACTACCCTGGCCTGCTGCTCGCTCTGGGGAGATGCGACGAAGTTGGAGACCTTGACGGCTGCACTGCCCACCGCACTGGCTGGGTGGTTTACGTGGATCTCCGCCTTGAAGCGGCACACTTCTAAAGCCGAGACTGCTGAAGCATTCACTTTCACACGGCACCCCATTCCTCACCTATTAGCAGGTCCACAATAAATGTTTAACGGCCAGATGAAGAATATCTCTAAGTAATGCAAATTCTATATGGATCTCTGTTCCCAATACAATTTCCACAGTAGTAACTCAGAAGCTTTCCATTTTAACCAATTTTTAAAATGGAAATTGCTTTGGGAAGAATCATACCCATCACTTGTCATTCCACAGTGCTGCTGTGAGATGCCATCGAGTCGATTCCAGCCCCTAAAAGCCCCCGAGACTCAGGGCTGCTCCACAGGGCTTCTTCCCAGGCTGTCCTCTTTGGGGACTAGACTGCTGGGTTTGCCTCCTGCGCTGCAGGGTGGGTTAGAACCACAAACCTTTCTGTGCGGCCGTGGCTCCTTCACTACCAGTCATCAGGACATCACATAATAATGGGGACGGGCAACTGAGACACTTAGGGCTACCTGGTGTTACGTCACATGGTGGTCAAGTTCTTGTACTTTGATATTCAGCCACTTGGTGGTCATTTCTCAGCCATTTTGAGTACAGCAGCAGTTTTTCTGCTGCCTCACCTCTTGCTGGGTTTACTGTTCTTTTTTTTCGAGATAGAACTGAAATTTACCCAGTCACGCCAAATAAATACTGCCCTACAATAAGAAACACTGAGAAGATGGCCCAAGACAATAACTGCTGTTGAATGGATTTTGACTCAGAGAGAGAGAGAGAGAGAGAGAGAGAGAGAGAGAGAGAGAGAGAGAGAGAGATTGATTCCTAGGCAGTCCTCTTTATGGAAGCCGATGGCCCCATCTTTGTCCTGCCCAGCAGCTGGCTGGAGGGCAAACTGCAGAGGAGCGCTTCACTGCTGCACCACCAGAGCTCCTTTCACACACACAGACCCACGTCAGCTCTGGAACAAGGTGCGCTTCTTACATTTCTCATCATCTGGATGCCTTTTTGCCTTTTAAAGAACCCTAGTTCCCCTGTGGTAAGTGAAAAATCGCAATGCTCACTTTCCATCTAAGTAGAGAACCAGCCACAGGATCGAGGGAGACAGAGGTGGGGATAAGAAAGCAGTAAGAAACACAGAAAAGAATGGGAACCTAACACAAAGGAGAGAAGATGTGAGGCAGTGAGAGGATGGAGAGAGACTGGGAAGAGAGTAAGCCAGCGGCACCACAAGCCAGGTAAGAAAGACAGCACCCTGCTGCCAGAGAAGTGCTCCTCCCATCGCCTGGGCTTCTCGGAGCCTGAGCATAGGAAGCTACTTCTCACCACCCCTCTTTGAAATACGCTTCGGTTTAGAAAGTCTTGTTTGCACTGGGAGCCGGCATTCTTTTATGTTTAGACTTCAAAGTTGGTGTGGGAAGCAGAAATACTGATTTTTTTCACAGTACTCAGATTCTCCATAGACTATGAAACAAAGGCGTTAAAAGACCTAGCTTGTTGGCAAGATCATGTTAATGTGTTGGGTGGAGGAGTGGTGGTGTGGTGGCTATTAGGGGGGCTGCTTTAACTTACAAGGTCAGCAGTTCAAAGCCACCAGCCACTGAACTCTGAGGGACAGAGATGTGCAGCCTTGGAGATCCATGGGGTCAGTTCTTGGCTGTCCCAGGGGGTTGCTCGGAGCAGGAATGGCATCAAAGGCATTGAGTTTTAATGGAGGGATTGGTGTTGGGGCTTTCTCTAGGGCAGTGGTTCTCAGTCTTCCTAATGCCATGATCCTTTAACACAGCTCCTCGTGTGGTGACCCCCAACCAAAACATTATTTTCGTTGCTACTTCATAACTGTAATTTTGCTACTGTTATGAATCGGGTGACCCCTGTGAAAGGGTCATTCGATCCCCAAAGGGGTTGCGACCCACAGGTTGAGAACCGCTGTTCTAGTGCCTTAAAGTTTCAGTTGTTGTTTTTTTAAAAATCATTTTATTGTACAACACTTATCACAACCCATCCATCCATCCATCGTGTCAAGCACATTTCGCATATTTGTTGCCATCATCATTCTCAAAACATCTGCTTTCCACTTGAGCCCCTGAAAGTTTCAGTTTTAATGGACATTTTCTTCTATTTTTTCCCAAAAGAAATCTTCACTGTTGGCCTAATTTGACCCTCCAAAGCATATATGTAGTGGTGGTAGATAAACCAAATTCTCCACAAGGTGGGTTATTTACTCATACTTCAAGTTTACTATCTTAGCAGATTCCAGATGTTTAGCTCAAAATGAGACCGTCACATCGACATTAAACGCACTGTGGCTTGTGGCAGTGCCTGTGAGCAGAGCACAGCTGCTCCTTGGGTTTTTCAAGGCTGTGGGCCTGGGGAGTCCATTGCCATTCTGTCTTCTCAGGCTCCTCAGGGTGGGCTCGAACCACCAACCTCTCAGCAAATGGTCAAGCACTTAATGAGCTGCACCCACCAGGGTCTGCCTCCTGTGGGCGCTATAAAGCTGATCACATACAACTGCCTCGCCTCATACTATTTTCTGTCTCCCACTTCTTTGCCTCTACTTACTGCTTTTAATTTGGTGATGAAATTGGGGCAGGGACTACTGATTGCTGAGACAAATGACTGAAACAGTCATTATCTTCCTAATCATTCTTCTACTAAAACACAACTGCCCTAATTAATTACAGTCTATATTAATATCTGCCTAAGTATTAGTATCACAAACAGGTGTACACAGTGGACAAAAAAAGAGATACAACCTCAAATTACCTATGTCACTATGTACAAATATATAGAGAGATTAAATTGTATTTAGTCCATGACGAAGATCTTTCAGAAAGTAAACTCCATTGTAACAGAGGGCAATATGGCTCCCTCCCACACACAGCCATTAGACAAGTCTGCAGTAGATACCTGCTGTGCTTACAAGGGGAGGAAGCTGTGTCAGACACTGCTGCGATCTAGCAGTATCTCCTATACAAGCGACTTCACATTTCATGGGGAAATTCCCTTTTCTTTTCTTAAATAATTTTATTGGGGGTTCTTACATATAGCAAACCATGCATCTGTTATCTCAAGTGGACATGGACAGTTATTAGCACCAACAATTTCAAAACATTATCCTTCTTCTCAAGCCCTTACATATAGGCTCCTTTTCACCCCCTTCCTCCCCCATTCCCTTTCAAGTACATTTTTCCATAAACTTTTTGAAGCCCCTTGTATGAAGACTTTATGACAAAGAAGAGCCCGACTGTCAACAGTTTGCCGACATGCTCAAGTGCTGTGAGCAGATGCATGAGGGTAAGGGAGGTAGCAACGCTGCTTCTGGATGTGCCATTTCCCTTTGCTTCTTGGATCAGCACAGTTCTTTCATGAGAGTGCACACAGAATGACCCAGGACAGCAGAACCAACAGCTCCTACACACCACACTTTACATTAGCACACTTTGAAGAGAAAAACAATTTAGTATAAAATTACATTAGATCTTCAAGCCTGGTTATAAGGCAGAAAGACAAACTATTGGTTTCCAAATGGCATGTGGCCTTTGGGATGACCAGTGTCTACATGAAAACCTTGAGGTTCTAAATTCTAACCCAGCTTACAGCAAATTAGGTGAGTTCCTGACATGATCTTCCCAAGCCCAAACTTACCTTGGCTGATGTTTACATATGACCCATAGGGTTGGTAGTTTCACTAAGCCCAGGATGGGTTCCTGGCAGTGTAGTTGGCGGCTCTGCCGATACGGCAGAAACTTTTTCTTCTTCCCTTCGCTTAAGGCAGGCTGCTTTGGGGTTAAGGTTCCTTTCTGAAACAAAGAAAAATAGTTTCTATCATTAGAGTCATGAATGATGAATCAATGATGGTAGAGTAAAAAAAAATCAAACTGATGTCATCTTTTTCCCTCTTTTGGTGATGTTCAATGCCCATGTAATTCCCACACTAAAAACAAAAAAAACCCCACAAGAACATTGCATTACACATGACAGTGTGCTCACGAAAAATCTCAGGAGGAAACAAGCCTAGGATTTACATTTCTTCATGACCGTTTTATATTTTCTGCTTATGATTTGACTGGATCTACAACAGTTTGGCAAGTGTGGTATCAGTCTACGAGTCTCCTCAGTGCTCTGCTAAGATGTGATGGCCCACGAAGCTGACGTCCTTGAGGCACCTGTGCCTCAGCCAGAATCGCTCAGGGAGAGAGACTCTCATCTCAGCCATGGCTTGAATGAGAGAGGTGGCAGATACATATTCTGTCCCCCTACTTTGAGAGAGATGTGGCATGAGATGGTTGAGTTGTTCTTTCAACTGCTGGAGGTGTGATTAGGAAAGCAGCAAAATCTTCCTACTTATCCTTTCTTTCGAAAGGTGGCCAAGATGACTAGACGGGGCCTGTGTTTTCAGGGAGGACAAAAAGAGAGGGCTATCACCATAGGAAAGGATGGATTTGAAAGATGTTGGGCAGAGTTACCACCAGCCCCTCCAAGGGAGAAAGATGGGTTTTCTACTCCTGTAGTCTTGGAAACTCACAGGGGACAGTTCTACCCTGCCCTATAGGCTCGCTTGAGTTGGCATCAACTAGTTGTCAGTGAGTCTGGTTTTGGCTATTGGTTCCTATTACAGGAGCTCTACTGTTGGGTAAGGTGAACTTTAGGCTAGCAGTTCAAACCCACCAGTCCCTTTTCAGGGAAAGATGAGGCTATTTGCTTCTGTAAAAATTTATAGTTTCAGAAACCCTATGTAGGGTTGCTATAAGTAAAAAGTATTATCACTTAGGGTTCTAGTACACACAGGCCCAGGTTTACCCCACAAACCATGGGTAAATGTGTCTCTGGGACCTGATGCAAGGGGCTTAAGTGGAGAGCAAATGCCTTGAGAATGACTGGGGCAGGGAATGTATGGATGTGCTTTATACAATTGATGTATGTATATGTATGGATTGTGGTAAGAGTTGTTTGAGTCCCTAATAAAATGTAAAAGAAGAAAAGAGAAAAAAATGATTAGGGCAAAGATTGTACAGATGTGCTTTATACAATTGATGTATGTATATGTATGAACTGTGAAAAGAATTGTATCAGCCCCAATAAATTGTTAAAATAAAAAAAATGTGTCTCTGGGATCAGTGGTTAGCTAGAGACAAGTTGTCTCATTAATATGCTTGTCTTAGTCTTGTTAGTGCCTTAAAAAATGTCCAATCAAAACAATAGCTTCCAAGAGAGACCTGTTGGGCCAGGTAAAACTCATGCAGAGAGGTTTGCTTCTGTAGGCTGTTGTGACTGTTTATAGGGATCCCCAAGGGGCAAATAATGATAGATTTCCTTGGGAAACACAGGTTTAGGAAAAAGCTTTGAGTAAATTGGAAACTATTGATGAGGGAAAAGGCCATACAAATTATAGTGAAACCCGCAGACCCCCATCCTGCCGCCATCACAATACAGCGGCTCAGTTCATTCCTCAGGGGTAGTAAGGGCTGTCCTTATGAGAATTTCATTGGGAAACTTTGCCCCATCTACCCTAAAGTTCTCTTCTTGCCCCTTTAAGACTTCTCTTTGTTCCTCAAACTCAAAGAACATTGAAGAGTGGCATGAGGCAAGTAATCTGATACACATGCTGAGGAGCTGGTAAGCAGAGAGCCAAGTCCTTCACTGCACCGCAGACGGCAGAAGGCCCCCTAAAGTGTAGGGCTCTTAAGGATGTCCACACTGCTCTTAAAAAAAACACCACCACCAAACTCACTGCCAACGCACGACAGGGTAGAACGTCCCCTTTGAGTTTCTGAGACTGTAACTGTTAATGGGAGCAGAAAGCCTGTCTCTCCCCCGAGGAGTGGCTGGGGGTTTCAATCTGTTAATCCTGTGATTCACAACTGAACACATAATCACTACGCCATCAGGGATCCTTTTAGCATGACATAAATTGAAGAATGCAGACATCTTTGGGAGTCGGTCAGAGATGGACATACTGCCTTCAGAAGGGCATATGCAGATGGAGGATATGCTGAGAAACAGTGTCACACTTTCATGTCTTTGTTTCATTAAGGTGACCATAGTTTTGAAGCATTACTTTCTAACAGACCCTCATATTTCAATATGCTTTGATGGTTCACTTACAAGTTCAAAAAGGTAGACAAAACTATAGTTATGGTACAACTTAGCAGTCTTCTCACTATCCACAGGGTCAGACTACAAGTCAGAATTGACTTGGTGGCAGTGAGGGTTTTTGAATGTCACAAATGATAAAATTTCATTTTAGTGTTATTTTCTAAGCCCCTGAATATTACCAAAAAAGCCTATATAAATATAAGAATGAATAGTCATCAACAGGCAAACACCGAGTATCTGCTTTCTCAGCCATTCCACGTTTCTAATCAGGAGCCCCCTCATTAGGTGTCATGTCTCTTCATTGTGAAGTAACAGCTTCATACAATGACCAGAGAGATAAGAGTGTATGAATTGACATGCAAACAATACAGGGATTGGGCAGATTTCAAAGTGCCATGATTTCACAATCCTCCTATAATGAAACATTGGTTTCAGCCAACTCTCACTGTGTCACTCACACCTGGAATGAGGAGGCATGACTTTGAACAGCTGCAGAGAGCTTGAACCAAAAGTTCAGGTCCCTGATAAGCAACAGGACATGCAAACAAGGAGAAGCTGTACTAGAGACCCAGCTGGCTCTGGCACCGCGACTGTGACTGTCCCATCTCAGTATGTGTGAAGAGCCCGTGGCACACGTGTGTTCCAAAGCCAGAGTTGTAGCAGAAGATAAGCATGGCCTGCAGGGCAGGAGGAATGCTCATCTTTTACACGACAGGGGACGCCGCTGACCTCCATTATAGAACCGAGGAGCTGGCTCTCTTGGAACACCAGCTCTTCAACATGTTCACAAAGCAATCTTTACCTAAACCGATAGCCACCTTTTACATTTTTATAACTGGGTAAGTGCTTGTCAGAAGACTGTGTGGAGACACATGTTCAGCCCAAAATTTTATGGTGATTTTGTCCTTATTTTTTAAAAATTTTTAAATAGTATTTTAATTCTCTTCCTCCCACCCCGCGTGCAAACAGCTCTAACGAGGTAGTAAATTCTCATCTTTTTTCTCTTTCTTCCTGGAACAGCTAATGGTATCCTATTTCATTTCTTTTCCTGAAAACCTTCCTCCTGCAGCTAGGAGTAATTCCGATGCAGAGTAGTGGCTTTGTCCTGAGGTGTCTTCCTGCCGCTCTTCCAGCTCCCCACCATCACCATGCAGAGCTTGGGTATGAGGTATCTCAATGGTCTCTGGAAGCCTCAGGGAAGTAAGTCTCTTTAAGCTTTGCTGCTCTGATAGTCCATGGCAATGCACATCAGCTTGGGGTAATTTTTAATCATTATAGTTAGCACAAGGTTCGGTGCCTACCAATCTTGAAACATGTGCTCTTTGTTTCTGGGAACTTTGTGGTACCCCTTATCACTCTCCAGAACAAGTTAGGTTCCCATCCAACAATTCACACCCATTTTGTTTTATGACGTTAACTGCAGTTTCTCAGGAAACACTCTTCTCCCCCCTCCCTGCCTGCTGAACTGTTCTTGGGCAAACGCCACCTGCTGGTCTCCTGTGAGACTGTGCTGAGGGCTGTCACTGCTCCCCTTGTGGGCCTGCCGAATACATGGAAGGGGGCGGACAGCTGTGCGTGGGTTCACTGGGTTATGTGTACGCTCATCCCCTCGCCTCCCTTTGGCTCTCGCTCTAGAAATCCCATCGGGAAGACACTGGATCTCCAAGATCGATCTTCCTGAACTTTATTAATCTTCTCAGACTTTTTTCTGCTAGCATACTTATTAAATAAATGTTTCTTTTTCGTAGCTTCAGCAGGAGCTGGGCAGGCTGGGGGCAGCAGCAGGTCACTGCATTTTCTCTTACTCAGAGATGCTAACCCTCACTTTCAAGAATGTTTCCTTCTACGACTTGTTTGTTTTGACCTCCATCTCTTTTTCATGATGGAAGCTTTTCTTTAATCTTTGGTTGGTTCATAAAGTTAAGATAATAAATGGTGATGGGTGAGCGGGGAGGGAGGGGAAAAATGAGGAGCTGATACCAAGGGCTCAAGCAGAAAGCAAATGTTTTGAGAATGATGGATGGCAACAAATGTACAAATGTGCTTGATACACAATGGATATATGTATGGATTGTGATAAGAGTTATATAAGCCCCTAATAAAATGATTTAAAAATGAAAAACTTAAATATAAAAATGGTGAGTTTTAATTTACAGATATTCAAGACAGGACACCATTATTCAGAAATTCCTAAATCTGGAGGATTTTGTCCTTTGGAGTACTCAGTTTCTCAAGAGGAGAATCCTCTCATTTCTTTACCCCAAAAACCAAACTCACTGCTATCAAATTGATCCTGACTCATCGTGCCTCTAGAGTACAGAGGAGAACTTCTCTGGTGGGTTTCTGAAACTGTAAATCTCTATGGGAGCAGAAAGCCTCATTTTTCTTTCATGGAGCAGCTATTGGTTTCAAACTGATGACTTTGAGGTTAGCAGCCCAACACATAACCTATGTGACGCCACCAAGGCTCCTTTTTTCACCTTTTACAGATGGGGTTCATACACTTTGCTACCAGTACCAGGAAAGTCAGGTGGGAAGGAAGGCTGATGGCCCCATTGTTCAGTTCTATGCCTCACCCACTGCCTGTTCTTGGCATTTCAGATCTGCAGCCTGATTTCAATTTCCCTAGAAAATCATTCTCCACTCTCTTGTGGTGAAAGGAAAGACGGGGTAGAGAGGAGACTTAGGAATCCAACATTTCTGAAACAGACCTTTCACCTGTCTTGTTTTCAGTCCTCTAGTTGAGCTCCAGGATCCACAGGACACCTTTAGGTACAGGGCCTTTCTGGGGCTTTTGTAGGGAACACGGTTTTGCTTCCTGTTGGCATTCTTCTCTGCACCCCCTTGTTTCTTCTGTCTGGCTAAGTCAGTTCCTACCACGACACCATCTACTTTCTCATCTGCTTTTGACTTTTCTCCCATCTGTCCTTGTGGGTTAAAACCATTTTACTAATTTCACTGGAGACTAAAAGGCCTCGAGGACAGTGAGTAGGTGTGCATGCATGCTGAACCCACCATTCTGAACCATCTTATCCCAGTGGAGTCTGGGGCCTGGAAGTCTGGTTTAGAAAAGGGAAAGACTCAGGGATTTTGTGACCACTCATATTTGGAAGCCACATCCTAGCACATTCATCTTCAAGCTCATTGGAGACCAGCACATTACAAATATGAGTTCTCTTCTCCCTAAATTACCAGTGGAATAGAAGTGCCTGTGCAGACCTGTGGGCAGGTGGGGAAGAAGGATTTGACCACTAACTGAATCCCGAGTGAAGCTGAGAGTGCAAGCTTGAAGGCAATACATGAGTGGCAGTGGAATAGAAATGGGAGGTAACTGTAAAATTGTAGTCATGATAACAGGGAGACTGAAATTGGCCATGGCAGGACCAGATGGAATTTGGGGTAAAAAAATCTGACCAGGCAAATTCAGAGGCTTGAACAGGAAGCCACTCCTCTGCTCTTCTCTAGGATACGCTGCTAGACCTGAGTCTAGTTCCCCCTCCTGGTATGCATCACCTCTAGTGCAGGGTGGAGCCTTTAGAGGGAGCCAGTCCTGGGCAGGGTGCCTGCAGGATGCTGAGGCTCCCCAATGTGAACAGCCTGAACATCACTACAGTAACTCCCAAAGGCTGGACACAAAATGCAGTGGGCCTATCCAACCTCAAAGGTGCTGCCTTGGACAAGCCACAGTGATGGTTAGAGCCCCGTGGGTTCTAATCCCTGTTTGCCAGACAGGCATCACACCCTAAGGCTTTTACAGACAGACAGCTTAAGATGAAAAGTCTGCCTGTAAAGTCCAGAGGATGCAAGGGGAGTAGGCTTTTCTGAACATAAAAGCATTCCCCTCCCTCCCTCCTCCTCTCCCTCTCTGTGAGGTTACAGGAGACTTGGTGGGTAGAGGGCTACGAGTTAAGTTGCTAACCACACAGACATCCACGCTCCTGTGAGGATTTAGTACCTTGGAAACTCTTAAGAAGAACATCTACTTTGTCCTCGTCAGAATGGACTCAATGGCAGAGACTTTTAGTGCGATTGCTGCTTGGTGTGTCTGAGGGTTGGTCAGTCAGTCAATGGCTCCTAAATCAAGTCCCCAGAACTGTAGGCAAAACCAGCACCTCTAATAGTGACTTGGAAGTGAGTAGACAATTGGGTGAGCTTGGACGTTAGAGCCTTTCTCGGACTCTGGCTTTTTAAGGGCCTGTACACCAGGAGTCAAATGTTATAAATAGATGAATAAACCCCACCGGGGATTGGTAGGGTTTATGAGTTTTTCCAACATATAGGAACCGCTCAGTCCAATGGCTTGGCTCTGAGAGTAGACACCTCTGCTCTTGACACACAAAAAATGCCACATTGAAACAAAACCCTAGGAAGGCCCCTTCAAAGCCTGCAAAGGCAAAGGCGCTGCAGGAGCATAGCTGTGGCAGCTCCTGTCAGACAGCAAGCCTCCCGCTGCCCACCTAGTGGTACTGGACTCACAGACGCCCTGCTGCCTTCAGAACAAGACAAAGGGCGTCAGACAGATCTCATGAAGAAGCATCTAGTACGGTGACAGGAGATAGTGCTGGGTGCACAGAATTCCACCTCCTGCCACAGGGGCGGGAGTAACACTTAGCTTGTCTTTATGAGTATCTCAAGGGAGGATACAGCGCCTTAATGAGCAGGCTGCATTAGGCATTCATCTTTACAGGTACTGCGAGGACCTTGAGACTAGAGGAGAGAACATATGTTTTTAGCGGCAGTTTGGGCACACTCATTCATAAAAAGACAGAAGGATATACTACTACTGTGCATCTTTCTGAAAGTTTAAGCTTTCTAATTCTGGAGCCCCATGGAAAGAGTATGTTTTCTATAATCTATGTTGAAGTTGCAGTTTTTAAGCATCCCATCTTTTTTTTCCTCCCCTTTTGAATCTTCTTCCTGAAATAAAATCTTAACATGAACATGCAGTAAACAGGAAAGGTAAAAGGACATCTGTTCTCAATGGAGAGAGGCTCGGGCCCCATGTGTGTTCCCTGCAGAAAGACGTAAGCTGAAACACTCTAATTCTGGATAAGCAGATATACAGACTTAGGCAGCAGGGTAAGTTCAGGGCCAGGAACTTAGTATTGGTTTAGAACCCAGGGTTTGGCACCTTGCTGATTGGGACAGAGCAGGTATGAAACAACTGCTTGTTGAACACAAAGGAAGCTTTACACAGAATGCAGCAAACTTTTTGCTATAAAACAACAGCCGGAGGGCAGAAGACACAGTTGGTGAATCATCTGCGTTGAATGTACATGAATCTATATAAACCACATTTCTGCCCTTAGGGACAAACAGTTGTGCCATTGCATATTGATCCATGGTGTTCATCATATTTCTGATTAGAGAGCAAGAAAAACAGCCCTGAAGTCCTGTAGACAGGGGGCATAAAGGACATTTACACCTGGTAGAGCTAGGATGGGTCATGACTTGGAGTCCTGTTAACCAGAGGGCATGGTGGATGCCCAAGGATGGAGCAGATAAGAAAAAGGGTCAGAGAAATAAGGAGGCCGCCCAGAACAGGAGCAGGTGCAGGCAGGTGGGTCCCAGAGTGCAAGACCAGAGTCAACAAGAGGGAAGGTACACAAGGTATGATGGATGCTGTACAGCAGGCAGAGGCTGTCTGCCCTCAGCCGCATTGCTTCGTAGGATGACCCCCAGCTGGTTCACAGGGAACTCTGGGTCTAGAGACAATGACCAACAGTGATACAGAGCTGAAGCCTCCAGGGAGAACTTGACCCTGAAGGTGTAGTGACAGGTCCTGGGAGAACCTGTAGACAACAGGCCCGAGCAGAAGAGAGATCAACGGAAGACATCCTTGTCCACTTGAAATGAGCATGTGATCTACATTGATGATACATGCTTTTCTTTCTTTGGTTTTCATTTTCAAACACCCCCCCATTCTTTTTTCTTCTACTTTGAATCCCTTCAACATAACGAATCTTACAGAAATAGCCAACAGTTAAGGAAAAGGGGACTTGCTGTCAATGAAGAGAGGCAAGGGGGAAGGGAGTGACTCACCTCTGACTTGCTGTTCGAGACTAAGGATAACTGCCACAGCCTGATGAAGAATAAGGAGTTTTGTTTGGGGCTTCTCACTCTTTAAATGAAGCTGGCACATCCTCCCGAGCTCTTTGAAAGCCTCGTTAATATCTCGCACGCGCAAGCGCTCCCTGGCGTTGTTAGCCATCCGCCTTTCCTTCTCCCTTTCTATCTTCTGCTCTGGGTTCAAATCTTCATCTTCATTAGTACTGCTAAAATCCAAGGGGTGACAATGTCTGTTAGGTTCCCTATAAAATATGCTTATTGACCCATGCTTTAAAATTACACGCGGCAACACAAACTCCCTATAAACGTTACCAAACAGGAGCCAGTAGCTGCACTTATTATTGTGCACCTATTTCAGATCTCTACTTACTGCACGCACACACAGCTGAAGTCACACTGCATACACTTTGAATGCGTTCTTAGTGTATATGACAGCAAAATGATCCACTACTACTAAAACTCATGAACATAATTAAAATGACGACATAATAGTGTAGCACCTTGCTATGAAAAAAACCGGATTCACAGATAAACAGCATCAATCACTGGGAGCTTGTTAAAAATGTGGGCTCTACATTGAAAAAAGTAGCCGCTACCGCAAACCTGCTGAGCCAGAATCTACATTTTTGTAAGATCCCCCAGATTCATACACATTAAAAGTTTGAGGGCACTGTTCTGACACACTAATGCATCATAATTTGTCTAACCTATGCTCTTAAGGAGCCTTGGTGGCGCAACGGGTTATGAGTTGGGCTGTTAGCTGCAAGGTTGGCAGTTTGAAACCACCAGCTGCTCCATGGGAGAAAAATGAGCTTTCTACTCCAATAAAGAGTCTCAGACCCCAGGGGCAGTGCTGCCCTGAGCTGCAGGGTTGCTCGCAGCGAGTTTGAGTCGAGCTGGCTCTCGGGTATATTCTGGCAGCTGCGTGGGGAGAAGGGATAAAGGACTGAGATACAAAAGCATCTCTGCAAAGTGCTAATGTTTTTTTCCCAAAGAAAAATGCCATTGTTATTGGTGATAATTATGAAGCGTGGAAGAACAGGGACAATTATTCTAAAGGACTAATGAATAAAATGAGTCCAAAACCTTAAAAATGGTCACTGTTTCCTGACCGATCAGCAAGTCCACTACGGAAATTCATTTGAACGATATAGAGATGTACATACATATTTATGTAAAGGAAGGTGACAGAATCATTTACATTCCCAACCAACTGGAGGCTAATGAAAGAGACAGGTTCTCCACCTTCCTGACGCCGTGACCCTTTAATACAGTTCCTCATGTGGTAGTGATCCCCCAACCATAACATTATGTTCGTTTCTTTTTTTATTAAATACTTTTATTGGGGGCTCTTACATGTCTTATCACAATCCATACGTGCATCCAGTGTGTCAAGCACATTTTCACATATGCTGCCATCATCATGTTCAAAGCATTCTCTTCCGACTTGAGCCCCTGATATCTGCTCCCCATTTCTTCCCCCTCCCTCCCCTGCCTGCCCTCCCTAATGAACCCTTGATAAGTTATAGATTTGTATTATCATATTTTACATGGTCCTCTGTAAGCCCCTCACCCACTTTTCCATGGTTCATGCCCCTGAGAGGGGTTTATGGGTTGAACCTTGTGATTGATTCCCGCTTTCTCCGCTTACCCTCCCCTAATCCCCCTGGTATTTCTACTCTCCTTGTTGGCCTTGGGGAGTTTATCTGTCCTGGATTCCGTGTTGTGGGCTCTTGTCCATAGCAGTGCGAACATTCTGGTCTAATCTGATTTGTAAGGTAGAATTGAAGTCATGATAGTGTGGGGAAGGAAGCATCAAAGAACTAGAGGAAACTTGTGTGTTTCACTGGTGCTGTACCACATCCTCGCTGGCTCATTTCTTCCCTCTAACCCCTCTGTGAGGGGATGTCCAATTGTCTACAGAGGGGCATTGGGTCTCCATGAAATTATTTTCGTTGCTACTTCATAACTGTAATTTTGCTACTGTTATGAATTGGGCGACTTCTGTGAAAGGATTGGTAGACCCCCAAAGGGACTGCGACCCACAGGTTGAGAATCACTGCTCTAAGAGGATTATGCTGAGTGAAAAGTAGCCAGAAAGGGGGAACTGATTACAGGGATCTACATATAACCTCCTCCCTGGGGAAACGAACAACAGAAAAATAGGTGAAGGGAGATGTCGGGCAGTGTAAGACATGACCAAATAATTTATAAATTATCAAGGGTTCATGAAGGAGGGGGAAGCAGGGAGGGAGAGGGAAAAATGAGGAGCTGATGCCAGGGGCTTAACTGGAGAGCAAATGTTTTGAGAATGATGAGGGCAATGAATGTACAAATATGCTTTACACAATTTATGTATGTATGTATGTATGTATTGTGATAAAAGTTGTATGAGCTCCCAATAAAATGATTTTTTAAAAAAAGGAGCCAGACACTCCAGGTTATGGCAACTGTGTTTTGGGATGTTCAGGCATTTGGTTGTGGATTTTCTGCAGGGCACAAGAACGATACCATCTGCTTATAAGGGAAACGTTTTGAGAAAATCAGCCAAATTGTGAACAGGAAAATGATCAGGAAAGCTTCCCGAGAGAACCCCTTTCTACCACAACAATGCTCCTGCTCAGTCTTCTCACCAAACCAGGGCAATGTTGTGAATGTTCTGATAAGAAAGAATTAGGGACCCACCAAAGGCTGGCTTCTTCTGACTTATTTTGTTACTTCATACTTAAGAAAACTCCCTAAAGGACACCATTTTTCTTCAGTGTAAAAAGACTCCACTGATAAAAAAGACTCCAGGACCCTCAATTCTTTAGGGATGGGCTAAATGACTGGTATCATTGGTTATAAAAGTGTCTTGACCTTGATGGAGCTTATGTTGAAAAACAAAGTTTATGTATATAAACTTTATACATACATATTTGGTCAAAGTTTACATTTTTAATTTGTATCTTTTCATTCCACCTTCCACCAATCTTTTGAGGACCCTTCATATATCATAGATTTGTATATGCATACATAAATACTTTTGGAAATAGTTCTTATTAAAATATTTCCACAAAAGCTGTTTGCTGACACCGGTTCCATTTCTCACAATATGCAGCCTTCTTGTTATTTGACTGCTCCGTCCCCAGTACTCTAGTCTCCCTGCTCCCTTTCTTCTAGTCACTAGTTTAGAGTTTGTTTGTGGACCACTTGCTTCCATATAGCGTAAAAATTGTTCATGGCAAGCAGAGCTCCTGGGGGATAGCTAAAAAATAACTTCTGGGGGTAGTCTCCACTTAAAAGTTGAAACAGAATCTCAGGGTGATTCTACAGGAGTCCACAAGTCTCAACTCACCTGTTAAGTCTGAATGTTCTAAGAATTTGGAGTTCTCCCAAAGAATTTCCTTCCATTCAGGAATCATAACTGTGACCCGAGTGACTACCGTGGATACTAAACGCACCATCAAGCTCTGGGCTCAACAGAGATTTAGACTATCAGTCCCGTGGTCTACTTTCCTGTGAGTCTTTGGCTTCCTTGTTACTCTTTTTGCTCCCGATGAACAGAGATCAATTCGATTATCCTAAAGGGTGTTTCACAACCTTTTCAGGTCCCTGTTACCACTCACCAAACTACGATGTAGAATATAAACCTCATGAACTAAATTATGCCAACTGAATTGTCCAGTGAGATGCCAGTCCAAAGCCAAAGGCCATATTCTTAACTTGGATTATGCTGCCCCTCAATGTCTGATCAGCTCAACAAACCATAGCCCATGGGTTGGCCACTGTTTTTTTTTTTTTGGCCAGTGTTTTTAAAACAATAAACATACCAATTTAAAAAATCTATTATCTTTGGTAGTTTTTTGATAGTAGCAAAGTTATCACAGAGATAACATGGTCCATGAAACCTAAAATATTTGCTATCTGTCCCTTTATAAAAGAGTTCTGGTGGCACAGTGGTAAATGTGCTTACGTGCCAACTGAAAGGTTGGCAGTTCAAACACACTAGCCACTCTGCAGGAGAAAGATGAGGCAGTGGGTGGGCTAAAGATCAAAAGCCTTGCAAGCTCTGTGAGGCAGTTCTACTCTGCCCTATAAGGTTGCTGTACTTCAGCACCAACTGAATGTCCGATTCTGTTAGTTAATGTCGCTCAAAAGAGAGATAATCTTCATACAAGCTGGCACAATGAATTGTTTTATAAATTAATAATTGCATGTGATATATAAATAATATTGATAAATGAATACACCAAGAGGTAGAATATACCACAATATTCCCAAGTATCTAATTTTAGCGTAGAGAAATCTGAAGGATTTCAACTAAGTCCTTTGAAAGCAATGTCTGTGTATTGGTGAAGCTCAGTGTCTAGGAAACCTCCAACAACACTAGTCCATCTGGAGCTGTTCCTTTCCCATGCACTTTTCAAATGATTGTTTAACCTGAGAATGAGGCAACTTAAAGTGCTGCTTCAGGGAGAAAGTAGCCACAGAACACAATAATGAATGGGTGTGGCTGAGTTCCAATAAAACTTTACTTGTACAAATATACAGTGAACTATAGTTTGTTGACTGCTAGTTTAAATGATATGATAGTATTATCATATATTTAGGCTTAGTGTATTTGAATGCAAAGTGTCTGTAGCTCACACTTTAATTCATTCTAGTTATTTCATCTTCTAATTGTATTCTCTGCACAGACTATAGAGGGTAGAGAAATTCTTTTTCATAAGCAGGCCCTAAACTGGCATGGTATAGTGGA
The DNA here is from genome assembly GCF_050624435.1 of Tenrec ecaudatus. Classification (NCBI taxonomy): domain Eukaryota; kingdom Metazoa; phylum Chordata; class Mammalia; order Afrosoricida; family Tenrecidae; genus Tenrec; species Tenrec ecaudatus. The sequence continues at coordinate 118,366,725 of NC_134543.1, read as the reverse complement.
AAAGTTTGGAGTCAGACAAATCTGAGTTTGTATCCCATTTAATGCCTGGGTCAAGTTACTACATCTTGATGCCAGAATTTCTTCCTACGCCTGCCTTCTAAGGATGCTGCGGGGATTACATGAAACAGGACACAGAAAATCCCAGCACAGTGTCCAGTACATAGCTGGTATTTAATAAATGCATTTCCACCCATTGCAAAAACTAAAACTGAATACCAAGAGATTAGTAAATACCTGGTTCTGCCTCTGGATGAAACCTTGATGTCTTTTTGGGAGGATTCATCGTCTGATTTCATGTCATCCGAGGAAGGCGGTTCATGAAGGTTTTCATCCTTTTCTTTGCTTTCAGTCTTGATTTCTGTTGGGACAACAGTTCCAGACTGACTCTGCAAGCCACCTGACGAAGAGCCAAGTGAAACATAAAATTAATGACCAGATTCCTTTATGAATTAGAACGAAGCCTGTAATGCTTCTAGCGGGTGCATATCCTTAGATGTTACGGGGCTAGCTTGGACATCTGACAACATGTCAAAGCTTATCTGGAAAGATTATAATCATTAAAACAGCGTGAAAAGCATTTGCTACCACCAGTATTTGAAAGAACCAGCCTGACCTTGATGGCTGGCCTGTTGTTTACTTCCAGGCCCTGATTAACAACGGAACAAAGTACAGAGACTTGATACTCTTTGGAAACTAACTTCTGAGATGCTGCCAAGGTAAAGGAAATAAGCATAACATTTTCCAGGATAAACACAATAAAACAAGAAGCTTGGTTAAATAAAATTGGAGAGCTTTCTTTAATATTAGCCAGCTATCTGTACTCATTTACACAGGATGTATTATAAGCCGTATCAGTTGGTATCTTATCAGAATTGCAACTACCTCCAGTTAAATTATCGGGTCTGCGAGAATGGCATCAAACAGAGCACTCAGCATGCTTGGGAATCTCCTCCTTGCTCTAGAGACCAGCTGAGCTCAGGCAAGAGGAGAAATGATTATGGAAGAAAGACATGCCAAAGCTGGAGCACCCAAGAGGAGGATCCGTCAGTGACTGAACAGTCGTTTGCACTTGGCTTCTTCCAATTGATAAGCACCCAGTCAAAGGAGCGTATGGGAACCCTAAGTATCTGTCTGTCCACACTCATGCAATATCAATCCTCTCTCAATTCCCCCTGCTAGGATAACTTCTAATTCACAGATGCCAATGTGGTTGTGAGAATGGTGACAGAATTCAAATGAAAACAATTTGCATTACTAAGGAAGGCCCGACAATAGTTACCCCTGTAATTTTCTTGTGATTTGTGGTTGAGCTCTGTGCTTGAAGCAGTAACCGTACTGGACAAGACTGAATGATTGCCGTTGAGACTGACGGAATCTTCTCGATGCGCTCCAACCTATAGTTCAGGAACAAGAACGTCACGTCAATTCTGTTGTGGGTTTAAGAGAACAATCTCACTCATCTAAATGTATCAACCTTTGTAGGGTGGCCTTTCTCCTTTTTGGGTGGGAATATCAAAAGAAATGGTAACAGCAGCTTTTGTTTTAACTTTTTATATTGGTTTGGGTGGAAGTTTAGAGCCAAGTGGATTTCCAGTCAACAGTTCAGACCTTTTGTTTCCTGATATCGATTGCAGCAATATCCCCACAGCACTTTTCCCCACTGCCCATTTCCATGCGTCCTTCTGCCTGTTCCTTCCTGCCTTCCGAGCACTGTCCCTTGGCAAATGCTGCCCAGCTGGTCACATACGGTTGACTGTTTGGATAAGTTCTCTCCTCTCTGGTGCTACTGTTCACTTCATAGGTCTAGCTACACTGTCTGCCAGGAAACTGATGCGTGCGGTGGAGCTGAGTTCCAAGCCTGAAGGTTGACATAGTCTTCTGGGTTCCACCAGTCTTTAACCAGTAAAAGCCCAATCTTTCATTATGATTTTGAATTTTTTCCTACTTTTTTCTCCCACTCCATTAAGGACCCTCTATTGTGACCCAGTCGGTGGCAGTGGTAGTGGCAGTGAGGCGCTACCTAGTTCTTCTGGTCTCAGGGTTGTAGTAGTAGCATTGCTTTTGAACCAAACTACTTCTTACAAAATTCTGATTTCAAAGTTATATATATCCTGAAGAGCTGTTGCAAAAGTACTCAGTATGAATTCCCCTCTAGTTATTAAATTGTTCTCTAAGTAAAAAAACAAAAACAAACCAATTTCATATAAGTAATAAGTATTAAAGTATGTATGAACCTGAATTCAACAAACTACCACTACATTCCAAGTAATAAGGGCATTTCTCTATACTTTGATATACTCCTCCTCTCTATACATTTACATAAACTACGCTGTATCTTATTTTTTCAACTGTCTCCTCTCCAAAATATTAAAAGTGACAAAAGCAATGAAAAATGAAAGTAACTGAAAATAGAAACTCTGCACTGCCAGGCAACAACAATATTATACACAACCTCCAGCCCCCTACTCTCTGCCATCAAGTCCATGCTGATTCACTGTGGCCCCTGTGGGTGTCAGAGCCTGTTGACAAGAGTAGAAAGCCCAGTCTTGCTCCTGCATAGCAGCTGCTGGTGCCTCACCACCACACCACCAGGCTTCCTATGCAAGGACCAGTTACCTTGACATGGGGAAGCGAGACAAGTAAGCACTACTAAGTATTTAGCTAGTGCACTATTTAAAAAAAAAAACTGGATATAGATGAAGCTTTGTATTAGAATAGTAGCAGACTTGTCAACTAGAAGAGTAAGCCTTTAATTAAAGAGATTTACTGCCTGGAGTTATACATGAGAACCACTATTTTTCAACAAATCCTTCCATCCTCGTAAACTGGTGAGCCTTGGATCCCTCTTGGGTAAGTAATACACATACAGCCTTTTAATCTTTCATGGATTTTACCCTAAGAGATACAAATATTACTATTCAAGTTTATCCGCTGATTGACTGTGAGCGAAATAAAAAGTACAGAAGGAACCAAAGCAAGTTTTAGGAAAAGGCAAGTTATTTAGTAGTGGACATAATTAGAACAAACACATTGCTCTTCCACTACACACTGAGAGAAAGATGCGTCGCCCACCCTTATCCTTCAATGTATTTAAAAAAAACACAGTATGTCCCATAGATACATGGAAACTCAATGTTGGCAATCATTTGTATCATTTTTTCCCCCTCAGATAATCAAGCACCGACTATCCCCTTTTCTACACAACATGTTTGCTAATATGTTCTGGGATCATCAAACCTTCACACCAGGAAGAGACCACAGAGACTAAAGCCTGCTTCCATAGCCCTTCACAAGATTTATAAATAACTCTTTAAAGACCATTTTGAGAATGATGAGGGCAACGAATGTACAAATGTGCTTGGCAAAATGGATGGATGTATGGATTGTGATAAGAGTTGTATGAGCCTCCAATAAAATAATTTATTTAAAAAGGAAAAAAAAAGGATTTGGTGTAGAAAATGTTTTAGAAATGATGATGGCAATATGTGTACAAATATGTTCGATACAAATGATGTGTGGAATGTTTTAAGAGCTGTAAGAGCCCTGAATAAAATGGTTTTAAAAAAAATCTTTAAAGATTTCCCCCTGAAACAAGACCTGACAAAAATCTTTAAAAATTCAACCTAAGAAAGCACCAGTGAGGATATGGGCTGGGAGAATTATATTCAAGAGAAAAATTACTATAAAAATGTTTCCAGGAAACCCTGCCTCAAGGGAACCCTGGTTGTGTTTATTCTTGGCATACGAGGGAGCTTTCTTGCTGGTTGTGAACTAACTCAATGTTCTAACTGGAAGGTCCATTTAAAAAACCCATTAAAAATAGTAGGGAGTAAGTAAACAAAATACATAGCTACAAATTCTTTGGAAGCTTACACTGAAGATAAAATATCACTGGAAAGTTTTGATTGGCTGAGGAAATTGTTACAGTATGAAGTCAAAGCTGAGATTTCCCTTGCTTGGGTTTATGATAATGTGGGCTTAAAACATAAAGGATCTTATGATCTTTACCGGTGTGTGCTATTCTTACCACTATTTAAAACTATTACACCAACTAATTTAAAAGAAAATAATACTTTACGTTTTAGACATGCTTATTTGCCATATATTACACCAGTGAAATCTCAGAGTGCTGTAAGCTACCACACCACTGAACTGAGTTTTCACAAGTTTAAATAATAGTGCCATCGCTGAATTCTGATTTTTTTAAAAATTTCTTTAGTATAAATTTTTTATTTCCTGAAACTCAATAAAAATGTTCTCTTTTTCACCATTTCCTGATGAAATGCTTGGCAGACACAGGGTCATATCTTCATGATCAATTTTAACAATTTGCCTTTCCCTGAAGGGAAAGTCAGAAACATTCCTAACTTTGTTTGGGAACATAGTTAACAAGTATTTTTGTTAACCTACATTATTGGGTTCCAATTTTTTTTAAAATATTGGAACACAGAGTCATATTATAAGCCTTTAAAATGATTTCAGACTAGCAGAGAGCTTGAAGTCTGGAGTTTTTCATCTTAATGAAGTTAGCAGGAACTTTTCCTTTGTAATTCGATTCCCCTAGCAAATGGCTCTCATATATTTTCTGGAGAATTTGACTTTCACAGTTCCTGCAGTTCTCTTTAACCCTTGCTCACCCTGGAGTCCAGGTTCTCCTTTATCTCCAGCACCACATTCAAATGGCTCTGTACACACACACACACACACACACACAACAGGTGTATAAACAGTTCTTTGTCTGAGCCCAAAGCCTGCTGGGCCAGCCAAAGGGAACCCTGGTTTAATTGTTCACCTCGTTAGCATACAGCTGACAGACTGCTGCTATTGGGGTAGGCAAGGAAAAGGCAAACCCCTGGCCAGCTAGGCTCTAAATTTCAATGATTACGAAGGGCTTCATTTCGGAATAAAAGATCCATCCCTTTAGATGACATCATCCTGCCTTTTGAGTCTTCCCAGTGTATGGACTTACTTTTGTGGACGCCCCAAAGAGGGAACTGTTTGCATCTAATTCAACCAATATCTTTAGTACCCACAATGGAAAAATGTTAAATCTAATTAGTTGATGAATAAGAGGCTGGTGAATTAAGGGACAGACTGAGAAGTGCTCAGGATGAATTCCTCTCTGATTTGAATTCTATTCTAATAATTTGCTCAATTTGTACTGTTCACTGAATACTAATAATTTAAACCAATTGGTATTAACCTATAGAGCTGATTAGAGGCTTTTTGTGTATCATTTATTCCACGGTGTTTTTTTTCTATCTGACAAGGGGTTTTATATTAGAACCTTTGTAATATCACATTTGTGATAGTTCCTTTTAAATAAGATCTCCATAAAAATGCTGCCTCTATGGTTTTCAAGTAAAAGTTAACATTCTGAATGATTATTTTAGAGACTCACTTCTGAAGAATGGGAGAAATATTTTAAAGTTTCCTTTACGCTGATACTCCTTATATAGCTTCTGTAGCACATAAATACAACGCACACCACCAAAATTAAGATATTGTCTGAGTGGAAGGTTAAAATGATGCCAAATCTTTTGCTAAGTGAAAAAAGTGCTGAGATAGCTTTGAATAAAATATGACCCCATTTGTCCGGGATCCTTTAACCTTAAGTCTCTTATAACAAAGCTTAATACGGGTTTTCTAATGGCTTTAGAATTTAGAGGACACAATTCATATTACTAAAACATATGAGGTAGTTTTAAATTCCACGAAATTAAGGTTTTTACTCTGCTCCGAAACAAGAATACTATGGCTTTAACCATTAACAACAGATTAAACAACAAAATCCCAAAGTAATACCAAGTAATTAAGTTGAGAAAAATGCTTGAATTAAATTTCCTCAGTATTTGTAACAATGAAATCCACACAACTTTGGGAAGGAATGCTATTCTCTGTCACAAATAAAGGAATTCTCTAAGATCTGCAAGAAGCTCCCAAGTAACAAAAAGACTGCAATCTCGCTTTGAAGTTGAAATCACTGTCTGATTGAGAGATAACTGAGAACTTAAAAAAAAAAAAGATAAAAGTGCTACCAGGGAATTATCTTGCTGGGCCTTTAGTTTAGACCCAACAGCGAGAGATGGGATGCACATACAGTAACTTAGCCCTGCCACCATCCCTCTATCCATCACACCTACACCTACGGAAAGTGAACGATTTCATCCATTCTCCATGGTCCACTTCACAGTCTTCTTTTCCTGTCAGTACTTTACTCTAGCAATTAAGCCAACAGTCCAATGTTGATACTGCAATGGTTCTAAAAAGACGGGCTTTATGCTTTACAATTATAAAGATAGAGCACTGCTGCACACTAAACAAGGGTGTTCAATAAAAGCCTTGTTATATATTTGCATTAAGCAATTATGGAAACATACATCAATAATATTGAAAGTGCGTGGGAAATTAAGTAAATGAAAGTCTTAACCCTATTCAAAAATAAGAGCAAATACAAACACGATGCCTGGCTGGCTACGCTAATCACATAAAAAGGAATAGGGGTTACTCATTTCCTTGTTTCCTTTTCTGATACAACAATCTCCCAGGAAATTTAATTCTTGTGTATATTAGATAACTAAAATATGTCAAAATCATTCTGTGTCTGAAACATCATTTAATTCTAAACTCAGATGCTAATCTAGTATATTCAGTTTTGAGAAAAAAAAGCAGAAAATAAGTCTTGTTATTCTTTTTGTTACTGATTCTTAGACATATACTCATTCTTCTTGAACTGGCATGAACTAGAAAAAAGTCTTTATAGGACAATTATAAATGTACCAGGTAATTATTTGAACTACAAGATAGTGGTTGATTGCCTACAAGTCTCAGCTGGTGAATGACCACAGCATAACCCTAAATTATAAAAAAAACAACAAAAAAAACTTCGAGAAAAGTATTCAAAAATAAAAGCTATTTCCATGGTCAAGGACACTATTTTTGTTAACACATTCATGTAGTCGTCATTCCACAAGTAACCTTAATAGTATATACTTGTTAATGCATAGAGAAAATATGTTGATTTGGGATAAAAAAAGGAAAATTATGTCACCATGTAAATCTCAGTAATTTTTTAGGCCTGAAAAGTTAGCATACAGGGAGGCAGGAGGGGCCTACGAGAGCAGATGAACTCTTGAAGATGTCTGGGAAGAGTTACAACAGGTCCCCAGTATCACACATTTTCTCAAAGAATAAGAAAAGATTTTCTGGGCTGATTTCGATCTTCACTTCATTCCATTCTTTGGTCTTTTGACTGAACCAAGGATTCAAAGCAAAAAACCCTCATTTCTGAAGACTGGGAGATAAATATTGAATCACTTAATATTCGTGTCAGATTTTCCCAGTTGATACCTTTGTATTTCAAGTGTGGAAGCGCATGCCTCTGGAAAGTACTAGTGATGATGTCTGGAAGGGATGTAAAGAGCTGATGGTATCTGACAGATTCCCAACAGTTCTGTGTCCTCTGCAAAGGACATGGGAGGTGAAGAGAGGACCTTACTGGGCACACTGAGCCACAGCTTGAACTTGTCTGCTGGGATGCTGCTGCTCACAACTACGCCAGAGCCACGCAGGGCTCAGGAGACCCCTCTCTTAGAGATTTTTCTCCTTTTTCAAAAAATCTCTCTGGCAGCCCCTTTGGTGATGTGCAGAAGTTGGCAGCACATTCCTAAAGAACACAGTAGGGACTACTTTTATAATTGGAGTCTCTGGTGGTGCAAATGGTAACTGATGCAGGTTGTTAAGGAGAGGTCAGAGATTGGAGTCCACCTAGCGGTGGCTCAGAAGACAATCTACTTCTTTAAAAAAAACAACAGCCACTGGAGATAATATAGAGCATGAGGTCAATCATGAGTTGATTTGATGAAAAATTAAAAAAAAACCAAACACTTTTGTTCATCAAAAGCCTCAACACAATCTAATGAAACCATTTCCTCCTCCACAAGTCCTTTTAAAATGCATGAGGTTTCCACGTGGTTTTGGAGAACTGGGTGTTTGAAAATCTCTCTTCCTAGTATGACATACCCAAAGTTGGTAAAGATCACTTTCCAGAGACATTAGTTCCATTTAATCTTACATCAAGTCCACACTCAATGGGAAGGAAGTAAAATATTGCAGGCATGAGGTTTATCAAATGGTGCAGCAGATACAGTGGAACAGTGGCAGTAAGGTGGCCGTGAAGCAGGAAACCATGGAGGACACGAGACAGCTACTGTTGTATCTGAGATCACCTCAGAGAGCAAGGATAGTCCGTCCAAGCCATTCTTTTGAACAAGGATCATTCATGTAGCAAATAATGTGCTAGGCTCCATTCATATTTGCAACAAGAGCCGTATGACTGTATATAAAAAGGATTTCATTACTACTACTGATGAAAACAAATGGATTATAAGATATGCAGGTAATGTCAGCCATGCTGCTGAAAGCACAGTTCTTTGGAAACCTGGAAGTCTGTTTGATGTCTACTTCAGGGGCTCCAAAATGAATATAAATGGCTGTCTGACAGTGAATGTGAAATTCTGGAACCAATCCTGTTGAACAGAACACAAGCCTTCAGCATTTGGGCACCTAATTATTTTTGATGCTAGGTGAGTTTTAGCTTCCATCACATGGCTTACCGATAGGAATCTGTTTCAGAGAATCTTTCACAGCATGCAATGAACCGTAAAAACCATGTTATAAACATGCCAACACATGGTATCAATTAAATAGCATGTTCAAAAAGAGCTTCATGCCCTTTAAAAGACAATTTAGATAAAAATATGACACTCAACTATAGATTGTTATTATTTTGGTGTGTGCGGCTGTAGAAATCTACTCCCGCCCCGCTAACGAGCTACTATGTTTTAAAAAAGATGGAACTGAATTACTTTATTCTCTTCAGAGATGAATTTAAAATTGCTTCCTTCTATTGTTACTTGAACTGCAGTTGTTCTTAACCCGACCTCATATCCCACTGTACCTCCCCCCAATTTGGGAATAAATGGAAAATTTATTCCACAGTTTAAATTTGGGATTGTGCAAATCTGAGTTTCATATTCCTTCTGCTATTAAAGGTTAATTCCAAATGATAACAAACAGCTTTTCTTGACTGTACCCTTGAAGTTCAGTTTTGCTTTCCTGCTTTTGCAATTCCGACTTCCTATACACCATTTCAAGGCAAAAAATGTTCTGCCAATTATTACACGTCTGGAATAAATCCAAGTATAAACTAAAATGATCTTTGCAGAAAGTTTTGGCTTTCTGCATATGGTCATAGAAATATTTTATGGGCCAATTCACCAATGACCTGGCCAAAGAAAATTCTTAAAAGCCACTCTTTTTAACCAAAAAGCAAATAAAACAAGACTCTCTTCCTGCAAATAATTGTAAGAAAGAAGAACACAATGTAGCAAGTGTTACCCAATGTCTATCTGAACATCATCGGGGTACTTGGCCAAAATTAAAAGTTAGATGAGTGTACACGTTCACTGGATTTGCAATGGTACACCACCTCGGGATTACTATGACCATGAAAAACATTTAGGCCAGCAGGCTTTAGAAGTCATTTTTGAAAAGAAAGAAAATAGAGTACTAATTACCATTGAAGTGGATCGACTGCTTGAAACAAGGCTTGATCCTCCATAGTTTGAGTTGAGGTTTCCAATTGGTGCATTATGGGATGGTCCCAACAAACTGTGCATGTCATTGTGACCAGCAGGCAAACTGGTGGAAGGTCCCACAGCATGGTTTCGAAGCACATGGATAGCATCATCCAGTCTGTCTAAACGATCCTCCATCCGAGATTGCTGTCGAGATGGAAAAAACAAAAAGCAGAGTTCACTGCTGCTGCCTGCTAGATTCATCGAACTGCTATGTTTCTACTTCAGGATATATGGAAGACAGCGAGAGAAAAGCATTATCAAGCAGCTTCAAAAGCAACTGCCTGCACTACAAATCAACAACAAGGAAAGCTTATCTGTAGACTATGCTAAATGAACAAAGTTTCAGAAACAAATCACTGCTTTGAAACGTGAATTTACCAATCTACCATGAGGTTATTTCTTTCAGTTTCTATAAAAGACGAAGGCTGTGTGTCATTCACTTGCAGTGGATAAAGGAAGACAACCTGTAATCTAATACTGATCCTTTGAAATGATTGCAGTTTGGGGAAATTCAAGTTGTAATTTTGCTTTAAGTGAATAAAGCAATCTAACTTCGATCGAACACATCAAAATATGCTCTCAGACAAAACTAAGGAAATTACATTGTCTAAGGATACACACATGCCCTGTACACATACATATTAGAACTTTAAAAATCAAAAGCACATGCCAATAGAGGTCTTTTAAGAAGAATCTCCCTCTCAACAACATAAAAGAACAAAAGTCTATTCTTACATGCTGATACAAAAACGGAAATGATCAACGGTTTGATTTTAAAAGGCTTTGAAGTCAGTTCAGCTTCAGGATTTAAAATGGATAATGGGAAGTATAAATATTTGAAACATAAAAAAAGGCACCATCTAAAAGAAATAGTACCTCACAGACATCCTTTAAGAAGGACATTGCATCTTGCAAATGCTCGTGAAGTTGCTGCTCAACTCGATTTTTCTGGCAAAGTCAAGACAGAACAGGAGGCAAAGCACAGGTTAAGATTAATTCCAAAAGAGACGAGGATATAGCTGATCTGCATGTCAGCATCAAATGTTAGTAAGTGAACACAGAGACCTGCAAGATCTACTTGCATTCAAGTTATGAGAAGGCAGGGGTTTAGCAGCAAAGTTACAAGGTTAGCATCTACACAACACACACTTCTCATATTTGCTTATAAAACACGTGAGAAGGAAATTCTCCTTTAATATAAAATGTTCTGTTAGTCACAGAAGAACTTTTCCAATGGCAACCTGAAATTACTCAACAACAAGCACAGCTTAGCACTCCATCAAAATCATCCTTATTTTATTCTTTATATTAAACTCTGTAATTCGGTGTTAGCAATATAAGCACAGTAAAGCAACTGTAGTTATCATTCTACCACAAATTCTTAAGGCTCAGAACCTATGAAGGCTCATTTAGCCAACTGCCCTGTTGTTTGCTACATAATGTTTTTTCTTGTACATTTTGGACAATGCATTCTGTGTTACAGGAAAATGTGGAAAATTATACTCTTCATGACAAAAATTCATTGGTATTACACTTCAAAATTTTTACGGAGCTGTGGTGATAAACTAGTGTATCATTACATGAGAAAGAGTAAAACCACTAGACTGAGTTTCTTGTCTTTTTTTTACTTTTAAAGAAAACACCCACTTTTATGTAGAGAAGTATAGAAAAATTCAGCTTTAGATTTTTTTCAGAGAAACAGAAATCCCAGGATACAATTTTAATACCAGCTGTCTTAAGACCAGAAGCCTGATGTACCAGAGAACAGCTGGTAAAAGGCACAGTCAGTGTGTCCTATATTGTTCAACTAAACCGGGCCATTTGTTAGCAAAGAATTCATGAGTAATGCTATCCTACTGTTTCTCCACTGTTACACAAGATTGACTATTAGAAAAAATAACGTAAGATGGAGAGAATCCCAAACAATTAGATAAAGGCTATCTGTATGGTTCTAAGAAGTTCTTACCAGGGAGTGAAGTGAGTTTTCATAGCTTGGGGATGAAGGAGCTTGCCCTCCAGGTCTGGGCCACTGACTGGTACCTGTTGAAACAAAACCCCAGAGCACCCACAAACCTAGGTTAAATCAATGTTCTTAACGATGTTCTAAAGAATAAAGGTATTAAATAAATACAAATACATTTATGTAGTTTTCTGTTTAGTCTTCAGCAAAGTATTGGCTACTTCTAAATCCAGCATAATTAAAATTCTTTGTCATTACTGGTACAATAGTGCAGGGAGTTGAGAAAAAGAAAATAAACCTTATGCTTTACAACAGAATGACTTTTATATTTATGTATTTTTAAGACATGGTCCACATGCATGCATCTTGAGAGAATACACTTGTAATTCTGTACTTTTCTGCTCTTATGATGTTACATAGTTTTAATAATAATTCTATCAATGACTACATATTATGTACCTGATTTTTCTACACTATAATTTGCTAAACCATCATTATCTCATTGCTGAACATTTAGATTATTTTTCAATTTGGGGCTGTTATGAACAATGGGATAGAAACCTTGTATTTTTATTTGTTTTTCTTCTTGAGTATCAGTAACATTTCTAAATTAAAGGAGATAAACACAAGTATAATAGTTGTTGGTTCACGAGGCCAAACTGCTTTTAAAATGGTTATATTAATATATAACTGCCTTTAGAATGCAATCATACACTGTATATACACACAGAATTATCTGTCAAAAGATTCCCCAAAATTGCGCCAAATTTGACCCTACCACACTGAAGCAAACACTAAGGGTGTGCAACAGAACAACAAGGGGAACAACAACGTGAAGTCCCCAGGGAGTACCAAAAACAGACTTTGGGGCCAGGGCGTGGCACCCTATCAGACTCTACCAGAAAACACTCCCAAAGATCAACAAACAGTCCTTAAACTATTTACAGGCTTTTCTCTATCCTTTTTGTCATTGTTTTATTTTACTCTGTCTTGTTTTTTGTGCATATTATTATCTCTGCAAGCCTATCTAGATAAAGATAGGCGGGATAAGCAATCTGGAGGGGAAAACAACAGAGCAACGGTTCTGGGTTCTAGGGAGACATGGGAGAAGGGGAAGCAGGGGAAAGAAGTGGGTGTTAACAAACCCATGGTCATGGAACAAGTGATCCAAAATCAATGGTGAGGAGGATGTAGGAAGCCTGGTAGGGTGTGATCAAGGGTAATGCAACCAAGAAGAATAACTGAAACCCAAATGAAGGTCGAGCATGATAGTGGGACAAGAGGAAACTAAAAGGAAATGGAGGAAAGAGCTAGGAGGAAAAGGGCATTTATAGACGTCTAAATACAGGCATGTACATATGTAAATATATTTATAGATGACGACGGGGAAAGAGATCTATGTGCATATATTTGTAGGTTTAGTGTTAAGGTGGCAGATGGACATTGGGCCTCCACTCAAGTATTCCCTCAAAGCAAGAACACTTTGTTCTATTAAAATGGCATTCCATGATGCTCACCTTCCTGACATGATCGCTGAAGACCTTTGCGGGTAGATAAGCAAATGTGGTGAAGTAAGCTGATGGTGCCTGGCTTTCAAAAGAAATAGTGTCTGGGTTCTTAAAGGCTTGAAGATAAACAAGCGGCTATCTAGCTGAGAAGCAATAAAGCCCACATGGAAGACGTACACCAGCCTGTGTGATCATGAGGTGTTGATGGGATCAGGTGTCAGGCATCAAAGAACAAAAAAACCATTATCATTGTGAATAAGGGGGAGTGCAGAGTGGAGACAGAAAGCCCATCTGTAGGCAACTGGACATCCCATTACAGAAGGGTCCCAGGGAGGAAACGAGCCAGTCAGGGTGCAGTATAGCACCGATGAAACATACAAATTTCCCCTAGTTCTTTAATGCTTCCTCCCACTACCCCACTATCATGATCCCAATTCTACCCTACAAATCTGGTTAGACCAGAGGATGTACACTCATACAGATAAGAACTGGAAACAGGGAATCCAGGACAGATAAACCTCTCAGCATCAATAATGAGTAGATACTAGGAGGAGAAGGGGAAGGTGGGGAAGAAAGGAGGAACAGATCCCAATGATTTATATATAACCCCTTCCCTGGGTGGTAGACAACAGAAAAGTGGGTGAAGGGAGACATTGGTCAGTGTAAGCCATGAAAAGAAAAAAAAATTTGACGAGTCAGTCAGGGTGCAGGGTAGCAATGATGAAACATACAACTTTCCTCTAGTTTTTAAATGCTTCCTACCCACCACTATCATGATCCCAATTCTACGATACAAATCTGGCTAGACCAGAGCATGTACACTGGTACAGATAGGAACTGGAAACACAGGGAATTCAGGACAGATGATCCCTTCAGGACCAGTGCTGAGAGTGGTGATACCTGGAGGGTGGAGAGAAGGTGAGGTAGACAGGGGGAACTGATTACAAGGATGTACATATAACCTCCTCCCTGGGGGATGGACAACAGAAATGTGGGTGAAGGGAGATGTCAGACAGTGTAAGATATGACAAAATAATAATTTATAAATTATCAAGGGTTCATGAGGGAGGGGGGAGCAGGGAGGAAGGAGGAAAAATGAGGAGCTGATATCAAGGGCTCAAGTAGAAAGCAAATGTTTTGAGAATGATGATGGCAACAAATGTGCTAGACATAATGGATGTATATATGGATTGTGATAAGAGTTGTAGGAGTCTCTAATAAAATGATTAAAAAACAAACAAATAAACAAACAAACCAAAACCCCTTTGTGTTATTTATCCTTCAACTTTAGAAAAGTATACAAGGATGAAAAAGATATAAAGATAAAAGAGGAGACAAATTAAGAATAAAAGGCAATTAAAAGGTAAGAAAAATAAAATGAAAGACATTCATCCATGGGTCAAGGAAAATATAGTGGTTTAATAATCTTGGTAAAATGTTTTAAAAAGACAAAAACTGATCTGAAGTCTAGAATTTTATGGCTACTTTTGAAATTAGCTGTTTACAGAAATATGCCATTCAATCTATATGTACTGAATTTAATATATGCATTAAAACATATACCCACATATATATGTATACACACACACACAAGCTTCAGTAAAAGGCTGATTAATATTAGAAACTTAAAAACTGTAAGTTGAACATTTACTTGGTTTTCCTCATCAACTGCTAAATAAAATTTTACACTGTTTTCCACTAGTCTTTTGTTGTATATCAATATTACCAGATTTATGAAATGAAAGGCAACATGAGTGTGCACCTTACATAAATCAGACCTATTCACTTTAGCTGACCACCACCATTAAATTATTCATCAACCCAGTAATATGCCCACCAACCATATACATTTTGCAAAGTAAAAAGTTGGGCATATACTTTGTTAACACTTGATTAGATTTCACAATTTATATACACGCTGTTATGATTATACAAAAAATGTACACATGAAAATGTTAAGAAACAGTGAATGTTACATAATTAATCAATTAAGAAATGTTTTACCTGTGATAAAAACAAGCTAGTTATTCTGAGCACCATTAAAGGCTTCCTGCTAGACCTACAAATATAATTTTAAAGCAGCCACACAAGCAACATAAGGGCAATCTAAATATTCTCATTAAAACAAATGCTTGTAGACTAATTCAAAACCAATAGGTAGAACTTAGCCACCAGAAAGACCAAAAAACAAACCCTAAACAAGTGAACGATTCATATGAAAAACACCCAGTCAATGCTTTTTACACTGACTTCAGTGAATTTAAAACTCTTGGCACAGAAATAAGAATTTTTAGATGACGAGGTTAATCATAGCCTACTCTGAAAAAAACTCGCCTAATTATTTTAAAAATATTTACCCATAACTTATCAATATTTACTTTGATGACTTTGCAATCATTTTGTTCCACCCTCACCCCATTCCACTTGTACTCTGTGGCTGATCTAATTACCTAACTGTAGAATATGAACACATGGGTTGTATCGAAACGCCTCGGAATTGTCAGCATACTTTGTAGAAACAGCAGTTTTTGTGGTTCCTCATGATCAGATATGTGCAATGGGTTCCTCAGAAAAGAAGTCACCTACATTCATTTTGCTCAATAATGATATGAAGAAACTGTGCTAATGTATATCCCTAAAACATGATCCATTAAACTGAGGAAATACAGATACAGTGTTTGTATTTTCACTGAACATTAGTCTGTAGAAACTCAAATCTACTTTGTCTTAGGGGCTGTCCCACTGTCCTATACTTGGTGCAAACAGAATCTTAACCTGGTGAAATCAGAGATGACCTGACCATTCCTCTACTCTATCTTGCTTCAAGAGGCTTGATTTGATCAGGAAGGTATCTATCCTTCCTTATAATTCAAGAGAAAATTATTTTACTCTTACAATATGGGATGCATCTTGATGTTAAAGATTAAAATGGTGGTCCCATTCCTATTGCAAGCTACTGCATTAGGCGCAGTGCAGGACACCAAGACAGGAAGACAATTGTTATGTGCACATAGGATGCCTTACTCTGCTCTCTTGCCACCTCAGAGAATTATAGCAGGGGTCCTCATATAGTCAGGAATTTGTTCTATGCATGTTCCTTGGCCAACTCAACATTTTGCAGATGTTCAACTTATTGACAGCAATTATAAAAATCAGTTGTGTGACCCAATTTATAACCAATGTGATTTTTCCATCACTATTAACTCCCTTTTCATTCTCCTTCCTGCCCCTGGTAAAGATTAAAAGACTTTATAATCTTTGTACGTTTGCTTTTTTCTTGTCTGTGTATAAATGATGTCTTTCAATAACTGAACTTCTGTGGGTGACCTATTTGCTCAGCATTGCTTCAAGCTCCATACCGTAGCATGTATTAATTTTATTTCTCCTGAGTAGCATTTCATTGTATGAGCAATGGGCTTCTAGTTATGCAAGATAACCAAAAGTCCCCTTACTGTTCAAGTCAGTGGAAAGAAGAGCTTATCTTTCTTTCAGCCTGAAGCATCCAAATCACCATAATCTCAGCAGCTTCCTCACAAGCATTTTCCAGGACGAAATGTAAATTCCTGGTCTATAAAGTTCCTAAGGAAACTGAAGGGAGCCTGAACAAGAATGACTGCTCTGCACCTGTGCGTTGGCCTGTACTAAGTCAGATCAACACTCAGGCATAAGGATTAGGCCAAGTATAGACAGAAGCAGAAGGTAATGTAGCCGGACCCTACCACACAAGGTAGGAACTAACCACCATATAACATGCAGGAGGCTCTGATAACTTTTTTAATTTCTCTCCTTTTACAGAATGTCTTATCCTTATCACATAGTGTCTTCCTCTCTTCCCCTTTCCTATGAATCTCTGCTTTCCTGTGAACCTCTGCTCTGCCACGTGTGAGAGTGTGTACAGTATAGAGTTAAGAGGGTACTACTAGATATGGAGGAGATAGGAGAGAGATACACCTGCATAACATCGGCCCTTTGACTTATAGTTTTGGCAAGAATAAGTCCAAGTATTTTTCTTTGCTGAATTAAAAAACCACCACACAATAGACCACTGTCAAGTGAATTAAAATGGGAGATTACATCATCGATTAACCATCAGATAAAGAGACAATGCTATGTGAGATTTTGCTTTGAATCATTATTTGTAGAAAAGTAAAGTTCTGGTTTTCCAGTTCACCAAAGTCCCTCCATAGATGCCGAGATCCCCTGCTGCCTGCCTTCCTACCTAGTGTTAACTGAAACCAAAGGACACTTGCCGCCATCTTAGAAGGCACAGGAGGAAAGGCAGTGGGCCCATTACAGTAAGGACTATGTGGACACCTCAGATGAGAGAGTCAGAGAGATGATGGCACAAACCACGCTGAAGATCTTAGTCAAACAGTGCCAAGAGGGTGAGTAGAGCTAAAGTTACATCACTCTTCCTGTAATTTCAGTCCTCAGTTAAACAACAACTTTAAATCAATGGGTCTTTCATAGTCCTGTCTATGAGGGGAACAGCTGTTCAACTTTTACTAGACAGCTGAAGCCAGGGTGTCTGAGAAAGTGGCAGAACCCGCTAATAGCTGAGTGCAGCTGCCAGCAGTTCATCACTGCACGCTGGCACGCTGCTTAGGCTCCGACACAAAGCACAGGTGACAGGGACAGCCCTGGTATGGTGGAGCCAGAGCTGTCAGAAACCCTGGCTAGTGCAACACAGCTTAACCCGATAAAAAGAAAATAGGAAAAAGAAGAGCCGCATGGCCATAACTAACGACTTGATTAGGGAAAGCATTATTTCAGAGTTCAGCTTACACTGGAGGAGCAATGCGGCAATTTACCTAGTTGCCTGCTGTCCTTTCCTTACAAGAAACAAACCCAATCCTTCCTTCCTTCTGCAAGCTCTGAGAAACAGCTCAGTTTTAAAATGATCACTTCATAGATACTAAACATTTCTCGTCATTTCATGTACTCCTTATAAATCTAAAAAGCCACCTTTATAATAAAAAATGTCTCAACAAAATCATACACTAGAGAAAGGTTTCTACAACTTTACAAAGGTAACATCCAAGAAACAACAGAAGAAAGTAGAGGAAATCTGAACTGTCTATCTCTAACAATAATCATCTGAATCCACACAGTGCTTTACTACACCACCCCAAAGAATTCACACATGTGCATGAGGGAGTTTCAAAAAAACTTGTGGAAAAATTGACTTCTGTTTGAATCTAACTTTCCATGAACTATTTGAGGCATAGTTGTGCGTGTGTAAGAGAGAGAAAATAGTAACTAAATAGACCTTAATGATTCAGTCTACATATGGTACAAAGCATATGTGGAGATCAAGAAAGTTACAGACGTTTCTAATTTTCTATGCGATCTTGTTAACATTAAAAAAAATCTATTTCACATTCACCTTGATTCCTTCCCCTTATTTTTATCTGATCAATCTTAAAAATTACTACCAATTATTTTAGGGATAAAGACATACATACACAATTACATGAAAAACAAACAATGATTTCACTTTTATCAAAATTAACTGAGTAAGAAGGCTCTGTTTACATGATCTTTCTTGTAAGTCAAAATCTATAAGAAACATTTTCATGAATGTTACAAATCTTATTGAAAAGAAAATGAATTTTTAGTTATTTCCAGGTAGTCTCAGGTATATTAAGTAGTGAGATAAGACAAAAGCCTACCTGTGAGAGGTGAGGGTGATCCAACTGGTGTTGATGGATTTGAAGGAAAACTACTGCTGGTATGGTCAGGAGAATAAATCTAACCAGAACAAAAGGGAGAAATACACTGGTGATAAAAGCAACAGCAAAAACGTAATACCCATCTACACAAGGTCATTTTTATCATTTAATGTGTCATCTGAGGGAAAAAATGGTTTCATCAATATTTGGACTGGCAAGGTCAGCAGTTCAAACCCACCTGGGTAGAAAAATAAGACTGTCTGGTCCCACTGAGATTTATAGCCTCGAAAACCTTTAAATAGTTTCGTTATGAATTGGAATCAACTTGATGGCAGTAGGTTTGGTTTGGCTCTACTACAGAAAAGCAGCCCTGGTGGCCCCAATGAGAAAGTAATCGGCCCCTAATCACAAGGCTGGTGACTCACACCCACCAAGAGCTCCCCTGGAGAAAGATGATTTATAGTCTCGGAGACTCGAAAGAGAAGTTCTACTCTGCCCCAGGCTTTACTATGAGCTGGCATTAACTCAACAGCTGTGGGTTTTGGTTAGGCTATTATAGAAAGGGTATAAAATTATATATATTATATGATTAGAATAAAATAGATATCTATAATAATTTATACAAGTTGAAAATACAGCATCTAATTGCTAAAAGAAAAATGAGTAATCACATAAAATTAATAAACAATCCTTCTAGCACACCAACCATAAAATTATTTTCATTGTGACGTCATAAGTGTAATTTTGCTACTGTTATGAATCATAATGTAAATATCTGATATGCAGGATGTATTTTCATTGTTACACATTGAACATAATTAAAACAGTGATTAATCATAAAACTATGTAATTACATATTGTGAAATATTTGTGTTTCTGATGGTCCCAGGTGACCCCTGTGAAAGGGCTGTTCAGCCCCCAAAGGGGTCTTGACCCACAGGTTGAGAACCACTGTTCTAGACGATATGACATAATATACAACTTTCACATCTCAGTACATAATTTTGGGCAGATAAAATGTGGTCAAACTATTTTAAAAACAAAACTACTTATGGGGACAAAGTTATCAAAACCTTTTTCTGAAAAAGCTGAGCGATTTAATGAATTTAAAGAGAACTAAATAAACAATGGCATATAAGGGGTTTTAGCATTGGTTTTTAAAGAAAGCACAAAGCTCACAATGCCAGATTTTGAAACATGTTCATGTCACACAAATTTCAACAAGTCATAGTTAACAAACAGAGGTTTTCATTTTGTTTGAAAAGAACAATACTGATTCTGAACTGCAGCAGCCAGAAATGCTGTATTCTTTTTAGTCTAATGAGTACCTATCTCACATATATGTACACGACAGCATTAAGTGGTTGTAATTGTAAATGCCTTTAAACAACACCCTTCTCCAAAATGAGCTGACCTAGCAGTTGTATATTAAAGTTAGAAGGCTATTTTGGAAAAGCCAAGCTCCCGAGTTCCAAAGACTTTATGGGAAGCCGAGGGAACAGACAAGACAGAATCCCTGAGTAGCGCACATGGTTCATGTGATTGGTTGGGGATTTGAGTCCAGCCAGAGGTGCTTCAGAAGAACTGCAGATCTACTTCCCAAAAGAAAGTCATCAAAACCCGGTGGAGTACAGTTTTTCTCTGACAGTCCCGAGATTATTGTATCACTCAACTTTAGAAAAATGTTTATTAGTTTTAAAATTGTTGCCTTCTAAACAAAGTCAAGGGACTTATTCATCAGTAGCAAAATGACAGTGATAAAGTAGCAACAAAAACAATTTTATGATGGGGGGGGGTCACACAACATGAGGAACTGCATTAAAGGGTCACGGCATTGGGAAGGTTGAGAACCACTGTCCTAGCACAACACTATCTTTGGAAGATTGTGTTGGGAACGTTGTCTTAGTCATTACTGTAGTTTCAGCTTCTCTAATAGTGTCTCATAAATGGTAGGGGCTGTTTACAGAATGAGTGTCATCCTTGTTAGGAATTTCCATGGGAGTGTTTCTTTTTAGCTCTTTAATATATTTAATATATTTACCTGGGTCCCATATCTTTTCTACTCCTTCAAGAACCTTAATATAGGTTTCCCCTCCATTCCGTCTCAGTTTCCGCCCTGGACTTATCTGTGCTTGTTTACGTCACATCCTGTTTTGGAAAGCATCTACTATCACTTTTCTGCAAATGATTCCTACTGTGACATCTTCGTCTTCACACTAGTTGCTGGACTTCTTCATCTGGACATGTTCTTCTTTTTTACCAGGCTAGGTATGCTCATTCCCAAACTTTGCACCAACCACCCCAAGTTTCCTCCCCTTTCCACTTCCACTCTTCTGTCTCCTTGACGTAGGTCAGGGGTCCTCAGAGTTTTTAAACAGGGGGCCAGTTCACTGTCCCTCAGACCCATTGGAGAGCCAGACTATAGCTTAAAAAAAAACTATGAACACATTCCTATGCACACTGCACATATCTTATTTTGAAGTAAAAAAGAAAAAGAAACAGGGCAAAATCACCCGGAGTGCCGGATGAATTGGTGGGTTGCAAGTCACCTGCGGGATGTAGTTTGAGGACTCCTGAACTAGGTTAACAGCATCATTCTCAAGATCATCAAAACTACCATCTCCCTAAAAAATGAATTCATATATAAGGGGCATCAAAAAGTTACTGGAAAATTGGAATGAAAAGATGACATTTTCCCATGAAATTCTTAATGCCCCCTCATATATATGGTCAACTGATTATTGACAATGCTGTTACATTCATCCAGTGTGAAAGGAAAAGTGTCTGCGATAAATGATGCTGATAAAATTGGATGTATACACATATGCAGAAAAATGAACCAAAAGCCAACCTAACTACACACACACACACACACACACACACACCACTTCAACACAGATCAAGGAGCTTATATGAATGTTGAAACTATAGAATTCACAGTAGAAAATATAGGGTCAAAGTTCAGGGATGTAGATTTTTGTGATGAACTATCAGATAGGACAACCAAGGAATGCACAGCAAAAAAAAAAAAAAGGACAAACGGGACCCACATCAATATCAACATTTCTAGTAGTCAAAAGACTATATATAACAAATCAAAAAGTCAGTTTACAGAGTATGAGATATTTTGGGAGAACCGTACATACAAAAAAGGTCTAATATTAAAAATGTAAACAAATAACTCAATTATAAAACGGCAGAGAATTTGAACAGACATTTATTTCACCAAGGAGGATATTTAAACGGCCAACAAAACCAAGAAAACCTGCTCAAAGTCATAAGCCTTTAACCTGAAAAATGAAACTCATTGCCACTGAGTCAACTCTGATTCACAGCGACCTTGGAGGGCACAGGATTTCCCCAGAGGACTCCCAAGCAGACTGCCATATTCTTCTGAAGGGGTTGCTGGGCTCAAACTAATGACCTTTTTAGCAGCCAGCTGTTTTAGCCACTGTGCCTCCAGTGCTCCTTCATTAGCCAGCAGGTAAACACGGATCAAACCGCAGTAAGATACCATCTCATTCCAATAAAAATGCAGCAAACACGAGTGTGGGTGAGGCTGTGAACAAATAGGAATGGTGCAGCTGCTATGAAACACAATTTAGCAGCTCCTCAGAAAGTTGAATAAAGAACTACTACATGACTCAGCATTCCACGTTAGACTGCTAACCACAGCTCCACAGCAGAAAGTCAAGGCTTTGTACTCCAGTAAATGGCTATCATCTTGGAAACCTGCAGGGCCAGTTGGAATGGGCTAGAGGATGCTGAGAGTAGAGTATATGGGACCCATCGATGGCATTCTTAGGTATTAACCCCAAACACCTGAAAGCAGCAACCTGAACAGCTGGCATATGCAAATCTGTGTTCACTGTAGCACTAGTCACCAACAGAAATGTACATCAACACATGAATAGATAGTACTTAGTCATAAAGAGGAATGAAGCTCTCCCTCCATCCTGCCATACATGGATGAACGCTGAAGACGTTAAGATAAATGAGTCAGAAACAAAAGGATAACTCATGTATGAAATGATTTACATGAAGTAACAAAATACACAGAAACCCAAAGTAGTTGTAGGGTGGTGGTGGTGGTGGTGTGTGTGTGTGTGGGGGAAGCTCTTTCTGGCCCTGGTGGTATACAATAGGCTGCTAACTGCTGGGTCAGTAGTTGGATCCTGTGGGACAAAGAGGAGGCTCTCTACTCCCTGAAAGATTTATAGGTTCAGAGAACCACAGAGGCAGTTCTGTTCTGTCCCAGTGTCACTATGAGTTGGAACTGACTCAATGGCAATGAATGAGCTTTCTTTCTCAGAGTGCACTGAAGATAGGTCAGTGGTGGTAGAATTATTTGGAGAGAGCAAAAATGGTCACACACCTTGAAGAATCAATGCGACAGGTACAACAGGGCACATGCAGAAACTGATGAGTTGCTACATGTGCTTGTATATTATAATAACAAATCACCATCTGTCACCCACGTGGTTCTCACTGCCACGACACAGTGCCGAGACTTTCCTACACCTTGTAGGCTAGACTATTTATTATATTTCCAGTTACTTATTCCCTGCTCCTTCATCCTATAGTAATGGCCTGAACTATTTTCCTAAATCACAGTTTTCAACAGTTGAACCCCATGCAGTGCTGCTGGTTGTCTACTAAATAAAAACAGCATGACATTTAATACCCTCCATAATCTGGTCACAAAAACATCTTTTTACTGTATAACCTATTTTTAACCATAAGTACCCTATTATCGAAACAAAGTATATCTGTTTATAAACTCCTTCCTGATGGAATTCTATGCCTTAAAAGCCCAGTTCAAATATAATTTTCACTTCCCTTATTATGCTTTTAGAAAAGGATTCCCGGTGGCACCTCAGGGTAAGCACTGGAGTGCTAACCATAAGGTTGACCTTCCAAACCTACCAGCCGCTCTGCAGGAGACCTTTGAGGCTGTCTGATTCTGTAAATGGTTATAGTCTCAGAAGCCCTAAAAACTGTCCTATAGATTCACTATGAGTTGGGATTGACCTGATGGCAGTGGGTATAACTTCACTTCTTTGTTCTTTGGCTTTTTATTTCCATTTATACCCCAGCATAATCATTATTTAAACACCTATCTTGTATTCTTTCCCCAACTACAAGTTATTTGATAATAAGGCCCTTATATTATTCATCATTGTCTGGTACTATTTGCATAAAGCAGATTGTGTGTGTATATATATATATATATATATATATATACACACATATACATACATGCATAAAATGAAAAGAATTAAAATGTCCTTAGTTTGCTATGATACTTTTTTTGATAAACACAGGGACCAGTAGAATAGTTACAGCATTTATGCCATGGGGGTTCAGTAACGGGTTTTGTTACCTAGAGGAATTTATTTACAAGTCAGTTTTATGGCATGAGCTTTGAGAACATGATGAGGTCCCATTTTCCTGAGAAGGCATGTGGATACACATGGCCAGCGTCACTTCATTAAGCAGGTGTGGGCTTTGGAGTACAGATGTGGACTGTCAGCCCTCATTCTCCCTGGCACCTCTGCCACTCCAACTCAAAATCCCTATTCTTGTCAAGAACTGGTGACAGCTCCTTTATCTCAAAAACAGGAAGAGGTTACACTTTGATTCATATAGGCTCAAATGCTCCTATGCTATATGAAAAATAAAAGTGAGCTTTTAAGAGACCACTGATTAAACAAGATTAATCAAGTACAAAAATGTAACACGTCTGGCGTTTTCTTGAAAGCAGCTTCTCTATTGACACAATCAAAGTCCCTTTTCTCTACCCCTCCCTCTCCCAATCACATTCACTGGCTCTCCTTTACCAATAAGAAT
This sequence comes from Tenrec ecaudatus, assembly GCF_050624435.1. Classification (NCBI taxonomy): domain Eukaryota; kingdom Metazoa; phylum Chordata; class Mammalia; order Afrosoricida; family Tenrecidae; genus Tenrec; species Tenrec ecaudatus. Next base: position 118,342,094 of record NC_134543.1, on the reverse strand, counting down.
GAAACCAGAACTGTCATCAGTATTTTCCCTAACTTATAAATAGGCTCAACATCTTGCATTATTGCTATTTAATTTTACTTATCAACAAAACAAAACAAAACCCAGCAATACATATGTGGGGAAAGGAAGAGCATCACATTAAGGAAAGCACATAGTACAGATTTTTCGATGTGTTCATGTAGGCCAGAATCTTTTAGTCAACTTTATTCTCCTGGTATAAATCACATACAATATATGATTGCATAGAAACGGTTGTACTACTTTCAGGCATTCTAAACACAGGGCTTTACTTGGCAAAGGGCAGTCTAAACCAAGAACTTAATACTCTCTGGAGTCTCTGGCCCTGACAGCTCCTGCATTGGCGTCTGTAAGGTGAAGAAGAGAGTCACTTAAAAAATGGGAACGAGAGTGATTTAGGGTCTGGAGCGTAAACACAAAGTACGAACTCATTCTGCATGCAGCTCATGGTTCTCATACTGTTAAATGACCAATGATGAATAACTCCCAATACCTTCTGCCAGGCTTAAACGGTAATATGCCTCATTTTACTGCAGCAAATGAGGCTCCTCCTCCCATCAGTCATGGTCCATTCCAATCAGCGGGGTGCCAATAAGCCAGAGGCTAATGAAAAGGGCCACAGACAAAAGGGAAACAATAGAGCAGGCCCAGACCCAACCCTGGCACCCTGAGCCCAATTTCTTAAACACTGCAGTGCACATTTCAGTTAATCTTTATTATGCTAATGTTATTGAGTGTAAGGAACAAAGAAACATTTCATGAATTACTTTTAAACGTCAACTTCCCTGAATTTTCTTTTCTTTTGTTAGAGCTCACTGACCATTTAACTATCCATATTAAAACACACACACACACACACACACCACACACACACACACACACACCACACCCCCTAGCTCTGAAGTAGAAATCAAAACATAAATTATCACAAAGAAGCCTGATATAATCAACAAAGTTAAACAGTCCTTCTGTTTGATCTCCTCTAAATTAAAGACCAAGTGTTTTGATATGGTATTAGGCACTGAAATAAACCAGATGTTTCTTCCTCTATATAACTCTCCATGGGCACAATCTTAAAGGGTTATTGTCTGGCAAACGTTCAGGGAAACACATTAGAAATGGCACGAATACCCAGATTTGCCTTTCCTTCTATCTACCCTACTTCATTATCTAAACTAATGCATAATCCACAGGGCTTTGGGAACTTTGTGTAAATACTTTCATGTACAATTCTCTTTCTTGCTATCCTGAGATTAAGACCACAATCATCCAGGCTTAAACCTAAAATAAAGGAACCTTTGCGAATGTATTATCTGGACTTACATGTTTAATCACACACCATTCGGTGTGCTCTTTAATACCTAAACCGAAGAACAAAGGTAGCGCCCTCTGATGTTTCACACAGGAAAGACCTTCTAAAAGAACAGTGCACCAGGGAGAACTTCCAGTCATAAGAGCAATGATACTTCGCCACCCAAAACAAGAGGCTATATTAAAAATGCCTCATTCTAAAAGAACTTAAAATTTCATCTGAAACAATGTCCTGGTGACGATTTCCAGAGACCTAAATACCTACCACAGAGGGCTGATGGGCATGTCAGATTCTCAAGGGGGATCCTCATTAAGTCCCTTCTCCTTATCTCTTCTCATCCTCCCTGTGCCTAAACAATGCAATGTTTGTGTTTTTCCGTACATTTTCAGAACTAAATTAAATGTATGGAAAGTGAATGTGAGTCGGTGATGGGAGTTTGAGAAAGAATGTATCTGGGGGAGGGGGCAGCAGATGGACTGAAGGAAGGGATTTGAAGTGTGCAGACTACAGCATGCAGTGATGGAGCAGATGGAATGCATCACCGTCAGCTATGACAGACATGATTTATGGAACGACCTGGCTGCTCCTGCCTAGTAACAACATAGGATGACAGAGCTGTTTCTATGACAACCAAAGCCCACCCACTAACGAGATTAAACATTTTTTCCCTGGCTTCCACTCACAATGAATTCGGATTTTCTTTTCCAAACATGCCAACCTGGTTTGGCTAGCATACTCGTTATATGGGGAAATATTCCAGGGAAGGACAGCTGAAAATGAGCCTGCAGGGCCTCTGAGAACACCACAAACTCTTGTTTGCTTATATGTCAAGGTTCCTTTACAAAAGGTTTCCTCAAATGAAATACAGTACATGAAAGGCCCTTACTAGGGAAGCCCCCACAAATGGGGGCTAAAAAAATGCCCAGTTTCCAATGTTCAGATAGTCTTTTTCTTCCTGAATGTGAGATATTTGTTCCTGGAATCCTTAGAACCAACACAAGGAATATGGCAAGCCAATCAAATACGTGGGAGCCACAATGATTTAATAGCATTGGATCGTTTTCTGGCTAAGATGGTAGGTTTTTCTACCAAGAGGGCTGGTAACTCCACGTAAAGTAGAGCAATCCCTTGAAATCTTCGCGACACTGGAAACAAGTCACCGAGCACGGAGGGATCTTTCTGGCAGCAGAGCAGTTGGCTACAGGCACAGAGTTTGGGGCGAGTCCGACTGCAGTTCTAATATAGACGGCTTTCCCCTGATTGGCTTTGTGATCCCAAGGGCAAGCTACTTAATCTTTCTGAGTTCGAGTTACTTAACCTTTTAAACCCTAGTTCCTCATCTGTGATGTGGGGATAATAAAGCCAACTTCACAAGGTTTCTGGAGGATTAAGTGGAACGGGGCACGTCAGTGCTTAGTATAGTGCCTACCACACATAGCCTCCGAATCATCGCGGCTACCCTGGGCTTTGTGATGTTCACCAGCTTTACTGTGATGTGACCTGAGAGTGCATTCAACGTGTACTGAACTCCGCCTTGTGTTGTGTCCTATAATGTGGCGGATGAATCTGACTTGGTTTCATTTCTTGAGGAACTTGCATTTACTGAAAAGGTTTGTTTACTGAAGTAATATCCTAAGAGATTTATCTCCTTAAATCTGCAACAGTTGTTTCCTATGATCCACACTTTAAAGTGCTATTCCCCCAGAAAGGCAACAAAGGTTGACAGAGTTAGTTGTAATTCACAGAAAATGTAAGGCAACTTCATGGGTATTCCACTCCAAGAGGCACGGTTACTCAGAAGGAAAAAGCAAACAAAATCAAAGCCTACGGAAAGACGTCCAAAAACACAAAGCAGAAGTCTCTAAAGAAAGAGATTTCAACTCTATGCATTGCCGATCACTGGTCTTGCTTTGGGTTTTGACATTTTGAAAAGGGATCTCAGTTGTAATGTTCTAATAATCAAATATCAAAAATGACAAGAAACTTGGTGTCCCTTGAATAAATCAGCTGCAGTTGACTGTGCAATACAGTCCTTCTATGAAAATTCCTTAGAGAAACGACTGCTTTTAGAGTAGAATAACGCAGTTGTTTTCTGTGATTCCGTTTTATTGATCTTAACGGGCCACTACGTGGGGTCAGTCTAAGTCAGAAGTGACTCGACAGCATCCAACAATAAGGATAGCATGTATGTATTTATAGATGAGAAACCAACAAGTAGTGCCCAAATTGCCCCTCCTAGCATATACACCTGCTCCATCAAGTCAAAGGCAGGTGTTCAAATTGGAATCATCAGGGGAGTTCTCGCGGGATGGGGTTGGAAGGTGTTCTCATTTATTATTTCAAGGGCATGTGTCAACATAAAATAAGAAAAAAAAAGAATCATTCTCAACATGTAACAAACTTGAGTTTCTTATAACTAGACTCTTTAACGCAGACCGACACACCATCCACAGAAGGTAATTTCTGCCTTCGGTGCTGCACAGTTCATTCAGCAGGACATGCAAAACTACTCACAGATGCCAAAGCCTTTCCAAGTGCATCCCCTGTCTGTGAACTCCCAGCGGCATTCCCTCTGGTTCCTGGATATTTCAAGAAGGGAAACAAACAAGAATGTAAGCAAAGAGACAGGCTTTTTAAGGCAATGTATGTAATCTTAAGAGTGTTTTCTATCATAAAGTCACATCTCTCACAATACACCAGTAAATACGCTGAAGCTGTACTTCGTAAGGTAAAGATGGATTCTGTTACCAGCTTCTACCCAAAGAATCCCAAAGTTTCTTTTTCCTTTCCTTCCCCCCCCCCCCCCCCAGTACTTACTACTAGAAAATATCCTGGAAGCCATGAGAGTCATTGAAAAATCTAAAAACTGGACTTTAGGGAGTTTTGCCAACCCTAGAAAAGCTCACCTAGAATGCTCTCTGAGCCGTTGATGGGAGGAGTGTGCGAAGCAGCAACGTAAGGTGAACTGCTGGTACTGCCGCGATGGAAGCTGGACATTGGTGGAAGACTCGTATTTAGGTCTGTTGGTGAAACTGAGTGTGGAGGATAACTCTAGAGAGGGAGGAAAGGGATATCATCCATTACATACATTTTCTCAATAATATGCATACACAACTGTACAACTGCTACAATAAGTGAAAAACATTGTAGGATAGCATGATTGTTGTCATTTACTTTTTAAAAAGGCATGCTAAATGCAGAAGCGTTCGAGTAGTCTAACTTCAGCAAGTCTTGGCTGAAATCCAAAAAGAAACACAAGTGTGAACAAAGCACTGCTGTGCCCCGCGCTACAGGTGATGGCTTACCAAGCGGTCATGTGAATGGAGGCTGCCATAACTACTGGACTGAGACATGTGGGAAGTGGAGGTCCCCAGAATTCCACCAAAACCAGGCTGGCTCATCCCATTTGATGAACTCCAAAGGTCAGAAGAATTGTGGGTCCCATCTGAGACAAAATGAGAAGTGCAAATTTTCCCTAGGTAAGATTTATTCAGTTTGAATGAAGTTATGAAAACTTAAGAGAGTGTCCTCTAGATACCTTCTCTGTCCTTTACGAGCCTATTTCTCTATCCACTTTTTCCTGCCTCTGAACTGAATAAATATTTAAATAGAAGTAAAGCTTTATAGCTGTTTAAAAAAATCCCAATGAGTATATAAGTCATTAAAATCTTTGGCAGGTCTATATTCATATCAAGAGGGATAAGAAAAAAAATCCAAATTTGGAGATAAGTTGGATTTAATTTTTGATTAAATGGAATATTCAGAAATAGAGGGGGAAAGTTCTTAGTCCAACACAGACAATTTATATTATATAAGACCTTTTGAAAAGACTTAGCAAAAAGAAGTTTCTCCAGTAGCAAAACTAAGTAATTGACTGTATCATAAGCTGCTCTTAATGAAATGAGTCAACAATGTTTTAATCCACCAATACAGAGTCAAGAAGGTCTATATGTATGGCAGTTTACCGCTTCCACAGGTTACGTTTTCCACAGTCCCAAACCACAGGAGACCAAATAAAAATGATCCCTTAGACACCAATTTACCAGCAAACACGTTCCCTCTCTCGTTGTTAGTGGCCACTGAGTTGATTCTGACTCAGAGAGGCCCCATGTCTGCAGAGCAGAACTGTTTCACAGAGTTTGTGAAGCTCTGACCTCCAGAAGCAGATCACCAGACCTTTCTTTCACAGTGCCCAAATATGGGTTCATATCGGCACTATTCAGCCAGTAGCTGACGGCTTTAACAGTCTGCACTACTCAAGTCTTATAATCTTCTATGGTACTTAAGGCTTACAAGGGTATTTCTAGGTATGACATGATTCTGTAATTTAAGTAAGAAACTCCACACTCCCACCCACAAAAAAAAAAAAAAAAAAGAAAGAAAGAAAAGAAAATATTGAACCCACTGCCATGGAGTGAACTGACTCATATGGGGCTCTCAAGGCTGTAAGTTTTTATGGGAGCAGAGTTCCAACTTTCTCCCTTGGAGCATGAAGTTAGCATTTCAACAACTTACTCCACAGCTGAAATGTGGAAAAGCAGTTCTATATATTTTCCGAAAAACTGTTTTTAGTTCAGCTAAGAACACCTAAACAAACAAGAACTGAATTCCTATACAGACATTCCTTCTCCTCGTAACAAGACATTTGCTAACTTACAACTGACAATTGCCGTTGAATTTGACCACTATCTAGCCCGAGTACGTACCTTGCATAAAGAAAGTGCTAGCAAACATACTGCTTGGTGGCTTGGGAGATGGATAACTAGGTGATTCACGGTTGAAATCATCTGAATTTGGGGATGGTGCATAAACCTTAAAGTTAAACAACAATATCATTAAAATGTAAATGAGTATCATAGTATTATGTAAAATTTCCACATTCACAAAGCACTAAACTATTTGGTCTGCTCCAAATTCAAATAGCAATGCCTAAACCCACATAAATAATGGCTAACTTTGTTTTTTACTTTCATGCTTATTTTTAGATTACTAAAGAAAAATACTATTTTATATTCCTATAACGCATTCTGTTGTGACAGTTATGATGGATGGATAAAGTTATAACTGCTGTCTTTGCTTACAGAACACAAATATCCTATTGGTTCTTAATTCAAAATCTGATTAAGAGAAGAAACCAAAAACATCCTTTGGCAAATGGTAACATTTAAGTTCATAAAATTGGTTCTTTTACTGTTAAAACACTTACCAAAGAAAATAAAATTACATTAGATTCAATCTTACATTCCTGTATTACTGCTAAAGGCATAACCCTTGCTGTCGAGAAACTTCCTCAAGTTGGCAGGTTAGTAAATAGACCTAAACCAAGGAGTTTTAATTCTTTAGTTTCAAGAAGATCTCAATTTTGGCAGGGTTTTCTGAAAAATCTCATTTAATTCCTTAGAGCAATATTGATTTCCTTTGGTAAGCTTGGGCTTCAGATAAACAAAGTATCACCATTTGCACTGATAAATGGTCAACGTTTCCATTCTTTTGAAAAACTAAAAAAATAATGTTCATGATCAAACCATTGTCAGCAAAACTACTGAAAAGCAGAAAAACAAACAAACAAAATTTAAGATAATGTATGATCAGTAAGTATAAGCTAGGAGTGTCAGGGTAGTCTTCACTGAACAGAAAAATGCTCTGCTGTTAGCAGCATGTAAAACAAATATCTTCACTTGTTTCAGTTTGCTAAGGACAGATCCAATACATTTCACTGGAATTAGGGAAATCTGAAGTGAAAAAAAAATGCAACTGACATATTAAAATATGAGTACATGAGGAACATACACGGGAGTTTCATAAAGTGGATAGAAACAGTCCATTATCTTTCAATTCCATGCTTCTATGAACTCTCTGAAGTCCTTTTGTATATCTGTCTGTAAAGGCACTGAAAAATTCTGAATAACACACATGAAAATTAAGTAATTTAAACTTCTGAAAATAGAGCTGGGGAGGAACACTTTATTTTTTTATCCTTCTAATAGTTGGGCATTTTTATCCAGGGTATACATTTCTATACACTTTAAAAAGGGGAAACTCGGGAAAGTACACAAAAAATTAAAATGGGAGCTAATTATTTATTTTGGCCAATTATTTATTTACACAAACTATAAAATGTATTAATTTATTCTTTCCCTCAAGCACTAAAAGAGCCTCTGGTAATTTACCTAGTATTCTTGAAATTCCATTTCCGTTTGTAAAAGATGATTTGTAAACTGGTAATAAATGGTACTTGGGTTCGGAAGTGAATGGGAAAATGAGTCTATGATGGGAGTGAGGGGTGGGACTGGGGGAGCTACAAAAAGTTCATGGAAATCTGGAATCGAAAGCTAATGGCACTTCCCCTCAAGCTTTGTGATGTCCCCTCACATATATAAAACGCTTCAGCATATTTTATAAAGTATCTTGAACAAAGGAAGCATACTGTAAATATTAGTGAACACCATCCTTGTACTAGCATTCGGGCTGGACCAATTATGCTGTTACCTATCAACCTCATTCAGTTCTCAACTTCTGTTTCTTAATGTTTTGTATGACTTGATTCTAATTATATATACTTATGCATACATTTCATCCTAAATATAAGGATTAACAAGTGCCTTAAAGAAAACAAAGTGCCTTTAAACTCTTCTTGCTTGTCTTGAGAATAGTAGACTCAGGTGTGTCTTTTGAAGACTTTAACTTTCAGGCACTATAGGTAAAACCACACACCTATGCTTGTCCTGTTGGCATTGTGGGTTAAGCACTTGGTTGCCAACTCTAAGCTCTGTGGTTTAAACCCACCAAGTAGGCGAAAGATGCGACTAGTTGCTTTCATAAAGATGTACAGTCTCAGTAACCCCAAAGAGCAGTTTACTCTGTGCTACAAGATCAGTGCGCACAGGAATTGGCTCAGTGGGCAGTGGGCATAGTCCCTGAGAAATCTTAGATCCCTAAGAGTTATTCAGAGAGATCCTTGATCAGGTAAGTTCATTATATACCGGAAAATATTTTTCTAGTTTACAGCACTTTCACAAAGGTAGTGTTAGAATAAAATAATCGATATAAACAAATGTTTTTGGAATGTGCTATATAGATGAAAGTTTTCAGGAAAAGAACTTCGTAGTTTTTTCTTTTTTAATCCAGTTTCCGCTTCTAAACAAGCCACAGCTAGATACTCTCTACACTTTTTCCTTTGCACCAAACAAAGTTGAAACCACAATGAAGCAGAGCAATTCCAAAGACTAAACAAACAAACAAAACAAGAGCAAAATGTAAAGAACAACACCAGAACATATAATTTTTTATCATAAATCCCTATTAATCCCACGCACCATCACTGATTTCAAAGTATGTAATAGAAAATTCCCTAGCTCTATGCCGGTTATAGAGTGAAACAGTATGTCAATGTGCACACTTGATGATTTTATGAAGAAATTCCAGTTTTGATGTTTTAAGTTTCACACTTAATGTACACACACACACACACACACATACATAATTTGTCTAATTTTTTACAGGTTTTCAGTCTAACTTGTCTATTTACATTTCTCTATTCCTTATTACCATCCAATGTATCCCATACATGTTGCACTTACACATTTAAGAATTTTTAATGTTTGTGATAACAGGAGCAAGCTTGACTTTACTCACTTAAAATGGGTCGATGTTGACCAGATAAGGGTTCACTGACTGGTCTTACAGGAAGCTAGGACACACGGATGAACCCCACCAAGCAACGGAGAGTTGGGCTTGCTCATACAAACATTTTGAAGAAATGGCTCATTCCAGTGGTAAATTAGGTCTTCAGTGTGAGGCTTATAAATGGACTTACAAAAACAATTTGGCTTTTAGAGGCTTACTCTTATAAATGAACATGGTAAAGCCCCAAACGACTCTAAGTTTGTCTTTTATTTATTAACTAACCTAAGTTTAAAAAAATTATGCTAAAAATGCTTTGAGTACAGTTGTCTCGAAGAGGTCCATCTAACAACATTTCCACACGGGCCACATAACTCTAATTTTGGTATCTTAACCATGGCTTTTAGAAAACATAGATGCAGTGTTATGAACCAGCAGTTGTGCCAGTCTCGGTTTTTCAGATCAAAGAGTTCTTGCGGCAAAGAGCAACTGATGTGGTCTTACAGACTTTATTAACTCCAGATGTGGGGAAATAGTCAGCCAATTCTACAAAAAGAGCAAGTCTCTCTTAGTTACAATCAGTACTGCCCACAAAGTAGAACCAGACTGCTTATGTCATCTGATTACCTGCACACAGGCCAGTTTCCCCCTTAGTTAATGATCTAATCATACATTTAAATCTCAAGCATGATTTTGTATCACAACAAACTATCTAAAAATCGAAAGGGATATGCAATGGTTTCAAGACGATTAAAATGTACCAGGACTCAAACTATTTTAAAGGGAAATAGCAAAAGGTACAATTAAGTAACTTAAGATGTCCTATAACAACATGGGACTTAGTCATTTTAGGATTCTCGCCTCCATTTCATGATGTCAGGCTCACAGCAGCTAAAACAGGGCGATCTTGCTACTTTTCCACGCACTGTTATTCTCCTGCCTCCACCCACCCTACAAGCCACCCCACCCCCCTACCCCGGAAGCGTCGACTTATTCCAACTTAAAGATTATAATGGAAAAATTTAACAGATACCTCCCTTTTACTAAGTTTATGTTGAAAAGAACAAGCCCATATCTCAAATGTCCTCATTCTGCCCACCCCAAATTTAGTTCTTAAAGAGGGGTAGGGTATTTCATGAAGGAATATTTGCAATTACTGTATATACTTGAATATAAGCCGACCCAAGTATAAGCCGAGGTACCTAATTATTACCTGGGAAACCAGAAATACCGGCTGACTCGAGTATAAGCCTAGGGTGGAAAATTCAGAAGCTACTGGTGAGTTTCAATAATGAAAATAAAATTACTAAAAATTGAGACATCAGTGGGGCAATGTAAATATTTATTTTAAATTAAAAAAAAATAAAAGGACAAGTCATTTAACATTAGTAAACCAGCCCAGTAAGTGGGAAATAGGTTCAGCAAAAACAATAAGGTATCAACAATGATACCTTAAGAGTGCTATTCCCTGAGCTCAATCAGCAACCAAACTAAAATGTAAAGAGCTAAAATCCTTCAAAACTGGATTCCTCATCATCATCCGTATCCCAATGCAGAGCTTCAGCTGGTGTGAGGTCATCATAGACGCTGTCCTCGCTGGGGCACCACTGACCCATGTATAAGCCGAACCTCAGATTTTCAGCACATTTTTGTGCTTATACACAAGTACATATGGTAAGTCTTTACAGTGATCACATAATTATCCCCTGCAATGTGTTAGTGCATACAACCAATGGAGTCAAATTGGCAAAGACAAATCTCCCCTTTCCTGCTTGGATGGTTTGGTTCTGTCATGTGGATAAACTCCAACTTTGGGGCAGAGCACGCTCTGTTTTAACTCTAGAGGCAGGAGCCAGATGCATGTCTCACTCCTGACTCCATGCACCCTTCTCCTGTCTGTCGTTAGTATGGGAACATCCCTGCGGGCGAGGAAACATGATGCTTTTATGATTGTCACTGAGAAAAGCAGCAAAGTGATAGAGCTAGAGAACAGTGTCATTTTCCTTGTGCTTTTAAAAATAGATTCCTGTCTGTGTGGTGGCCAATATTTTTAAATTTTCCAAATGGTGAAGCAAGGAATTGGGAGATTGCTTTCACATCTGAGAACAGCTATATATACAAATTAAGACATCCACCCACAGAGGAGGGGGGCTCGGCTCAGGGCTGTCCAGAGGAGCCCTGAGGTGCAAACGGGCTGCCCCGACTGCACAGCACTGTGGGGCCGCCTTAACCACACGTGACTGCTGAACACTTGAAATGAGGCGGTGTGGCTGGGGGCATTAAATGGCCATACGTGTCCGGTGGTGACTGTCCTGAACAAAGTGGGCTTAGATCACTGTCCCTTACCCAGAAGTTTAAAATTACACAAACTACTTGAAAAGAATGGCTTGGAGATTCTAAGAAAACAAAAGTCAACCTAAGTGTTTATGTGATTTGGAAAACACCTTCACATAATTTGAAAATGAGGGAAGAAAAAAGGGAGAATCTGAAATTCACTTTTAAAAACACATTCTGACGTAAAACTCATAAACAAAATGCCATTATGTTTGGACTTTTCTGTCAGGCTAGTTTGAGCAGCAGCTCTCTTCGCATTCCAGTGTTCAGTAAGAATCAGTGCTGTAAAACATGCTGGCAAGGACCGACAATACGGGAAGGGCTACACTACTCACAGGCCCATGCTCAGTATCTTCAGCACAAACTGTAGAATAACAAGACCATCTTACCTGACTGGCCAGAGCAGTTTTAAAATTAAAATAGTCTATCAGAAATAGTCACTTGGTTTATCTGATGTTTTATACCATTATATTTGGTATTATACAACATCTTTTAAAACTAAAACTAATAGGACCCAGTTGAGTACCCAAAACAAAGTAGAAGGGGAAAAAGTACAGACCGCTTGGGGATAGGAGGGGCCTTGGGCCTGTAATTTTAAAAATATGCACACTTAAGGGCCAGCATGAAAAAAAAAAGAAATACTAGGTAATTGCTGAGATAATTTAATTTGTGTGTGTTTAAATGATTACTGACTAACCCTGAGTTCTGCATACAGTAAAGATTTTTTCAACATCTAAGACTAAACAATTGATAGAATGGGTAAATATTGCCATACTTTCAGCATCTTAATATTACACAGAATTCAACTGTGTTAAACCGATAGTTTTAACAGTAATTCCATGCCTTAAAGGGAACATATTTAAGACAGTTCTAGTATGGAAGTACCACAAAACTCAAAAGCACAAGTCATCATAAGATATAAACCATCCGAAGTTCCAGAACTGTGACTCAGGGACATTCAAGCCATCTCTCTGGAAAGTCTCTTCACAATTGGACTTTCTGTAAAGGTTTAAATAGATGTTTATATTTTGCGATCATTTCCTAAATAAAAGAACTACTATCTATTCCCAAGAATTCCCAGATACAGGTTTGGGGTAAAATAAGGTCAACATTTTCCCCTAGCAACGGTTGGAAAAAGGAATTCTATCTAGTTTTAGGTACCAAGCCTTTTGCATGTGTGCAAACATAGTTGGATAGTATTCTTTTAAAACAATCATTTCTTTGGGCTTTTGGCGAAAGTTCACATGTACTCACTTCTCAGCTACCTCCATTTTTTAGGAACTAGATCCAGCAATACTTTCTTTAGCACTTTGACAAACTAGTGGAAAGAGACAGTTTCTCTCTAAAAAATAAAGTTAAGCAGACATGGAAAAGGATACGGAGTTGCTGTTGTTCTGGGAGGGTGATACATAGTTTAATTCCTTGGGATTTGTACTCACTTGAATCAAGAAATAGAAACTTTTTAGGCCCTCCCACACTACAGAACCCCAGCAGACATCAATCAAGTTCCATCCAGACTTGGGGTGACCCTAATGTGTGTCAGAGTAGAACTGTGCTCCACAGGGTTTTTCCAATGGCTGATTTTCATTAGACTTTTCTTCCTACGTGTCTCGGGGTGGACTGGACTCATTAAACTTTTGGTTAGCAGCCAAGTGTGTCTGTAATTTGCAATAGGCAGGGGCCCCTTCATACACTACAATCTCATATATTTTTGGTAAAGATAATAGACTAATACTGCCATCCTTGTCATTGAATGTTTCCAGCCTTTTATTCTCAGAGAATAAATGACATCATCTTTCCTTTATTGTAAAACTGCTAAATTTAACTCTCCTGGGTCCACAGTTAGCCTGGAAACTCAAATTAATTCAATTGCACTTTCCTTTGTCATATCAACTAGTAATAAACCCCCAGCAGAAAATTAATACAACTCTATGTACTCTTGTAGTAGAGTCTGTGTTTTTACTAACAGAAAATATCTTTTTTTTTTTTTTTGGGGGGGGACGGGACAAAAAACCCAAGTCTCAGAAGTTTCCACAATGCAATTTTAGTTACTTGCTGCTCTAGTTCTTAAGGGAAAACAAATCACAGGGCAGGCAGGTTCCCAAACCATGTTTAAACAACTCAGCACGAGTTCAAAGGAAGAGCAGAACTGTTATTCTAATTTGTCTACTTTAAACTATAGCTAGGATAGTTTTAAATACTCAATCTTAAACATAACAAATATTTACTTGAGAGATCGCACAACTGAGGGGTCTATACAGCTGTTTGTGTGATTTTATGCATAAGACCCATTTTATTTGTAAGAATGACCTAGTGTTTTTCCCTGTTACACTTTCTTTCCTACAGAGCGCACGTCTTTATATAAATGGTGACTGAAAGCTCTTTGCTATGGTTACCCGTTTACTTGTTCCTGGAGAAAACTTACTCTAGGGAGATAGACCTGGGTTCAAATTCTGACACCAGCACGGGAGGGGTGCTTGAGCAACCTACACAACTTCCCTGGACCCTATCTTAGGTGTAAGACAAGGTTGTCTAACCAGCAGGGTACTGAGAGAATGAAATGAGACGAACCTATTTAAAGTGCCATTCCTGGCACACAGCAGTCTTCCCCATCATGTTCATTCCTGTTTCTGGTTTCCCTGATTCCATAAGAAGCCCCAAATTCACAGTTAGTTTCTAGCTTGAGTTTGAAATCTTTGGTTTCTATATTGTCTCCAAAACCTGAAAGAAGCCTCAAGAAAAGCCAGAGCATCGTGCCTGCTTGTTGCAATTTATACCTGAAATGCTTTGTGGCATCTTCAGGTGAAGGCCTTGAAAATGGGAGGAAAAGCTGAAAGCACAGAACCCTCAGAATGAAAAAACACAGGAACCTTTACCTTCTGCTTAAAGGAGCCAATTCATACGAGTGAGAAGGAACGCAGGCTCAGAAACAAAACTTTCTTTCTTAAAAAAAAAAAAGTTTAAATAGTATTCAAAGTTGTTTTAGGGTCCCTACGTGCTACGACACAACTAGAACATAATGGGGATGATGAACAAAACCTCTACCTGATAGTGGGAGATGCAGGTGTAACACATCCTGAGCTTTCCTTTTCCGTGCACACATGCCTAGGCCTGTGCTACTGCCAACAGCACAGCTGGTCACAGTACCTCAGGTAAGGAATGTGGAAAGGATCTTCTCTAATTTCTCTTTCCCCAGAGTCTGGTCATTCTTCCGATTCAAAACCACCAACATATTAAGTATATGGAATCAACTAGAAAATGGAAAGGAAAAAGCGAGCCCAAGGGGTAAGGCAGCATCCTGTGTGAGACGCGGACTGCCCTGTCAAACACCCACAAAGGGGGCTACACACAAAATCAATGCAAGGTTACTAGCATTTCTGATGTGGGCTTGTATTACCATCTTAAAATAACACGTCAAAATGGGATTGAGCAGCGAGCGTACATTCGACCTGTTTGTTCACTTTGGTAACTACACAAAAATACCACAACTCAAGTGAGGAAGTATATTTCACTTACAGTCCTAAAACACTAAAAGAGGATAGATACAAGCATTTGGAACGTCATTGCTACTTCTCCACATGTTCTAGGATGAAGTGTAAAGCTTGCACATTGTTTATGCGCTCTGACTACAATGCTGCATGGCCACTGAAGAGTTATATATAGAGCACAATAATTAAAAACCTACAGGTAAGTGAAAAAATAATAAAACGATGCTAAGGCCAGGGCCCAAGATTCTGGACACTGAGATAATGTCACCTCCTTATGTATTTTTTAAGAACATAAAAATCAACTTTGACCTATATCAAGCACAGGCTATCAATTTTCAGGCACACTCTATACCACAACAGTTACGCCCGCTACCATAAGCCTGGAAGTACTTCATGTGATCAAAGCACCTACCCCCGCCCCCGCCCCGCGGGTGTGGAACAAAGAAGAATGTTGTAATAGAGTGATCTATGCCGGCACAAAATACAATTTAAACTCAATTTGAGTTACAGTGTCTCTTCTTCAAGGGTCTTTTATAATTCATTTTTCTGAATCCTACCTGCGTACACACACACGCACACATACACACGTGTACACAGGATCACCTATTATCTTATCTTCAAACACTCTTTTACTTATAGACGGAAAGGACAAATGTTTCACATTTGAAAGACAGCTGGCAAGAAATTAGTAGAAAATGAATAATTTACTCATGTTAACCACGGACATCCACCACTCTTGTTCTCTCTCAAAGCTCTCTGATCATGCAAGCAACTCAATTCATATTTTTAACGAGTTGAAGGTTATTTTGGAATGATTATCACCATTAAGAAAACTTACGCAAAAGTTTACAACCAAAGAGGCCTCATCAAACAAAGCAGGATGAAAGTTTGTACTCATCCTCAGTCACCCCAGTTAGAGCCAGAGGCCACTTTAAAATGTGCTCAAGTGGTAAATAGGAAGGGGCGACAGCTGATTTTTAATTTACTTTAGAAGAATGTAATTAAATTTTCTTTGTAATAAAAAGCATTAATATTGAAAATGTCCCTACCTCCAGCCAAAAACCAGGGGTGGGGGAAAGAGATGGAAATTACCATAACCTTATTAAGCCACTTAATGGAGGAAAAAAAATTGGAGGGGGCGAGGCTGTGGAGGAAAACACAAAATACCTGACATTAACCCAAGGCCATGTAACATTTTGAATAATGCTTATCATATATCTTACAAAGATAACTCTTACCAAATATTCCAGAGAAGTTAACTCTTTTGGAATACCTACATTCAGAGTTTTTGCAGAAATATACATTACTAGATAATCAACGAAAACAAATAGAAAATTATGATTGAAAAACACCTAACCATTTGTTGTAAATCGACCAGGAATAATTTTTTTGGCAAATATATAAATACATTTTTTGGAAAAAAGTGATTTATGTTATGAATCTGTACAGGGTCAAAATTCTACTTTGATTGGAAACAGATGGTATCCCAGCAAAGTCAGGCTCTCGACCAGAAACTCCAAACAGGAAATACGGCCCTTACTAGCTGACTGCTTCTCTAATCATTCCCAGAGATTCATACTTGTTATTTTTATAAATATCCGATATGACTTTCATCTTTTCTTTCCTTCTACAAAGCCTCAAACAATCCTTACTACATGTGTGTATATTTCCTGTAGATTATTTATTAGAAACAATATGAAAATAAATACACTTAATTTCACTGTTCGAAAAGCTTAAATTCGAGCTTATTTTTGTACTATTTTCAAAAATGAAACAAATGCCGCCAGAAAACTAATAAATAACAAACTATATTAAAGCCACAACTTTACTGGCACTAGTTTGTAATACATATGTATAGATATGTATAATTACAATCTAAATGGGTTGCCATAAAGAATAAAACAAACTTCCCCAGATTTTAGTAAAAAGCAATTAACCTATACAGCTTTCTGTTAAACAGTCCTGTTAGAAGCTATATGAACAAAGAAAAAAAGCTTACCGTTTTCCCATTGTAGTAATACATCAAAGAATTGCTACCCATTCCAGGGACAGGATAAGCACAATACATGTTGGTTTTGAAAATGCTAGTTTGCAGTTAATGCACACAGCTTCTCTCTCAGACATACATCCACGCAACCAGAGAGTAAGTCTTCAACAGAACTACGCTTCCACACATGGATCTACTCAAAGGAACTTATGCAAAATAGGACTGAACCAATTCACAGAGCACAGAGGGAGGGTTTAAGCTGTAAGTAACCTCTTTCCATTTCTATCCAGTCCTTGTACTGGTGGAGGATACCAATAAGACAGACTTTGGGGTAGTATAAAAAATACAAGTCATCTAACAAATGCTAAATAAAGAAAAGAGCTATGCCCTGGAAATAACTATCCCAAGAAATTATTAATTTTGCATAGATAGAGGGAGAGGGTGAAACTAGGAGAGAAGAGATGGAGGGGAGCCAGAAAAGAGAGGGAGGGAGGTGAGAGAGGCAGAGATAGAGAAGAGATGAAAGAGGGAGAGAAAGGGGGCCAGGAAAGACAGGAAAAGAGGGAGGGGAGGAAAAAGACTGAGAGGGAGAGGGACCTAGGCTGACTACAGAGGAAGGCAAACTGACAGATCTCCTGTTAATCTGTTCTTAGTTTTAATTAAATTAGAGCACTGTGGCCATGGAAATCTAACTTGCTGCACCTCTAGCAACATTACCATCTGGCAGGATCTAATGTTGCTTCCAACTTTGATAAACACATGATCAAGCAATTGGGAATTGGAAACTTTGAATCATATGTAACCAGAAGGACCTAGACAGTTAAGCCTTGTACAAAGTCACTTCATGAGAAAGTGGATCCATCATGTAAGTACTATTAACTAGTTACAACAAATACACATATATAATTTATCAAAATAATTCTGAAAATGAAAGAAGTTTCATGGAAAAAGTTCAGAAAAAAACAAACTTACCCCCAATAAAAGTATTTTTTACAAAAACACACCAAACTTAAAAAACAAGTGATCTTTTAAAGTGATCTGTTTTTAAATGGCAAACACTTAATAATATTTTCAGTATTAAAATTCCTTGATGTCCTTATTCACTGCACAAAGAAAAAGTTTAAATGGGCTGCAACCTTTTAGAACATCTAATATATATTTAGCAATTCAGACATTAAATAGAAAACCAACCAACAAAAAAAAGTTTTGTTTTTCCTTATGTAAAGTAAGAAAGGCTGGTGAGCTGACAGAATGTGTACTCTAGCTGATAAACTAAGTTCAAGTTCTTAGAAGTTTTTCCTCCAAGTTCATTACTGCTCTTAAAGAAAACTATGTATTCATATTTTATGTTAATGGTTTTCCAATAAGGGAAAACTATAAGTACACATCTCTTAGATTTAAAAAATTCATTGTTCATATGTCCAAAAGTTTTATTGTCGGATATGCATGTTTTTCATAAACAAGGTTACTTATTTAAAATTTTTCCAATCTGTCTTTTGGTATACTAGTATACACTCTAACAAGTCATAAACAAACAAAAACAAACAAACAATCCAAACCCACACCAAGAATATATCAACTTTTCTCTCCTTTACTCCTATTAAGAACCTCCTTAACAAAACAAAAAGAAGAACCTCCTTGTACCATCTCTTCCTATACCTTGGATATTTTAACAAGAGGTATTCAGAAAAAAATAAGGGAACATTTTTCATTTTTAAGGCATCTTTCACTAAGCAGAAATCTTTTAAGAAATATTTTTAAAGGGACCTACCAAACAACAAAACCCACCCCAAACCAATCCATTCTTCTGAAACATATTGACCAAATTATAATCATAAAACCAAATCACACAGTTAGTCCAGCTAACTACACAATGTATCGGAACAACAATAAAATTTCCACACCCTCCAGATATAGAAAAGGCTAAGCAGCAGCTGCAAAAGAACATCACCATACAGGAGACTATTAAAATGCCAGTCTGCAGAGGGGTTTGTAACTGCCTCCCTCCTGAGAGACCACAAAGACCCATTTCAGTCCTTAAGAGAACTGTGTAAAAAGCTTTGATTTACAATTAACAACGCAATGCCTCGAAACCGGTCAGGTAAACTTTAGTCTTACATGGCCCTTCTCTACCGACAGAAAAGCTACTCTTAAAAAAAGAAAGAAAAAGCCAATCATTTAAATGACATTTTCTTTTTCTCTACTCTTAAAAAGAAACAAAAATACTATGACCAGAATATTTTGAGGAATGGGAGATAAACCACAAAACACTGACCATCTGACAGCAGTTTCTGCCTGAAAAATCCCGTTCCCACCCAAGAAAACTTTTTTACCCTACTGGTCATTAAAAACAACAACAACAACAACAAACTTTCACCTGGAATAGTTACACTGATTTCTCTGGTGCCTGACAGAAGAGAGAGGAACAGAGCACCTTGGTTAGTGCAGACCAGACCATGGTTATGAAAGCACGATATTTTAATACTTCGCTTTCAGTTCTGTCTTTAATAGGCAATTATGTGGTATATTTCAGGCAATAGTCATGCATTCAGGTGAAAAAGAAATGAAAACACCAAACAATAACATGTTTCCATTACTCTCAAATCAAGTTTATTAGAAGCCAAATAAGATTTGCTGTTAAATCTGAATGTGAAGGATAATATTATAAACAAAGCTGGGAAATTAAACACTTCCACAGCTACTTCTTGTCCTTTATCAAAAACATAGTATAAAATCCATTCATTTGTAAAGACTTCCACTTCCCACAAAAAATAAATAAAACCCACTACACTGTCTTGTAGATTATAGCTTAAATTACAGATGGATGTAGAAATTCAAAAGCAAAAATATATCACAAATACTAGTGATTATTAATGATGCTCATTATATCAATTCCTCAATCAAGTAAATGTGTTAATCTGAATACATGTTCCAAAACATTACTTGTATTCTGTGGTAAGTCTTCTAAGGTTATCACTTCAAAATACTGTGCTTTTGAAGTCTGCATTGCTTGAAAGAAACTACAATTGCTTGATCTAGATAGCCATTTGCTTTACCATAATTGCAAATTATATTCTATGATAGTCATTTTATTTCTTTGTTCAAAAGTATTTTTTAACAATAATAACAACAACAAAAAAACCCACACATCTAATTTAATCTATGCAACAGCTGCAACACAATATTATTCCTAAGGAGAATCGTATTACAGGGGAAAAATGCATTTAGATGGATCAAGTGCTGCTCTAGTCAATGCAGTTGTTTAATCTTTGCCTCACTGCCCACCCCCCCTTTCTTCCCAAGGACCATGTCAAGGGTTAATCCTGTGCCTCAGTCGGACAAAATGAGTCAGCTGGAGACAGGGCCAATTTCTAAAACCTGATTTCAGGCAGACGTGCAGTCTGCGCAGGAGCTCAGAGCTGTCATGCACTTTTTATCTGGTATTTTTTTTCTATCCACAGTTCTACACAATCACGTGCTGTTCTTAAGATCTGGCTAACTATTCACATTATATAGGCCAGGAAAATGAAAATCACTGAGTTTAATAAACAGTAAGTTGGACATTACTAGAAACACTGACACTGTGATCCATGAAAGTGTCCAAAAACACTGAGATCACGTTTGTTAGCAAACAGTTTAAGGATTATTTCATTCATTTTCAAATCTGCCTTTTTGCCCCTTCAGGTATTTCAGAATATGACTTCCATTGCCATTCCAGAGGTCAACAACCACAGACCCAAATTGGGCAAGAAACAGCTGCATTGTGCACTACGGCTTACCTAAGCAGTTTACTCTGTAACTGAAGAGAAGATGCTCTCAAACACACTAGCAGGTAAGGGCTATCTGGCAACCTCAGCTACAATTCCAGACTACTAGGTAAACATTCCCTCCTTCTTCTTCTGTTGATGGGAGACAGCTCTTCCTTGGAGCACTGCAGAATTACCAGGGATTACCCTGCAGCATTTTATCTGTTTCATTAGCTCAACTTTACCCTTGTCTTTGGGATCACTTTAACACCCCCATTTGTTTCCCGTTTAAGTATCCTAAAGAAAAATGCTTCAGGAAGTATTTTAAAATTCTAAAAAGTATTCCAGAGACAATTTTAACTTACTGGATTTGATTTAATTAATTAAGGTCAGCTAATAGTTAACCTTATTGTACATTTTTCTTCTAAAACAAACAGGCAATATTCCAGAGTCCCAAGCAGCCCAGAGATCTGGCTGGAAAAGTGAATCAAAAACCCCCTCCCAGACTTCTTCATGAAAAGTTCCAAAATTACTTCTAAGTCATCAATTCTTGGAAAACAGGCTTTAAGAGTGACAGAGGGAGCCAAACTTGGAAGTTCACATGAGGGTAATCCTGCAAATGAACTCTACATTTTCCGGAAGCGTCGTCCTTTTCCTAAAGGATGAAACTCAGTAAATGACTAATAAATTGTTTGGCAGTGAGGATAGATTAAAAATAATTTAAAAAGCATATTCAAAATAAAAGACGCCTCTCTGTCCCCAGTAGTTAGTTTGCAGAGGGGACCCATGGGTGAATACTGCCTCTAAAATGTTTTAGATAGCCTGGTCTGCCCAAATAACTGCAAACCAGACACCCAAATTCCAATATAATTGAAACGTTAGACTGCAGGTTTTTCTACTATATAATGATCTGCAAGTGCTCAGGAAGTTGATTTTCTGGTCTTTAAAAAAAATTATTTTATTGGGGGCTCTTACAGCTCTTATCACAATCCACACATCCATCCATTGTGTCAAGCACATTTGTTTCCATCAGCATTCTCAAAACATTTTCTTTCTACATGAGCCCTTGGTATCAGCTCCTCATTTTTTTAAATGTCCTCACGACAGAAAATTTCATTTATGCAGCTTGCCACACGAGTATAAAAATCCCACAGAATTAATGCCTACTTCTCAAAACAAATCCACTAGTATTCAACATTAACAGTGTTACTGGTATGGAACAGTGGGTCTTCTAATTCAACAACACTGTTCTCACCTTGCTGTTATCAATCCACCACTAAGTGGGCTTTCTCTGCTGCCTATCTACTGTATAGCGATCTTACCATTCACAGGCTTCATTGTATGATTTTTTACTCTAATGAATAAACATCTACAGGTTAACTGTTCCAATTATGCTCTAATTATGAACAACTAGATCTTTCTCAGACCAATAATCAGATTTATTAAAATTAGATGATATATAAGTGTGGTCTGATTACTGGCACACAGTTTATTTGGATATCGGCTGGAAATGAGAAGCATTTACACACACAAACATACGCTGCTAAAAGCAGGCTTAAAACACCTGCTATAGTTCACAAATCAAATCATCTGTCTCAAACACAGAAAACCTGATTT
The DNA here is from genome assembly GCF_050624435.1 of Tenrec ecaudatus. NCBI lineage: Eukaryota > Metazoa > Chordata > Mammalia > Afrosoricida > Tenrecidae > Tenrec > Tenrec ecaudatus. The sequence goes on along the minus strand of NC_134543.1, from coordinate 118,319,969 downwards.
CTTATTGTCTCTTTACAAAACACAGAAAACCTGATTTCTTACTGTCTCTTTACAAAAAACCCCAGCTAACATGAGTTTTGATAATGCTTAATGATTAAAGAAGAAACCTATCTGTATAACCAATGGGAATAAAATGAACTATATAAATTTGAAAAGAACACTTGTTTAATTCCCCTTTGACAACCATCTGACTATACTGAGGATGTCTAAACACTGCTGTATCTCCTGGAGAAGGCAAATAAATGTACTTCTGAGGTAAATAAATAATAGTCCTCTGACATCACTGCAAACGGGAGTGACAGATCATACAAAGCTTCGAACAATCATTAGACACTAATTCAAATGAGATAGAACTGTAATTACCAAGACTAAGTAAAACCTGAAGCAAACTGCATGTTTCTTTTGCTCACACACTGACTATGCCAAAGCAGGTTTCTTTAAAAAAATTAAAGGTGGGGAGGAGTGACAGGGGCTTGAAGATGTCCACCTAGCCTATTAACGCTTGCATCTCTTGGCTGTCCGGTTTCTCTCCTCCCATGAACTTCAGTTTGTCATTTCTCATTTGCCAACTGAAGTAACACGGTAAAGAGAATCATTAACTAGGTTGCAACGTGATCATTTTCCTGCAGATGGCTCTATAATCACAGGACTGCCTGCTGGTGTTGGAGCCCAGAGAAAAAACGACTAGGAAGAGGGACCCGGTACCCCGGCACGGTGAAGGGCGTCCAGTACCGGGCCGAGATTCTGTACTCCCCACCTCGTAGGCCACCAGAGCAACAGCAACAACCAGAAGGTGAGAAATTGTCATTCTAATAGCTTCTGTCGAAAGTAAATGTTTTAAAAATAATGTTCTCGAGGGGCTAACAACTCTTATAGTATCCCAGACACCGATTGTGTCAAGCACATTTGTACATGTTGCCATCATCATTTTCTGAGCATTCACTGTCCATTTGAGCCCTTGGGTCAACAGTGCTCTGGATCAAGTGAGGAGACACTGGCATCCCTTTCTTGCCTGTACGATTGTTTCCTTTTGAACTGGAAAGCCAGACTTCCTTTCACTCTTTGAAACATACCAGAAGCAAGAAAGCAGAAGTAACAGCTGTATTTTAGCCAGAGGCATTAAAAAAAAATCTGCAAGCTGAAGCTCTAAATTAAATGCTAAAAATTGAGGTATTTCTGACCCTCAATCTAGGTTTCTGTTTCAGAAAAACTCTTGCTAGTAGTAGTAATTTTTTTTTAGACCTTCCTATCTCTGAGTATTTAAACTTGTGGTTCCTGGTGGCTGTGAGTAACCAGATTATTAAGCCTGCCTCACATTTGCAGTAATCAAATAACAAAGAAAAAGTTCCCCATCACAATATTTCACTGGAGGAAATCATACAGACCCTGAATTTAGGAAAAGATCATCTTGAAAGAATGATTTCTTACAACTCTGGTGCCCACTCTCAACAGAATCCAACTCATAATTCATCTTGAAAATACATCTGAGGGGGGAAGCCAAATAAACAGGTGAGATGATGGTGTCAGTGGAATCTTCACAGGGAAAGGCAACGCGTTGTCCCAACAACAGGAACCCTTCAGCACAGTTTGGAAAATTGACACAAAATTTCATATTTTATCCTCCAATCATTTCCTTTAATTAGAAACTCGAAGTTCATAACTTACCAAGGATATTTCATTAACATTTTTTCCTGACATAAAACTTTAAAAGAAATTTGTTAAGACCAGTAAATTTGCTCTGTGTATCTCTACACCACATGTCTTAGAAGGGCAGGATTCTCCCACTGTTCCACAGGCAGCTCAGGCTCCGAATGGCTATGCGGTCTTTGGGTACCATCCAAAAGAGCACTGCAGTGGGAGTCAAGAGATGGGGACTGGGGTGCGGGCTGCATCTCTATAGGGAAACGAGAGCTTGGTGAATGTCAGGAATGTCCCTGAGCCTACATTTCCATTTCTGAAAAGTGAAGTTATTAAACTAGTTCAAAGATTTTCTTACTGCCTTCTACTAATACAACATCTTATTAGCTACTCTACCCCCTAATTCTGATTGCCTATTGATGTGAACATATTTTGTCTATTAATCTTTATTTTTAACGAAGATATAACATTTTATTTTTATTTAATTGCCATTTGGAATATCTGATGAAAAGGAAAACGAAGTGTTGTCATAATTCATTGTAAGAATTCCAGTGAAAATGTTTGATATTTTAGATAGCAGGGGTAGTTTTATTTTAGTAAACGAAATAATTTGTTAGGTCTTATGAAAGATTAAATCATGCCAAATGACTATCTCAACCTTCCTAATGCCTTGCTTGACCCTTTCATACAGTTCCTCATGTTGTGGTGACCCCCCCTCCCCAACCATAAAATTATTTTCGTTGCTACTTCACAACTGTAATTTGCTATTGTTATGAACCAGGCGACTCCTGTGAAAGGGTCATTGGCCCCCAAAGGGGTCACGACCCACAGGTTGAGAACTTCTGCTGTAGACCCAAGCACATATTTACCCAGGGTTCATCATCATCCTAGTGTTTTTTTAAATTAAAAGATCATTTTACTGGGGGCTCTTGCAGCTCTTAGAACAATCCACGCATCAGTTGTATCAAGCACATTTGTACAGATGCTGCCATCTTTATTTTCTAAACATTTATTTTCTCATGAGCCCTTGGTATCAGCTCCTCTCCCATCCCCTCCCCGTGACCCCTTGATAAATTATTATTTTCCTACCTTACAGTGACGGTATTTTTATAATCATATCTAAAAGTGAAATAATCAAAAGCCCAGTTCCATATAAAAGGCAGATCTAAAACATGGTATGTAAAAACATAACGAAAACTTCTTAGTTCTAATCTAAGAATCCAAATATTTTTGTATTCTAATAACACTTATGCTGGCAAATGAAGTCTCTTAAATAAAGGGTTACTTATACACTTCCACTGCGTAGGACAGTTTTTACTCATAGCTGATATCTATTTTAAAGAGCTATATAATGTTTACAAAAAATGTAAAAACATAAAGAAATCAAACAGACTGACATCTTACCAATATATAAATAATTATTTTATACCTTTGTCATTTTTCAAATCACTCATGAATAATTTTGGTTTTTTAAGTATGTGCAATCTGATCTAGGGGCCAGGTACCTTATGTTTAATCATCATCTGGGACAATACAAGATTTCTGACCATGCCCGTAAAATCAATATGGCTTTGTTGAAATTTCAGTAAGCAGTGGATGGAGAATTAAGGAGTCAACAGGGAGCCTTTCTTAACTACCACCTGTCTGTCAGTGTGTTGCACTTTGGGGGCTGTGTGTTGCTGAGATACTGGAATTGACACCACTGGTGTTTCAAATACCAACGGGTCACCCATGGTGACCACGTTTCAGTGGAACTTTCATCCCAGCATCTCATTCACAGTCATGAAGTCAGTTCCAACTTAGAGTGAACCTATAACGCAGGGTATAATAGCCCCTGTTGGTTTCTGAGACTGTAACACTACGGGAATAGAAAGCCTCGTTTTTCTCCTGTGGGGTGGCTGGTGGTTTCAAATGACTGACCTTTCAGTTAACAGTCCAACGTGTAACCAAACCACTACAGCCACCAGGGCAGGAAAAATGCTGCTAAAACTAGGGAAAAAGCCTATCAGTCTACTTCTGAAAATTAACTGATGAAAAACCTCTGGATCACAACAGAATGTTGTTTGATATAATGCTGGCGGATGAGTATCCTTGGCTGGAAGGTACGCCAAGTAGGAAGCAGCCACAACAATAGCCTTAAGTCAGCACTGTTGCTCATGAATGGCACAGCATCAAGCACCCAAATGGTCCGCTGTGTAGCAAGCAGGCTGCCAGGAGTTGGAGCTGAGTCAGTGGCAGGTACCAACAACAATACTGTACACTTACTGACTCTAACAGAAGTGATTCCTGTGCTCCTCACTGGGGACCCACTAAATAAAGTCTATTGTAGTGGCAAAGAGCTGCTCATCTAAATCCAAATGACTGGTTTCTACTACTGAAAAATATCTTTGGTAATGCTGAAAAGGATTCTGGTAAGTTGCTTTCAAATCATGTCAAGTATTGTTAGTTTGTAAAATTACCAAAAATATATCTGAAAACTTGAGAAGTTTTCATATTTTCTTATCTATTTTGTAATATTATAGTAGTCATCATGAAAACTATGAAGGGAACTGTATAAGAACCATAAATATTCACTTAAATCTCTAGAGATTAATGTTAAATATAATTTCTAGTCATGGTAGGGGAAGATTATCTTAATTTTATGTTTAGGACAGAGAGACATGTCACACAAATCAATGGAATCTGTTTCACAATCATGAAATTGATTCCCAAGCTTCTAGGAAATGCTCTTAACTTGGGGTTCTATGACAAAGCTGGAATAAGACTAAAGATGGTGACTGGGCACAAGTATAAATTTAAGTGGAAAAAAAATTATAGTCAAGGTACCAAACAAATCGCGGTGCCAATGAGTTGATTTTGACTCATAGCAACCCTATACGGAGTTTCTGAAGACTGGAAACCCTGTAGCTGGTGAGATGAACCATAGACCCATGTGGGATAGCAGCCGAACACCTAACACATAGCACCACTAGGGCTTCAAATATCAAAGGAAGATCATTTAAGTATTTTACACCTAATTGTTTCATAAAAATAGTTGCTAATAAGTCTATTATTCATGGGCTACTTTTGATGTCATAAAATACCCTGACCTAATTATTATCTAAGGATATTTAATTCCTAAAAAGATGATGCCCAAACACTAACTTTTTATGAATAGGCTTCAAGAAGTTTGTACAATAATGGAATGAGAAGATAATGGATTTTCCCATGAGCTCTTTGATGTCCTTAGGCTATGACAAATCAAATTCCTAAAAAGTCTGTCAATAAAATAAACTGCATCCCAGTGGCCAGGGACTTAAAAGATAAGGGAACAAAGCTTATAAAATGATTTAATTTCAATTTTTGTTTCTCTTTCAAACTGCTCTTTTTCTTCCAATTTTATTTATTTGAGACTGCTTTTCACAGGAACAGTTACAGTTAGGCATTGTGTTCTCTAAGTCTAGCACTCTCATTGCCACTGCCATTGAGTTGAGTTAAATGCATACTCTACAGAGGGTTTCAGATGCTGTAAATAGTGACATGAACAGAGGGCCTCAATTGTTTCCTGAAGAGTGGCTGGCAGTTGTGAACCACTGATCTTGTGGTTAGCAGTCCAACATTTACCCAGCCACGCCATGGTGGCAAACTGGCCTGTGGGCCGAATGTGGCCCACCATTATGTTTTTGTATAAAGGTCTACTGCACAACCCGTTCCGTTCCATACAAAGTATTCTGGCTGTTTTCCCACTACAACAGCGAGCTGATAGTGGCAACAGAGACCAATTCGCCTAGAAAGCAGAATATATTCACTACACGGCCCTTTAGAGCACTGAGGAAGAGGAGAAATAGTATACATGTATTAAAAAAGAGACAAGAAAATTGCAGCAAATTCTCAAGAAAACAATTTATATAACCAAACTATTTTAAAAAACTCCTAAAATGTTGACATAGTGTAGACTGGGTTATATATATTAAAATAAATACAGAGAAAAAGACAAGGACTTTAATGGTCTACACTAAAACTTGTTTAAAATCTAGTCAATGAATATAAACATAAGGCGAGATTGGATGCCATCCAAGGGCTAACTATATTTTAAAAAATCAGTTTCGAGTTAAATCATGAACCTATCCAAGAATTAGATATTACATATGTATAAACAAATGGTTTCTCAAAGTAAAAAATATTACTAGCTAAGTAAAGGAAGTAAGCAATGATGACAAATTTCAAGTCAACAAATTACTTAGTTTTTCTCAACATCTCAATATCTTGGAATGAAATCCAGAGTCCCAAATATTCTCTGGGATAAAATCTGGAATTTCAAAATGTAGTTGTTCTTCTCCATACTTAAAAATGCTCAACAGTATTAGGTAAATAAACAAGCTCTTCTGATGATGTGGAACATCTCAAAGAATACTTCAACAATAGGCTAACACTCTAAAACCATTTAGAGAATTCAACCAAACATCTGTTGAAAAGCATCCATCGTACACATGTACATCAGGATCTCAGAGATATGAATGAGGAGCAGCTGGAGAGCTCAACAGACCTTCAACACTAGTTGCCTCTGAATGAAATTCAGCCACAACCTTCTTTAAAAATGAATGGGGAAGTCAGAAAATAGCAAACCTCCCTGTGGTTGTACAACAGTATCCGTGCAAACAATTGAATCCAGAGGGCTCACTTACTGGTGCCGTTCCTTCAGCTCTTTGACTTGGAATCAGATCAGAGACATTGCTGGCTCCTCACAAAAATGAGGATCTCTAAAGTTTGGATTAAAAGCCTATTATCTACCCTGATACAATTCTGACACTGTTCTGAACAGTGCTCACTGTCAGCACCAACAGTAGCTATTTCTTCTTATTAGCACATGAAGCAAATCTTTCAATTACCAAACCGAATATAACTTCGGAATGGATTCTAGAGCCATTCCCTTTATATACTAAGATTTTTCTGCTAGTCTGACCTGTAGGGTCAGAAGAATGAATCACCCACTTTGGAAATTTTGTATCTCCGCTGACTTCAAATGGAGACAGCTTACCAGCCAGAAATAAGAAACTCTTTAAGTATGTACAGTTGTTGTGTGCCCTTTATGCTTGTTTGCCAGGGAAGCTAAGCAAATACCTATCTTGATTCATGTTCAAGAATTGGAGTGTTCTGCTCAGAAGTGCAGCTGAAGCTAGTGTTGAGAAACACTAGAATTCTTGCTAGTCTTTTAAATGCCTCTGATAACGGTCTATTAACACTTTATTATCCCACTGACTCCCACGGGTCACTTCCTTTGAGTCTACTTCTCACCTTGCTGTTTCTCTAACAGTGCTAATCCTTGACCTCTCTCTATTCTAATGGCTTTATATCAGGCTCCCAAGTTACTCATTTCTACAATCCTCAGGAAGTTCTACTTGTCATCCTTTCTTCTATTCAAAATACCCAAATACCTCTCAGTTTGGCCATCTTCAGCATTTTTACTTTTTTAATTTAGTGCTCTTATTCTTTAAGAATACAACATGGTTATACATGGTCCCTAGTGATCTTTGTGGACTGAAAACATTTTAGGATGTCATTTCAAGTGATGTCCTTAATTATCAAACTTAACATTTTCACATTAATTTTTAAAATGTCACAATCCAAACAAAATTACATTTTTGGTAGAAAGGAAGGTATCAATTTCTGGAACTCTGTGACTATTGATTCATCTCAGAATCAGTACAGTGCCTTACTTATGGTGAAGGGAAGGGGAAGATGAATTCCACATTTCCGCCCCTTCATGAGGGGAGCCAGTGAAATATAAAATGGGAATGTAACTTAAAAAAAAGAAAAGAGAAAAAAACAAATTAATTTTTTGTTAACTGTGACTACTTCTATGTAAAAAACACACGTACTGGAAAACAGTCCAAGAACGGTGCATTTGATTAAGAAACAGATAAGTAACATACAAGCGGTCATCTAGCTGAGAAGCAACACAGCCCACATGGAAGAAGCACACTAGCCTGTGTGATCATGAGATGTTGATGGGATCAAGTATTGGGCACCAAAGAACAAAAAAATCATATTATTGTGAATGAGGAGGAGTGCAGAGTGGCGTGTAGCAACAATGAAACAAACAACTTTCCTCTAATTCTTAAATGCTTCCTCCCTACCATTGTCATGATCCCAATTCTACCTTACAAATCTGCTAGACCAGAGGATGTATACTGGTACATACATCATACTGGAAACACAGGGAATTCAGGACAGATGAACCCTTCAGCACCAGTGGTGAGAGTGGCGATACCAGGAGGATGGAGGAAAGGTTGGGTAGAAAGGGGGAACCGATTATAAGGATCTACATATAACCTCCTCCCTGGGGACAGACAACACAAAGGGAGACGTCAGACAGTGTCACATATGACAAAAAATAATAATTTATCAATTATCAAGGGTTCATGAGGGAGAGGGAAAAATCAGGAGCTGAAACCAATGGCTTAAGTGGAGAGCAAATGTTTTGAGAATGATGAGGGCAACAAATGTACAAATGTGCTTGACACAATGGATGTATGTATGGATTGTGATGAGTTGTATGAGCCCCCAATAAAATGATTTTTAAAAAAGAAACGTAACTGTGTCACCCACCTCTGTATGGGGCTGCAACTCCATTACATTCTCAATGAACAAGGCATGGCATTTGATGGCGAATTAGGAACTGATGTTCAAAAGATGTTTCAAAAGTTACTGAACAAGAACACAACACTGGGTCTTTGGGTCTAGGAAGGCATTCTGGAATTTGTCTCAACGTTTATTTTTCAGGAAAGACTTGCTATGATAAAATTTCTAAAGCGCCTGTTTCTGACTTCAGAATCCTACACCTTCTGCAACATAGAAAGAAAATGATCCATATCTGCAAATACTAACACCGTGCTAAGAAATAAGGAATTAAACCAGAAAAAAGAAATCTCCCTTCGAGATCCCATTCAAAAAATGAGAAAGGTGAAAATAAACTGCAGACTTATGATAGTCTGAAAAACAAAAATAATCAGAAGGAATTCTAGGAAGCAGAATTTGCTTTAAGGCATTTGCTCTACCTTTTTTGGAAATGGATGCTTTTCTGAACACTAGGATTTAAAATATACCAAGCTCTCTCTCTGCCATCAAGCTGATTCTGTCTCCTAGCAACCTTCGGACAGACTAGAACTGCCCCCTGTGAGTTTCTGAGACTGTTTAACTCTTGGTGGGAATAGAAAGCCTCCTCTTTCTCCCTCAGAGTGGTTGGTGGTTTTGAACTGCTCACCTGTGGTTAGAAGCCCAATCTGAACTACCAGGCCTCCTCTCTATGCCTCAGACACATATAGAAATGTAAAAGTCCAGCTAACTTATTTCTTCCCCTTTTATTGTTAACACTTGGCTTTTCTTATACTTTCAAATTTTATTTACTTTTCAGCAAAATTTGATACAAACAAATTGTTAAGTTTCTTTTAAATTTGGGGATGTCATGGCAAAAATGGGAAGAAATGAGGAATATATAGTTACTGATGATCTATTATATGATATGCCAGGTACATGGTAGGCACTTAATACCCTCATGACATCGTGAAGAAGGCACAATTATCTCCTTTAGTGAGCTGGAAACTTGAGGTCCACTTCTCTAAGCTTGAAAAATAAACAGATGCGATAAAGCCCATTATCCGCCTGATGAGAAGTCTGTGCTGTTCTGCGACTACAGCACTGTTCTTTTGCACATGGTTGTCAGCCTTCGCAAAACAAAGCTGATTAAATTAAAATTTGGTCATTAAACACATAATTGAACCCCCCCCACATAATTGGCAGGATTGCCTTTTAAGTATAATCATCAAAGCTGCATTAGTAACCCAAGATACATATATATTTTTAGCATCAAAAGTACAAAGAAAATCATTTTTGACATGATCTGGTATTGCAATTGTGGCTATATAGGTGACATCTTCAGCAAAGTATTTATTGTCTCTGAGTCTTAATGCTCTCATTGGTCAAAAAGTTGTCCTAGGGTGGTGCGCACAAAGCAGGTGGCAGCTACAGGCAAGGCTCTAGGCTTGAGTCTACCCTGAGGCATTTGAGAGAGAGGAAAGGGGCCTGGTGATCTACTTCCAGAAATTCAGCCACTGAAACCCGAGGGAACAAAATTCTACTTGGACACACAAGGGATCACCACGAGTCAAAACTACTGGATGTCAACAGCGGTGGTGGTAAAGAGAGGATAATAGCTATCTTACAGAGTTTGTGAAGGAGCCCGAGTAGTACAAAGAGTGAGTGATGGGATGCTAACTGAACCACTGGCAGTTCAAACCTCCCCAGCTGCTCTGTGGGATCAAGCCCAGACAACCTGCTCCCATACAGACTGCAAGCTGGCAAACTGTATGGAGCAGTGGAGCATGTCACTGCCTACAGCAGACCCTGGGGTCACTGAGTGAAAGTTAACTTGGTGGTGCAGAGTGTCCAGCAGAGACTGATGTGATACAGGTGATGGCTAACAGCTCCTCACACATGTAAGCCTCAGACTTCTAAGACCCTCTATAAAAAGGGTGCAACACACGTACTGGATATATTTCCATTTCCTTTTATATCTTACAAAAACAAACTAACGAAACTGCCCCAACTCCTGCCCAGGGCTTTAAAATGTTCTTAAACTTTTAACTTGGTTATACTCTCATATAGATGTTGGTTATACTCTCATATAGATGAAAAACAGTTGGTGTACACATGAAAATGATTATGAATTTATACATATTCTATTTTAATTTTATGCCCAACTTTTAACAATTCACAGTCAAGGTTCTATACATTGCATACTTTCCAAGTAAAGAATTTAAACAGAAACAAATAACTTTGATTTTAGACATTGAGAGATAGGGTACTCTTAGGAGTTAATTATTTTACAATTATTTTTTAAAGTCCCTTTTTGGACTTTTTTTTCTCATTTGAGATTTCAACTATACTTTTAATTAATTAAATTTATTTGTTATTTATATATGTTTAGTTACATCTAATAGGTTTAAATACTTATTTCAGCTGTACTACTTTCAAAGTAGCATGACTTGTGCCTGTTGTCAGATAGGTGTTAGAAACAGACTTGAGATCGGAGCAGATGAAGGGGGAGGAGGAGAGAGTGGAACACATCCTGACCCACCAACACCTGAGGACGATGTTCTCGATTAGAGCAGCCAATCCACAAAAAGGACCACATGGCCGACCCCACTAGGAGACATCACGTCCCCCACTGCCCCATAGCCCTACAGGGGACAACACTAGAGACACAGTGTGGGGATTGTGCCCAATCTGATCCCACCACACTGAGGCAAAACACTAAGGGGGTGCAATCGAACAGCAAGGGAACAGAGTGGCGAGGTCCCCAGGGAATGCTGAAGGTAGACGTTGGGGCCAGGGCGTGGTGCCCAACAGACTGGACTGGAAAGCACTCCTAAAGGCCAATAAACGGTCCTTGAACTAACTACAAGCTTTTCTTTCTTGTTGTGTTTTGTTTGTTTTTTTGTCATTGATTTGTTGTTGTATATTGTTGCTTGGTCTTGCTCTGTCTTGTTTTTGTGCGTGTTATCTCCATAGGTCTGTCTAAATAAGATAGGCTGGATGAACAATCTGGAGGAGAAAACAATGGGACCAACAGTTCTGCGGGGACATGGGAGAAAGGGAGGTCGGGGGAAAGGTAGTGGTATTAACAAACCTAGGGACAAGGGAACAACAAGTGAACCAAATCTGTGGTGAAGAGGGTGTAGGAGGCCTGGTAGGGTGTGACCAAGGGTAATGTAACCAAGAGGAATTACTGAAACTAAAATGAAGACTGAGCATGATAGTAGGACAAGAGTAAAGTCAAAGGAAATAGAGGAAAGAGCTAAGAGGTCTAAATAAAGGCATATATATGCAAATTTATTTATATACGAGGATGGGGAAATAGATCTGTGTACATAGGTTAGTATTAAGGTAGTAGAAGGACATTAGGCCTCCACTCAAGTACTCCCTCAATGCAAGAATATTTTCTTCTATTAAATTGGCATTCTATGATGCTTACCTTCCTGACACAACCACTGAAGAAAAGGAGGGTGCATAAGCAAATGTGGTGGAAAAAAGCTGATGGTGCCTGGCTATGAAAAGATATAGTGCCTGGGGTCTTAAAGGCTTGAAGGTAAACAAGTGGCAATCTAGCTGAGAAGCAATAAAGTCCACATGGAAGAAGCACTCCAGTCTGTGCAATCACGATGTGTTGAAGGGATCAGGTATCGGGCATCATCAGAACAAAAAATCTTATCATAGTGAATGAGTGGGGGAGTGTTGAGTGGAGGCCCAAATTCCATTTGTAGACCACTGGACATCCCTGTACAGAAGGGTCTCAGGGAGGAGACGAGCCAGTCAGGGTGCCATGTAGCAACAATGAAACATACAACATTCCTCTAGCTCCTACATGCTTCCTCCACCCCCACCATCATGATTCCAATTCTATGATACAAATCTGGCTAGACCAGAGGATGTCCACTGGTGCAAACAGGAACTAGAAACACAGGGAATCCAGGGCAGATGATCCCTTCAGGACCAGTGGTGTGAGTGGCGATACTGGGAGGGTGGAGGAAGAGGGAACCAATTACAAGGATCTACATGGCACCTCCTCCTGGGGGACGGACAACAGAAAAGTGGGTGAAGGGAGATGTCAGACAGGGAAAGATATGACAAAATAATAATTTATAAATTATCAAGGGTTCACGAAGGACGGGGGAGAAGGGAGGGAGGGGAAAAATGAGGAGCTGATGCCAGGGGCTTAGGTGGATGAGAATGATGAGGGCAATGAATGTACAGATGTGCTTTACACAACTGATGTATGTATGGATTGTGATAAGAGCTGTATGAGCCCCTAATAAAACGTTTAAAAAAACAGACTTGAAGACTGAATTCTATTCTGTTCAAATAGTTAATGAATCCAAACCTAAGTTAGCTGGTAAAATACAACATGTAAGGAAGCTTTCAAAATTGCCTGTGGTTCTCAAAGGAATCGATGTTGTGCCAGGATTCAGTGCCTTTCTTTCTCGTTCTCTGTGGCCCATCCCAGACACCTGAGACAATACCTAGCTCCAAGTACAGTGTTGAGATGAGTCAGAAACAACTTGATGGCAATCAGTTTTGAGAGATCCCAGTACAGAGCCTTGGTGGATTACAGTGCTCTGCTACAAACAGAAAGAAAGGTCTGTGGTTCAAAACCACCAGCTGCTCCATGAGAAAAATACGTGGTCGTCGGCCTCCCTAAAGATGTCAGCTTTGGAAACCCTATGCGACAGTCCTACTCTGTCCTATAGGTTCACTATGAGTGGGAATTGACAAGATGGAAGTGGGTTACTTCCAAGTAGTGAAAGTGGTTAGGACTAGCAAGGTGTGTGTGTGTGCGCGCGCGCGCACATGCACGCACGCACACTACGGGTGGGAAATGACACTGATACTCCATGTCTTTTTTCTGCTCTGACCATTTCATCCTTTTCTTTCTTCCATTTTAAAAGTGAAAGAACTATGAACAGTGAAAGAACTACAAAACATTGAATACGGTTTCTTAAAATTAATGTCAGGCAAGGAGAAATTAGATGAGTTTTTCATTTACTAATCTGATTTTTTTTACCTGTGGTTCTACTGAATATTAATATGTAATTTAATTTTTATTACTCACAGAATTATAGTAATAAATTACAAGAAAATTGCACTGTTACATGTTTTAGCAGTTCTGTCAGTTTTAATATGATTTCTGTTAATATAGCAGAAATCATCTGTTATACTGTTGAACCACCTACCCTTGCAAAGCATGCAACTGTTAAAATGTAAATTACCCAACTATTTTTAGCTGCTGCTGAAAAAAAAATTCCTGTCTTCAGGAATAATGATTTGAGGCATTGTGTTCATTTTGTTTATCAAGCAGCCATTCAGCCTCTAGTGGGCCCAAGTGCTTATGCAAGCAAAAGCTTTTAAGAATGTCTGCAGCTGCAAGCCAACCTTCCAGGTAGGCTGCAGGTTCAGAGCCCAGCTGCCCTAAGCTGCATAAAACTCAGATCCATCTGGAGCTGGGTTTGAAAGAGGATTTAAAATTCGAGTTTTCATGTATCACACGGAAGAGAAGGTGGGGGGAAGAACATAGGAAAGTAAACAACCAAAGATCCTATCTCTACTTCAGCCTTAATAAAAAATCAACAGCTCAGACCATGCTGCTCCTCCTAGACTGCTACTTGCCAAGTCAGATATTCCATTCATTCTGTACTTGGCTGAGCTGTGCCTCACCCAGCAGCACCTGCGCCCATGTGTTAAGTACAACCAAATAAAAGCTCAACACCATTTACACAACAAAGGGATGTACCCAGTGAGGCACTGGGGCCTCAATCCAATAGCCTCTACGCTCATTTGTTCTAGGAAAAGGGAAAGGAGAAATAAACAACTTCCCTGCTGGCACCAGGGATTTTTTAAACGGCTGGTGGATTTCGGCAGGTTCATTTACAAACACTTTTACTTCTTTAGGGAAGAAAGTGTATTTAGTAGCACAAACACTGCTACCGTATTAGAGTATTAGATTATCATGGCTGTTAGCGATTGCTCCACCAAACCTGGCCAGCCCCTTTCATCACAGCCCTTTATTCCCAAAGGACACATTTTTGAGTAAAGAGGGATCAACAAACTAGTTGCTTGAAAGCTTTCCTGATGCTAGGCTGAAGTTAGGAAAGGCTTAATGACGGCTTTCGAATCCACAAGGGCTTCACAATGAGCATCTGACTTAGTGATTTATGCATATTAATAACCCCAGTCCTACTGAGGCAAGCTGAGCTGAACATGTCCTCCAGAATTTTAATGTCTTTAGCTCCACTGGGATTATTACAAATGTAAATTTCTAAGATTCTCAGCTATTAATCTCTGTCTGTCCTCCTGTTCAGCAACATAATGACTAATTAAACATCAAAAGACCTGTACAGGAGATCTTCTTTGACAGCTACCGGCCTAGTGCTCTTCCCAAGAGGGGAATTCAAATGACAGGGACAGAGAGTAAGAGCATAAGGGGTAAGCTACAAATCACTGCAGAGAAATCTAAAAACTTCACATTAAATTCATCTCAATCAATGATTCCGTTAGGCAGTGAACAGTTAACCATGTAAAGGGTATCAGTGGGCACCAGTGGAATAAATCTGGAGCACTAGAAACCAGTCTGTTTACCACCAAGTTAAAAAAGGGTACTTACAGAAGAAGGCAAACCAGGAGGCACCTTTCTGACTTTCTTTGCTTGCAGCGGATCTGCACATGGAAAACAATATACTGCATCAGTGTATTATATGAGCGCTGATCGGATTCAAATGAGAAGGCAGGGATTTCCCCACCTAGTGCCTTTCCTACTTCCCACTGCAAAACCAGTTCAGCTGATAAAGCGATGCACTCTGAAATGGTCAAATGCCCCATATAGTTACAAAGAAACAGCAACGTGCACCCACACCCAAAAGACGAAAATGGTAATCAAAGCAGCACATGAGAGCAAAGGAAATGTTCATGTCTTAAGTTCAGCCTTTCTGCCATAGGGCCGCTCGCTCTGGGTTGGAATCAGTGGATTTTAAACTAAACATTGCACATCATTTATCTGTTTCATTTGCATAAGGGGCATTTGGTGCAACAGGTCACATTAAGAATGTAAACTCCTTAACAAAGACAGATTCAGTGTCTGCATCACACTGAGAATGTCAGAGGTAAGGTACGAGCTTTGTCAGACACAGTGCCATCTAGCATTCTGTAAGGACATTCACTCCATGTGGAGTGAAGACACGACTTCAGCACAAATCATTGTACACTTTAATACCATGGAGCCATCAACGTCATATTCATTCAACATAAGATGGAGTAATGGAAGAACTTCACTTCTAATTCAAAATTAACTTATTAATAATAATTGAAAACATGAGTATTTCATATACCCAACTTGCTATTTTAATTTCACTTGCCATACTTACTAATTTACTATAAAGTAAAGTAAGCAGCACAGCTTTCCACCTTACCTAAATAATGCATTAAATGCAGACTTTCAAGGGTTCACTATTAGGAACACGGAACACATGAAAGGCTGATGTAAGTATAACATTTCTTAAAACTAAAAATGAGAATTAATGCAGTAAGCATGAGAATGATGAGGGCAACAAATATATAAATGTGCTTGACATACACTGGATGTATATATGGATTGTGATAGAGTTGTATGAACCCCCAATAAAATGATTTAAGAAAACAAGCAAGCATGGCATTTTCTTAAGCCACCAATGACATGGCACAGTAAGATATACAGTGGTGTAAGGAAGGGTGAAACCCATTTAAATTGAGGCTGGGAATTCTCCACAGCTACAAAGCTAAAAACAAAGCAAAACCCCAACTTTGTAATTAGTGTGTAGAAAAATTTTATATAATAAAAGGAGGAGGAAGCATTCACTAGCATCTCTGTTACTGTCCCAAGAGGCAGCCTACCCTACCCTTCCCTTCCTTAAAACAAAGGGTGCCAAAGATGGAAACCTTGCTCTCTGTGTGTTTGTAAAACTTAAGACGCAAAATCTGTGCTCTGTGTAAGGTTTGTCTAGACTCCAACTCCTTACAACTCACACGGCATCTCAGTCTTTATACTGAGAGAGCTCAATGAGCCGTTCTTGTTCTTACTACGAGACATGGCTGCTCCGTTTGGGCCATCTTGTCTGATTTAAAATCAGGAGCATGTGATTCATGGTTCACTTTTGAGAAGCTGCAAAGTACAGTAGTAGTAGCAGCAGTCAAGAGAACAATCCGATTAGGTTCATATTTCAACGCTATCCTACAGATAATGTTAGAACTTAGTCCAGTTATCACCCCTTTGAGCTTCCATATGTAAAAAGGGAGTAGACAACACCTTCTAGAGTTATTGTGATGAAGATAATATATGACAGACGCCTGGGCAGTATATAACTCAGAGCGACATTAAATACCATATAGCCATCAATGTTACATTTATATGAAATTGTGGCAAAATAATCATAAATTAGATATTTAATGTTCTATATAGAATGTTTCCTTCCTAAAGTATCTACACAGTTTCAAAAGATGTTGGGATTGGTACAGAAGTCTCTTTAGCCTTGACATTTTATGAATAACTATAAGGCCAAGAAAAAGCAGCTAAGACCAAGAGATAACAAAGTAAGATGAATAATAATCAATGAAACAGTATTTAGCCAGGAGATGGGTGAGTTTTCTGGGCATCAAGAAAACCATCATCTACTAGTGGGACCTTGGCTAAGGGGTTTTGTGAAAGAAGAACGTGTACAGTGTAGGAACAGAGAACTCGCTCCATCAACTGAAGGAGACATAATCTTTAATTTATACAAACCCTGAATTGGAACTCTGGATATTTATAAAATCCAACCTCTTCCTAATTATTTTAATAGTTCATTTTTCCCATACCATGAATTTTCGGTAATAATACATTGGTCTACAGTAGTGCTTTTTATCACTGCATGTGCTACCAGAGCCTATCAACAAGGAATTTTTCTAAGGCGACGTTGACACATTTGCTCTCCATTGAATGTCCCTTTTGCAACTAACTCTAACTCGTTTGGTAGTAAAGAAGAGTGGAGGTGGAAAAAGGCATTTTACAATAGTTGTTGTTAGGTGCCACTGAGCCAGTTCTGACCCATAGCAGCCTTACTTACAACAGAACAAAACACTGCCAGTTCCTGCACCATCCGCACAACTGTTCCTATAACTGAGACCACTGTGCCTGTCAATCTAGCTCATTGAGGACCTTCTTGTTTGCCGCCTCTCTACTTTATCAAGCAGGATGTCCTTCTCAAGGGACTGGTGTCTGATAACATGCCCAAAGTATGTAAGATGCAGCCTTATAATTCATCACTTCTTTAATAATAAAAAACTGTTATCGGTCTAAGTCATCTGGGTTCACTCTTAACTGAACACACACTAGATCATCCCTGGTGACCGAGGGTCAGTCATTTCTCATCAGAGTTCTCTCTGTCCTTCCTGACTTGGAGATCCATTAGTAGGTCCTTTTATGCTCTTAAGCACACCTCAGACCCAGAGACTTGGAATATCACACCAAAATATTGGTTTGGCAGAAGGTAATATAAATATGTAAACTAAAGACTGTCTACAAATATTTCTAAAATGAATAGTTATGGTATATTTCCTTTTGGTGGGCAATATTTACTTAGGATATAAAGGATTTGTTGGTAGGAAGCACCAGGAATTGCCACACTCACGCAGATTGGACCAGGAATCAGAGGACATCTGAGGCTTGCTGCAAGCAGCAACCCCAACAGACTGACCTGGCCAGGCTGTGTATCAGACATAAAAGAAGGGAGCTAAGCAACATAAAGGGCTGGCTGTGTACAGAGTCCCTCTTTCAGGGGATGTTTTCAACTGTGTACAGGGGTGGCTGTGAGTGTCCTGAATACCACTGATTTGTGGACTTCAAAACAGCTGGCTTTACGAAAGGCCTTCAAAGAGTTCACTCAGAAATAGAATTAATAGATTACTGGATTTTCCCATGAACTTTCAGATGGTCCTTGGTGTATGAACATGCTCTCCACTGAGTAACAATGTTACTGTATTTATGAAATGAGACTGTATAAAAAAACTGCTCAAACTCTGGATCAGTCAAAAGTAAGATTTTTAATCGTAATATTATGATATCTTTCATTATCAGAGGAAAAACTGGTTAAGTCTCTCTTTAAAAGATAAATCATTTTATTGGGGGTTCTTACAGCTCTTATAACAATCTATGTATCACTGTATCAAGCATATTTGTACATGTTGCCATAATCATTTCTAAATATTTTCTTTCTACTTGAGCCCTTGGAGTCAGCTCCCCGCCCCCCCCCCCCGCTTCCCTCTTGTCCCACTCTCATGAACCCTTGATAATTTATAAATTTTTATTTTCATATTGTAAACCATCCACTATACCCTTCACCCACGTTTCTGTTGTTCATCCCTGGGGTGTGTGTGTGTGTTGTACAATGATCACTGAGAATGGTTCCCCCTTACTAGTTATGTAAAAGCTAGAACTTCTGTGTGGTAGAAAGCCACCATAGAAGGAAAACCCAAACATTTCCCACTAAGGGAAGTGACAGAAAAGTTGTAAAAGGGTGCCCCGTTGACAGGGGAAACCCGTGAGCTGGGAAAAACAAGACCCTGCTCTCACGGTGCCTCTTTCACAGGGGACTAAACAAGGGGCTGAAATTGATGGTTTGAAAATGGTTAAGGTTAGCAGCATAGGGATTAAAGTATCCAAACAATCTCATTCATCGTCAATAAAAATCATGATTTATAAAATGTGAACATTTTGCTAACTAAATATTTAATGGCTAGTTATTTTTATGCAGGTAAGTTCCAACATCAATAGGATACCTTAAATTTCCTCAGGTAAAAACACAGTCAGTCAGCAGTGTAGACTGAGGGAAATCAGAAGTAAAGTACACTCACCAAGCGTCGCCGGGTCATGGAGCGGTCTTCTCCTGGAACTCGTGGCTGAGAAGGAGTAGTACGGTGCGCCAGGCTTTCCTGAAGAAGACAGCTGTGCTGGGCTCCCAAGCCCGAGATCTTGTCTCAGGAGACTAGACTATAAAACAAAGCCAGAGAAGAGTTACCTCCTTACTGACACTGACCCACATCTGAAAATTTCACCACTTCGGAATTATTTATAGTACCTTCAACAATTATTTTCCCTTTTTTCCAAACAACTCCTTGAATGGAAGCAGCCAATATGGATTTATTTAACTGAGTAAATTAGACCATTTGCCTAGGCCGATATTTTCTCCCCGCCCCACACCCCAATTCGGTGTCCAGTAATTATGTAGATCCACACAATTTTAAGGTTGAAAGACGTTTTAGTTAGGATGGAGTTCTGCCTTTATAGCATGAATCCCTTCTAGAATATTTTTAAAACTGGTCAACCAGTTTTTGCTTGAATGTTTTTATGGCCATACCTGAGAGTTGATTCAAACACCCCTCCCCACTTTCTTGAGAAGGTCTCAAGAAGATAGCTGAGTGTTTTCTTCATCTGGATCACTAGCCCTCCACACTAGCCTCTGGATTTTCTTTTCTTGTCCTCTTTATACATTTGTCAAAGTAGAGAACCTGAAGATGGTGACCAAACTTCTAAATGTGTCCCGATTAGTGTGACACGTACAACAACCCATTAGGAGAGGTCAGGAGGGATCACATCCTTCAGTTTTTTGCATGAGCAAAAACCTTCCAGTACTGTCCACCCCAAGTGTAAAATTTAACATTTAACTCTGAACTAATTCATCTTCTTTTACTTGGTCCATTGATAATCACCCATTCCTATCACTTTAAGATTCTGGTCTGAAAGCTAGCCAGTTTCTGGCCATTTAATTAAAAAACAAAGCACGAGGAGACAAAACTGAGGAGCGAGTCCTGAGGTGTGCCACAGTGACATCACTAGACTGTGCTAAGTGCTCCAATGAAATCCAGATTCATCAGTTCCGACCCAGTCACTCCATCCGGAAACAAACGAGGTCAGCCAGACAAAATGTGGACTCAAGTCTTCTCGTGGTGAAGTGAAGAGAGACCGCTTGGTCTTGAAAGAGGAGGAAGGAAAGACCGCCTCAGGAGGGCAGGGTTGACTATTTTTGAGAGGATGAGCTCAGGTGGAAAGAGCTGTGATTTCTCTCGTCATTCACTGCCCTCTGTATTTAATGAACCTCACTGCTACCACCACATACTTTCTGCCACTGAATATCATAAAGACACTGAGAAGTTGAGCTCAGCTTTATTCAGAAAGGTGGAACAGTCCAGGCCCTGCCACAATATGAAGAGAGAAGACATACTCATTTCGTTAACCATACCAATTTAATTAAACGATTCCTTTGATGTTTTAGAACTTTTAACCACTAGGTGTACTCACATAAGGTTCACCATTTCAATGTGTGTCTAAGTGGCATTTTGCACATTTACAATATGGTATAACCACCACCTCTACCAGGTTCTCAAACATGAGTTCAACACCCCAAAAGGAAAGCTCAGACACAGCCCTAGGCAGTCATCAGTATGTGTTCTATCTCTGGGTGGACAGGGCTGACATATCGTACACAAATGGAATCATGCAATGTGTGGCTTTCTTCATGGCTTCTTTCACTTAGCATGGTTTTTGAGGTTCATCCATATGGACACATGTATCACTACACTTCATTTCCTTTTATGGCATAATAACCCATTGTGTGTGTGTGTGGATTGTAGCTCATTGATCTATTCATTAGTTAATAGATATTTAGATGGTTTCTGTGTCATTGGCTTGCTGCTATGAGAATTTAAAGACATGGCTAGTATGAGATCCATAGACTGGGCCAGGATGTATTCTTGATATAAGATTACTTCTTTATATAAAGCTCTATCTATCACTAGCTTTGTATGTCTAGGCAACCCAGCCTAACACATATAGGCATGAAGATCTACTAGTTTTGACTCTTATCTTGTTGCTGATGCTTTTGCTTACTTTGAGTGGATGATGAAAGGCAGGGGTCCAAGTTCATGCTTTTGCAAGTGGAACTCTAGCTGTCCCAGCAGCTTTTGTTTAAAACACTATTATTTGCCATTTAATGTTCTTGGGGCAGTTCTCAAAGATCAACTGGCAGTCAATATTGTTTAGACTACTAGAGGTCTCTTGCAATTCCATTCAAATTTGAGAATCATCCTTTTCATTTTTATAAGGAAAAAGAAAAAGCCCACTATGATTTTGATAAAGACTGCATTCAATTTGTAGACTGCTTTGGGTAGAATTGCCACATAACAGTATTAAGGCTTTCTTTATTTAGGGAATGTGTTACAGTTTTCAGTACACAAGTCTTACTCCTAGTTATTGCATTCTTTTGGAAGCTATTTTTTGATACTATTGGAATTGCTTTCTTAATTTACTTTTGTATTGTTTCTTGAGAGTGTATAGAAAGATTACCATTTTTTATTGAACTTGTATCGTACAACTTTGCTGAATTTATTGATTGGATGTAATAAATTGTGAATTTGTTAAGGTTTTCAATACATAAGGGGGCTTTAAAATTGTTCATGGGAAAATTCTATTTCCTTTCAATTCTATTTTTTCCACAAACATTTTGAAGCACCTTCATGTAAGATGTCAACTATAAACAGATTTACTTCTTCCTTTGTTTTGGATGTCTTTATTTCTTTTTCTCCTGGGCTAACTACTCTGACTAGAACTTCTAGTACAATGTGGAATAGAATTATCATAAGCAGGCATCCTGATCTTAAAAGCATTTCAGTTTTCACCAGTGAATATCACGTAAGTTTTTGCCAGTAACTTTTATAATGCTGAGGAATTGGCTTTCTATTGCTCATGTGGTAGTGGATTTGTTTTTCTTTGGCTGTTGTTTTGATCATCAGAAAGATCAGATTTTAAAATTATTATTTTATACTTTATTAATAATTTATAGGGGGCTTTTACTTCTCTGATCACAATCCATACATTCCTCCAGTGTCAAGCACATTTGCACATATGCTGCCATCATTATTTTCAAAGCATTCTCTTCCCACTTGAGCCTGCTATCAGCTCCCCATTTCATCCCCCTCCCTCCCCCACCCGCCCTCACAAACCCTTGGTAAGTTATAGATTAATTTTTCCATATCTTACATTGTCCTCCATTGTCCCTCACCTACTTTTCCATTATTCGTCCCACTCGGGGGAGTGGGGGGTTCTAGGTCGAGCCTGTGATCGGTTCCCCCTTTCTGCCTCCACCCTCCCCTAATGCTTCTGGTATCTCTATTCTCCTTGTTGACCCCTGAAGGGCTTATCTATCCTGGATTCCCTGTGCTGCAGGCTCTTATCTGTAGCAGTGTGCATGTTCTCGTCTAATCCAATTTTTAAGGTAGAACTGAGGTCATGATAGCACCAAAGAACTAGAGCAAAGTTGTGCTTCATCAGTGCTAAACTGCACTTTGATTGGCTCATCTCTTCCCTGTAACCCCTCTGTGAGAAGATGTCCTATTGTCTACAGATGGGCATTGGGTGTCTTCTCTCCATGACCCCACCCTCCCCGCCTCTTCACATTGGGTATGATTTTGTTCTGAGTCTTAGATGCCTGACACCTGATCCCATTGACACCTCATGATCACACAGGCTGGTGTGCTTCTTCCATGTGTGCTTTGTTGCTTCTGAGCTAGATGGCTGCTTGTTTATTTTCAAGCCTTTAAGATCCCAGATGCTAAATCTTTTGGAAGTCAAGCACCATCAGCTTTCTTCACCATAATTGCTTATGCACCTATTTTGTCTTCAGTGATCGTGTCAGGAAGGTGAGCAACACAAAATGCTGAATTGTTAAAACAAAGTGTTCTTGTGCTGAGGGAGTACTTGAGTCGAGGCCCAATGTCCATCTGCAACCTTAATTCTTAACATATAGATATGAGTACATAGTTCTATTCCCTCTCATTATATATATATTTACCTATGTAAAGATCTGTATTTAGGCCTTCATAAATGTCTTTTGTTTTCTGGTTCTTTCCTCTTATTTCCTTTTTATTTCCCTCTTGTTCCACCATCGTGTTCGGCCTTCATTCTGGTTTAGTAATTCTTCACTGTTAAACTGCCCTTCATTGAGCCCCACTAGGCATCCTACGACCTTCCTTCCATTGATTTTAGTTCACTTGTTGTTCCCTTGTCCCTGGGTTGGTCCCCTCTCCCCTTCCTTTTTCCCGCCTCCCCTTTTCCGAAAGAGTAGATTTTTATTAAATGTTCTTTCTGCATCAATTGACATGATCATGTAGTCTGGTCCCAATCATTATATTAGTGTGTTGCATTACATTGATTTATTTTCATGTATTGATTTACCTTTGCATTTCTGGGATAGATCCTATTTGGTTGTGGTACATAATGATTTTAATATGCTGCTAGAATTTGGCACGCTAGTATTTTCTTGAAGATTTTTGCATCAATGTTCATAAAGTACGTTGGTCTGAAGTTTTACTCTTTGTGACATTTTGTGTCTGGTTTTGGCATTAGGGTAATGCTGGCTTGCAGAACGAGTTAGGAAGTATTCCTCTTCCTCTTCAAATTTTCAGAAGAGTTTGAATAGAACTGGAGCTAGTCAGGAAAAATCAGGAGATTTAAAAATACAGTTTGTTTGCTCAGATTTGCTATTTCTCCGAGAATCAGTCTTGGAAATGTTTGTATTCTAGGAATTTATCAACTTTATCCAGATTATCAACTTTATCCTGTGTACAACTTCTTATACTATTCACTTATAATTCCTTTTAATTCTGTGAGGCTGGTAATAATATTCCCACTTTCATTTCTGAATTTCACATTTTGAATCTTTTCTCTTTTGGTAGTCAAGCTTGCTATAGGTTAAGTCCATTTTGTTAAGTTCATCCTTTGTAAGAGCTAGAATTTTGTTGATCTTTCTCTTAAAATTCTGTGTTTCATTTATTTCCATTCTCAACTTTACAATGTCTTCTTGCTGTCTGTGGTCTTAGTTTGTGCTCCACTTTCTAGTTCGTTAACACATAAAGTTAAAATGTTACTTTTGTCTTAAAATTTTCTGTGTTTGCAGCTATGAATTTCTTTCTAGGGACTGTTTTTGCTGCATCTCAGAGATTTTGGCATGTCGTGGTTTCACTTTAATTTTCTTATAGCATACTCACCAATGCTGGAGAACACAGAAAACCAACAATATGAAATGCTCATAATTAAAACCACAATTTTCTAGATCCTTGAAAAAGTAATTTTTTAAAAAAGAGATGGTACATTCCTTAATAATGGAGAAAGGTGGAGAAGACAGGGTTTCAAACACCAAATGATGCAATGTACACATTCAGACTATACAGTACCAATGTAATCATTTAGTACAAATTGCACAAATTCCAACTGACATAAGATTCAACAGTTAAGAAGGGTGTGATTGTCAGACATAAAGGAGAAATAGTCTCCTTATGAAAATAATCTTCAGGACAAATGATGAAAGTGAGAAACACTAAATAGAAATGTAAAAAGTACACAGATATGCATTCTCTCTATTTATAAAACAGACCATTAATGACAAATATTTTTTTAAATGACAAGTCTTGATGATGTTATCTTTGTGCAAATGATGTGACCCATGATTCAAGTCTCCCACAGATGTTTTCCCTGAAATTTTCATCATCACATCTGTTTTGTGTTTCTTTCTTTTCTTCTTTTGCCTGCGCTAGGCACATTCAACATTCCTCAAATAGCGAGATCAAAATATGGCTCAGAGTATGCTAGCTGGAACATATTACTACCATATGTCTGAGGGCAGGGGTCATAAACCCTGAAATGCTCCTTCAAACGTCAGTGGACTTTTAACAGGATGTTCACTGCTCAGTTAGAAAATTACTTTCATTGACATCAAGTTTCGAGGCACCTGCTGGAGGTATCCCTCCATCTGCATTTCCTCATGTAGACGGCATGAGTGACACGGGTCCTTCTACACATATGACAGATACGCCAGAGGAGATGGTGTTCAGAAGTCTCTTACCAGGGCCCCTTACAGCACTTTCGGGCATATAAATTCTTATAGTCCATAAAATGCTGGCTTATACCAGGGATCTGTATGCCCCAAGGCCAGTTTTTGTAAATGCTTTCATTAGAGTTCAGTTTATGTACTAGCTGTGGCAGTGTTCATACTACAATGGAAAACATGAGTAGGTGCACAGAAAATGTACGGTCTGCAAAGTCTAAAATATTTACTATCGGGTCCTTTTTCAAGAAAGCATTTGCTGGCCTGTAATCTAACACTTCAATGGAGAGACAAACGATGGAATTTGGAGGAAGAGAAAGAAGTCTGTCTCCTTAAGTAATACAGCTAAAATAGATAAACTTTCAGAAATGCAAAACTGGGCCTGTGAGTTTATTTTTCAAAGTAAAGACTAACAAAGATATGAAATAATAGTATGATAAATAGGAAAGTTTATTTCTTAATTCCTTAAATGTTGACTGAATGCCTACAAAAATGTGTAGATACCCTGAAACAGCACCAGGAGACTTTGAAGATGGCTGCCCAGAGTTCAAGTCTTAAATTTATGACATTGGGCAAATTACTTAACAAGAACAAGTCTATCCCAGACATCTGTTTCCTCTTTTGTAAAGGGTACAGTACTAGTTAGCCCACAGGGTTGCTAGGAGAAATAAATAAGGCTTACATGTGTAGCATGGTTACTGATCTTAGTTAAAATAACAAAACTCTGTTTAATGTTTTTTCTTTCACCATAGATTAGTACATTCTAAACATCACACAAGCATGAAAAATATGATTCACAAACTTTTTGGTGTGGGTTTTTAGCAATTTTTTAATTGGGGAGAGGGGAAGACCACTTCTATTTTACTTCTTGGGCATAAACTCTTTGTCCTAAATGACCTAAGGCTTTATTAGACCTTGTCTGTCCTTGTTGGCTTACAAATCCCAATGGCTATGGTAAGATAGGATGCTGTAAATAGGAAAGAGAATAGGGGCAGCAGAAGTGACAGACCCCCAGAGAGGGTTGACAATTAGAGACTAAATCCAAAGGGGGATGTGACAGATTCAAGCTATATCAACCCAGATCAAGAATATATTTTACAAAAGTCAACTTATATTCAAATGACCCAGAAGTGTCTGTGTGTGCATATGAACATAAATAGAGCATAAATACAAACACATGCACCGAGTGAAAAGCATGCCTGGGAGTATGTGTACAAATGTAATAAAATGCCAACAGTTAAATGTTAATGGTGTTTACTGTACTTGTACATTCGCTTTGGGTTTGGATTTTCTCAAAAAAAAAGTTTGAGAAAAGATTATTGAGGGTCTATTAGCAATTCTTTCAAATATATGCTCCATCTCTAATATTTACAAGTAAGTATTATATAAGCACTACATAGATTTTATGTTATACAAATAGTATATGTAGATCCTTAATTTAAATCTAGATCTGTTTAAAAGCGCTCTTTCCGCAATACAAAAAGACATCATCTTTGATTGTCTAGGAACTTATTTACCATTTATAAGGCTACTAGCAAATGAGAATTATAGTTATTATAACTTTATTATAATTCTAAACAGATGACCAATCAGTAAATTCATAGCAATAACCATTTTCACCTGCTTAGTCTGTGGCATGATCTGTATGACACAGCAAAGACAGGAGAAATTACATCTTTATAAACACAGAAAGTCATGTTTCAAGCTACTAACTAAAATGAACTTCTCAGCACTAAAATTACAAAATAAATATAAGATCAGTTTTCTTCAGAAGAAGTTGACAACCTAGAAAATTAACACATAAAGTCCACGGAAAATATGAATAAGAAAATAAATGGCTACACTAGCCTAATACTTTGATTTTCAACAATGAACAAAATCAGATCTTCTTTTTGCTGATTCTTCACACATTTGCGAAGAACTGAGGCACACATTGTAAACTATCTTTTTTCCTCTCCTAAATAAAAATTAGGTATCAATTCATATTATTGATTTTCCTGCCTGCTGAAAACAAATGAGAAGCACTATTGATTGCCACTGTTCTTGTCCTGGAGGTATCTCGGGCAAAAAGAATCCATACACACCACCGTGGACAGAAAAATCAGGCAGAGAAGTCTCACCCCACCGAGGTCGCCTTATCCCAGGAAGAACTCGTACTCAAAGGGACACAGCACTCATTCCTCAGTGCACTCTTCAGAAAGAATCCTTCAATGTCCCCTCAAACATTGTCTGTGAAACATATCTAATGAATGAAGAATTATCAATGAAGGGTTATACCCTCACACACTAATGTAGCCTAGATTAATATAATTAACTCACTTATTAGTAAGCTCCATCTTGAGGTATGTACAATAAACCTCTAGCCTATACACACACACACACACACACACACACACACACTCTCTCTCTCTCTTCTTTTTAAAGTAACTTTAATAGCTTGTATGATAACTTTTTTTTTTTTTTAAGTTCTTCTCACCCTCTAGGCATCACCACTCTCACCACTGGTCCTGAAGGGATCATCTCTCCTGGATTCCGTGTTTCCAGTTCCTATCTGTACCAGTGTATGTCGTCTGGTCTAGCCAGATTTATAAGGTAGAATTGGGATCATGATGGTGGGGAGGAAAGTTGCATGTCTCATCATTGCTATACAAGCAGATGAATTCTTAACCATTGCATTAGCAGGGTTCATTCACTTTCTAAAAAAGGACCTAATGTACCCTTTAAAAAATTAGTCTCATTTTAAAATTTTCAAGCACTAAAGCTGAGCACATATCTCTGACTCATGTTTTATCATTGAGTTTATTCCTAGAAAAATTACGCAGATGGTACCTCGTGTAGTCACATATCTCAAGAATTTAAAAATGGAGCCTCTGGACTGTGTGCGTTTTAACACAAGAAACAGGGTGCAGTCTTAATCCTAAAGGCAAGCAGTTGCTCCGAGACGATCTTTTTTGAGAGGATAACATGTAAAAGGTAGAAGAGTATAAAACATAATTACAAGATGAAAAAAAAACTAGTACAGAAATGGTCAGAGATTTCCAGTTAAGTCTTTAAGCTTTAGCACGTTATGCTTTGATTTGCTCTTGATCAATGAGGAATAAAGAATCAAAATCATTCAGAGTAAAATTAAAACAGTATTGGCATACTTGCAATACTTATTAAAAATTTTATGAAGCTCACACTGGCAGTCCAGCTGGAGTTCCAGAGAGTCAGGTTGGTAAACTCAGGCAAAACAGGGAAGCCTCTCGCACGAAGTCACAACCACTTCAAATCTCAGAGGGTGAAATGAGCTCAGGGCAAAATGTAAATGCTGGACTTTAGTAGCACACAAGTCATCTGTTAATTCTTTACAAGTGATTCAAAAGACTTCAACAATTTTGAATTTTGAAACACTGGCATTTGTAGAACAATTGTATTATGATGCAAATTCATTTACATTGAAATTCCAGGGATATGTGAGCAATTATCAGTGTGTGGTTAAAGAATTCTATCCTGAGAATCTCATTAGATAGTGATGCAAACTGCAGTTGTGATCATTCCGAGAACAAAGGGATCTTGAATGAGTAATCAATAGCAACTGGCAGAAAATGAGACATTAATTATGATCCTCTCCAGTGTTTTGTCTAAGACAATATTTCATTAAATGCTTTGTGCAACCTGAATAGTTCCAAGTCATTACCAGGACTTCGGACAATATATTAATTTGAAGGGTGTGTGTGTGTTGGGGGGAGGGGTTGTATGCAGGGAACAAAACAAGGGAAACCTGAGAAGCTTCTACTCCTTTCCTGAGTCAATAAAAACGCACCAGCCACCACCGGCCAACTGTTATGCCCCTTCTTTTACAAGTCCCAAATCTTATCATCTCGACATGGTCTCTGGAAAATTTAATTATCATTGTCTATACTTAAAGTGTCATGCAGGTTTGAGACGATAATGACAGTCATCCATCAACTGCATCCCACCAGCCCAATCAGCCTCATCTTACAAGCTTAACAAATAAGAAAGAAAATAAGCCACCTCGGTACTATTAAATTACTAATGCATGATAAGTTTAGCAGTTTAAGTTTCCAATCCTTTTTAATTATCGGTAGCAGAGGGAAATGTTTACTACCTTGCTACTTCTTTTTCACCTATCCTCCCCCTACCTTGTCTCCATTATCCTTTATCAGCCAATGGGAAGATGAGAAAGGATGGGGTCTGAGACATAGGTTGAAAAAGAAAGGCTTCTTGAAAGGAGGGGAACTATAAAGACAGACCACTAAATGTCATTTTAATAGACCCTGCATCTAATTAATTACAAATAGCTTACTTTTAGAACTTTCTAAGCTTCCATAAAAAGAATCTCCTCTTCCAAGAATGCTCTATGGCATTTCTTGAAGGTAGGCAATCATGATTTTGGTAGTGAACACATTTTTAAAAAATCATTTTATTGGGGCTCATACAATTCTTATCACAATCCATACATACATCGATTGTGTAAAGCACACTTATACACTCGTTGTCCTCATTCTCAAAATTCGCTTTCCGCTTGGGTTCCTGAAATCAGCTCATTTTCTTTTACCCTCCCCTCCCTCCCTGCTCCCCCCTCCCTCATGAACCCTTAATAATTTATAAATTATTATTTTATCTTATTTTACACTACCCGGCGTCTCCCTTCACCCACTTTTCTGTTGCCCATCCCCCGAGAGGTTACATGTAGATCCTTGTGATCGGTTCCCCCTTTCTACCTCCCCTTCCCTCCCGGTATCGCCACTCTCAACACTAGTCCTGAGGGGTTCTTTTGTCCTGGATTCCCTGTGTTTCCAGTTCCCACCTGTACTGCTGTGCATCCTCTGGTCTAAAAATGTTTGCAGAGTAGAATTGGGATCACGATAGTTGGAGGGGGGGGGAAGCGTTTAAGAACTAGAGGAAGGTTGTGAGTTTCCTTATTGCTACATAGAACCCTGAGTGACTCATCTCCTCCCCACCAGGTTTCAAGCACCAAAGGCAGGGGGGGGGGGGATCCTATCATCATGAATGAGGGGAGCACATGATGGGGACCCAATGCCCATCTGTAGACAACTGGACATCCCTTGTAGTGAACACATTTTAAGCACAATTTCCCCTACCTCTCCAAAGAGTGCAGTGTTTCTTAACATCTGACTTTAGAAATTGCCGTGTTAATAAGTCCCTTTGCAGGGCTTCCTGCAATGCT
The DNA here is from genome assembly GCF_050624435.1 of Tenrec ecaudatus. Classification (NCBI taxonomy): domain Eukaryota; kingdom Metazoa; phylum Chordata; class Mammalia; order Afrosoricida; family Tenrecidae; genus Tenrec; species Tenrec ecaudatus. Next base: position 118,289,663 of record NC_134543.1, on the reverse strand, counting down.
ACCAGGATGCATCTGACTCTTTTCTTTTGTGACTATAAAGGAGGCGGCTATGTGAGCTGCTGATCAACATTAGAAGAACAGAAGAAAAATGTCATTTCTCTGGGTTTTTATGGAAATAGTATAATGTGGGCCTAATATTTTCAGGAGAGTTCTAATACTTTCTGGCCACCCCCCTTTTCCTTAATACTATGGAGAATGAGTACTACTGTTTTCTGATCTTTTTCATATTCACGAGTACAATTAGGGACAATAACGACCTAATGCAGCAGTAGGTGCATAGACATACAATGTATTTTTTTTTAGTTAAACATTACACACACATTATACACTGGGCATCTCTAAAAAAGCTGAACTTTTACCGAGCTTCAGGAATAGCTGCCATTCTGCGACTGCTGTTCACTTATTCTGTCATTTATCAGCTTTTGTTCTCCTCTACCCTCCATGACAACAATCCTTTATTATCATGTCTGTGGGACCTTCCCTCACCTGCTAGCACCAGACTGGGTACAACCTCTAAACCAAAACCCACTACCATCAAGTCAGTACTGACTCAGAGCAACCCTGTGGGATGCAGAACTGCCCCATAGGGTTTTTGAGGCTGTACTTATTTACAGAAGCAGACTGCCTCACGATTCTCATGCAGAGCAAATGGTGTGTTTAAATGGCTGACCTTTCAGTTAGCAGTCCAACAGTTAACCCACTGCTATTATTTAATAGTATCATAGCTATCCGGTACTGCTGTAACAGAAATACTACAAGTGGACTTCCTTAACAACTCTATTCTCTCACAGTTTCGATAGCTACAAGTCTGGATTCAAGATGCCAACTCTAGGGGAGGGTTCCTCTTTCCTTTCAACATCTGTATATCTGGCATTCCTTGGAGAACTCCATGTTTCTGGGCATCAGCATCAATCTAACCTCCGTTCTAAGAGGACCTCATTGCTGGGGTTGCATATCCAAAGGTAGAGCCCAGAGCTCTTCTTGGTAAGGTTAAGTGGTTTCTGTCTCTTCTCTCTTTCCTTTATCTCGGTGAGATAAAAGATAGGACTCAAGCAAAGCTGTGACACCTACATACCCTGATTCATTAAAATGAAAGGGACATAACATTGCAAATAGAAGATAATTATATCAGATTAAGTAAAAGGAGGACAATGAGACAAAGTTGTGGCCTTGTCAAGTTGACACATATTTTTGGAAGTTATAATTCCATTTTATGACAAATATATTGTTGTCTCTTGAAATAAATGTGCAAAAGAATAACTTTCTAAAACTACATTCTCAAAGAGCACTAAGTATCACTAGATGTAAAATTAACAACTTTTATTGAGAGAACAAAAACAATGAACAACTTTTTTCCCTTGCTATGTAAGCCAGGCATAATCTAATTATCTCTGGCCTTTTAACAGAAAACTAAAATCACCTACTGTCTGATACATGAAGATGAGAGTTTGAAAAAACAGATTCCCACAAAGTAATTTATTCCACCTATGTTCCCAAAATCCACAATACTCAGAAGTTCATTCTGCTGGCAGCTAATGGCTTTTTATCCTTGTTAATATGATAGTAGTTTCTAGATCCTAAGGTTGATAGCTGAATAATATCTCCTGAATGCCTATTGTGTGTCAGCTGTGTGCATGGCTACTCTGAGTATCTGTCCTTTGAAGAACTTCAAAATCAACCCAGCAGCCAGTCTTAGAAAGTCTTCTTAACCTTTCTCCCCAATTCCCATGAATCTAATAATCTACTCCACCCCTAACTTTACTGTATAAGTCTAAACTGCCACCCGTCCCCAGGATTCCCATCGCCAGTAGTCAACTCCTACATCATCACACCCTTATTTCTTACTGTACCTGTTCTTAATACTTAACCCATCACTGTCACATAGATTTCAACTCACAAGGACAGAGAAAAACATCTATATACAATTTGAAGTCATTATGCAAACAGATTTACTCTCTCTCTCTCTTCATGCAGAGTGGTTGATGGGTTTCAACTACTGACCTATTTGGTTAGGAGCTTAGCTCTTAATCACTATACCAGGAGGGCTTCTCTCTTACATCTTAAGATACCCCCTAGCTCAGGGGTTCTCAACCTGTGGGTCACGACTACTTTTGGGGTTGCCTAATTCATAACAGTAGCACAATTGCAGTTATGAAGTAGCAATGAAAATAATTTTATGGCTGGAGGGGGGGGGTCACCACAACATGAGGAACTATATTAAAGGGTCGTGACATTAGGAAGGTTGAGAACCACAGCCATAGCCTCACCTCTTTCCCCTTTTCCTAGTCCCGGGTTTTTTATTTTAAATCATTTTATTAGGGGCTCATACAACTCTTATCACAATCCATACATCCATCCATTGTGTCAAGCACATTTGTATATTCATTGCCCTTATCATTCTCAAAACATTTGCTCTCCACGTAAGCCCCTGGCATCAGCTCATTTTTTCCACTCCCTCCTCATGAACCCTTGATAATTTATAAATTATTATTGTGTCATCTCTTGCTTTGTCTGACGTCTCCCTTCACCCACTTTTCTGTTGTCCATCCCCCAGGGAGGAGGTTATATGTAGATCCTTGTAATTGGTTCCCCCTTTCCAACCCACCCTCCCTCCATCCTCCTGGTATTGCCACTTGCACCACTGATCTTGAAGGGATCATCTACCCTGGATTCCCTGTGTTCCCAGTTCCTATCTGTACATGTATACACTATCTAATCTAGCCAGATTTGTAAGGTAGAATTGGGGTCATTAAATGGGGTGGGAGCATTTAGGAACTAGAGGAAGGTTGTATGTTTCATCGTTGCTACATCGCATCCTGACTGGCTCGTCTCCTTCCCCGAGACCCTTCTGTAAGGGGATGTCCAGTGGCCTACAAATGGGCTTTGGGTCTCCACTCTGCACATCTTCTATGTGGGTTTTGTTGCTTCTGAGCTAGAAGGCCGCTTGTCTACCTTCAAGCCTTTAAGATCACACTTATCTTTTGATACCCAAGCACCATCAGCTTTCTTCGCCACATTTGCTTATGCAACCATATTTTCAGCGATCGTATCAGGGAGGTGAGCATTCAATGATATGAAATTTTGTTCTTTGATGCCTGGTAACTGATCCCTTCGGCATCTTGTGAGCATACAGGCTGGTGTGCTTCTTCTATGTGGGCTTTGTTGCTTCAGTGCTAGATGGCCGTTTGTTTACCTTCAAGCCTTTAAGACTCCAGACGCTATATTTTTTTAATAGCCAGGTACCATTAGCTTTCTTCACCACATTTGTTTATGCACCCGCTTTGTCTTCAGCGGTTACGTCAGGAAGGTGAGCATCATGGAATGCCAGTTTAACAGAACCAAGTATTCTTGTATTGAGGGAGTACTTGGAGATCCAATGTCCATCTGCCACCTTAATACTACACCTACAAATATATGCACATACATCTATTTCCACATCCTCATATACAAATATATTTATATATGTACATGCCTTTATTTAGACCTCTATAAATGCCCTTTACCTCCTAGATCTTTCCTCCATTTCCTTTGACTTTCTTATTGTCCCACTATCATGCTCAGCCTTCATTTGGGTTACAGTAATTCCTCTTGTTTACATTATCCTTGGTCACACCCTACCAGGCCTCCTACACCCTCTTCACCACCAATTTGGATCACTTGTTCCCTTGTCCCTGGGTTTGTTACCACCACTACCTTCTCCCCCACCTCCCCTCTCCCATGTGCCCCCAGAACTGTCAGTCCTGTTATTTTCTCCTCTAGATTGTTCATCCAGCCTATCTTATTTAGACAGACCTGCGGAGATAATAACATGTGCAAAAACAAGACAGAGCAAAACCAAGCAACAAAATAAAACAAAACAACAACAAGCCAATGACAAAAAAAAACAAAACAGAACAACAAGAAAGAAAAGCTTGTAGTTAGTTCAAGGACTGTTTGTTGGTCTTTAGGAGTGTTTTCCAGTAGTCTGTTGGGGCGTCAAGCTCTGGTCCCAAAGTCTATTTTTGGTATTCCCTAGGGACTTCGTTGCTCTGTTCCCCTTGCTGTTCTGTTGCATGCCCTTAGTGTTTTGTCTCGGTGTGGTGGGATCAGATCAGGCAGAATTCCCACACTGTGTCTCCAGTGTTATCCCAGTCCCTAAGTTTTAACCACAACTTCATTCCCTTCATTTCAAATCTAGACGATATAGTCTGTCATTTCAACCATTCCTTTATCCTTTAACAGCTGTACCGTCTTGGGTGTTATTATAGAATCACTAGAGGCCTCAAAGGGAAGTATAACAGCAATAGTACTCTTTTTGGAGAATATTTGTTGGACAAAATGACATGATGTGTTTACAGTACTGAGTACAGTGCCTATGACTAACATTTCTAATATATGCTTTATTTTTATTGCCAATTTTATTATACTTAATCTACCCATTGTCCTGAAACCTGCACAGTACATTACTTCAACCACCTGAATCTGTGCTCTGTTAGAATTGCTAGCTCTACTGCAATAACAATAAAAACACACACACACTCATATAGGTTAAATGTCAATAGTAATAACTGGTCTCCAACTATTGGATTAATCATCTAACAATGGATTAATATCACTTCAAAAATCGTTTGTCACTAGAGAGCTCAGAGAATTGGAAGACCACTTTAAGATCTTTTATTACACATCACGGAGCCCTGGTGACAGGTAAGAGCCTGGCTGCTGTCGGGTCAATGGTTTATTTAAACTGTCCAGGAAAAGGTGGTAATCTGCACAGACATCACAGCTTCCGTAGAAACCCAATGGGACAGCTCTGCTCTTTCCCACTGGGTTGTTACAGGCGTGGAGTTCACTTGATGACAATGAGGTTTTGTGTTTTGTTTTATTCTGGTTTTTTGTTGTTGTTGTTGTTTTCAATAGAACAGATAGTGAAATCTTATAATAACATGTTGATAAAGAGGATGTGTAGCCTCTGCGTGAACACATCTAGAGATAAAGTCACTGCGTGTGTGCATGTGTGTGTGTATAATAGTCCACCCTCTGGACAATCTGAAGGTCTGGTGCTTAGGCACTGGACTGCGAATTTTTAATAGTAATGGTTCGAATACACCAGGAAGAAAGATGTCATGTTTGCTCCCATAAGGATTTGTAGAGCCTGGGAACCTTACACAGGTTCATTGTGAGTCAGGATCAAATAATTGGCAATGAGTTATTTTTCGTTATTACTGTTGTGGGCAGCTTGACGCTGAGAATGTTCCTCCTCATACTAAGCTGAAACCAGGAGTGCTTAATTCCTACCCATTTTCCACAGTTTTGACCTCAAAAGTCACAGTAGAAGCCAGACTATGCTTCAAATATTTAAATATGCTTCTCATGTTACTAGAGTCCTGTTTTCTTAAAACGAAATACTCCAACCCTCCCTAGCCATCCTTCCTATGATAGAGTTTCCAGTGGATTTACTATTTCTCCGCTGTCCTCTGATTGAGCGTCAGTTCACTTGTTCCAGCTGAAATGTCTTTCCTCAGAAGGAAATGCAGTAACAACTCTCGTGTAATTCCACCTAAGGCTAATTTCTGCACGGTTAAAGTTTGTTGCTGCTTAAAGAAATCACCACAGTGCTCTTCCAGACAACTAGCTTGAACAAATTCTCTTGGGTAAACACTAGGCCAGTGCAGGACTGACCACATATGAAAGCTCTCATTTTCATAAATGTCAGAAACACATACCCATGTTGAAAAATTAATTTGTGCTGCAGGTGAATGTGGTGAATTACATAGGACAGTGGTCACAATTTTTGGGGTGTGTGTGTGAAGCGTTAGATAGTGAATATTTAAGTTTTGTAGGTCACACTGTCTCCGCTACAATTAGTTGTGATAAGAGTTGTACGAGCCTCCAATAAAATGCTTAAAAAAGAGAAAAGCAGCACAGTCAATAAATATGGCTACATTTAAATAAAACTATTTACATTAGAAGGTAGGAAACGGGTCTAGGCTACGAGCTCCCTTCATGGGGCGATACCTGGCTTACAGCACATATTTTCAGGCTATCTTATTTGGATCCTATGGTTGTTGTTGTTTTACAATTCTGGAAGTGCAAATGGCTAACACACTCAGCTGCTAACTTGAAAGGTTGAAGTTCAAGCCCCCTCCGTGATCTACTTTTGAAAGAGTCACTGAAAAGACTATTCTGACACCCCATAAACTGGAAATGCTACACGTCGTTTGTAATTCACTTTACAACTCTCTCAAGTTGTAGATAACAGGAAGTAATGAAAAATAATTCTAATTGATAAAACTGCAAAAAAAACCCCCACCAAACAATACATACACATACAGCAAAACCTGTCTAGTAGAGGATAAACAATTCTCAATCCTCTCCTGCCCCCAACACTTCCCACCTTCCAAACTAGGTTGGGGGAGAGAACACAAAACCCCTGTGCCTTCATTTGTATATTCAACATGCATTTTATGAGCTGCTGTTTACAATGCCTGACCCCTTCGGGCTCAGTTTTATATCTGCAGCAGAGGCATGATTTTACTTTTTAAGATGATCTTTTAAACACCTGCAATGTGCTGCTGCTGTCTGATAGCTATGATTGGTCCAAACGACCTCCCATCCAACTCTTTATTGCGTGGCCTATAGAAATATCATCTCAAATGATTTTCCTGTCTCCAGTTTATACATGCTCTAGCATTATCGAGAGAACAGCGTAATTTTCTACAGTATTTTAATCCTATCATTTCCTTAATCTAAAACCCTTGTATATTAAAATACAAGCTCGTAGGCATTCAAGCACCTCATTTAGTTTCCAGCATTGCAGACTATGCAGACCATTCAATCCAAACAGGATGCTGCCACTCCAAAGCAAATTCACTTTTCTCTCATTCAAAAATGTTGATTAAACCCCTCTATGTTTCAGGCACTGAGCTAGGGCGCTAGACCGTCAACAATGAACAAGCAGTCACTGACTGCCCAAACAAAGGAAGCAGCTGCAAAAATGCTCTGAGCATTGGGGGCAGCATGGCATAACCCAGGGGCTACACAAGGACTTAGTGTCGAGGCCTAGCAGAATGAACTGAGCTCTGAGAGGGCAGGGGTACTCGGATGGGAGAGGAAGCCGTGAGTGGCCATCCTGGGGCTGTGAAAGTCGTGGCCACTGGACCACAGAGTGAACCCCAGGCTTCGTGGATATCCAATGAAAAGGGGCCCAGAATAACAATATATTTAGTACCTTGATGCCCCTTCAAAGTGACATGACAGGTTTTGATCTGTTGGGAAGGGATGTGGCCTTGGAAGAATTGATCCAGGAAGTTTCCCCCTGGCACCAATCCCCATACTTAGGGTCAACAGAGATTGAATTGTATGGAGCAACAACTCACGGGGTGTGGCTTGTGGTGGACCTGTACCTGCATAGACTCCTCAAACCAACAGTGTCTGGAGTGTTGTGTCATTGGAAAAATTGATGATGTTATCAGGGCAAGCGCCCTTATATCCCAGGGGGATGATCGACCATTTTTGCTTTTCTGTTTCTATGGGTTTTTGTTTTTACGTCGTTAGTTTGGTTTGCTGGTTGGTTTGTTGCTCTAATGGTGCAGTTGGTCTTATGGGGTTTTGATTCTGTCGTAATGCAGCCACCAAAGTAACCCTGAGTTGTGCACATCCCAGGGATAAGCAGATGGATTCTGAGCTCCCACCAACTCTAGCCCCAATCCACGAACAGTTAAGTTCTGTTAACATGGCCCTGATCAATTCTCACCGGCATGAAATGATCACTGAAGATAAGGGTGCTAGAGCAAACTGTGGTGAAGAAAGCAGATGATGGGTTAGCTATTAATCGGAATAGTGTCTGGCGTCTTTTTTTTGTTGTTGTTGCTTTTTTTAAAGTGTCTGGTGTCTTAAAGGCTTGTATTAAAACAAGTAGCCACCAAAGTGAGGAGTCAGCCCAGTCCACATGGAAAAAGCACACCAGTTTGTGTGATCCAAAGGTGACAGTAACAAAATTCAAATATGATCAAGAGAAAAGTATCACAGCTTAAATTGTGAAGTCAATCTGCACAAGGTTATCAAGGACAGTGAGAGCCTAGAACCGATCCAAAGAGTATCCAGTCAGACTAAACCTCCAGCCACAGGCAAGGGTCTCAAACAGCTTTTCTATCAGATAAAGGGCATTGTGATCCTGATAATACTCGGTCAGTTGACCTGCCTCTTGACCCGACCAAAAACTGCTGTAGGTACAAGTATTTCTTGCTTGCTACATGACAAAAACTTCTTCCCTGGCCTTTCAAATACTGATGCTGCTCCTTTCTTTCTCACTCATTATTTGTATTTTTATCTTTATACTATTATTATTTTATCCTTAACACTTTGTTTTTTATTTTTCCTGTTGGGTTTTCCAGTTTCTGAAGAACAGGAGAAGATGCATAGAGATAATAACTGATGAAAGGGCTTGTGGGGGAGGCAGGGGTGAGTGGTGGGAAATAAGGAGGGTGAGGGGATTGGGGAAGCAAACAATGTATAGTGCACTTGAACTGATGGTGATTACACAACCCATTTAAAAAACGATTTAACCACGAAAAAATGTTCTAAAATTGATTGCGGTAGTGAATGTACAATTCTTCTCGATATAATTATTGTATGATATGTGGCAACGGTTTCTTAACCAAACAAAGAGCAAGTGAGAAATAACAAGCATGATAGATGGACAAGCATGTGGATTATATGCCAAAGAAACTGTACAAAAACTAAACACTGGACTACAAACCAAAAGGTCGGTGGTTTAAATCTATCTTGGTCTTTGGGGAAAAAGAGTAGGCCATCTATTCCCATCAAGACTTACTTATACCTTTAGAAACCCTATAAAGGGTCACAGTAAGAAATGACTCAATGCCAATGGCTTTATATATTTTTAATTTTCTTGTATATATTGCTGTGTCTCCCAACTAAAATGTAAGCTAAATTAAGGTCTGATATTTATTCTTCTGAAAGAGGCCTGTTGTACTCTTGGGTAATTCTTGGATTGCTACAAATGCAAGGTCAGTGGTTCACATGAATACACTGCTCCTTGGAACAAAGATGAAACTATTTGCTCCTGAGAGGATTTACAGCCCTAGAATCCTTTATAGGTTACAGATAGCCTCTTCTTTCTTCCAAGGTGTTTTCTTGGGGTGTGACTGGATTAATTATTTTATTCTGTTGCCTGGCTCAGTTCCTTGTATACATAAAATACATAAATACTTGATGATTTGCTCTTTTATTTTTAAGCAGGCCCAGTAATATGTGAAGCTCTTTTCTCGGCATTTTTTACTCAGCCAATGGGGCTGAGATCCCTACACATCTAATCTCCTTGATCCAGGAGACCGCTTTGCCAACTAGCAGAGGAACAGAGTAGGAACACGAGCAGAAGCAGGAACTAGGGCATGAGACAGAGTGGTGGCCTTGCCCATCTGCAGAGCAAGTAAAGCTGAGTGCTATGGAGCAGGAAGCTGCTAAGTGTGGTGGGATGCCTCGGGGCACTTGTTTAGGGGAGGTTCATTTGATGACCACTGAGCTGGATCTGAATGCCTTCCGGTTGAAGTTAAAGGAGAGTGACATACCCTTTGGACATTTATTGGCAGCCCTATGACAGCTCTGTACAACGGTACGAGCAGGGGAGAAGCCAGGCCAAGAGGCTGAGGGCCAGAGAGAGGCTTATCCTTGGGCATTCCAGAGAACAAACTGCCCTGAAAGAACGAGTGAATCCTGTGCATTGCTCATCTACATGGTCCACCTTAACAGTACTGTGAGAGGGACAGCTGGTGTCAGAATTAGTTGGGAGGACATTAGCTTTAGGAGCTAGAAGAGGTCAGATGTGGCCCTCATGACATTTTCTCATTTATTTTGACATGTTATCAGGGAAGGCCAGTCCTTGGAGAAGATACCATTCTTGGTAAGGTGCAGGGGAAGCAACAAAGAGGAAGACCCTCACTGACACAGCGGCTGCAACGATGTGCTCAAATACAAGCACCATTGTGAAGATGGCGCAGGGGCGTGCAGTGTTTGGTTCTGTTAGGTATAGGACTGCTAATGAATCAGAGCAGACTTAAAGGTACCCAGCACAACATCATTTTGTAGCAATATATTTTACTTTGCCCTCGTGTATGTAACACACACACGATTTGAAAGAGAAAAGTTCCACAAGCCTTTTGAAGCCCTATTATGTATATGAGTAGAATTTACACAAACACATACACATGTACATACACACACACATGCTTATTTGTTGCTGTTCTCGAGAGGCCTGGAAATAATTTAAACATTAATTGTGCTTAAACTTCCTTTCAAAGAAAGAAAAACCTGTAAAAGCCCTGGGGTAGTTTTATTACAAATTGTAGGGGTTCTCAATCTGTCTTGGGATACCAGACCTTTGTCAGATCGTTGTTTTATAAAATTGACCCCTTATCTGTGGCATGTCTATTCATTTTCTTGATTATGCCCTTTGAAACCACTGAAGGTTTTCATCATGATGAAGGCTTAATCTATCTTTTATTTCTTCTATGGTTCCTTTTGTATCCTAAGGTACCTTCCCTCAAGTTGTGATGATACTGTCATGATTTCTTCTTAAAGCTTCAGAGTTCAAGCTCTTTAACATTTAAATTGAGGGTCCACGTTCAATTAAATTTGTGGTTGGTGTGAAAGAACGGCTGACGTTCCTACAAGGTGGTTTCAAAACATTTGTGGAAAGGTGGGATTAAAAGAAATAGTCATTTTCCTATGAACTTTCTGAAGCTCTGCACAGCATTTGTCCAGACAGAAATCCGGTTGTTACTGTGTCTTTGGTTGCAAAATCTTTTGTTGGCAACTTTGTTAAGAATCACATGAACTGTATGCATGTGGACCCACTTGTGAGTTCACTGTACTTTCAAACTTGCCAATCATGCCAGCACGTCTGACTCATTAATGTAATTTTATAGCAAGAATGTCTCTAGTTCTCTAGGTCTTGGAAATGGTTAAGAACTCAACTAAAAGATTGGCTGTTGGAACCCATGCAGAGGGAGCTGAGCAGACAAGCCGGAGCAGCTGCTTCTGAAAGGTCGCACTCTTTGAGCAACAGTTCTACAATGCATACGTGGAGCCATGAGTTGGAACCAACTCAAGGGCAATCAACAACAAAAATAACAATATCGTCTTGTAGTCAGGTAGCTGGAATTCTCCAACTCTGCTCTTTGTATTTTAAAATTGCTTTGGATAGCTTAGCTCTTTTGCATTTGAAACACATTTATAGTAAAATTTTACTCTAATTTTTAATATATGAAACCAAGAATTGATGAGCCTATATGAACAGTAAGTAGAATAAGGGCTTCTGGGAGGCAGTGTGTGTGTGTGTGTGTGTGTGTGTGTGTGTGTGTGTGTGTGATAAGGAAATCAAGAAGGAAAATAATTTAAATAGTTCTTGGAAATTGTGATAGCAATTGTACAATACTGCTTGATGTGACTGAACTAGGGAATGATGTATCTGTATTAACTCCCAATAAAATGGTTCTAAAAATACATAAAATACCACCATTAAAAAAGAAAACAAAACAAAAAAAACACTTGGTGGGCATAAAATTGGGATAACATTGAATCTATAACTAGTTTGGGAAGAACTGACATATTAGTAGTACTGGTACCACTGCATTTGCTGCTTCTTTTGAAAAGGTTTCTAAGCAATATCTTACAGTTCTCAGTGTTGAAGTTCTACAAATCTTCTGTTAAAATTTATTCCAAAGTATTTAGATTTTTAAGATGCCATTATAAATTGATTTTTAAAATAATTTTTTAAATGAAGAGGCTCTTTACATACAAGAAAATATTTAGTGAACTACTCAGTCACATGTATTAGTTGTATTTATTGCCCAAGTAACATTAAGTAACATTCATTGCACAGATATACATATACTATAAATATGCCAAGTTATTTATTTATCTTTCCAGTTTTAAATTATGAATAAAGTTGCTACAAACTTTTATGTCCTTAATAGTGTCAATTCTCTTGGATAAATATATTAGAGTAAAATTGCTAGGTTACAGGTAAAATCTTGTTTGTTTTTTTCCAATATGTGTTTTAACTTAACAAGAAACTATCAAATAGTTTTCTAAAGTTGTTGAACCATTTTATTTCGACTAACACAATGTAAGTTCAAATGGTCCCATGTAAAATTGGTGAATTGCACTTAATCAAAATTAAAACATTATGCTCATCAAAAAGGCATCAGGAGACTGAAATTTGGTGTTCTTAATCTTTAATTTCAGTTCTTCTGATAGGTGTGTGGTGAGAGGCCACTGTGGTTTTTACTTAGATATGCCTGATTCTAAGTAATATAGGACACATTTTTTTAATGTGTGTATTTGTCATCTATCTTCTTTTAAGGAGTGTCTGCTCAATTTTTGACATAGCGTTGTTGTATGCCTTTTTTATTGAGTTTTGGGGATTTTTATATTTTGTCCTCTCTCAGGTACACATGTTGAAGTTTGTGGCTTCTCTTTTCAGTTTCCTGAATGGTACCTTTTTTTTTGAATGCAGATTATAAATTTTGACTACCGTATATACTCATGTATGAGTTTCCCAGCACATTTTTAATGCAGTTTTTGTGATAAAATTATGTGCTTGGCTGATATTCTGGTTGGCTTATGCTAGAGTAATATGGTAAGTGCAGTCCACCAATTTTACATATATGTTTTAAACACTTTGTATCTTTCTAAGAATCTTTTGTCTACCCTGGATCTGTGGCATAGTCAACGATACTTATTAGTTCTGGGAATTTCTTGAATAGGACTGCCTTTGTACAAGAAAATAACTCACTGGCAAAGGAACTCAGCATAACTTATTTATTTTCTATCTTTGTGCTTCTGCCCTGCCCTACGACACAGACCAGGACCCTTTGATCATTATCAAATGTCCCTATGCTTAAAGGGTGAATACAGAATGAGAACAGTTACTGTGGGAAAAGAATATGGAAAGAAGCTAAGATTCTGGGTAAATTTTCAAATAATGACGAAGTCACTGTGTTTTTAAAGCTGTCATTTTTCTAGAGGGTTCATTAATTGAACTCTGACAACATGGAAATGTCCTTAACCAAATCTAAGACTGTTCTACATTGAGAAACACTTATTGAAATTGACTACAATACAATACAAAATCCAGCTATTAAAAATCTGGTCATACAAGAGGGAAGTAAAAAGGACATAGAGGAAAGAACCAAGAGGCAAAGGACATTTATTGAGGACTAAATACAGGCATGTACATATGTACACACACATATATCTATATGTTAAGAATTATGTACTCATATCTATATGTTAAGAATTAAGGTTGCAGATGGACATTGGGCCTCGACTCAAGTATTTCCTTAACACAAGAACACCATGATTTAACAATCTGGCATTCTGTGATGCTCACCTTCCCAGCACGATCGCTGAAAACAAAATGGGTGCATGAGCAAATGTGGTAAAGAAAGCTGATGGTGCCTGGCTATCAAAAGATATAGTGCCTGGGGTCTTAAAGGCTTGAAGATACACAAGCGGCCAACTAGCTCAGAAGCAACAAAGCCCACATGGAAGAAGCACACCAGCCTGTGTGATCATGAGATGTTGATGGGATCAGGTATCAGGCATCTAAGACCCAGAATAAAACCATACCCAAGGTGAATGGGGAGGGAGGGTGAGTTATGGAGTGGAAACCCAATGCCCATCTGTAGACTATTGGACCTCCTCTCACAGAGGGGTCACAGCTGGAAGAGATGAGCACATGAGGGTGCAGTACAGCACCAATGAAACACGTAACTTTCCTCTAGTTCTTTGGTGCTTCCTTCATCCCACAGTCTCAAATCTACTACACAAATCAGATTAGACGAGAACATGCACACTGCTACAGATAAGAGCCCAAAGCACAGGGAATCCAGGACAGATAAACCCCTCAGGGACAACAAGGAGAGTAGAGCATTAGGGGAGGGTGGGGCAGTAAGGGGGACCCGATCACAAGGATCAACCTAGAACCCCCTCCCAGTGGGACAAATAATGGAAAAGTGGATGAGGGGTGATGTAAGATATGGAAAAAATAATCTATAACTTATAAGGGTTCATGAGGGAGGGTGGATGGGGGAGGGATGGGAAAGATAAGGGGAGCTGATATCAGGGGCTCAAGTGGGAAGAGAATGCTTTGAAAATGATGATGGCAGCATATGTACAAATGTGCTTGAGACACTTGAGGAATGTATGGATTGTGGTAAGACATGTAAGAGTCCCAAATAAAAGTATTTTAAAAAACCCAGTAACTTGGTCATAATGATATAAGAATTTTTCATTTAACTATGGTAGTTTTTATAGAACTACACCTATTGTTAGTAAAGATGCTGGCTTCTATGCATGTGTCGGATCAATAAAATAAAAAATAAATAAATTGCAGAACGATCCATCAACATTTCCAGTAATACTGCTACACCAGTTTCCTTTTAATGGCTCATCAGTTATATGATTGCTGAGAAGGTAATGAGGAGACTCATTTAGCAACATATTATTACATCATCTTAACATGAAGTAAGGCCCAGCAGGCATTATTAAATTAGCCTGAATTTTACAGTATATCAGCAGCATTTTATGTACATTAATAGCAAAGTTAATGTTCCTTTGGGGATTCTGCTGAAGAAAAATGATTTCAAGGTGGCATTTGGATATGATTTTGTAGTCACTATTTACACTTCCATTATGCGGTTACAAATTCTGTCACTTGTGAACAGGCAGAACAAAATGGCAATGTGTTGTTGCAGCCTTTTCCCTCCCCTCTCCCTTCCTCTTTCTTCTCTGACCCGTCATAATAAATAATGCTTGGAACACAGGTTTTTCTCTGGGTGAATATTACATCTTTCTTAACTCCTAGCTTTCCTGAGTTTACTAAGGCCTAACATCACCTGGCATCATCCATCACAATTTCTCCAAGCAGTCGCAGCACAATCTCAGCTATGTAACAATAATAAATAGCAAAGCCACTGGCCCTTTCTCAGGCCAATTCTTTGAAAAGCCCCCCCTTTTTCTTTGATGCTATTTGTCTTTCCTAGAGGTTTCGCTCCTCTTCACTGGTATGCAGGCGCATGTATTATTGTCTATGAATTTTAAAAAGAATGCTTTTAAGTCTCCTTATATATAGCACTATTGTTATTATCATTTCATACATTCTAGTAACTATTTTTCATAGGACTGCCTTACTTCAAAATATTTGTAAGCGATTGTCAAAAGTAATTGTTTTTAAAATTTCCTAAGTGCCTAGAGTTGGCATATACAGAGGAGCTGAGGTTCTCTACGCATTGTCTATCTGTAGCACTTAACAAGCTTAAATTCCCAAGCCCTCCTTGACAAAGAGGATCCCTGGTGGCATGGCGGTTAAGTGCTTGGCTGGAAAGAAAAATATCAGTGGTTGGAAGCCATTAGTTGCTAACACAGGAAAAAGAGTTAGCAGTTTGTTTCATTGGATACCCTCAGGGGCAGTTCTACGCAGTCCTGTAGGATTGGCCTGCGTTGGAAGTGACGTGATGGCAACGGCTTCTTAACCAAACAAAGAGCAAGTGAGAAATAACAAGCATGATGGATGGACAAACTGATTACAAGGATCCACATGTGACGTCCTCCCTGGGAGATGGACGGCAGAGAAGGGGGGGGGAAGGGAGACTCCGGATAGGCAAGATATGACAAAATAACACTGTATAAATTACCAAGGGCACATGAGGGAGGAGCGGGGAGGGAGGGGGGAAAAAAAAAAGAGGACCTGATGCAAAGGGCTTAAGTGGAGAGCAAATGCTTTGAGAATGATTGGGGCAGGGAATGTGCGGATGTGCTTTATACAATTGATGTATGTATATGAATGGATTGTGGTAAGAGTTGTATGAACCCCTAATAAAATGTTTTTTTTTAAAAAAGAAAGTATTACAGATCCAAAAAAAAAAAAAGATTATGTAACTTAGATGGTATGGCTTTGATCAAATAACGAAATCTGGAGGGCCCCTGTTTTCTGAGTTGTTTTGAAAGGATGAAATGCACTCATGTTTACCTAAAACAGTGTTTGGCTCAATAGGTGCTCAGGAAAAGGTAGCACTTTTTTGGAAACGAGAATACAATGAGCACTAGTACATATTAACACAGGCAAAATGGGAGAATTATATAAGAGAGGTTAAAATAATTTTTAACCAAATAGTACCATTTCTGCCAGAGGGGTATAAAAATGTAAGTGAAAATTAATGAATGTAAAAATTTCTTAGATGTGATTTTGTTTACAATATTTATTTTCTCAAGTTAGCAGTAGTGTGAGCCAGAGGTGATTGCTTCAATATTTTTTTGGCCTGTTACAAGAACTTTGGCACTGACTTACACATGCAGGAACTGCTGAAATGGAAAATAGTGTATATTTTTACTACAATTAAAAAAATATTAATTACATGAATAACACTGAGTACAAGGAAGAAGATGGTGTTCTAAAATTGTGGTAATGATTGTACAGCTCTTCTTTATATGACTGAATTATTGAATTGTAAGACATGTGAATGAAGTGCCAATAAAACTGTTAAAAAAGAATTTGAGGGTTTTTTATTGTCGGTTATATAACCGGGGGAAAAAATTTAAATTTTTGTATTTTTCAAAATACTTTCACCAGGGCATGGAGCTTAACTTGCAGAGAACTATAAAGCAGGTGTTAGAAAAACTTCCTAACCTTGTGTCTCAAGTGAGGAAAGAGATGGCATGTAAGGCCAAGGACCTTAGGCTCACAAGGTCAATAGTTAGCAGAGAGAGGGTTTGCAACCAAGTCTTCTGACTCTAAATCTAATGTTCCTTTCATTGTACCACCTTGACTGACATTTACTGAGCGACTGTTACCTGGGAACCCAGAGTGGCACTTTCATCTATCTGATAGTAGTCACACCTGTAGGGTCCTATGAGGCATTCTTATGCTACAAAAGAAACAGTGCAAGATTTACCTGATTAAGCTACTTACATTGGAATCAGGGTGGCAGACAAATCTATTCAATGACTCATTGCCACACTGGGAGTTTACCAGAAACCGAAATCACTGCCATCATGTCAACGCTGGCTCATAGTGCAATGAGTGGTGGGTTTCTGAGACTGTAACTGTTCGAAACCCAGTCTTTCTCCCTCAGAGCTGCTGAGGTTTCAAACTGCTGACCATGCAGATCGCAGCCCAGCTTACAACCCCTATACCACCAGGGCTCACAGGACACCTGCTATCCACAGGAGTCTTTGGCAGTTGTTTTTTTTAACAACTACTCATTTTCAAAATACAGGGAATTGTTTTTAATACTCTGTTTTGCTTGGGACTAGTTCAGAAGAAAAGAAGATGGTTCAGTGACCTACCAAACTGAGATAAAGAGAGAGATGCAGATGGGATGCCTAGAGTCCTCAGTCCAGATCATTAAAGAATTCAGATTATGAAATTGAGACAGCAACTTGTACCACAATGAAAATGAGCTCTAATACCACATAAAAATTAAAGAATACTAAAATCACTGATTCAATCTAGCCCCAAAGAAAAGATATTGCTGTTGCTATTTAGTAGACAATGCTGGAAATACAGAAAAGGACCATTGTGCATGGATATTCAGAGCTTGAAAATCGTCTTATAAGGGACAAGAAGTTCAACTACTGCTCTTTTATTGATCCCCTATGATCCGAGTAAACAGTTATACTCTTTGGTTCTCTGAAGTTTGTCATTGGTCATGAGTGATGTGCAGGTTAATGATTAATGATGAACTCCCCATCATCCCCTTATCCTGCAAAAAACTCCTAATATAGTCGTTTAACTGGATGGCAACCTGAAAATTTAACAGTGGGCTCTTATGATCCAGTAAGATCTGACTAAGACAGAAACATAATGTGCACATTTACAAATCACTATAATTGAATTTAAACATAAAGAAAATAAACTGTTACTGTTGTAATTATTGTTATGTGGCTGTTTCAAGTAACAGTAACTGTGTGTACAACAGACACAACACTGCTTGGTCCTACCTCACGCTCACAGTGCTATGTCTGAGCTCACTGTGGCAATTGCTGTGTCAGTCAATCCACCTCACTGGAGGCCATCCTCTTTCTCCATGATCTTCTACTTCACCAAGCATGCTGTGTCCTTCCCCAGGGATCGGCCCTTCCTGATAACATGTTTACTTCCATACCATCCAAAACAAAACTGAATGCAACAGTCAGACCCTGAGAAGCTTTAAAAAGTTGCTTAGATGCAGGAATGCAATAAAGATACTTTCAATAATAAAACTACCAATTTAGGATGTAAATCAAGAGCAGTCACACACCCTTTATGTGATGTATCAGCAAGTCTTCTTACTCTAAGGGAATAGGCAGAAAATATTTTAGAAAGGAGAAGTACTTTGGAAAAGGGTATGGGAAAACAACGCAATGGTCTCTGAGTGAACGTGTGAGACAGAGGATAGATGCCCCATGGGGCGTCCAAGGCTGTCAATGGTTTTCTCATAAGCAAATGGCCACATAACAATAATTACAACAGATCTCAGGGATCTGCTGGTAGGTCCGTACCACCGCCCCGCAGAACAGTGGCTGAGCGTTCTCACTGTGCCACTGGAGCTCAGGGACACCTGCAGGTAGCTGCTACTTTTACTTCCCGTTAAAACCAAGGTGGGTTGTGAAAATCTTTGATTATTAAAGAAGACAACCCGGAGAACTGGAGAAGGGAAACCAATTTAAGCAGATGGTGAGGTAAAATATAAGAGAAAATATGTTTAATTGCTAAATAATTACCACATTTAGTCACAAATCAACAAATACTAGTGAGAGAGGAGATACATTTCTATCTCCTTCACTATTAAAGCCTTCAAAATTAAAAAATTTACGCATTAAAAAATTACCCCACTGCTTTTGCATTCAGCACACTTACTTGACAGCCTGGTAATCCGGTGTCTCGGCTATACAAGGAAAATGAGCCTCTCTCGGATGTTTTTCCTATAAAACAAGATAATCTGATATAAAACATTCATTTATTGACAATTCAGCTTTTAAACAATAGTAACTTTATTGAGATTTTGAAGTAGAGAACAAATTAAAGATAAAATCTAGTCAAATGTTTAAAAGTTGCTCTCCTTTCAGTTGAAGAGCAAGGAAAATCCTGACTTTGTATATAAAACAGCATATATTGCATTGCACATTTAATTTTTAATGTGAAAGACATTCAATGGACAAGATGTTCGTGAGATAGGAATATTAGACTTAAGGAAAATTTGTCCTTGCACTTCAATGTCATGTAAATTGGCTCACAATTTGAAATGAGAGAATCTCTCTTCTTGCAACAAATTCTTCATTAAGATCACCTGCATCACTGAAAAACGTTCAAGCCTTTTCTTGCACTAACCCACTGCAATCAGTCTGATTTTAACTCGCAGCAGCTCCACAAATTGGAGGAAAATCTCTCCAAAAGGCTTCGAAGGCTGTAAATCTTTATGGGAGGAGATTGTCTTATCTTTCTCCTGAGGACCACGTGTCTTGAGTCCCAGATCCAGGAGCAGAGCATGTGGTTCTAGAGGGACAGACAGGGGATGCTCTAGCTCAGTGGTTCTCAACCTTCCTCATGTCACGACCCTTTCATACAGTTCCTCATGTTATGGTGACCCCCCAACAATTAACATTATTTTCATTGCTACTTCATCACTGTAATTTTGCAATTGTTATGAATTGGGTGACCATTGTGAAAGGGCCGTTTGATTCCCAAAGAGGTAGCAACCCCACAGGTTGAAAACCTGTAGAGAGTGGGCATTCCCAGCCTACTGGACCAGGAAGGGCTGGCTCTCCATTCTTACTTGAGTATGAGTCTAAGATTTAAGATTTAAGACAAAAAAAAAACCCTTCTGGTTGTGTTGAAGGGATGAAGCTACCCTCTTCAACACAGAAGAAAGGCCTTCTAAGGGTTTAATTTTCCAACAAAGATGTTATGATAGATAAGTGGATGTTATGATAGATAAGTGCTATTAAATCAATGTGTTTTCAGATGATTCTGTCTAGAGTCACTGAACAACTGCACAACTGATCCCAAGGATAAAAAGGCAAAAAAAAGTTCTGCCTGGGACATGTTGATCACCAACAAACATCACTGAGAAGCTCCACCCTTAGCTTCAGTGCTGGAGAATGACACAAAGCTTCCCACCTCTCTCATCTTTTCTAACCAAACAGGTCACAGATTTTGTTTTTTTTTTAATCCATACATTATTTTTATTTCTCATTGAATGAGCACAGAGTCATTGGCATATTAACACATGTTTATTATTACATATCCATCAGTGCAGCTTTCAATACCACTTGAAACATGCATATCATCCTAGAGAAGAATTCAGTTTTCCAGTGCTTCTTATTTGCACAGATTTTACTTTTAATTAATTTTAAAAGCAAATGAGTGGCCTAACATAGGAAAAGAACAAGGTAGAAAGACTAAAAATAGAATGACAAAGGAGACAAAAGAAAGGCTAGAAAAACCTAACAGACAAGAAGCACTAAGAACTTCTTTTCAACCCCACCTGAATTTCATATATTATTATGAATACAGAAGCTTAAAGAAACATTGTATTCCCTGAAGGGTATAAATTAAAGACTTTTTAAAACTTGAGACAATGTTTCACTAAGTCATGATATCTAATAATTATATATATCATTTTTCTAAACATAAATGAAGAGTAAGTAGACATTTTTAGCAGCTTACTACTGTGTAGTCACAGTGATTTCATGTTTACAAGGACACCTGGATCTTCCAACATGAAGTGTTCATTTAGGTCTTTTACCACATTGCCTGACATTTAATTATTGGTTTCTTATTTACATCTTCTGAATATCAGATCTTTCATTGGATCTATGTGATCATCTTCTGTATAGCATGCTTTTTCACTCTCAGTGATTTTGTTGAACAGAAATCCAGCACTTTAATGTAAACCAATCTGTCAATTTTCCCTTTGTGGTAAGAATGAATGGTTAAGGGTGTGTATAAGGATTTTCTGTCTATTCCAAGGTAACAGACATTTTCCTGTTTTCTTCTAAATGTACTATTATCTTTCACATTTAAGTCTGGATTTGAAGATGGTGTGAAGAGAGTCAGATCCATGTATTCCATAGGCACGTCTAACTGAAATCAGCACTGCTTCCTGGAAAGACATTTTGTATTGAAAACACTATGGTGGTTGTGAGAAGAATGAACTCGAGGGAAACTAGTGTGGAAGCGAGTCAACCAATGAGGAGACAGAACACTGAAATAATCCAGGTGAAAGTTAGTGGTGGCTTTAGTTCTTTTAATCCACTGAGGCAAGTACACCCACTCCTTACTTACCGTATATAATCAAGTATAAGCCAAGTCAAGTATCAGCCAAGGCACCTAATTTTACCACAAAAACGGCATTAAAAATGTGCTGAAAAAAAACTCAGCTTATACACAAGTATATACTGTATTCACATGGTTCAGCTCTTAAATTATGCAAAATTGGAGTTACGCTGAGCGTGAGAGACTGTGTCCCATATCCACTGCTGGCGTCCCCTTCTTTCTGCATTTGCTCACCACCCACTGGGCGTTCCCTGTACAAAGTGCATGGTGCGGCAGAACCCTATTCCCCATCAGCATGTAATCCTCAGAGTTTGGGGGGGGGTGTTGATGGGTGTATGCTGCCCAACTTCCCTTTCCTACTGCCTGTGCTGCGCTGGGACTTTGCTCATCCTGCCCCTGACTGTGTCCAATCACCCTGCTGGTACACTGCATTTTGTGACAAGACCAAGACATTCTGGATGGACACAGGAGAAGGTGTCCTGTGGTTAAGTCGGTTGCTGATCACATGGGTAGGCATGTGGTGAAGCTCAGATATAGCAGCAGAATTCGTCTCTACTTAGCTCTCCAATCTATTTGACCATCAACTGGTTGGCACTGGGCATGAAACCCATTCCTGAACAACAGAGGGACCAATGACAAACCGTTCCAGAAAATGATTGACAGAAGAACCCAATGTCTCCAAAGGTCAGCTCTGGAGAGAACTAAAACATGGGGTCAGGAATGCTTGTTTATTCCCAAGTAACTACTATTCTTTTCAGGTCTCATGAAAGCTATACAATGAGGTCTTGCTTTAAGTCTAAATGCCAGTTAGAAAATATTTATCTTTCTGGGTCTCTGTTTCCTATTCTCTAAAAATGGCAAGTTGGGGAATTTATAGAGGTCTAAATGCAGACATGTACATATGTAAGTATATTTATATATGATATTGGGGAAATAGATCTATGTGCATATATTTATAGATTTAGTATTAAGGTAGCAAATGTACACTGGGCCTCCACTCAAGTACTCCCTAAATGTAAGAAAACTTTGTTCTACTAAACTGGCATTCCATGATGCTCACCTTCCAGATGCAATTGTTGAAGATAAAATGGGTACATAAGCAAATGTGGTGAAGAACGCTGATGGTGCCCGGCTATCAAAAGATATAGTGTCTGGGGTCTTAAAGGTTTGAAGATAAACAAGTGGCCACCTAGCTGAGAAACAATAAAGTCCACAGGGAAGAAGCACACCAACCTATGTGATCACAAGGTATCGACAAGATCAGGTATCAGGCATCAAAGAACAAAAAATCATAGCATTATGAATGTCGGGGAGTGCAGAGTGAAGACCCAAAGCCCATCTACAGGTAAATGGACATCCCCTTACAGAACGGTTGCAGGGAGGAGAGGAGCCAGTCAGGGTGAAGTGTAGCAACGATGAAATATACAACTTTTCTCTAGTTTTTTAATGCTTCCTATCTGCCCCACTATCATCATCCCAATTCTACCTTACACATCTGGCTAGATTAGAGGATTTACACTGGTACAGATAGGAACTGGCAACACAGGGAATCCAAGGCAGATGAATCCCCCAGGACTAGTGGTGAGGGTGGCGATACTGGAGGGTGAAGGGAAGGTGGGGTAGAAAGGGGGAACAGATTACAAGGATCTACATGTGGCCTCCTCCCTGGGGGATGGACAACAGAAAAGTGGGTAAAGGGAGATGTCAGATAGTATAAGACATGACAATATAATAATTTATAAATTATCAAGGGTTCATGGGGGGAGGTGGCAGGAGGGAGGAGAAAAAATGAAGAGCTGATAGCAAGGGCTCAAGTAAAAAAAAAGAAAACGTTTGAGAATGATGATGGCAACAAATGTAAAAGCATGCTTGACACATGGATGTATGTATGGATTGTGATAAGAGTTGTATGAGCCCCCAAAAATGATTTTAAAAAAA
Source organism: Tenrec ecaudatus (assembly GCF_050624435.1). Lineage (NCBI taxonomy): Eukaryota > Metazoa > Chordata > Mammalia > Afrosoricida > Tenrecidae > Tenrec > Tenrec ecaudatus. The sequence goes on along the minus strand of NC_134543.1, from coordinate 118,266,406 downwards.
GAATATTCCAGAAATTAAGAAAACAACAAAAAATGGCAAGTTGGACATGATAATAGGCTGCTCAATAAAAGGGAGGGGGCAGTAGGAGGCCCCCAACTGCTGTGTTTCTTGCAGGCTTGGACCGAGAATGGTGGGGAGACCAAAGCAAACCATTCCTGCGAGACAGACCTCCTCTGCTGATCAACTGTAGCTCAAGAACTCCTCAGTAGGTTTGCGTCACTTTCCTTAGACTGCTTGGCAATTTAGAATTCTCCCACTCGTCTTCCAGCAACCTTCTGTTCTCCCTGTCACTTTCAAAGTCTGGCCTGTGGGTAGGGTGCTAGGAAGTAGCATTTGCTGACTAGCCAGCAGGTGCAAGGCGCTGGGAAAGGGGCTTTATTTGTTGTAGTTTCTTTCTTTTGTTTTAAAAATCATTTTATTGGGAGCTCGTACAACTCTTATCACAATCCACTCATACATCCATATGTCAAGCACATTTGTACATTTGTTGCCCTCATCATAAAATACATTTTTTTGTTTTTCAAACAGATTTGTACATTTATTGCCCTCATCGTTCTCAAAACATTTGCTTTCTACTTGAGCCCTTGATAGCAGCTCCTTATTCCCCCCTCCTTCCCTCATGAACTCTTGATAATTTCTAAGTTATTATTATTTTGTATTTTGTCATGTATTACACTGTCCGATGTCTCCCTTCAGAAAGGTGCTTTATTTAACAGCGCAGGTACTGTTAAATTTCCCAGATCGTCCCTAGATCTCAATCCGTTACTGGCTGAGGAAGCCTGCCTCACGATGAATGCTCTTGTGGGCTGTGCATTTTCCCCTACTTACTTAAAACAATATTTATCTCAGGAAATGGCTGGAGACAGAGGCGTCCTTGAAACTACAGCCTGCTCAGCACTTACATCTGCAGCAGCCCAACAAACACACAGGAAACTGAAGTTTACTAATATCGGCGAATAGACACTCAAGAAAAAAATTGTTAACTTCTTAATTAATAGCACAAATTAGAGCGATCGTTTCCCTGCTTGTCTCAAAGCCAACTATTATTTCACTGTTCACGTTTGTAAAGCATACTGATTGACACTGCTATATTCAAACTCACCAGTTTTGAATATAAAAAATTCCATGTTTTCTATTTTAAATGACTAGTATGAGGCTGGAGTTTTGTTTTTTTCCCTCTCTAACTCTCCTTAACAGTAAGAATTTAATTTAGAGAATTCCTGGAGATTTCAAATGGTCACTTAGATGAACATTGAAACCAGATACCATGGATTGGATAGAATCTGGCTCTAGAGACCTCAGGAGTGGAGCTGGGTTCCACAGGATTTTCAACAGCTTTTTTTTCTGGAGGCCCACAGGTTTTCCTCCAGGTGTCTGTGGGAGGATTCAGACTACTGAATTGTTCCTAGCAGCCAAGCACATTAACCATTTACTGGCACTACCTTGTCACTCCAGGTCAGTATTTCCACATTCAAAATGGAAATGTGCAAGTCATATGGACTATTCCGTATTTATTTTTTAGTGAAGGAATATAAAGCTTTTACACAGACAATACTAACTCTTTTGCGCACAAACATAAATGTGATCACAATTTTATGAGCAGACTCTCCAACAACTCTACCCTTAGGACTCTTTGACAGCTCCCCATTAACTAACCTCTTGACTCATGGCAAAGCTTTTCCTCTTCTTCTGTGGTGAATACTATTGAACATTTCGTATGTAATCTGACTCAGAGGAAACACTTAATACTACCCTGTCCTTTGAAGCAGGAAAATCAGCAACAACACAGGGTCTATTGGAGCACAGTCCTAGGGATTTTGGGTACTGGATTCACATCTTGGCGCCTCTCTCTTCAGTGAGAGAACTGGGAAGACTATAAGCCACTTACCATCAATGGCCCCACTAGTCTCCTCCTTTGGGAAAATCAACTCAGTAATATGTACCTCACAGAGGTCTGTGCAGTTTAATGTTTATGAAGTATTGGGAAATGCTTACTTGAAAGATCCTAGGCCAATGTTAAGTAAGTACTTTTAGAACTGCAGACCTTATTTCAGTAGCAATCTGCTCAAATTTACAAAAAAAATTCTTTTAATAAAAAGGGATCTCAAGCGAACAGTTTTTGCTTTAAGTTAGAGAGAAGAGAAGGGGGGGAGGCGCATTTTCTTCACAACAATTTGTTTAAGTATTATTGGCTAACATTTGTGCCAAGCACACTGCTGGCTACATTGAAGATATTTAACTATCTAGTGCCAACAAGCACAGCTGCTGGACTCTCTGTGCCTCCTCTTGTTCACTCCATGCCAATTACTCACACAGCCATGAATGATGCAGCCGCAGCACAGGAAAATGCCAAGTGTGCATGAGATTAGTGAAAAAGCAGAGGATCCCTATAAAGGTCAGTGATTAGCAAGTTCCCATTTGTAATCACTTTACTTTCCTAACCCAATCTTTAACTCATCACAGATTCCATCTTCAGCCGGCAACAACCTGTGGTGACAGGCATGAGGACTATATGGAGATTCCTAATCAATGATCCCCACAGGATTGCTAAGGCACACAGACAGACCATGAGAATAGGTTTTCAGCATAACTTACTTGAGACTTTAAAACCTGAGATAAGTAGTTCAAGATGTAAATATGCACCAACCTAGTAATTGCTCCTGCTCTCCACTCTGCCTTACAAAATGGGATTTACCAATTAGATATAAACACATAGATGAGGATGAGGAGCCTTATCCAACCAGTTATTTTGCCTTCCCAGGTATCAGAATGCCCAGAGGGTACATTTAAAATTCAAGATGCAATATGAGAAGGTGAGGTGGGTTGGTAAAACCAGAAGTTAGAATGAATGTGAATAGCAGGCTAAGATAAATAATACAGAATATATTAAAAGTCATGCCTTATAAGCAGCACAAATCTAAACACATTTACTTCACAAATGCTTTTTCGAAGTTGCTCTCAAAAGAATACTTTCATCTATATTTCATTATTGATTTTCCTTACGCTCAGAATGTAACTGTGTTTCTCAACCTTTTCGCACTTTCATTTGTACATCAATCAATCCAATAAAATACAGAGCTAGGAATTGTCTCATCACCTTCGACTGCATCTCGATAAAAAATATGGTGAATGTGTACTCTTTAAAAACAATCTCTGTATCGTAATGTTTGCGCTATTCTTTAAAAACACAAGACCTTTTTTGGGAAATAGTTTAATTGATATTTTACAACTTTCTAGGGAATACAAAATCTGAGCCAAATTACAATTCTTAAACAACTTAGCCCGATTTCCCTCTTTCATTCCAAAATAAGTAAGAAAATTAGGTAACTGTTACACCACCACACAATTTGGCTGGGTGGGGGTGGGAAGGTGAAAATATTAACAAATACACCAACTCCCTACATTTCATGTCCTTCCTGACATTAACCCATCTTGACAGACATTCACTTAAATAACCTGCTCCTGTCACACTATGGGAGAAAGATGAGGCTTTCTACTCCTGTAAAGAGCTACGGTCTCAGAAACCCACAGGAACAATTCTATTCTGTCCTAGAGCTTCAGTATGAGTCAGAACCAACTCAGTGGGAGTGAGTTGTTTTGTTCAATCACCCTGGGGCTCTGGTCATGCGGTTGGATAAGCACAGGACTGCTAATTAGATCAAAATTAGCAGGATCAAAATTGGATCACAGGGAACCCCACAGGAAAACAATGATGTCATCTGCTCCTGCGAAGATTTACAGCCCTGAAGACTTACATAGGGGCCACTCTGCATCAAATGGAATTGATGGTGGTGGGTTTGCCCCCACCATCTCAATACTGAACCCAGTTTCACTAGTCTTCTTTCATTGTGCCCCTCTATGAATTTTCTTGCGTCATCTGATGATAAAGAAAACATTAAGCTCAGTGTTACTAGTTCCTGTTATTCTCCCACATCTTTCTGTATTTTGGTGGTTTAATTTAGGACCATGACCTTACCAGCCAAGGCCAGTGTCTAAGGCCTGTTTTTAATGGCACCTAGGGACCAGAAGGCAGATGCCACTTGTTCAGAGAACACTGGTCTGGCATCCTAGATCTGTTTGTTTGCTTGCCAGGGACAGATTCTACTCCAAGGATCCATCCATGGCATTTAGCCATGTGGAGGCAGAGAGACAGAATAAGGAGAACTGTGCTCTAAAACAGTAGTTAATAAATGATTGCTAATTAGCTAGTTCCCTTGAGAGAGAGCATGGGAATAGAAGGGAAAAACAAGTCAATGGAACTGCTACCATTCACCAACTATTGGGGCAGAAGTAGGTAACAGGATGAAACAAACAGTTAGGATGCTGGTTTTAGTCCTGTCTTTGATTTAAACTAGTGGTGTGATACGGATAATTTATTAAATCTCTCTTAATTTATTGACCTAGAATGTAGGACAAAGTGGATTCTGAATAGGAGATCTCCTCCTGCTCTACACTGCAAGAACCTGAGAGGGCAGACTCCCTCTTTTTGAAAGACTGCTGTCTGGGTAGTAAGAGGAGGAGGAAAGCTGCTAACAAAAGCCAACAACCTTGTGGAACAACAAAAATGTGAAGTTACAAAATGAAGGTAATACGCAGATCTTCAAACACTTGTTTAGTATATTTTAAGATTTTAAACCATGGCTCTGGAAGTTAAAAATCAACATACCAAGGCAATTCTACTTGGATTAAGAAAAATTAAATGTGAATCAAACTTCTCATGGGGTCCTCTACCTACAAGTTTCAAAAAGGCAGTACACTGTATGCACAGAAAACACACTGTAATAAAGCAAAAGACATTTTGTTAAACCAGACGGAGAAAGCCCAAAAGAGAGACTTCAATCCCCTTTATCGTTTGCTAAGATTTAAATAAGGTTCTTGCTACAGCACAGGTAATCTGAGGGTAAAATGTGAGACATTCAGTTTTTCGTGAGTGGCCTCCAGTGCTATAATTTACTGCCATCCTATCTTTTTAGTTTGAAAATAAGTGAAGGATAGTCTCAAATTATTCATGGGTTAAAATTCAAATTGCATTTATAACAGGCAGAACTCAAAATTTTTTTCCCTATAACACTCATTATAAATGGCTATACGCAGTGCATTTAATTCAGTAGATATATAGAAACTGTTTGTTGAAGGGAAAATGGAAGCAGTTAAGGAGAAAGGAAGGAGGAATGGAAGGAAAGGAGGTATGGAGTAGTGATTAGAAACAGACTCTGGAAACAGACTAATGGGATTTAAATTCCCAATCTACTGCTTATTCTCGGTATTGCCTAACCTTTCTGTCTCTTGGTTTCCTTGATTGTGAAATGTGAATAGCCCTTACCGGCTGGCCCCAATCCCAACTACGTGGACACCTGCCCCTCTCCCCCAGAAGAATTTATTTCAGAATACGACACTGCATCTGCAGCTCTAGGAGAGGGACATGTCTGATCAGAACACAAGGGGAGCAGATGAAGGGGGAGGAGGAGAGAGTGGAGTACATCCTGGCCCACCAGGCCTTGAGGAAGATGTTCCCGCTCAGAGCAGCCAGTCCAGAGAGGAACACATGGCCAGCCCCACTATGAGACACGACATCCCTGACTGAACCATAGCCCTACAGGGGGCAACACTGGAGACACAGTGTGGGAACTGCACCCGATCTGATCCCACCACACCAAGGCAACCACTACAGGGGTGCAACAGAACAGCAAGGGGAACACAGCGGCGAGGTCCACAGGGAATGCCGATGGTGGACTTTAGGGTCAGAGCTTGGTGTCCCAACAGACTGGACTGGAAAACACTCCTAAAGGCCAACAAACAGTCCTTGAACTAACTACAAGCTTTTTCTTTCTTGTACTATTTTGTTTGTTTTTGTCACTGGTTTGTTGTTGTTTTGCTGTAGATTGTTGCTCGGTTTTGCTCTGTCTTGTTTTTGCGCATGTTATTATCTCCACAGGTCTGTCTAAATAAGATAGGCTGGATGAACAATCTGGAGAAGGAAACAACAGAACCGACAGTTCCGGGGGGACATGGGAGAGGTGAGGTTGGGGGAAAGGTAGTGGTGTTAACAAACCCAGGGACCAGGGAACAAGTGATCCAAATTGGTGGTGAGGAGGGTGTGGGAGGCCTGGTAGGGTGTGACCAAGGTTAATGTAACCAAGAGGAAAGTCAAAGAGAATAGAGGAAAGAGCTAAGAGGCAAAGGGCATTTATAGAGGTCTAAATACAGGCATGTACATAAAGGCATGTAAATAGACATATATGAAGATTTGGAAATAGATCTATGTGTACATATTTATAGGTTTAGTATTAAGGTAGCGGGAGGACATTGGGCCTCCACTCAAGTACTCCCTCAATGCAAGAATATGTTGTTCTATTAAACTGGCATTCTATGATGCTCCCAACACAATACCTGACGACAAAGCGGGTGAATAAGCTGATGTGGTGAAGAAAACTAATGGTGCCTGGCTATCAAAAGAGATAGCGTCTGGGGAAGGTAAACAAGCAGTCATCTAGCTTGGAAGCAACGAAGCCCACATGGAAGAAGCACACCAGCCTGTGTGATCACGGGGTGTTGAAGGGATAAGTTATCAGGCATCAAAGAACAAAAATATCATATAATTGTGTACTCACCTCCCTGATTCGATAGCTGAAGACAAATGGGTGCGAAAGCAAATAAGGCGAAGAAAGCTGATGGTGCCCGGCTATCAAAAGATATAGCGTCTGGGGTCTTAAAGCTTGAAGGTAAATAAGTGGCCATCTAGCCCAGAAGCAACAAAGCCCACATGGAAGAAGGATACCAGCCTGTGCGATCACAAGGTGCTGAAGGGATCAGGTATTAGGCATCATTAGAACAAAAAAAATCATATCATTGTGAATGAGGGGGATAATGTGGAATGGAAACCCTAAGCCCATTTGTAGGCCACTGGACATCCCTTTACAGAAGGGTCTCCAGGAGACGAGCCATGCAGGGTGCAAAGTATCAACGATTAAACATACAACCTTCCTCTAGTTCTTAAATGCCCCCCACCCCCATGCTAGATTAGAGGATGTATACTGGTTCAGATAGGAATTAGAAACACAGGGAATCCAGGGCAGATGATCCATTCAGGACCAGTGATACGAGTGGCAATACCAAAAGGGTGGAGGGAGGGTGGGTTGGAAAGGAGGAACCGATTACAAGGATCTACATATAACCTCCTCCATGGGGGATGGACAACAGAAAAGTGGGTGAAGGGAGAAGTCGGACAATGCAAGATATGACACAATAATAATTTATAAATTGAGGGTTCATGAGGGAGGGAGAGTGAGGAGGGAGCGGAAAAAATGATGAGCTGATGCCAGAGGCTTAAGTGGAGAGCAAATGTTTTGAGAATGATGTGGGCAATGAATGTACAAATGTGCTTGACACAATGGATGGATGTATGGATTGTGATAAGAGTTGTATGAGCCCCTAATAAAATGATTAAAAAATAAAATAATAGCCCCTACCTTACTAAATTTCTGTGAAGATGAAATGTATCGACATCTAAAATTAGCACAAAGGGATATATTAAGTGTGTGAGAGAGAGAGAGAGAGAGAGAGAGAGAGAGAGAGAGAGAGAGAGAGAGAGAGAGAGAACGGACTACGAAACCCATGTAGGTAGATCCAGAACATTAGTGCTTGAAAGTCTTAAGAGGTCAAAAAGGTAGATTCTAAAGAATCCTGTCTTACCACGTACAATTTTAATAAATTATACAATTTAAACTATTAAATTATATGATATGTGAATTAAATGCTAATAAAATGTTAAAAAATAATTTAATGGGAAATAGCAAGGTTTTAAACATGCTCAATGTCATTAAAACTTCCTGGCTTCTCCCTTCAGCATTAACAAATGAGTATATCTTTAGCACTATTCATAGACTCAACTACAATTTTCTGCCACAAGTAGATGAAAGGTCACAAAACCTAGAAAAGTTGGGAATGGGATTTGAAAAGAAGCAAAGGCACACAATAAGGACAGTCTAAAGTGAATTTAAACAGAGCTGTTGATCCTGTATCCCAGAGGAAACAGAGAAGAGTCTCTTGGATATAATCCTTAACCTGCATATCCTCTTTTTCCCCCAGAGTATTACTCTGTAACTACAGGTTGGTGGCTGTCTGAAGCATACTGTGCTAAGAGGAACAGGCCATCCTTGCAACGTAAGCAGAGGGAGGACCGCATTAGCAGCATGCAAACAGATGTTATGAGGTGCACTAGTTACATTTTTATATCTAGGGAAGAACTCTTCTTTAAAATACATATACAAACCACCAGAAAACAGACAATGAAAACAATAAAAATATTAACATTTAATCATTGGTTTCCATGTGCTTCAATTTGAACACTTACGTTTCATGTGATTATTGTTAAGGTTTGAATTTAAATTAATCACTTTGGTGTATGTTTTCTTTTTATTTTGGTGTATGTTTTTTGTTGACTTAATTTGTTCCTTGTTCCCTTCCCCCTTGCTTTTTCCAATTGTTTTGTATTAAATGGAGTATTACAACATTAGCTGATAAATTATAATTCCTTTAAAAACTTCTTGTGTTTAAAGTAGGATTTATAACATGTATTTAATTGATCAGATTCAACCTTCTAATAATAGCATAACAGTGTAAAGACCTTACATTAGTATACATTCAAGTTCCTCTTCATCGAATTACTGTTGTCATAATATTTTACTTTTCCATATTTTATAAGTCCCATAATATAATATTGCTATTTTGCTTTAGATATACAGTTACCTTATAATGGGATTAACAATGAGAAAGATGCATTTTTTCATGTTTACTTTCACTGATGAAATTTCGGAAGCTTTCCATTTCCTTGACCATGGGGCCAGCTTGGGCTTCCTATCTATTTTTGTAAAAAAAAGTTTTTCTGGAACACAATCACAAACGTTTGTTTACATACTGTTCACAGCTGCTAGTACTACCATGTAGAAGTGAAGAGTTGTGACAGGGGCTGCCTGGACAACAGAGCCTCCAAGTAGGCCTTAACTGGCCCTTTACAGAAAAGGTGTGCTACATTCTGGTGTGGACGCAAGTTTGTTCGTTGTTAGATCCCCTCAGCCTGAAGAACTTCCTTTAACACCTAACTGTGGTACAAGCCTGCCGGGAGTGGATTCTCTCAGCTTTCTTGTGTCTGAGAACATTTTTACCCTTCTTTCAGAAATCTATTTTCACTAAATAGCTAATTCTAGGCTGACAGGTTTTTTAATTTTTAAAATTTGAACGGTTTACAGATCTTCCTCATCTTCTAGCTTCTGAAGAGTCTAAAGAAAAGAATGACTTAGTGTATTTGTTCATTGTATGTAATGCATCTTTCCTTGCCGCTGACTGCCTTGATTTTTCTCTTTATTTTTGGTTTTTAGCAAAAAACCCCAAATTTTTAATATTGGGTCCGTAATTTGGTATCTTTCATTATTTTTTGAAAAAATTCTCTTTAAGTAGTTCTGCTTTCCTCTGGCCACATGGAATCCAGGATAGATAACCCCCCCCCCCAGGAACAGAAATGGGAGCAGCAATATCATACAGGTAGGGGGAAAGTGGGGGTGGGTAAGAACCAGTAACAAAAATTGAAGTACAACGCCCCACCCCAAACTGGGGGGCTGACAACAGAAACGTGGGTGAAGGGTGACAGCGGATGGTGTAAGATATGAACATAATAATAATTTATAATTTATCAAGGGTTCACATGAGGGTGGGGGTGGATCTGATACGAAGGGCTCAAGTAGTCAGAAAAAGTTTTGAAATGATGACGGCATCATATGTACAAATGTGCTTGTGATACAACTGATATATAGATTGTTAGTTAAGAGATGTAAGAGCCCCCAATAAAATGTTTTATTATATTTAAAAAATTGATCTGCTTTCTACTCTTCTCGTGGAATTATTTGATATTGTTCTACGGCATGTTCTCTTTCCACTTTTTTTCTCTTGTGTTTCTGTTTGGATATTCAAAGTTAACTGATATTCTTGCTAAAACGTGTCAATTCTATTGATGAGCCTAAAGGAATTCTTTATCTCAGAATTTCTACTCGACACTTACAATTTTCATCCATTCAAACTCCCCATCTATTCATGCATGTTGTCCAACATTTTCAGTAGAGCCTGTATTAGTATTGTTCCCTAAATTTTATGTTATTATTGAGAGTGTACACAGTAAAATATATTCCACCATAACAGTTTCTACATGTCCAACTTTGTGATGAAATTTGATGATATTCTTTGGCTTGTGCAACCATTCTCACACTCGTTTTCTGAGTTGTTCCTCTCTCAGTACCACATATATACTCACTGCCCCGTACATTTCCCATCTAATCCTTTATTTGCTGTTGACAATTTGATCCCAGATAGAGAACTGTTGAAAGAGTATAATGCTCAAGGCAGACTTTTGTTTTATAAGTTACATAAACTACTGCTCAGTCTTAAGATGACTTCGGGTGATGTTCAAGGTTTAAAAATTATCTCCAGGCAATAATTTTTTTTAAAGATGTTCCTCAAACTTCATGGCTCCAGAATGTCCAGAATTCTTGAGAATTTGAATTTCTATTCTGCAATTTTCCTTTTTGATCTGGATAATTCTACATAATCTTTGATCAAAATATTCAATAATGGTAACTGGGCATCATTCAGTTATTCTGGTCTCATGGTAAAGGCGGGAAGAGAGGTATGTGGCAACACATCCCACATTTACCTACTATTCCTGATGTTTCTTCTTCCTCTTGTATTCCAGGTGAATAAAAACCCACAGATGTGTCTTGGATGGCCACTTACAAGCTTTTAAGGCCCCAAACACGACACAATTACCTAGGAGGTAGAAAACAACATCGCTACCACCACCACTACACACATTAAGCCAAGTAACTGGGATGTCTCATGAAACCATGATCATAAATCCCCAAATCATGATAAGAAATCCCGTGAGGCATATAGTTGTATATAAGTAGCCAAACAGTTTATTTTTCTCCCTTTCCATCACACAACTTTCGCCATTTCAGCTTTTTACAGTAATTACAGTAATCAGCTGTGCAACCTGACCCTTAATCAATGCAATTTTCCTACCGCCAGTAACGCCCCTTACCCTTTCTTTTTCTTGGTGCTGATAAACACTGAAAAACTTGGGCCTCTATACTAGGGGGCTTCAACAAAGTTCACTGTAAAATGGAATTCAAAGAAAATGGAATCTTTCTATAACAAAAGCCCCTTATACCCGTGCCTTTTCTTAGTTATTTATATATGTGAGATTATACAATTTTGTCTTCTTGTGATTGGTTATTTTGCTCAGTGTAAGTCTTCAAGCTCTAGTCATATATGATACTACGTATTAAAGACTTTATTTCCCCAACCATCTGAGTATTTAAGTCAGTGTAGTTTTAGTATCCTTGATAGTTCTCACATTTCAACCATCTTTATGTCTTGTTCTCTTGGTTGTTTTGACTCTTGACAATGCCAAACCCTCTCCCCCCTTTGTCCACTTTTGTACATGTCTCTTAATATTGATTCAAAGCAGAATATGTATGAATATATTATACAGAAAGTACTGGAGACTGAAGTAAACCGTGTTTAGGCTGGAAATGGGTATGGCTTTTCTGGTCCTGGAACTTTAATGTGGAAGATGAGCTTAATAAAAAAGTGATTGGTTGGGGGTGGCTTTTCTTGTTATGGCTTTAGTGGCACAGTGGTTGAAGACTTGGGACAATGTGGTGGCTCAAAACCACTCCACAGGAGTAAGACAAGACAGTCTATTTTCCTGCGGCTTATACCCTTGGAAGCCCTGTAGGAGCAGTTCTGTTCTGCCCCATAAAGCTGGTATGATTGGGAACTGACTCAAAGGTGGTGGTTGTTTTAAATAGTTACTTTCAGTGGACCAGATGATTCAACTCCCTCTAGTGTTGAAGGCTGCTGCTGCATTCCTCAAGGGCAGCATTCCATCCGGAGCTTTCCCACTTTCTAAACCTATACCCCTAATGGGTCTCTTTCTGGCCTTTGCTCCTCCCCCAGTGACCAACTGCTGTATGCAGCTTAGTATTCCTTTTAGACTTGTGATGCCGTTCTCTGTTGCTCAGCCTTAATTGTAGACAGGTCTTTTTGTGTTTGGGCCTCAAAGACTGAACTTTTCTAGCTTTCCGGTCATTCCTCCCTGAAAAAGCCAAATGTAATTCATATCCAAAGTTAATCTAGAACTGGAGATTTTGTCCCTTCCTGAGATACAGGAGATATGTACTTGGTAATGGTATAGGATTTGGGGCCAAGACAAGACTCTTCTCAACCACAATCTGTCTTAGCTGTGCCATATGCAGAAGAAACTTTGTTGCTTTCTCCTCTAGCATATTTAAAGGCGTTTGCCACCTAGAATGGAAGGGCCAGGGAAGTGGGCGGGCTTTTGTGCTTTTCCAATAGCTCTACTTAACTATGAGCATGGAGGGGAGAGGGAGGCTAAGGAAAAGAGCCTGGGAGTAAGTAAGTATCAAATCTCCTTTGAGCTGTCCTTTTGCTGGATGACCCAGTTATTTCAGACTGTAATAGCGTACACATGGCTTTCTTTTATTTTAACTGTTTTTATCTTTATTGATAATATTTGAGTTGTACCAATACTCAAATACATCCATAGAAAAGTTTGCACACAAATAACAAACAGAATTGGTTGGTGGAAAATACAGTAGCCTTTTATAATTTTTTGGGGGGGTTTTCCGGGAAAACCAGAAAACCTGCTAGACAAATTCTAAAAGAGCTGTAGCACTCCCTTTTATAATTTTTACAAATAATTTTGTACCCCTAGAAATAAAATCTGGCTACAGAGCCTTGTTTATTTATCATTCAGAAATTTTCAACACAAATTTTCAATTGGTCCACTGTGATGTTGAAAATCACTTCACTCTCTTTATATGAAATAATTTTTACCATTAAAAGAGAGATTATTCTGTAAAGCAGGATTGGTATTTCTGTTGTACAGATGGGGAAATTTCGTGTACTAAAGTAGTTTCACTTTCAACACAATTAGTAATTTTTTTTACTACAGCAAGTAGTGGATGCAGAATTTAAAACAAATTCTGTTGTATTCATATTTTTATCTTTAAATCATTTTATTGGGGGCTCGTACAATTCTTATCACAATCCATCCATCCATCGTGTCAAGCACATCTGTACATTTATTGCCATCATCATTTTCAAAGCATTTGCTTTCCGCTTGAGCCCTTGGTATCAGCTCATTTTTCCCTCTCCTTCCCTGATCCCCCCTCTCCTTCATGAGCCCTCCATAATTTATAAATTATTATTTTGTCATATCTTACACTGTCCGACATTTCCCTTCACCCACTTTTCTGTTGTTCATCTCCCACGGATGAGGTTATATGTAGATCCTTGTAATGGGTTCCCCCTTTCTACCTCACCGTCCCTCCACCCTCCAGGTATCGCCACTCTCACCACTGGTCCTGAAGGGGCCATATGTCTTGGATTCCCTGTGTTTCCAGTTCCTATCTGTACCAATGTACATCCTTGGGTCTAGCCAGATTTGTAGAGTAGACTTGGGATCATGATAGTTGGGGAAGGAAGCATATAAGAACTAGAGGAGAGTTGTATATTTCGTTGCTACCCTGCACCCTGACTGCCTCGTCTCCTCCCTACAACCCTTCAGTAAGGGGTGTCCAGTTGCCTACAGATGGGCTTTGGGTCTCCACTCTGCACTCATGCTCATTTACAATGATGTAATTTTTTGTTCTTTGATGTCTGATACCTGATCCCTTCTACGCCTCATGGTCACACAGGCTGGTGTGCTTCTTCCATATGGGCTTTGATGCTTCTAAACTAGATGGCTGCTTGTTTATCTGCAAGTCTTTAAGACCCAGACGCTGTATCTTTTGATAGCCGGGCACCATCAGCTTTCTTCACCACATTTGCTTATGCACACATTTGTCTTCAGCGATGGTGTCGAGGTGTGCATCATGGAATGCCAATTTAATAGAACGTGTTCTTGAAGTTAGTACTTTTCTTGAGCACTTTTAGCTGCGCCCTGGTATTTGCCTGTGGCATAAGTAGCATGGCACTTCTCTTCCCTGTTCTCTGGCACAGGTAAGGCAGCTCACGTGTCCCATCTATTCTTGGAATGCAGGTTAGTTCATTGACTTCCAAACTCAGCCCCCTAATGGGTTCACAAAAGCTGGAGAATATTCTCGGATTTTTGTTTGGGATTATTTGGTTCCATAGCTATAAAATCACTGCTTTATTCTTAAGAAAGGCACCCTACTGGTGCTGCCAGATGAGCATTACACTGCTAGCCATAAAGGCAATGGTTTAAATCCACTGTCTACACTGTGGAGAAAGGTGAGGCTGTCTACTCCCATAAAGACTTGAAGTGCAGTGAGTCTGAGGTGACTTAATGGTAGTGTTTTTGTTTTAATCTGCTATTAATGCCACCCAGGATCGTGTTCATTTCAGATATTATACTTTTTTATCTTTAGCGATTTCTTTTCATAGTCTCATATTCACATTTTCCTGTACATTCTTGGGGCAGAGAGATTACTATCATAGCTGTTTTAATATCCTTGTTCATTACTCCCATTGTCTTTGTCATTTGGGGCCTTGTTGACTAAATTTTGTTTGTTATAAAGTATACTTTCCTACTTCTTTGCAATTTTTTTATTTGATGCCAAATCTTAGGGTTTTTACCTTTGTTCCCTTGGCCACTGGATTTTGTATTTCTTTAGGAAGTGTAGAACATGGCTCTGACAGACAGTTACGTTACTTGGGATCAGTATGATACTTTCCCAAGCTTGCCTTTAGTATTTTCGAGCGCAGTTCCAGAAGTGCATTTAGCTGAGGACTAATTTAGCCTCACCATCGTAGTGTCTTTCTGAGGACCCTACAAATGCCCTGCTAATTTGAAGGCCTTTCTACTTTGCTGGCTGGAAGAACTATTCCCAGCCCTCTGTCAGTTCCAGCAATGTCTCAAGTGAAGTGTTCTCTTATGCATACAAAGATGTGTACTCAGCCAAAAGCTCCCAGTCAGCCCTCTGCAGATTTCTGGTGGGCTCTTTTTCTGTGCTCTCAGCTTTCTGCTCTGCAAATTTTAGCCACTTTGACTTCCCTGAATTCCGATCCCTATCTCAATGAACATCTTAAGATACTGTTTGGCTTCTCCTCCACTTAGCTGTGGCCTCCAAACAGCAAGCTAAGGCAATCTTTAGGCTCATGTTGGTAATTCCTGTTCACATTTGCTGCCTTTGGGCCCAATGTCTGAAATCTAATGATTTAATTAGGACTAGTATGAGAATTCCTGAACTTGTACATGACTTCATAATCCCTCCCACCCATCATCGGAAAAAAAGCTTTCTCCTGTTTTTTTTTCTAGCAAATCAAAGTTTTTATAGAATAGGAATCTAAACACAGGAAAAGTTGATTCCTGTGAATAATCAAACTGCTCAGAGGATGCTAACCTAGAAGATAACCGCAAAAGAACAAGTTTCAAAGACTACCAAAGAAAAACAAGCTTCAAATACATGTTACTATCTTTACGTTTTACAATACACTAAAGTTAAATACCTCCTGGAGAATTAGACTTTACTATAATAAAAACTCACTATGACAAACTCAGAAAAACATAAATCTTTTAAAAATGACTTCTTTTTAATGATATTGGAAAGTTCCTCTATTCCTAAGATGAGATTTTTATTTCTGAAATACTTTGGATTCCTCAAAGTGTGCTGACATATTTGAATTTGGAACAAACTGCTCTATAAATATGATCTCCTGTATTAACCACACAAAGTCATTTCTAAAAGGTTAAAAGTCTGGCAAATTTCCAGTTCTTTCTCGTCATTTTAGTTATGGGATACAATGTTCAGTACTTAGCTTCTTCTCTATATTCTATAGCACAGTGACTTCCCCTTTAAATGCGATCTACTGTATTTTGTTGTGTTGTAAAATATCATGAAAATGGCTGCATCTAAAAATACAATTTCTTAGAGTTTATTGTTTCTTAATGTACAGTATCTGTCTCTGTGGAAGCTAATTCATACATATTAAAATTTATTTTTCATGTGTTCCCTCCCTGCATTGCTTTCTACCTACATCAGACTATAGTCAGTAATAAAAGATAATAAATAGCTACGGTAAAACTTCCAGTTAAATTTTAATTTAGAAACAGTTACCTTTTCTTTGAGGGACTCTTACAACGTGCCAACCTAAATGTTAAGATTTAGAATTGTGCTCCTGGACCTGCCTCAGGGGGCAAGGAAACTGGCTCTGTTCCCCTGAATCATACTTGCTTCCAAGTCCATTTGAACACTACACCATTTTCCAACTGTTTAATGCCCTTCTATTGTCACGTTCCTCAAATGGCCAGAGCATTCAAGTCTCTGCTCAAACGCTACTTTCTCAGAGAAACCTCTGATTATCCTGAATAAAGCCTGACTCCAATCTCCCCTTCTCTGTCACCTTCTATGAAGCCATACACATTTGCCATTTCCCTTGATGAAGTCATATAAATTGGCAGGTAACCTTTGGTAAAAAATAAAAGAAAATCAACATTAACCCCCACCACCCCTAAAATATTACATGTTGAGGAATATGTGATATTTCATTTGCTGTATTAAAACCAAACACCCTTTCTCCTCCCCCTTATGGCTGACATATTTTTATTCACAAGTTTATAAAGTCTATAAATAACCTACTTCAACTTGACACTTTTAATCATATATTTTATACTACTTCTTTTCTCCAAAGTATAAATAAACTCACTTCACTTTGTGTTTTCATAGGTGTTGCTTTATTGTGAGTGAAGTTTTAAAAAAAACAGGCCCTGTAAAAAGCTTTAAAATATTGTAAAAGTTTGTTTACAGCAGATAAATAGTATACATAAGAAATTACTTGGGAATTAGACACAACTGTTTAATAGGATAAGGACTTCATGTTTCTGAGAGGGATCTCAATATTAAGAAAGATGTTTAACGGCAGCTCCTGAAGGATTGGATAACTATCATATAGATGTTAAATAACTACCATGCTCACTGGATTTCAACATTCTAGCAGGAAATAATATGCCTAATAACGGAATATATAGTTACATTGTTAGTATTGAGAATAGACGAAGTGATCCAGAAATGATTGAATTTATTCCACTTTTACTTCCTCAACTTTTGGATTATATTCAGCATATATCTATTTTAGGAACTGCTTTGGAGGGCCCTTATGTTTTATGCAAGGAACTGCTATTTTCCCAGATGAATAGAATATCCATTCTCTGGATCCAAGTTTCCATGACAATAAAAACAAAACATTCATCAGCACGAACTTGGTATCTGATGGCAAACGCAGCTGCAGCTTATAACAGTTCAATCTTTATCCCCAACCCTGTTCTGCAGAACAGAGGAACGATATTTCTCCAAAGCAATGAAACTGTTTTTAACGGTGATTTCCCTCCTATCTCAGACTTAAACACTAACAACTAAATGTGTTATACCATCTCCGATCTTCAAACCATTCACTCCTCCAAACTCATGCCAAATACAATCAAGTTTCTGAATTAAGCTAAAAGCACATTTAATTTGTGAATTCTGAAAGCTTAGCTTATTTGAAATATTATGGCCTTACAGGAATATGCAGTGCTTAAGCTTTCATGACAACTACAGAGGAAGCAAAATGTAGGGAAAGAAAACACAGTACACAAAAAGCTGTTAAATTCAGTTGGATGATGGGAAGACAGTGCCCCCTTGTGTTTTGTTTTTTTCTGCCTTGACGAATATTGACTAAATACAATGTTACTTTCTTTTTAGTTCTACGGTAAGAATTTGAACAATTTTATAGCACAGATATAAAAAGCACTTGAACAGTTTTCTTAATACAAAATCCTAATTTATTACAATGTAAACATAGAGGTTATTTAATGCTAGTTACACGAATATAAAGAATTCGAGTGTTTTACTCACTGCCATTAAGGTCATTCGGACTCACAGTGACCCCATAGGATAGGGCAGAACTGCCCCAGTGGGTTTCCAAAACTGTAACTCTACATGGGAGTAGAAAGCCTCATTTGTATTAAATCCAGGAGATAAATACAAAACCTTCAAAGGGCTTTGTAAAAACAAAACAATAAGTTCCCAAGGTCCAAATACTCTTAGTTATGAATCACGTGGAAAACCTATCTCCCCAAATTTTCAAGCTAACTCAAAGTATAATATTCAGACCATAGGTATAGGCATGAAGTTTGTGAACATCAGAATTTCAGGTGCCACTCATATTTTCTGAACAAAATTCCCAAACAATTCTTATGAATATGAAGCCTAAGAAGCATCAATGGAAGGATCCCTAATTTTAACTACCATGTAGTAGGAGCAGAGCCGTAGAGAGAAACTAAGTGGAAATAACTTTTAGAGAACAAATGGATTCAAAGAGAAGACTCAAGGACATCTTTGGAAAGGCAACCCTGAATATATAGCCCAGTCTAGTTAGCCTTTCTTCTTGGTAATTTACTCCCAAAATTCAGCCAACAAAAACCCTATGGATCACAGCTGTCTGTCCGATCCATATAATTACTCATGGGAATGCCCAGAGTCAGGGCCCACCTGACGGCAGCCTGCTTACCTAAGTAACTCCAACTTAAATAATCTTTTACAATTTAAAGAAATTAAACGGTTGCCAATTAAGAGTCTAATTTGGATGACCAAGAAAGAGACTTGTTCAAATGCAAGTAACTGTGAGACTTATAAGTTCATCACTCATTATCAATAAATAAAATAGTACACAGCACTAATTTACATATTCCAAACTATACTTACCATACATTAAGTCAACTGACACTCAAGTACAATTTGTACCATTGTATAAATGAAGCAATCAAAAAACCCCCTTGTTTGGTGTCGCGGAGTCAGTTTTGACTCACAGAGACGCAGTGTACAACAGAACCAAACAAAACACTGCCCAGCCCGGCACCATCCTTATAATCATTGCTACGCTTGAGCACACTGTGGCAGCCACCCAGCCAATCTATTTTGTCGAAGGTCTTCCTCGTTTTCACTGACCTCTAGTTTACCAAGCATGATGTCCTTTTCCAGGCACAGGACTGTGGAAAAGCCCTGCTTGTGTAGTGGCTCTGTGTTGAGCTGCGATTCACATGGTCAGCAGTTTGAAACCACCAGGAGAGCTCCACAGGAAGAAGGTTGGGCTTTCTACTCCCATTAGCAGTTACAGGCTTGGAAACCCACGGGAGGTGAGTCAGCACTGACTAGATGGAGTGAGTTTGTTTGGTCTCTCCTAATAACATGTCCAAAGAACATGAGATGAAATCTCGCTATCCTTGCCTCTAAGAACAGTCTGGCTATACTTCTCTCAAGACAGATTTGCTTGTTCTTCTGGCAGTGCATGGTACTTTGAGGCAATGGAAAATACCATGTCTTGGGTCATGTGTACCTTGAGTCTTCAATATTACACCCTAAATCACTCAATGTCACAAAGCTATCAAAGACTAAGTAGATTTCTAAGATCCAGGCACTAATTCCAAAAACCCATGCTCTTTCCACTATACCATGCTTTCAGTTTACAATGTCCATGAGCTAATTCGATGACTTTCCTTCTAGGTTTAGCTGAGGTATAATGAGAAACTCTAAAACAACTCCAGAGAAAGAAGTTAGTTGCTCTGGAGGTAGCTCTTTGTAGAAGATCCTTAGTGCGGAAGCTGCAAGCAGCATGGCAATACTGAGGAGACAGAACTCATAGTGAGGGATGCTGAGAAGAGGAGGGAAGATTCCAAACATAAACAATGCTTAAAAGGTCAATGCATATTATTTATGTTTCACCCAGTTATCTTTGTGAATGCAAGTCAAACTACATTTTGTGTGATTTTCTTTCAGGCCAGTTGGAAAATCTACACCTATTTCTTCTAACAACTGTCATTCTATGGGGGGAAAAGTACATGTTCCCAATGACTCGCAAACTAGCTTTTTGGAACACACAACACATTCCTGTGTCTGTAAAGAAGTACAATCTCCCTAGCCAACTAGAAAGAATACAGAAGAGAATTAAAGTAAAAATAATTTATAAATTTTAAGGGTTCACAAGGGTGGAAAGGCAGGGCAGGGAGTTGGGAAAAGAGGAGCTGATACCAACGATTCAAGTAGAAAGAAAATGTTTTGGAAATGATGATGGCAACACATGTACAAATGTGCTTAACAAAATTGATGTATGGCTTGCTATAAGAACCCCCAATAAAATGATTTATTTTAAAAAATTTAAACCAAAACCAAACAAAACCAAACCCACCATTCAACTAGATTCTGGTTAGGTCAGTAGAACTGTGCCACAGGATCTCCAATCTTTAGGCAGGCACAATGCCTCATCTTCCGCCCACTGGTGAGTTTGGAACGCCTCTTGTTAGCAACCTAGTACTCAACTCATCCAAGCAAAATACAGACAACATCCTAAAAAGTCAAACCAATGGCCATCAAGACAATTCTTACTCTCAGGAAGGAACAGAATTGCTCCCTAGGGTTCCTGAAGTCTTATGACAGGAGATAGCCTCATTGTCCTCCCGCAAAGAGGCTGGTGGGCTCTAAAGGGAGCTCTGAGGTTAGCAGCTCAACAAGTAATAATCCACTAAGCCACCAGGGCTACTTAGAAACTTAAACAAATACTCAAAATAAGAACGTGAGAGACAGAGAATCGGGTTTGAATTCTTGTTCCAACACTGATTATTGGACCATTGGAATAAGTTATTCAATCTCTCTGCATTTGTTTACATGCTAAGAAATAGGATTATCTTTATTGATTGCATGGATTTCTTATTTCTTTTGGCTAACCTATATTTTCATTTTCTATTATGTATTATATTTGATATAAGAAAAAAATCCAATGGTACACATTTCATACATATCATCATTTTAATAGAAATCATATATGTAATATATTTGATATGCACATGAAGACGTTTAATTATATATCCACAACAGTCAAGATGGACACAAATACATATTAAGATGAAGTTGATGGCAGTTGACTTGGTTTTTAGTAACCATATATGATCACTCAGTGATTTATGGAGTTAGTAATGTTTTTTGTTTATAGAATAAGCATTCCTATTAAAACGGAATGGATAACAATACATCATGTAACTTCAGGAACAGCAACTATCCTGGCCCCGATTTTGAACATCTATATGCTAAGTATCATCCCTTTCTTTCTGTCAATTGTTTTAAAATTGAACAAATTCCAAAAGCTTTACCCTTATGATAAGCTTCACATGTACTTTTCTTTCCACCCCACTTACAACGATCTCAGTTCAGGTTCCTACGGATGCATGCCTGCGCAGTGATCTCCCCAGTGTACTCTTGCCTCCACTTTCTCCTCATTTTCATATACCTACATTTGGATGCCTCCTTCACAAGCAAGTTCATCATATACTGAAAGTACCAGCATGCCTGGAAAACAAAAGCCCAATTTTTTCATCCTGATATTTCAACCCCTCCACATTCAAGTTTCAATCATCTATCCCAGTGGCTCTCAACCTTCCTAACGCCAGGACCCTTTCATACAGTTCCTCATGTTGTGGTGACCACCAACCATAAAATGATTTTCGTTGCTACTTCTTCACTGTAATCGGGCAACTCCTGTGAAAGGTTCGTTCGACCCCCAAAGGGGTCATGATCCACAGGTTGAGAACTGATCTATCCGTTTGTTGCTATTTTGATTTTTAATGCCTGGACCCCACTCCCACCCTAATCCCAAGCTTACAAAACAGTTGTAGTTACAGTAAAAAGACTCCTCTACCACCACTTGGGAATAAATTGCTGACGCGACACTCTACTATCCCTGGATACATAGGGAGTATGTGCTAATGTGTATTGTGTAAATGACCACAGTACTACCATGAAAACTAGGATATTAACAGTTATACATTATAATCACCTCACCCTGTAGATCTCAGAGTTTCACCTAATGTATCAATTTCAAGATTTTTTCACACGTTTTCAGATTAGAGTCACAAATTGTCTTTTCTTGTCTTTCGTGTCGTTGATTTTTTTAAAGCGTACAGGCCAGACTATTATTCCCCTATTTGTTTTGTCTGGCAAGAATATCTCAGTAGTACTGCTGTGTTCTTTACAACGCATAAATGTGCAAGGTAGCGTATCAATTTTGATTGTTCTATTATTGATGATTATCATTTTGATCCTCTATTAGGATCAGATGTCTGCCAAAGCTCTTCACTGCATGTTTCAGTGTCTGCCAAGGCTCACTCCTATTTAGAAGTTATCCTCCCCCCCCATTATAATTAAGAAGCATTTTGTGTAGAGATATTTTGAGATTTGGTAAAAATCTTTCTCCTCACAAAATTATCCATTTATTTTACTTATTGACATCCAAATGCATTCACGGTTTCCCATTTAATTCAGTGAGCTATCTTGTATATCATTGAAACTGTGCCAGATTCAATCATGAGAGTCCTTCAGCTGGCTTCTGGGTTCTTTTAACACATCCTCATTATTCTTAAAGCAATTCTTTACTTTCTGCCACACCAAGATGTCCTAAGTGCATCTTCGACTCTCTCTGGGCCAATCCTAGGAGGAGTCATTTCTCCCAGAAGCCCTGGTCTCTGTTAATGGAGAACAGCGTTTGGACATTAATCTCTGGGCACTAGAGATGGTCGCTGCTGCTAGAGTTTGGAACTCCTTGGCCCACTTAGTGGCAGAGTTAAGGAAATACACAGACTCCCTTCCCCGCCCCCTCCCCACACATTTACATTTCTATGTATATCTACTGAAAAACAGGTTCAAACTAGTAACTCCCATTCCCAATGCAAACTGCAAAGTTCACTTCACTTTTTCTTTTTGTAGTTTTATAACTTCCTTTAAAAATTTTTATTTATTCATGCTTTCATTCACTGGCAACTTTATTTAACAGAGAGAACCCTGACTACTGTTGTGCTGAACCACTGCACTCTCCACCTTTCTCTGTGGATGTTGTCCCCCACACAAGTCCTGTCTCCCACATTCACTGTGACCGCTAATTTCCAAAGACGTTGCTGTACACAAACAAGCAGAGCCATGCGTGTATATTTCCTCCCAAAAGTTCTTAAAAGCACCCAACCTATTCGTTGGATTTGTATTTTTCCCCGTTATGATTTTCAAGTTTAAAATATTTTTTAACCAGGGGTTCTAACATTTCCCCCCAATCGTTCCACAACCAATCTTTCCATTCCCAGCGGACGCTCACTCTACCAGCCACACATTAAGGAGCTGTTCCTTGGTTTAGTGATTGCGAGTACTGGAGCACAAGATTTTAAGGTCCATCGTTTTTGAAAAAAAAGATGAAAGGAAGGAAAGACAAGTTGTTCTTTCCTGAGTTGTAAATATTTCAGATGTTTCTAATAACACAATAAAACGGTCTCTTAGAAAAAGGAGAGCAAAATGGTGAGCTGATGCACACTTTGATAGACAGTATTGTCTTTTTGCTGTATCTGTAAACACGCAGCAACATCTGGGTCCACAGTGGTGAAGAAGAAACAAAGAAACAAACTACAAGCAACTTAGAATTATTCAGACAGTAAGCAAAACACTTGAAATTAGGTGACTTGATTAATAGTGGAAAAATATTTCTGGAAAAGAAAAGGTGATAGGTAACTTTCAATATCTGAAGGGCTGCATTGTTGTGTGTGATCGTAAGAACTTCTCTAGGACCAAAGTAGAACAATTCTACGGACACAGATTTATTTGAGCACTTCTCAAAGAAGACTTTCTAGCAGAGGTACCCTGGGAGAAAAGGATGAATTTATAATTATTGCAGATATCCACAGCATAGGCTGGATAAGCCCTTGATGAAGAAATAAAGATACCGTAGGCAAAAGAGTAAAAAGCAAAGTACTGGACTTGGAGTCAAAAGGCACAATATTTCTGTTTTAAAAAAAATGAGGAGCCAATACCAAAGGCTCAAGGAGGAAGAAAATGTTTTGACAATGCTGGCAGCAAATGTACAAATGTGCTTGACATGTATGGTTGTATTTATGGTTTGTGATAAGAGCTCTATGAGCCCCCAATAAAATGATTTTTAAAAAAGCAAGCACTAAAAACAAAACAAAACAAAACCTGTGGAATCATGCAGACCTGGGTTTGTCAGGTAAACTGTCAGATCCTGTGCAAATTATCTAAACCTTGGATTCCTCTTATATAAAGTAAACATAATAACAGTGCTTATCTCATATGCAGTGTGAATTTAATGTACTAATAATACACACAAAAACGTAGCGCAATGTTTGTCACAGAGTATTACACTTCCTTGAAGGAGCTCTGGTGGTGCTGTCAGACAGCACTGGACTGCTAACTACAAGGTTGTCAGTTCAAACCAAATGGCAACTCCTCAGAAGAATGACGAGGCTGCCTGCTCTTGTACAGATGCAATCTTAGAAACCTTTTAGGATCGCTATGAGTAGGTGTTGACTCTATGGCAGTGGGGTTTTCCATTTCTGTTTTTGTTATACTTACAAAGCAGCTCATGGGAAAAAAAGTTCACGGAAAAATTCTTAGTATCTGTAATTCCATTTTCTATGAATTTTGTGAAGGCCCTTCATGTATACCACATTGTAATTAATAAGCTATAAATGACAGCTTTCTCAGTAGGGATTAGCTCTTCCAGAAAGATGGGACCTTATCAATCTTGTTCTCTATGTTCCCCAGAGCTTACATAATGCCTTGCATTCAGTTCAGGATCTACAAATATTTGTGAAATGAAAATATTGATGAGATGTTGGATTATAAGCCTTTTAAGTTCTTTTCACTATAGATCATCTTTGACTTAGTTAATAGTGATCACTGGTATTATTAGTACAATGATATTCTTAGATTTCTATTAATATATCCTAACATATAATATGGCTACATTAATACTCATTAATCCTTGGCGATCTCCTTTTATCCATTTAGAGCGATCAAACAATTCGCGCGCGCTCCAGGAAGCGAAGGAAAGAAGCCTTTTGTTATTCTGTAAATGCCAGTGCTGGTTCTGAGTCGCAATCCGAGTTCACTTTCTCCTTTTGGGCTTATATTTTCAAATTGTCAATAGTAAGCATTTTCATGGAACTCAAACAATAACAACATATAAAATAATTCTGTTATCACCTTTTCATTTGAGTATGTCATAACAAAGGTTTGAATATCCTTAGATTCTGAGTATTAGAGGAAGCATGTTTTTTATAAATCCATCACTGTATATGTGTATATAATTTAAAGATGCAGCCATATGAGAAATCTTTGGCAATTATAAATAATGAATATATAGTGATTCCCCTGTACTTTAGCTATGATGCCCTGTGTGATGAGCAACATTACTAATTCTTCCAGAGACAACCACAACGATTCATTTAAGTATTCTTAATCCAGAATATTTATTTCTGTCCCCAAATCTCAGAATCACTGATACGTCCATTAAATTTCTCAAGGGAAACACTCTTTAGGTACAAAGTTGTAAGAAAAAAGGAAGAGAATTGCTTCTCTGGCTAATATCAAGTGTAGAAAAAGGAAAGAGAAATGGAATGAAAGGAAAAAATAAATGCAAACAGAGATTAAGGGGGGTGGGGTGTGAGTTGGTGAAAGACCGAATAATAAACAGATTGGAATTAACTGAGACTTAGAGAAACCAATTTTCATGTGTTTCAGACAGCTATAAAGACCCTTAAGTCCCAAAATTTGGCTTCAACTTCATCAATAAACTGGGCAAATGGTTTCACCAACTGGTTAATATAATCATAAGTTCACTTATTTGTAATCAGAAATAATAGCTATAATACTGAGTTATTTGCTTTTTCTCTATTAAGCCCAATAAATAAACTTAGACCCTTTCAATCTCCCTGCCTATTGCCAGTTACCTATTTCAATCATCTTCAAGTGAATTCCTCTGATATTATCATTTTTAAAATAGATGACCTATATGAATAGGTCCACAGAGTCATACAATTTAGATACTGTCTGTAAATGAGAGCACCAGCCAGCCAGTTGGTAGGTGCACACACTCCAACTGCAGGTGTGCTGGAGTAGAACTCTGCTCCATGCTGTTTCAATAGTCGACTTATAGAAGTAGCTTAGTAGCCTTTTCTTCTTTGGGTTCCTGAGGATAGCCTCAAACCTCCCATTAGCAGCCACGCACATGAAGTGAGAGTGTTAACTATAAGAGGACTCCTGGATCTGAAATAAAACCAAACCCGTGGCTATCAATGTGACTCTGCCCAGCCGATAGTACAGAGGGAAACTACCCCATAAGGTTTCCAAAGGTATAGTCTTTAGGGGAAGTTGAGCTGCTTGAACCACCAACTTTTGGTTAGCAGTGGACTACTTAACCACACTGTGCCACTAGGGATCTTTGGATATGATATGCTAAAAACCAAAAATGCAATGCCACTGAACTGATTGATTTTAAATTATAGCGACCTACAGGACAGAGTAGAAACCCTTAGGCTTTCTGAGACTGCAAATCTTTATGGAATCAGATAACCGCATCTTACTCCCAAGTACTAACAGGCAGGTTTGAAGCGCTGACCCTGTGTTAGCTGCTCCATGCCCAAACCACAACATCGTCAGGACTCATTTTTGTTGTTTTAATGTCTAGGGTCTCAGCTGCAGTTGCCTCAACTTCCACTGGAGGCAGCAGAATCAACAAGTGATCCTCAGCATACACATTGCTAAAGGTCTTGGTGAGCTAAGAACACGTAAAAAACAACTTAAGAGAGTACAAGATGATGGAATATATGTACAAGTATGTCGGATACAACTGATACATGGATTGTCACGAGAGTTGTAAGGACCCCCAATAAAACAATTATTAAAAAAAAAGAGTACAAGAGGAATAGGCATGAAGTTCAGACTCTAACCATTGAGAGCCAGTTCCAACTGCAGCCAAATGGTTGTAAAGGCTCCAAGTACAGGAAACAGAAGTCCTTCAGCTTTGCTGCATGTCCTTCCAGGCATCACCATCATGTCCATTCTAATGAGAAATTTAGTCTGTCATTGATGCCAAAAAAGCAGAGAGGAATTAGAAGTCTTTCCTGTCACTTTCTGTCTCTGTTCTCTTTGACTTACAAGGATAAAAAAATGGCTTAGGGTAAGCTGCTAAAAGGAAAAAAAATGAGTTCATAATAATATTCTTTCATTCAAATCTTCTTCACGAACACTTTAAGGTCAGAGGGAGGAAAAGGGAATGCAGTGCCTCGAAAATGCAGCCTCTGCCAGTGGAGCAATAAAACCAAAACCGCTCACAAAATCACCCCACTCTGCAATGTACACAAGGCCGGTCGATGCTAAGCCACTGGACTACAGCTCACACCATCACTCGTGAACAGCAAGGGTCGGAATGTGGAAGTTCTGCTACATTCTCAGGTGTCCCCAAAGTATTTTTGAGAAATGACCAGAAAACCAATCCCGTTGCTATGGAGTCAATTCTGATTTATGGTGAGCCATAGTGAATACAGTAGCACTACCGTGGACACAGGGTTTCCACGGCTGTAAATCATCCAGGGAGCGGGGCTGCTGCGTGTGGTCTTCCTCCGCAGCTGGTGGCAGAAGTGAACTGCAGACCTTCTGATTAGCAGCTCAACACTTAAACCACTGTGCCAATAGGAGTCTCCTCCAGAATTAGGATATTTAGGTATAATTTAAATGAGCATTAAAAAATTCTTGCCTATGCAACACATTATATTTCAACGTAATACAAGTCTTCATACCTAATGACAAATTTTCACCAAAGTGAAAAAGCACTATTTCATTGCTAATCTGTGTCCATTATAAATCATAATATATAGATAATCTAAATATTAGCAGGGCATGTATTATCTATAAGCACAACCTAGAGAGCATATATTATGTAAAATAACATCTACTATAAAATAAAGGTGGAATTCCCCAAGTCTAAAATTAATGTGTTGTCTGAAAATGTTACCATTTCTTTTTTTAAAAAGTTTCATTAGCACTTGATCCACCTCATCCATTTCTTTAAGGGAAATTATTCCCTATATATGTTTGAAACAATACACTACTACGATCTGACATCTTTTAAAATAAGATACGCTTTGGAACATATAAGTAAAAAACACCTAATATTAAAAATTGTGAGTAATATCAGGAGGCTATGAATTTTTCTGTCCAAGTCTTCAATCTATGGCCTACAGATAGATCACCAGGATTTTATCAAAGACTTAAAGAGAAAATAGCTTTCAGAAAAAGGGCAAAAAGAGCACACAACCTAGTAGCCTGGCTTCCTTCCTACTACTTCAAGTGTTTTTTGAGAGGGCAAAGCTGGTTTAAAAATTCAGCATTTGACTTCTAAGTTTCAGGTCCTCAGAGTTAAAGTTCCTAAGATGTAAGCAACTGGCAAATGAGAGTTCAGAAGACATAAGAAAAAAAATTTCTTTACTACTATGCCCAGGAGAAGGACAGTACTAAATAGATTCTAGCTCAATTTACAGATAATTTTATTCAGAGAGAAATTGTAGAACTCCACAAGACTCAATTGATGACATCAGTTCTAGGTTTCTTCTAAACTCAGTATGAGAGGGGCACTGCAGATTGAATGCTGTAAAAAGGAAAATAAGCAAGCATGCTAGTTTTTCTTAGTATAAGATAGTTTCACAGAAAATATACTACATCTTCACCATCCGAGATAAAAGAGATGTCCGTTTTTAATGACAATGAATTTCAACATTCTGTAAGTGTCTACCCTTTGGTGTTAGACTGATCAGTTTGCCAAAATGATTTTTAGTTTTCCTATTCCTATCATATAATTTGAGAAGTTCCCATATAAAACCAAAGAGCATGCAGCTAAATGTTGTTTTACTACTTTTAAACAAAGCAATAAACCTTCCTTCTTCTCAAAGCAAATGTACTTCAGTTAGAACACTACATAAGGCTTCCTATCTGAAATCTTACTCAACCAATTCATCTCAGCGTGGGTTACTATTTAATCTTTACTAAAATAATTTCAGAAACAACACTGCTTGCTCCTTTCATGCTTACCTACAAATAAGAAACATTAAGATATAATAAGGTTGCGCTAGGCAATTTTTAATCTTAAAAATGAAAATACATTTTAACATTGCTCTAAAGACAACAAATAATATAAGCTTATGTAGACCATGACTTTGAATTAATGTCTGTCACACACACACACACACACACACACACACACACACACACAGTCTTTCATAGCATTTTACAGAAAGATTACACAGAATCTGCTTTTCTTCTTTTGAATAATCTTCCCTTCTTTGTTTACTTCTTTATATTTTGCTTCTTTTTAAGAATGTTCTTTTTCCAATTACAGGGAGGAAATAAAAAGAAATGCAACTCTTTTATGTAAAGTAAATCCATCTGGATGTTTGCTGCATCCCATACTATAAACCTGTGATCCCCAACCAGAATGAGTTATAGTAAAGCTGCAGGCAAAATTGTCTCCATATACCACAATCCATTATCCCTGTCAAGTTAATGTTCCATGTTGAGCCATATGGCACGGGTACACATTCAACAAAGGAAATTCCTTAAACTTGTTATAATCAGCACTTGCAGTCATCCAAAAAACTGACATAAACAGTTTATTGTGTTTAGTGCATTTCAGTTAATATCCATGACAAAAACAGGAAACCATACAGGAAAAGGAGGAAGAATGTGGAGGAGCAAAGTTATTAAAACAACAGCAGCAGCAGCATACATTTTAAAATTGGGTTGTGCCCCTCTCTCCCTAAGAAAGTGATTTTCAATTACAGCAAGTTTCAACCTCTTGATAGAGATCCATTGGGTCAGATTTAAGAACCAACATCTTCTTTAAAAATAATAATAATAAATTTTCCACATGTATGGACAAAAACTTAGTCTTATACTAGTTGATCCCTATAAAGTAGTTCTAGAAAAATGATTATTTGGATTTTCATGTTTGTTTTCTTTTTACAGTTGTTTCATAATTGCTGAAATCTAACAGTGCCTCATTAAAAAGGTAAGGCGATTTAAATAAAGTATCGTTATATGCATTAAGTGTAGGTCACACACAAATCACGGACTCCTGGGAGTCTTTGGTACCTGGCAGAGCCCCGCACATCAAACTCCAGTCAAGGCACAAGTAGAGCAGAACTTCATTTCAGCCCCCGCAGTGACAACAATAAAACGCTGAGAAAACATACTAGCAAATACTGAACTCAGCATCAATTTCTGTTAATTACAGCCTTGTCAGCAACGTGATTATTCAAACAACTCATGCAAATGTTAATGAGGCCTTATTTGCATATTTATTTTTTCCTTTGTTGAAATGTCATTGATTATTACATTCTACTATGATGAATGTGGCTGATGATGTGCTCTGATATGTAATTAGTCATTAGGTGGAATGAATAGATCAATTATGAAAAAGGACTAAGATTAAGAAATATCAAACAAGACCGCCCAATATAACTATAGAATCTTTTTTTAAAAGAACCTAATAAATAATGTCTTGACATTTAAACTGCAACATCAGTAGTTTTCAATAAATAAACCACTACTTTTGTGAGGTTAAGTGAAGGCTTAAAAATACAGCAGTACTTTGATAATCCAATTATGATCATAGAAACCATCTTTTAAAAAATTGCTAATCACCTCAAGTGGCATATCAGAACAGAAAATGGCAAAAAAAAAAAGAAACATATTTTGCTCAAGACTTGCACAAATTAGAAAAACAGAAGTTATCTTTTCGTCTAGGTGAGAGCAGGAGTAGGTAGAAATAGGTACGAAGAGAAAAATGCCTAACACCCTAGAGAAGAGATAGGAGCCTGATGCACAAAAACAGTGAGCAAATACAAACTCCTTCAAATTCTGATTTGTTCTTAGAGGGAAAGGAATATTTAGCCTCTGAAAATGCTGTAAGTATCCAGCCAGCACTTGCTATTCACAGATGAAAAAAGCCATACACACACTCACACTCACACACATTACTGCAGACCAGATGGGAACATTCCACATGACCAAACCAATCAATCACCTCCGTGGGGCGCAGGTGCAACACAGCCGTGTAGCAACACACCATTTCACAGTCTATCGGGCACAAACACATGGCCACCAATCAATGGCACCCCGAGGACCTCGGAGGGGGCAGGCTCTCTGGAGTCTTACTGGTCCATGCCTGATGACTTCATAATCACACATCATTTCATTCACTAGAGGATACAAACTAGCATTCTAATAACCTTCTACTGAAAATGGTCATGTTGTGCATATTAATACAGTGCTGTTTGGAGTGCAGCAACTGACTTTACACGGCAGGCTAAGCAAGGCATGCAGGGCTGAAACAACCTGAAGCTAGAAACGTCTTCCTATTTGAAGATGGTTGAGATCAGTGGCAACATGATTCATTTTGCCACATCTAAGTTGGCATGCGAGACTCGTATCATACACAAAGCACTGTTAAACAATAGTATGCTTGAAGAGATAAAAGACAACGGAGAGTGAAAATAAAAATGGATAACCAGGGATTGTGTGTGAAGCATAAAGAGGCACAGCATCCTTCTAAAATAACAACTAAAACTGACCTGTAAAGAAAAATCAGGTGACCATAATGTGCATCAGCTCTGACTTCCTTTTATTTTCTAGGCTTCGAAGAGTACACAATTGCTGGAGAAGATAGATAAAACAATTTCTAGCAAATGATGTTATCGTTCCACTGAGGCAAGGTTCCATGATCTACTAGGCATCGTTCACAGAGCTTCTGTTGGCTTCTTTCATTTAGCAGGGTTGCAAAAATGGATTCACTATGTACCATACACACATGACTTAATTTAAAGTGAAAAATCAAGAAAATATATTTCTTCCTAAAAGGCAAGCCAGTCAAATTCAAATCCTTAGCAGAACAAGCCAGGTGTACAGCTGTTTTTAAACAACAGATTTCGTTGATAATTCAGAGGGCAGTTTGGGACCTTCTAAGTCCTTGGGTCCCCTTAGGCACATCCATCACAACAGCCACTGTGCATGTGCACACCAACGCAAATCATGTAGGTAAGTCGAAGCCGACCCCTTTGACAACCCTCAAAGTTGGCCAGGGGATTAATTTTTTTAATGCTAATGTGCTTGCTTGTCATTTTGTCTCTTAGAAATCTAGTTGTTTTACATTTCAGATTTAGATTCTAGATAGGTGTTTACTTAGAGATAAGAAGACCATACTTTGCCCACATGATGCTAATAGTCACACACACACACACACACACACACTCTCTCTCTCTCTCTCTCTCTCTCTCTCTCTCTCTCTCTCTCTCTCTCTCTCTGAGAACCTGGATCAGTAGCAGAGGTTCGTCTACAAAAAGACATCTAGTGGTTTGTCTAAGGAAAATATGACAGACACAAGCAGAAACAAAACCCCACTACCACTGATGATTTTTAGCTGCCTAAATAATCTCATTAATGGTGTAGTAAAGATGATTTATTTACACTTAAATTACAAATTCGGTAAGGTTTTACATTCAACAATTCATACACATTTTAATTTAACTTATTCACAAAAATTCCCTCAATACACTATTCACTTATCCCACTTCCTCCTTGTAGTTCCTATTTCTATTCCTACTTTTTGCCTAACACTGCTCTGCCCTTGGTTAAAGGCTACCTTTAAACAACTTCTTTCCCAACAGAAACATCCTAAATGAAAAGAAGGGGTTAGACTTAAGTCTGAAAACTTGGGTTCTAATTCAGAGACTTAATAATTAGCTGTAGACTCTAACTCAGATCAGATAATGCTGCTGGTTTCAACTTATCATTTTGCAGAATGATGTATTCAAGAAGGCCTTGTAGTTCTTTCTTATTTATTATTTCTCTTCTTGGCTTATCTTTATTCTCAAGGTTCTATGTAGAAATCTTCAGAGCCTCATGTGCACGGATGGCTAGGGATCAAGTGTACCAGTTCCAATAGTATATAAGGGAAGCAAACGAATTGTACTGTTCAATTATAGTGAAGAGCCCAGGTGTTCTAGTGGGTTATGTGGTGGGCTGCTAACAGCAAGGTCAGCAGTTGGAAACTATTGCCCAATCTAAGGGAGAAAGATGAGGCTTTCTAGTTCTGTAAAGCAGCAGGTTGAGAACCGCTGCTCTAAACCTTAGTTCTTTCATTTAAAAAAAAAAAGAGGAATCATATTTCAAGCAATACTTACAACTCAGGAGGTTGTATGGATGTTACATAGACAGTAGACAGTAATGTAGACAGTATTTAGCAACATGCCCAGAACACAGTAAACACTCAATTTCTCTCCTTTAATATTAATAACGAAAACACTAATTTCAAAGTATCAAAATTAAGAGAAAGCTAATCTCTAGCCTCAGTTTACCAATAGTACTCATTCTTAACTCTGGTATTTTTAAAAAACAATACCTGACAACATTAATCAAAGTTCCTTCCTGATAGCCAGCAATTAATTGAAGATAGTGCTGAATGCACTACAATTGATCCCTTGATAACACATCCTAGAGAACTATAACTGAAACTACCAGAAGACTAGAGGTTTCTGTTTTTTAATCTAGAAAATGTTTACCTTTTCTTTATGCAGAGTTTGTTCTACTACACAAGAGTGCCAATCCATAAAGTTGGTCAATCAACACATGATTTAATGAGGGCCACCCACTTCTCTAACATCCACAAAAATCCCAAATGGCCGGTAAAGCATGTCACCTGTCCTGCTCACTATAAACTACACTTAGAAACTGGAAGGTCTGAAGGTAACAAAGTCATCTGGAAACCAAAATTCTCCGTCTCTTTTAATTGAGAGAGAATTTATTTGATGGCCACACATCTAGGCAAAATGGAGTCTTTTGTCTGTTAGAGAAATTTCATCTTAGGGAGTTAAGTCTAATGAGAGAAGAGTCTTGTGTTTATTGAGATACAGCACAATTCAAAATGATTCAGTCTAAGAAACCACATTCTTTGGGGAAAACTAATAACCAGGTACATTTGCTTTTAACTAAGTCTACCTACTCATGGTGGCCTTTTCACAGGAGAGGCGGTTTTCAACATACGCAAAATAGGGTTTTGGTGGAAGAGCAGGGTTGACTCTAGTAGAATTCTGAACTGGATTTGTACCTAGTACCTATCAACTAACTGTCAAACTCTAGTGAATTACTTGCTCCCTGTAAGTTTCAGTCTCTTGAGCTGAACACGAGGAGGTTTTATCCCCTAAGAGAACTAAGAAATGAACATGTATTGTCTATGAAGTGTGAGGTCCTGTGCTGGGCACTCTCTGACCTTTTCATTATAACATGCTCAAGGTAACAGGAAGGCCAGAATTGTTATCCCCATTTCAAAGATTAAAGCACTGAGTCTCCAATAGACATTTCTCTAAACCAGATACACAAGCAGTTAAAAGGAGTACACACAAAAAGATGTCCAGCATCATTACTCATCACGGACATACCACAATGAGTTATCACTTCATATCCACTCCTGTTTATGTTATAGAGGGGAAAAGGGTATACCAAAAAACTTTTTTTTCAAATCTCACAATCTTTATTCTCCCCTCAAAGGTCCCTTGCACAAACAGAATAGAAAAGTTCAACCACATTTTTCTAAGATTAGAAAGATGTTACAAGAAAGACATCTTAGGGAAAAAAAATAAACTAAAGACAAATGACTAAAGAACACAAAGAAAGATCTCAATTTAAAAACTCATGTTTTTCATATGTAAAATTCTGGAATAAAATAAAACAATAAACTAAAATAATTTCATGCACTGTTAATTATCCAATGGTTTTATAACTTTTCTTCTGTTCTAGTTTTTTGTAAGTCAAGAAAAAGCTAAGAATAGCTTTTTTTACAGCCCTATTATAATAAAGATGTATATCTTTACTGAAAGGGTTATAAAGTAATTTAAATCTATATAAAGAAAAAGCAAGAGTAAACTTTATATGTATTTTAAAACATCACAAGAATTAACTAGCCAAGGAATAACTTTTTGCTTTCTGGAGCACCTTAGAAATTAGCTATGGGTTAAACAGCAATAAAGTAAAATTTAACTAGCCAACAACAGTTGCTCAGAAATTCACTATTAGCTAGTGAGGTATTCTATAGTATAAATGCGAATTCATAATAATTTTATATTTATTTATTTCACGAGGAACATAATTCATTCTACCTGTTTATCCAGGATAACATTAAAATATTAATAATTTCATATGTGGTTTGCTTTCCGTTATCTAGGTGCATCATACTAACAATTTTAGTAGCAGTCATATAATTTCATTCAGGCTTATCAGCTTGATCCACTGCAACACATTTTACAGAAATAATATGTCTTAAGCAAACAGCAGTGGTTTTGCTCATTACCAAAAATATTATGCTAACTGTACTTTCTGCTGCAAAAACCTTAGGCTCTCACTCACTTAAAAAGTTCCTTCATTTGTCTTCTTTCACTTCATTTAAATGGTCATAGCCATGTAAGCTAGAACATTTCTGATATAAGCAAATACTAAAGTTTCCATTTTTAAGACATATGTATAAAAGAAAATTTAGTAGTGATTTTATCCCTTGTTTTGAATGCCATATTTGTAATTTAATACCTTAAGTTTGATATTTAGTTTAAGTGCTTTAATATTCTCATCTGTTCACTTCTACAATTTGAGAATCTGCTTCATTAGATATTAAACATCCTGTACAAAATCTAGTTGTTCTTTTTGCAGTTAATGAGCACACATTCAAACTTATAATCCTCACTTTTCCAAGGCATAGCTTATGACAAGTTATGAAGTCTCCCAAATAGATTTTTCTGGAAATTGAATTTCCTGTTTAATTATAGTTAAGGGGTCTCTTTCAAGGTCCTGATGAAAATTAAAACAAGGAACAAGTAGGAGGGTGATTCTATATGAAGTTGAGAAATGAGAGCAGCCGTACAGCACTGTGTACAGACTCTGGGCTCGAAGGAAGTCAGAACTCGATTTCTGGATCAACAACTTAATAGCTGTGAGGCTACAGACAAGTTAGCGGACTTCTCAAATTTGTTCTTTCGCTCATAACACCACCATTGTAAAAGAAATGAAGGCAATGGTAAAGACAAAAACACTCCTTAAAATTGATGGCTCATATGGATGTGGTGAATAAATAGTTATTATGTAATCATTTATGAAAACATATTTCACTGAGTTTTATGGCAGAAATATAACCAAAGCTCTGTGTGTGTGCATCAAGGAAGCATGACCTGAGTTTGTTCTGGCTTCAAGTATCTCCTACTGGTTCCCTGACAGAAATTTATTCACTGCTTTTTTATTCTTGTTGCGGGTCTTTTTCTTCTCACACATTGTGAGCACTTCTGTCTGTACACTATTGTGTTTTCAGTCTTACCACCTAAGTGAGATTTCGTTTTCTACTGAATCTCCAGGCTGTGAAGCACAGGAGTGGGTGCATAATGATACAACGGATACAAGGGGATATAGGGATTATATAGGGCGGGGGGGAGGGGGGAGGGGATTTCGGGAGTAACTAATGAACATGGGAGGGATGAAGTGGCACTAGATCGAATTGTGATTGTCTAGAAGGATGATTTAACCATAGGGTGGAGAATGCTCTAAAATTGATGTGGGGGTGATTGTACAATTCTCTGTGATATGATTGAATTATTGAATTATATGATATGTAAATTACTTACCAATAAACCTGTTGCAGGAAAAATCTAATGAGTCCCTCTCCTCATATTGCTTATGGACTGATAAAACGAATTTAGAGCTACAACGCAAGGGCTATTTCATGTCCTTTAAAATTCCAAAGACTGGGGAGGATTTTCCACAGGGGAAGATAGGAAGATGAGAGGCACAATAAGCAAAAATATTTTCGATAGAACAGCATCTATAAAATATACACAGTATATAAAAATATATGAGGGGTTCCCCCCCAAATACTACTACATTTTAATTTAACTACACCTTAAATTAACTATAATTTACAGTACTCTGTCTGGTACTCACATCCCTCAACTATGGTCAAAGGGAATTCACCAGCGACTTAATCCATGTGTGGACACTGCAAATGGATTTGGCACTTCTACTGTCATCCAGTCTTCTGCAAACTGGATGTTCACAAATTAAGTTCTGATACCATTCCCTCCTTTGGATGTGGATTATTAATCACAAAGGTGGTGTGCTTCCTCCATGTGGACTTGGCCGGTGCCTCACTTAGATGGCTGCTTGTTTGAAGAAAAGCCAAGCTTTTAAGGCCCCAGACACTATTCTTTCTGATAGCCAGGTACCATATCTAATTTCTTTGCCGTCCTTTGCCGTAGCACTCACATACATCTTGTGATCTCTTCATGAAGGCGAGCTTTCGTGTGGTCCACCTTTCATGCACACAGATGAATGAACTGGATGAGTATCTTTCTCTTAAAACTGATTATTTTTCTCTTAAAACGGATACTTTTGCTAAAAATAAACTGATATTTTTATAAAAAACTATTTAGAGAGGTGTTTTACAGCACATTTGCCAATATACCATTTGATTTTCCTTCTGTTGTACTGAGTTTAGGGTCACTCTGAACACGACCTGAGGGCACCTAGTAACTTCCATGATGATTGACTGTGGATCCAAGTAAAATGAAATCCTTGACAATTTTGTATTTTCTGTTTATATGTGATTACACATGTTATTTCATAATTTAAAACACTGGTAATAGCGTATTGACTAATGATGCAATGTCTAACACTAAATCATGATGTAATATTGCTGGCAAAAAGTCATTTATTTCCCCTAAACGTAAGTGTTTGAACACCAGCTTTAATATTGGGCTCACTTGAAATAGCTGTCACACATAAAGGAACGGGGTTAGTAAACCCTGTGTGTTATGTAGCGCTGCGGAGCCGCTTGACACTCTCAGAGGGCTGCAGTTCGACTCAGCCTCCGACCTCTGAAGTCTGAATCTGCTTCGTGGCAATGGTTTTCTGGTTAAGACTGATAAAGAGAAAACTCATAGTTTAGGTAGTTTGCTGAGGTCCCTTTCTTCCTCCTCCTGCTACCTCCCCTCTGTGTGTAAATAACTTCACTTAAAAATTGAAGTCCGCCGATCATTTTATTAGGAAAAACATTCATTCCTCAGTGGCTTTTGTTAACACAAATTTAATTCAAATCAAAATAAAGGCACAGAAGCTTTAGAATGTAAAATAGGATTTCAAATTTCTTTAAAATGTAGACTTACTAGATCTTCCTGGACCAGAGAAACCAGTATCCTTATCACTCTGATAAAATACTGAAGTTACTAGCTGAAATTATCCCCAGGTCATCTATAAATTAAGCAACTTTTTAGCAAATTAGTTCAGAATGTTTGCCAGCGACACTGAGCTACATTATCTATATGAGACCAAATGGTCAACACAGAAGTTTATGGGACAGTGCCTGTAAATCTAGATCAAGGGTGGGGAAACAACACAGGTAGGGATAGTATGAATGGTGAAACAATGTGAAGAATGCAACAAGTGTTGCAGAAACTGGGGAATGAGTAAACAAACACATTTTCACCTGAATTCGTAAGAAAAAATTTTAAAAGATTGCTACTCTTGTAGCTTTTGAAGATGGTTTTTAAATGTTAATACCCTGATCAAAGTTGTCACCATATTTATGGATTAGAGATATTATGAAGGGTTTGTTAGAATGGCATAAAAGTGGTGACAAACCTAAAAAGGTCAGTGGTTCAAACCCACTACCTGCTCCTAAGGAGAAAACAGAGGCTACTTGTTCTGCTCTCAGAACAGTCTCAGTAATCCTATGGTTGTTGTTTGGCTGCTTTGGGGATGGGGTAAAGAGTGGCATAAAGGTCACTAGGGCTTGGTAATATAAAACTTGCTTTTTATAAAGGAGACGACTGGATCTTGAGGAAATGTTCCTCCATGTACAGTCAATGTCTATTGCTCAGGGGAGACACATGTGTTGCTATTACGTTGAACGGGTATCAGCAGGGCTTCTGAACTATACAACAAACCGAGCAGAAAGACCTGGTGATCTACCTGCAGAAAGCAAAGAAAACCCTCTGAATCATATAGGACTAGGCAATATTTTGTTCTATTGGATACAGGGATGTCCTGAGTCAGACTGATTTGATGGTACCACAGCATAGTAGGTTTGGGGAAAGCAATACTCACGGACATGACTTCCCCCTCAAGATACTCAGTGTAAAAGGAGAAACAATCAAAAAGAAATAAAGCCAATTAAAATCAGTGAAATACTTATGCATGGATGCATGTAACGGGTACAAGATATCACAGTCTGCAAAAATTACTCTCCTTTCCTATGTGGGGTAACTCCCAGTGGGGCTACCAGTGGGAAAGCTGTAGGCCAAAATGACCAAGGGCCTTAGTAATTTTCTTTTTCTAGTAGAATGAGGCTATCTACATCCAGGTAGCATTTATGAAAACTACCTAGAAACTATAATTCTGGGTTAACAGTCTGATACAGACTCTCAAAGGCCCTATCTAGTAGTACTTACCCTAAAGAGCACAGCCTCTGATCACAAGTAGACACTCCACCAAATTTCTTTTGTACCCCAAACCCAAGTGTCCAAAAACACAGCCATCAAGTTCTTTCTGGCTCATAGGAACCCGAAGGGGCGGAACAGAACTGCTTCAGAAGACTTCCATGGGAGGCTGTACATTTTTACAGAAGTAGACTGTCTCATCTAGCTCCTGTGGGATGAGTGGCTGGTGGATCCAAGCCACTGAACTTTTGGTTAGCAGCCTAACACTTAGCCCAGCGGTTCTCAACCTGTGGGTTGAAACCCTTTTAGGGTCAGATACATACTAGTAGCAAAATTACAGTTATGAAGTAGCAGTGAAAATAATTTTATGGTTG
The DNA here is from genome assembly GCF_050624435.1 of Tenrec ecaudatus. Lineage (NCBI taxonomy): Eukaryota > Metazoa > Chordata > Mammalia > Afrosoricida > Tenrecidae > Tenrec > Tenrec ecaudatus. The sequence goes on along the minus strand of NC_134543.1, from coordinate 118,226,614 downwards.
GGGGGGGGGGGTTCACCACAACATGAGGAACTGTCTTAAAGGGTCCTAGCATTAGGAAGGTGGAGAACCATTGACTTAGCCCATTTTAACACCAGTATGTCCTTCTTGTACAATGACTTGAACTTAATTCCCATGAGTCTGCGACCTCAACTCGGGAAAAGTCACAAACAAGTGTAAAAGATTTGGGGGAAGTAAGACGAAGAAGATCAATGAATCATAGTAATAACCAACTATGGAAAAAGCAGCAATGGGTCCTTAGGCTGGCTCCTGTCTGCCCACTCTATGTCATCCAAGGAAGGAATGAAATGTCTCTGGATAGCAGTTTTCTCACTCACCAAAAAAAGCAGGCATGCAATTGTGACTTCAAGGATTTTTCCGAACTAAATCCCCCAGTTGCTCTTTCCAAGCACTAATTGAACTTCCAAAATATTACTGAGTATTGTAATAATATTTGAAACCAGGAGGGGAAGAAAATAGAAAGCTATGACAACTATTTTCAAGGCACCTGTAATTCTAGTTAACAAAATAATTAGGAATCACTAAAATAAGTAGGTGATAAGGTGTGGAAATTATTATGTAAGACTAGCATGAGGAAATGATAGAGGATGTGAGTGAAATTCAACGAATGTCAAATCTCTGAAATGAAAGAAAAAATAAAAAGAGATATATAAGAGTTAAAAATAAGCATATCCTGCCTATAGCTTTTTATGCTTGAACAAAAAATTAAAGACCGGAAGATTTTCATGATTTATTTCTGGTGAAGTGGCCAACAATTTTACTTTCATTCGATAACACCATTTTTTAATGTCCTAAAATTGAAAGAGAAGAATGAAATTGGAATACATTTCCAATCTGGAAAACATATTTCCAGATTTTAGCTAAAGTACTCAATTTAGTGTGGCATTGGTGAATGAATTTACACATCCATGGAAAAGAATATAAGGTCTAGAAATCCACCCACTCCCTGAAGTAGATTTCAACAGTAAATGCTGAACATGTCTTGATGGTGAAATATCAGAAAAATGCACTTTGCTTACATGGATCAGATTCTAAAATTTGGAATATATAAATATCTCATTAAAAAAAATGCTTCTACAGCTACATGCTGTGCTACCAGAGCTCCTTGTGATGGTATACATGACATAAACAGATCCTGATTAACATTAAATTCACAATTAATGCATCACAGTGCAACAAAACAGATGATAGTTATTCTGAAAATGTGGTAGATAGTACAATGATATCTCCTTTTAAAAAGGGGGAAACTGCTAGCTTTCAAAATCCTGAAGATCTCCTTTTAAGTGTACCTTAAGGAAGTGACACACCACTTCCAAGTAAATATTATGTATACGCAGGAATGCAAATTCCAAGTTTTTTCCTAGTGAAAAAAAGCATTTAGAAATGCATTTTTAGAAACTTGGCAAGATGTAAGTTGCTTTTGTACTGGTTGAGCAAAAGCAGAAAAATTGGAAAGGAAATGGAAAGCACATTAGACACAAAACGTCTGAAAATATACTGGTTGCTTGGCTGCCTGCCTGGCAACACTGCTGAGCTGCAATGACTAGTGATTTGATACAGACAGGTGGGACTGAGGAAGTAAGGCACTTACGCACAATGCAACTACTAACTGAAAAATCTAAAATGAGCATTCCTCCCACAGATAGGAAGTTCACAAGTTCTATGGCCACTGCTTTTCAAATCAAGGTTCACATTACTGCCGAGAGAGAGAGAGAGAGAGAGAGAGAGAGAGAGAGAGAGAGAGAGAGAGAGAGAGAGAGAGAGAGAGAGAGAGAGAGAGAGAGAGAGAGATATTGATTGAGATTTTAAAAGCACGCACTACACACTAAAACAACCAGTAAAGGAAAAGAGGCCCTCCTTCTGCGTGGTTTTATGTTTGAATATATCCACAAACTCTGGAGAACAGAAAGAAGAGTCACTGCTCTGGCAAAAATTCTTTCCTAATGAATCACTGCCCTTCAATTTGCTCTTATTTAACATTTACAAAGGTTGTTATTGACGTTTGCTGTATGCCACTGCCAGGGGACCAGGCTGTGTCTGTGCTTAGAAAGAACACAATGGAGACAAGGCTGAGTTACAATCAACATTGGCGCGTGCCTTCCTCATACTGCCAACTATCTCCTGGTCCAAACAACCTCATCTTAAATACTGCAGAGCCAATGAAATCGATCATTGCACTGAACACAAGATTAGCCTTCTGCATTGCATGAATGGATAACAGACAAAAAAGAATCCACAAAATTATCAGTAACAAAACCTTATTTACTATGTCTCCCATTTTTCCTTCCTGTGGCAGATTATAGATCTCTTCACAAACTAAAAATAATTTCTGAATGTCTGCATGATTTCTTCTGCCTTCATTTATCCATGAACACCTCTTTGAAATTATGTAACATGTTTAACTACTCCAATTGGCAGGATTCAAACTGGAATAAAATGACCTCAATCAAAATTTGTGGGAAGTATTATCACAAATCTTAACTGATCAATAATAGTGAATGCTTCTGGTAATTTAGCAATGAGCCAGGTTCTAGGTTAAGCTCTCCACATCTTGTATACACTTTAATTAAAAAATGAATCCTATAATTTAAGCATAATTACTGTCCTCATTTACATGTAAGGAAACTGGCAGTGCAGTGGTTAAGCACTCTGGATGCCCCCAGGGGTCTTTCTATCTATGATTCCCAGGTGTGGCAGTCTTTTCCAGGAAGATTACAGCTCCCTACTCTGTCCTACAGGGTCACTAAGAGTCAAAACCAACTTGATGGCAGTGGGGATTTGGTGACTGAGGGAGGAGGGATCTATCTGATACAGCACAATGGTTATAAGTTTGACAGTTAAATGAAATCCAAGAGAGGCTCCACAGGAGCCAAAAGCCAGTAATCACAAGCTATGAAACCCTAAGGGGCAGTTCTGAGTGGAAACTGACTGGATAGCACAAAACAATCTGACAACAGTCGTGGCTGCAGAAAGGCAATTCTTACCTATAGTAATGAAAGACGCTCAGCCACACTACATCACCGGTTCTCAACCTGTGGGTCACGACTCCTTTGGGGGTAGAACGATCCTTTCACGGGGTCGCCCAATTCATCACAGTAGCAAAAAGACAGTGATGAAGTAGCAATGAAAATAATGTTATGGTTGGGGGGTCACCACCACATGAGGAACTGTATGAAAGGGTCACGGCATTAGGAAGGTTGAGAATCAACTGATTTAGATACAACCACAGCATGTGAGCAGCCATTTTCTATCAGTTAATAATACCTCGTAATAGATAATTAGTAATAGAGATTAATATTCTTTTTTCTCTTTCCCTAACTTAACTTTGCTGAACTGATGCTAGTAGTTGAGTTCCAACATAAGGCATTGTTTTTCTACATTAGTTCTATTTTCCTCATGAATAAAATTGTTATTAAAGATCAAGCCTACCTGTTTAGCTGCTTAATATTAATGACCAAGAATTGTGAGACTTGGAAAAACTTTCAGTCCTCAAATGAAGTCACATCCTGGAAGGGGAGTCAATAAAGGTTGTTCACAAGCCACTTCATCATTTTCTCCCCAACTTCTTAGCTACCCCATCACGACCACATACAATACCTACTCCAAGTACTAAATTACTTAGTGTAACATGAAATAACGCAGCAATCTAAAGAAATTAAGAGTGACAACTACCAGAGGTAACCGGTACTAAACGAACATCTCAAAGGGTATGATTCTCATCTATCACCTAAAAAATTATCTTAAAAATTCGCTAATTAGATAATATTCTGCAACACTATCTTAAAAACCTGAAGCTAATAAGCTGACTTTGAGCTGGTGAGCTAGAGCCATGAAGCTTTCAGCTTTCAGTTAGCAGATGAGCCACCAGCGCTCTTTCGCACACAAACAAAACCCAACATGGAACTTAACTGATGAACTAGTAAATCCCATAATCTTACTCATAGGTGAGTTCCTAGGAGCTTTGAGTTTATTTGTCTGTAAGAAAAATTATCAGTATAGTGTGAGAGTTAAAAAGCAAAGGCTTTGGAGGCACAGAGAGCAGTATTTTCCTATCACTTACAAGCATTATAAAGACAATATTTGGCTTCATTACACTGTGGCTTTTACATCAGTAGAGGCAAACAATGGAACCAACACCTCCTGTGGTTTTCCTGAGGATTAAGAAGGTGATGCTGTTAGAGAAACACAGCAGAACAGAGTCTAACATGGCCTGGGAAGCAGACTATGTTAGACAACAACATTTCCTTCTCTGTTTTCTCAGGACAGGTCTGGGAGGCGTATATCTTGCTTTTGTTTTTTTAATTTCTTATTGTACAAGCTCTTCCCATTGTCTAGTGGTTCTCTGTCTACCTGGTGCCTCGGGTGCTAAACTCCTTACTGTGATTTGCTATCTAAGGTACAAAACACTCTCCAGAAGAACTGAATTATCTTCTTCCTCAATCAAAACTTACTCCCAAGGAATGAAATAATCTCATCTAAATATTACTTATAATCTCAAAGGATTATGAGTATTAACCCAAATCAGTCTTCAGTATGGGAATAAAAAGAAACAAAATTAAAACTAAAACAGGAATATACTTGCTTTTTCTAAGAATTAGCCTACATGTATGTCTGCTACTTCGTCCTTCTAGCACTCCGAGCTTCTTCTAATAGAACACACATTTCACCAGATTCTGGGTACCTTCATCAGAGCTTTTATAATAGCAGAAAGGTCAGGAAAGTCAGTTACTCAGAAACTGACATTGTCACCAATTTCATCAGCTACTGCTGTGCATATTCTGATGGTGAAACATCGGAAAAAAACACTTTGTTTATACTGATCAGATTTCTAAAATTTAGAATACATTTACATCTCATTAAAAAATAAATGCTTCACAGCTCATTCCATAAGTACATGAATGAAATGCACTAACATTTCTGAATATCAAACTGACAGGGGCTGTTGTTATGGGTAACAGAACAAAAAAGATCCAGTGCCATCCTCACAATTGTCCCTATGTTTGAAGGCTTTATTGGAGCCACTGTGTCATTTCATGTGTCCTTAAGGGTCTTTTCTTTCACTGACCCACTCTGTGGCAGACCATCTATCTTTTTATTTTTTTAAACTATGAACCAAATCAAAGTTTCTCTGATCTTCTATCCATAAAGAAAGGAGGATAAAGTATCACCCTGTGAACAGGCTGGAACTCAAATGGCTCTTTATTTTGTAAAACCACAGAAATAGAACAAATCTGTAAGCTGAAAATATTCTCAGTCTAAACCAAACAATCAGAAATTAAATTCTGCGTGAGAACTATTTTATAGTACTGTCATGTAACATACGAGGGGTAGGCCCAAAAACCTGAAGTGCACTGGGCAGAGCATAGAGCAACTCATAAATAGAAACAGGAAGCAAAGTTAGATGCTTCTCTTATTTCTCAATTTTCTTTGCATGCAAAAAAGAAAAAAACAAGCACACCTTATTTCAGTCTTGTGTTGAAAATTAATAGCTTTTATTCATCTATTTAATTCACGTATTCTCCTTTATGGGAAGACATTATGCTAGGTACCAAAGATATAAGACAACTTAAAAACCAGCCACCTGTATTTTGAAGCCAAGAATGTTGTCCATGTGGGAAGGATAAACACAGGGGCTGTGTCAAGCTAGAGAGTAACAATTTCTGGAAAAATTCATGGATTCCAAAAATTATTTCAAAGGCTAACTTTTCCTATCCCATCTACCATCCCAATACCTCCTCTTAAAAATCACAAATGTTAAATGGGCAGGGGCTCAAGTGGGAAGAGAATACTTTAACATGATGACGGCGGCATATGTGCAAGTGTGCTTGACACACTGGAGGAATGTATGGAGTGTAATAACAGATGTAAGAGCCTCCAATAAAAGGTTTTTTTAATCACAACTGTTTATGTAAGCAATACATTCGTTTAAACCATTTATAATGTCTTTTCACTGGCTGAAAATCAGGTTGGGATGACTGGCAATCACAACCATTTCCTCAAGGAACAAGCTTCCTGATGGGCTAATAAATAAAACATCATGTAATATGTTCATATATCAAAAAGCAATAAGCTATCACTTATGCTACTGATACAATCATGCTTTCAAAAAGAAATTGAACTCCCACAAATACAAGGGGGCTTAAAAAAAGTTCCTGGAAAATTTTCATTAGCTTTTCATTGCATTTTCTAAAGAATTTAAAGCCCTCGGGTATATCTATGTATGTGTAGACACCCTGGCGGTACTGTGGGTTAAGTGCTGGGCTGCTAACCACAAAGCCAGCAGTTCAAACCCACCAGCTGTCACAACAGACTGAGATGAGATGATCTGGTCCTTTAAATACTTACAGTCTGAGAAATCCTAAGGAGCCAGTCTACTAGGTGCTATCGAGTCAGTAAGAGTCAGAATTGACTATGGCAGTGGGTTTGGTTTTTTAAGTATATACGCAAGTGGAGGTATGGGTCTGTATACTCTTTTATGACCTTTAAGATTCACAGATGGACACCTGGTTCTCATTATTGACTATCACGTTATCTATATCTAGCACTTCACATTTACACAACAGTGAAAAAAAAAAAACCTACTTAAATCACCAGGTAGGAACCCATGTGTTTTGCGTGAGAGTATCTCTCCCCTGAGCCCAGTCATTGATCCCTTCCATTCCACATCTCTCCAGTCTATAGTCCAAATAAAGTTAAACCAAAAAGGCTAGACAATAGGGCCTTGGACCATTAACCTGCATATGTCTAACAGTTTTACTGAATCCCAGCTGGCACACGGGCTTAAGGCTGTCCTACTGTTTAAAAGAGCTGCAGCTTCCCAACAGGATGAGCCTGTCACTTCGATGTAGACACTATGGTCCACAGTTTGCATGCTTGGGAGGTGCTGGGTTTAAATAAAATTCTATGTCTTGAAGACTATCAACTCTAAGTGGGCTGGGTAGAGTGGGCTGCTACCTGGCTGCTAATCTTGATCCAACCCATCCCTCTGCCTGTGGCTTGAAATGGCACAAGCCAATCTACCGGCCTGAAGTATAGAAACTAAGGCACTAAGACAATCAGTGGCTGTAGGAGGGGGACCACCCCCGAAGCTGCTTCCAAAATGACTACTGCAAACAACCTGGGCTTTGGAACTTACATGCTCCGAAATGAGGAAAAGGTACGTATATTTGTGTGTTTATGTGACAAGGACATCATGCAGTAAGGCCCTCAGCAAGCGGGACTGACACAGTGGCTACAACAAGGGGCTCAAACAGAAGAATAATTGCACAGGACAGGACAGGGTTTCCTTCTACTGTACAAAGGACCGTTATGAGTTGAGACTGACTCGATGGCACCTAATAACAATAGCGTATGTGTACAGTCTTAGAAATATCTCCACGTTAAATATAATATTGGGTCTTTGACTGGATCCTGGAATGGAAAAAGGTTGTGAGTGGGAAAACTGATGTAATACAAATAAAGTCTAGAATAATAGTATCACATCAGCAGTATTATTTTCTTAGTTTAGACAAATATATGTGGGTTAGATAAGATGATAGCATTACTGGAACATGGGGAAAGTACCCCCACAAAAAATGAAATTAATTTTTTATACCAAAACTATATATTTATTTGATTAAAATAAACCCCAAACTTTATCACTTTCACAGTACTCTGCATTACACTTAGTGTATTTGTCATATCTGCAATTCCATTCTTGGAAACACGTTTCAAACTCATCTGTTTGAATGGCTGACAGCACCTCCCTGATTTTTTCATTCATTTCTACATCCAAATTGCTGTCCTTTCATGTACGTCTTCATTTGCGGAAACAGAAATAAGTCACCAAGGAGAGAAGTCAGGTGAGTAAAATGCGTGGGGTAAGAGAGGCAAGCTGTTTTTCATCAAAAACTGGCACACTGAGATGGCTGCATGATCAGGTACATTGTCATGGTGGCAAAACCAGTCCCCTGCCTGCCAAAATTTTTTGTCGTACACTGTTGCACTGTATTTTCAGAATCTCTAATTAGAAAGCTTGACTAACAGTCTGACCAGGTGGAATGAACTCCCACAACACTATCCCTTACCATGTCCAAAAACAAAACAAATGCCTGTCAGGTTTTTTTTTTTTTTGGGGGGGGGTGACCCCCTCCCTCATATATAGAAACTTGCTGTTATTATCTTTGCAATCTTTCAATAAAGCTAAAATTATTTGAAAGTAAAAATGTTTTAAAAGAGAGGACCACACAAATAAATTTCGTTAAGTTTAAATGAAGCTCTAAAATGGTAAACTATTCACTATAGACCTTAACCCCTATTGAGGAGGTCATTACCAAAATTCAATTTCAAAGGTGGGAGTTTAAGCCAGATTTCACCCTGACATTTACTTTTCTGGGTATTCTACCAGACAAGACCCTCAAGTACAGTACTTTTCTGGAAAGGGAAAGGAGAGCCACTCAAGAAATGCTGACTACATTATTTAACAAGTGTGGCTGTATTTCTGGCACTACAATACAAGGTATGGACATGAGGATTGAAAAAACTAAAAGAAACCTACCTTCCAAATAATTTCACTAATCTCTGAATTGCCCGAAAAATTGTTGTTGTTAGGTGATGTCGAGTAGATGAGGCTGGACAGATGCTTGAGGAGGCTCCAAAAAAAAGATCATGTGTAAGCCAGATAATGAAGGGCCAGCCCTTAAGTGCTATGCTGAGGAATCTGCTTCTATCCTTTATATATTTCACAAAGGAGAAAAATATGAAAGCTACTTGCCGTGAAAAATCACCTATTCATATTGAAAACCAGATTTCAGTTAAATGAATTAAAATTTTATATTTTCCTCTTTAAATCAGATGTAGTACATTCCTACAGCTTAATCTGTAATTTAATTTCTAGCGAATACTTTTTGACACAGATTATAAACGAATGGAGTACAAAGTGTTTAGTAGTTCAGTAGTTCTTTTGAAAGCAAGTATGTCATTCTCGCCTTGGAAATCCCCATTCTCAGTTAGCACAAAGAAGGCATGCAATAAAATAACAAGTGACAGGAGGTATATTAAAACTATAACACGAAAATTTTAAGAACTGGTGCTAAATCAAACCAATCTCATGAAAAATGAATTGCCTGTCCACTGGTTTTCTAGAGAATACCAAGGGCAACTAAGGGCTTATTGAAAGATTGAAACGTCAGCTGCTACTCTCCTCTGGTCCTGCAATCTCAACTGCTCAAAACAGCTCCTCTGCCGCTGAATGGTGGGGAGGATTGCACTGCAGCCTGGCTATGCATAGCCACTCACAGCTACCCAACCAGCTGAGGGGATTCCAAATAGTAGTAGTCTTCCTTCCACCAGGTGAACTGCCAAAGTGGTCGTCCACCTCCAAGCAAAAATGCACCCAGGCCAGGTCCTAAGACTTGCTCCATTTCACCATGTCCGCTGGGGAAGAGGAATGAGTACCTGAAATTTAAGGGCGGTCAGGAACCCTGCCCCAAGAGTTCCTATCTGCATCCAGATAGTCAGAGCCCTTAACGGCAGAGAATCATGTTTGTGGACTAAAAATTGTTCATACCTGTTGCTACTTTCCAAAGATTCATACAGGGGGACAGTGGAATGGATCACTTTTATATGACCTTTAAATGGCCTTTCTCGCCATAGTCTTGTAACTCATGCCAAATGATGTGACTATAAATGAGGTGCTTGTGGCCCACCAAGGAGATGGAACAGCTTGTTAATAATACAAGTAAGGTGGAGGGCACTCTAGCAGGGATGGGCTATGTAAATAAAGGGTATGGACCTGTAATGAGAGTTTTGGTCTATTTTATCATCCCACTAAGCTTAAATTAAGCCCATTCCCAAAGTAGAAAATGCAGGCCTCATAACTCCAAAAAGAGGAGGAGACTGGAGTGAAGCTTGCTTGTCCTTTGGACCCAGGATCCGTATGCTGAGAATCTCCTGCATGACTAGAAGCCATGGCAGAGAAACAGCAACAGAAAAGGCAGCAAAAGTAGGAGATTGGCAAGATAAGGCAAGAGGGCCTCCTGGCCCCTGCAGGAAGGTGGGTCACAAAGGGATGTGCCAACACATAGAAAGTTGAACACTCTGGGGCCTACACTTACTGGCAGAATGGGAGTGTTTCCTGGCACTGACCAGAAGAGTTAAAAGAGCTTACTAAGACCTGCTTAAGCAGGGCAGAGGTAAGGCCAGTCCAAGAGATCTCAATAGCATGAAGCTACAGAGAGAGCAGCCAGGAAACAGAGCTAAGAAGAGGACTTGTCCTGATTGAAAAGTTTTATGTATTCTGAGGGGTTTTCATCCTAAATTGCAACCTGTAGCTTCAGGAGTAAACGTCATAATGATGACTCTTGTGTGTGAGTGGTATGTGCACATTGCTATAAGTATCAAACTTAGCAGAGAAAGTACAGAGTGCCTGGGAGGGATGGGTGGAGTGGAAATCGGCATAAGGGCTAGAAAGAGCATGTGTCTAAGCCGAGCATCACGGAAATCAGATGTGGGCTGACAGTGATGGCGATGCTCTCTTTAAGTCAGAAAAGGTCCGATGTCCCCTGCCAAGCAAATGAGCAAATGACTGTGACGTGCTCTCTATCACATTATTCAGAATATAAACTATACACTTGAAAGAGTCCTAGGTTCACCCTGAAGATTTTTAGTTCTTCATATTAGCTATCAAAAACTGGAAGTGTGGGGTTGGCTACTTGTTCTCTTACCACTTTCTGGCAAACTTGTCTCTTTTGGCCCTCTCTCCAACAAAGTATGTTTTTCTCAGGAGATACTCACTAAATCAATTTGTTCCACCAACCCATACATCACTATTTCAATCTCCTCTTACCAAGGAGCTCTTGTGGGACTGTGCATTAGGAACTGAGCTGCTTCCAACAAGGTCAGCAGCTGTTCAGACCCACTAGCCATTCCTCAGGACAAAAGAGGATGTTGTCTGCTCCTGTACAGATTTGTAGCCTCAAGAAGAAATTGTTCAAAAACTGATTGTGGTAAAAATTGTACAAATCATCTTAATATGATTGAATTATTGACTTGTATGATATGTGGATCAAGTAAAATGGAGCTGTTTTTTAAAAACTTTAAAAAAATGTATGGCCTAAGAAATCAAAAAACCTGTGTGGCAGTGGGTTTGGTATTATCATGTAGAAGGAGCCTGAGAGGCTGGCAGTTCAAACATGCCAGTCACTACAGAGGAGAAAAGATCTGATTATTATCTGCTGTAAAAATTAATCTGGCATACTCTATAGTACAGTTAGAATCAAGGGCACACAGCTACAGCAACATCATCATGTAAACTTTTCGTCTTTTACCCTAACAAGTCAATGAACACAGGAATATTTTGTGTGTAAAGTCCTATTTTAGGGCACAAACCCACCCAAGGGGAGGGTATTGTTTCTATCTCAACAGGGGAAAAGGGACCAGGCTTCAATCCAGTGTTCCAAGATGTGAATGCAACATGCCAGCATGGAGTAGGGAACCGAGGGCTGAAGAGGTCTGAGGGGCCGGCCCCAATCCCAACTACGTGGACCCCTGCCCCTTCCTCCAGAAGAACTTACTTCAGAGGACAGCACTGAAGCTGCAACTGGGACATGTCTGATCAGAGCACATGGGAGCAAATGAAAGAGGAGGAAGAGAGAGTGGAGCACATCCTAGCCCACCAAGCCATGAGGACGATATCCCTGCTCAGAGCAGTCAATCCACAGAGAAGACCATAAAGCCGGCCCCATTATGAGACATGGCATCCCTCACTGACCCACAGCCCTACAAGGGACAACAATGTAGTCACGGTGTGGGAATTCCGCCTGATCTGGTCCCACCACACCGAGGCAAAACACTAAGGTCATGCAACAGAACAGAAAGGGGAACAGAGCAAAGAAGTCCCCAGGGAATACCAAAAACAGACTTTGGGGTCAGAGCTTGGCACCCCATCAGACTCGACCGGAAAACATTCGAAAAGGCCAAGAAACGTCCTTGAACTAACCACAAGTTTTTCTTTGTTGTTGTTGTTGTGTTTTTCTTTTGTAATTGGCTTTTTGTTTTGTTCCTTTTGTTGCTTGGTTTTGCTCTGTCTTGTTTTTGTGCATGTTATTATCTCCGTAGGTCTGGAGATAGTAAGATAGGTTGAATGAACAATCTGGAGGACAAAACAATGGGAACGACAATTCCAGGGGGCCATGGGAGAGGCAGAGGTGTGGGGGTAATGAAGTGGTGTTAACAAACCCAAGGACAAGAGAACAACAAGTGAGGCAAATTGGTGGTGAAAAGGGTGTAGGAGAACTGGTAGGGCATGATCAAGGGCAATATAACTGAGAGGAATTACTGTAACCCAGTGAAGGCTGAGCATGATAGTGGGACAAGAGGAAAGTAAAGGAAATAGAGGAAAGCGCTAGGAGGCAAAGGGCATTTATAGAGGTCTAAATACAGGCATGTACATATGCAAATATATTTATATATGAGGATGGTGAAATAGAGCTATGTGCATATATTCATAGGTTTAGTATTAAGGTAGCAGATGGACATTGGGCCTCCACTCAAGTATTCCCTGAATGCAAGAATACTTTATTTTATTAAACTGGCATTCCATGATACTCACCTTCCCAACATGATCACTGAAGACAAAGTGGGTGAATAAGCAAATGTGAAGAAAGCTGATGAAGCCCGGCTATCAAAAGATATAACGTCTAGAGTCTTAAAGACTTGACAGTAAACAAGCGGCCATATATCTCAGAAGCAACAAAACCCTCATGGAAGAAGCACACCAGCCTGTGTGATCACGAGGTGCCAAAGGGATCAGTTATCAGGCATCATCAGAAACAAAAAATCATATCATTGTGAATGAGGGGGAGTGCAGAGTGGGGAACCCAAAGCCCATCTGTAGGCAACTGGACATCCCCTTACAGAAGGGTTGTGGGGAGAAGACGATCCAGTCAGGGTGCAGCGTAGCAACGATGAAACATACAACTTTCCTCTAGTTCCTAAATGCTTCCTCCTACCCCACTATCATGATCCCAATTCTACCTTACAAATCTGGCTGACCAATCTGGCTGGTACACATAGCAACTGGAAACACAGGGAATCCAGGACAGATGATCCCTTCAGGACCAGTGGTAAAAATGGCAATACTAGGAGGATGGAGGGAGGGTGTGGTAAAGAGCAGAACTGATTACAGGAATATACATATAACCTCCTCCCTATGGGTCAGACAACAGGAAAGTGGATGAAGGGAGATGTCAGACAATGTAAGATATGACAAAATAATAATTGATAAATTATCAAGGGTTCATGAGGGAGGGGGGAGCGGGGAAGGAGGAGGAAAATGAGGAGCTGATGCCAGGAGCTTATGTGGAGAGCAAATATTTTGAGAATGATGAGGATAATGAATGTACAAATGTGCTTTACACTATTGATGTATGTATGGATAGTGATAAGAGTTGTATGAGCCCCAATAAAATGATTTTTAAAAAAGTCCTGTTTTAATTTTAGATGCTCAATGTATCTATTCTCCCAAGGCCTAGTCCAAACAACTTCTATAGACTCAGATGGAGAATCTCAAAAGACTTCCTTGGGGAGCTAGTAACAACAAGAAAAAAAGTTCTAAAATTGATTGTTGTGTGATTGTACTACGCTTGTTAATATCAATGATTTATACTGATATGTGAATAATAAAACCATTAAATAAACAAATACATAAAAGACTTCCTGAATTAGACAGAAGGCAGCAGCTCATGTTACTACTCCTGCATTCTTTTCTTTACAGAAAGTTTCTGTATCCCCAATTCATTCTCTCTCTCACACACACACAACACACTCACACCTCCAATCAAATTCCTAAGACCTTAAGTTATAAGGAATTAAATAATGGGATTATAGAAAAATGATTTCAGTTTCTCAATTAGCATTGGCATTTGGTTTTATTTCATATTAAAAATAAAACCATGGCACTACTTGGTCAGAACCTATTATTAACATAGCCACCAACACTGAGTGTCTTGTAGCTGTCACTCTATTTGTGACACTATTCTGTCAGTGCCTTCAGAGGCAATAGCGTGCTTCTTTTCTGTAACTTCAGTACAGTTAAAATGTTTTGAAATAGTGTTATTTAAAATAAACTCTTAATAAACAGATGAAGAAAAATTGTCAGGATTTTGAATCTAAAAAAATCTCCCCTCCTGTGTGTTTTCGACCCTTGCTTGGACTGCTATCTTTCAAGGCAATCCACTATGACACTAACCAGAGAGATCACACATTGCTATGCTAGCTTGAGTGTGCATGCTGAGAAAGCTGTATCTTCACAACTAGCTGGGGGAAGAGCTATTTTTACTTTTTCCAAGATCTCGCTGTCTGGTGTTCCACAATAAATGATAGATAAAATTTCTCATTAGAAATGTAAGAACCATTTGATCTTTAGTTGAAATTTTATTTCATCCATTATATGCAGGTTAGAGGTAGCCCATCAGCCTCCTTAATTTTGCTGCTTCAAAAGTGACTTAAGGTACACTTTAGGTACAATTGTTACTTGACTTAAAATAAGAAAAATGTAAATGTTGACAGCCCCCCACCCCTCCGCCTAGAAGAATTCATTTCAAAGGACAGCACTGAAGCTACAGCTCAAGGAGAGGGACATGTCTGATCAGAGCACACAGAAGCCAATGGAGGGGGAGGAAAAAAGAGTGAAGCACATCCTGGCCCACCAAGCCCCGAGAACAATATTTCTACTCAAAGCAGCCAATGCACAGAGAGGACCATAGGACTGGCCCCACGAGACTTGACGTCCCTCACTAAGCCATAGGACCATGGTAGACAACACTGGAGACAAACTGCGGGAACTGTGCCCACCCTGATCCCACCACACCAAGGTAAGACACGGGCAGCATGCAGCAGAGCAGCAAGGAGAGCAGAGCAACGAAGTCCCCAGGGAACACCAAAAATAGACTGTGATGTCACGGCTTGGTGTCCCATCAGACTCGACTGGAAAACACTCGTAAAAGACAACAAACAGACTTTACACTATTTACAGGCTTTCCTTTTTTGTTGTTGGTTTTTTTGGTTGTTGTTGTTGTAGTTATTGTTTTATTTTCTATTGCTGTCTTATGTTTGTGCATATTGTTGTCGCTGTGTGTCTATCTGGAAGGGATGGATAGGATAAACAAGCCGGGACGACAGTTCTGGGAGGACAAGGAACAGGAGGAAGCGGGGGGCGGGGGGCACAAAAGAATTGGGTGTTAACAAACCCAGGGTCAAGGGAACAAGTGACCGAAATCAATGGTGACGGGGGTGTAGGAGGTCTAGTAGGGCTTGATCAAGGGCAATGTAACTGAGAGGAACTACTGAAACCCTATGCGCACCGTCCCGACACAATCGCTGAAGACAAGGCAGGTGCATAAGCAAACGTGGTGAAGAAAGCTGATGGTGCCTGGCTATCAAAAGATAGAGCGCCTGGGGTCTTAAAGGCTTGAAGATAAACAAGCAGCCATCTAGCTGAGAAACAACAAAGCCCACATGGAAAAAGCACAGAAGCCTGTGTAATCATGAGGTGTCAATGAGATCAGGTATCAAAGACCCAGACAAAAAATCATAATGTGAATGTGGGGGGAATGTGGATTGGAGGCTCAAAACCAATCTGGACATCCCCTTACAGAAGGGTCTTGGGGAGAAGACGAACCAGTCAAAGTGCAGTATAGCACCAATGAAACATATAGCTTTCCTCTGGTTCTTTAATGCTCCCCCCACCACTATCATGACCCCAACTCTACATTACAAATCCCGCTAGACCAGAGCATGGACACGGGTACAGATAAGAGGTGAAAATACAGGGAATACAGGTCAGATAAACCCCTCAGGACCAATATTGAGAGCAGCTATACAAGGAGGGTAAGGGGAACGTGGGAGGAAAAAGGGGGAACCGGTCACAATGACCTACCTATAACCCCCTCCCAAGGTGATGAACAACAGACAAGGGGGTAAAGGGAGACATCAGAAAGTGCAAGACATGAAAAAATATATACAAATTACCAAGGGTTCATGAAGGAGTGAGGGAGGGCAAAAAATGAGGAGCTGATACCAAGGGCTCAAGTAGAAAGAACATGCTTTGAAAACGATGATAGCAACATATGTACAACTGTGCTTTACACAATGGATGCATGTATGGATTGTGATAAGAGTTGTACGAGCCCCAATAAATTGATTAAAAAAGATAAATGTAAATTATTTCACTGAGAATATGAACTAGGCCTTAAATAAATACCCACACATTCACATTTTTACTAGGAAAAAAGTAGAAAATCAAGTTAATCTCCCCTTGACAATTTCTACTCTCTTCTGCTATAAAACAGCATCGAGTGTTCATGTCAACAAAAATGAACACTATTATGTGTGACAATGGTTCAAGTAAACTGAGCCTATAATTAATTGTCAACCTAGGACACAGGTTACGTTAACTAAACAGAAGAATAAATGAAATTGTCTGATGGTAAGATATAAAAACAGAAAATCAAGCACGCATAGAGAAAGCATAAGGAAACTACAAAGAACAAAGGCAGTTATTCTTTAAAAGCTAGGAAACGTAATAGACTTTCCTATTTGCAATGTTAATAATTATAATTATTGTGCATGCTTCCAAATGGCTGTCTTAAAAGAAGTAAAGATCAGATGTCCTGGTCCCTTCCGAAAACGGAATCTCAATCCTTTACACTAGCTGATGCCTTCGCTCTTCCAGCTCTCACTAGCTGACCACACACCACTGATGCACAGCTTCAAATGCCCAGAGAAAGGAAGCCGACCGGGAAAGACTGGGCTCTGTTCAGCTTGCATGCATCAGTGGTCCTCATGCTAGAGAAAGACAGCCTACAGGCAGACTAACTGACACACTGAAACAAAATGAGAAATGTGAGATTTAACCACTTCATCTTAAATCTCTTTTGAAGAAGGGGAGTTTATTTTTACTTCAGATGTCACAGAAGAGGGTGGAGTGGGGGCAGCTGTCTCAAAGACTCTATCTACATTAGTATTACTTGGAAAATATTCCTAAAAACCTAAGACATATAATGAATGCATAGTAGGTTATTCCAACTTGAAAAGCAGAAGATCCACAATTACAGCCTTTGTACTTTTACAAATGACACGAAACTTTTGACAACACAGAGGCAAGTCTCTGTGTTTTCACTTATTACTGGATCTGTCTACACATACTTATTAGATGGCAAGAGTTTTAAACAAATTTAGGAAAAACTTAACATATGAGGTAGAATTCTTTTTAAATCCAAAGGGAAATTATTAATTTCTTACTGATATTTTTCTCTTATTCTTTTTCCAAGAATCGGCTCCCGTCTTCAGTCCCCCTCCCAATAAACCCAAGAGGTACTTGGTCAGGACTTCCTCTAAGGAGTTGTTTGTCTAAAATACCGAACTCCAGGGCCTACTACCACCACATCTCTAAATTTTCCTACTTTTGTGAAGCTAGCTCCATGCAATTAATGGAAACCCCAAAATTGAAGAATTCCCTAAGCAAGATCAGGAATCTAGGAAAGAGGAGGAAATTTTTCACATCTAATTGGGATTATAAATGGCCGTCAATGTAATCTGCAACCTCATTTCTTACCCAACTAAGAATGAGGGCAGAGAGAGAAAAAGTGTATTGATGCATCTCTCTATCTGTCCTCTGGGAGGTTAAAAAAAAAAAAAGAAAAAAAAGGGTGACAAGGAACTGCCCTAGCTACAGTTTATCACAGAAAAGCTAACTATGGGGCCTTTCAGTGTTCAGAACCGAAGTGCTTGCCATCTTTCTCTCCACTCCAGGCGCCAAATTGTTCATATGCCGCTCCCTGCTGATATTTTCCCCAAGTTAATACTCAATTCTGAAATGCAGTCTTTTGTCAAATATGTGATTTGCAAATAGTTGTTCCCAATATGTAGCTTGTCATTTCAGCCACTTAACAGGGTCTTTAGCAGAGCAAAAAAATTTAACTTTGAGGTGGTGCAATTTATAAATTTTTCCTTTGATGGATCTTCCCGCCCCACCCTACTGTGCAACCCATTTCAGTTCCTGAAGCCCACGGGGTAAAGCCAGGCAATGGTTCGGGGCTAGTTTGCTTTGGCATGGGACACTGTGAGAGGCCCATGGGATGGATCATGTTGTAATGGCAAGTGTAAGAACTCTTGACCTCACCCTAGATTACAAAGACTCTCTACCCACAGTTGCTCAGAACAGCTGTAACCAAAATGCAACAGAGGACACCTGTAACAAACAAATGTATTTTCTCAATGTTTAGGGGCTTAACGTCACTGGTCCCAGAGGAAGGTTGTCTATCTGGTTGTCTGTTAGCACTGGGAAAGATCTTTTTTTTTAGCTTCGATTCCTCAGTTCCTTTATGATCATTATGTGGCATCTACACTTGGGCTGATAACCACAAGGTCAGCACTTCAAAACCACCAGCCACTCCATGGGTGAAAAGCGAGGCTCCTTATTATGGTAAAGATTTATAGCCTTAGAAACCCACAGGGGCAGTTCTAACCTGTCCTATAGGGTCACTATGAGTTAGAATTGACTCAATGGTAGTTGACTTTATTTTTTTGGGGGGGGAGTGTGAGTGTGTGAGGGAGGAGTTCTTGCTCATTTATCTGTTTATGCTGCTCTTTATATATCTCACAAGAGACAAAGTTGAAGCCACTTCCACACAGATAGCTTAATTAACATTATAAAGAAAACCTGGTTCCTGCGTAGGAATACATCCATATATATGAAGATAGAGCCCAGGGCTCCAACACCTATTTGGGGGACAACTCATAACTGTTTTTACTTAAATCTATTTTTATTTGTTCTCCCAAAAACTTTTATCAGTTACATTTAATTTTGAATCAATTAATGGGCACTACATACAATTTAGATTGAGGTTCCTATTTTTTCCCTAAAAATATTTTATCTCCCATAATTTACACAATAACTATTTGAATTAGTTATTATTTAGCTTATCCTAAGGCTGTTACCTTCAACACCACTCAGTTTACTTGTCAGACTCTAAACCAGGGGTCGTCAAACTACGGCCTGCAGGTGACATGCAGCCCGCTGAGGACATTTATCTAGCACGCTGGGCGTTTTTGCCCTGTTTGTTTTTTACTTGAAAATGAGATATGTGCAGTGTGCATAGGAATTTGTTCATAGTTTTTTAAAAAAATTATAGTCCAGCCCTCCAATGGGTCTGAGGGACAGTGAACTTGAGGACCCCTGCTCTAAACTATTAAGGTAGGTAAGTGACAACAAGAGGTGTGAGTGAATGGCAGCATTTAGACTGAGGTTCAAGTATTTATGTATATAAACAACTTTACGATCTCAATACAGCAAATGCCTGTTCATCTGGCTCAAAAGTTCAAGGCACAAACTTTTCAGTGCCTGGAGGGAAAGGGGGTGGTGTGTGGGAATCTAATTCTAACCAAGTGCCTCTCTCTAGGTTTCCTTTTTTAACTAGCTCAGTGCTCTGTGTCTTCGGTCACATCAAAACACAATGAAGGGGGAAATGTTGGCAACCTTTACAATATTTATTTTTTGAGCAGTTAATACATGCACCTGACACAAAATTCAAGGGTGTGTAGTATAGAATAAGTCTCCTTCCCTTTTTAGGTATTCATTCCCCACAACAACAGGATTAACTATTTCTTGTATTCTTTCATAGATATTCATCTAAACAGAAACAAAACTGTTATGTAAGGGGCAGCATGGACACAGAGATAAGCAAAAACCAATGGGTGAAGACAGAAGCCATATAATGATGGTCAAGTACTTAACCACTGCACCATCAGTGCTCCCTGACAACACAATGGCTGCCTGTTAAGTCCTAGCTGCTAGAAAGGGTAGCAAATACCCATGTGAACACACACCCCCCTCAAAGCTCTCTAGGGAAAAAAATTACTAGTAGACACCTGTTACGAAGTCAGTACCTGAAGATATGTGTTTCTAGTCTGACTGTCACACACGCGTGCAAACACACCCTGACTGAAATCTGAGTGTGGAACAAAATAAAAACCTTTCTTTAGGTGTCCTGCACTCCCATGCACACACAAACAAACACACTGCAAGAGAACCACCGCTCTGCACAGAGTGCTGTCTCTAAAGGACTGCATGCACATTGTTCTTTTCTTGAAACCCCTTAGACTGCATGAAAGGAAAACAAAAGCAGACGAGAATTCTTTAGTTTGACCATTACTTGATTTATGTAAACCTGAGCAAAAAGGTATAAAAACTACCACCTAACAAAAATACCATGCACGTTAGCCTCTCTCAAATCTTTTGGACTGATAGCTTGAAATTGAAGATGGACTGTCAAATCCAAAAATCTCTTAAACACAAATTACAAAGCACTGTACACGATTTTAAAGTATGCATTCTAAAAAGATAAACGGTGTATATATGGTTATAATAAAATCCATAATTTATGTTTATTTTATAAAATATTCAACTTAAGATCTATAAAATTTTTTTTGCCTGCTCTTATCTTTTGAGCAGATTCCCAGGTTGAAGGTACAAACTTTCACTAAATCAACAGGATACTTTTCTGATAATTGTGACAGTCTTTTACTATCACAGATTCCACTCTAAAGCGCTTTGCCCACCAATCACATCGCTACCAAATAACCTTATTTACTCCTTTCAGATTATAGAAAGGCAAGGGATAAAAATGATTTCATACAAAGGCTATCTGACATTTGTCTAAAATGTTAACTAACAAGATTATACTTGAAGATAAAACAATAGGAAAATAATTCACCTAATACTTTACCATTCTATATAGAGTCAATGAAACACAGGGAATATGAAAAATAATTCACTACTACCACACTCACCAATTACTATGTTTAAAAAAAATCAACTAAAACTTGGCACTTTCAATGGAAGTTCAAATGCACAACTTCCGAGCTCTTCCGCAGTTGACATGGTTGCTATTTGTTTACAATAGTTTTTTGTTATTTCTTAAAAGTCACCAAATCTAGTCTACCAACTGTTATTTTTTATAGTTTATGAGCTTCAAGCAGATTTTCTACTTTGTAGAAAGTTATTAAGTACCTACACTAGCAGACTATCAGATTGTTGTACTGTAATAGCTTGGGTATTAAAGGTATGCTGGAAACTCTACCTTGGAATTTCAATACCATCCAGATCACCCAAAGTAGAAAGGTTTCAGTGGAGCATCCTGATAAAACATGACTAGCAAGGAAGAACTAGAAACACGCTCCCAAAGAGTTGCCAATGAAAATCTTATGAATCTTATGAATTACTTTGGTCGTGTTATGTGGAAGCATCACTCTGGAGGAGGGGGCCATTTTTTGTGCATTACCAGGAGAACCTTGGTGAGATGGATTGTCAAGATCTATGATGATGCTATGATTGTGAGGATGAAGCACAATCAAGGAACATTTCATGCCTTCTACAAAAGAGCCAGAGTAACTTGACAGCAGCTAATAATAACAAAAGATACTTTTAAAAAAAACCTACTATCACAGAGTCCCAACCATAGTGACCACATGCTGGCTTTCTGAGGCTGTAAATCTACAGGAGCAAATAGCCTCCTCTTTGTCAGGCAGAGCAGCTGGTAGAGCCTACCAAGAGTGCCATAAATACATAACATGCTTGGTCTTGACCCCTATCATGTAAACGCTAAATGAGTCACTATTTGGCTTTTTATGAAAAGTAAAGAAAAGCTAGTATATTACTCTGAGAACAAAAGTGTGCTTGGACCATGCCATGGTATTTTCAATCACCTCCTATGCACCTGAAAGTTAGACACTGAATAAGAAAGACAGAAGAACTGATGCATTCGAATTAAAGGGCTGGTGAAGAATATTCAAAGTACCATGGGCGGCCAAAAGAACAAACAAATCGGTCTTTTAAGTAATGCCAGAATGCTCCTTAGAAGCAAGGATGGCCAGACTTCTTCTCAGGTACTTTCTACATGCTATCAAGAGAGACCAGGCCCTGAAGACAGACCTCATGCTTGGTAAAGTGGAGGCGCATAAAAAGAGAGAGGAGGACCCTGGACAAGTGGAGTAACACAGTGGATGCAACAGTGGCTCAGACATAACAAGTGGGAGGACGGTGCAGAACTACGCAGGGCTGCGTCCTGACTGCGAGTCGCAGCCCACTGTGGCACCTAACAATGACAGTGTAGAAAAGTATGCAAGAAAAATGAATTACATTTATAATTAACTGTAAATAAGCTAATTTATTTAATTGGCTGTGAAGAAGCCTCCAATCTCTTTTTAATTGTGACTCCCTTGAAATTTCGTGTAACCACTTGTCTGGAGCAGACAATCCTCTAGAGGTAAACTCAAAGTGAAAAACAAGTGCGTTACACAAGAATAACCCAAATCACCACACCACACATAAGACAAGGAGTTCTTTTCAAAAAGGAATAATTATGCAAAAACTCGACCATATGCATATTTTAAAATTGTTAATGGTGAATGAGTGAATGAATGAGAGAGTAAGAGAATGAGTCTGAAAATATAAATAGACCAGCAACTTCTGGTCCTCTGCATAAAAACTTAAAATGCCCATAAAGCAAAATCCAAACTGGAAGTCAAAGAAAATATAAGCTATGAAAAGCAAAAATTTAATTTTATAAGAAAAGAATTATATTACATTAAGGAAATGACAAAAATAGTAGAGATTCCAATTATTCAATTCTTTTGAGAGGCTCTGCTTAAAATGTGTTTATTAAAACAGAAATGAAACAAAATCTGCACAACTCAAGAGTTGAATATCTTTAAATAATTACATCTGTACAATCTAAACCAAAGAAATATAGGATATGTTTTCATGACAATTTTTCTTATCATTTGGTGGCTGATCAAACCTTAAGGAGCACTGGTGACATAATGGGCTAAGGATGGGTTACTAACCGAAAAGTCACCCATGCAAACCAGCTGTTCCAGGTAGTCACAGCCTTGGGAATCCTTTCGACTGTGTCCCAACAGTGGCACTATCAGTTGTGATGCGCACAATGGTAGTGGGTAATCAAAATTAAAGGAGTGTTAGTGGTTCATTAGAACTGGGAGGTTATACTAGTTACATCCTTATGTCAATTTGAAGATCTATAAAAGTGTAGGGGTGGTATCTGACCTATCAATCAGGTCACAGCCTGATGGTGCTTCCATGGAACCTACCCCCCGCACCCCACCTTGACCTGCCTATTTTCTGATCACCTAGAGAGCTAATGGAGCCCTGCCATGTTTCCACCAACCTCAGAGCCACATGACATTGCAATAACCAGCCTGGGATCTTCTTGCATTCCACACACACTGCATGCGGCTGTGTGAGTCTGAAGTGGAACTTACAGACTAGTATGGGGCTAACGGACTTGAGTTCAATGGGCTGGGATGTTTTCTTCATATATACTTTACTTAAAGTTATACTGCTCTTTCTTACATGAGTGTCACTGGATTTGTTTCTTTAATCACCCCTGCCTAACACAGAGGCTAAACAAAACTGTTAATGGTTCAAACCCACTAGTTGTTGTGAGGAAGATATGGCTTCAGCAAACATTACAGCCTTGGACACCCTATGGAGCCATTCTCATCTACCCAATAAAGTCACTGAGTCAAAATCAATGAAATGGCAATGGATCTTTGTTGTTGTTGTTGGTTTAAATCTAAATTTTATGATTACTCATTAAGCTAGTACAAGCTTCTCACTTTACAAGAGATTTCCAGAGTTTCTAGGTATGGCTGAGTGTGCCAGTTGTACCTTCCCCTGCCCCAATCTGGACGACAATCATATATTTCTAAAACCCCACAACAGAGAATGCTGACGGAGCTAGATGACCTCTACAGTCGGTTCCATTTGAAACACTTTGTGAAAATTTTAATATGTAAGCATTTAATTTTAACAAAGCACTCAGAAAACCTATACTAAATGATAAGGGACACACCACTCTACTACATAAGCTGTTTCTGACATGTTTTTAGAACCAAGAAGGCATGCTCTGATGATGCTGCTTTAAAAGGTTTCCTAATCAAAATGGTGTCCCAAATTCTCGACCATGCGCTCTAATGCAGTTCTGAGATGTTACACGTGCAGCAACACTGTAGAGCTTGAGTTTGCAAACGTTCCTTAAAAACCAATCTTTCTTGTGTTCTTTAGTAACGAAGTAGCTGCAGCTCTGTACCCAGGCCAAGTAAGCAGAAGTTGTCCCTAGGCTGTGGAATCAGGGTGGTAGTATGGGAGAAAATATTGTTTCCAAGAACAGATTATTTTAAATAAAATTAATATTTCCATTGAAATCCTCATAGAAAGAACACATTCAATAACTCTAAAATATAACTTGCAATATGAAGCAAGAAGGACAGTGTAGGGCAGTCTGAGAGATGAGGGTGAAGAATCTGAGAGTAGACACTAACATGCCTTCTTCTACTTCTCATACCCTGTCTCCCAGTCCCAATTTGCCTTTCCCTACTTTACCTTATTCAACACACACTTGTTCATACAAAGAGAAAGAGGGAAACCTCATGACTTCATTTGAACGTTTGGATAACCATGCCTAAAACTCAATCTACTCTTGGCCTTCTTTATTACATTAGCCAATAAATTTTACTTTTGGTTAAACTAGTTAAATTTCATTTGTCACTTTATAAAAACATTTTTGGGGGCTCATACAGTTCTTATCGCAATCCATACAAGCATCCATTGTGTCAAGAACATATGTGCATTTGTTGCTATCATCATTCTTAAAACATTTGCGTTCAACTTGAGTCCTTAGCATTGGTTGCTCATTTTCCCGCTCCCACCCCAACTCACCCCTATATCTCATGAACCCTTCTTAATTCATAAATTATTATTTTGTCATATGTTACACTGTCCGACATCCACCACAACCCGCCCCCCCGCCCTCTTCTCTGCTGTCCATCCCCCAGGGAGGAGGCTATACGTAGATTCTTGTAATCAGTTCCCCCTTTCTACCCACCCCACATTCTCTCCACCCTCCAGGCACTACACTGTCCGACATCCACCACACCCCCCCCCCGCCCTCTTCTCTGCTGTCCATCCCCCAGGGAGGAGGCTATACGTAGATTCTTGTAATCAGTTCCCCCTTTCTACCCCACATTCTCTCCACCCTCCAGGCACTGCAACTCTCACCACTGGTCTCGAAGAAGTCATCTGTCCTGGATTCCCTGTGTTTCCAGTTGCTGAAATCTCCTGAAAAACTGGGGTTCGGCTTATACACAGGACAGTGGTACCCCAGCAAGGTGTAACATCTTCCTGGGACCACCCCAAGGTAACGGAATGAGCGCCCCGTTATCTTGCGGGTGATTGCCGCTTCTCCGCTGCTCATTCAAAGCCCCGCTGACACTGCAGAGCTTTGAATGTTTGTTTACTCACATCTAACCAATCAGAGCCGTCCTATAACGTGGACGGCTCCAATTCACAGAAACACCCGTAGTGATTCACTTATACCAGCAGGTGAAATTTTAAGGATGTGTCTGTGGCTGCATTCCGTCTCTCCCCTCTGGTCTCTGTGTTAATTCACATCCTGCATCCCCTGCCCGCATGGACTGCCCCCCATGTCCCAGCTGACTCATCGTGGGGGTGGAGGCATTATGATGAAAGTTCTTTTTCAAAGTCTTGTTTTTTATCCTATTAGAAATGGACACTCTTCAACCAAAACAAAAATGCCGGTCATATGAGGCTGGTTTCAAAATGAAGGTTGTGCCAAAAGCAGAAGAGAGCAATAACAGTATTGCAAGTAGGGAATTCTGTGTTGACGAAAAGCAAGTGAGGGAGTGGTGGAAAATGAAGGCTGACTTGGAACAGATTCCAAAAACTAAAAAAGCTTATCGTGGTTTAACGGTTTTTTATGGGGCTCGAGAGTGAATTGCATAAATGGGTTATGGAGTATTGCCAAATGGTTACTACATAACATGCATGGGAATGCGCATACATGCTCTACAAATGGCTAAGGATGACAAATATAAAGCACCAGGAATGGAAATATTTGCTGCGTCAGCAGGATGGTGTACCTGCTTCATGACTAGGTTTGGCCTACTATGTTTGAGACAAAGAACAAAGATTTCCCAGAAATTGCCACAAGACCTTGAAGAAAAAATTATGTCATTCCAGTCATTTATTATAAAACAAAGAAGGATTTATACTTATGACCTGGCAGATATTGGGAATATGGATGAAACTGCCATGGCTTTTTATCTTCCAAGCAACAGAACCATGGCAAGTTTAGGAGAAAAAACAATTTTTCTCAAAACCGCAGGAAATGAAAAAAAAAACCTACTTTACAGTTATTCTATCATGTTTAGCTAATGGAACTAAGCTGTGTCCTGTCATTATTTTTAAAAGAAAGACCTTGCCTAAAAAGATCAATTTCCCACCCACCAAGAATTACTGTGCATGCACATGGTAAAGGCTGGATGGATGAAGATGGAACAAAAAAAATGGCTGGAAGAAATTTGGAGCAGCCTTAAAGAAAAAGCCATCGTTACTTGTTTGGGATATGTTCAGAGCCCACCTATTGGATGACATTTTAAAAAATTGGCAAAATCTAGTAAAGTTACTTTAGCCGTTATTCCAGGTGGGCTTACATCTGTTTTGCAGCCTCTGGGTGTATCTTTGGATAAGTCTTTTAAAGACCATGTGCAAAGGATGTGGTATATAAATGGATGTCATCTGGTCAAGCCCGACTAACAAATGGAGGAAATTTCATGAAGCCTGACATAGAGTTAATTTCAAAGTGGGTTCAAGATGCATAGGAAGACATTCCAGAAGACATGGTGCAACGTGTCTTCCAGAAATGTAGTATTAGTAATGCTATGGCTGGCAGTGAAGACTGCGCTTTGTATGAAAATGACAGCAGTGATGGTGATGACGGTGATCTCAATGAGGACAGCGTCTATGATGACCTCACACCAGCTGAAGCTCTGCATTGGGATACTGATGGTGATGGGAATCAGTTTTGAAGGATTGTAACTCTTTACATTTTAGCTTGGCTGCTGATTGAGCTCAGGGAACTTATTTTTCTCTTACTGTGCTGGTTTAATAATGTTAAATGACTTGTCCTTTTATTTATATTTTTATTTTAAAAATATTTAAATACATTACCCCACTGATGTCTCAATTTTCAGTAATTTTATTTTCATTTGTTTTGATTATTGAAATTCACCAATAGCTTCTGCATTTTCCACCCTAGGCTTATATTGGAGTCAATCAGTTTTTCTGGTTTCCCAGGTAATAATTAGGTACCTCGGCTTATACTCGGATAGGCTTATATTCGAGTACATACAGTAGTTGTTTCCTTTATTACCTTCCTCTTGTCCCACCATCATGCTCAGTCTTTACTTGGGTTTCAGTAATTTCTCTCAGCTACCTTGCCCTTAGCTGAATCCTTACCAGGCCTCTCACACCCTCCCTACCACTGATTTTGGGCCAATTGTTGCTTCCCTGTCCCTGGGTTGGTCGGCACCATCTCCTCACCCTCTCCCGTGTCCGCCCGGAACCATTGGTCCCTTTTCTCCTCCAGACTATTCATTCAGTCTATCTTATCTAGACAGATTTCTAGAGATAATAATATGCACCAAAATTCAAGCCATAGCAAGATAGACGATGAGTGAGAACACAGCGATGACAACAAAAAAGGAAACGAATTACCCATAGAAGAATAAATTAATTAAAAGAAAAAAATTTTTAAAAGAAAAACCTGTAAATAGATCAAGGTTTGATTTTTGATCTCTAGGTGTGTCCTTCAGTCAAGTCTAATCGGGTACCATTCTTTGGCCCCAGAGTCTGTTCTTTGTACTCCCTCGGGGGCTCCCTGCTCTGCCTCATGTTTTAAGTGGTTTGCCTCGGTGTCACAGGGTCAGTCTGGGCCAGTCCCGACAATGAGTCTCCAGTGTTGTCCCTCTTAGGGCCCTGGGTTCGGTCACTTTTTACAGAAAAATGTTGACTAATATATATTGGCTTAAATATAACTGCACAGCAACACTTTTCCTGATTACTTCTAGCTGGGCCTAATAACATCTATTCTGAATTACTCTAAAACTTTCTTTATATCACCCACATTCTACCATATATTAATGAATGAAATTCCTAACTTACCTCCCTTGTCACACCACTAAGTTAATAAACCCTGCAAAGATAGAACCTTATTCATTTCAAAGGTCTGTCATACATAAGGAGCCTAGGCGGCAATAGTGGTGGGCTGCTAACCACAAGGTCAGCAGTTCAAAACCACTAGCCAGCTCCGAGTAAGAAAGACGAGGCTTTCTACTCTTAGGGAATTCACAGGGACAGTTCTACCATATCCTATAGGGTCACTATGAGTTGACATAGCTGGATGGCAGCGAGTTTGGTTTCTGTTTTATATAGTACACATACTTCGACACAGTTGCAGAATAAATGAATGTACATAAAGGAAGTAGGTATTTTACAGTTCAGACTGAGTAATGAGGATCCATCCAATTGCCAAGAAAGCATCCCGGCAGCACAATGGATTAAGCAATAACACTGCTAACCACAAGGTTTATAGTTCAAACCCACCAGCTGTTCCATAAGAGAAAAATAATACTGCTTGTTCATGTAAAGAATTACAATCCCAGACACACTAAGGAACAGTTCTATTCTATCCTACAGGGTAGGTCACGATGAGTTGACATCAACTACTTGATGGTAATGGGTTTCACTTATTTCTCTTTTTTTAGTTTAAGTTATCATGAGTTACAGTCAACTCAAAATCAATTAATAAATACAACGGTGGAAAGAAAATTAAAAGAGTATAAAAGAAATGTGGAAAAAGTAAAAAGTGAGATGATTGGATGCTAGAAACCTTTAAAAAAACAAACAGTGCAATAGAAAGGGGCTGTGAGCTAAATTAAAATCAAGAAGGCTAGGCCTATTTTACCTACTAATGATTTCCTTTTTCCTAGGCTTTGGTTTCTTCAAGAACTTCCTACCAGTGACAGTATTTTACATCTGTAAGGAGCCGAAAATTAGACCATGCAGATTGAAGAATATATGTATCCCTCAGATCCCGTCATAAGATGTGGAGTTAATGAAACGTTAGAAATTAAAGGAAGAACACATCTTTATGAAACACTACCACACCAGATCTTATGCCACACTGTCTTCCACAAGTACCACTGTAATAATTCTTACTGTCTCATGCAGACCTCCGTGTGTATTTTACAAGGAGAGTTCTATTGTGCTTTAAAGCTCTGAAAATAATGATGCTCTTATGTATTTTGTGACTTTAGGAGTTTGTTAAAGTAATAATTAATTAAGTGTATAATTCTATATTAAATTCCTGACAGTGCTTTCTTGCTACAAGAAAGACTATTTAAAACTGGAGGTAAGAAAGGTAGGTGGGGAAAAGAAAGATGGGCGGTGAGGGAAAGAGATCCCCCCAGCAAGGGAAGGGGCAGTTGACTTTTTTATAAACATATAAACAAGTTTATAAATCAAATACCTGTTCTGTGGAGGTTTAATTTAGATAAATATACTTAGATAACTGAGCTCAAGCTGTTAAATTAGATGATTTAGGAATGATTTTTCTTGCTGCTGTTAGGTGGCAATGACTCCACTGGAACCAAAAAACAAACAAACAAACAAACAAAAAAACGGTACTATGTACAAAATGAATTACTGCCTGGCCCTGGGCCATCCTCAAGATTGCTGCTATGTCTCAACCTATGTTGGCAGATATTGTCGATCAACATCCACGGGATCTTCTTTTTCATGGAAGCAAGGTCCCCCTAGTCGAGAAGTGTTCAAGCACTGGACTGCTAACTGCAATCAGTAGATCAGAACTACCAGCTGCTCACGGGAGAAAGAAAAGGCTTTGTATGCCTGTAAAGAGTTACAGTCTCAGAAACCCACGGGAGCAGTCCTGCCCTGTCCTATAGGGTGGCTATGAGTCCTCATGGACTCAGTGGCAGTGCGTTTGGTTCTTTGGTTTTTCTGCCAACCAAGATGCCCAGAGTAGATGATATAAAAACTCACCACCTTCCCTTCTAAGGGACATGCTGGCTGTACCTCTTCTAAGACAGATTTGCTTGCTTTCCTGGCAGTCTGCAGTCTACTCATTATTCTTCACCAACAAAGGTATCAAGTATTTGGCAGTCTGCCTATTCATTAAGTACCTTTTGCATGCATACGAGGCAAATGAAAACACCATGGCCCTGGTGAAGCTTACCCCAGTCCTCAATGTGCCACCGTTGCTCTCTAACACTCTTTAAAGAGGTGATTTGCAGTACAAAATGCCCAATGGGATACATATTTTGGTTTCTTTACTACTTCCATGAGGGTTCACTGTGGATCCAAGTAAAATGAAGTCCTTGAAACCTTCAATCTTTTCTCCCTTTTCACAATGTTGCTTCCTAGTCCAGTTGTGAGGATTTGGGGATTCTGTATGGTGAGGTATAATTCATACCGAAGGATGTAGTTATTAATCTTCATCAGCATTTTAAGTTCTCTTCATTTGTAGCAGAAGTTTGTGTCATTGTGTACTGCAGTTTGTTAGTGTCTTCCAACCCTCACGTCATGCTCTTGTTCATACAGTTCAATTTCTCAGATTATATGCTCAGCATACAGATTGAATTAGCATAGTGAAAGGAGACAAGAGCTCTGGTGCACACCTTGCCTGATACTAAACCATGCAGTACCCCTTTGTTCTAGGCAAACGACTAGCTCTTGGTCTATGTACAGGTACCATCTGAGTACAATTAAATGCTCCAGAACTCTTATTCTTTGCAGTATATCTATGATCCACAGGGTTGAATGCATTTGGTCCACAGGGTTGAATAAATTTGCACAGTCAATAAATTATAGGTTTAATGTCTTTGGAGTCAGGCATGGGAGAATGGAAGGCAGGGAAAGAAAGTGTGTGTGTGTGTGGGGGGGGGTTGTTAAACTCAGGGACAAGGGAACAAGTGATTTAAAATCAATGGCGAGGAAGGTGTAGGATGCCTGGTAAGAGCTTGATCAAGGGCAATGTAACTGAGAGGAATTACTGAAACCTGAATCAAGACCAAGTGTGATAGTGGAACAAAAGGAGAGTAAAAGGAAATAGGAGAAAGAACTAGAAGGCTAGGAGACAAAGGGCATTTATTGAGGTCTAAATACAGGCATGTATATATATAAATGTATTTATATATAACAATAGGGAAATGGATCTATGTACATATATTTTATGTCCAGTATTAACGAAGCAGACAGACACTAGGCCTCAATGTCTCTCAATGTGTACTCAAGTACACCCTCAACGCAAAAGCACTTGCTCTAATAACCTGGCACTCCGTGATGCTCACCTTCCCAACATGCTCACTGAAGACAAAATGGGTGCATAGCAATGTGAAGAAAGTTGATGGTGCCCAGCTATCAAAGGATAGAAAATCCTATCAATGTGAATGAGGGGAAATGCAGAGTAGAGATCCAAAGCCCACCTGTAGACAACTAGACATTCCCTTACAGAAAGGCCAGAGGGAAGAGATGAGCCAGTCAGGGTGCAGTATAACACCAATGAAACATACAATTTTCCTCTAGTTCTTTAATGCTTCCTTTTCCTATCACAATCCCAATTCTACCTTAAAAGTCTGCCTGGACCAGAGCATGTACACTGGTACAGGTAAGAGCTGAAAACACAGGGAATCCAGGACAGATTAACCCCTCAGGACTAATGCTGAGAGTAGTGTTACCAGGAGGATAAGGGGAAGGTGTGGGGATAAAGGAGGAACAGATCACAATGATCAATATATAATCCCCTCTCAGGGGGACAAACAACAGAAAAATAGGTGAAGAGAAACATCTGTCAGAGTAAGACTTGAAAAAATAATAGTAATTTATAAAGAAAATTATGGTAACAAATGTACAAACGTACCTGATGTATGTATACAATGTATGTATACAATGGATGTATGTAGGTATTGTGATAAGAGCTGTATGAGCCCCTAATGAAATGATTCAAAAATAAAAAAACATAGATCGGGCTGTTTCAGATATTCTCTTCTTTCAAGTAATATCCATCTGATATCCTTTGACATCCTTTTCTGAATCTAGCTTAAATTTCTGGGAGTTTTCTACATACTACAGCAATCATTTAAAAATAATCTATACCAAAATTTTACATTTATGATATTAAAATTGTTCAATACTTTTTGCACCTTTTGGCAAAGTGAAAAGTATTGAACAATATTAATATCACACAGAAGTCAAATTTTGTTGTAGATAATCTGGGGTCATCTTTCTTTGGAACAGGCACCAGCATGGATATTTTTAGTCAGCTGGTATTCCATCAATTCCTTGAGGCTTGTTTTTCACCCTGTCTTCACTGAAGACACACACACACACACACACACACACACACACACACACACACACACACACACACACAGTTTTCTCTACTGAAACAACCTCGAAGCATTTTCCAGCCTGTGTTCCATAGAAAACCAAGTAGTTCCCGTGAGGCTAATGATGCCTTTTACAAAAATGATTCTGAGTCATGTAAATATGTGAAAGAATTTGAAAAAGTCACATCTTTTTATGGAGGTGAATTTTCGGAGTATTTCAGATTTTAAAGAACCATCTGAGTCTCCAAGGGAGAATGTATGGCAATGCTTTCCAAAACAATTGTACTACATATAATAAACACACACACACACACACACACACACACAGTTTTCAGGATCTTCTGGCATCACGTGTTTCCATATTCATCATTTAAGGGAAATGGAGAGCTACTAAGAGTCTGAAAGCAGTACAATAGCAGAACAAATACCTAACAGACAAAGAGGATAGCTTAATGGAACAAAAATTTGATTGGGATCCAGGAGACAAGGGTTTTAAGCTCTGATTTGTCATTGACTGGCTCTATAACTCCATTTTTTTAAATTGTTTAATTTTTCTGTGCCCTAATTTTATCACTTGAAAAATAATCATTGTCATTCTAGTCACAGTATTTTCCAGGTTTGCATAAGATCATGAAATGATATAATTCTAGAGTTGTAGTGGAGCCCTAGTGACACCGTGTTAAAAGCCCAGATGCTAAGCAAAGATCAATGGTACAAACCCATCAGCCGCTCTGTGGGAGAACTATGTGGCAGTTTGGTTCTGCAAAGATTTACAACCTTGGAAACTCTAAAGGGCAGTGTGCTTAGTCCTATGAGGCTGCTGTGTCAGGCTGGGGTTTCAGGGGAGCTGTTTGTTTTAAAAGTTGTGAAGACATGTGACAACTTCCAGGATTACCCTGTCAAAATGATAAAGGTAATTTTGAAGATCTTGACTTCAAGATAGCATTGACTTAAATATAGAAAGACTTGAAAGGCTGCTGAGGTAAGCTTTAAAAAAAAAAAAAAGGCAAATAGGGCATAGGGAAAAAGCTACGGTATACAAATATTCCTAGAGTGAGGACCATGTAATATGGCAGGAATCAGATCAAATACAGAGATACACATGGTAGACAACTAAAAAGGAGGTGGGGAAAGGAAAAAAAATAATAAAAAAGAAAAGGGTAGCGGGGGCACAGGGCACTAACCCACTCAAGAGGAGGATAGTGTTTGTGTCTCCACAGGGAAAGAGGGACCAGATTTTAACCTGATGCTCGAAGATGTGAATGCAACATGCCAGTGTGGAGTAGGGAACCAGTGGGGAGGTCTGGAGGGCCGGCCCCAACATCAACTACTAAGTGGACATCAGCCCCTCCCCTTAGAAGAATTTATTTCCAATGACGGCACTGAATCTACAGCTCTGGAAGAGGGACACAGCTGATCGGAGCACATGGGAGCAGATGAAGGGGGAGGAAGAGAGAGTGGAGCACATCATGGCCCACCAGGCCAGGAGGTCAATGTTCCCAATTAGAACAGTCAGTTGACAGAGAGGACCACATGGCTGGCACCACTATGAGACATGAGGTCCCTCACTGACCCATAGCCCTATAGGCGACAACACTGGAGACACAGTGATGGAATAGCACCCGATCGGATCCCACCACACTGAGGCAAAATATTAAGGGGGTGCAACAGAACAGCAAGGGAGGGGAGAGGCAAGGTCCCCAGGGAATGCTGAAGGTGTACTTTGGGGCCAGGGCGTGGTGCCCTAACAGACTGGACTGGAAAACACTCCTACAGGCCAACAAACAATCCTGGAACTAACTACAAGCTTTTCTTTCTTGTTGTGTTTTGTTTTTGTCATTGGTTTGTTGTTGTTTTATTGTATTTTAGTGCTTGGTTGTGCTGTCTTGTTTTTGTGCATGTTATCATCTCCGCAGGTCTGTCTAAATAAGATAGGCTGGATGAACAACTGGAGGAGAAAACAATGGGACCGATAGTTCCATGGGGACATGGGAGAGAGGGAGGTAGGGGGGAAAGGTAGTGGTGTTAATAAACCCAGGGACAAGGGAACAACAAGCGATCCAAATAGGTGGTGAGGAGGGTGTGGGAGGCCTGGTTGGGCATGATCAAGGGTAATGTAACTAAGAGCAATTGCTGAAACCCTGGTGGGAACTGAGCATGATAGTGGGACAGGAGGGAAGTCAAAGGAAATAGAGGAAAGAGCTGGGAGACAGAGGGCATTTATAGAGGTCTAGATAAAGACATGTTCATATGCAAATATATTTATACACGACGGTGGGTAAATAGATCTATGTGCATTATTTATAAGGTTAGTATTAAGGTAGCAGAAGGACATTGGACCTCCACTCAAGTACTCTCTCAATGTAAGAATACTTTCTTCTATTAAATTGGCATTCTATGATGCTCACCTTCCAGACAAAACCACTGACGACAAAGTGGGTGAACAACTAAATGTGAAGAAAGCTGATGGTGCCCGGCTATCAAAAGATACAGTGTCTGGGGTCTTAAAGGCTTGAAGGTAAACAAGCAGCCATCTGGCTCAGAAGCAACAAAGCCCATATGGAAGAAGCAGCCTGTGCGATCACAAGATGTCAAGGGATCAGGCATCATCAGAACAAAAAAATCTTACCATAGTGAATGAGCAGGGGAGTGTGGAGTGGAAACCCAAAGCCCATTTGTAGGCCACTGGACACCCCCTTACAGAAGGGTCTTAGGGAGGAGATGAGACAATCAGGGTGCGATGTAGCAACGATGAAAAGTAAAACTTTCCTCTAGTTCCTAAATGCTTCCCACCTCCCCACTGCCATGATCCGAATCCTACCTTGCAAGTCTGACTAGACCCGAGGATGTACACTGGTACAGATGGGAACTGGAAACACAGGGAAGCCAGGGCGGATGATTCCCTCAGGACCGATGGTGTGAGTGGCGATACTGGGAGGGCATAAGGAGGGTAGATTGGAAAGGGGGAACCTATTTCAAGGATCTACAGGTGACCTCCTCCCTGGAAGACATACAACAGAAAAGTGGGTGAAGGGAGACATTGGACAAT
Source organism: Tenrec ecaudatus (assembly GCF_050624435.1). Lineage (NCBI taxonomy): Eukaryota > Metazoa > Chordata > Mammalia > Afrosoricida > Tenrecidae > Tenrec > Tenrec ecaudatus. The sequence continues at coordinate 118,191,222 of NC_134543.1, read as the reverse complement.
GTAAGATATGACGAAATAATAATTTATAAATTACCAAGGGTTCATGAGGGAGGGGGAGCAGGGAGGGAGGGGGAAAATGAGGAACTGATGCCAGGGACTTAAATGGAGAGCAAATGTTTTGAGAATGATGAGGGCAACGAATGTACAAATGTGCTTGACACAATTGACGTATGTATGGATTATAATAGGAGTTCTAAGAGTCCCTAATAAAATGATTTTTTAAAAAAATCAAGATCTCTTAACCCTTAGTCTTTTTGCCCGTATGTTTTTCCCACATGATGCTTTCACTTATTAAAAAATAAAACATTAACAAACTGTCTCTAGAGCAAAATAAAACTTCAATAAAACAGAGGAAGGTATGAAGGTTTTAGAGAAAAGGAAACATTTGGACAACAGCGTCTTAAGAGTCCCATTTATATAACTCTCTCTTCCATGTATCTCCTGAAATAAGTGGGCTTTGATACATACCTCGACTAAAAGTTCATTCAACATCACCTAATGGTTGTTTTGAATTTATGTCCAATTGAGAAACTAATATTACTATCACCACAAATAGAACTGATTATCGAACTATTTTACTGAAGTCGTGAAGATGGTGCTGGAGTGGAGAGATGGACCAGAAGTGGAAGCAGTTAGAAACAGTTAAGGTTACTTGGTCATAGTAATACTATTCAGTGATATGATAAAAAAATTTTGCAGATTGACTTTAATATAGTACAGAACTGCTTGATGCTAATTACTGACTTGCAAAAGGATATTAATATTTCACTCAAAATCCCTTCTTTCCATACTGACAAATCAACAGGATAATACTGGAATTCATTAGAAAAAGACTCGAACTGATCCACCATAATAGCTTTACTTCCTGTGTAAAATAGCTGAAAAATATAGAAATGACTCTTTCTGGAGCAAATTGTTTATCACTGAATCACCATTAATCCTTGTTAGGCCAAATTTCTCATTTTGCAATGTACAAACTCATTTAAGTGTTTGAACATCATGAAAGACAATGGATGGCACTTTATACTCCGCCATAACTTCAGGCAAATGTGCTTATGGTTGAACATAATACGCAAAATAACCACATTCCCTAGATGTATGATCCCTCTCTTTCAGTAGGATTTCCATCTGTCGACAGCAATGATGAAATATGTTCCTGCTTCCCTATTAGTTTTAACTGTTTCTGAACATTCATCATGCACAGCAACACTCTCAAGTGTTACCTGTTGTGATGATTAGATACCAGCAGCTCCAAATGCCGTTAATACATCCATCCCTGTCTCTGCCAAGCTTTTAACAATTTAAGTTTCCAGCCTAAAAATCCCTTAAATTATCTAACAGCTAGAAAAGTGAATCTGCTCATGGTAACCTTACGGAGTGCTAAAAACCCATGTATTCGGGTATCTAACAGTTCAATTACTTCAGCTCATATCAAGTTGGATTGCCTAGTGCTCTACAATTCAAGAAGCATCAGCTCCAAAAAGCAAGCTATTGTCATGCAGATTGCTTAAACTACAATGTTATATTGAGCTGCTTTATTTGATCATTTTTACTGAACATAAAGGGAAGGAAGCTTAGTAATTCAGATGTTGTCAATGACCAGCGATTTTTTTAAAAAGGACATAATTATCTATCTTTTTAAGGTTATTTTTTCCTTCCTTATACACAAATCAACATTTTTATATTGGAGAATTAAAACTGAAAATAAAATGTAGTCTGTTAAAGGCAGGATTTTTTTTTTCCATCTCAACTGAGAAAATATCAGTTTACAAGTCAGTTATTTGATATGAGGACTTATTTCAGATCTTGATTTTATGGGTGACTATATAAGATATTCTAATAACTATGAGTAACCAAAAAAACCCAAGAAGTGCCTACCCATAATTGCTTCAACTGCGAAAATGTTACCTAAAACTGAATTATAGAAATATTTTTAGTCAACAGCCACTCAGAGTAAATGACTGAAAAGTGTATCTCTTAGAATTAATTTCATTCCCACACTTCCAAAATCAAACTCACTGTTAACAAGTCGATTCCTATCCCTGATGACTCTTATGAACTAACTTCTTGTGGGTTTCCAAGACCCTAACTACTCTAACTGTAACTAGCAACCACAGTGTCGCCCGGGCTCCTTCTCCTATACTTACCCCCACAATTTTAACATTCACCTTGGTTCAAAGTTGTACAATTCCGCAGGGTTTAAGAATCATTTGTTAGCTGAGAATAAAAATAAATATAAAAAGGGAGAGTTCTGCTTTTTCATAATTCAGAGTTGAAGTCTTAAGAAAGCTTAGTTCTATCTGATGTTACAAAAATATTGCCCATAACTTGCCCAACTATATTTGCTATAAATAAAATGTATCTTGTGGGAAAGATACTCAGCAAAAGCAAATAATTTAGACCAACACTTCTATTTTATTCTGATAAGCTCAACAGAGAAATTTCTAGCACGTTAGAAAGGTTTCCAACCAAATGCTAGAGTAATTATTTTGTTCCAAATTTAATTCTGATTTTTACCTGGAATAATAATTTACTTAGTGCTATGATTTTCCACTTACATTTCCATCAAAACGAACTGTGACATATGTAATTTCAAAAAAAGGTTTATTGCTAACGAGGTTTGCTTTTTGGTCTTTTTAACTCTTACACTGTACGGAATAAAAATGGTTTTAAATTGGTAATTGCCTCAGGCAAAATTCACACTAGAATATCAGATTCTGTCTCCTTAACACTTCACAGAGGATATGGGAAATAAACACTGCAAAGCAAAATCATTTATAAAGAAACTGCAGACCACCAGGATTTTGGATTTGGGTAATCCACTTAGATTAGCATGGCTGTATCTTAAAAGGACAATTCTAAGTTCACAATATAGGTCACGTCCATAAGAAATAAAGTAATGAAATCAATGTAAATTACACAAATCTTCCACATTCATACGACTCTTGTGACGACCAGTAAAAAAGAGTAAATAAAGCCTTTGTCTCTCATTTCTTTGCTCTAGTTAGTGTTCAGCCCAAAATAAGCAAGAAGGAAAACAATGCCCTGAACTCCAGAGATTTCATTTGAATCCTGTTTTGCAAAAAAGAATTAAGTCAAAACAATTGCCAAAAATTAAAGCACAGCATCTAAAGTGAAGAAAAACTTGGACTTAGCATTTCAAGTGACTAAGTAAAAATTTTTATTTGCAAGAGAGGAAAGTGTGTGTGTGTGTGTGTGTGTTTGTTGGTTTGATAAAATACAAAAATCAGGCAAAGGTCATAAGCTTTAAAACAGTTTCACTTCAAAACAAATTTTGAAAGTACCCAATATGAATCTAACCACCTCAAAAAAACAAACAAAAACACAGAGTGCTAAAGCAAATTCTGTCCATCAGTAAAATGTCTAAAATCCCTGATTTCTTTTATTAAAATTACCCATTGTCTTTTTAAGCACTACCACATACATATGTCTGGCAAGACAAAGTTTATCCCACCGCTTCTCTGCCCCCAAAGCTGGAAACACGGAGTGCTTGAGGTCCCAAAGACTACTGCCAAAGCATCAGGCAAAACTTGTTCTTCACAGGGAAACCAGGACAGATGAAGCCCTCAGGACCAGTGGTAAAAGTGTGGATATCTGGAGGGTACAGGGAAAGTGGGGTAGAAAGGGAGAAACTGTCGAACAGTGTAAGACATGACAAAATAATGCTTTATAAATGATCAAGGGTTCATGAGGGAGGTGGGATGGGGAGGGAAGGGAAAAAATGAGGAGCTGATACCAAGGTCTCAAGTAAAAAGCAAATGTTTTGAGAATGATGGAGGCAACAAATGTAAAAATGTGCTTGACACGATGTATGTATGTATGGATTGTGATGAGTTGTACGAGCCCCCAATAAAATTATTTTAAAAAATAGTTTCTTTTTTAATAGCAAAGAGAAGAGTGAGTTGAATAATGGAGTCTTATATGCCACTAGAAATTCTGGAACTTTCTTCTAGATACTTAATGTGTCTGTCCTTCCTGGATAAGAAGGGGAAAATGTCTCTGACCAAAGGCTTTGACAAAACTACTTGGAGAGAATGACCTACTTACCCATCAGATTTGAGTTCATGAAAGGCGTTGGGGACAAGCCTTCGTGGGCTCCTAACCGACTGTCATTCAAGTGATCACTGTAATGAGTGCTATCTGTAAAACCCTAGAGGGAAGGGAGGGAAAAAAGACCAGATTATTAAAGGGATTATTGGGCAGTCCTACTAATTGAACTTAATGACAATGGCCTAATTAATACAGACTTACAAGTGGCCCCTTCTAATAACCAATTCCATGTTCATTATTCGAAAAACTCAAAGGCAAAAGTGACCCTTTTATTCCCTTTCAAGTTTGAAAGCCAAGATAATTTACTGGTTTTACTGAAAATACAAATTAACCATAGACACTATTGCTTTCAAAGTCTCAGTGCCTCTGAGGTAAAAGAAAACTTCGAAAATTCTATACACTATTATTGAAGTTAACTCTTAAGATAATCTCACATTCCTTGAAACAGTTCTACACTACATTAAATAGGATGAAATAAGAAAAAAATTTTTGCATTGTAGTAAATCAGGAAAATGCGTACTGCCACCCCATTCTTCTTCTGCCCTTATGCAGCCTCTGTAATTAAAGCACTGCACTTGAAATCACCCACAGTCACTATTCTAGCAACACTAAATAAACAACTATTTAACAAAACATTTTGTTTGTATTCTTTTTAATGCCAACATAACAAGCTACACCACTATGGAAATCGAGTTATCAAAAAAGGAAAGCATTTTTTAAAAAAATAGCTGACTTACATCTTAAGGGTCTGAAAAACAAAGTCGCACACACTACAGAAACAATACAGCTCTTAACAGCTGTTATTAAAGTTCTCTCTCCTGTGCATAAACCGTGTTAAGCTCTGATTAAAGTAAAATCATATTAAAAACACCAACATTTACAAATGACTTGTGTTACTCAGATAACAAAAGACTCGGGGGTTAAAAACTGTTTTGGTTCTCAGACTTCTATACCTACTACATGCAGTGCTCACAAACTCCACCTGGCTGCCACTGAGCGGATCCCGACTGCTGGAACCCTATAGGCCTGCACGACTGCCCTCGGGACTGTCACTCTTTCTGGGAGAAGAACCACCTCTAAACTCACTGTTTCTACATAAGGCTTTTAAGCCAGTAGTTCACAACCTACCTAATGACGCCATCCTTTAATACAGTTCCTCATGTTGTGGTGACCCCAACCACCGGAAATGTATGTTTTCTGATGGTCTTAGGTAACCCCTGTGAAATTGGTGTTAAAGCCCCCAAAAGGGTCGCAACGCACAGGTTGAGAACTGCTGCTTTAGCCCTCGTTAATTAGAACTACAGGTGATACCCATCACTGTCAATTTAAAACCACTTTAGTAAAGACCAGCAAGACTTACACCAAATAGCCCCAACAAAGGAGGAAACCACTCAGGTTGACAGAAACCACCCAGAATCCCTGGGACTACAAAATCATCCATCACTAAACATTTATCATTGCCGAGGCCGCAGGCTAGCAGTCAGGCAGACATTAATGGGGCTGAAGCAGGCCTCCTCACTATCTTTGCTTCTGCGCTGTCAGTTCAACCCAAGGGCTAAGTACTGAGGGTGAACTAACTGTCAAATCACTACACTCACTTAGGGATGCATGTCACAACTCCTCCTGCTGTTGTTTTAAAGCTAATCTTTTGGGAGTGCTAACTCCCAAATGAATCTTTGTTTAATTTTTATCAGCTTCAGAATCACTGATACAAACGTGATAGACATTCAAAAAGAATCTGTGTGACATTTACAACTTGGTTGTGACCACAAGGGTATCCTCTGGTAACCACACCACCTTCCAGTCTGTCATAGCCACATGTAGCTGCTGCTGTGTATAGAACAGAACGGCTCCCAGCTAAGGTCTTTCCATGAACTTACTTTGTTGTTTAAAACGGACAATCTTAAAGAGATAAGTGACACAACCCTACATATAAATATACCTCTTTGCCACCGGTCTCTCCAACTGCCATTCTCAGGCACAGAGTCAAAATTAGCCACTCTCAGACTGCATTCGTCATAAAAGTGTAATATTTCTCTAGAAAAATGCCAATGGCTTGTTTACAGGACAATAAATTTGCTCAAATGTGATCTGAATGTTAGAAAGCACCGGAAGATTAATTTTTTTATGTCTTCAAGCCTCTTAAAATAAACATTCTTGAAATATGACAATAAAAGGAACTTAACTTCAAAACTATAAAACATTTTAACTTCAAATCATAACAAGCCTTTAAACAGAATAAACCCCTGCCCAGGCCTGTGCCACCCTCACAATTGTTAGGTTGGAGTTCGTTGTTGCAGCCTCGGGTCAATCCAACTCCTTGAGGGCCTTCTGCCGACTCTGCACTGATATTCCCACCAAACATTATGTTCTTTTCCAGGGACTGGTCTCTCTTGATGACATGTCCAAAGCACCTAAGATGAAGTCTTGCCATCCTCACTTCCAAAGAGCATTCTGGATATATTTCTTTCAAGAGAGATTCTTTGTTCTTATGGCAGTCCATGGTATTTTCAATATTCTTCTCCAGCACCATAATTCAAATGCATCGATTCTTTTCCAGTCTTCCTTAGCCTTTGCCCAATTTTCAAACTGAAAATACCATGGCTTGATTAAGTTAGGCACACGAGTCCTCAAACTGACATCCTTGCTCTTCAATGCTTTAAAGAGGTCTTTGCAGCAGATTTGTCCAACGTAGTTCGTCATTTGATTTCCTGACTGCTGTTTCCATAAGCAATGATAATGAATCTAAGTAAAATAGAGTTCTTGACAATTAACCTCTTCTCTGTTTATCATAACAGTTGTCTGCTGGTCCAGTTGTGGAGATTTTGATTTACACTGAATTCCAATCCACACTGAAGGCTGCATGCAGGCTACGATTTTCACCAGGAAGTGCTTCAAGTTTTCCTCGCTTTCAGCAAGCATATCGCAGATTGTTACTAACCTTCTTCTAATCCTGATGCTGCATTCTTCTTCTTGTAGTCCAGCTTCACGGATTATTTGCCTAACACAGAGACTGAGGAAGTACCACAAAAGGATACATCCCTGGCACACGCAATTCCTGAATTCATGTTCCCTTGTTCTACTGGAACAACTGCCTCTTGGTCCATGTACAAGTCCTGCATGAGTACAATAAAGTGTTCTGGAATTCCCATTATTTTCAATGCTACCCATAGTCTGTTAGGATCCACAAGTTTATTTCCCAATCTAATTATAAATCTGGGACTGTTTTACTGTCCTGTAGTACAGGAGTTCCACAAATCCTCTTTTACCATGTACAATACTGTTTCCCAAAGTGGGTGATATCACCCCCCTGGGAAGTGCTGAAATTATAAAGGGGGTTGGTGGGGTACAAAAACAGAAACCTACACTTTATCCTACATTATAACTTGTAATAGAAAAGTTTATTATTTTCAGGGGGAGCATTGTGTGATTTTGTTTTTTGGAAAAGGGGACAGTAGGCCAAATAAGTTTGAGAACCTACAATGCAAAAGAAAGATTTGAGAATGGACTTTTATTATCTATTTATTCATAAACTATGTAAATATACAGTTAGCCTACAAGTCAATTACTGGTAAGGTAATTTCTCTCATTTAAGATAAAAATACAGTAGAAATGTGAATAGTTCCCCTCAAAGATTAGTGCATACAATGTTCTTTAAAAGTCAGTGACCAAGAAATCAGAAAGATGTCAACTGATACTGGAATATATTCCAACATCTTACCTGAAAGACTAAGAGTAACTACTGTTCAAAGTTAGCTATGGTATTGTATTCACAAAGTGGTAGTGATATCCACCCAAAGAGTAATTTCTATTAAGGTAAACCAAGATGGATAATTATGAAATAATACTAAAATGTAAGTAAGATTTAAATAGGGGACTACAAGTGTTTAAGGACAGTTCTAGAAAACTCCAAAAGTACCCAGTAGCATGTGAACGTGCCAGCTATCTGGGTAATACCTAGAGCAGTGCTGTGCAAACATTAAGGTGCACATAACCACCTTGATAAAATACAGATGCAGATACAGAAAGGCCTGAGAGGCTGCACTTACAACTAACAGGTGATGTTTATGCTGTTGAATTGAGGCATTTTAGTAATACAGACCTACTAGAAAATTTGGAAATTAAGATTTCTTGCATACCAGACACAATAAAACTCAAGTAACCCAATGAGAAACACAGTGAAACTAAATTATGGAGAAATTCCACTGAGACAGTTAAAGTTTATTGTGCCAACCTGGCCGATAAACACGCGAGGTTAACTGAAGGGTGGAGAGATAAATGGCTCAGTGAGCGTCGCCTTTCTGGTTCTCAGGTATCTTGCTTTGTGATAGTCGGACCAGGGTACAGCTGCCTTAGCCAGTTCCTGCTTTAGCTGGCAAGGCTCGCTTCCTGCAAGACATCCCCGAGGAGAATCCACATGGACCTATCCCAATGCAGTCCTGGGTGCTGGAGCAGCCGGGTGGAGACTTCTGCCAGCACTGAGATGCTTACATGCTCACTGATTCGGCTTTCCTCCTGCAGTCGGCATCATTGTGTGTGTTTTGTGAGATGGAAGAGGACTTTGTGGATTGGTGTCGGACATATGGGATAATGTTGGACTTGTGGGCTTGGGCAACATTGGGTTGGGTTGTTTTCTGGATGTGCACTTACCCTTTATATAAAACTCTCTCTTAGACATGAGTTACTGTGAATTTGTTTCTATAAAATACCCAGACTTACATACCCAGACTGAACACAAAACTCTAAAACAATAAGAAACTGTTTTTAAGTGTGTTATGTTTTCCATCATGGATTTTTAAGTAAAAATAGAAAATGGCTGACAAATAGAGCCTCAATCAAGGAAAGGTGTTGTATGGCTATGAGTATAAGCAGCATCTTTATAGCTAGGACACAAGGCTAAGCAATGAAAATGGATGCCCACATATGTAAAGCACAGTAGGGAAGAATGCCCTAGTATAATGCAGCCAGACAGACAAGAAGGGAAAGAAACAGAATAATGCAGTGAGGCTAGGAAATGAAAGAGATGGAGGAAATAAGTGGAAAATGACCGGTCTAAGGAAATGGGAAGATGAGCTAGAAATAAATAGCACACAGTAAACAGTAGCTAAAAATGAGACCTAATAATAGATCAGTTAACTGGACTGATAAATGCTATTTCACTTTTGGACTACAAGGAACACAATCTGCGAAATCATTAAATCCACTTTTAAAACTTGCATTTAAATTGCAACAAAAAAAATTACTAAATCTGGACCCGATATGGGCCATTGTTATCAGAGGACAACAAAATCCATTGGCATAACATAGAATGCAAACATAATGTTCTACCATCCTACTTTGGTGAGTAGCAACTGGGGTCTTAAAAACGCATGAGCAGTCATCTACGATGCAACCTTAGGTGCAATAGGCTCCTCCCCTCCCGGGTAAAAAAAAGAGATGAAAATTTAAAGACGCGTGGAAACAGTTAGTCAAATGGGCTACTGGACCACAAAAACACCAGTCTCCACAACCCGGAGACCAAAAGAACTAAATGGAGCCCAGCTATCAAAACTAACTGCCCTTACCCTTCACATACACACCCAGAATACTGTATATGCTCAAGTATAAGCCGACCCGAATATTAGCCGAGGCACCTAATTTTACCACAAAAACTGCATTAAAAATGTGCTGAAAAACCCGGCTTACACACAAGTATATATGGTAATCTGTCATTTAAAATCAAAAGGGCAGCACTTACCTAAAGTTCAGTGGGTTAAGAATGAAGGGGTACTTGGAGCAGTAAACAAAGTTAGAAAGCAGATTTTAAGCAATGATACACTGAGATGACTGCAATGGATGAGTTGAAATAAAATGTGTATCAACTGTCAAATGTAAAACTGATAACCTACTCTGTAAACCTTAACCTAATTCATACACATATGTACAAAAAGCAGAATAGAAAACTCTTGGGGCTCCAAATTAAGATCCTGAATTGTATAAATGATTTTTCCATCAAAGAAGCTACTAATAACATAGATTTTTATGCATGAGATCGATACTATAGTTTGAAAGACAGAACAGTAACACCAAAATCACTATAATCCTCTAGTTATAGCATGCCAGTGCCCACAAAGGTATTCATAAATGCACTTAAAATTATTATCTTCATCTTCTAATAAAATGGAAAGTGCTCAACAGATTCACCAATGATAAAAAGCAGCTGATATATAAAGAGACTACAAGAACTGCTAAGATCTAAAGTGAAATTAAGTTTCAATTTGTTTTTATTAACAAATCTTATAACAGTCCTATATATGAATGCATGAAAGTTCATAAAAAGCTTTGATATTATGTAATGTGTTCTACAAAATGCATTTTGAGCTTTTCTCTATGTTCATGTTGCAGAACTTTAGCAATATGAACTCTTGTTGCAATATGACAATAAACCTTACATGGTCATGCAAAGATGCTAGGATTTTTTAATTGATGTAAACTCCATATAATCTATCAACACACACACACACGTATTATTTATATAATAGTACTCTCCTCTGGCTTGTCCCCTCAAAATGATAAGAATTTTTATCTTTGGTTGATTTTTAAATAGCGGGTTTTTAAATTTATTTCACTCAATTAATAAAGCTCAGAATATACCCATATATTTTCCAAAAGATGTTTTTTCCCTATGTATGAAAACCAGTGTCTAATCATATTAAAACATCTCATCCATTTTTCCCCATGGTTAAATAAGGGGAAAGCCTCTTTCAATAAAGATTTATGCTCTCAGAAGAGCTTTCATGACCTTAACAAGACCAAATCGGTGAGATCATTCTGTGCTCTCTCCCTACCAAGCATTTCCATCATAGCACTGATCACGTACAGAAATAGCCTATTTAATTATCCATTTAAACTGGGCCATAATTATCTATTTCAACCCACCACTGAGGGAGAAAAATGATGCTGTCTGGTCCCATACAGATATACAGTCTCAAAAACCCTATAGAGGATCACTATGAGCTGGTAATGACTCCATGGCAGTGAGTTTGGTTTGGGCTTATTCTATTACTAATAGGCAAGCACACTACCAAGTCCATTAAATAATAAAAACTAAACCACGTTTATTCAACTCATAGCAAACACTGAAGGACAGAGTAGACCTGCCCCCATAAGCTTTCCAATCCTTACAGAAGCAGATTACCCTCTTTTTCCCTGGGAGCAGCTGGTGGGTTAGCAGTCAAGAGCTTAACCATTGTACCACCAGGATTCTTTTCAGGCACAAAGTAGGTAACTAACAAATACTTGTTAATTTAATGAATGAGGGAACAATACCCATTGTAATGTCCATTGCCACACAATTTTATTGGCACATACATTCAATAGTTCAATTACATCAAGAAGACTCATACAATCATTACCAGTCAATTTTAGAACATTTTCTTCTTTTATTGGTTGAATCGCTGTTCTAGTGCACTCTACTCCCTCCTGCATGCATTGTTTGCTTCCCCAATCCCCTCCCCCTCCTTCCTATTCTCCCCTTCCCTCCCTCCCCTTATTATCTGTATGCATCTAATCCTGTGTTTCACAAACTAGAAAACCCAACAGACACAAAAAACAAAATAAAGTGGTCAGAACAAAATCATAATTTAAGGATAAAAATATAAAGAGTAAGAAAGAAACGACCACGATCAATATTTAAAAAGCTAGGGAAAAATTTTTTTTTCATGGAACAAGCAAGAAATACTTGTACCTAGAACAAACAGGTTTGGTCAAGAGGGAGGTCAACTGAACAAATACGAAGTTTGATCCAGCATAATCAAGATTACAATGATCTCTATCTGATAGTAAGGCTGTTTGAGACCCTGGCATGTGGTAATGTCCACTTTTAATGAGTCAGGTTGACTTCTGAGAGAATTACTATTTCATATTTTAAAGATTTGCTATTCTTTAACAGGTAATATACTAACATATACTGAATTTTCATGGCAGAGACATGGCTTTTAACTGCCATTCAGGTTTAGAATTCATATTATTCTTCGGATGGTTTCTAATGCTTAGTTTTTGTCGGTGAACCTACAGAGGGCACACTCTTCCTAATTAAGAAAATAATGCTGCCTAAGAACAAAAACAAAAGTAGTTACATTTTTAATGCAGCTTTTGGGGTAAAATTAGGTGCCTTGGCTGACATTTGGGTCCATTTATACGAGTATATAGCATACATATACCTTTAAAAGTATATTAGCATATTAGTATAGTATATTTATAATTTTTCCAAAAACCTCTTAGCTTACTCTACTTCCAAACTAATAAACACAAACTTGACTTTATGCCTGTAAAAGATTTATTTTAAAGTTTCATTTGTATTAACATATCATCCTAAAAAATGCTACATAGCTTAAATGAAAAAGTCCAGTGGGGGGAAAAAATGGTTTATCACAAAACTAAAAGTCAGGGGAAAAATTATTTTAAACTCCATTCCAATAATTTGTTTTGTCATCTGTCAAATTAGACTCAACAACAAGAAGATAAGCACAAAAACCAAGAGGAAACATTCAGTAGCAGCTCAAAATAAATGGACAAAGTTCTGTTGTACAGAATAATAAGTTTTCCTTTAGAAGACTGGCTTCATTCAAAATATATACTGTGAAACTCTGTGTGTTTATTCCTAAATTAACATATTGATTATATGCCTGTAAAAGGTTTCTTGAAATGGTAAATTCATGTTAATAGATACTTCTCTCCTACTTTGTGTTCCATAAATTAATTCTCTATTTCAAAAAGCATTCATCTAGGACATATTGGAAAATCTTAAAAGAATGAATATGTGAGCAAATATGTGGTTGTTTACAGAGTTTGGGAATAACAGAAAACCAGTCTGTAACATGAGACTAAAAGTACGCCTCAGACTAGCAGCATTGGGAAATTCTGGGAGCATGTTGGACTTCCAGAAGCTGCAGTTTTAACAAGAGCTTCAGGCAATTTCTATGCACATTAAAGTTGGAGAAGAACTAGTCTGTATCCTAAGTCATGGGATGCAGCACATGGTACAATAATATCAGCCACTATTATTTCTTCTCCTACTACCATTATTAATACCACAGTAAGTCCTAAAGAGCTTATGTTTTTAAGCAAAGGTTCCAAAGTCACTTTCTCATCACTCTGCCTATCATATACTACATGTTGTTGTTATTAGGTGCCATCAAGTCGGCTCTGACCCACAGTGACCTTCTCCACAACAGAATGAAACCATGCAAGGTCACAGACTATGTACAATCAGGGAAAACTAAGCACACGGAAGTTACTGTAGTCCTCACAGAACTCAAACTGAGTTCCCTTTAAATGTGCTTGAGGTCTGGGAACAAAAAGCAGTCCGAAAGGGTGAGCTCAAGGGCTGTAGGATAGATGGCATAAGGTTTCCAAGTGAAATTCTCACAGGACAGTTCTAGGTTCCCACAAAGAATGAGCAAATGCATTGTGAAAGAATAGAAATTAGCTCAATTTTGTGGGCCTTTTCTTCATCAATGCAGTTTTCAACTTTTTAAGAACTACTTCCTAATAAGTACAGTGATTGTTCTGTCTTTCAAGAAACTCTATCAAGACCATTATTTTTGATATTAAAAAAAACTGCCATCCACTCTTTGATACTCACCTTCCCGATACGATCACTGAAGACAAATGGGTGTACAAAATGAGGAGAAGAGAGTGGATGATGCCCGGCTACAAAGATATAGTATCTGGGGGCTTAGAGGCTTGAAGTCAAACAAGCGGCCATGTAGGAGGGAAGCAAATAAACCCACATGGAAGAAGCACACCAGCCTGTGTGATCATGTAGTGTCGATGGTTTCAGGTATCAAAAGCTCCAAAACAAACAACTATATCAAAGCGAACAAAGGCGGCTAGAGTGGAGACCCAAAGCCCATCTGCAGGCAACTGGATATCCCCCACAAAGGGTTATCAGGAAGGGATGATTCAACCAAGACGTGGTACACATCATTCCTCTGGTTCCTGAATGCTCCTCCCGCACCACCACCACTACCACGACGCAGTTCTACCTTACAAACCCGGCTAGACCGGAGAACACAAATTGGTACAGATAAGAGCTCCTGACACATGGAATTCAGGAAAACTAAACTCCTCAGGAACAGTAGTGGGAGTAGTGATTTCATGACAGTAGGGGGAAGGGTGAGAAAGGAGGAACCCATCACAAGATTGACTATATAACACCGTCCCCCCAAGGGGATGAATAACAGAAATGTGGGTGAAGGGAGACAATGCATAGTGTAAAATACGAAATAATTACAACAATATATAATTGATCAAGAATTCATGAGGGTGGGAGGGTTAAGGAGAGAGTGGAAAAAAGAGGAACTTATACCAAGGGCTCCAGTAGAAAATGTTTTGGAAATGATGATGGTAACATGTACAAATACCGCATATACTTGTGTATAAGCCGAGTTTTTCAGCACAATTTTTAATGCACTTTTTGTGGTAAAATTAGGTGCCTTGGTTGATATTCGGGTTGGCTTATTCTCAAGTATATACAGTATGCTTGATACAACTGATATATATAGAATGTTATAAGAGCCCCCAATAAAATGACTTTGGGGAGAGAAAAAACTGCCATAATCTTCTGAGCTAAACTTCTCTGCTTTAAATTCAACTGGCCCAGCAGATACAGTCCCTTAGAACTGAGTATTCTGAATGAATTTTTTTAAGGTGCCCAACAAAACAAAGACAACTGTAAATCCATTCATGCACTAACTGGAATGTTAGTAGCAATTTTAATAAAACGTGTCCTCATATGAACATTTTTGCACCTAGTAAAAGAGCTTCCACATATGTAAAATAACACAATAACTAAAAGGAAAAGTACATAAAACCACAACCCCTACTCTAATTAGCAAGAAATTACAGAATGTATTTAGATTGTTTACATAAATGCCCTCATTTGTATGACTGAATTTTAATCTCCCATCTTATTAATATGTACTTATCCCGTCTCTTATGTGTTCTGTTTTTTCCTCCTTTTCTGCATTGTTTTTGATGTAATGTTTTAAGATTCCAGTTTATCTTATTCAATGGGTTATTGATATTTTGTCAGTTGTTTTAGTATACATGTTTAACTCATTACAGTCTATTTTCAAAGTAATAGTACAGCATTTTGTGGGTATTATAAAACATTACTACAGTATCCTTCTCTTATCAGTCTTTATGTTACTGTTACGCTTTTTGTGTGTATAGTTAAGTTCGAAAAAACACGTGTTTTTTGTTGGGTGTTTTTGTTTTGTTTTAAATCATCAATTATCTTTGAGATGATGTGCATCTATTAAACCATGTAGTTACAATCTCGATGCTCTTCATTTCTTTGTGTATCTCTATTTGACCTGACTGGGAAGCTTTAAAACATTTTTAATTGTGCAACTGATGGTGATCAAGTTTTTTACCTTCCATGTGTCTGAAATATATATATATACATTTAGGGTTTAGAAAGATTGGCTAATTTGTTTGTTTTACTTTTCCATTGAGAACTACAAAGCTACTGCTCTTTTAACGTCAGACTTCCACTGTTTCCAAAGAGACTCCTCTCCTGTTATCTATAGTCTTCCGTATTAATGTCGCATTTCTGATGGGTACGTTTAGGACTTGTTTTGTTTTGTATTTTAAAATATTTTTATTCTAGCTCCTTGTTCATTGGAGTTTGTGAGTTTCTTGTAACTGTGGGTTATAAAAATCCACTACCATCAAATTGATTCCAAATAGACTCTTTAGAAAACTGTCAAGCCTGTTAATTTTCATCAAGCAAACAGGCCTGGTGTTTCTCCCGAGGAGCAGCTGCTGATTTTGAAAAGTTGGCTTAGCAACCCAAAGTTTAATTCACCTGGGGCTCCTTACCGTACATTATCGAACATAAAGCAAACTCATTTCCATTGAGGCAATTTTGACTCATAACCAACCTACAACTGGACAGAAAAGAACTTTCCCTCCTGTAAGTTTCCAAGGCTGTAGATCTGTAAGGGAGCAGAAAGCTTCATCTTTTTCCCTTGGATTGCTTACTGAGGTTAAGCTGCTGACCTCTGGTTAGCAGTCCAACATATTATTATAGAAAACGACAAGATATAGAAAAACCACCAGCTATTATTCCTTATAATACTTTTTCAAGCCCCTTCCTTTCTTCTCACATTTGGGGGCTTCGTTTGCATATATACTAGGCTAGTCTATGGTTTCCTCAACTCTTCTGTTTAGTGCGGCTTTTTCCCCCCAAGGGTTTTATCTCTAAATTCATTAATATTTTCTTTAGGTATCTCCAATCTGCTACTAATCCCATCTGCTGGCTTTTTAATATCAGACATGTTTCTCATTTCACATGTCTCTGTCATACTTGACCATTCCTCATCCTTGAGGCGAGCACCTAGCTAAAATACTGTTTTAAAACCTAGTCTACAATTCTATCACCATGTCATTTTTTAATCAGATTGCTTTTTATTCTCATTATAGGTTGCTCTCATTTCCTACTTCCTTACCCGATGGTAGTAGTACGGGTTAAGCTCTCTGGGCATGATCTCATTACCAAAACAAAACAACAACAAAAGCATTGTCCTTGAATCAATTCCAACTCATGGCATGAACTTATTGGGCAGAGCCTCATCTTTCTCCCTTGGAGCGGCGAGTGGGTTTGAACTGCAGGCCTGTAGTTAACAGGCCAATGTGTAATCGACTAGGCTATCAGAGCTCCATTATTTAGTTAGGTGCTGAAAAATTCTGTAATCCTAAAAAAAATTGTTGACCTTTGTTCTATGATACAATTAATTTATTTAGAAATAATTTGATTGTTCCAAGTGTTCTTTAAACTTTGTTGTGTGTGACCAAGGGTGAAACAATCCATTACTGGCTCTGAAGTTGGCAGTTAGAACCCATCCAGAGGTGCCTTGGCAGAAAGAGGCCAGGTGACCTGGTTCCTAACGGTCACAGGCCTTGACCACCCTACAGAGCAAGCACAGATCACCAGGAGCGGAAACTGTCTCAACAGTAACCAACAACATCAGGAACAGCTTAAGAAGCCTTCAACCTAGACCTAATTGCACTTTGGACATCTTATCACAAGAGACCAGTCCCTGGAAAACAACATTATGCCCGGTAAAATGAAGGGTCGCTGAAAAAAGAGATGCCCCTTAAGGAGCTGGATAAGCACAGTGAGTGCAACAATGGACTCAAACTTAAGGCTTGTGCTGCTGTCCAAAGGGTCACTGCGAGCTAGAAATGACTCGACGGTGCCAGAAGTGACCATCAGAGTATACGACCAAATCCCTTGTGAATTACTAAGGTGTTTTCTCTCTTGTTGGTACAAAGCCTGAGGATTGTTCTTTCTGTTCATTTCATATGATTCTTCCTTTGATTTGGGGTAACCTCTTCACACACATGCTTTATCAATACTCAGGTAAATACCTGATGGGGACCTTCTGGAAAACTGAGGAATACCTGGGCACACACAGGCTCTCTGTCCCGAGCCCTCTCTCCTGGTGATTCTGTACCTTGCCCATCTGCACAATTCTTTTGTAAATTAGCTTACAAGAGCTTATTTGTAAAGTAGTCTTGGCTCACAAGAGGCCCATCTCCATGTTCTCATGTGTTGGTTCCCCATCTGCTGTGGCTGCAAAGTCTTTTTGACTTTTCAGCTGAGAAATCTGTAGTACTGACTTTGTTTATTTGAAGGAATTGAAGTCTAGTGCCTCAAATTGTTGTTTCATTTCCTATTCAGGTTTTTTTGTTGATTCAGGTATAAAAATTAATCTGTTCTCCATCCTGTTCATAAGTGGAGTTTCAGAAACATGTGTTCAGCTAGTTGAACAGATACAGATCATGACCTTTAAATCGACAGTTTAAAACTATGGGTTCTCAGGCTTAACAAAGCTGTTGTCAAAAGGCTCCGTGGCTTACTATGAAATAAGATAACACCTTGCCCCTGTAAGAAAGCTAATAATAAAAAACAAAGCACTAAAACAATTATAAATATTAGAGATGATGTAGGTTGAGTTAGACCTTAATCTACAGTTAGTGGGAGGGTAAAATGGTTTAACTGTTACAAAAATAGTATAAACATTTCTCAAAGAAATAAAAATAGAACCATTTTATGACTCAGCAATTCCACTACTGAGGGGAAAAACAAAACAAAAACCATACTGTCACTGAGTCACTTCTGACTCATGTTGTTGTTGCGTGCCGTCAAATCAGTTCAAACTCACAGTGACCCTATTCACAACAGAACGAAACACTGCAGGTCCTGTGTCATCTTCACAAATAGGTTTATGTTTGAGCTCATTGTTGCAGCCATTGTGTCCACCTGGTTGAGGACCTTACTCTTTTTTGCTGTCCCTCCACTTTACCAAGAATGATGATGTCCTTCTCCAGGGACTAGTCTCTCCTGATAACATGTTCAAAGTATGTGAGATGAATGAAGTCTTGCCATCTTTGCCTCTAAGGAGCATTCTGGCTGTACTTCTTCCAAAAAGAGGTTTGCTCTCTTGGCAGTTCATGGTACTTTTTATATTCTTTGGCAATATCATAGATCAAATGCATCAATTTTTCTTTGGTCTTTCTTATCCTATATCCATGACTCATAGTGACCATATATAATGCTTACAAGCTGTAAATCTTTATGGGAGCAGGAGAGCCTCATCTTTCTTCATTGGAGCAGGTGGGGGGATTCAGCTCGCCAATGTGTGGTTAGCAGTCCACTGCTTACCACGCAGTGCTATTAGGGATCCTTAGGGTATAGCCTCTCAAAGACTAAATTTACCATGATCGACTCAATGGTGACGCAAAGCTACCCTATCAGGCAGAGCAGACCTGCCTCTATGCTGGCTTTTGGGATTACCACTTTTTTCCCCAAATCATTTTATTGGGGGCGCTTACAGCTCTAATAGCATTCCATACATCAATTGCATGGAGCACATTTGTATATGTTGCCATCATCATTTTCTACTTGAGCCCTTAGTATAAACTCCCCGCCCCCACTACTCCCCTCATAAATCCTTGGGCAATTATTATTATTTTGTATCTTATGCTGCCCATTGTCTCCCTTCACCCACATTTATGTCATCCGTGCTCTTTGGGGGGGGGGGAGGCAGGCTATATATCGAACCTTGTGAAGCGGTCCCCCTTCCTCCCTCTTCCCCTTCATCTTTCTCCCCAGGAGCAGCTGGTGGCTCCAAATGCTGACCCATGTATAACTCACTATGTAACCAGGTTATGCCCCAGGGACCTAAACTAGTGATATGAGCAACACGAACACATTCACTCTATGTTCGACACAGCACAGGTCATGATAACTGAAATGTGGAAACAGCTTACATATACCCATCAACAAGAGTTGCTAAATAAAATGATAAAAAATAAATATAATAGAACGCTACTCAGCAATAAAAGAAATGAAGACTTGATACATGCTACAACATGGGTGGAATTAGAAGTGAAATAAGGCAATCACAAAAGGACAAAAAAGTATGATCTCATTTATATGAAGAGGCAAGAATCAGTAAATACATAGAGACCAATACTACTAGCTGTCACCTGGTGAGTGAGTGAGTGAGTGAGTGAGTGAGTGAGTGAGTGAGTGAGTGAAGAGGCAGCAAGAAAAGACAGAAGGCGAGCGAGAACTCTAGATCAATAATTATTCTCTGGAAAGTAATGGGTTTGGATTTGCAGAAATTGGAACATTAACCTCAATTAAGAGCAGTGATTGTACAAAAGTTCGGCCACTAACCAAAGATCTGCCAAGTTCAAAGCTACCATTGATTTCATATAAGAAAGATGCAGCTATCTGCTCCCATAAAGATTTACTATCCCAGAAATTCTACAGAGCAGTTTTTGTTTGTTTGGTTTTCGGTTTGTTTGCACAACTGATACATTTGACAAGTATCAGTGAGCTATATACCAGAAAAAGAGTAAAATAACTCATATTATTTATAATTTAACAATGGCAGGCAGCCTCAAAATTTTAAAAAGAGGCTAAAGTTGTTAGTACCATTTCAGTGTACACTTCATTAGTTCTTTCGGTTCCAAGGTAGAGCTTTGTGGACTGTACCTTTATCTGTGGGGTTATTGGTTCCAGTCCCTAGGTCTGTGAGTAGTGCCTGGGGTATTAAAAAATTTCCAGTGGCCACCCAAAATGCATGGACTGGTCTCTAGTCCCTGGAGCAGAAGAAGAGGGCAACCCAGGAATCAGAAGGCACTGGACAGATGGCAGACTAACTGCCTCCTCAGCCAAATATTTTGATCAAGACATCAATAGGTGAACTGTGTTCAAAGGGGGATAAAATTATAGTTCAGAATTTCAAACTCTTCCAGAATCCAGATTTCCTGACCTGTTGATATTGGAGGAACCCCCCACTGCTGGCTCTGATAGATTAATGAGCTGAGATTATCTTCTGAAGTCATTTTTAAAACTAAACAACTGTTTAGCTAAATTAGAAAAAAGAAAATATTCTCAGTGAGCTTTGTGCTCCTTTAGGATTATCTATATGAGATCAAATTGCCTACATTAACTCTAAAGCACATATGAGAAGTTCAGAGGATGGGGAGTTTAAGCCAATGGTGGTGAAATAAGATAGTACAGACAGTGGGAACGGTGCCACAATGTGAATAAATGTAGAATCTGATGGATAGGTGTAAGTTCTGCTGTGTATGTTTTCACTAAAAAAATTTAGTGCTCTGCCACTCCCTGGCCATCTTTATTATCTTTCCATCCTATAGCACAAAAATCTCTGTGTTACTCATGAGGCAGAGTGCCCAAGGAATATGGACTGATCACTTTAGTTTTGCCCAACAAATTAAACCGACCAGAATCTGGCATAATCTCAATACATACTTTAGAATAAAAGGAGCTAAGACAACAGATTTCCATGTGAACAGAATAATAAACAAGAGTAAAAGTCTCTAAGAGAAGATTCAAAGACTCGAAGTTGAGAAGAGAGATGTTGAGGAAAATGATATAAAGAAGGAAAACGGATGGAAATCAAGAATCACATTGACATATCAAGAACAGAAAATCAGACTCAACAAAAGCCAGTAATATCAACCAATGCAGAGAAAATATTTGGCTCAGGACAGCAGCTGCTTAGCCAACCACCTAAGCTAAAAATCAAGAATATGCTCTGATACACCCGGAAAATAACACATTGATCACTATATAAACCCACATTAAAATAATTGCTACAATTTGCCAATAAAAGCTTAAGTGTCAACTCAATATGCAGAAGAAAAACATTTTTACGTGTTTCTCTCAGAATAGAAATGTTAGGGTACATATTTTTTAATTACATCATAAAAGGAATTAGGGTTTATTGATCATGCGAAGCCTACAACATACCTACGAGTTCACTTAGTTCTCACAATTAGCTTGTAAGGTAGAAATCCTTGGCAACAGATTTGAGAAATTGAAGTCACCTCAGTCTAAGAATCTAGTTTGTCATAAAAATCAAGATTATTTCATGTCTTTTCCCCAGTAATTGGTAAATCTCACAATCTGTAAAGGAGTAAACTTTTCAATAAATGCAATATTATACACAACATCTAATTTTGGCTTACAGAAACCCTTTGTTGTGCATTTAATTAATAAAATAGATCCATTATCTTGCTCAGAAGATACTCTAGGAATTCCAAACAGCTACCTCTCTCTTAGAAGCACCCAAGATTTCTCAGATTCCTAACATGCTTCCAGGTCAGAATGGATGGATGTTTTTGTGAGACCAGAAGTAAAAAGAAAACACTTATACAGTGCTTACTTGGTTGCATACATTCTGATAAATAACTTATAAAATCTTTTCTCTTTAATTTTCACATAATTATTTTGAAACAAATCTCTTTGCAGATGAGAAATCTCACTCAGAAATTAAGTGTATTGGTGCAACAATATGAAAACCATGTGATCATTCTATGATTTACTTATTTTTAAATGTATAAAATGTGAAAAACATCTTCTTTTAATAAATGACAGTATCATTTTACAAATGCTATAGCACGTTGCCCTTTTACGTTCTGCATAAGTAGCAATAGCAAAGGCTTAGGATTCCATTTATATTTAGCAAGTGTGGGACGGCCGAAAAACCAGTAAGGGGAAGTCACAGTCTGGTTTGCTAATCCAGATTATACAATTTCAATACATGTTTAATATCTCACAAGTTAACGTCTCCAAGCCTCAATTTCCTCACCTCTAAAAATGAAGTTTGTTTTTTAATGGCTTTTTGTTGAGCTGGTTATGAGAATCAAAGATAATGTGATTTTTCATAAACTATATGTGACAAATGTTAGTTATCTTTATTGCTTTTGACAAGAATATGCTAAGTAGGCTTAAACATGTATTTAGTCAGAATCTAACACTGATTTTAGCTTCATGAATGAAAAACGTTATGTACTTATGCAGTATGAAGGAACTCCAAAATATGGTGAAAAAAATTCCGTTCTTTCAATAGCATTTTTCTCAGGAACTTTTTGAAGTCCCTTTCATACAACACTCAAAAGCAATTTAGTAAAGAGGCTGTCAAGAAGGCAAGAGCTCAACAATTATAAAAATGGGACATAAGAGAGATTTAAAGATTAATATGCTTTTTTCCCTCTTGTTAGCTTTAAATATTAAGTGAAAAGATTCCTTAAAGAGAGAATTATAAAAGTCAGTCCTGATAAAGATATGATTTTGGAGACATACACAGTTAAATTAACCTCACCGGGAAGTAAGAAATTGATTTATAGACTCTTTTCTAAAAGATCCATGTTAGAGCATTTCAAAAGGAATTGTCCCTAGAAAGAATAGCAGGACCGCACCACTACAGCTCTGACTGGCTTAAATTAGAGAATCACTACACGATTCCTTTCAGTTTGGATCTATGCTGGCAAGGAACATAAGAAGGAGTTTACCAGAACATAAGTCAATATATTTCTTGCTTAAGAACATAAAGATTAGAATTTTGGGGCAGGTGATGTTTTGAGTACAGCCAAGAATACCAAATAACATTTACTCTCATTGGTTTTTTTAAAAACTAACCTCTTCTTATCCATAGTTTTCTTCACATTCAGAACATTTAGAATGAGCAGTTACATAACAAAACAGAGATTAATGGGAACATAGATGCAATATATAGAAAACACTTACTGTAATTCTCTGTCCCTCCTGTCTTGCTTTGCTATTTAACTGCTTCATCTCGTGTTTTGTACCTGAGATCAAGAGGCATAAAATACTATTTCAAAATTTGTGTGTCCTTACTAATTATTGCATTTGAACTCCTAGTAGCTAAAAGACCTACACCCTTTTCCTCCCCTTCAAGAATAAAAACAATAGCAAACAGCAAACAATCTAGAGAAAATATCTACTCTAAAAAAGGAACACTAAATTTTATCTTTCCATCAATGCTGGCAAGTAGAGGAAAATGAGTTTTTTTAAAACATACTATTTTCTTTATAATTTTATTCACACAATTAGATTTTCCCACTGATATGGGAAAATACATACAAAAATAAAAATAATCTGGTGATTTTGTAACACAACCAGACCTAACTTGTCACACCCTAGATAAAACACATTGAGTTTAATTCAGGAGTGTCCTCATTCTGAAGGGAGAACGAGTCTATGTAATTTTATATCTTCCCCATCACCTAGTTGTACCAGTTTCAGTTTTTTCCTTCATGACACACATTGGTTTCCTTTCTATTTCTTTGGAATCCTGTTCCGACTGGTCTAATCCAACTCTCTTTGATTACCTTGTGCATGGACCTACACAGTAATATCTTAACAGGGCATCATGTTTCTTATTAGTCTTTCAGTTTAGGTCTACTGTCCATGGCTATAAATTTTTAAAATCTTTGTGTCATTTTTGCATAAAGTCTATTTTTATTTAACTCTCTATTGCCCAAAGGAAAGGCTACATCTCTTCTGCAGGAAGGTTCTGTGCCTCATCTCACATTACTCACCTATGAAGTAAGTCAATTTACTATAAAGTAAATTTCTATTATGGCCTATTGGTGTGCCCATCACTCTGTTTTTCCAGAAAGATGCTTTCCTTTCAACCCTATTCATATAAATACTGCCGCTCCTACAAAAATCTGTTCAAATATCCTTTTCTACATAGTCTTTCCTGACCAGCCCACCCTATTTAAAGCAGTCTTCTTTCTCCTTGGAGTTCTATGACAATCAAGGAAATTAATTTAGTAATTATTTTCTGCTTAATAACAGCTTTTCTACTTCTACATTACAGAACTATTTTAGCTTATATTATCTAACACCTTAGACTTGCATTTCTAATCATATTTCCCAATCTTTGAGATATACAGTTGGATGTGCCAGAAACGAAATGCATTTACAAATTTTAGCACCTTTAAAGTGGGAGAGCATACATGGAAAGCATGTTATTGTTCTTCTACCCACAGTGACCCCATACACAGAGCAGATATGCCCAGTGGGGTTCTCTTGGCTGTAATTTTTATGGAGGCAGATTGATAAATCTTTGTCTGAAAGCTGGGTAGATTCAATTAATCAACCTTCCAGTTTGCGGCTCAGTATTTAAATGTTTGTACCAACCTGTGATAAACATAATAGCAGGCAGATGACATTAAATGCCATATTGTAAGACCAGTTTTCAGGTCTGTGTGCTCTGTTGGGAAGGGAAAATAGCAGTTCCCTCAGTCCCTGGATATTCTCATGGTCTCCACAGTCATATGGAAATGACATATGGAACTAGTCCACCATGTGTTCCCAAGACATCAGCCATTATATTATAACCTTTCCTGGGGTCAGTATCTCTCTCTCTCTCTCTCTCTCTCTCTCTCTCTCTCTCTCTCTCTCTCTCTCTCTCTCTCACACACACACACACACACACAATGTATTTTGTATAGATAGCACAAGCAGGGAGCTAAGACTATTATCTTCTATCTAATTATATTACCACTAGTTCCACTATACTGGGGCTCTTAGCCAAGCTCTTCCACATGGATGAAAATATACTGAATACCTGCTAAGAATGGAAAGAGCACTAAGCAAAATTAAAGTTTCCTTTAGCAAGAGATGGCTGGAATAGCCCAGGAGTTGAAAGAGAAAGGACATACTGGTAATCTCATCTTGGATCTGAAAACTCTAGGTCTACTCTACTTGGATTTTTATTTATGTTTGTTTCCCTTGTCCCAATATATGGTTGTGTTTACAACCCCTCAGGCTGGAGTGCCCTCATATTTTTAATTTCTACCTGGCCTGATGCTATTGTCCAAATGTCTGTGAGAATGATCAGTCTCGGTGATTTCAATAGAAACTGAACCATCTGATCCCACCACTGCTACAGGTGGCAGAAGTCATAGAATGTATTAAAATGAAAGGCCTCTAGTCTACTTAGCTCTTAAATAAAAAGGCCCTAAAATAACTTTATGCAGAATAACTAATAGCAGTAAATGATTAGCCAACTAATCATTAAGTAACTGTTTTCCCCCTTCTCCACTAACAGACCCAAACATCCAATTTAGTGAAGTAGTTATTATTATTAGTACCGACCAACCTCCCCTTTTACAAACGGGGGAGGGGGGGAGGGAAAAACAATAAAGGTAAAGAGTAGTTCAGAGTCACATCGCTAGCAAGTAAAAGCGCCAGAAACAGAATCCAAGTAATTTGATTTCAGTGCTCAGGCTCTTAAACTCTACGCTCCCCTACCTCACCACACATTCTACTCGCGAGGTATTTTGAGCATATGTTGTCCCATCGTCTTTCGTAGAAATAGTTGCAGATCTTTCTTCACACTTCCCTCTTTCACTCTCATTTCTTCAGTATATTATGATACAAATCTAAGTCAGTTCTTCCAGGAGCTGGGCAATGCTATGATACGAGATTTTTAAAAGTACTAGCACAAGATTTAGAACATCTTAGCTCACTTACGTCATTAGCTAGTTATAAAGCTTAAGGAAACTTCAACTAATGAAAGTCTCAGTTTCCTCATCTACAAAAAAAAAAAAAAAAAGAAGAACTGGACATTAATAATCACTACCAAACTTCCAAAGTGTCTCTAGGGAGTGATAATGGTGAAACCATTCAATGGTTACCAAAATCCTGGAGATTCAAGTTTACCTAAAGGCTCACTGGAAGAAATACATGGGGTTACCAAGAGTTTGGAAATCAACTCAACGGTAAATGGTAACAGAACGTCCAGCTTTCAACATCCGATGCTACTGTCAGACGAAGAAGGAACAGCAACAGCAGTTATGTTTTGTGAATTCTACAAACCACATCACAGAGAAATGAGGGCATGCTGTAAAAACAGCAGATACTACCAAACAAAGGAAAAACCTCAACCATTTTAACTGCGCAATCTAATGAGTTTTTTAAGCCCACAATAGATTATATTTAACCTGAAAATATACTCAATACCAAAATGCCAAATCCTGGTGAATAATAATACCTATAATGGTAATTCCTGATCATAAGACAATTTCTTTAAAGAGGAGGAACAGGTAAATGAAGGTAGATCTGTGGCTACCTACAAGCACGCTTAAGTTTACTTTGTAAACTAAAGAAGACAAAACTCTTGCATCTTAGAAAGAACACCAACATATAGAATTCTTTTTCCTATGAGCCCCATCAAAAATTGCTAACCAGGGTTTAAACCTCAATGGCATTTCATCACTTCATTTTGAGTTTGGCCAAACTTCACAGCAGAGTTAAGAGGGCAGGGAAACCAAGAAGGCATTGCTCCTTTGAATTTCCATAAACTCAAATGAGCAGACAACATTTTAGAAACAGAATTTGTACGTTACAAAAACACTACCACTGAAATGTCTAATGTTATTAGAGATTTGGAAAAAGTGGTAATATTTTAATGTACTAGCAAGCTATGTTAAATATTAAACAGCTGTGATTACATTTAACCTTCACCAAAAGGTACATATAAAATTATTATGATAGAGATGAGAAAACAGAGTCAAAAATAGGTTATATAACTTGACCATGATCACATAGTACAAATCCGAAGTTTGTTTTCTTCGATGAAATAGGTGCTAAGCAATGTCATCAAGCAGGGCAGTAATTTCTTAACATAACAGAAATTTGAATTACCATTATTATCTCTTATCTATTTCAAGCTTCACTATCTTCAAGTTTGATTCTCTTTTTCTTCACCTTCAAACCCAATTAATGAAGTAAATCTAAGGATTCCTTGCTGCTTCTAAGCACATCCACTATGTAAAAGCATTGTACTAGACAGAGACTATAACTTTTATATGAAAGGGTGAGATCTTTAGCTTTCTAATAAAGGGATAAATAAAAGAGAACGGAAAGTGTTTTACTTATATCTTAACAAATCTAAAAGAAATAAAATATATGTGATTTGAGTAGATGATGTTTATTTATTACCTTTACAGTGGCATGGACATGCAAACACATATTTATCCACACGTATGTAACTGCTGTGTAATTTATACATTTATATGTGCATAGTAATAGAGGGAGCATTCACATAGCACCCACTAAGCACTTCACATATACTCTCACATTTAATCCTCACATTCACCCTCATAAAGGAGGCATTTTCCCAATTTTACAGATGAACCAAGTGAAGCTTAACTAATTTAAGGAACTTGTCTAGAATCACACAGGGAGCTGGCAGCAGAGCTGGGACTCCTAGTCATTCAGAGTTTGTGATCTTAATTACTGCCTGCAGGGTGAGGGTAGGGTGGACAGACTAAAATTAGAATAAATCATCAACATAGTAGTGAACAAGAAAAATCATGACATCCTCAGGCCTTTGTGCCTGTGCAATGTTAAATAAAGAGTGCTTACTCAGTAAAGAACAAAAAATATGGACGGGAGGGTACAAACTACTACTACACCTCTCATCACGTCTACACTGAGTCTGCTCACATCTTTCAGCCTCTTATACTTTACTTTGATCACCACTGATCACATATTTCTGAAAATGGATGTTCTATTCATATCACAATGCTTCTGTTATCTGTGTGTGTGTGTGTGTGTGTGTATGCTTTCTGCACAGGTGGGAAATGAGTACAAAAATCAATAGTCTAAGAAAGACAAAAGGTCAGAGGGCACAAGTCACAAATGTGCCTCAGCATATTTTGTATCATTTCCCCATTTACTAAGAATGTAACCTTTTCTTCCGTAACCACGATTAGGTATAGCATTTCTATGCCGGTATCTTTGTAATGAAAACTTCAGAAGGATTTCCTGTGAGTAGTTCTGACAACCAGACTCCTCCATTCTGACACCATGAGGCTTTTTTTTCCTTCCTTGATGGCTTTGGGGAACATCAGGGAGCTGGCACAACAGACTAAAACTCGGCTGAAGTGACTTTCTCTGTTTCTAAGCGAATATGGGTAAGAAGTTTGTGTGGCACCTTGAATACAGGACTCAGGAGGAGCTCACATGTGCGCGAGGTTACTAGGAGAAACAACTGTCTTAGTGAAAACCCACCATGCAAAAAGTACACGTAGCAAAAACTTCCTTTAAGAAGCCCTTAAATTAAGTTAAATGCACATGATTACCTATAGACAAAATAGAGTATATAATAAGGATCATGAACCAATTATGACTTTACAGTACTATTAACAAAAAAAATATTCTTTCTCCCTCTTGGAGAAAGCCATGTGAGAGGGAAACTAGTATCCCAGATTATTAAATTCATATAAACCACAGACCTGTTTTTGTTAATTCCACCAGAACTACTAATTTTGCAGTTTTCTGAAACTTTTTGTGACCTACCAAGCATTTTCAAATTTTAAAAGTAAAAAAATTTCCATGTTAGGCATGTAATTGAGTATTACATCTGACCTATGGATAGGTGGGTGTATACATGCGTTTTGGTGGTAAACTAGGAATAGCTGGATATTATTCTGGCTTTTGTAAATAATAAAATAGGATCAAACCATGTGTTACAATCTACGTGCGTAATTTCCTTCTCAACAAAGTTTTAAATTTCTATACCATTGGTTAAATTAACACTATCAATAGAATTACCATGCCCCAGGGGGGTGATTTAAAATGTTCTTTCTCATAAAATCATAATTGTATCTCTAAAGTCAACCAGAGATATAAGCAAATCAGAGACATGAATGGTTTCGGGGCTTGCACTTAATCCTAGCCCCTATCGAAGAACAACTAGTCATCATGCCATGACTCTGCTTAATGCTCACCCTCATGAAGAGACCACTGAAGAGATGGATGCTACAGCAAAGTGTGGTTAAAGAAACCAGATGGTGCCTGGCTATCAGAAAGAACAACGTCTGGGGTTTTAAAGGCTTCTTTGTAAACAAGCAGCCCTTTAAGTGAGGCATCAATTAAGTCTCCATATGGAAGAAGTACCCACTCTGTGTGATCCAAGGATTAAAAAGAATCCAAGTCCAAAACTGAAACTGTGAACAGCAGGTTTGCAGAAGGCTAGAGATGACCATGGAAGCCCCAAATCCATTTGCAGGGACACCCCCACCCCCACCCCGAGCACCACATTGAATTGAGCCTCCGGTGAATCCCCAGTGAACATAGTACGGGGATGTGAACAGCCTTGTTATCAACAGAGAGCAATGTAAACGTTGATTGTGGGAGATGTAGTTAGGTGAAAATGCATTTGATCTCCCTCTTGATCCAACTTGAAGTTGTTTTAGTTTTAATATTTTCAGCCTTCTTTTGATTGAGGTTTTTCTGTTTTATCTAGTCATTGTGGTTGGGTTTTACACAAACTCCTGTATATAAGTCCAGGAGAGGTAAATCTGTAGCGACAGTGACTGAGCTGAAGACTGCCTAGGGATATAACAGAGAGGATGCAAGGCAAAGGGGAGCTAACAACGAGTACGATAAGAAAATGTTCTGAAATAGATTGTGGTGATGATTGCACAAGTCTTAATATGATCAAATGATTCAGTTGTATGGTAAATGAAGTAAACGCCAGTAAAATATTTTTTAAATAAATGCAAAAAAATGTTTAAAAGGAAATAGGATCATCTTAAGTATACACTGTAGACAGATAGATAGATATAGATAGATAAAAAGATAGTATTCTCTTATTTGATCTATAGATTAAATTGGAAAAAGAAAGCAATATTTATTTTTCTAACTCTGGAGGCAAACGTAATTTCAGGATCACCATTTCTAAAGTGTTTAGATAACTATATTCTATTCTCCCAAAATCCTAAGCAATACTCAACTAGAAAACTTGAGAAGTAAACATTAAGCTACAAAGGCTCCCTTTAATACATTCTAAGAAATAATGTTATCAGAGAGTAACTTAAGTCTGAAAGAAAACAATTCACTATTACTACAGGTTTCACACTACGTAAAGCTCCTACTCTCAAAATTGAATCAGGAAACACAAACTTTCCTATTTACAATATTATTCAGAGAATCATAAACTTCTGAAGCTGGAACGAAATTTGGACAACCAGTTTAGCTATTCCCAAGGTATAGCAACGTGCCCAAGAGCAAAAGGCTAATTAGTGGTGCAGTTTACAGTGAGGTCCAGTGCTCTTGACTCCACAACCCAGCACTCCCAGGTGCTGGTTCCATAGGAGGGAACACAGAAACCCATGTCTTCCCTTACAGCTTTCTGGAGTCTACAAGACTATTTCAATTCTTCCCAAAGCATTTAAAGTAAAAGGGACACAAAGAAGTTACTTTAACTCAGTATTTCTCAATACAAAACAGTACAACCAATATTGAGACTGTAAATTCCAATCACATACGCTGTTTCCTCCTCCTTCATGAACCAATATGCTCCGAGGATTTGGTGGTGCTCAGTGGCACTCTCAGGTTAGCACTGGTGGCTGACGTAAAGCTGGCAGTTTAAACCCCACCAGCCAGTCCTTGGGAGAAAAATAAGGCTGTCTTTCTCACATAATAACCTATAGCCTCAGATGGCTGAGTCAGAATCGACTTGACAGCAGTGAGGTTGCTTTTGTTTTGGGGGAATCTTCTCTGGGTTAATTTTGAAAAAAATTTAAAAGTTCCACTGGTCATTAAAAGCATGACACACTTGAAAAGATGTTTCTTAGCTTTACCAGTTTACTGGCGGAAGAGACTGTTTAATTACATTCCTACTCTAATTTTTCCATTCCCCCTCTCAATCTAAAAAGTATGATTTTTTTTCTGATATTCTCATTAAAAATTTTTTTTTCCATGTGTAGAAAGTTAGCTTGTGCCTGTTTCAAGTGCTGACTAAAAAATTGTTACTTGCTGTGTCTTGTTTGATGTGCTTCCAAGAGACAGGGATACAGGGTCCCTGATCTCTTTGAAGTAAGAACAAGGGAGCAAGGCAGGCCGAGAAGCTGGGCTTTGGAAGCCCCCACTCTCCCTCCCAAGCAATAAACCACACAAAAACAGCAAATGACCACAAAAGTATAGGATTGATATCTCAGGAAATCAAGTCACCATATATGAAAGAAATTACTTATACTACACATTTCTCTTTAATGTTCTAATCAAGGGTTGCTAAGCAAACTTACTCTAGATGAGTCATAAGAGGGACTTGGTTGGCCACTTGTTCCCCATGATGTGGCACCTCCTCGTTCATCCATACCTGAGGAGAAAGGGAAGAGAACAATATAAAACCAGAAGGATACCGTTCTTCCTTATATTTGAAAAGGGGTCGGGGTGAGGTAGATGGGAGGTAGCAGCACACAAGCAGAGGGTACTACAGTGCAGCAAGTTATGCTTGTATTTTGATGAAACTGGCTGTATACCAATACTTTACTTAGAAAACAAATTACTTCACAGAATCTTCATCACTGCCCCATGAATTCCCACGTGGTACCCTCCATACAATCTAGATTTTCAGAATCAAAGAGCCAATAAACAGTTGCCAAAACAAATGTAACTACATAAAAAGCCGCAAGCCATTTTATGAAAACTTTTATGCAAAAATAATCATGCTTCCATTAACATTAGGAAAAACAATGGAAACTTATTTTGATGGTTCCTTAATAAAAGTCATTAAAGTTCATTATTTTTATGAATCTCAAATTTCCGTAGCTCAAAAGATTAAGAATACAGCCTATGTGATATTTTAAATACATCTTTAAGAGAAAATGTAGAAAATATAAATATGTGCTGGGCAATAACAAGTCAAAATTCAAGAGAGATACACAAAATTCTGTTAAACCACGTATCCCATTTTCACCAAGTGACCTTAACAGCTTCAATAGCATAAACTGGAAATACATAAAATTAAGATAGTCTACAGGTAAGAGAGCAATCAGTTAGGGAGAACAAGACAGCACTGTCAGTGAACACAGGAATTATCTCAAGGAGGCTGTCCATACCACAGTCTAGGCAGGTTTGCAGCTCGGAGCTCTGTGGCTTGATTGTTAGCACACCCAGACTCCGAGTAAGAAGTCGTGGCTGGCACTGACAAAGGCAAGAGTCATCGTTGAACATCAATGACTCTTTCTGCTGAAAACAAAGGCTGTACAAGCACAGAACTATGACAGGAATAATAAACTTTCTAAAGCTTCACCACCAAGACCAAGGTAGGTGCAAGAAGAGATTATACAAATAAGATACACTTAATACAGAAAGTATAAAAATTAGTTAAATCTGAAAACCCACTTCATTAAAAGATATTCATCAGAGTTGCAATGCAGTAAGAGACGATGGTTTCAGGTTGTCTTCACTATTATGCTCATGTATTCTTTCCT
The DNA here is from genome assembly GCF_050624435.1 of Tenrec ecaudatus. NCBI lineage: Eukaryota > Metazoa > Chordata > Mammalia > Afrosoricida > Tenrecidae > Tenrec > Tenrec ecaudatus. Next base: position 118,158,516 of record NC_134543.1, on the reverse strand, counting down.
TCCCATTTACAGTATAAGCGCGCCAATTAGTGGTTCCTCAATTGACAGATAAAAACAGTATAGGTAAGAGAACCTTTAAAAGTAATGTCAACAGTAGAACACTTTTGAGTCTTGCTTGGCTTTCTGACAAATTAATTCTAGGAATATTAGAATGAAAAGATGTAATTAATAATTTAGCTAATTTTAAGGTTTACATAATCTTTTACTTAAATTTTTCCTCTAACATACAAAATCTCTTAAATAATTGGTTTACATCCAATAATAGCTTTGTTCCATGCATTACAATTTTAAAAAGGCACATTTTTACTACTTTAAAAAAATTTAAATTTTACACCATGTATTACAAACAATTATTTGTAAATTTAAGTGTCTCCTCCTGGAAAATAAAAAAATCACTACATCTATAGACAGTTCATCTATAGACAGTTCCAGGAGCCCTGACGACACACTGGTTATGTGTTAGGCTACGATCTGCAAGGTCCGCAGTTTGAAACCACCAGCCACTCCTCAGGAGAAAGAGGGGGCTTTCCACTCTCATACACTGTTACAGCCCCGTAAACTCAAGGGGGCAGTTCTACTATGAGTTGATATTGACTCGATGGCAGGGAGTTTGTTTATGGTATAGAGAGTTTACTAGGAAGGTGGAATCTTGAAGAAAGAAAAAAGGGTGGAAATCAAGCTTTCAAGGTATCAAAGAATAAGTCTTTTATAGGCTTGAGTAAACCCAATGACTCAGTCCATCATCTGGCACTGCGTCCTTTCTTATGAAGACCTCGTGATATCAGCTAAGGTGGACCTCCACCCCCATTCCCATTTATTTTGAATTTGGAGACCCCTTCAATTCAGTTAGTCACAGAACTATCTCACAGCTTCTATGCTACCCTTTGCGCCCATCATTATGAGCGCACAGGGTCCTGCACACTTCTCTAGGTACTTAATCACTAGGACAGTATGGAAACCTTTTTTGTTGTTGTTGAAAAGGTGACTGTGGCCGTTACATAATTTCAACTTGAAGATATATTAAATGTAGGGATGGTATTCAAGCTGTCAATCAAGTCAGTCTGATGGAGCCTTGTTGTGGGTGTGGCCTTCTCATAAGGAGTGCCCTGGGAACCTCCCCTTCTCTCTGCCTTCACCTTCTTGCTGACTGATCCTGGTTGCTGCCAGAGCCCTGGAGATGTATCCAGGACCATTGGATACACAAGACTTTGCACCCACTGGCCTGTGATATTCCTGCATTCTGCATCATTGCATGTGGTTGCATGAGTCTGAAGAAAGATGTATAATAGGTACAGATAGCAACTGGAAACACAGGGAATCCAGGAGAGATGACTCCTTCAGGACCAGTGTTGAGAGTGGCGATGCCTGGAGGGTGAAGAGAATGTGGAGTAGAAAGGGGGAACTGATTACAGGAAACTACATACAGCCTCCTTCCTGGGGAAGGGACAGCAGAGAAAAGGGCAGAGAGAGATGTCAGACAGTGTAACATATGACAAAATAATAATAATTTATGAATGATTAAGAGTTCATGATGTAGGGGAGAGTGGGAGGGAGGGGGAAAATGAGTAGCAGATAGGTAAGGGCACAATAGTAGCAGATAGGTAAGGGGTCAATAGAAAATGATTAGGGCAACAAATATACATTCTTGACACAATGGATGGATGTATGGATTGTGATAAGAATTGTAGGAGCCTCTAATAAAATGATTTTTTTTTAAAAAGAGAGAAAGATGTATGTGCTAGTATTGGACTTACGAACTTGAGTTAGCCTGGGCTGGGATGTTTTCACAACACATAATTACTTCTTGATATAAAGTTCTTTCTTATAGAGATGAGTGGCACTAGATTTGTTTCTGTAGTCAACCTGACCTAACACAATGACCTTTCTAGGCCTTATAAGCCTTTTCATTTTCTTTCTACTTTGGTCTCTGTAAAGAAAACAAAAAGATTAATGGTACAGAAATTGAGTACATAAGCATCACTCCAGATTTGTGCATCTCAAAAGGCAAGATCTTCCTGCTGGTAAAAAGATGAATCGGGAGCAAGGCTGTTAGCATCAAGCCCCAGTCCTCCCCTACTTGCCTTTCTCTCTCTCACTCACTGCCATCGTATCGCCTCTGACTCACAGCAACCCTACAGGACAGGGTAGAACTGCCCCTGGGGTTTCTGAGGCTCTAAGTCTTTACTGGAGCAGAAAGTTTCGCCTGCTCCCATGGAATGGGAGGTTGGTTCAAACAGCTGATTTTGTGGTTAGTAGCACAGCATGAAACCCACTATTCAACCAGGGTTCTGTAGACACTTGCCTTTAGACATTTCATATTTACTACCAAAAACCCTGCCACAGTACACTAATGCCGGGCAAAATGAGCAGTAAGTAGGTCTAGCACGAGAAAAATACCTTAGGCAGTCAGTAGTGTGAGGAGGTCTAGAGAGACAAGTAGGAAGGAGATTAAAAAAATAAGTGAAAATGAGATGGTAAGAAAAGCCAGAGGCCAAATATCACTATTTGTCTATCAGACCTAGAAGTCCATTCTTGACAGAAGTTGGAGCATAGGGATCTCCCACCTTTTGATAGCACTAAAATCAAGTTGCTTGTGCCAGCAGTAAGATGTAGTTCAAATATCAAATCATAACACTCTTATAAACAAGGGAAATGAAAGATAACATATTTAGCAGGATTTCCATCTGCTATAAGTTGATTGAATAAATGATTTGATCAAGAAAATCTGATTGGAGACAGCTATGTCAAAAAACCAACACTATGAATCTGTCTTCTCTTCAAAAGTTTCTCTATTCAATTTTATCAGTGAAGCAATGATATTCCTTTAGATAAGACTCAGGGTATAATCAATTATAAAGTAATACACATCTAAAACCACACCACTAACCTGTTTATTATGTTTTTCAGATTTTACATACTCATGAAATAAACTATACCAACTTTTTCCTAGCACTTCACTATAAAATTACATCAATTAGAATGAAATAACAGGATTATTAGTGTATACTTTAATTCTTTAATGGAAAAGGTATAAAAAAAGTTAAGGCATGCCACCTCACATAAAGTGTATACATTAGTTACAGATTTTTTTCTAAGCTTATTTTGAAAATTGAGGTTATGTGCAATCACTGGCTAAATGGAGAGTCTAACCATATACGTTTTTTAAAAGAAGAGTAAGTAGGAATAGTAAGTAGTTAGAATCTCCTTTTCAAAGTAGCTGTTAAAACTCAAGAACAATTTCTGCTTAGCATTATTGAGAACAAAGATTTCCTGGCAGTATATCACAGGTAATAAATACATGGTAAATTTCATCAATAAAATTACTAATTCGGTCTATAACTCCCAAATACATCAATTTTGCTATGACTAGCTGCATCACTCATATAAATACCTTTTAAAATTATCATTTTATTGGGACCTCTTGCAGATATAATAACATTCAATATGTTACGATGTTGTTCAATCACATCAAGCAGTATTGTATGACTGCTATCACAATCAGTTTCAAAACATTTTCTTTCTCCTTGAACTCCTTGATATCAACTTCCCTTTATTTCCTCCCCACCATAACCCCCCTAACCCTAATTTTATTTTTCCCTATAATAGTTTTGGGTTTTGCCATATCGTACACAATCCAATATATCCATTCACATATAATTCTTTTGTTCGATCCCATTGATTGGGGTTTACAGTCATCAATACTATCCACTCCCTACACTCCCCTCCACCCACCCCTTTCCTATACCCTCCGGGAACCATTCCTCCTATTACTGTTTCTGACGGGTTATCTATCTTGGTTTTCATGCACCGAGTGATCTTAAATATACAAACGAACACACATAAATCTAGCGTCATTAATGAGGTAAAACAAATAAAAACCGTAATAGTAAGGGGAGGAATACTAAATAACTAGAGGATAGTTATATGGTTTATCAGTACCTAGTACTAAAAGCACAACTAGAGAGAAAATTCCAGTGGTTTGATTAAAGAGGAGTAAGAACCAAAAGAAAATGCTGCCTGATGAACAGATATGATATGCTCAAGTCCCAGAAGATAGGCCAATACTGGCAAAAGCACACAGCTCGGTAAATCTTTTATAAACAAACCCCCCAATTTCCTAAAGCAAGGAAAGGCCCAGCTGCACCTAAGAAGCAACTGCAACACTTCCTTAGAAAACACAAGAGCACTGCTTCAACATCATTATCCGTTTTCTTCCACTGAGGCACGAATGACACAGTCAGCTCTTGAGAAATAACTCTACAATGTGGCTTCAACCTACCTTTTCACCTTCATTACGTTCCATAAACTCAATGCTGCAAATCCATCAGGGCACTAACCACTCACCAAACACACCATGACTTGTTATATATGCATATTCTGCTCTAATTATTTCCTAGATGGTGGAGTGGTTAGGCGTTGTGCTGCTAACCACAAGGTCAATAGTTTGAAACCATTCAACTCCAGTAGTTTCGGGCTGGGAAACCCACAGAGGACGTTCTACTATCTCCGATAGGGTCGCTGTGAGTCAAATCTGAGTTAATAGCAGCGAGGAGTTTGCTTTTTTCAGTGAGAATATCACAGGGAGTCTCACATTGTTAACACTTTATCCTGAATGCAAGCAGCAGCCACAGCATGCAGGAACCAAAATTCCAGCAGAAACTTGCCATCTTTTTGGTCTGAAGGAAAAAAAGAGGACAACCTGCACAATTACAGTCACCAGAAACTGAGAGAAGACTCCCACAAAAAGGGGGGGGGGGCAAATTTGTGGTATATCGCTACCTATGTGTTTGGGTGCGAGCTGTGGCACCCACAAATCCAAATCCATTTATAGCTCAGGCCAAAGGACTCTAATTGAGAATGCACACCCACAACTTCAGGCAAAAGAGTGCTCTCACTCTGTTTACAGCCAAATTGCAGCAAGAGGACTCATGGCACAGCGGCTAACTGCCAGGCTGCTAATGGAAAAGGTCAGACACCCCCACACCCACCTCGCCCACCCTCCTAACCAGTGCACAGGAGAAAGCTGTAACAGTCTGTTTCCATAAAGACTAGGAACCCTCTGGGGTAGTTCTACTCAGCTGGGCTAGAATCAGTCTCAGGTGAATTAACATCAATGGATTTGGTTTTGAGTTCTGTAAATACATTAGTGGCTTGCTAAAAAACAAGGACATCAAAACTCTTTGAAGGTACATGACAGTATTCCTACAATAGTCATAATATCCATGATACAATTAAAAATTCTTCTACAAATGAAGAACCAGTAATATGTAACCCAATGTCAAGGGCAAAGATAATCAACAGTGGTCAAGCTCAAGCCGTCTCAGAAGTTAAAAATGTCAGGCAAAGACATTAAAGCAGTTATGATAACTATGCTTGATGAAATAAAGGACACATGTTTGTAATGAAAGGGAGAACTCAGCAGAGAGGGGCAAAAACTTCAAAAGGAACAAATGGAAGTTTCAGAGAGAGAGAGAGAGAGAGAGAGAGAGAGAGAGAGAGAGAGTGTGTGTGTGTGTGTGTGTGTGTGTGTGTGTGTAAGATCTCCATTGGTGGGGTTGACAGATGAAAGAGTGAATTTTATGACAGATCAATAATTATTCCATCTCGTAAAAAGAGGCAGAGTTTATTTTTTAATATGAGCAAGACTTCAAGAGACCTGAAAGAAAGTATTTATAACTCAAACATAGCACTAATGAAAGAACATAGAGAACACGTTTGAAAAAACGCGAAGAAATAGAAGCCAAAAATACTTGCAAATCTAGTGATTCATTTAATCAATTAAAGATGCTCATTGAAAATTACACAGGGTAAATATGAAAACAAAAACAAAAACAAGCCATGCCTAGTCTCATCACAGGCAAACTGCGGGAAACCAGTTTGTGACACTGGCCAGGGAAAAAAAAACACATTTCGGTTCAAATTACTTCAGACTTGCCATCAGAAATTATGAATGCCAACAGATGTGGGGAAATACCTTTAATGTACCAGGAGGGTAAAACGAGCAACAATCTACCCAGAACTCTGTCTGGTAAAAAATAGCCTTCGATCGCATTTTCAGATTGAAAGAAAAGAATCCCTTGCCAGTAGAACAGCATGCAGTACAAGAAAGGGTACAAGACGTTATTCAAGCTGAGGAAACTGTTTTCAGAGGAACTCTGGGTCTTAAGGAGAAAAAAAGAGCACTAGAAACAGTAAATGTGTGATATATGGATTGAATTCCAACTTAAAACAACAAAAAAATTCCAAAACCCCACTACCACTACTTCTACCACCACCATCACCACCAAAACAACAGTAAATACGCAAGACACTCTGTTCCTTTAACTTCTTTAAAGCACTAACTAGAGCCTACTCTCGCAGGGCCTTTAAAGTATATAGACGTAGCACCCAGTGGTGGAAAGCCTGGATACTACAGCATAAAGGCAGCCATGGGTGGGCATAAACAGACCTATAAGGTCAAAAGTCTACTGAATTTAACGTAAAACAGTACAATAATAATTCTAAATAGACTGTGAGAAGTTAATGATGTATATACAGTGTCCTCCCTAGAGAAGCTAGCCCTCTCCCCACCCCACCCCACCCCCCAAAAGTGGAGGCACAGCTAAGCCAACTGACAGGTTAAAATAACACCCTATGGAATGCTCATCCAAAATGGAACACAGGAGATAACACACATTACAGATTCTTTAAGGTGAAAAACAGAAAACACATCAATTACTAGACCCCAATCCAACCGTGTATGAAACGTTCTGTCGTTGCCAAGGGAAGCAGACAGACAGAGAAGCAATCCAGTACACACGCCTTCCCTTCCATGACAGCACACCTCATTGCTCGGTGAGCTCATGAAGTTCATGTTGGTGTTGTTCTTCAATAAGACATTTATATTTGGGCTTGGTGGGTAGAGAACGAAGTAGAAAACATAGTTGAACTTACAGATTAAAGCAAAAACACACAGTACACCATACAAATGTGAAAAACTGCATACAAAGGTTTTTAGTTTGTTTGTGTTTATAATACCCATTAGGATCATAAGTCAGTACCAATAAAGCCGTTTCTGCATAACTATCAAGTACATTTTAGTAGATTTTTGCTGATTACCTAACACAATTTGCTATTTAAAACAGCTGTGTGAGCAATTACTATTCTTAACTTAATTCCACAAACAATTCTATTCTATTCATTTCCTGTAATGAGGCCCATGTACTCCCTGCGTTCAAGTCTTAGACCATTAATTCTTGTAATGGCAGCACACGCTGCCTGCCTCCCAGGGACACGACACAAATTTTCATTTCGTTCATATTTTCCCTGAATTGGAACAAGTCTTCCTCAAATAACTTTCAAACTAACACTCATTTCTTTATAGACTTCACAAGACAAAAAAATGGATATTTACTACCACCATTCCTTTCCATTTACTCATTCATTCACGAATCCCTTGCAATCTTGTCTCTTCCTAAACAAACTAAGAAAAGCAAACGCCAGGCAGGTTACCAGGAAACCTTAGTTTACAGAACAAAACTGAATGCTTTCAGGGCATCAAAGGCATCCTTATCATAAAATATAATGGCACCCCTCTTGATCTTCATTTGTTAGTTCTCTGTAAGAAAGATGAGCAAACTTTCTGCCAACAAGCCAGACAATAAAGGCCTTCGGTTTTGTGGACCATACAGTCTCTGGAGCAAGTACTCAACTCCGCAGCAACAGTAATTTAAGTCACAGCAATATGTGAACAAATGGGATTGGCTGTGTTCCACTAACACTTTATACAAAAACAGACCATGGGCCAGATAAGACCAACTACAGGCTGTTTCTGCTAAACCCTAATCTGTACGAGGGGGCTTCAAAACATTCACAGAAACAAGCCCATGATCTCTAAAGCCAATTTTCCCTGAACTTTTTGGAGCCCCCTCATATAAAATCTGATCTTGATAGCCACACCTCACTTCTTTGGGATTTAATAGATCTTAGGCCTGTATTATTGTATTCTTGATCTTCTTCCACTTTTGATTGAAAAACAAAAATAAAAGCAAAACTAGACCTCATTTTCTTCTCATATTGTATCCTGCTTGGAGTGTTCATTTAGTTTTATGATTTTGACTATCCAAATATTGGATATTTTGATTTCCAAATGCACATTCCCAAGCCTTAAACTCAGATCTGTACTTTGGGTCCCAAATCTCAAGTGCCTTTCAGAATTCATCTGGTTCTCTTGGCATCAGCTAAAACACATGAAATCTAAACCAAATTCCGCATATACCCTAATCTCTTCTTCATATTCCTTTGGACTCGACATCACTTTAGTTATTTATATTTCTAATATTATGGGTAACCAAATGCTGCTGCTGTCATTTCCAACTCACAGTGACTGAAAGACAACGTAAACTGTTCTGTTGGGTTTCCACAGGCACATTCTCTCCCCTTTTTGCCATATCTTTTTGTTTTTTCTTTTTTTCCCCCTTTTTGCCGTATCTTACACCATTCAAGGTATCCGTTCACCTACGTTCTGAAGTGAAGTTAGTCTTGTTGCTATGTGTTCCCCTCCCCCACCCCTTTCTGTACCTTCATGGAATCATTACTCCCATTATTATTTCTACAGGGTTTATTGATCTTGGATTTCGTACATCAAACTATCTTAATTATACAGCATAACATACACAAGACTAACGGGATTAATGAAGTAAAACTAAGACCATAATAGTAGGGGGAGGAAATATTAAAGAACTAGAGAACAGTTATGTGTTTCAACAGTGCTATACTACACCCTGGATATATCATCCCTTCTGTGAGGGACTGTCCAAACTATATTGCAGGTGGTCTTTGGGTCTCCACTTTGTCTATGCTCTTTCACGTCAATTTGTCTTTGAACTTCTGATACCTATTTCTACCAACACCTCATTATCACACAGTCTGGTGTGGACTTTGTTGCTTCCATACTAGATGGCCCCTTATTTAATTCAAGCCTTTAGGACCCTAGATTAAAGTAGAGGCCCATGTCCATGTCAGAGCCACATACTTTATTGGAAACAGACAGCTACATTTCCCTCCGGGTGGGCTCAAAAAACAAAAACTTTAGTTAATGGTCAAATGCTTAACTACTTTTCCTTTCTCCCTCCAGCACTGTTTTCCTTATAAATATTTTTATAGTACTTCCACCTTCACTACCACATTTTGATCTGAGCTTCTATGGTATCCTGCATAGACTCAATGACTAAATTTGTTCTCTTTATTCACAATACCCTAATACATAAAGATATCTAAGCAGGTAAATGTAAGGTGGCTCATTCATACAACAGAAAATTATCACATACAAATAAAAACAAGAAATTACTTAAACATATAATAACCTGAGTCAATCTTTTGAGAAAAAAAGAGATAATACTAAAGAGTACATACTATATGACTCCATTTCTATTTAAGACGTTCTAGGACTGGAGAAACTAAGCTATGGTGACAGAACTCAAAGGTTCTTTGAGGTAGGTAGGACTTGAGTGGAAGGGGGTCTGATGTTTCCTGGGATTTTACAGGGTGGCTTTGCTGGGAAACAGACTCAGAAATGTGTGTATTAGAGGTCTACTGGGAAGTGCTTTAACAATCAACACCTGCGAATGGTATACAGGAGGGGTGGGGAACCCTTTTTCTGGCAAGGGATATTTGGATACATGTAACATCAATTGCAGGCCACACAAAATTATCAACTTAAAAATTGGTCTGCCATATTTTGTCAAACATTTAACTAACTCAACCTAATGTGATGGTGGGAATCGCTTCACTTTAGTGAGACATGTGATGTTGGCTAGTATTGATGATTTCAAGGGCGGCCTTATATTACCCATGGGCCAGGTGTTCCCCACCCCTGGCATAAAGGATGCAGGCTAGCAAAGGGGGTTGTTGACTTGCAACTCAGTAGCAACAAATGACTCAATTCATCACAGAGGGAATTCTAGAACTGGAGTCACTCTTGGGAACTTCCAAATTACAGTAAATGAGGCAAGACCTTGATGCCTGTCCTTCAAATTCCCTGCCACACAGACCCAGAAAAGAACTCTCCTGAGAAGGAGGCAACTCTTCAAGAGGGACTCAAGAGTTGTCCACAACACACCCAGCAGCTGTTGGACTAAATGTAAGATTCCGCACATTCCTGGAAATACTTGGTTATATCCACCACATCGCTTGAAGGAAATATTTTCTATCTTGAACAGGTGTTGATCACATAGTTTATGCATCTATCAAACGTAGTGAATTGTTACACTTATTTATTTTACCATATGTAAGTTTCATCCCCCTCAAACAGGATTTTATAAACAGATAACAGTTACATGGCTGAGTTAAGAGCTTTGGGAATACTAGCGAGTACCTACAGCAATCAGCATTTACTAATTAATAGAAATTTCAAAAAAAACAGTCAGTGAATTTTAAAGGTATACCATTTGAGGTTCAACTGGAAGTCGATGCCCATCTGGCAAGGTTTTGCTAAAAAGCTGGAGCTGTTCTTTGAGGAAACAAAAAACAAGCATCTAAAAATATCTATATTCATTTATATATACTAACAAAAAAATAATTTAAGAGTACAACATCCAAGTCTTGCCTTTCCCTCACCATTCAAATATTATCTATTCTTACAAAAAATACATCTCCACCCTAATTTGGTGATTAAGATTACCATATATACTCGAGTATAAGCCGATCTGAATACCAGACAAGGCACCCAATTTTACCACAAAAACTGCATTTAAAATGTGCTGAGGGGGATCATCTGTCCTGGATTCCCTGTGTTTCCAGTTCCTATCTGTACCAGTGTCCATCCTCCAGTTCAGCAGGATTCATAAGGCAGAATTGGGATCATGACAGTAGGGGGGAAAGGAAGCATTCAAGAACTAGAGAAAAATTGTATGTTTCATCATTACTACACTGCATCCTGACTGGCTTGTCTCCTCCCCGCAGCCTTTCTGCAAGGGATGTCCAACTGCCCACAGATGGGTCCTGGGTCCCCACTCCGCGCTCATTCACAATGTTATGGTTTTTTTGGTCTTTGACTCCTGACTGATACCTACAATGCCTTGTGATCTCACAGGCTAGTGTGCTTCCTCCATGTGGGCTTTGTTGTTTCTCAGTAAGATGGCTGCCTGTTTATCTTCAAGCCTTTAAGAACCCAGATGCTATATCTTTTGATAGCCAGGCACGATCAGCTTTTTTCACATTTGCTTATGCACCCACTTTGTCTTCAGCGATTGGATTGGGACAAGATGAACCGAACCCCTCAGGAACAATGCTAAGAATGCTATACAGGGAGGGTGGAGGGAAGGTGAGAAAGGGGGAACATATTACAAGGATCTATAACCTCCTCCCTGGGAAAAGGACAGTGGAGACATGTGTGAAGGGAGACGTCGGATGGTGTAAGATATGACAAGTAATAATAATAATTTATAAAGTATCAAGGGTTCATGGGGGAGGGGGAGCAGGGAGGGAGGGGGAAAATGAGGTGATACGGAGGGCTCAAGAGAAAGCAAATGTTTTGAGGATGAGGGAAACAGATGTACAAAAGTTCTTGACACAATGGATGGATGTATGGATTGTGATAATTGTGGGTCAATGTCGACACTAACAATGACAAAACCATCACATATTTAATATAACTATGCTATGAAAAACTAATCAAAGATTCCAAGAATAATTTTTTAGGTGACAAACACAGAGACAAGAGGTAATTCATAGGGTTTACAATAAAAACAAAAATAGTATTTGAAATTAATATAAAACTGAAAATGGATTTTATTATGTTCTGAACATAAATGGTTTTCTGTACCTTGCAGTTCAATGAATTACTTGCTATGGCTCATCTCACCATAGTCTTTTTAACTACCATCAAACAACTTTTTCCTTGAGCATCTGGGTGAGAAGAGAGGGCAGAGGAAGAAACTGTTAGAGTTCACTTGTTAAGTGACTGTGACAGCATTATGATTGCCAACTCAAAAGTAGGAAGTAAGGAATCCTACAACTGGGAAAGCGAGAAGAGCCAGAAATGATGAAGAGCATCCTTCAGACCTTGAGATCCCTGCACACTGAACCTCCCTTTGACACCAGCAGAGCAACAGAGCAGCGGCAGAATCAAGAGGCAAAGTGTAAGTTATAGCAGAGAATTTCCCCACTACGGGGCAAGTTAAAGCTGAGTGCCTTCAGACAGGATGCTAACTTGTGGAATGGGGTGTCTCCAGGCACCTAATTAAAGGACTTTTCTTAGGTATGCTAGGTTTGACCCATGGAGCACCTTCAGGCAAAGGCTTAAGAAGGAGTGGTGTGCCCTGTGAGTATTTATTGGCAGTCTTCAAACAGCTTTGTAACTGTAGGGGACACATGGCTGAGAGGCTAAAGACCAGAAAGAGGCCCGGCCTGAGGGCATGCCTGTCCAGTGCTAATAACAGAAACCTGTTAATTTCCTTAATCAGTCCCTTAATGGGGAGTACTCTGCTAGTTCTGTGTGGGCAATGCAATGAATTATTAAACCCAGGTGAAAAGTAGAGTGTTGTGGGAGAATTTTGTTGGTGCTAGTCTTAGGAAGGTTGAAGGGTGGGGCACATGTGACACAACAAAGGAATTGGCCTTGGGCAGCTGATGCTTATGCTAGTGATTAGTTTCCTTCTTCCTCCTTGTGAAGCTACAGGTGGGCAGATATCTTCACCACAATCCTTACCTAGGACTATAAACTTGGAGGTTTATAGAGAATAAGGGACCACATAAGCCAATTAGCAGAGACTTACATACATTAACCATGTAAGTTGAACCAAAATGAAATTCTAAAATATCTAAATTATAGAGTGGGTATGAAAGGGAGAGCAAGAGGACTTAGCCCTTCATCAAGGTTACAAATTAAGTGGAGGAATACATACACGAGAAAATACATTTAAAGGGTGAGGAGGCAAAGGTAATGTTACTTTTAAACTTTAATGCAAGTTGGAGGTAGAAAAATAATATTAGAAATATATGATACCAAGAGCTCAAATAGAAAATGTTTTGAAAATGATGATGGTACCAAAAGTACAAATGTGCTTGACACAATGGATGCATGTATGTATGGATTGTGGTAAGAGTTGGGCAAGTACCCAATAAAATGATTTCAAAAAAATAAATGTATGATTTACTCTATTTGGAGATAACGTCTTTTTCAGCTGAGGTTGGTTTTTTGTTGTTAATAACATTTCAGAAACAGTATTCTGCTGCTGTCAAATACCTAAAACTCTGTTTGATTGGGGCTTGTGTCGGAGCTCATCATAAGTCAGTTAATCTTTTAGTCTTTTACTTCAATTACTACTTCCTATATTAAGAATTTTTAACTACTCATTGTTATTTCTTCAATAGTTTTAAGTACATGAAAATACTTTCTTGTCCAGACTTTACGAAAATATAACAGTAAACAGGGCTAAGGTGAGAACTAAAGTGTGCACAACTCGAGTCATTACTTTGAATTGCTTCCTGTGTGTACTAAAACTGGACGATGAATAAAAAGACCAGAGGCTTGATGCATTTGAATTACGGTATTGGCCAAGAATACTGAAAATCCCAAGGGGTATGAGAAGAACAAACAAATCTATCTTGGAAGAAGTACAGCTCCTTGGAACCCAGGATGGCAAGATAATCAGGAGAGACCAGTCCCTGCATAGGGGCGTAATACTTAGTAGCAGGTCAATCTATGTGAACAAGGTAGACCTCTGAGGGGATGGGTTGACACAATGGCGGCAACAAGAGTTAAATATAACAATTGGGAAGATACAAGTTTGGGCAGTATTTCAGACTATGATGCACAGAGTTGCTGAGTTGTCCCTCACTCTACCACACATAACCACCACCACCACCAAGAAGACTAACAGAAGTGAAGCTAATGCAATGCAGCTGTTAATGGACCCACTTCTTGGCTACCTTAAAATAGAGGGGAAAAGATAAGACTCTCACAATTTTATTCTATAAACATACAGAAGACCGCCTATTTGTACTCCTGAGGGTGGTGAACGACTTAGGGTTGCTCTTTTAGTGGGATCATGCAAACAGGTGTATGGAACCCTGACAAAGGAATTTGCTCAGTATTTCATTCCCATTAGGCTTAAAACGAGCCACCCAAAGGTGGAAATGGGATCTGCCCATACGAAGAAAGAAGGAACAGGGGCAGAGTACATCCTTTGAGCATAGGGTCCCTGTGCTGAGAACCTCCTCATATGCATGTTTAAAATGCACAATGAATAAGTGGAATTGATTATATATATATATAAAATATGGTGCAGGCCAAGAATATTGACAGTATTACAAACTACTGCACTAGAGACAGAAAGCTACACTGAGACAGCAAGCAGTAGCAACAGCAAAACTGTGACAGAAGCAGTAGCAGAACTGGGAAACAAGCAGCAGACAGTATGGTAGGCTTGTAGGGCCACCTAGCAAGAACACCGAGCATTTGGGGACTGAAAGCTTGCCAGCAGGGTGGGATGCCACTAAGCACAGATCAGTGGAGAATAAGAGCTTTAGGTACTGGTCTGAACAGAGCAGAGACCTGTCCACCTCTTCAGCTGAAGACAGGGAGAGGCCAGTCTGTGGACCCAGAAGAGATGCTGTCTTGCCTGAAAAATTGTATCCTAAATCCTTAATTGTAGCCTGGTACTTCTTCCCTAATAAGCCGAATTGTAAACCTTTGAAAATACTACGTCCTTTTCAAACAGATGATGTCGCCCTTAAACATTCCCATAGAAACTAACCTGAAAATCACACACAACCAAAAGTTGAAATGCATAAACAAAACATTTTTAAAACATTTTATTGGGGACTCATACAACTCTTATCACAATCCATCCATCCATCCATCCATCCATCCATCCATCCATCCATCCATCCATGTGTCAAGCACATTTGTAAATTTGTTGACATCATTCTCAAAACATTTTCTTTCTACTTGAGCCCTTGGTATCAGCTCATTTTCCCCCTCCCTCCCCCACCCCCCCTCCTTCATGAACGAATAAACCCTTGATAATTTATAAATTATTATTTTTTCATGTCTTATGTCAGATGGCTTCCTTCACACACTTTTCTATTGTCTGTCTCCCAGGGAGGGGGTTATAAGTAGATCAAATTGCAAAGAAAGAAAACAGCTGATAGACAAGGATAAATCAGTTATAAATATGGAACTCTTTCAGTAAGTAAACATGATCGCTCTCAGAACAAGTAGAATGTAAACCTCCAGAATTTAAAGAAGAAAATTACAAACCTTGTTCTAGAGGAGTTTTTCTAATTTTGGTTGTTTGTGTCTAATTTTTTTAATCATTAAATGATACTGTAAGAGTATACTTATTTTTTAAATTCTGTATTCTTTTAAAATGTAACACAAACACTAATTGTTTTAGTTACATTAACTGTAGCTCATAATTACATAGATTTCAATATTTACAACATATTCTGATGTTTCTCAGACTATATAAATACAATCATGGAAGTATAGTTTATCACTCTTTTTTTTTTTTAGTTTATCACTCTTATTCCTTAAGGATTTTAAGTAGCATCTATCAGACGTTTGTTTTTCTTTATATAGTTTCTTAACTCAGAAGTCTTCTTCATTTTGTTTCCAACTGGAATGTGTTCAATCTGAATGTATAGAACAATTTTAACTTTTCCTATTTTATCTATTAGGCATCTTTTAATAAAGAAAACTTTCCATTAGTTTTAGATAAAAAATATAAAATATGTAACTACTTAAAATTAATGAAGGAAAATTGAATAGAAATAGAAAAATTAGTTTAAGAGTTTTTGTTTGAAAATAGTTAATATTTTTATGCTTCTGTTTTTCATATTTTCTGAAATGAGTTTATGTTACTTAAACATTTCAAAAATAAGTTTTGTTTTGTTTTTAAATTGTGTAAAACTAAAAACAATTACTGGACAAATACAGAACTACCTTCGGTGTAAGATCAGCTATCTCATTTAAATATTTATTCTCAATTATAAAGTATCATCACAAACACTTCAATAACTTTATTTCACTAATAATATTGCTGGAAAGAAATTAAGAACATGTACATAATTTGTAAGTAATATCAACCAATAGGGGGGATCACAAGTTTTGTGCGGTTTTTTGCCACAGTGAAAAGTGATATGGGGTAATTATTCTCTGTCCTACAGGGTTGCTACAAGTCACAATTAACTGGACAGCAATGGACTTGGTGAAGTAAGTGCCAAATAGACAAAGATTAGTGAGGTGACAATTAAATTCACAATAAAAAATAAGCTGCAGATATGCCACAAAAGGAATCTAAATCTGGGCTCCAATCCAAGACTTGAGGAGGGGTGCGTTTGGTAAACTTTAAATGTAATGGTCATGTCTTCTTATGTCACTCAAAATAACTTTCATGAATATGAAGAAAAACAGTGTACTAGTAATGGATTAAGTAAACAATAAACGAATTTTAACAAACGTGAAAGGCAGCATTCTTTATACAAACTAAATGGCTACTATAAATTTCAAAAGGTCATTTTCTTTTAAAACAAAAAAAAATCCTCAATTACTTTTGCCTTTGTATTAAGTGATGTCTTTTGTATTTTTAACTCTAACAGTTGCCAAAATAAGCCTGTTTACATGTGAAGTCTGTCAACTAGCAAATTTACATTTGGATTTTGCTGGCTTAGGACCCTGTGTTCTGTTCTGTTCTTTGTGCCATTGTTGTTTTTAGGGTTGGCAGTAGCTCTAGATCTTTGTTTAAGTTCTTTTGTCTAACTTCTGCAGTATATACACATTATAAAATTAGCATGAAACAACACTTTAGCCTCCGTCACCATAATTAATTCCCACCATGGCAAAGGCTTTAAAATGATGCTTTATGTATGAACCCAAAAAAGAAAAGGCACAGAGATACAGCCAGCACCTAATTTCTCCACCTGGAGATATAAAAAAAAAAAAAGCAAGTAAAGAACTATTAAAAGGAGAGAAAGAGAACAAGTTTAATATAGTGTACACCAAAGATTCATCATGAAGATCACACTAAATTCTAATGTGCTATAAAAGCTGAGATGTCAAAACTAAATTGGCCATCAAAATGCCCATCTTTCTCTGAATCTGGTGGGTTTTTTAGGCGGGGGATATTTTTTTACCCCATACATTTTTAGTTGTTCCCAATACAGACATGCTCACAGAGAGTAGGATTTCTCCTGCCTCTGGAGCTGATTCTAGGAGCTGATAGCATAACTTGTTAAAATCAATACTTGTGAGCCTTGTTATAGATTCACACAAGCAGTTGAGATATCCAAATAATGAGTATGATCCTCAGCATACTAAGGTGAACACTTTCAATTTGCTTTATTACCCAACAAGCACAGAAATAGAGCAATGAACTGTAGTAACTTCCATCAGCTTCAACTATAGGAAAAAACTTAGTCTTCACACTCATATTTTAAGTTATTCCTATAAATGCAATTTCTTGCCCTAATAAAGGAAGCAGTGCCATTTAAAAGCTTTTTAAAAGTCAAAACTATTGATATTGCTTTTGAATTGTATTTTTGTATTTACATTTGATCCTGAGATATTCTCAATAAATCATAGGGTTAAGACCTTATTTGAAAGAGATTGTATCTCCTCTATGAATACCAGCCTGAAAACAGCTGCTCCTCCATTTGAAGGTTGAATTCTTCCTCATATCACTTCTAGGAGAGAGGAAAGTCAGTACAGCTAATTTTCAGAAAGTCAGACTACTACGATTCAGCCAGTTCTTATGGAACTTCTTTCCCATCTGTTCCATGACATTTCAGTCAGGTTATGCCCTTGCCAAAAGAGTTTTCTTTGAATACTGAATCTACTGGTGAAAATAAATGGATTCAATTAATGAAATTTTCTTTTATACCAAAAATATATTTTAGCCAGTATGCATTTTATGTTAAAGTGAGCTCTATAATTAAATATATAGCCCATGTTATAAACAAAATTAGGCACCTACCCTGAGCAGGAACTTAAGTGGTCAGAATACTTTGGTAATTTGTTGCAATAAAAATGGGTTGTTACGATGGAAAGCACAATTGATCAGAAGATAAAATGAACTGGAGTAAGGAAATTGAGTTAAACAGCAGAGTAACTTTGCCTAACACAATACAAAGAATGCTACTGTAGAACTGCACAGGTCCTCCAAGGTAGGATGGAAGCAGCAGATGTTTCAACTTTTCAAAATTTTCAATTCTGATGCAAATATGTGATAGCATAACGCGAAAAAACATATTAAGTGCCATAAGACTTAAGAGGTATCGAACTACTGATGATATCCTTACTCAGAGCCATTGACATGATCATCTCTTTGATACTGCGAGCAGAAGACAGAAGTCAACACACTTTAAAATACATCAATTAAAACAGTAAAGAAGTTCAAGATTTAGCTTGTCTTTTTAAAAAATCATTTTATTGGGGCTTATATAACTCTTACGCAATCCATACATACATCGATTGTGTAAAGCACACTTATACATTCGTTGCCCTCATCATTCTCAAAATTCACTTTCCGCTTGGGTTCCTGAAATCGGCTCCTCATTTTCCTTCCCCCTCCCTCCCCGCTGTCCCCTCCCCTCATGAACCCTTGATAATTTATAAATTACTATTTTATCTTATCTTACACTGCCCAGCGTCTCCCTTCACCCACTTTTCTGTTGCCCTTCCCTAGAGAGGAGGTTACATTTAGATCCTTGTGATCGGTTCCCCCTTTCTACCCCACCTTACCTCCGGGTATCGTCACTCTCACCCTTGGTCCTGAGAGGTTCATCGTCCTAGATTCCCTGTGTTTTCAGTTCCCATCTGTACTGCTATGCATCCTTTGGTCTAACCAGGTTTGCAAAGTAGAATTGGGATCATGATAGTTGGGGAGAGGAAGCTTTTAAGAACTAGAGGAAGATTGTGAGTTTCATTATTGCTACACTGAACCCTGAGTGTGACTCATCTCCGCCCTACTACCCCTCTGGCAAGGGATGTCCAGTATTCTACAATACAGATGGGCATTGGGTCCCCATCATGTGCTCCCCTCATTCACGATAATTTTTTTCCCCATCTTTGTTGTTTGAAACCTGGTCCCCTCGGCCCTTCATGATCACACATGTTGATGTGCTGCTTCTGTGTGGGCTTTGTTGCTTCTGGGCTAGATGGCCGTTTGTTTACTTTCAAGCCTTTAAGACCCCAGACGCTACACCTCTCCATAGCTGGGCACCATCGGCCTTCTTCACCACACTTACTTATGCACACATTCATCTTCAGCGTTAAAGACCCATAATTATGTACTCCATTCCTAGCGCTTGTTGGTGGAGATCCCTCCCTCCTGCTTCTCAGAGGGTTCATTTTATACACAGCAGGGTGCCGTGTCTGCAAATACTCACAGGTGAATCCTATCCGGATCTTCCTCCACCTTCTGACCCGACCCTCACAGGGAAAGGTTTTCTTGCTGAAACTTCGGCTTTAGAAGAGCCACATAACTAATTCGTTACTCTTCAAACAATGATTTTGTTCATGGCCCCCCTTCACCCAACCCTACTCCAGGATTAGTCCCACCCCTCTACTCACAAACAAATTTTTAAACAACTTGTCCACAGCATCACTTCCATTTGTTCACGATCCTCCGATTTGTTCCAAGCACTATGCCAAGTTTCATTAAGCACTCATTTGACCATACAAGTTTCTGAGTCATCAAGGCCTTTCCTACCTTTCTATTTCTGTCCAATACAGTGCCATTGTCCCAGAAACAAAAGAAATTGTGTTCCTTCCAAATTTAGAACCAAAGAACACATTAGATATGGAAAGAATGCTGTTACTAGGAATAGAAAAAAATGAATTGATGGTTATTTTTATTTCAATGGATCCTTAACAGTGCCTAGGACTAGAAAAACATTAAATCATCTTCAGGATAAAACTCAAAATCTTGCTGGAGATCGAAACTCGTGTAGTTTAAAAAGAAAAACACATATTTTAATTAGATATGGCAGAAATTCAGTATTTCCTGTTTAGAAAGGACTTTATGTCTAGTCTTAAACACTGGGGAATATTGTAGTGACCACACTGGTTACGTTTAAAACATCTTGATGGGTCCAGCAGTGAACTCCCCCTGCGATCATGCCTCTCGCAAAGGATCTTTCCTTCATCTCTCCTGAAGAGGAGAAGAAGAAACACAAGAAGAGTTTGGTGCAGAGCCCCAATTCCTACTTCATGGATGTCCAAATGCCCAGGCTGCTATAAAATCACCATGGTCTTCAGTCATGCACAAACAATCGTTTGTGTGTTGGCTGGTTCACTGTCCTCTGTCTGCCTACAGGAGGAAAAACAAGGCTAACAGAAGGATACTCCTTCAGATAGAAGCAGCACTAAAAGACCCAGAATCAAGATGAGTAGGAAGCCATCCCAACAAACCCATTTGGATACAAAAATAAAAACTTTGATGGATTTCTAAGTGAATTTTTAAACAATATTATCCATACAGAAATAAATATCTAAGAATTAAATATTACTGAATGTTCATAGCTGCTTTATTCTCATAGTCAAAAACTAAAAGTAAATTCAAATAGGCATCAACAGGGTAGGGAATAAGTTAACACTTATACTTGGAAAACAAAGTATACAACCCTTAAAAAATTAATTCTGAAACATGCAACATGGACAAATCTCAAAATACAATTTTGAATCAAAGGTGGCAGATAAGGTATGATTTATTATGGAGTGTAATAAGCTAGAAACTATAATCTACAGTGATAAAAATCAGATGGGTGGTACCATAGGGAAGTTGTTGAAAACTGAAGAGGTATGGTAATTTTATAGTGATGGAGGCCTTAATTAGGTTTTGGTACAAGGAGCCTCAAAGTGTGTGGATTTTATCTTTAATTCCATTTTCCATGACCTTTTCTGAAATCCCCTCCTACATTTCTAAAAACTAGTTGGATAATACGCTTCAAATGTATTTTACTGTATAAACTTCAATAAGACTCATAAAAATGAAAATCAAACAAATTTTAAAGCAGACTCATTTGGGGAGTTTAAACTTTCCCCACTAAACTGTTTATTCAGATGGCAAAACCAGAGGTTGTTTACCAATCAGAGAAGAGTGGCAAGTTAGTAGAAAGGGGCTGGCAGAAGGTTAAAAGTTATCTGCCCTCCCTTCCCTCCTTATTAGTGCAAGAGCTACCCCAAAACCACAGTGCTGCTGATTATAAAAACCAGTTAAGGGATGCTCGGAACTCTCAAGTACTTGTTTTCCATTGCTGAGCCCCATACACTAGTAGGAAATCCTCTCGAAATGGAGAAGAAAGTTGTGTTGTACTAGAGAGGGAAAATCAATCAGCACTCTATGGCCTATGGACAAAGTCAGTCTGTTTTTACTTAAAAAAAAAAAAGTTACTGGAGCCTTGTGGGTTTGTTTTGGGGTTTTTTGGCCTATAGCTTCTTTCATGCTACAATGTCAGAGTTGAATCGTGACAAAACACCATGTATTATCTGGCCCTTTAAAAAAAAGTTTGCCAAACGCCAAAAAGAAAAAGAAATACCAAATTTATGTTTTGTATAGCCTATAATTATTTGTCATGGAATAAATTGTGTCCCCTCCCCAAATATACAACCTGGCTAGGCTATGGTTCACGATAATTTGGCAATTATGTAATGATATAACTGGGAAGTTATAAGGAGATTAGGGTGGGAAGCAATGATCTTTAACTCAGATCACAGCCCTGATCTAAGCAAGGGGATTTCATGGAGTGTGGTCTGCATCACATCTTCCGAACAAGAAGCCAGCAGAGAAGGAAAGACCTGGTACCACCATGAAAAAGGAGATGGAATGTAATGCATCATTTGGACGAGGGGTCTCTATGTTGAGAGACCCCGAGATGTTATGAAAGATCGATGACAAGTACCTACCCCTAGAGCCAACAGAAAGAGAAAGCCTCTCTGTCTTAGAGCTGGTGTAATGAATTCAGATGTCTGGCCTTCTGAACAATGAGAATAAATTTCTGTTTGTCAAAGCCACCTGTTTACGGTATTTCTATTATAGAAGCACTATCTACTGAACAGGAGAAAGATGAGGCTTTCTAGTTCCGAAACCAGTTACAGTCTCAGAAACTTACAGGGACAGTTCGACCTTGTCCTACAGTCGCACTAACCCGATGGCAGTTAAGTTTGGAGTTTTATGTCATGAAGATACCCTCTTTTACATGACAGTCATCACAATTTTGGACAGCATTGTTCTCACTTCCCCCACAGACCTTCCACCCCCAGTTTCTTACCCAAACCTATACGAGGCTATTTGAAAAGATCAAGTTCTAAACATACCCCACTAAAATGTTATAGCTGGTGAGTGGCCTTCTTTAGGTACATCTTATTTTAGTGTTACATAATTTATTCTCATATTCACTTTCAGATGTTCAATATTATGAACATCTGATTGTACTGATAAAAGACAATGTATAATGAAAAATTATGAAGCAAGATACTCGACTTTTGTCTGAACTGCCTTGCGTCAGAAGTCATCAGAACAGAAATCGGTCTTTAGTCACGGATGGCTGGTACAATGTGACTACTATTCCCATTGTGGCTTCCATACCCCACTCTACTAATGCAGCTGAAAGTTTCATTACCTGTTAGGCTCTATCACATTGCTCACCCACATCATTTCTACAGTAAGAACTTCTTTAATAATAGGCGTCTATTTTGGTTGGTTGTTTTGTTTTCAATAAAATCACTGTTATTGATAGACACAAATTCTTTCAATAAAATTTCTGTGAAACTGTTGACCAGATGCAGTTCATGTATTTAATTCTCTTAGGTGGTATTTTTTCTCCCTCTTTCTTCACCTACTGTAGGCTTCAATTCCGTCCCATGATGTGGTTTGCTACAAGTTTTCCAGTTTGAAGGTTATTTTCTTTAGAGAAACACAACAGCCTCCACAGATCAAGAGAGAGTTGGGAAAGGATGCAGGAAGGTATCCAAAGGAAACTCAACATCTGTGAGTTATTGAAAAGAGGCTGGCTTATGAATCAGGCAGGACTAGGTCATGATAAATGAGGTCTACCGCTCCATAAGCATTTCTAAACATGAAGAATAAATGTAGGAAGCTCCTTTCCATTAGCCCCCAACTTCAACCTCGAGGAACCCTTTCCTCTCTCTTTCTCACATCAACTAAAACAGCATTAGCTTCCTGATGAGTGAGACAGTACTTGAATATGTGGAACTAACAAATAAAACTGGCACCATTCTTCCCCTCTGTAGTGGAAGGTGTTAAAGGAAAAGTCCTAGGCTTTTTCTTTGCAGTATGTGCAGGCAGTTCTACATAAAGAACTCTAATAATCGTATCATTAATCCAACTGAGATTGTACTCTCTTGGATCTTTTTTTCTCATTTGGTTCCGAACCGAGAATCAAATCTTTTTTTTTTTTAAGTATAAGTCTTCTGATACATGATCCACATTGCCTTTCAAACGTAAGCTCCACACTTAATGCATTCTTAACTGAGTTCACCAAAACCAAAGGCATTACCAAAGAAATGAAATCAGAATCTCCCAGACATGTTTTCTTTCCAATTTACTAAAGTTGTCTCATCTGTAATGAAGTCAATAGCAAGCATTTTAGATTCTTGCTGTTCAGTCTTTCAAAGCATACTAATGGACTTTCATGAAATAACCTACTTCATGAATTGATGAGTTTCATTTTAAATACTTAGTCATTGTTTGGGGAAGGAAAACTAATGGATGCTTGGTCAGGGTACATGACTCGTGGTAAAAACAGGAGTATGCACATCTAGTAGAACACAACTGATCGGACCTAAGTTGTCAACATGCTATGGGCATCAGTCAGCATGCTTTGCAAGGGAGAGTGGAGAAGGTTGACTAAATAGATTGCTTAAGAGGTCAATATTCTTACCTTTTTAAATTGCGGTATGACTACTCTTTCTTTTTTTTTTGTTGTTGTTTAAGAATTTTATTTTTGTAGCATTACAAAGTACACAGATATTAAAGGTAAAATTCAGTGAGCTAGATCAATGTTACCCATATCTCACATCTAGACCGAGAACCTTTCAAATGTCCCCAGAAGGTTCCACCATACTAGTTCCATGGCCAATATCTGACTTCTAACACTAGAGATGCTGTGTCTGTTCTCAACCTTCATACCATGGGAAAATAGAAAATGAATTCCTTTGTGTCTAATTTGTTGTTGTTGTTTTCTTCACAGCCTCAGAGATCCATCCGTGTTCATGTACATGTCCAGTGGTTTTACTTTGGGTCTGCACGTTCCGGGCTAAGCATTGTCATGGATGTTGCCCCACTTAACACATTTGAAAACTGCCCCACAAGGGAGGCTCACATGGAGTCATAGATGGGGAAACTGAGGCAGGAACACTTCAGGTAAGTTGCCCAAGGTCATGGGCCACCCATATTCTATACGTGACCATTTGCATTGTAGTGGTGTGAGTCTGAACTTGTTAGGAACACTGTATGTCAGGCATCGCTCGAAATGCCTTACAGCTCATCTCACCACAAATTAAACTCACCGCCATCAAGTTGATACCAACTCCTAGTGACCCCACAGGACAAAGAAGAGCTGTCCCTGTAAAGCTTTATTAGAGTAGAAAGCCTTGTCTTTCTCCCAAGAAGCTGGCTAGCAGTTTCAAACTGCTGACCTTGTAGTTAGCAGCCCCATTGCATTACATACCTCAGGGATCCTCAAAGCGAGCTTATGAAAATAGGACGTTTGTTATCTTCATCTTACAGATGAGGAAACCGAGGCGCAGCTGCCTGTCACTTCCTCCAGGTCACACAGCCAATCTGTGGCGGGCCCCAGTTCGAAGTTTTCCAGTCCGTGACAGTTCAGTGGAGGGAGGAGCCTTCTCCTTGGTGGCCTGAGGATGCCTCACTCTCCCCCTCAGATATGCTGACATCTGTCGGCTTTGTTTCAGTGTCTTTTGCTGGAAGCTGCTATTTCTCTGTTGACTCGTTTTCCACACTCACTCATCTGTTTAGAAACAATCTGTAGTGAATAGTTTCACATTTGTCTCCACAGTTTTTCACCATATCAAACAGTTCTGCTTCCCCCAGTGGGTAGAAAGTCTTTGGGTCCAGTGGCATTGTAAGCATCTCAGTGCTGGCAGGGGTCTCTCTGTGGTTTCTCCGGCTTCCGAGGTCTGGTTGCATCCATGTGGCTTGTCTTCTGCAATGTCTCCCTGACTACTCTTTCTTTTAAGGTTCCCATGAGGAACTCTGTAAACTGCCCAGGTAAGTAAGTAGCTGGTACTTATCAGGCACTCAATACAGGAAATCTGTATACCTACAAAGAACTGCAAAATCAATGAACCTTGTCTGAAAAATCTACTTCAGGTCAAATTCAAGGATAATATCTAGGTTTACTTCCTATGATCACAGCTAACATTTCAAGATGGCAACCATATCATCTTATTAGGGGCTCATACAATGCTCATCACAATCTGTACATACATCAATTGTGTAAAGCACATTTGTACATTCATTGCCCTCATCATTCTCAAAACATTTGCTCTCAACCTAAGCCCCTGGCATCAGCTCCTCTTTTGCCCCTCCCTCCCTATTCCCCCCTCCCTCATGAACCCCTTGATAATTTATAAATTATTATTTTATAATATCTTGCACTGTCCAACGTCTCCCTTCACCCACTTTTCTGTTGTCCATCCCCCAGGGAAGAGGTCACATGTAGATACTTGTAATCGGTTCCCCCTATCCAACCCACCCTCGCTCCACCTTCCCAGTATCTCCACTCACACCACTGGTCCTGACGGGATCATCCACCCTGGATTCCCTGTGTTTCCAGGTACTATCTGTGCCAGTGTACATCCTCTGGTCTAGCCAGATTTGTAAGGTAGAATTGGGATAGTGAGGGAGGAGGAAGTATTTAGGAATTCGAGGAAAATTGTGTGTTTCATCATTACTACACTGCATCCTGACTGGCTTGTCTCCTCGAGACCTTTCTGTACGGGGATGTCCAGTGGCCTACAAATGGGCTTTGGGTCTCCACTCCTCACTCCCCGCCTCACTCGCAATGATATGATTTGATGGCACAGGCTAGTGTGCTTCCTCCATGTGGGCTTTGTTGCCTCTGAGCTAGACGACCGTCTGTCTACCCTAAAGCCCCCAAGAGCCCAGACGCTCTATCCTTTGGTAGCTGGGCACCATCAACTTTCTTCGCAACATTTGCTTATGAGCCCATTTGTCTTCAGCAATCATATCAGGAAAGTGAACACACAATGATATAATTTTTGTTCTTTGATGCCTGATAACTGATCCCTTCGGTATCTTGTGATAACGCAGGCTGGTATGCTTCTTCCGTGTGGGCTTTGTTGCTTTTGAGCTGATGGCCACTTGTTTACCTTCAATCCTTTAAGACCCCAGATGCTATATCTTTTGATAGCCAGGCACCATCAGCGTTATTCACATTTGCTTATTCACCTGCTTTGTCTTCAGCGGTTGTGTCAGGAAGGTGAGCATCATAGAATGCCAGTTTAACAGAACAAAGTATTCGTACATTGAGGGAGTACTTGAGTGGAGGCCCAATGTCCATCTGCTACCTTAATACTAAACCTAAAAATATGTGCACATAGATCTATTTCCCCATCCTCATATATAAGTATATTTACATATGTACATGCCTTTATTTAGACCTCTCTAAATGCCCTTTGCTTCTTAGCTCTTTCCTCTATTTCCTTTGACTTTCCTCTTGTCCCACTATCATGCTCAGTCTTCATTTGGGTTTCAGTAATTCCTCTTGGTTACATTACCCTTGATCACACCCCAACAGGCCTCCTACACACTCCTCACCACAGATTTGGGTCACTTGCTGTTCCCTTGTCCCTGGGTTTGTTAACAACACCACCTTTCCCTTCACCTGCCCCTCTCCAATGTCCCTATGGAACTGTCAGTCCCATTGTCTTCTCCTCCAGATTGTTCATACACCCTATCTTATTTAGACAGACCTGCGGAGAAAATAACATGCACAAAAACAAACAAGACAGAGCAGAACCGAGCAACAAAATAAAACAAAACAACAACCATAAACCGGTGACAAAAAAAAAAACAACAAGAAAGAAAAGCTTGTAGTTAGTTCAAAGACTGTTTGTTGGCCTTTGGGAGTGTTTTCCAGTCCAGTCTGTTGGGGCACCAAGCCCTGGCCCCATGTCCACCTTCAGCATTCCCTGGTCCTTGAAGACGGTGTTCCTGCTCCAAGCAGCCAGTCCACAGAGAGGACCACATGGCTGGCCCCACTATGAGACACGATGTCCCTCCACTGACCCATAGCCCTACATGGGACAACACTGGAGACACAGTGTGGGAATTGCACCCGATTTGATCCCACCATACCGAGGCAAAACACTAAGGGGGTGCAACAGAACATCAAGGGAACGGAGCGGCGAGGTCTCAAGGAATGCCAAAGCAAGTTTTTTTAAGTTCAAGAAAATAACATGTCTTGTAATATCCTCTAATCCAAAAAATGAAAGAAAAATTTTAATAGCCTTTTTTAAAAAAGGAAATCTATACCTATACCTTGCACCTTAAGTAAAAAATAAGAACCAGTATTCTTAACCTATAGCCCATAAAAACCAGGATTGTAACAACTTCCTTCTATCAGCCAAGTTACCTAATCAGAACACTTCTCAAGAAATATGGATGACTAAGGTCTATGATTATGAGGTATAAACACATTTAAAACTATTCAGAATTAGGAGTCAAGATGTTGTTCAGGTAGAATCATCTGCCTGGTGCTCCTGCTGTTAGACTAAAAAATTAGAGGCATGGGAAACAAGCTCAAGGAGAAAGGTTCTGAAGGGACTTGTGGGGAGGAGGTAGCAGGGTAAGGGAGCATGTAGACAACAACCACAGGGAAACAAACTAGGGAATTAAAATCAACAACAAGCAGGACTTAGGGATCCTAGGGGTGTTAGATTAATAGTAATCTAGCTAAGAGGAATGACTAAGAGGAAAAAGAAGTGCAAGTGTGATGGTGGGGCAGGAGGAAGGTTAAAGGAAACAGATGAAAGATCTTGGAAGCATAGCCATGGATAGATGTGTACATATGTAAATACAAAAATCATATTTTGAAAATGGGGGGGCGGTTTCCAGAGCAGGGATCCAAAAACCATCTATAGACAATGGACATCCCCTCATAGAAGATTCACAAAGAAGGAATGAGTCAACAGGATGCAGAATAGCACTGATGAAACACAGTATTCCTCTGGTTCCTTGAGACTTCCTCAACCCCCCGCCCCCCCATCACGACCCCAGTCCTGCCTTTCACTGAGGGCTAGACCGGAGCATGCGCACAGGTACAGAGAAGCGCTCACAACACATATAATCCAGGTCAGATAAACCCCTCAGGAATAGAAATGGGGTTAGCGATACCAGGAGGGTAGGGGAAGGTGGGGAGGAAGGGGGAACCAATCGGAATGATCAACACATTACCACACTCCACCACACCCCAGGGGGACAAACAACAGAAACCATAAGAGAAGGGAGACAGCAGTTGGTGTAAGATACAAAAATAATAATTTATAATTTATCAAGGGGTCACAAAGGTGGAAGGGGGTCTGAGAGGGGAAAAAAGAGGAGCTGATACCAAGGGCTCAAATAGGAAGTAAATGTTTAGAAAATAATGACGGCAAAATATATACAAATCTGCATGATACAATTGATGTACGGAGTGTTGTAAGAGCTGTAGGAGCCCCCAATTTTCTTTAAACTGTTCACAATTAGACTTAATACCACTACAGGTAATACCCATAAAATAAATACAGTAAACTAATAAACATAACTAAACACAAGTAGCACCACTATACTATTACTATGTAATATTCCTTATTAAACCAACAAAGGCTTCTAAGTACCTACACACAAAAATGAACTTTATTTTACTAAGACAAGGGTTCCCAATGTTTTCAATATGGGTGACTTTTTATGTTTTAATATTTCCTTTTCCAACTCACAATCTACCCCATAAAAATCAGGTCCATATTCTTAAAGCTTTTCCCTAACAAACAATGTTTTAACAAATATTGAACTAATTAAACTCTTACAACTCCATAAAATGATTATTGCCATTGTCAACTGCTGTACCATCTTCACAATCACTGGTATGCTTAAATCCATTGTTGAAGCCACTGTGTATTTTAAGAGTCTTCTAACATAGCGGCTCATCTCCCAGTATTGTAGCAAAAAAAATTTTAATTTACAAGGTTTTAACTGTCTACTTTTCAAACGTAGATCATCAAGTCTTTCTTCTTTATTAATCTTAGTCTGGAAGTTTCACTGAAGTATGTGCACTATGATGAGTGACTATATTAGTAACTGAAATATTAGTGACATAACTTGTAGCATGGCTTCAATAACAAAGTCACCACAGTACAATAGAGGTGGCAGAATCAAAAGACAATTAACTTTTAGCTGGGTTCTCTAGAGATACAAAGTGAGCTGTACATATAAGGAAACCTCAAAAATGTTATGGAAAAATAAAATTAAAAGATAACGAGTTTTCCACAATTTTTTTTTAGTTCATGAACTGAGTTTGCATGCATACTTATACTGAGAGTGATAGAGAGGGATTTATTTCAAGGATATGGTGCATGTGTTTGTCAGGCTGGCACGTCCCAAGCTTGCAGGTCAGACATCAGGTTAGAAACTTCTCCTGAATCAAATGCCCATAGGCCTAGCCAATGAGCCAGCAGTCTACTGCTGGACTTCCTGATCTTAGATTTGTTAGCCCCTATGGCAGCAGTTCTCAACCTGTGGGTCACAACCCCTTCGGGGGGTCGAATGACCCCTTCACAGGGGTTGCCCGATTCATAACAGTAGCAAAATTCCTGTTATGAAGTAGTTTATGGTTGAGGGAGGGGTCACCACAACATGAACAACTGTATTAAAGGGTTGTGGTATTAGGAAGGTTGAGAACCACTGGGCTAGACACTGATGAATCTCAAAAATTGGAGGTCAGATGATGAGTCAATATACTGGTTCCAAGCAAGTGAGAAAACTTTTCCGTAACACATATATGTATGGATGTATATTGGATGCAGGCCACACCCACAAGGATACACTGTTACAACTGACTGATCACATCATACATAAATAGCAAATAACACTGTAACTGAAAAACCATTGAAATCATGACCCAAACAAGTTGACACACAACAACCATCACATTAACTACAGTAAGTGCTTGGCTGTTGTGGAAAGGTCAGTGGTTAGAACACACCAGCCACTCCAAAGGAGAAGGGCGTGACAGTCAGCATTCATAAAGCTTCAAAGCTTTGGAAACCCCATGTGGAAGTTCTCTGCTGTCCTGTAGGGGCATGTTGAGTCATGAGTGACTAGATGGTGATAGAAAAGTGATGCACTGTACCCTGTCACAGGTGGGAAATGTGAAACCTGGAAAGACAAAGCAGTCATGTTGCGCTTCAGCTCTCACAGGTTTCAGTGAATCTTACTTCTCCCCTTTTAAGAAATGCAATACCCAAGCAGAAATCAAAGTACAGACATAGTTGAGGTCAAACTTGATTTATACGTTAGCAGGTAATGTTTCTTAAAATAACATTTTTGAAAAATCTCTCAAAGACACACATTTATAATCATGTTAAGTGATAATAATATACCCCAAAATTTTGCCTATCATTATAAAAAAAGACTAATTTCACATGAACAATATGGTTACTACTGCCCATCTCATTCGCCTGTACAGTCCTGGGAGTGTAACTAAGTCTGTTTATGTTTGCCCCTCAGCAGCAGTGCCTGGTGTACTATAAAGAAAAGATTGACAAATGGAAAGAAAGCATTAAAGAAGATGGAGATGCAGACAAAGTAGTAAGGAAGGTGTCTTAACTAATGTGAGAGATATTTTGCATCACCTTTCCATTTTTACTTACCTACGTTTTAAAAATAACCTCATACACCACCTTGGATGTTTCCACAGGATTTTAACTCTTTCAGCTCACCAGGACCTCAGTTGAACATTTTTTCACACTCTACTTCGGAGAAGAGGGCAATGAGCAGTTATTGTTTACTGCTGACATTTACCCTGTTTACCTATCTATATGAATTTGTCTTTCTATTACAGAATCTGAGGCCAGGATATCATTCTGAACTATATTCTGCATTTCTTTCCTCATGGTTGGCAAAAATCCTGATCCATGCCTGTGTACTAGGCCACTGCTGATGTCAATGTTTCCTGTTACATCACAGTCTAATCTGCTAAATCTCAAAATCTTACTCATGTTTCCCAGCAAGACACTGTTCTGAGTTTGGCTATCAAAACTTAAAACATCATAAAGTTCCTAAGGCAGTGTTTGGTCATGACTCTGCCTAATGGCTAACGTAACGCTCAAGACGTACGGTATGCTGAAGTCTTCTCTTCCCATGCTACCTTTCTTCTGTTTTAAACTGATATTTTAGTTAGAATGAGCCTATGACTGTTCCATGGAGGGCACCAGGGAAGCAGAAAAGATCATTCCTTCCCTTAAGATGGACTTAACCTAGCTAAAGACAAAAAATCCACAGTAAAAAATAGTAAACATGAAAAGAGGGTAACATGCACCATATCTAAAAAAAACAAAACAAAACACTAGTTGTTTTACCATCTTCATCTATCTCATCTTTTGTCTTCCTTCTTAAGACAAAACAATTAGTTTGTTTTGTTTTAAAAATATATTGGCTTCTTCATTTTTAAATCTCTCCCCCAAAATAACCATAAAACCCTCAGTTTCTTATCTACATTTACCTTCTTCCATGAAGCCTTCCCCCAATAACTAGAAGAAAGCTTAGCATTGTTCCTCCTACAGGTTTAGTTCCAAAACTCTTCCACATCTGCCACCTGAAATAACATCCTTACTTAACTACCCATATAGAAAAATAAACCACTTAACAATGTATTTACTTAGTTGAGCACATACATTTCCCATGTGATCTTACCCATAGAGCTGGTTCTATTAGCTTTGGAAAGGATGCAATGGTTCTTTGTAGTGTCGACCTTAGGTTACTTGAACGTTTATATATTTAATGTTTTAGATAAAATGTAACTCATGGAAACTAAGCAGCATATTCAATGATAAGAGTTTCCTCTCACTACTTGCATATTTTTATCCAAAGGGCAAAAGACATATCTTTAATAAAGAATTCATAAAAGTATGTTTCAAATTTTGCTAGGTATGCTCCACACCTTAAGAACTATAAACACAGAGATTACAACACACACACACACACACACACACACACACACACACCTCCCTGCAAGAGGATATCAAGATGAGCTCAAAACAAGTTCCTCTGTGCCTGTCCCAATAGGCAGAATCACCACTCATTCCCTGCCCAGTCTTTGTTAACACTGGGCTATATAAATTTGTCCTAGATTTTTCTAGAACAATCCTACCTCATATACTTTTGCCCATCAAGCTACCAAACACATAAATATTATACAACTTGTAAGACTTTCAGACTATTAAAACCATATACTCTTTTGTCTAACCAAATATATGGATTGTTTTTCCACTCAAGCTCATGATCACTACATTTATGCTAAAAAGTATATAGCAAAATACTCTTGAAACCATTTTAGTATCACCTGTTAAGGTGAATTTTGACCAGCCTTGGCTACCACAATATTAGAACTTTGCCTGCTCTCTCCTTAGGCGGATTGCTAAAACTCGTTTTTTCTACCAGGTTTCTCCTTTCTATCAATATCCACACCGTTTGGTCTTAATTTTGAGTCACCTGAATGCTCCCCAATACCTCAAAGCATTGGTGACAAGGCAAGATGAGCAGTAGTAGACTGCTAATAGCAAGGTTGGCAGATGAAAGGTCCACCTTTATCCTAAAGCACAAGCAAAAAATCCCTATAATCAATCCATGGCTCAAAATGAATTCTTCATCACAACCATCTTCATCTGCTACACATGCAGCTTTTCAATCACTAAAATGGCTTGGAGGCTCTTCTGGCACTAACCAGAAACTCCAAAGTCACTGCCATCCGGTGGATTCTGACTCACAGCAACCCGGAAAGTCAGAGTACTACTACCCCTGAGGGTTTGCATGGCTGTAAATCTTTAAGGGAGTAGAAAGTCTCACCTTTCTCCCTTTTGCACTAGAATAAGGTTAAATAAGAACTACACTTACCTGTTCCACCTCACATACAAATTTCACTTAAAGACAGGCATGTGATCACAGATAACCCTGGGGGCTGTTTGTACTAGTGAGGCACATCACCACCCAATGCAGTACTTTGTTTCTCTCTCTCTTACCCTTTCCCCCATGCTCACCTCACCCCAGGTTTGGTTTGGGTGGGTGGGGATGGGGTCAGGAGAGGAGTGTTTATTTTGTAATTGCTAATTTCCAGCTAGTTTTCAAAGAGCCCCAGACTCTTCTACTCCCTAGAGCTTGCAAAACCCAGTGGTTTTTCAAATTAACATGGTATTCCTTAACTTCTTTTACTGATTACATTGACTGGCAAACAACTCTGACAAAATGGGCTAAAGAAGAAAATTGTTCTTCATGCATTTTTAGGTCCAAGTATGCAAAGAAAGTAGTGTCCAACACTAACCAGAAAGTGTTCACTACAGGAACTGATGTATGAAAACTTACTAACAGGTCAATGATCAAGCCTCAACATATAAAGGAGGGAAGGAGTGAGCTTCAAAAAGTTCAGGGGAAAATGGAATTAAAAAATAATGGAATTTTTCCACAAACACTTAGGTCTCATATTTCCTGAGGTGGTTTCCAGTTTTTTGCTTCTTGTTGTTTCTTTTTTCACAACCAACTTTGTAATGCACACATTTGTATATATTTATTGACTTATTTTTACAAGACTATTCAAAGCAAACAAAGGTTGGGAACGTGTGCTACAGAAGGTTCTGTAAACATTTTCTAGAAAGGCCAAAGAAGTTTTGGCTTTGTAGATCATACTGTCTCTGTCAACTATCCAACTCTTCTGCTGTGGTATAAAGCATAGACAATGCAAAATACAAACAATGTGTCTATGTTCCAGTCAAACTTTGTGTTTACTTTAAAAAGCAGACAGTGAGCCAGATTTGGCACACAGCTGGTGGTGGTTTCTGACCCTTTTACTAACACGCACCTCAGTTATATGCCAATTTAACACCTAAAACCAGGCCACTATGTTAAATAGGTGTGATAAAAAATCAAGGACAATGACCACATCAGATTACAAAATGGAGGAGGACTACATCATCATATACCTGCCAAAACTCTGAGAGCCCAAACCCAGCCAGCATAGCCAGTAGTATTTTCACCTTGCACTTCAACTTTTACTACTGCCAGACTTCTGTCTTTTATGCAAAAAATAAGTTGGATAATAAATTTTTACAATTGTTGTAAATGGGAAAGGTCAAGTAATAATATAGTTGACAAATTACAGTGTTTATTAATAATATGGCATTGTTAGTTTGAAGTATATTCATTAAAATTTTATCATTACTGAAAAGGATCTTTTTTTTTAATAGTGATATAGAATCCCCAAATGGACACTCCCGATTGAGTGCCTGTGGCCTCAGAAAGGCTGATATTGTACCCTACACTTAGACTGCTAAGGCAGGTGCCACTGTTGCGTGGATGAAAGCAGAAGACCTGGGATTCCAGGGTCAGGAACAAATGACTATAATTCATGCCACAGCAAACAACATGAGCACCAACATATGCGGGGCTTCAAACAAGTCATGGAAAGATTTCTTACTGTACTTCCATTTCCTTTTTCCGTGACCCTTTTGAAGACACTCCCTACTACTATTGGCTCTTCTTACCAGTACAGTGATACAGACAGGTCTACACAGATGCTTCCCTTAGAGCCAGTCTGAAATTAGAGCGCTCACATCTTTTATAGTGGGCAGTGAGCCTGCCTGACCCTTGCCCTGGAGAAAAAAAAATGTTTTTTTCTTAATTGTTTGATGCCATCAAATTAATTCCAACTGATAAAGACTCTATAGGTTGAAGTGGAACTTCCCCGGAGGGTCTCCAAGGTTGTAAATCTTTAGGGACCCAGACTGCAACATTGTTCTCCCACAGAACAGCTACCACATTCATACCACTGACCTTTCAGACTAAGCACTGAACTACTGCACGTCCAGCCAGTGTCTCTATTATACTGCACAGAAACGCTTGCTCCAAAACCAGACATTCTATGTCTATTTCCCAAAGGTGTATGTACGAGCATCTTTAACAGGGCAGCCCAGAACAAAGCCTATCAGTGCTTCTGATTACAAGACATACAGCAGAGGTCCAGAGAAAATTACCTCCCAACATCACCTTGTTTATACTCCTGAGCATGCTACTTGTTAACCTCGATTAATCTGGTATACAGAAGACCAAATTAATTAATTAAGGCTACTAGCAACAGGAAGGAACCCTGGTGGTGTACTGATTATAATCCGCATGGTTGGCAGTTCAACACCACCAGCAACTTGCAGGAGAAAAACTGGGCTTTGTGCTCCCATCACCAGTTACAGTTTTGGAAACGAACAGGTGGTCACTATGAATCAGCATAGAGTCAATGGCAGTGAGTGAAATCAACAGGGCTCCAAGCAGCAAGATGAAAGCAATCCACTGAATTAACCTCAATCAAGTCCCCCAGGGTCATGGTCCAAGTTGAAATAAACAAATCCCATAAACCATGTCTACCTTAGGAACCCAAGTGGGTTTCTCCTTAAATTTCTGTACTGATTTGTCCACTTAGTCTGATCTGGGTGTAGCAAGATCTATTAGCAAGCAATTATACAGAATCCACCTGGTAACATGTCTGGCTAATTAGGAAATCTAAGGGAACTGTATCATCCTTAACAACACTGGCTAGTGGCTTGCTACACTGACCTAAATACCTTCCAGGGCAAATTGTTCTCATTGATTATTTCAGCTAAAGTTGGTGACTGTTTTCTTGACACATATTCAAATTGGATGCCTACACCCTAGGATCACTGCCTGCAGGGCGCCCACAAACAGTCAAGTTATCCCTCCAGGTGATTATCCCCAGATGTAATCAAGGGCTGCCTTATTTTGCAGAGATCTCGGAAAGTGTTTGGGAAAGGCAAAGTACTTTACAAAATACCTGAAGAGCCTCTTCCAACTATGCTATGGAATAAGTTAAAATAGTTTTGAGAAAGAAGTAAGTCAACAGTCTCTTCAAAATAATAGTTCCAGGAGCATATAAAGTGCTTCTGAATTCACCGCTGCACAACTGGCGAGGCTCTGCCAGTGACCCTACATCACATGCTGAGTCTTTCCAATGTGGCCTTCCAACACACTGGTGTGCGTTTAAAGCACCCAAACCCTACCACTGGGGTAAATCTGTAAATCTCTGAGAAAGCCTTATCTTTCTCCCAAGGTGCAGCTGGTGGGTCTGAACCACCCAACTTGTGATTTATAGTCCAACACTTCCGTGACAGTGCCACCAGGGCTCCCTTGCTAAGGCACAGTTCTAGTGTGAGATACGACACAAGAAAAGGCAACCCAACCATCTACTGTTCTTCCTCACCCCAGCCACATAGCATCTATCTGTCCACTACATGGAATGACTGAGCAACAGCCATGGGGATAGGGTGGAGACACGAAGTGTTGATAGGTCTGTGTGTGGGAGGTCCAGGTTGGGGCCATCCTCTGTTTCCAAAAGAACACATAGTAAGGTTAAGGAATGAAAATTAAACAGCAGCAACAATATCTGTGACAGGGATTACAGACCAGCAATAAATTAAAGCATCTGCAAAGATTTGGGAGAGCCTAACCAAAGAATTTTCCTTCCAAAAAGGGGCAAGTACAAAGAAAAATTGGTTTAAACAAAATAGGAGGGAGGTCATAATCTGACTGCCGTTGTACACAACAGAATCCTTCACTTCAGATTTGACTCTCAGAACATGATTGAAACAAAGATAATCTTTCTCACAGGTTTTTCTTAATCCTTTGATACTCAAACCATTCTTTTCTGAAGCATCTATTGAGTCACCAGCTTAGTAATTTTCTTTTCTATAATTTAACTAGTCTGTCTGTCAGATTCTCAGCTACACATGGCTTAGCAGATGACTGGAACTGTTCTCCAAAGGTCCTTTACAGACTTCATAAAGTATTACAAATTTTACATTATCTACAATTTTCCTTAGGCTCAGGTTGCAGTGTAAAGTCATCTGACAGAAAGCCATTAACCAAGGGACAGGGCTAGACAGTGTACCTGGGGGAAGAATAATACATGTTTGAATGAAGAGCACACATGAATACTATCATGAAAATAGTTTGCTTTCCTTTGCAGTCTCTACCTGTGGAGACATGAGATCATGAATATTTACATAGCAATGACCTTATTACTGAAATGTGATGTCTACAGCATTTAAGTCAGCCAAAGTCCTTCCAGTAAATAAAGGAGATATCAACATGCCCAATAATTGCACAAAGACTGGTAAAAGGTCTAGAAATAAGAGTATCATAAGAATCTCTTGGAGAACAGAAGGCATTTCATCTGAAAATGATAATTATTCAGTGTCGTTCAGCTCCAACAGAAGAAATGAGATGTATGGGAAGGAGTTGGGAGTGCCTTCAAAGTCTGTATTTCTTCAAGATTATTCTACAGAGCATTAATTCTTTATGCTACTACTCAAAAAGAATGCCATGTTCATATAAATTTGGAACATATATGGTAAGTTGATATAGTACATGCAATACTACGTAATGTATGTTACTATGTAATATAATATTTAATATATGTGACATAATTTAAAATTATGTTCCTCTGGAATACTGAAAATATACATGGCCAGTAAGAAGGCTGATATTAAGAAATACAATGTAACTAAGTTTAATAAAATGCTCTTCAAATATTTCACCATATGGGGCAATTCACTTGTCCTACAGAATCTCTATGAGTCAAAATTGGCTCAATGGCAATAGATAGTGAGTGCGGCATAAGACACTGCACAGACCATAACTGTTTATCAGTATCAACTTGATGTTTTATTCAGATATGTTTTATACATACTGGATGAAAATTCAGTTTCTTCAGATTGAAAGCTTGCCAATCAAAAGAAATCTTAGAAGAACTTTCTTCAAGAAAGCTGATGGTGCCCGGCTATCAAAAGATATAGGGTCTGGGGTCTTATAGGCTTGAAGGTAAACAAGAGGCCATCTAGATCAGAAGCAACAAAGCCCACATGGAAGAAACACACCAGCCTTTGTGATCAAAAGATATTGAAAGGATCAGGTATCAGGCATCGTCAGAAAAATTAAGTTATAGTGAATGACGGGGGCAGTGCGAAGTGGAGACCCAAAGTCCATTTGTAGGCCACTGGACATCCCCTTACAGAAGGGTATCCGGAGGAGACAAGCCAGTAAGGGTGCGATATAGCAGCAATGAAACATACATCTTTCCTCTAGTTCCTAAATGCTTCCTCCTACCCCACTATCAAGATCCCAATTCTACCTTACATATATGGCTAGACCAGAGAACGCACACTGGTACAGATAGAACTGGAAACGCACGAAATCCAACGTGGATGCTTCCTTCAGGATCAGTGGTGTGAGTGGCGATACTGGGAGGGTAGAGGGAGAGTGGGTTGGAAAGGGGAAACCCATTACAAGGATCTACATGTGACCCCCTCTCTGGGGGACAGACAACAGAAAAGTAGGTGAAGAGAGACGTTGGACAGGGAAATATATGACAGAATAATAATTTATAAATTATCAAGGGTTCATGAGGAAGAGGGGAGTGGGGGGAGGGGGAAAATGAGGAGCTGATGGCAGGGGCTTAAGTGGAGAGCAAATGTTTTGAGAATGTTGAGGGCGATGAATATACAAATGTACCTGACACAATTATGTATGTATGGATTGTGATAAGAGTTGTAATAGACCCTAATGAAACTATTAAAAAAACAAAGAACTGTCTCCAAATCACTCAGCTAAAATTTTGTGTTCAGATTATCTGTGTAGGATTTTCTAGAACTAGACTTCCTAGACTGGTAATTGTTTTTTGACTAGTTGAATACTATGTCCTCTATCAAAAAAAATACATGGAGTCAATTAATTGTAGCAATTAACATGGGTGGATGTCTACCCAGAACAAAATCTCAGGGTTGTAAAAAAATATATATATCTGTTTTAATACACTTGATATTAGATGTTAAGTCATCTAAACATTAATTTTGATGTTAAAGGATACTGCATCTGAAAGGAAAAAGAGAGTATTACATCTTTGAAGGTATGTTTATTCTTATTTGTGCTTAGTTTTTTGGTGAGTGGGTTGTGGAGGAAGTATCTGCAACAGTAGTTCAGTCCCTAATACCCACCACCAGGACCATGTCTCTGCCTATAGAGGCAGCTCTCAATATTTCCCTTTTGGAGCAATAAGCACACAGTGGCTTCTAGGATTGACTTTTGACTCAGAACTGAGAGAAAACTGTACTTAGGAATTTGAGGATCAGATGTACCTTTCAACCTCAAAATACCCATATCCAGAATCCAAATTCAAGGACTACACCTCTTTCTAGCAACAGAACGACAGTCTCTTGCGGTCAGTTATTACCTTGGATCAGTTATTGTTGGGTGACACGGAGTCAGTTCTGGCTCACAGTGACTCTGGGTACAACAGAACAAAACACTGCCAGGTCATGCGCCATCCTTACAATTGTTCTTATATTTGAGCCCACTGTTGTAGCCACTAGGCCAATCCAACGTAAGGGCCTTCCTCTTTTTGATGGCCCCTCCACTTTATCAAGCATGACGTCCTTCCTCGGGGACTGGTCTCTTCAAGTAACAAATGCATGAAAGAAAGTCTCGCCATCCTTCCCTATACGGCGCATGCTGGCAGTTATTTCTTCCAAGACAGATTAGTTTGTTCTTTTGAGCAGCCCATGGTACTCTCAATATTATTCGTCCACACGGTTCAAATGCATCAATTATTCTTTGGTCTTCCTTATGGAAAGTCCAACTCTCACATGCATATGAGGCAACGGAAAATACCACGTCTTTAGTTAGCTACACTTCAGTCCTCAAAGTAACATCCTTGCGTTTCAATTCTTCAAAGGATTTTACCCAGTGCAATGCACTGTTTGATTTCTTGACTACAGCTTTCGTGAGCATTGATTGTGGAGCCAAGCAAGATGTAATTTTTTGTATCATTTTATTGGGGGCTCATACAACTCATCACAATCCATATATACATCCATTGTGTCAAGCACATTTGTACATTTGTTGCCATCCATTATTCTTAAAACATTTTCCTTCTACTTGAGACTTGGTATCAGCTCATCCCCCTCCCCCCCCCCGACTTCACTCCCCCCCTCCCAAATGAGCCCTTGATAATTTATAAATTATTATTTTGTCATGTCTTACATTGTTTGACATCTCCCTTCACCCGCTTGTCGATTGTTCATCCCCCTATAGGTAGGTCATTGTGATCCGTTCCCCCTTCCTCCTCCCACCTTCCCCTACTTGTATGGCTACTCTCAATATTGGTCCCAGGAGTATATCTGACCTGTATTCCCTGTGTTTTCAGCTCTTATCTGTACCAGTGTACATCCTCTGGTCTAGCTGGATTTGTAAGGCAGAATTGGAATCATGTTAGTGGGGTGAAGGAAGCATTTAAGAACTGGAGGGAAGTTGCATTTTTCATCGTTGCTACACCGCACCCTGACTGGCTCATCTCCTCCCGGAGATCCTTCTGTAAGGGGATGTCCAGTTGCCTACAGATGGGCTTTGGATCCCTACTCTGCACATCCCCTCCACATTTTTGTTCTTTGATACCTGATCCCTTCGACAACTCGTGATCACACAGGCTGGTGTGCTTCTCCCATGTGGGTTTTGTTGCTAGACGGCTGCTTGTTTACCTTCAAGTCTTTAAGACCCTAGGCCTAGACACTATATCTTTTGATAGCCAGGCACCATCAGCTTTCTTCATCACATTTGCTTATGCACCTGCTATGTCTTCAGCGACTGTGTAATCCTTATTGAAGGCAGCAATCCTTGCTTGTCATCAGCAAGTGCTTCAAGTCCTCCTCACTTTCAACTAGGAGGTTATGTCATCTGTATATCCAAAATTATAAATAAACCTTCCTCCAATCCTGATACCATTCTTTTCATATAATCCAGCTTCTCCAATGTTTTTTTTGATTCGGCATGCAGATAGTTCCTGGTTTAAAACCATGCAGGATTTCCCTATAGTCTTTGCACAACGGCCTCCTGATCTATGTACAGGTCCCACGGGAGCACTATGTCTTTCTAGGACAGTGATGATCCTTTTCTTTTAATTACCCCAATGAACTATTAGAAGAAAGTTAACTTCGAAAACAAACTATGAGAGCGGGTCAATATTATGTATTTCTCGGTGGTGGTGTTATGTTATGTACAGCATCCATTATAAAACACTATTGACAAAAGCAAGCTTAACATTTCATGAAAAATAAGAAACCATGATACATATTAAATGGCACTTCAAGAAACAATCAGACAATTGAGAGTGTTTCTGTTTCCTTCAAAAATACCAGTAAAGAGAACAGTTTTATGTGAAAATATGTTACAAATGTGATATGCCTTTGTTTTTTTTAAAAATTATGGAAAATCATTTTTAAAGACAATGGGCAAATGTTAAGTAGGGATAATATTACAGAAATTGTTATTTTCTTTGATGTAATAATGTTCTCAAATTTATACAGGGTGTATGTTATGTGGTAGAAATGTTTACTGCAATACTGTTACTGCCTGGCATTCAAAACTGTGAAACCTACAAAACCATATTATTTTGGGGTGCCTAGACACTGAAACAAATAAAACATTTAAAAAACTGAT
This sequence comes from Tenrec ecaudatus, assembly GCF_050624435.1. NCBI lineage: Eukaryota > Metazoa > Chordata > Mammalia > Afrosoricida > Tenrecidae > Tenrec > Tenrec ecaudatus. The sequence goes on along the minus strand of NC_134543.1, from coordinate 118,116,724 downwards.
GACCAAAAGAAATTATACTATAGTACAGTAACTCTCACTGCCATCAAGTCAATGCTGACTCATAGTGACCCCAGTGTGTTCCCAAAATTGGAACTATTTAGGGAAATAGAAAGTCCAGTCTTTCCCCCTCTGAGTTACTGGTGGTTTCAAACTGCCAACCGGGGGGGGGGGGGGTCATGCACCACCAGAGTTCTGTAGTATAATAAAAAGCCTGAAAAATAATGCACTAAGTAGGTTTTCAGCAGTGAGAGAAATATAAGCCAAGTCAAACATTACACAAATGACACTTTAACGAACAGACTAATCAGCTTGGTGTTCAGAACTAGACTTCGCTAATGAAGAAGCACAGATAGTAGAAACTATCAGCGATATTTTTAAAGATACAAATTAAAAATCAAAACCTCAAGACATTAAATAGCTTACCCAGGTCAAAATGAAAATTAGTCAGGTATTTTATGTGCATGGAATATTTTTGTCTTTCAAATTTTGCTACCTCAGTAATTGAATACTCCCATTTAAACAGGGGACCATGAGAACACTTGGCAAAAGATTGAAAAGTGAAAAGGAACTTACTTTAAAACACATTTCTTTTCTGGTCATGTCTTACACCAACTGGGCTTGGGGAGGGAGGGAGAGTGAAAACGAGGAGCTGATTCCATGGGCTCAAACAGAATGAAAATTTTTTTGAAAAGATGATGACAACATGTACAGATGTGTTTGACAAAATGAATGTATGTATGGATTGTGGTAAGAGCTGTAAGAGTCCACAATACATTTTTTTAAATTTTAAATCACTTGATATTTTATCTATATATAGAAAAACCCATCACTGAAACCAGGGCTTCATTTTCAGGTAGAAATAAATTACTGAATTTTGCTCTGCACTCCACTCCACCTTTCTTGCCTATGTCCTTCTATAATTTCTATTCTGTTGCCTCCTTATTTTTTAAATTATCACATAGTAAAGTTGACGAAATTTAGGGGGGGTGTTCAATTCTATGAACATTAACAATATATAGATCATTCATGTAGCCAGCACCAAAGGAAGAAGCAGAAAAAAATACCTAGATGCTACCGAAAACACACTCCCATTTGTCTAGTCACACTACTTACTCGAAGCCAAAGCCCTGTCAAAGACTGAGGTGTTCTCCCTCACAATGGTTCTTTTTTGACTGCTGTGTGAATTAAATCACAGTATGTAACCTTTGACACTGATTTCCTTCACTCTCCATAATGTATTTGAGGTCTGTTGAATCTGTTGCATGTATAAACAGCTGGTTTTCTTGATTGCTGAATACTGCCTCATTATATGGGTGTAATACATTTTGTGTACACTTGTTGAATGACAGTTTAGTTTGTTTTCAGTTCCTGACAATTATAAAAAAACAACTTCTATAAATATCTGTGTACAGGTTTTTGCATGACCATAGTTTCATTTTATAGGGTCACTATCAAGTAGTATAGTTGCTAAGTCATATGGTAAGGATATATTTAACTTTATAGGAAAATGCCCAACAATTTTCCAAAGTGGCTCTACCATTTCGTATCCTCATCAGCAATATGCAAGAATTTCAATGATTCTTACCTCTAGGGACACTTGCTATTACTGGAATTTTTAACTGTTCTAGAAAATATACAGGGATATTTCACGATGGTTTCAACTTGCATCCACCTAAAGGCTAGTGATATTGGATATCTTTTTTGCGCATGTTTTTCATTCTAAACCTTCTTTATTGACATGGCTTTTGCTATTTACCGTAATTGACTTTCTGAATCTCTGAGTTTTGAGTTCTTAATATATTCTGGATGTATCCTTTGTAAGACATGCGACCTACACGTATGTTCTTCCTAACCTCTCCTTCCTTTCATTCTCTTGACTATCTTTTGCAGAACAACAGAATAAATTGTTTCCAAGATTCAAATGACAAACTTTTTAATGGATCCTGCTTGATGTCATATCTAATAACTCTTTGGTTAATCCCTAATCATGAAGATCCACTCTTGTACTTCTAGAAGTTTTAAGTTTCACAATTCCCTTTAAGGTCTATAATCCATTTTGAGTTAATTTTTGCTTAAAATATAAATTTAAACCTGATGCAAAGGGCTTAAGTGGAGAGCAAATGCTTTGAAAATGATTAGGACAAAGAATGTACAGATGTGCTTTATACAATTGGCGTATGTATATGTATGGGTTGTGATGAGTTGTATGAGCCCCTAATAAATTGTAAAAAACAAAACGAAGACAAAAAATGATTATGGGAAAGAATGTACGGATATGCTTTATACAATTGATGTATGTATATGTATGGATTGTGGTAAGAGTTGTATGAGGCCCTAATAAAATGCAATATATATATATATATAAATTTAAGTTGAGGCTGTTTTCTACCATAGATGTCCCATTTTTTTCTATGTCATTTGTGGAAATGACTCCAGTTTCTCCACTGAAATACTTTTAAATCTCTACCATATTTGTATGACTTTATTCTGAACATTCTATTATGCTCTAATGATCTGGAAAAAAATTTAAATATCTTTAAAAATGAACCAATACTCCCCTAAATTAAATTTTTACCAGAATTGTGTTAAAGTGTGCTAAATTTATAGATCAAACATGGGAGGAATAATGTATTTACTCTCTTGATTCTTCAGTCCAAGAACACTGTGTGCTTCTACATGTAAGACTCCTTTGATTTCCGTCATGGAGCCAAAGCGGTGTAGTGGATTATATGTTGGGTTACTAACCACGGGCTAGTAGTTCAAACCCACCAACAGGGAGAGAAATAAAGGTTCCTGCTCCTGTAGAGGCTTAAAGCCACAACACCCAAAGGAACAATTCTGTCCTGTATGATAGGGTCATGCTAAGTCAGTCAATGGAATAGGGGTGAGGTGGATTTAAGTTTTTATTTCCATCAGAACTGTTTTGTACTTTTCAGCATAAAGACCATAAATTTATGTATACTGTATTTATGCTTAAGTATGCTTTAGATAATTGCAAATTATATTTTAATTTTCAGTTTCAAATTCTACATTGCTAGTATTTAGAACTATGACTCACATTTTTCTTTTATCCTATAACCTTACTAATAAACTCATGTATTACTCCTAGATATTTTTTGAATTTGCAATTGAGACCATCAATGAGGTTTAAGGGTAGTTTTATTTCTTCCTTTGCAATCATGCGGCATGCCTTTTATTTCTTATTCTTGCCATGTTAATTCTGATTAAGACTTCCAGAATAAAGCTAAGTCAGAGTGATAAGAGTACGTATCATTGCCCTGTTTTTAATACAGGAGGAAGCACTTAGTTCCCCATCCTGAAAAATGACATCAGCTATAGCTGTCTTAGAAGATCTATGGCACATTGAGGAAATCCCCTTCTATTTCTTGTTTGCTGCAGTATCTTATTAATGGCTGTTACATTTGTCAAATTCTTTTTGTGAACTAAGTGACATGATTGTGAGGTTTCTTTCCATTATTAAGAGGGGTGAAACTGATAGTTGTTTTGTTACTTTTTTTTAAAGATTGTGCTAGTTGTGTATTTGTACGACAAACTCTACTTGGTCATAGTTTGTTTTGTTGAAGTTTATGCAATCAGTTGGTTAATACAGTTAGTTGTTCACGCCTGTAGGACCTTGATGATTTCTAGCTACTAATTCTATGCATTTCCTAAGTGAAGAGTTTTGAATCCTTCAACTGTAATTATAGGTTTATCTACTTCTCCTTTAAGTTGTGCCATATTTTACTTCATGTTACCTCCCAAAATCTGTTGCTAGGTGCATGAACACTCAAGACTGGGCACACAGATCCTTCTATCTATATGTAATCCCTCTGTATCCTTGATATCTTTCTTTGCTGTGAAGTCTAACTGGTTTGTTATTAATATAGCCACTCAAATTTCCATATGATTTAGTGTTTTAATAGTACGAGGGCTTCAAAAGTCTGTAGAAAAACTGAATCAAAAGATAATGGAATTTTCTTCAAAATGATAGAGGCATTTTCCCATGAACTTTTTGAAGATCTCTCATGTATCTTTTTCTACCCTTTTTCATTTAACCTACCTCTATATTATTCAAAGTATTTATTATAATATTCAAAACAATCTACCTATATTGTATGTATATAGTGGTATAAAATACATAGTGGTGTCTCTTTTTTTAAACTCTAACCATCTCTTTTAAATATTGTATTTAGGGCATTTTAAATTTTAATATAAGAATTTATATTTATCATTTTATTACTCATTTTCTGCTTGTTCCTTCTTTTATCTCCCATTCCCTCTAGAGTTATTTGTGTAGTTTTTAGTGTTTCATTTACTTTTCTGATTCTGACTTTTAAAAATTTTTTATTTTAGTACTAATAGCTCTAGGGATTCCAACATACATACCTATTATTTCAGTGATATTAAAATCAGTATTTTAACATTTCTAGTAAAACATAAAAACCTTACTACCACACATCCTCCTTTTTTGTTATCGACTATCATGGTGTGTGTAAGAGAGAGAGAGATATAAGATATGTGCGTTCTGGTGGTGCACTGATTAAGCAAGCACTCAGCTACTAACAAAAAGGTCAACAATGGCTCCACAAAATACTTAGCTTTAGGTTTGTAAAGATTGTTGTTCTTGAGTTCGTGGGCGGGTTTACTCTGTTGTTTGTTTATACTATTTAAAACATCTCATTATGAGTTAGAAATCAACTACAAGACACATAGCAACAAACCAGCCCAGACAATAATTCTTACTTTAAACTGTGAAATATAAAGAACTGGAGTACAGGAAATCAGCTCCTGATATCTACCATTTCTGTTGACTTCATTCCCTCGTGGTGCTCCAAGTCCCTTCTGGTAATCATTTTCTCTTTTATGTGAAGAGCAGCCCTTGGCAATTCTTTTAGATCAAGTTGACAGTAAATACTAGTTTTTCTTTAATGTCAAAAGTTATTATATGCCACCTTCATTCTTTAAAAAAAATATTTTGGGGAGATCATAGTTCTTTTCTTTTAGTACTTAACAGAATGTTTGCCTCATTTCTTGTCCTTCACTGTCTCAGATGAGAAATCCACAATCATTCGAATCATACTTCCCCTGAAAGAACAGTTTTTTTCTGGCTACTTTCAACATTTTTTGTTCTTGTTTATACTTTGCTGAAGACTATGGTATTTAGAACATAAATTTTGGGGGGTTTATTCTGTTCCAGGTTCTCTTTTTCTTTTTTTAATTTTAACAATTTATTAGGGGCTCACACAATTCTTACCACAGTTCATACATATACATACATCAATTGTATAAAGCACATCTGTACAGTCTTTGCCCTAATCATTTTTTTCTCCTCTTTTCTTTTTTTACATTTTATTAGGGACTCATACAACTCTTATCACCATCCATACATATACATACATCAATTGTATAAAGCACATTCATACATTCCCTGCCCCAATCATTCTCAAGGCATTTGCTCTCCACTTAAGCCCCTTGCATCAGGTCCTCTTTTTTTTCCCTCCCTCCCCTTTCCCCCCTCCCTCATGTGCCCTTGGTAATTTATACCTCGTTATTTTGTCATATCTTGCCCTATCCGGAGTCTCCCTTCCCCCCTTCTCTGTTGTCCCTCTCCCAGAGAAGAGGTCACATGTGGATCCTTGTGATCAGTTCCCCCTTTCCAACCCACTCACCCTCCACTCTCCCAGCATCGTCCCTCACACCCTTGGTCCTGAAGGTATCATCCACCCTGGATTCCCTGTACCTCCAGCCCTCATATGCACCAGTGTACAGCCTCTGTCTTATCCAGCCCTGCAAGGTAGACTTCGGATCATGGTAGTTGGGGGGAGGAAGCATCCAGGATCTGGGGGAAAGCTGTGTTCTTCATCGGTACTACCTCACACCCTGACTGACCCATCTCCTCTCCTAAACCCCTCTATGAGGGGATCTCCACTGGCCGACACTTGGGCCTTGGGTCTCCACTCTGCACTTCCCCCTTCATTTAATATGGTATATACACATATACATATACACATACATCCAGGTTCTCTTTTTCATTGTTCACTTAGTTTTCAGACATTATTTCTTCAAGTATGTTTTAAGCATGCTCTTGCTCAGAAGCTCTTAAAATGGTATAGAAATTTTATTTTTTTCCAACAGATCCCTGAGATGTTTGTTCATTTTTATAAGTTTCTTTGTGCTCCCTGTTGAGTATAAACCATTTCTACTAATTCACCTTTAAATTCACTAATTCTTTTGTCATATTCATTTTGCTATTGTTCTTGTCCAGTATTCCACACTTACTGTTTCTTATATTTCCACTTGGTTCTTTATATTTTCTATTTTTTACTGAAATGTCTTTGTTTTCATTTGAGACAATTATTCAGTAAAATGTCTATATAATCGCTGCTCTAAAGTATTTGATAATTTTGGTATTTGTGTCATCTCTTTGATGTTGTATTTGCAATTGTCCTGATTATTCATATACTGAGTAATTCTGAATTGAAACTTTAACATTTCCAATCTTACACCATGAAACTCTTGGTCTTTTTTAAGTCCTACGGTTAATATTAGAATTATTGTCTAACAGATATGTTAGGTTCAGGCTACAACAGAACATACCTTCTATTAGTGGGGTTCAAGATCCAAATCCTTTATCATGGTATTTGAATCTGTCCACCTCTTACGCACTCAATGATTAGTCTAAATCCTGGGCAGTGGTCTGTTAGTTCACTTCTCAAATTCTTTGATATTCTGAGTAGGAAAAGGTTCACACACATGCACACTGGGGTTAAGCACAAGAATGCACACACAGTATTAAGGCCTGCCTTGTGAAGTTTCTCCCTCTCTCTGACCTCAGTACTTTCCAGTTGCTTTCCAGGTTCTCCTTTCCATTTCTTTTATTTTTCAGTTTTATTTTTAATTTCTTTTTTAAAATTTTAATACATCATTTTATTGGGGGCTCTTACGTTTATAACAATCCATACATCAACTGTTAACAAGCACATTTGTACATATGTTGCCATTAACATTTCTAAAACATTTTCTACTTGAGCCCTTGTTTTCAGCTTTTTTCCCCTCCCTCCCACCCTCATGAACTCTTGACAATTTATAAATTATTTTTATTTGTATATTTAACACCATCCGTTGTCTCCCTTTACCCTCCTTTCTGTTGTTTATCCCCTGGGGAGGAGGGGTGTACGCTGATCATTGCAATCAGTTCCCTCTTTTTCCCCCTTCTCCTTCCCCCACCCCTCATGGTATCACTACTCATTCTTGGTCCTGAGGTTTATGTGTCCTGCATTCCGTGTGTCCAGAGCTCCTATCTGTACCAATGTACATGTTCTGATCTAGCCAGATTTGTAATATAAAGCTGGGACATGATAGGGGCAGAGAGAAAACTCTAAAGAACTAGAGCAGTGGTTTTCAACCTTCCTAATGCCATGACCCTTTAATACAGTTCCTCAAGTGGTGGTGACCCCCCAACCATAAATTATTTTCGTTACTACTTCAGAACTGCAATTTTGCTACTGTTATAAACTGGACGACCCCTGTGAAAGGGATGTTTGATCCCCAAAGGGGTCGTAAGCCACAGGTTGAGAACTAGAGGAATGTTTGTGTTTCCTCAGTGCTATACTGCACCCTGGCAGACCATTCCCTTCCCTCCAATAGTTCAGTGAGGGGATTTCCAATTGTTTACAGATTGGCTTTGGGTCTCCTCTCTGACCCCCCCCTCATTCGCATAAAAATGGTTGTTTGTTTTGGGACTTCTGATGCCTGATACCTGATCCCATCAGCATCTTGATATCACACAGGTTGGTGTGCTTCTTCCATGTGGACTTTGTTGCTTCCCTGCTAGATTGCCTTGTTTAACTTCAAGTTTTTAAGACCCCAGAGGCTTTGTCTTGGAATAGCCAAGCACCATCAGCTTTCTTCACATTTGCTAATGCACCCATTTGTCTTCAGTGATCATGTCAGAAAGGTGAGCATCACAGAACACCAGGTCATTAGAACAAAGTGTTCTTGCATTGAGGGAGAACTTGAGTAGAGGCCCAATGCCCATCCGCTACCTTAACGCTTAACCTATAAATATATACACATAGACCAATACCCCTATTGTTATATATTATATATGTACATGCCTATGTTTATACCTCTATAAATGTCTTTTGCCTCGTAATTCTTTCCTCTATTTCCTTTTCATTTCCTGCTGTCCCATTGTCATATTTGACCTTCATTTGGCTGTAGTACTTGCTGTTGGCTACACTGCACTTGATTGAACCCCACCAGGCATTCTATGCCCTCACCATGGATTTTAAATCCCTGGTTGTTCCCTTGTCCCTGAGTTTGTTGGCTCCCCCCTCCTTTTCCCCTACTTACGCCTCTCCCCTGCCCCCCCCCATCTGAACCATCAGTACCATTGTTTTTTCCTGGGGATTGTTTATCTTGCCTATCTTACAGACATGAAAAAAAAAAAGCATATGTATAGTTCCAGGTCTGTCTGCTGACCCTTATGAATGTGTTTTCTGATAAGGTCTGGTGCAATGTCAAGCCCTGCCCCCTAGTCTGAAGTCTATTTTCAGAATTCCTTGGGAACTTTGCTGCTTTGCTCCCCTTACTGCTCTGTTGTGCTCCCTTCATGTTACGCCCTGGTGTGGAGGGGTCAGACCAGGCCCAATTCCTGCACTGTCTCTTGGTGCTGCCCCCACCCTCCCACCTTATCCTTTTCATTTATTGAGCCTGAATGCTGGCTACATATTTTTGCTACTGCACTACTTTGGGGCCAAGCACTAGAAATACAAAGAGAAGGGGGTGGGGGGCAGTAATAAATAAGCAATGAAAGTTGGTCAACTGAAGAAGGTTCTCATTGCTCAGTTTGGGATCCTGCCTTCCACATTCCCACTGAGAGTTAGGTGTTCTTGTTCCTGCTCTTTGAACCAGACTAGTAGTCTGTGTCCACATCTTGCTATCAGAGTTTTATTATATTAAGACCCAGGATACCGGGGAGAAAAAAACAGTCATCTTCATTTTACTCCTCTATTCTGCCTCAAAAGGAGCCCAGGAAGCACAGTGGTGACTCATTGGGCTAGTCTTCAAGGTCTGCAGTTCAAAACCACCAGCCATTCCAAAGGAGAAAGACAGTCTCCTTTTGACTCCAGTGGTTATACAAACAATGATACATTTAAAAAAAAAACAAACCAGTATTGGTGCTATATGAAGCCACACCAGTTTTGTTTTGTATTTTTTCCTTGCTGGATACATTTTAAGACACAAGTCTTTACAATGATGTGAGATAAACAGCTTTTGAACATGTATTCTTAGCTACTTTGTTTCTACCATCTTCTCAGCCTTTGTTTGATAACCAACTCTTCCTTGTTTAATTGCATCTTAAACATTGAAAACAGCAAGATCCAGGAAAGCCAGATTTGGGAGTGCTGCCTTGATATTTCACGGTCAAACAATCTTTTAGGGAAGTCTAATACCTCCTCCACAGTGCCCTCATCTCTTCATCTCCTAGCAGCTGATCCAAATACAATAGTTTCCTGTTTCCTTTCAAGGATGAATTAAAGTTCACTTTTCTTCTTTTTTTTTTTTTAAGTTCACTTCTAAGGCCAGTTAACTGTCTGACTCTAAAGACAGCCAGGATCCTATTTCACCATGTCAAGATGAGCCTGCCCTCCAGAAGCCAGCCGTGACCACTGCACCAATGCTACTACAATATAGCCCAAGTCTGTGTATTTTCACGCACAGGCTTTGTGCCTTGGAGGTCGCAGTGTCAACACTTGTTCAAAGATTTGGAAACACATACAAACTGAGAATGATTACATAAGCAAGTAATACTCTCAAATGAGGGTTGGTCAAATCTAGCCAGTTGTCTGCTTTTTCAGGCCCATAAGATTAAGAATAGCTTTTACATTTTCACATGATTGGAATTTAAATGGTTCTAAGACAAACTTCATTATCCTCAATTTTGCCTCTTAGCTTTTAAAACCTATAATATTTTGCTGCCTTATCCTTCCAGAAAGTTCCCCATTGTAAGGCAAAAACTATGCTTCCCTCTAAATTCTAGCAATAGCATGCAAAGACGGTTAGGTTAGGAAGAGTAACTTAAATTTCTTTTATGTGAAACCCTAATGGCATTACAGAAATAGTTGTGCTCCCAGTTTGTAGTTGAAATGCTGGTATCAACAGGATGATATGTAACATACACAAAGAAAAAAAATAGCCATAAAGGAAATCATCATCAAAGTGTCTATAAAATGTTACATCTCTGGGCATGAAAATATATTTTCAATTTTTTTATTCTAAGCGTCTAAATTACATATATTGCTATAATTGATAAACTAAACAGTTTATGGGGCACTTTTACAAAACAATATAGACAAAAAAACTGATTTGAATCAAAGCTGTGATTTATTTGCATTTGAATTCATATATTCTGGTGGTAACCATGACATATAAATTGCACTGTTAAGAATTAAAATAATATGTCCAGATGTCTCATCATATACAAAGAAGAAGCCCTATTTTCTGATTATTAGAATTCAGGGTTATTGACAGGGACTTCCAAGGACACCACTTTGAAAATACCTAACACAATTTGAAGTTCAACTCTTATCATTAAACTAGTCAGTAGCTTGAACCCACCAGCACAACACAGAAGAAAACGACTCTGCGTGCTCCATAAAGATCTATAGGCTTGGAAACCCTCGAGTGCAGCTCGAACCTGCTCTACAAGGTCTTTGGCATCTACACGACCACAATGCAGTGCATATGGTGTTTTGTTTACTTCACGTTAGCTTCAATGTTCCCTTTAAATCCCAGGGGGGAAAACTGTGACCAAAAGTTAAGATTCATTCTATTCATCCTTCCAGCATCCTTACTTTTTAACTAAAACTTTAGAAGTCATATACTGAACAGTATAATTTCTTACTAACAGTTACTGAACAGTTTAAACTAAAAATTTTTAACTAAAATGTTTTTATTTAAACTAAAATGTTTTTACTGTTATAAAATAAAATGTTACTGTTTAAAAGACAGGTGGGTATTCTGCTAAAACTAAGATACAATTACACAATTTTGGTTGTCTTCATAAACCATTATTTTTAATTTTTTTGTTTAGTAGTTACCGGTATGATTTAGCTGTTATTTTTGCCAGAAGCTTTGTAAACATACAACCCAAACTACAGCCCAAACCTAATGCCATCAGGTAGATTCCAACTCACTGCAACACTATAATAGGGTTTCCAAGGCTGTCCTCACACTTACCTACCGGAACAAACACCCCCAACTTTCTCCCTTGGAACAGCTAATGGGTTTGAAATGTCAGCCTTGGGGCTAGATACCCAAGATCACCACCCAGGCCCCTTACACATAAGACAACACACATGACAAATGCATTACCATTCAGAGCAATTTAACTCTAACTTGGTAAATGACACATTTCATTTGAATGTAAGCCATTTCAAATATTACATCTTTTTATTTTCTGGATTTACCATGAAAGTGCAAATAAGTTCTTCTCTCACATGTTATTAATTCCAAATTTATTTCTCCTCAACCACATTTATAAACTAGAATATCACATGTCTTTCACGTTCCAGTCATTATATCGCTGCCTCCTGTACAGACCATTAAATGATAAAAACAAAATCTTAATGTCATTAAAATGTAAAATGGTTATTATGTCATGAACCCAGACTATTACAAAGCAGTAAAGATTCCACGGGCACTAAATACTACTGGAGTTTTAATTAACAATAACAAGGGGTTCTTCATCTTCCTCTTAGTGATAGAAATAGGCATAATTCTAAGGACACAAACTACACTCTATAGCCCTTATTAGACAGGAATCAACCTTGTTTGATATTGAATTACTATACTTTAAGTCAGAAACAGAAGCCAAGTATTGGCTTCCAAAAATTAATCTTACTTTAAGGTAGACGATGTAGTTTGTTTTTATTTCTTTCTCTTTTATCAAGGAGGGTCACATAGCCTCTAGAAATCCTAAAATGAGCTGCTTAACAGAAATTGATTTTTCAAGACTTTGCTCCACACAAAACCTAGCCTACTAAATGTTACATGTAAACAAGTTCTGTCAGGTTTATATTTTAATTAGTATACTTTATAGACTGACAACATCTCTCACAAGTAGAGAAATGCTGTTGCCCTGGACCAGATACTAAGGGGGGTAAACCCAAACCTGCAGATAGGTATTTAGTAAATCGAGTAAAAAAGACCCTATGTGTGCAAGAAAATACAAAGTAACTTCTATATTCAACAGTCTCTTTTCAAAACTTCTTTAACAACTTTACTTAGAAAGATATGCAGACATTCAATAGAATATAAAATTGCTGGTAGATTTCTATTTCTGGTTTCTGCCATAATAAATACCAGGGCTTTAAGCTGAGCTGCTTTTTTGACTTAAAAGATTTTTACACAGTCAGCGACTTACAACAGGGCATACCGCAATACCAAAATGGAAACTACTTCATCAACAGTTCCTCATGGAAACACAGCTCATACATAACAGACTCAGGGGCGATACGGGTAGTTTTATTTTAAAAGGTAGTGCTTGAATTTTATTTAGCAACACAAGCTCAATTTGTTTTTCTCTACTTCTGTCAACATATTCAGTTAATTTTAGTCAACACTGGAAATATACACACCAAAAAATAAAAATGTAAGCAGCATTGTAAGGCAACATATTTATAATGGTGAACAAAACCCTATCTCATCTTTTTAGAAATACAGACCTCCAGTTAGCATGTCCAACAGACTAAATATGGTCCTGTTCTCTTGCAATTGGTTTATACAGAAAGCTCAATAATTATGTTGTTCAGCCAGCATATAAACCTTACAGATTCTAAGTTTTAATTCTCCGTCATCTATTGTTTCCTTCACAAAATGACAAATAATTAAAAAACTATTGATGTATGATTTCAAAGAGTTCCTCTCCCTTTTCTGCCTGTCTAGAATGTAGTTTAAATTAATACAAAACCAAAAATCTCATAACCGAAACTCCCTCAATCTCATAGACGGTCTTTTTGGTTTTGCCATCTATGTTATAACTCTCAACCCCCTCCCAGGGGGACAAACAACAGAAAAATGGGTGAAAGGAATCTTCAGTCAGTGTAAGACATGAAAAAATAATAATTTATAAATTATCAAGGGTTCATGAGGGAAGGAGGGAGGGGAAAAACATTAGAAATTGATATCAAAGGCTCAAGTAGAAAATGTTTTGAAAATGATGGCAACAAATGTACAAATGTGCTTGACACAATGCATGTGTATATGGAATTGTTATAAGAGCTGTACAAGCCCCCAATAAATTATTTTTTAAAGTTATAAATCGCTCATTTAAGAAAAATTCAGAAAATTTTTTCAGCCATGGTGACCTTAATTATTAAAAGCAGATTTCATCAAATAGGCATCATAGAATAAAGATCTCTTTAAAACCAGCCTTCCTAGTGACATGTTTGGCTGCTAACCACAGCACGAGCGCACACACACACACACACACACACATCAAAAACAAGGTCTGTTTACAAGTACACGTGTGTATGTACATGTTTATTTTGGTATGAAAAATGAAGATATTGATAATGTCAACTTGCTACCATCTTTATATTTGAGGATAAATACCAAAGTCAAAACAAAGCACTACATACAAAAGAAGATTAGTAATATTTATTTGACTTTGGACACACGCTTTTAAATAATTCTCCGCAACTACTCATGTAGTTGCCTTCTCCTTTGTGCTTCCTCTCTCCACAACATCTAAGCTCACTTCCTATGAGTTTTCTTCTTACAGGAATCAGCATTTACTGACCTTACAAAGTACAAGCACTTGCTGTTGTCAGCAAAGAACATGAGGTTAAAGGAAAAAAGCCTAAATGGAAGCATCTTCTCAAAGAGAAATGCTTGTAAAGAAATACTGAAGATTTTCACATTATAATTATGTAAGCATCCCAACCCAAGAGTTCATTTCACGTGGCAGATTCAGGGCCTAACATTTTGTTACTATAAACGGGGGCGGGGGATGGTGTTAGGGGGGGGGACTTCCTATAGATCTACTGTGCTTCAATGGTTCAGCATTATTAAACTTGTGTATTTTTCATAATGCCTGCACACAATTTTACAAAGGTTTTTACAAAGAAAAGTGCAAGTCTCTTGAGCTGATCTGAGATCTCATAGGACTTCTCAGAGTGGTAGCATGTAAATCCCAAATGCTCTGGCCTTTTTCCAATTTGGATCATTAGTTTTTGCTTACTTAAACTCTTGTTACCTTTTCAATTGGTACAGGTATTTCTCATTTCCTGCCTTGGCCTAGAGTTCCTATGATAGATACTAAGGAGGCAATATGAAATGCTTCTATTATATGCTACAGAAACTATTCCTCACTCCTACACTGTGAATGGCAGACAGAATACTCTAATTGTGTGTCTGTAATTTTACAGTCTTGAATTTCTAGGTTTTATCTCTATCAAGAGAATTTGTTCGTGATGAGCTTATGTGCTAACACAGCTGTGAAACTGCAATTAAGGTTTTATTTCACACCATGTTAGGAACCAAACCTGAGTGATTACAAGGATGAAACAGTGCTAAGGGGGACCCAGCTCACCACCCCCCTGTCCCCGTCACCCACCTCTCACTTCTCTGTCTCTCTTTCTGGATGTCTCTTCCTGTGTCAAACACACCCCCGTACACACGCAAATAAAACATGAACATACTTTTTCTAAATTATATATTTTACTTTATGTTGTTTCTCTGAGAGAACACATTAGTTCAGAAAGATTAGAACAGAAATAACAGTCAATCTTCCACTCTTCACAGAAAGGTTCAATAGATACTACGAAATATTAGAAGAAAATCCAGAAAGTTCTAAAAGTCAAAGTTTCCACTATTTACTCAGCAGTAATCTGATGTGAACTTAAAAGAGGTTACTTATAATCTTCATTTATTCAGTGTTCAGGTGAATGTTTCAATTCTGAAATACTGATGTATTTGATTACAGGTCTCAGCTGTAAATTTCTCTGTGGGATGTTACATAATATAAAGTGCATACTGGTAAACCAGTGTTTAAAAAAATTCAAATTGCAAAACAAATCAAAATTTTGGGCAAAGGAACGTGGAATCCTATTTTTCTACTAAGAATAAAAAAAGTACAGAACTGCTTTTCCACTACTAAAACCTAAGCCCACGCTGACGATTTAATCCTAACTCACAGTGACTCTGTACAGTAAGAGTAAAACTGCCCCCAGAGGGTTTCCAAGGCTTGAAATCTTTACTGAAGAGACTACCACACCAGAGGGGGTGATGGGTTCTGAGCTGCTGACGACTCAGTCACCAAACGTTTGGTTGGAGCCAAGAGGTTTAATAACTGTGCCACCAGGGCCGCTCCCCCCACCACACCCCCAAAAAACCTTCACTGTTATCAAGTTCAACTCACAGGGACCTGTAGGACAGAATAGAACTACGTAACTCTTTAAGAGTAGAAAGCTTTTTTGAAATACTGGCCTTGCAGTTAGCAGTCCAATGCACAGCCAACTATGCCACAGCTTGTACTAATTACAATCTTCTATGAACTCTACTGACTACAAAAGGCAAAAAATCCCTTTAACAGGCATGGCTTTATTCTGTTTAATGCTTGTCAATCTCCCTTTTGTTAATGCAGAATGGTAGCTTTAGTAGTCAAGAGGTAACAACGAAGGAGAATCTAAGGAGGGTTAATGTCTATTATGGGTCACTGCAAATAATGAAACCAGGTATTTAAAAATTCAGTATGTCCTATATTCTTAGCACTATTTCTAATAACATTATTGCATTAATAACAATTCTGTATTTTTCCAACATGCTTTTAACTATGTCCTCTGACCTTTAATCTCTGTATCAGTCATATTATAATTCACTTGCAGAATTGCTACATATTTTAATCTCAGACAGTGTCTAACATCTACAACAAAGTATTATTTCTAGCCACCTCATACCAAGCCCTACTTCAAATACAATTCAAAATGCATGTCTACTCCAAAAACAATGCAAGTGGGAATATAAATGACTCTTCCACTAGTGGCTGCTTTTTCCATCAGAATGGCCCACTGTTTTAGCCCTAAGGAATTTGCTTTGAATAAAATAAATTTTAATCACTAGTTAGAAATAATCAGTTTTGCTTTGGAGTATTCAGGAACCAGTAGTCTTTGTCAGAAGCTGGAAAAAATCTGGAACCATGAAAATTCCTCTCTGGGACTGAAGGGAGCCTATGAGCAGGCTGAAATGCTTGCTAGGTGACCACCTCGATCTACTTGTTGAGTGAGAGTGGGAGATGGGTTGAGATAATAGAGATGGGTTGAGTTTGGCCTCTGACCCCTGTGGACTTGGTTTACAGGATAAAAGGGAGACGATGAGAGCAGGTTGACTGGTCTAAAGTTCATGACCTAGCACGAGGGTCCAGGCTTGTTGAGTATTGGTGAAAGCCCATGATCTACAGGCAGGATGACCAATGGGCACCCTGTGGAGGCTGAGTGAGGCAGCCCACATTGAGTTGACCAGAACCCGACCAGATGGAGATTTTTGAGCCTGTGAACTGGTGCATATTGTTGCTGACTTTATGGATGGCCTGTCCGGATTTGACTTTGCTTATGAAGCAGACTTCACAAAGGTTTCAACTGGACTAAAGACTCTACATGTTGAAAACTATGATTGCCTTCTCAAAGAACTGGGTTGATATAAGTGGGCAGTATATAAATTGAATACTCAAAATTGGGGGGATAAAGGCATGAAGTGGTTGGCTTATAAACTTTCATAGGTGGGGGAAACATATTCACAGGATTATAGGATTAAGGTGTAGGTGTTACTTAATTGCAATCATGAAGCTAAAGAATTATGTACAGATGCCAGGTTGGCGAGGAGTGAATTGAGGTAGTTTATTGTGCTAATCTGGCCGATAAACACATGTGGGGTTAAATGAAAGGTGGAGGGATCATTGGCTCAGTGAGTCTTGCCTTTCTAGGTCTTGGGTCTCTTGCTTTCTGATGGTCACACCAGGGTAAAGCTGCCTTAGCCAGTTCCCTGCTCCAGCTGGCAAGACTGACTTCCTGCAAGACATCCCTAAGGAGAAGTCACATGGACCTACCCTGATGCAGCCCTGAGTGCTGGAGCACCCATGTGGAGACCTCTGCCAGCGCTGAGATGTTTACACATTCACATACTCGGCTTTCCTCCTGCAGTCGGCATCATTGCATCTGTTTTGTGAGATGGAGGAGGACTTTGTGGATTGGTGTTGGATGTATGGGTTAATGGGTTAATGTTGGACTTGTGGGCTGGGGTGGCACTGGTTTGGGATGTTTTCTTGATGTGCACTTAAACTTTATATAGAACTCTCTCTTACACATGAGTTTCTGTGGATTTGTTTCTGTAAAGTACCCAGACTAGCACAGCTTTCTACACTCTTCTTTAAATATTAAAGTGTGTTCTACATAATCAAGGTGTAGATATAGATTTTATTTTCAACATATAAACATAAAACAATATACAGTGGGTTACCGATCAGGATGCTAACCAGAAGGTCAGCAGTTCAAATTCAACATCTCCTCCACAGGAATTGACATTGCTCCACAAATGATCTGCAGTCTCAGAAATCTTATGGCGCAGTTTTATGTCTTAGAGGATCACTGTGAGTCAGAATAGACACAGGGAAAGCAGGGTTTTGGTGGAAGGGAGGTTAATTTTGCAAATGTTTAGAAAATGAATAATGTCTTGGCATTTTCGCGAAGAAA
Source organism: Tenrec ecaudatus (assembly GCF_050624435.1). Classification (NCBI taxonomy): domain Eukaryota; kingdom Metazoa; phylum Chordata; class Mammalia; order Afrosoricida; family Tenrecidae; genus Tenrec; species Tenrec ecaudatus. The sequence continues at coordinate 118,098,971 of NC_134543.1, read as the reverse complement.
AATAAATGGAGCAGGTAACTATTAAAGTTGCTTCATAGTGAACCAATTTCACTTCAACAAGTTAATAAGTTTTATGAAAAATTTTGTAATCAGATATAATTCATAATTATCAAAATCGATAGAAAATTTGAATTTGCCTAAATTTTGCTTTAACATTTTAAGTATACTTGTTATAAGTATAAACTCTACCTGAAGCTAAATAAATTTAGTTATATCAACTGAAGAAACATAAAAACTTGAATTATCTAACATGTTCATATTTTACCTTCTGTACTCTGGTTTTTTTTAAAAGCTCCATGAACATGTATGTCTTTTCTGTGCTGTATCATCAAAATCTAACATGGGTCCTGGAGCTTAGTATTCAACAAATATAGTGAAACCTGCAAAAGCCAGAAGACGTGTAAAAAGGAAACCTGTCTGGAAAGAAATACTTGAAATCATCTATGACTCATAAAGAGCAATTAAAAAAACAGCAAAATTATGATCTGTCAATGGCAGAAAACTTACAAGACCCAAAGTAATAACAAGGCAGTATCTCTGGGTTCCAGCTCTCACAGGTTTCTCTGGATTTATTAAATGACTGAACTAAGTACACTAAATCTGAAATTAATAAAAACCGGGCTTCTGGAAAGAATCCAATATTCAAATTAGTGTCTCAACAAGTGATTTTTCACAAGCTCATATTCCTAGATGAATAACACCATTGGGTCTGAATCTCTTTGTTTCTGAAGAAAATAGAAAGATGAAAACTCTTAGTCTAAATGTGGATAAATCTATGAAAGTGGCAACCATGCCGTAATCCAATTAGTCAAAGCCAGCTCTGCACCTCCACTGAACTGACTGCGACTCACAGACTCATGTAGGGTTTCTGAGGCTGCAAAGCTCAAAGGAACTGACAGCCTTATGCAACGATTTCATCAAATATGACCTATTAAGTGACAATGTTGCATTAAACCCACCCACTGCCATCATACACACAAGCAGAGGTTTGAAGAAGTTCATGAAGTATTCCATTATCTTGTAATTCCATTTTCCACCCACTTTTTAAATCTCCCTCATACCTATCCTGGAGAAAACCACAGATGTTCACGAAGAGGGGTATGAATTAAATAACCAACTGTAACTCATAGTGTACGTAAAATCCTAAAGGCACTGAGAAGACAACCTAAATTAGAGGTTATCATCATAAATAACTGACTGCTGATCTAGTCACAGTAATGAGTACAGAAGCATGCAGTGAGGACTGCGCAGTCCAGGTTGTCAGAGAAAGACATTATGAACAGAGGGCAGAGCATGAACAAAGATACATAAGTAAAGCGGTACACACACACACACACACATACACACACACGAGAAAGTAGCAAAACAATTTTAAAATAAGGTCCCTTTATATAACGCATTCTTATAGGACATCATAACAAAATAATGTTAAGCACTGTTTTTCTTTGAGGACTTAAAATTCTAGAACTACCCTAAAACTTACAAAAAGTCATCTTAGATAAGCAATTCAACCTGCTGTTTTCAATCAAGTAAAAAACTTCATACATCATTTTCCTTGATTAGTTTTAGCTCAAGTCCAGCCCATGTAAGCACCAGCTTCAAATCCTCATTTTCATGAAATAATATCACGTTCAAGAAGCTCACATCAATAACGCTACAACTCCTGAATGTAGAATCCCTCTGGAATTTAAACCAGTAAGTTTTATCAAAGTGAAAAATTTGTCATTTTGTTTTTAACTGTTTCCCAGCCATAAAACTTATCTGACCAAAATGGACCTAAATTTTCTAATACAAACTGTTATCAGCCTTCCAAGAACACTACATAAATCTAGGAAGAGATAGTCAATAAGTGATTGACTATTTTTATGGGATTCTTGTTTTTAATAGCATATTACTTTAAAATGTACTTGATATGTGAAGGAGTACCCCCCCAAAAAAAAAAATCCCATAACTGCCCCCAAGCTTTGTACTTAAATTTTTTTTACAAAACAACCTTATCACCTTCAAAGTACTCTCCATTATACTTAATACATTTGTCAAATATGTGATTCTATTCTTCGAAACATTTCAAAATGCATCTGTTTGGATGGCTGACATCTCCCTCATTTTATTCTTCACCTCTTTTAAATCGTCAAATCAGTGTCCTTTCATGTCCCTCTTCATTCACAGAAACTAAAAGAGGTCCCATGGAGCGAGGTCAGATGTGTGAGGTGTGTGGGGCAATAGAGGTGTGCTGTTTTGTGCCCAAAACTGGCACACTGAGATGGCTGCGTGAACAACTGCAAAACCAATCCCCCATCTGCCACAAATTAAGCTTTTTTTCCCACACTTAGCTATCTTTTCAGAACCTCTAAATAGAAAGCATGATTAACAGTCTGACCTGGTGGAACGAACTCCACCAGATGCACTATGAGGTGACATTATCATCCTTCGGGAAGCTGACCAGGTTGTCATCGATCAACATTTCACCTTTTGTGAAATGAGAAAACTATTCATACACTTGAGTTTTTCCCACAGCATTGTCCTTGTAAGCTGTGTTCAACATCACAGCCGTTTCTATGGAATTTTTCCTGAGCAGGAAGCAAAATTTCACAGTTGCACGCTGTTTTCTTGAATTGGCCATCACAAAAAAAAAATAGACTCAAGCAAAAATGCTTTTACAAAAATATTTAAGAGACCCTTCCCAGTCAATACCACTAGATGCACTAACTCAGAATGAGCTGCTTGACACTCGCCTAACAGGAAAAATGTCTATTTCGAAAGCTCTGCCCAGTGGAGCCTTTTTCTGTTTATATGAGGAGTACCCTTACATACAAGGGGATTTCCAAAAGCATTATCTTTTTCTCCCTCAAATATTTTATTGACATATATTACTCACTCCATTCTATTCCTTCCCTTCCCATACAGCTCTGTTGTTCAATCTCATCGGGTGGCAGCAGTATATATTTTTTCTTTAATTAACATATATCATATCACTCCACAGTTCAATCACATCAAGTAGAATTGTACAATTGCCACCACATTTCCAAACATTTTTTTTCTACATGGACTCCTTGATATCGTCTCCCCTTCACCTGCTCTCTACCACTGAACCCCACCCCACCCCAAAAAAAAAACCTTTATTCTATTTGCTGTCTTTGGTTCATCAATCCCGGGTTTCACCTATGTAAAAACATATAACACAACTTCAAGAGGGTGGCCTCCAATGACATGACACCTCTGAGATACATCCTAATATGGACAAGCAAAAACCAAACAGAAAAGCAGTATCTTTTAATTCCATTTTTTCCATAAACATCCTTACATTGAAGCCCCCTAGAAAATAAAACTATAGTTGGTTTTCTACTTGATCACACTTGATAAGAAACCCAAAAGACCTGGGAATTAGGTTCCTAAAGATTTTCTAATTTGCACCTTGCCATTTGTGTTGGTTAAGGTGGTGCTAACTACTTGGCAAGTGTAGTCATTTGGCAGTTACATAAAGATGTATTCATCCCTCAGATGTAGACTGATGTGATCAATCAGTTGTAAGAGGAAATTCCTTGCTTAGGCATTTGTCTGAAATAAAATACATATATTAATGTTCTGAGACAGCTCTCTCTCTTCCTGTGATCATCATTATCTGATTTCCAGTTACTAGGATTCAACAGCCTCCACAGCTAAGCCAGCAGCTTGCCATCTAACTTGCCAATCAAGTTTCATCTGCCTCCTCAGATAATGAATTAGCAGTCTGCAGTCTGACATGCTGACCTTGGATGCATCAAGCCCAGCAGTTACATGAGTCAGATGAAGCCTCCAATCTAATCTCTGACCAACTCCCTTGGGGGTTTCTAGCTTCTACAGTCACATTAACTATTTCCTTGCAATAAATTAGTATCTATCTATCTTACTTCTCTATAGGACCCACCCATACTAGGATACCTTCCTCCTTCCTTGCCTCTAGGTTTGACTTCAACTTTTAAAAACAACAAAGCATAGGAGTAAAGATTGAGGACCTTACTTTAGAGATGCACTGTTAGATCTGAAATCAAAAGGAAGACCAACAGATGAAAAGAACTGATGAAAACTTGTGTGCACAATAAGATTTTTACCAACAAAATAAAGGCACAACCTATATAACGGGGAAAAAACAGTTCAATATCGAGAATACATAAAAATTTCTCTCCAATTCAAATGCAAAAAAGACAACTTCAACTAAAACAAACGTGAAAAAAGACATATAACTTCAACTAAAAAGTGAGTGCCTAACTTGAGTAAACATTTCTCCATAGAATATTCAAAGGGCCAATAAGCTCTCAACATCTTGAGTAAAATGTCAATCAAAGCCATATAAAAAAATTAAAGCAACCCATGTTGAGAGGACGTGGAGGAACAGGAACCCCAGGCACAGTTAGTAGGAAATGTAAGATGGAACAACTGTTGTGGAAAATAGTCTGGTAGTTCCTTAAAAAAATTAAACAGACATTAGTGAATCACCACCTAACTTGTCCAAACTCGAAAGCAGGGACTAAAACAGATGCATATTTTGTATCACTTTTCATAACCGCATATTTCACAATAACCAGAAAGTGCAAATAATTCAAGTATCCACAGGCAGATAAGTAAATAAACCAAATGTGGTACATTCACACAATGGAATATTATTTAGCCATAAAGGGAAATGAAATTCTGGTACATGGTATTAAATAGATGAACCTTGAAAACATTATGCTGAGTAAAATAAGTCAAACAAAAAATAGCATATATAGGTAATGCCCCTTACATAGGTGCCCTAGAAGAGTCCAATGTATAGAAACAAATGTTTATTAGTGGTCACTAAGGGCTGGGAATAAGGGGAAAGAAGAGGTACTGAGGTTTTCTTTAAGGCTAATTAATTTATTGCTAATTCCAATAAATATTTTGGAGGTAGACAGTGGTGATGGTTGCACAAGACAGTATAATTTACGTTACTGAGAGGAACACTTAAAAGTTGCGTTTTTAAAAAGACATTTTAAACATGTACCACAACAAAATTATTAAAAATTAGAATTAAAAATAAAAAGCCACTAGGGGAAAAACTCAGTGAGTTTCAGCAGTCCCTTTTTAAAAGATATGTGTGCGTGCATATAATTATGACAGTGGTTTTATATTTACAACGTTTGAGTACTAGTTGACGAATATACTTGAGTATTAAACAAAAAATTGTCTGAGACAATTACCTACTAAAAATGTATATGAAATAATACAAAACCCCCACAAAACATTGCCATGGAGTCCATTTCAATTCACAGAAACCCTACATAAGATTTTTAAAGGTGTAAACCTTTATAGGAAAGGTACAGCCTCATCTGTTTCCCTCAGATCTGCTGGTAAACTTGAATCACCGACAAAGTGGTTAGCAGTCCAATGCCTGCCCAAGAGTAGCACCAGGGCTCAAATAAATTTGAAAATATGAAACCAAAGAAATTTCCCATCTGAGAAAGAAAATGAATTTATTTCTTAAAGAGCTTTGATTATACTGATATCATATTTTGCTTCCAGAAATATATTGTGATTAAAAAATTCTTATTCATTTATCATTATGTTTAACTGCTTCAGATAAAATCTGAGAGTAAAGAATGAACCATGAAAAGCAATCAAAAAAACCTATGGTTTATACATCAAAAGACAAGACTGATGACTCTGAGGGGGTCAGGGATGGGCTGTGTAAATATATGTAGTGTTTTGTTTTTTTTAATAGAAAAATAAATACCTCCAGATTCCTTATCCCTAAAACCTAAATAGTGGTCTGGGTGGTTTTGAAAAGAAAAAAAGTAAAATTGAAATGTACTTGGAGTTTTTAGTGACAAATAAGTCTTTGTCATTAAAAACTCCAAGTACATTTCAAAGTGAAATATTTCATTGATTAAAGTTTTTATCTTGGTATATACAATTAGAATTTTATTCTAGTCATTTCAGTATACTCATGAGCATACGTTTGCTCTAAAAAATCAAATTTTAGTTCCTTCTATCTCAAATGATGACTGACATTGGTATAAACTGGCTGCACTTGAAGTCTGAATTGCTTTGTCTTTGTTTTTCTGAGATTTCTTTCTGATAAACTAAAGACTAGCGTTACCTGGGTAAAGGAAAGTAACTTTAAAGAATAATTACATAATTTACACATTAATATAGCCACAAAGCTCTGAAAACTATAGCAACAAGTTGTGACTACATGAGTCTATTTCTAATCAATGTAGAACATGATCAATCAATAAGTAAAACTGACCTTGTTCTATTCAGCTCTTTGCTTGTTTCCCTCCCACTTTATATAACATGCTATCACACAAGCTATATTGGTGGTGAAATTACTATTTCAGAGGAAGGTCTGTTTTTCAACTTGTACCTGATGAGCAGCTTAAGCGTCAACTTCCTTTCAGATGTATAGAATGCAAAATACCTGCCTTTAAATGCATGCATTAATGCTTACTTGCCCTGAACTTGTCATCCTTTGATCTCTCTAGATTGTTAGTTCAGAGATCTCAACACGTTCCAAAATGCTGACTTAAATAGTGGTTGAAATCAAAAGAACAGAAAAATCAGACAGATTCTAAACACTCTGTCTCAGGAGGTTTGCAAACAGGACCCAGAAGTCTGTACTTTACCATGGAATCATCTATGAGGGGGTATACCACCCCCTCAAAAATATGGAAAATAGCTCCACTGGGTGTCGCATTTACTGTATGCATTTTTCCTGCTAGGCAAGCATCTGGCAACACATTCTGAGTTAGTGCACCCAGTGGGGTCACCTGGGAAGGTTCTCTCTGATCACAGTTAATTTTTTTATAAAGGCAGTTTTGCTTGAATCTCTTGTTTTATGATAGCTGATTTCAGCGAACAACAATGCGGATATGGAATGTTGTTTCCTGCTCAGGAAAAATGCCACAGAAACTGTTGTGTTGAAGACAGTTTACAAGGACAGCACTTTGAGAAAAACTCAAGCCTATGAGTGGCTTTCTCATTTGAAAAAGGCGAAATATGGATTGATGACAAACCTCATTCTGGACATCCGTCAACTTCAACAACATTGACGAGATGAGGAAGATATCTGAACTATTTTGGAGTATGGTTCAGAGAATCTTAGCAGAAGATTGGAGAATGAGAGGGGTTGCTATGAAATTCGTGCCTCCGGGTCTACCTGACCAGGAAAAAGAGCATGGAGTGGAAACATGCCGTGCTTTGACAGAACAGTTCCAAAACAACCCCATCGTTTTTTCCTAAGGTCATTACTGGTGACCAGACATAGTGATAATCCTTATGACCCCCCAACAGCAAACATCAATCAAGCAAGGGGAAGAGGTCACCATGACCAAAAAAGGCTCAAGTGAAATCAAAGATCAAGACAATGCTCTTTGTTATTTTTATGTGAGGGGTTCATTCAGAGTTTGTTCCACTAGGTCAGAATGTTAATGGAGCTTTCTATTCAGAGATTCTGAAGAAAACTGTGGAACAGTGTGCAACAACAAGGCCCTATTTGTGGCAGACGGGGGACTGGTTTTGCCACCATGGAAACTTACGTGCTCACGCAGCCATCTCAGTGTGCCATTTTTTGGCAAAAAAGAGCATGCCTCTTGCCCCACACACTTTACTCACCTGACCTTGTTCTGTGAGACTTCTTTTTTGTTTCTGTGAATGCAGAGTGACTTGACGACATAGAAGAGGTGAAGAAAAAAATGAAATGCTGTCAGCCATCCCAACACAAGTTTGAAAAATGTTTTCAAGAATGAGACAGCAGATTTGACCAATGTATTAAGTGTAATTGAGAGTACTTTGAAGATGATAGTTGTTTTGTAAAAAAAAAAAAAACATAATCGTGGGGAAAAATTCTGGTTTTGTTTTCTATTTTGGGGGGTACCCCTCATATGGTAACCAAGAGCTGTTCCACTCTTTAGCCATTTTTACTTATTTCATACAATTTTTTTCTAAATGAATTGCCAAAACTGTGCTACTCTTCAGAATGCTGCTACTGAAAGGCTTACTTACCTTATGCTGCCACTTTCCAAACTAATTTTTTAACTTCCTCTTTAGAAATTAGCACAGAAAGTTTACTAGCTACTTAAGAAAATCACTCATTATTGTGTAATCACAAGATTAACACTTCCGCCTTTCCTTTCCTACTTTTCCCTTCCTACCAATCCTCTCTTCCCATCTGCCCTTAAACCTGGCTCCCACCTCCCTCTCTCTTCTGGTTTTTTAAACTGTGAGAGTGTACAAAGAGAGAAATGAATAATACCTTCAGAGAAGTAGGTCTGAAAGTGAACAATCATTTGCAAGCTGCTTGGCTTGCAGTAGTCATGAAAGTTAATCGTATGGGTAAACATTTGCTAAGGGCTACCAATGAGTATTGGGGAGTGAAGGGGTAAACATGCTGTAAACGATCTACATTTTCTTTTTTCTAAACCAAGAGTTTCCAAGTCAACATTCAGGAGTATGTACCCAAGATGAGTCAGAACCAACTTGATGGTACCTAACAACCACATACCTACATCCACTCCACATTCTTTACCATTCCTAACACACACTCCAGATTCCTGTATCATCTGCTCATCATTCCTCAAGACGAGTAATCTGGCATGCAAAAATCAAGTGTTTTAACAAGAAGCAGACCCAAAGCAATTAGGATATGCACAGACAAATGACTGATAATCAGTAAATGCTGCCTGCATTCGATTCCAGTGGGAATGGCAATGAAACGCCAAGAGGTTTTGGTAGACCAAAAACCTTCCACAACAGCTGCTCGGAGCAGTCACAATTTTAACACACGCGTTCTAAAATGATGGCGTTTGGGAAACAACAACCAGGATAGATGAGGGTGCATGGCCCACTACTGAGCAAAATACCCAGATAATTCATTTACACCAGGAGTATGAAGAAAAGTCTACCCTATGTAAGAAAACAGATGGAAAACTCTTATAAATAATAAAAATTGATGTTTTATAGCTTAAAAATTAAAACTACCTTTTATATGTTAATATATGTACATTTATACACTTCATCCCAACCATAAACTCACTGTAGCTGCTTATTAGAATTAATTATCATTTAAGGTGCATTTACCTCAACTGAGACCTCCAAATTCAATCATTCTAGTATTTAGAAAATAACTAGAAATTGAAAAAAGAAAAGGGACAAAGTTCATGATTGATCAAGAGTACTGTTTTTTACAGTTAAGACTTAGGAAAGGAAATTGAAAGCAGGTCTGAGAGACAGACTTCTATATCTGGACTGGGAGGGAATCCAAACCTATAGAGGGACCACCTGATGCAAGGAAGAGAGCTCAGTTCTGTTTCTACCTCATTTATGAAAGACAATAGTGAAGGATAACAAATAATAATTGAGAAAGTTACTCAAAGACTTTTTTCTCCCCTCCTACATTCAAGTCTGTGTTTGAAACCATAATGGGAAAACATCAGGCATCAAGTATTTTAAGTCATAACACTAGAATAATAGGATAAAGGAAGAGAATAAAGGATAAAGGAAGAGAAGCCACCGGATCTTCTAACTAATATAAGTACTTCATGTTTCAGGTTGGGAGAGTGAGTCCAAAAATATTTTTTTGATAATAAGGACCAATAAAACAAAAAGTGACCACATAATGCTCACCTAATTTGAAATATATTAAAGTTCCTATTTAGTGGGGTTTTTTAAACTGATTTAACAGATTTTTTTTTTAATGAGGACTGTAATGTTTGCTTACAATCTGAACCTTCCCCGTTATCTGTTTTTGCCCCTGAGGTCAAATTAATAATTGTAATTCTCCAATGGGATTTTCAGAAATATAAGCTTCAAAGCCCATAGTTTGCATACTTCAGGTGCATGTATTCAGATTTAAGTGTTTTAGCAGTTTGTGGTTAGATTAACTGGTTAGATCTGACTGTGTGACACCATCTATCAGCACTTTCCCTTTTACAAAGGAAAATTAGAATCAATGGAACTAAATTGGTAATAGACCAAGATGTCAAAGCTCCCAGGAGTCCATTTTCTTAATCATTAAAACATTTTTCACTTTGCAATGTGTATTTCCCCAAACTGGAACATATGGTGATGCAGATTTCAAGGCTTGAACCTTTAATTAAAACTTTCTAATTTGATCAGTGATGATCTAATTAATAATAGGTGATGTATGCAAATGATTGAGTGTTATACTAAGGTCATAATCATTTTAATTACTTTATGAAAGAAAATAATTATTTAAATGTTTTGTTAAATATTTTTTAAGAGAACCCTATCAAAATCTTATATTTAAAAACAGTACATAGACTAAAGAAAATATCTCATAAAGAGTATTTTATGGGTCTAATTGAACCTACATTTCATCTTTTTTATTAATTCACCCTAGCTAAAGAATTTTCACATAGATTATTCAAAAAACCTCACCTGCCATTTACAGTCTTTGACAGGATGACGACTAAAATCCCTCAGTATTTATGGTTATCACACTAGGTTAATCTAAGGCAGGGAAGAATTTACAGATTAGCCTAATTTAAAATTATATGCCTCCTTAAAACATAATAAATACAGGAATGAACAAAATAGTCCCAACAAGAAACAGGGAGACATATTAAAAAGGTATGACACTTTATACAACGAAAGTTTGGGGTCAAAGTCAGTGTCATAAAAAGTTATTCTTGTTAGTTGCCATTGAGTCAGCTCCAACTAACGCTGCCCAGTTCTGCTCAACTTCACAAAGACTGCCATGGTCCAGTGTATCCTTCTATTATGACAATCCATTTGGCTACAGTGCTGATCCATCTCACACAGTGTTTTCCTCTCCATCACTGGCCCTCTGAGTTCACCAAATATGTTATCTTTCTCCAGCAACTGATCCTTCTTATGCAAATCCACAGTATGAAAGCTGGACACTATTTTCCTAAGATGCATAAGGTTTTCATTGGCTAATACTTGGGTGTAGACAGCCAGGCCTTTATTCTAGTCTTAGTCTGTACTGAATGCACAAGTGTGCTTTATTATAATTTCTCTCCATGCCTCCCCAGCTGCTGGTCAACACAGTAGCTATTAGTGGGCCTAAAAAGAAGCTACAGTGGCATAGTGGTTATGCTAACCACAAGGTCGGCAGTTCGAAATCACCAACTACTCTGCATGAGAAAAAAAGCTTTCTACTCCCATTAAGAGTTAAAGTCTCTGAAAGGCGCAGGGCAATTCTACCTGTCCTATAGGATCACTATGAGTTGGAATGGACTTGATGGCAGTGAGTTTTCTTTTTTTTTTTGGCAGTTAGTTTTCTAATGATCACCAACTACTCTATTTTTGCACAGATAGAGCATACATTATACAGTTGTTTTGTAAAACCCCTTCAAGTGTTATTTTCTTACGCACACTATGCACATTAGTTTCCTATACACACTATGCATGCCTGAACACAGTTTACATAAGCATGTTGCATGTGACTGCCCTCTGCAGAAATCCAGAAGTCTATCTTAGTGGTTAGGGGAGGAGAGATTATCTTCCAGTACCAGTAAATTCATCTCACTTTGAATTGAGGTAATAATGAGCCCATTGCCAGCAGCGAGCTTTACATTTCTATTACTCCTTTTTTACATTTCACTACCTTACCCTTCCTCGAATGCCTTGACCCTTTAATAAAATTCCGCATGTTGTGGTGACCCCCAACCATAAAATTATTTTCGTATAGCGACAGCACTGGAGACAGTGCGGGAATTGCGCCCAATCTGACCCCACCACACTGAGGCGAAACACCTAAGGGTGTGCAAAAGAACAGCAAGGGGAACAGAGCAATGAAGTCCTTCCTCAGGGAATGCCAAAAACAGCCTTTGGGGCCAGGGCATGACACCCCATCAGACTTGACCTTACAACACTCCTAGAGGTCAACAAATAGACCTTGAACAATATACAGGCTTTTCTTTTCTTTTTTGTCACTGGTATTTTTGTTGTTTTCTTTTGTTGCTTTGTTTTGCTCTGCCTTGTTTTGTGTGCATATTATTATCTCTGCAGGTCTATCTAGATAGGCTAGGCGGGATACACAATCTGGAGGAGAAAATAACAGGACCTACGGTTCCAGAGGGACATGGGTGAGGGCTAAGCTGGGGAAAGGAAGTGAGTGTTAAACCCAGGGACAAGAGAACAAGTGATCTATATATAACGCCCTCCCTGGAGGACAGACGACAGAAAAGTGGGTGAAGGGAGACATTGGACAGTATAAGAAATGACAAAATAATAATTTATAAATTAACAAGGGTGAGGAAGGGAGAGAGGCTGTAGGAAGGAGAGGGAAAAATGAGGAGCTGACACCAAGGGCTCAAGTAGAAAATGTTTTCAGAATGATGATAACAAATGTACAAATGTGCTTGACACAGTGGATGGATGTATGGACGAGTCCCCAATAAAATGATTTTAAAAGTATTTTTGTGGTTACTTCATAACTGTAATTTTGCTACTGTAATGAATCGGGTGACCCCTGGGAAAGGTTGTTCGACTCCCAAAAGGGTTGCAACCCACAGGTTGAGAACTGCTGCTCTATCGGTTCTCAGAGCACACTACCTGAAAAGATAGCTTCATCTGTCCTGTTAGCATTTATTCCTGGGAGAGAGAAATGTAGGTGCTCTACTCCCAAACATGTACTGGGGACTAGCTTGGATGCTATCTAAGCCTGTGACCAGGAATCCAACTTTAGGGAACCGAGGCTGATGATGTGATGATAATGCGTACTGTTGTACGCGTCCCTGTCCTATTTATTCTGTAATTAATAAATACTGTTCATCACACCATTAGATATTTCTGGTCTAAACTTCAAACAATATATTTATATACTGGCGGCTTCACTTCCAACATCATAGCAACATACAGGCCACCAGTATAACAAAAAGGTTTAGCCATTTAAAGATTAGTATACCAATATAAATATGACTATGCATAAAGCAACTTAATATGTTATAATATTTATTTATAAAATTAAAGCTTCAGAAATTCATTCACAACAGGACAACGTTAAACACAAAAATGAGTGCAAAATACAATTAAGAAAATAGGATGGGGAGACAGTGGACACTGTAAGATATGATGAAATAATAATTTATAAATTATCAAGGGTTCCTGAGGGAGAGGGGAATGGGGAGGGAGGGGAAAAAATGAGGAGCTGCTGCCAGGGTCTTAAGTAGAGAGCAAATGTCTTGAGAATGAGGGCAACGAATGTACAAATGTGCTTTACACTATTGATGTATGAATGGATTGTGATAAAAGTTGTATGAGTTGCCAATAAAATGATTTTTAAAAGAATAAGCATATCTGATGAAACATAAAAAATAGGATGAACAATTGGGAAAGAACAGGATGAAATATCAAAAAAGTTACTAGAAGTGTTAAGAGATAATATTGAGAAGGACAATACTGTGAAATTCAAAATAGAATTTGTCTGCATGGAAAGTAAAACAATTAATCTTTAAAATCATGATATATTCCCCCAGGTCAGCAAAATAGAAATAGGTAAAATTATAGTTTTCTAAAGATAAAGAATGCCCTAGAAAGGCAACAACTAAGTCCACATTTAAGTCCATATTTATCACTAGGCATTGTGATCCAAGGATTATAAATATAAAATCTAAAGAAGAGAATGCTATCAGACATTAAATTGTGAACCACTGATTTGCAGAAGGCTATGGGCAACAGTAGAAGCCCCAAATCCTTTTTCAGGGCTCACACATGGATTAAGTCTCCAGTGAATCCCCTGTGACCATAGTTGAGGGATATGAATCGCCTTGTTATCAGAGAGAGAGAGAGCATTATAAAGCATTATATCTGTCAAGTATGGGAGATGATGTAGTTGGATTAAAATGTAGTATCATTTGATCTCCCTTCTGACCCATTTTTAAGTTATTTCGTGGTTTTTTTTTTAAGTGACGGGGAAATACACATGGGTTAAGCCTCTGGTGAATCCTCTGTGAGCACACATCGGGGATGTGAACAGCCCTGCCATCAGGCAAAACGCACTGAAAAGTGGATTCTTGCAGATGCAGTTAGGTTAAAATTTAACACCTTATCATTGTAATTCCTTTTGTAATCCATTTTAAATGCGTTCTAGTTTGTTGACATTTTCTGCTTTCTTTTCTATTGAGGTTTTTCTGTTTTACCTTGTTATTGTTGTCAGTTTCTGTGTTTTCTTTTTTAAATGTTTTTCTTTTTATGAAATCCAGGATAGGTAAATCTACAGAGACAGTAAATGGATTAACAGTATCTTGGGGGTAAGGCAGAGGACGTTGAGAGGCAATAGGAAGCTAACAGTGGTGAGTACATAAATGAAGAAAATGTTCTAGAATTGATTGTGATGATTGTACAACTTTCTTAATATGACTGAACTATTGTATAGTTTGTGAATTATATGCCAATACAACTGTTAAAAAAGAAAGTAAATGGGGGAGGGAATGAACTAGAATTGAAGACAATGAAATAGGCAAACAACACAATTAAAGGATTTTTATTACACTTTATACTTCCACAGGACACATTTGTGTACTTTATCTGGTATGACATGCTGTCGTTTGCCCTCATAATAAAGACTGGCACTTCAACATTTTAAGATACTTAACTCAAGGTTACATAATTTGTCTTGAGGATAAAAATACAATTATCAAGCAGTCCCTTTACAGTCAAATGACCTGCTCATTAGCACAGTGTTATGGAATTATCTATCAGTTGCTCTCCCTGCAAAGATTTTGAGGGTAGATGTTATACCTGTCTTGAATCACCATTACCCAAAACTGCAAATCTTTGTAATAGGTTAGCAGTTCTCAACTTGGGGGTCGAACAACCTTTCACAGGGGTCACCCAATTCATAACAGTAGCAAAATTACAGTTATAAAGTAGCAACAAAATAATTTTATCGTTGGGGGTCACCACCACATGAGGAACTGCATTAGGAAGGTTGAGAACTACTGTAATAGGTGCTCAAGGATTTATTAGTGAACAAACACTAGGTAACTAAAATAATCCAGTTACATGGAGCATGAACTTAATTATCTTTGATGGTGAAGTAAAATTTCTTAATATGGCTCTCTTCTACCCATGTCTAACTCTCACCAAAGGAATGGTTAAGGACCATGCAAGCAGGGTGTGCAAAACGTTAATAAAGGGGGATTGATCAGTTTGGGCTGCCATTCCCCCATGCATAAGAGAGCCACCTCAGAATAAGGGAGAGAGAGAATCCCAGGACCATCAAGGAAAAAAGAACCACCACTGGAGCGCATTTGAAATCCCTACCAGAGGCACCAGAGGCCGCAGCAAAGGAGCCACACCATGATGAAGCAGAGGGACTGAGCACCTGAGACAATAAGGTGTAGTAGCTGACAGGCTCTACAGAGTCAGAAGCCACGGGATCATGTGGCTGCGAAACTGACAACCAAGGAGACTTGGCTGCTAGATGAGGACCAACACTGTGCCCTTACTGTTTATGGCTTATTGGTAACCTGTTAACTGCCCTGATTCTCAAACAAAAACCCCAAAAACTGCACTGCCATTGAGTTCATTCTGACTCTCGTGACCCTCGTAAACCTGCATAATTGGGAGTTCTGTCTGTGAGCATTGTGTGACAACTGCAAGGAATGTCTAACCCATCAGAAAAGCAATGTCATGGGAGGTAAAGCTGTTGTCAGAATAATGTAGAAGAAGGATATAGGGTAGAAGTAATTCTGACCTCTGCCTTGTGGCACTTGGCCTTGGACTGGTGTGGAGATGGATTCTCCTTCTCCTTCCTAAAGCTAAAGGAAACCTGTCCGCCATGCCGTTTACTCCCCTTTGCAGTACACATATGCACAACTGCCACCCAAGTCCTCTTCAATAGCCACGTCTAGGCAGCCATAGTGGTATGAATTAACAGCTATGTCTGGACCCTAACTCCAGCTAACTAGATGATCAATGAATAGCCAATCCAAGATCAATCGATCCAGCTGGCTCCTTGATTAAGAGATGTTCTCTCTTGAGGATTGGACCCAAAAGCAGGCAGAGAGCAGTCCTTGAGCTGGGAGTCTTGTGAACTTGAGCAAACTGATAAAGGGAGTTGGTCTGCAACATGTATAGGAACAAAACACAGATACTCACCCAGGACCCCAACCCAAAACACTATAGGGCCCAAAAAGGCGAAGAACACATGGTCCCCCCCCCTTTTTTTTTCCAGTTCCTGTAAGACAGAGCACTGGACTGCAGTTCAAAGCCACCAGGCACTCCTTGGAGGAAAGAAAAAGTTCTCTGCTCTAGATTTACTACAGGGTCACTATGAATCAAAATTGACTCGAGGACAATGGCTTGGTAAGATATTGCCCTACATATTTTTATAACATACTTAAGACCCAACTGAGGAGCCCTGGTGCCATAACTGTTACGCGTAAAATAGTTACACTCTCAGAAAAACCCACAAGGGCCATTTTACTCTCTCCTATGTAGTCACTATAACTTGACATCAACTCAATGGCAGTTAGTTTTTTAGAATACCCATCTACATGAGTATATATGGTATACTTCTACATGAAAGGCTTCAGATCATGAGAAAAACATCTAGGATTATAATGAACTATTTGCCTCAGATGAATGACATTAATGCAGCGAAGTGAAAGCGGTCAATTCAAAGCTATTCTTTCTAATAGGCAGAAGGGTTCAGCATTAGGAGAAATATGACTAGTCATCACTTCTATAAAAATGAGTTGTAGATAAAAGTAGAAAACAAAGAACTGCATGCATAGCCCAAAAAAGGCAAAAGAAAAAGAAAACCCAAAAAAACCAAACTTTTTTTGGTACTATATTAACTGATAATATAAAAGTTGTTCTATCAGCAACAGAAGAACACTGGGTTCATAACAGAACAAAAGTCTTGACTTACAAATGAACAACAGCTGGTGCAGAGACAAATTATGAATACTAAAACGTGTGACAACTATATATTCTACAATGTTGGTGAGGCTAGCGAGCATCAAGAGAACACAATAAATATACAAATCATTGATAAACAGAAATATTTCAGACATCTAGAATATTTGCTTGGTCTGTGTTCACTAAAGCTACCATTTTTGAATAAAGGGAATGAAAACTGCCAGGGTGCATACATGTCATACATTAAGAATTCAGAACATTTATTTAGCAGCAGGAACTACATTGCAAGTACTTTGATGTCCAATCTCCATTATCATCAAGTGACAAAATAAAATGCATACAAAGTAGAAATCTATAAATACCCGACTGATCCCTTTCCATTCATGTCCATTCTTACTTTCCTTACACCAGCTATTCAATGTGTTTCTCTCACACATTGTTTCCTAAAAATATGTTCAGATATGTTCATAAAAGAATACCTCCCACAGTTTAAAAGCACATCATAAAGCATGCCATCTCTCAGGAATGCTGGTTCACAGCAAGCAAGTAATATTTACTAAATGACTCAAGGTATAAGCAAAATTAAATAAGAAGCATTGAGTATGGGGAATCAGAAAAGTCAGCAGCATTTTATATAATGTCAACAGAAAATAAAAACAATATAAATTCTGACAATAAAACACTTGACTCTGGTCATTTCAAATAAAAGTATGAACAATTTTTTAAAAAACAAAAAAGACTGTTGCCAGTCCAGTATAATTCCATTCATTGTGGCTTTATTGAAGTGACTACAAACTGTCTTATCGTGGTTAAGTGATGAGCTGCTAACTGAAAAGTCAGAGGTTTGAACACACTATTACTCAGTGAGAAAACGATGTGAGGATTACTTCCACAAATTAAACTAAAACTAAACTAAATCAAATCCACAGCCATTGAATAGATTTTTGACTCATAGCAACCCTAAATAGGGTTAGCAACCCAGCCTTGTTACCTTGTGGTTAGTAACCCTACCCATAATTCATTATACCACTGAGGTTCCTTTACATCACAGAAAATCTCAAATAATCCATTGCACTACTTGACTGCATCCTTAGTCTAAATAGTTACTCTTTGTCTTCATGATCCTGAAATATTTGACTACTACTGCTGTTATTCTATAGACTCTCCTTTGATTTATGATCAGTTTGTATATTTTGGCAGAGTAACCACAGAAATAAAGGTGTGTTCTCAGTGTATCTTATCAGGAAGCATATGATATCAATTTGTCCCTAGTAAAAGAGAACATAATTTTAGCCACATTGATTATGGTGGTTTAATGGTCAATTTTATGTGTGAACCTGATTTCATATGACGATAAAATGGCCTGACCTTTTAAAGACTAGTTTATGGTACCGTCTAGATGGCAATCCCTGGGGAGCTATGACAGTGCCTTCCAGGAGGTGCTATATGCTCTACATCGGCATCCAGTATATGGCTCAGGCTGTTACTCTCAGCAGCCCTGGTGGAGTAGTGGGTTACACGCTAAAACCACCAGGCATTCTGGAGAAGGAGGGTGAGGGTCTCTACTCCTGTGAAGAGTCACAATCTCAGAAACTCATAGAGGTTGCCGAGTCAGCATTCTGGATGGCAGTGAGTTGAGTGGGCTGTGTTAGAGCCGTAACTCAGACGTCCAGGAATCAAAAGGCAGATATTAACCCTAGTGATGCATTTGTAAATTTTGCTTCTTCAGAATTCCAGATTCAAATAAAATCAAGACTTTCTCGAGGCATTAAGGCTGGAGGAACACTTGAAACTACTGCCTTGACAACATCTTTAAGCCTTCTTTAAGGAGCTATCAAAATGGGAAGGGAAAATAGGGCAAATGATGTTTAATCATGAGGACTTACCATCAATGCCAAGGAAATAATATGTATGACTTGGTGACTGTAAGGCACTTCGTTCTATTAACGTTTACCCAAATCACAATAAAAGGCTTAAAATAGCAGCAACTATTTATATGGGACCAAATTGACAACAGCAACTCAAAAGGTTAGACAAGAAGCTGAAGGGGCAATAAGTTTATGTTAATAGGAGAGGAACAATTAGGAAAATAAAGGTGATAATGGTTGCCCAACTTTAAGAATATACGCATTGTCATGGAATTGTGCATGGAGAAGTTGAATTGACGTGTATTTTGATGTGTGTAGTTCCAACAACAAAATTAAGTATTTTAAAATTTTTGCTTCCTTCCTGTCTAGAGGTCTTAGTTCCAAAGGAAGGAATGCTCTCACCATAAGATACACTGATTCCAATGCATTGAAAGAAAACTAAGAATGTTAGCCAGCCACTTTGGGCTCCTCATGCCTTAGGGTCAATAGGCAGAATTTCTATATTGGCTAATGTTGATTATTTCTAATTACCAAGGGGAAATTGAACTGTTATTATAGGAGGGAGATAGGCAAGAGTATGTCTGGAATTCAGATGGATCCCATCAGGCATTCTTAGTTTAGCCACGCCCAGAGATAAAAGTCAATGGAAAATCCCAACAACCAATTGCAGGCAAGAGTACTAATGGTCCAGACCCCCTAGCAATGATAGTTTGAGTCACCCACAAGGTAAAAAACCACAACTAGTGTACGTACTTGCTTAAGTCAAAAGGAACATAGAAAGCAGTTATAAATATGCACTATAACCACATGACGAGTTGAAGAAACAAGGACTCTAATTATTATGAGTGTGTCTTCCTTTTTTGGTCATGAATATGCTTGTATAGATACATGTCTGTATGTGTGTGGATATAGATATACTCACACACATCTTTATATTCATACTCTATTATGTTACTCATCATAAAATATAGGAGGCAAAGGGGTTGAGGGTTTTATGGGTGCATTCATGTGAGTTCTGGTATGTTAGGAGATATTACTTTGTAATTATCTTTACTCAGGAAGCAAGTGTGGGTTAAGGGAATGGGTGTGGGTGCCAAATTGACAAGGGGTACATGGGGATGTTCTTTTAATGTGTCAATTTAGCTAGGCTATGGTTCTTAGTGGTTTTGCCAAACCCTGAACTAGTTGCTATTCCATAATGTAATTTAACAGAATGAAATGTGATCACTTTCCATAGAGTATTTCAATCCAATCTAATATAATGAAGCAGTGGATAGGGGAGTCTATGTGTGATCCACATGCAGACTACAGATACTTTGGTAGTTCCCTCAATTCTGCATTCTTCCCATCATCTGATCCAGATCTTGGGACACAAACCTACAAAAGTGTGCCAGCCCTGTGATTTCATGAGCCAGCAGACATCTCCCATCTGTCACGTGAACTACAGATTTTCGACTGTCCAGCACCCAATTGCATGAATCAATTCCTTGAAGTAAATATATAGGTACAGACATAGACAACACAGATGTATATTACTGGCTCTGTTTCTTTAGAGAAACCAAGACAACAACATTTCTCCATTGGAAAGTTAACATTTTACCTTTGCAATTAATAAGTATATAGGGGAAATACCTTAAATTTATATAAACATCTTATTTCTCATCAAATTTTCACCCCATTAGTTTTATACTATTAAGGATGCTTGTCTGAACAAATCAGTATCATAATGGTTACCAAATGGTGATTTTCCTAATTCCCTAATTCTTTTTACATGTATTACCTGACATTCTACTGTAAGAAAAGGAAGAGACGCAACCTCTACTCCCACCTACTTATATCTGCGTGTACAGATACATTCTTATTTCAGTCGACAGGTTACATTCCATTGTGATCAGTATTCATTTTTATGCTAGCACTATCCCAGAATAAGCTAGCAAGAGTAGAGTCCTTCAAGCCGGCCCTGTGTCACTTGCTTCTCCTTTGGGTACTTCTTTACATACTAGGGTGTTAGTGCTTAATGAACCTCTCAACAGAGAGAGCCTGGAAAAAGATTAACAAATTTAACAGAATGAAATGTGATCACTTTCCATAGAGTATACTCCTATAACCATTTCGTGGTTTTGTGGGTAGATGAGAGAAAGCAAGGAAGAAAAGAGAATGCACCTCAAATTCCAACTGAACACTGTACTTTCCGCCTAGCCGTCTCATTACCCATATTTAAAACATCCTTTTCCAAAATACAAAAACATAGCTTCTGTTACCAGATAATTTGCTCAATCTTGATGTAACAAAAGTGGTTTTTAACTTGCAAACTCATAATTCTGCAGGAAATAAATGACTACAAATTAAAGATATACATTGGAATACCTATACATGTTTGGGGTGGATTTTTTGTCTTCAATCTTAAGACTATCTATTCATAATAACGTGTTCAATACAGTGGAGGATAGTTTGTCCCCTTCTTTCTCTCTTCTGCCCTATGAAGTTATATTATTCACATAAAATCCAATTCTTCTTTTTGCTTCTAACTTCATTTACATAATGTTATATGTATAATGTTAACATACTCCAAAATTCAGGCTATTCAAAAAGGTAAACTCATTAATCTAACAACTCATTCCACCATTTCTTTAGTCCAATTTCTGCACCTCGTCATTTATACCATGTTCCCATGCACTATATCTAATTTCTTCTCTACCCTTCTTGTGTTTCATTTGTATGTAACCTCAAATTTTGTGGAAAAATGAAATAAAAAACTAAGGGAATTCCTTAGCAAAGGCTCTGAAGCCCCCTTGTACATGTACATTGCCTTGTGTTGATTGCTAACTAGGAAGCACACTGTCTATGCTCTTCTTGTACTTTGCTCACATCCTAAAAGCGATCATTCCACCTACAAACCATTCCATATTATATCAGAAAGGGTTTCCTCATTCTTTTTACTGTGTGGATATCCCAAAGTTTATTCATGCATTCTCCTATGCATTGGCACTTAGGTTATTTCAAATACGTCAGAGTTATAAATAATGCTATAGTGAATAATCTCGTCCATGTGTACTTTTGAATTGCTGGTGGCAAATTTTCACAGCAAATTCTGAGAAGTGAAATTATGGGGTCAAAAAATTAAAACCTATGTAGTTGTGTTAGATACTTACAAATGCCCTTCCTAAAAGGGATTATGTCCAATTTGCATTCTTACCCACAATTTATGAGATGTCGCAGGCATTTTAGTGAATGATAAAATCTTCACTCGGTATTAGTCACTATGCACAGATTAACTCACATTTCTTATAAATAAATTACTGAGATGTATAATCCACATACCATATAATTCAGTATGTGATTCAGAGCTGTACAACTATCTCTGCCATCAGTTTTAGCACATTTTCATCATACCCTGTGGTGAAATGTGTTCTTTAATGTACCCTTTTGCCTTAGTTCTTTAAAAAACATTAGACTTTTCCCCAAAGTCCTGAGATGTTGTTACCTTTGCCCTAATTTTCTACCCCCAAAGGATGTGTTACTTTTGTCCAGGTTGACTGACATTTTCTAGGTGCACAGTGAACAACTTATAACTTGATACTTTTATCTCGTCCCTGGACTGTAGTAAATTTGCACCTTGCAGGGATTGGTCAAGAGGCCATGCAAATGAAGTGAGTTGAAGCTTACTATGCAAGTGAAGTGACTGTGGTCTACCTAGAGGGAATGGTCAGCTCTAGGCCCTGGAGGTGATTCGGACTTGAAGATTGTGCACTGAAGCAGTTAGACCTCAGTAGACTTAGAAGCAGCAAAGGAAAACCAGAGAAAGAGGTGCAAAGACCCTCCTAAACGAATAGTAACAGGGGCTGTAACACTGAAAGTGGCACAACAGGTATGGAAGAGGATGGGTGGTAGAACTAGTAAGCAACAAGCCAGAAGGGCACCTGAGGCAGAGTTGGTGTTGATGGGTGGCAGAGCCAAGAAAGCCTGTCCTCAGGGGGCCAAGAAAAGGCCTGAGCTGGTGAGAGGAGCTGGGAGGGCAGTCCACACTGAGAAAGGAGACAGTGCCTGTAAGCTTCCTGATCCTCATCCTGTTCCTTAGTAAACCATTTAATTGTATGGTCTATGCATTCTGTGTGGCCTTTGCAATGAACTGTCCAAGGAGAAAAGTAGAATGTGCTGTGGGACAGAGCTGGAGTCGGAACTGGTAAAAATGTGGTGAGTGGAGGTATGTCTGACTTTCCCCTCATAGGGATTAACTTTTTGCTGATAATAGATCAGGGGTGCTCACACTTTTTCAGCATGTGAGCTACTTATAAAATGATCAAGTCTAAATGATCTACCAACTACAGAAATGCAAAACATGTATTTATTTTTATTACACTCTTTGTATGTACAATGTATGTACAATGTACAATGTTTATGTACCTTGCATAACCATGAGTCCATATTGTACAACACAACCTAATTAACTATGGGTATTTTTTTGTCATTATCTGAGTTTACTCTGATGACTTCCACTGAATAGAATAAACCAGGGATGCGTAATCCGGACAGTAGCTGCTGACAGCCAGCCTCAAGCACACTTCCAAATGATCATCACTCAAGGTGGAATGGACTTAATGAACTTAAGGCTGACTAGCATGAATAAGTAGAACCGAATCATGCAGTCAAGGAGGTAGCACATTGTCTCATGTTGGGTACTTTCCCTCTGTGAGTTCCAGAACTGTTCATGTACTCTGGACTTCAGCTGAATGTCGGCTTGTAGTATCAAAATCTCCCATTCCATAGGAAAGTAATCGATTTTTGTCTTCTTACTTGGTCCAGTTTCCCCACTCATTTTAATACCCTTTCTTATATTCAAAAGGAAAAAAACGGTCTAAAACTTGGCGTTCACTTAGCTTGTCAGTTTTGCTGCACTTAGCGCAGCTGCTTGCTCATCTGTTTGACATCTAAGATTGCATCTGATTGGCTGTGCTGTATATCAATTAAGTGACGCGACTGATGATAGGCTTACATCTATTTTTTTAATGCCATGCAATCTACCCACACTACATTTGTGATCGACTGGTAGATAGCGATCAACGTATTGAGCACCCCTGTAATAGATCATTCCCATTGTGAAGTTAGCTTCCAATGCCTTCCATCCTTTTCCCTATTTTTGTTATAAATCTGCAATATTCTGCACAACCACCATATAATATGTGGTTTTTTATGATACACCTCTTTAGTGTAATGCTTTCAAGGTATGTCCAACTCATTCTGTGCTGTGAGCCCTGTGAGGCAATCACCATCATTGGATCCACAAGACTTTGCACCCACCGAACTGTGATCTTCCTGCATTCTGCATCACTACACATAGCTGCGTGAGTCTGTAGAGGGACTTATGGGCTAGTAGCAGACCTACGGACTTGATCTGCACTGGGCTGGGACGTTTGCTTGATATATAATAACTTCTTGGTATAAAGCTTTCTCTTACATATGAGTGTTACTGACTTTGTTTCTCTAGTCAAACTAGCCTAACACAACCTAATATTCCAGTTCTAATAACTGAAATAAACAAAATAACCATGTGGGATCATGTAATCAAAGCACAGTGGAATTCCTTGTGGTTGTTACTGAACTAAATACTAATCAGCATTGTGTATACATTAGAGCGCAGGTTGTAATAGCTCCTAATGTGGAAGATTTGTATTTTACATAGTACATAGTGGCTTGTATTCATTGTTAAATACAATGAGTTGTACGAGCCCCCAATAAAATGATTTTAAAAAGAAAAACAAAACAAAAAAACCATGCTTTCCTCCCCTGTTGTAGTCAGCCTACTGCCTTGTGCCCAGGTTGTATATATGTAAGCATACATTCTTTTTGATAGCATTTTACAGATTAAATGACCCAAAACATGTCTTTTAAAAATAACTGGATATATACAGGCACATAATGAAGGGACTTCGGAAAATTCCTGGGGAAATGCCATTATCTTTTAATTCCATTTTCCATAAACCTTTTGAAGTCTCTTCATACATAGTACATGGCTTATGAAAACCAGGATTAATGAAATATTTTTTAAATTACTGAAATAAATTTGTGCCTTCCAAACATCTGACCTTTGCCCTCATCTGCCAAGTCCATTTGCCTGAAACTGAACTTTGACATACTACCAAAGGAATCTAACATGACAAAACTAGTAAATATCCCATTTCCTACCACTAAAACCATTCTTGTAGGGGGGCAATTTAAAAAAATTAAAACATGCTTGCAAAATAATAAGAATTTTAAAATCTTCAGAGGTTCTTGAGGAATGGGGGTGGGGAGGGCAGGGGAAAATGAGGAGCTGATACCAAGGGCTCAAGTACAAAGAAAATGCTTTCAGAATGATGGTGGCAACAAATGTACATTTAAATGCGCTTGACACAATGGATGTATGTATGGATTGTGAAAAGAATTGTACGAGCCCCCAATAAAATGATTTTTAAAAGGAAAAACGAAACAAAAAAACCATGCTTTCCTCCCACGTTGTAGTCAGCCTACTGCCTTGTGACCAAGTTGTATCTATTACTGCTAATGGGGCGCTCCAAAGCCATGCTTTCTAACACGGATCAGAAGAGTCTTAAGTAACGCAGGTCTACAGCAGACTGGAGGAGGAGGAATGTCACCTCCTTTTGGGCCCAGAAAGCAAGAGAAGAGATGAAATCATCACCCACGTCGCGAAGGATATAACCTGTTCTTTCCTTGCATCATTTGGAAGAGGAGGTTGCTTCTCAAACTACTCCTTGCTAACCGAGGGCAGTCATATTAGAATGCCAGTTTGTATTACCACTGAAAAGTATGAAAATGCCCTTTCTCTAACAGTTAGCAGTGTGTATGGCTGAACATGTTTATTCCTGACAATCTGATGTGTAAAATATGTTATAACTCAGTACAGCTTTAATTTGAACTTCTGCTATTATGAGAGCATCTTTTCATATGTTGAAGAGCAATTTTTCCATTTATTTGTGAATCATCTGTCTTTTCTCTATTTTTGTGCTGGGTGTTTTTCCATTTAGCCTTTTTTTACTCCTTCACTTTTAAACATGTCTAGCTGGCATCTGTCCTTTGACTTTGTTTTTGATATTATTTGCCATGCAAGTTTTTTCTTTTAATTTTTATGTAATTAAATTTAAGTCTTATCTTTTGTTACATCTGGATTTTGAGTGGAGAGAAAACTATCCTTATACCCAAGTTACAGAAGAATTTACCATGTTTTTCTTTTTAAAATTTTATCTCTGATCTATTTGCAGTTTATTCTTATGTATGATTTTAAGTATAAATCTAATTTTACCTTTTTTAACTGGTTAATTGTTTACTTAAAAAATTCATCTTACAACTAAGTCCACATAGGAGAAGCACCCCAGGCTTGTGTGAGCCAAAGATGACAACAACAAAATTCAAATATGACGAAGAGTAAAGCACTAAGAGCTAAAATGATAAACACCTAGTTTATAGACGGTTATGGAAGACAGTGAGCACTCAAAACCCATCTGCACATTATCTAATTAGATTAAGCCACTAGCAGATACCCCTCTAGCCACAGGCAAGGGTCTCAAACAGCCTTACCATCAGACTACTGTAATAATCAGACTACTATAGTAATCAATGTAATCTTGATTATGCTGGACCAACTTGGTCAATTGACCTCCCTATTGACCCAACCTGAGTTTGGTCTAGGTGCAAGTTATCTCTTTCTTGTTATATGACAATAATTTCTTCCCAGGCTTTTTAAATACTGATGGTAGTCTTTTCTTTCTTACTTATTATTTGCATTTTATATTATTATTGTTTTATCCTTACCACTTTATTTTTATTTTTTCTGTTGGGTTTCCCCAACAGAAGGTGTGGCTACACAGTGATAAGAACTAATGCAAGGGTTTATAGTAGATGTAGGATGGTGGGGGTGTGGCAGATAGTGCAAGGTGTTTGGGAGTAAACAATGAATGTGGGAAGGGGAGGGAGCACTAGAACCAATTGTGATTACACATTTTAAAGTGACTTAACCATAGAACAAGAAAATGTTCCAAAATTGTGGTAATGATTGTACAACGTTCTTGATATGAATGAACTATTGTATTGTATGCAATCGTGGATATGTGCCAATAACACTGAGTTGATTCTGAAAAAAAGAAAGAAAAATTCAAGTCCATCTTTAGTCCAGTGACATAAGATATCAGGTTTGTCATATAATAAATACTTAAGTCTATATCTCAATTTTTCTATTCCATTCTAATAGTCTATTTGCATGATATTAAAAAACACTAATAGACCAGAAGTAATTTCAGATTCCTTCCCAACTACATCTACTTCCTAAAAAAGAAAATTAAACGCTATCAATAGGTAACCATCGCCTTTTGGCTCTCTGCACGGCGCCATGGCAGTTGGCAAGAACAAGCGCCTTACCAAAGTGGCAAAAAAGTTGCTAAGAAGACAGTGGTTGATCCGTTTCCTAAGAAAGATTGGTGTGATGTGAAAGCACCAGCTATGTTCAATATAAGAAATATTGGGAAAACACTAGTCACCAGGACTCAAGGAACCAAAATTGCATCTGATGGCCTCAAGGGTCGAGTTTTTGAAGTGAACCTTGCTGATTTACAGAACGACGAGGTTGCCTTAGGAAATTTAAGTTAATTACCAAGGATGTTCAGGGCAAAAACTGCCTGACCAACTTCCACAGCATGGACCTGACACGGGACAAGATGTGCTCCATGGTCAAGAAGTGGCAGACCATGATTGAAGCTCATGTTGATGTCAAGACTACCGATGGGTATCTACTTTATCTGTTTTGTGTTGGTTTTACTAAAAAACGCAATAATCAGATTCAGAAGACCTCTTATGCTCAGCACCAGCAGGTCCGCCAAATCCGAAAGAAAATGATGGAAATCATGACCCGAGAGGTGCAGACTTGAAAGAAGTGGTCAGTCAATAAATTGATTCCAGACAGCATTGGGAAAGACATAGAAAAGGCTTGCCAGTCTATTTATCCTCTCCATGTTGTGTTTGTCAGAAAAGTAACCATGCTGAAAAAGCACAAGTTTGAATTGGGAAAACTCATGGAGCTTCATGGTGAAGGTGGCAGTTCTGGAAAAACTACTGGCGATGAGACAGGTGCAAAAGTGGAACGAGCTGATGGCTATGAGCCACCAGTTCAAGAATCTGTTTAAAATTCAGAATTAATGTTAACAAATAAAAGATCTTATTGTGAAAAAAAATAGGTAACCATCAAGAGACTAATGTATCTAACCACACACACATCACTTACATAAGCAAGTTGATGTAGGTAGAAATGGATCTGCTTATTTACAAATATAGCCTTATAATTTTCTCCATCAATTCATAATGGAATCACAAAAAGCAGTACTAAATTAGTTTGTAGTTTGAAAGAGAAAATTATTTAATTATTTTCAATATGTTAATACTCTAAGCCTAAACATTCCATAGCACTACTACATACCTTTATTATTTTTTCATTACATTCACAAGTTTATTATTAGATTTTAACAAGTCATATAGGAAGTAGTAAAATAAAGAAAACAACACTTTTCACTTCTGCATTTACAAAATGTGAATCATACTGGTAACTTAATCCTAATATAGTTGAAAAGTGACTTCTCTCCCACTACTAAGGATGTCCTTCAAGCCCAGTCCCTCTATTTTAAGTACTAGAGTTTCACCTCAATAGTCTACTCAAAACAATACTCCTTTTTATATCATTACTTCTTTTTCTACTAGACCATACCAGTAAACTTATAATGCTATTAATTCTCAACATTAGCACTAAACCCACCTACCTCTCCTAACCTCCTCTTCGAGCTTTCCCACCCACGAGAGCAAGAAACTTGGGAAGAATGCACATCCTCACTGTTGCAAACTTTTCTATTTCCATTGTCTCAAACTCCCTCCCATGAGGCTGTAATGGTTCTACCACAACTGCTCCTCTCAACAGCACCAATGACCTCCACGAAGCTCAGTCAGGTGGTCACCTCTGAAGGCTCTTCTTAATCAGCAGTGTCTTTCCACCCCAACCCCACCAGTGACCATCTCTCTCCCCTTTTCACTATGTCATGAAGCCAGAACCATTCTGGTTGCTGATTCCTTACTTCCTCTCTTCTGGGCCTGGCCCAGCTCCCTATCTGTAAAGAGTCAGCAAAAGCCAAGAGGGCTACAGTGAGGAAAGAGACACACAGCTGTGCTTGTCCTGCTCGTTCAAAGCACTAGACAAATACACCAACACACAGCAGCAGGAGGGAGCCAGTGTCAAAGAAGGCACAAACAGCAGACCGGAGTTTCAACTGCATAACTAAATTAGTGATTACGTCTCATCCAGCATCCAAGAACTGCCAAGTACTTCTTAATTAAAAACTTTGTTTCTACTCTCAGTGACCAAAAGGGGATATTTGAAAATTTACTTTATTCTTAGCAAGAAGGTATGCAAGAATATTCATTATCAGTGAATCTTAAGAGTTATTGTTATTAATATGTTTTAATAATCACTTTCCCCAATTAAAACACTAAAGCACCTTAAATCCTTTTATACTCCCCCCCCCCCCAACATATACTCGAGTATACGCCAACCCAAATATCACCCAAGGTACCCAATTTTACCACAAAAACTGCATTAAAAATGTGCTGAAAAACTCAGCTTACAATCAGCTTACATACGGTAGTTGACATCCCTTTAATTCACAAATGAGTGAAATCATAGTTCATGTTCAAAGATTATTTACTATATAGACAAATTTTTATACCTTCTTGCATAAATGAGAAAACATTAAGTATGTTGTAAAGCATTAAAAAGAAAGGTCACTTGAAAGACAACATTCTGCATATCTGCTAGTCAAACATCAAGTGACTGCATTCAATTATCCCCAGAAGTAAAAAACACAGAAAGAAATACGCTAAAGAAATAGCTTCAACAAAGTCCATGTACTCTATTCTGGACTAGAAAAGTAAAAAAGGACTCCCTTGTCTATGTGCACACATCTGCACAATTTCTGATTTGAACAAGGCTTCATGGATTCATGGACATTGGTTTAGTAATTACCTCAATCAATCCTAAGAGATCAAGTTAAAAGACAGAGCAAAATAAAAGTCAAAAATAGGTCAGGTCTGCTAAAATTGACAAAGAAATAACTACTGATAACAAGGAAATAAACAATAAAAGCACTACTTACATAAGTACACAGTAATCTGGAAAAGGTTGGCCTAGAGGCAAACAATCCTATCAAAATCCAACAAAGCACAATATACTCTTGCTATATTAGAGCAAAGTACAACAAATAGTTTCATGTCTGTAATCCTGACAGATACCTAGTAAACCTAAGAAAATGTTCATAATACATTTTATAAAGATTTTAGTCAAAAACTAAGAGATGGTTTTTCAAGAAAATTCACCTAAAATAAAGCATGTGCTATCAGAACAGTGAATAAGGAAAAGTAAATCATTAACCAGCAAGCCAATTCCCATGATGAACAAACGCAAGAGCTTTTTATACGCCACCTGCATTAAAGGGAATACCTAGCCTCTAAATGGGGAATATCCCTTTAGTTTTGTGAAACCCAAAAGGCCCTGGCAACTCCCAGAGGTCCTAGGCATTTCCCCTAGAACCGTCTCAGTAAACAAAGACCTAAATTTGAATCTTGAATCTAATCATGTATTTTAGGTATGTTTCAATGACTTCAATTTTTAATAAAGCATTAATTTTAACATCTATAATATATAATAAATGCAAATATTTCATGTTTTTTCTGACAGGGCAAGAAAATTGTTGGCAACTAGTTTTTATCTCATTCTTTGTTTAAAGATTAGAGAGAGGAAGATTTTTAAAACTTTGTAATCATAATTCCCAATTTTACATTGAAGTGATGTAAAAAGAGAGAACTGTATTTTACATCTACAGAGTGTTGCTTAAAGCTACGTTATCATTTTAATAGGCCCTAATACATCAAAATGGCATAACTTCTACCAGTTCCTTAGTCTGGCTATCCTTAAATTTGCCCGATATTTATTTCTTGGGAAAATAAAGGAAGAGAATAATAAAATATGAGGAAACTGAGAAAATGCATTAAAACATAGAATTCACAAAACATGTCTCATTGTCAACTCTAACTATGGTTCCACATTTTAAAAAGGTGCTCTTGCGGCATAATGGGGCAAGTGTTGGGCTCTCAGGGACAACGATGAGATTGGCTTCTCCCTGTGAAAGCAGTT
The DNA here is from genome assembly GCF_050624435.1 of Tenrec ecaudatus. Classification (NCBI taxonomy): domain Eukaryota; kingdom Metazoa; phylum Chordata; class Mammalia; order Afrosoricida; family Tenrecidae; genus Tenrec; species Tenrec ecaudatus. The sequence continues at coordinate 118,068,035 of NC_134543.1, read as the reverse complement.
CTACTCTGTCCTACACGGTCACTCTCAGTCAGAACGGACTCAATGGCAGTGGCCTTGCTGGTGTTTTGGGGTCCTATGTTTGGGGATAGATCTGCTCCTGTTTAAAGGAATAGAAAGTCCTATCTTTCTCCTGTGGACTGGTTGGTGGCTTTGAACTGACGTTCTTGCAGTTAGTAGTCCAAGACATAAGCACTATGCTACTAGGGTACTCCCTGCTCTTAATATCAGAACCCATTAATAGCAAAATACATTAATTTTACTGAAAATTTGTACCATTTGAGAATAGCCAAAACATTACACAGTACATGCTTGGAAAGTTATGTTAAATTAAATTGGTAGTGTACATGAGAAGAGAAAACCTCATGTAAAAATTTGTTTTGAAGGATTACTGGCATGGGGCAAATGTGGGGGCTATGAGGGGAGTTGGACTCAAAATAGATCTGCCCTCAAGTTAAAGCTATATATATTACTAGAAGTTAAAAACTAAATGTTTTTTTTTAAACCTAAATGCTTATTTTCCTTGACTGCTTGGCCTATAGTTGTATACTTATACTGACTGGATCCTTTCCTGTCAACACACCCAGCACTTCAAAAGACCCAACCACTCTGCCAAGATTTTTGCCTTCAAAGAGCCTCTGTTGCCATGGCAATCTCCTGTTCTCCAGGAACCAGGTTAGCAGCACCCTATGATACATACACAAATGGGGTCCAAACTCGGTATGATTCCTCCTTGAAACACAGGGCATATCCCTTCACCATCAAACCATTTTTAACTTGCTGTGATACAAGGTATCCAGTAGTATGTAAGCAGTTACCTGGATTGCTTAAAAATACAGTGGCTGTGCTTTATACAATTGATGTATGTATATGTATGGATTGTGGTAAGAGTTGTATGAGCCCCTGATAAAAATGTAAAAAAAAAAAAGAAAATGATTAGGACAAAGAATGTACAGATGTGCTTTATACAATTGATGTGTGTATATGTATGGATTGTGATAAAGAGTTGTATGAGCCCCTAATAAAATGTTAAAAAAAAAAAAAAGAGGAGCTATGTCCACCACCATTGGATCCACAAGACTTCGCACCCACCAACCTGTGATTTTCCTACATCAATGCATGTGCTTGTGTGAGTCTGAAGAGGGATTTATGGACTAGTATCAGCCTTATGGACTTGAGTTGGACTGGGCTGGGATGTTTTCTCGATAGATGTCTACTTCTTGATATAAAGCTCTCCCTTACACATAAAAAAAATACACAGCGGCATTTATTTAGGGGGAAAGTAGAGTATGGGTAGAAGGTTATTTTATGTTACAAAGAAAATGGTTTAAATCAGTGGTTCTCAACCTTCCTAATGCTGCCACCCTTTAATACAGTTCCTCATGTTGTGGTGACCCCAAAACCATAAAATTATTTTTGTTACTACTTCATAACTGTAATTTTGCTACTGTTATGAACCGGGTGGCCCCTGTGAAAGGGTCATTCAACCCCCAAAGGGGTCACAACCCACAGGCTGAGAATCGCTGGTCTAAATGAAGGACAATGAAATAAACCACTTGGTTCCATTCTAAAGCTCAGTGTGATGAAGGATTTCTCCCTTACCAATATGACGATGTCAAAACTCATTTCCTAAAAATTCAAGCAAAAGGTACAAAGCATAGAGGCCTGGTACTTTGGCTAATAATATCCTCTTATCCTTTCGTTTTTAAGAGACTAAGAGGACATAACACCTTATCAAAATTAACAAAGCTAAATACTACTTAGGACTAAAAATGTCTTTTTCCTAGGAAGAAACGGCAGAGGTTCTAAAGCCATTTCTAGAGTACACTCTGTCTTAACTCCATGAAGAATGCATGTGCTAATAAATGTCACATGTGGAAAAACCAAAGCTAGAGTTCAGGGTTATGTTTCCAGATATAAAATACTTTTAACCAAAACAACCTTTTTTCTATCTCTATTCCACTTACAACATTCCCAAACCAAGTAAGTGTGTGGGGGGGGCGGGGGGGGGTGCTTTTGTTCTCAGTATATTATTCAGGTTGTCCTCAAGTTAACCACAAATATCAGGGCAATGAAATAAAAAAAAAAACTCAAATACCCTCTAAGAACAAGAAAGAGGATGACCTGTTAAGACTCTGAAAATGAACTCAATTTAAGAACTCTGTGTTCCTCCAAAATAAAAGTTAAAATAAAGGGTATTTAAGTGCTGGATTATCTTTTTGCAAGCTATTTCCACTGTAATTTCAAAAAGTGATGCTAAAGGGATAAAAGAATTAGACTTGATACATCATACAAATGAAAATCCCCTTTGAAGAAACATTCCCTATAAGTCTTTTATTTATTTTTAAAAATCATTTTATTGGGGTCTCGTACAACTCTTATCACAATCCATACATACATACATCCATTGTATGTCAAGCACATTTGTAAATTTGTTGCCCTCATCATTCCCAAAACATTTGCTTTCTACTTGAGCCCTTGGTATCAGCTCATTTTACCCCCTCCCTCCCCGCTCCCCCTTCCTTCATGAACCCTTGATACATTATTAATATTTTGTCATATCTTACACTGTCTGATGCCTCCCTTCACCCTTCTGTTGTCCGTCCCCCACGGAGCAGGTTATATGTAGATCCTTATCATCAGTTGCCCCTTTCTACTCCACCTTCCCTCCACCCTCCCAGTATCACCACTTTCACCACTCTCACCACTGGTCCTGAAGGGATCATCTTTCCTGAATTCCCTGTATTTCCAGTTCCTATCTGTATCAGTATACATCCTGTGGTCTAGCTGGATTTGTAAGGTAGAATTGGGATCATGATAGTGGGGCAGATAGGAAGCATTAAAGACCTAGAGGAAAGTTGTATGTTTCATCATTGCTATACTGCACCTTGACTGGATCGTCTCCTCCCCGCAACCCTTCTGTAAGGGGATATCTAGTTGCCTACAGATGGGCTTTGGGACCCCAATCTGCACTCCCCCTCTTTCACAATGATATGATTTTGTTCTTTGATGCCTGATACCTGATCCCTTCGACACCTCGTGGTCACACAGGCTGGTGTGCTCCTTCCATGTGGGTTTTGTTGCTTCTGAGCTAGATGGCCACTTGCTTAATGGTCTTTTATTTTTCTACCAATGTGCAAGCTATAAGCCTATAATTCTCCAATATAATCTTTTTCAAATAAGCAATGCACACATGCGACCTTATGCAGTTCATTTAAGTACACATATATTAATGAACACAGTTGGGTTCCACTTATTAGGGAACTGAATTCCTGAAAGACCAGCATTCACATTATCATTTCAAATATCTGGTAAAAATCAGAGCTGAAAAGGAAGCAAAGATATCTCAAGAGCTCACTATTTGTCAGTATTTTAGAGTAGGAAGTAATTTGGGATAGCGCCTTGTCTTCTGCAATGAAAAAACTGAGGTCCAGGTAGTATGCATGCATCATTAACTGGAAGCATGTTTTCTATTTGAAGTGTGAGTTCTTTTGACATAATTGCATTTTTTTCACTCTTCATGTTTACAAGATCTTTTCCTTAATATAGATAAAAACATCAACTGCCTCCACTGCCAATAAAGCTGTTATATTTTTTAATAGAAGCTGCCCAACATGAATTAGACTAGGTCAGTGATCCTAAAGATTAATGGCTACTGAGAACAACAACAAAAAGGTTGTTAACAGACATCCTCTGATTCAGGAAATCTGGAGTTCTGTTTGAACCAGCGGTGTCTAACATTTTGCAAAGCAACATTAACTACCAAACATGTCACACACGCAAATTCAATCAGTTTCACACCTTACAAAGCAGTAAAGAGAAACTGGCACTTTAAAAACAGCTAAAAGTAACTACTAAAGCTGTGGCTTTTAACGTTTTTTTGACCAAAATCCACTGTTAAAAACATTTTCTATCACCACCTAGTGTACACAAATGTATATTTATATGGCAAACTAAAATTTTATAAAAGCAATCTTCTACATGTGGTGCATTCTCATAGTTTCCATTCTAATCTCCCTTTTTATACTGTGAGACCCACTAGTGTTTTCTCAGCCCACTTATGAGTAATGGTCTTGCATTTGGAAAATGCTGGAAAGTAAAATTAGCTATTGTCAATGCTGCGAGAATGCCTCAAGAAGATGTTTCACAGACATTCGTTTGTTCAAACAGTAAGCATTTGCCATGTGTAAATGCTGTGTGTTTTATACTCTGTGCTAGATGGCAAGAGTACAAACGTTCAAGATTGCCTATGCAAACACAGTCTTGTACTCGCGTGGGTTTTATTTTAACTGTAAGGGCAGAAAGTGAAGGGGAAAAGAGAGACATGTTCACTCATTTATTTTTTAAGTTTGTGCTGTGGGGAAGCTTTTTCTCAGATGTCTCCAAGAGTCTAACAAGGTTTATATATAAAGCACAATGATTAATGCAGTGTACAAGATTTCTCTCTTCTACTAGGTACCTGAGACTCCCCTGACCACATCTTTACAATGTCCGATGCTTAGTGCAGTGCCTAAGTATTGTACAGTACAATACTCTGCAGAAGGTGCTTACTCGCTTAGCTTTTAAGAGCTGGGAATTCTAATATTCATTTTAAAAGGAACCAAATCTGAGGTGGAAAATGGATCTATATCTCAAATAATTAGAATAAGACACAATAAAGTAGCTTTGGATTAAAAGTACTTTTAGATAAAATTATTACATTCCTGACATATCGAAGCAAATCCCTACAAATATAATCTTTGCTCACATGTTTGTAAGACTTTTAAAATTACTCAAGAAACTTTAAAAATCTGACTCAAATTACACCAAATGCTGCCATCTAGAATGATTAAATCATTATTAAAGACAGAAATTTATACCTCTAGTTAAGAGATTTTGTTTCTACATAAGTGAATATGTTCAATTTAAAGCTTTTTTGCAATAAACCAGAATACAATTAAATTACATATTTGCCTAATGTATTTCCAAGGTTTAAGAATCAGAGAGAATGATTTCATTTGTAAAAGACAAATACACATTGTCTTACAACAGCTAATTATTGATTTTTCAGATTAGTGTCAAAAAACTGAATGATAATCTTGCTATTTCTTCTTAAAACAAACTAATTGAAGCAAGTGCCTGTGACCTACATCTAAGTCAGTATTTGAGGTGTATTTTGCTCACAGAATCACCAAAACGCATGATTTGTAAACTATTTTAATGATTAAAAAAATAAGCACAGCCATTTTAACCAAATAAGTATTTGATACTCGAAGGTGGAATTTGTTCTTAATTAAGTAGATTATAGTCAGGTGGATGCAAGACTCTTCAATGTTGATTAAACTGCCTACAATGTCAATTTACAAGGAATTAGACTCTTGGAAGAAAATGGCTTCGTGTGTGTGGAAGGTTGTTTCTCAAATAAAAGGTGGATTCTTGCTTCAATTTTTTATAATCCCAGGTCATTAACCAACTTCCACAGCTCTTCAACAGCTATCATCAAGCTACCAACGATTTTGCTATCTCTAAGAAATAGCTCTGACAGCCACAAGGAAAGACGGAGCACCTGAAAGGCAGTTCAGGTGGAAAAATGATCTCTATCTCAAAGACTTAAGGGCTGGGAAATATTAATATGTTTCCATTGGGAAGATATTATATTCACTCCATTGTTGGGCAGTCGTAGCCTCTCCATGGAAACATTGAACAGATAGTCAATTAAACTGGTAACAGAAATTAGTCTTTACACCCTTACATCGCAAAAACAGCCTCATAGTAAAGGCTCAATTTTTCTTGAATAAACAAGTATTTACAGACCTATGATGTGCCAAACACTGTTAGGACAGAGAAAACTACAGAAAATAATGTGGCATTGTTAACACTGCTGGCCAGATTTACCTGTAAGTGGTAGTCCTGGTTTATGAAGACTTTCCTCATTCATGTATTTTTTGGCTCAAGAGAACTCAAAACAACCAAACTTATTGCTACTAAATTACTTCCAACTTACAGTTTTCCAAGGCTATAAATCTTTACAGGAACAGAAAGCCTTGTACCCTGAGAGCAGCTGGTAGGTTTGAACCTAAAAACCTTGTGGCTGGCAGACCAATGCATAAACCACTATGCCTTAAACTTGCCCACATAGGATTACCCCTTAGAAAGACCAGTGCCTGGCACCCTTCTGCTAAACGCTCATCATCAGTCTCAAATGACTGCACATTAGAATCATTAGAAGCACTTTTAAAAAATCACACTGTCTGTGTTATTATTTCACATCAATTAACTCAGGGCTTGTGGAGGAGGAACCTAGGTGATTACAACATACAAACAGGAGGGTTTCTCTGTCTCTACTCTTCATATCACAACTGAAGAAAACAGGGGACTTCTACTTTTAGCTATAATGAGACTGAACATACCCTCCTCCCGCCCACTGCAAAAACGACTGGAGACTGAAAAATATGTGGAATGATCACTTTCAGACATTAGGAAACAAACTATTTAACATTGAGAAAATGGAAACAAAACTAAGGGAACGCTACCTTCATCCTGGTTTCCTGCCTAGAGACGATTTACAGATCACTGCCCAGGGAAGGGTCTCAAGTAAAGCAAAGGAGCCTGTCGCACCAAGTGAGATAGAACTAGAGCACTGAGAGGCTGACGCAGCTGCAGTTTGTAGGGTGGTCCTGGTCCAGCGCAGGGAGCTATGCAGAAATCAAGCCCCTCTTGAGTAAGTTACTAATAACAAATCACACAAACATAAAGAATATCTTCACAACAGCTCACAGAAAAGACTGGAGAGTTGTAAACTCAATGGTTCCCTGAGTCCAAACAAGACTGGGAAATGTTTAAGTTACAAGCAGCCATAATAGAGCATAAATGTTGAAAATTGGAAGAACTCCTAAGCGTCTCGGAGGGAAGTCTTTGTTAATGGGCTGAACTATTCTTTGTGTACTCTTGAGTAAGGCTTACCCTTATTGCGATTTTGTTGTTAGTTTCCATCAAGTTGACTGCAGTTCAGAGTGACGCTGGAGTGCACAGAAGTGCTCCTTTTGTTGTTACCGTTGTTGGGTTCCATCAAGTTGATTCCTGTTCACAATGACCTTGAGTGCACAGTCCACGTGCTCTAGATAATTTTCTAGGCAATGACTTTTCCAAAGCAGATCACCAAGCCTGCCTTCCAAAGCACCTTTGGATGGGTTCCAACTACCAGCTTTTTGTCTAGTAGTAAAGCACTTTCTACCATTCAGGGACTCCAGACCCACCCTGGAACTCTAGACCTACCCCAACAAAACTTAAAAATGAATCTTGGAGGAAAAAAAATCTTGGAAGAATCAAATTGATTCCTACTAAAAACTTCCTACCAGAACAAAGCCCTATACTCTTTAAAGGAAGGCAACAAAATCCAAACACTAAATAAAGTACGGTTTATAATATCCAGCATCCCAGCACAAATTACAATATGTGTGCTGAACAAGAAAAGTGTAACTAACAGACCTAAAATAAAAAGATACTAACATTGTGCAAGTGAATTTTTAAAAAGCTATTATAAAATATCAATGATTTAGGGGCTTACGTGGAAAGCAAATGTTTTGAGAATGATGAAGGCAACGAATGTGTAAGAGTGCTTTACACAATTGATGTATGTATGGATTGTAATAAGAGTTGTATGAGCCCCTAATAAAATGATTTAAAATGTATATCAATGATTTAACTTGAAACGGGAATGGCATAAGATACAAGATGCAAAACAAAAAAATTAAGTTCTAGGAAATAAAAATGAGAGCATCTGTAATGAAAACTTATAGGATGAGCTGAACAACCAGTTAGAGACTGAAAACAAATCAGCGAGTTTAAAGACAAAATAAGAAACTATCAAAACTGCATTATAGGGAGGGAACAAACAGGACCTCAGTGATCTTTAGGACACGGAGTACTAAGGTATTTGTACTCAGAGGTCTAGAAGGGAAAGGAATAAAGTAGATAGAAAAAACACTGGAAACCAAACTGTTTCAAATTTGATATTATTAACACATTTATCAAAGCACACACTAGCTCTGTCTCTCTTATATGAACCTCATAATCAAATAGTTGAAAACCAGAAAGCCTTAAAAGCAGCCAGAGGGGAAAAACCTAGTACAGAGAGAGGAACAAAGATAAGAATTAATGCAGACTTGTCATAACAAACTATGAAAGTCAGAATAAAAAAATTTTAAACCTTTAAAATGTCCAAATAAGTCAATCAAAAACCCTCTGTCTAGCAAAAATATTCTTCAAAAATAAAGGGGGGTGCGGGGAAGCCAACAAACCAAAATGGAAACCTTTTTTTACAGCAAAAAAAAATAAAGAGAATCCATTGTCCAGAGTCCTGAACTAAAGAAACTTTAAGGATATTCTTCAAACAGAAAGAAAATGAGACAAGATGGAAGCTAGGATATACACAAATAAAGAATATCAGAAATTAAAAACTTGTGGATAAACATGTCTTCTCTTAAGACTAATCAACATGAGAGAGAAAACATACAATTACCAGTATCAGTAAAGAAAGGAGACTTTACAGATCCTAAACATGAAAAGATAAGAATATTCAGTTAACAGTACACCAATTCCTTGAAAGAAACAAATTATAAAAACTGATCCAAGGAAAATAAAAACATGACTAGCCTTTAATCAATGAAAAAAATTTAACTTTTCTTAAACCTTCCTATAAAAAAAGTATCACACCAAGATGGCCTTATTGATGAATTCTACTGCCTACTTAAGAAGACATAATAGTACCATTTCTAGATAACACTCCCAGAAAGCATAAAAAGAGGGAGCACTTCCCAAACCATCTGATGGACACAACATGACCCTGATTACAAAACCAGCGAAAGTATAAAAAATAACAAAAGATCAAAACCCATCAAAGCACAGATACAAAAATCTTTATCAAAGTATTAGCAAATCAAAGGCAGTTTTATCCGAGGAACATAAGATTGATTTTAAACTCAAAAAAAAATCAGTGTTCTTCATCATATCAAAGGAACAAAGGAGGAAAAAACAGTAGATCATCTCAACAGATCTAGAAAACACATTTGACAAAACTTTGACCTGTTCATGATAAAAATGCTTAACAATGAAATGTAAACCCCTAATTGGCAATAAAATTTACACTAAAAAGAACAAACTAGAATTAGAAGAGTATATCCTCAACCTGATAAAGCATATTTACAAACCTAGAATTCAAATTAGTGGTGAACAAATGAAACAAAAATTCAGTTCTCATCACTCTCATTGATTATTTGACACATGGTACAACCACTACCAAAAGTCAGTAAAAGGAATAAAACCTTTACAGACTAAATGAAAAAAATGCATTTGTCTTACTTTATAGATAACAAGATTGTATACATATCTTACGGAAATTATGGAAATATGTGATTTATTTCAATAATGTCAGATGATACAGTCATTACACAAAAATTAACTGTATTGCTTTATGAGCAACAAACAGAATGTGAGTTTTAAAAATATATACAACATTAAAACTGTAAAGCATTGCCAAAGATATTCTTACAGAAAATCTAAGTAAACTGAGAGAGCTATCATGTTTGTGTATTAGAAGACTCAATGTTAAAAATCTCAGTACTTCACAAATTGATACACATTGAATCACTTTAAGATTTCAAATAAAATTCTAGCAGGCTTTTCTTTTTTGTGTGTACAAACTGACAGGGTGGTTAAAAATGTATACAGAAATGCAAAAAATCTTGAACTCCCAAACACACACATTTTTTACACCAGATTAAGCACTCACTATTCTGAGATCACATCCATTTCTACCGGAGATTTTCCTTATGCCTTCTCTTGCCCTTCTCCTGAAAAGCTACTCTCCCCTCCCCTCCCATCTCCAGGCTCTATTAGAACCAAAAAACCCAAACCAAGCACTGCCATCAAGCCAATGGTGACTCCCAAAGGGTAAAAGATAGGGCAGATCTGGTCACGGGAGTTTTGAAGGTGTGTAACTCTTTGCACAAGTAAAAAACCCTTTCTTTAGCCCGCAGAGTGGCTGGTGGTCTCAAACTGCTGACTTTAAGGTTCTCCCTCAAATGCCACCTCCTCTACAACTTTTCTCTTAATAAAGCCAATGCAAGTGTGCCTGTCAACATTTCTATTTATCATTTTTATGCATTCCTTATCATATTTAGCACTCCCCATCTCCCACACTATTTTGTAATTAATGCTACTCAGTAAAATAGAATTTGTTAAATTTCAAGTAACTAACTTCCCTGGCCCCATGGTAGGAAATTTCACAAAACAGATTATTAGTATAACAAAATAGTTTATGCTTTAAAAATTAACAACTCCATACATACTGTCAGTCTTTCTACACTGGCTCCCAGAAAGTGAATTTTCTAATGGAGGGAGGGACTTTTTCACTTACTATATTCAGGTTTAATGTGCAGAAAAATAAAGACCACCGAGTGATTTAGATTCATTTGTCTGAGAAACAATCTAAATTCAGCACTGAAAACAATTATAAAGGAGTTAGTTATTTAATCCCTATTTATTTCTTTGGATACATATTTTCCTGGAAATGAAACCAATAACCCATTTGCAGAGCTTTTACAGTCGTGCTCCCCAAGCCCCTGGGGAAGAGGTTGGTACTAAAATGGAGGAGGAAACCTTCAAAAGCAGGTAGCTAGCTACACTCTAACCTGGATTGTGGGCTATAGTACAAAAGTTTTCAATTGCCAGGGGTGTGCCGAGTAATCTTTTTCCTCTGAAAAGGGTGCAGTAGGGAAAATAAGTTTGGGAACCTATGCTTTAGGGTCTCAACTTCTTAATTTGTTTTTTCAAACTATGCATTTTAGAGATTTACCTAGTTGTGCACAGTTTGACCTACGAAGGAAATAAAATGCCTGGAGTTTCCTTCCCACTTTAGTCTTACTTTCCAATGAAAAGCAATTTTTAGAACACAACTTAGTTTAACAAGATGAGGCCATATTTTGTGTAGTTTTGAACAAACACCTCATTAAATGAACTTTCAAGTTTTACATGTCTGTTTCTTTAAAGTAATGGTTCACTACCTTCAGAGAGGAAAATATAGTAGAGAACTAAAACTTCATATTAATAAACCTGAAATAAAGACACTTCAGTGATTCTACACTTTAGTCAAGGAGGATGCATAAGAATTAACTAGTGAGACTTTACTCCAAAGCCAGATAATCAGAACACCTAGGGCAGCGGTTCTCAACCTGTGGGCTGCGACCCCCTTTGGGGGTTGAATGACCATTTCACAGGGGTTGCCCAATTCATTAAGAGTAGCAAAATTGCAGTTAAGAAGTAGAAACGAAAATAGTTTTATGGTTGGTGTGGTCACCACAACATGAGGAACTGTAATAAAGGGTCCCGGCATCAGGAAGGTTGGGAACCACTGCCCTAGGGGATAGGTGTTCCAGGGATAGGCATTTGTTAAAAACTCCCTAGGTAATGCTAGTAACACTACTAGATTCTGATCCTACAAGAGCAACCCCTCCATCAAAGACATTAAAGCAATAAAGACCTCACAAAAATGTGCTTCTAGGCAACAGTGTAATATGCTACCGTCCAGGAAACTTAACAATCTGAATCACTAACTTCAGCTACTATTTATATTTGTTTGGATCAGCTCTAAAATCTAATTTCTGTGACTTAGTAGCTGTGTTACTCAACCTCCTGAAGCCCCATCTGCAAAACTAGGGGTAACATTGTTATTTGCCTCAAGGAGCTATTATGAAGAGCAAATCAAATCATTTCCATAGAAATGTGCACTATTGCACAGGACCTGTACTTAAGGAACAAACACAGCCGTTCATTGACTGGTCACTGTAAGACTTTAAGGAGACAATAACTACGTAAATTGGTGAAACTGAAATCTTAAGCTGGTCCAGAAATAAGCCTTATGTGCTGTGCAATTATATCACTTTCTATAGCAAGCCAAATTATGTCCACATGTTACTAAGTCAACTATCCTTTAAAATCAATAGGGGATCAGTAACGCCCTTTACAAAGTGATCCTACCTAGCCTTCCCCCGGCCCCATCCCCCACCCCCTGCTAGTTAACTGAAAGAGTTAAATTGCAAAACTGTTATTCCCTATTGTGTGTCTGTGATGGTCAGGGCTGTGTGTCAATTTGGCTGGTCATGATTCTCAGTAGCTTTGCAGTTATGTAATGATGTAAATATCCCCCATGATGTGTGTGATCCTGGTGTAATCAACCGTTTAGTTGTAGAGAGATTTTCCTTGAGGGTGTGGCCTGCATCCAAAACATGTTATATGGCCATTCTGGCAAAGTTTTCAGGCTTGCTCTAAATCCTCCATTGGCTCATCATATGTGACCTCCAAAAATCCTCTTGAGGTTTTTCATCAGCCTCCACAGCCTGTGAGCCAGCAACCTGCTGCTATCTGACCTGCTGATCTTGGGTTTGTCAACACCTGCAGCTACAATGAGTCAGGAAAAGCCTTCAGCCTGTTATCGGACCCAGAGATTTGGGACTTGTCCGTCTGGACAACCATTTCCTTGAGAGAGAGAGAGAGAGAGAGAGAGAGAGAGAGAAAGAGAGGAAACCTTTTGAGAATATCAATCTCTGCCCTAAGAGTGAGAAAAGGGAACAGAAACAAACGCAGGAGACCTTTTATCCATCTTATACTCTTCTATGCGGTTTATATGTTTTAGCATTGGCTTATTATTTTTGTAATTTTTTTAAGTAGTCATTCACATACAGGCTTCTGAGATTAATTAAAAAATTGAAACTTGACCCCATATATCTCACCTAGAAGGCTGTTTGGTAAAATACTACAAATATACATACTTCCTCTGGAATGAATACTTCTGTACCTAAACAGAGAACTTCATTAAAAAGCCAACAAATACCCTTAATAGAAGGAGGAAGTGGAAGTGAATACAAAACTAACCACTTTAATTTACAAAAGCGAAAGATTCACTTTGGATTTTCCCTGAATACATTTATACTACCTCTTTGAACCTAAACCACTCAAGCCAAGGAACCAAAATATTCCCTAAGAATCAGTTTAATACCAGGGAAATGTGTGCACCTTACATCACAGCACTAAACAATTTCTTAGAACTGGCCAACCAATTGTGTATCCTCATCCATTATTTATAAAAGATTCTTCTAAAACAAGCAATATTTGAAAAAATTCCAACTAAACTATAGGAGCATGTGATACCAAGAAAATATTTTCCTACCACAACCCAGGCTGAGGAGTATTAAAAAAAAGAAGTTCTAAATATCAGATATCCTTTAAGGATTAATGAGATAGTCAATGGAAACAGACAGATTATTATTAAATGTTAACAAAAGCTCCCTTTTGTGAACTTTCTTGCTATTCAATGAACATCTTCACCAAAAAGTGTCATTTATATTTTTGAAATGTGTTTACAAACACGGCTTTGTTTCATAAGATTCAAAAATACAAAGCCTCTATTCTAATCATAAAAATGCCAATTATCTCATCTTAGAGCCACTGAACAAATGCAAACCTGTCTCTTTCACAGGGAGCAAAAGGGTAATTTCAGAGAACTGAAAAATCAACCTCTACACTAGGTTAGGGTGACAACAGCTCAGAAATGTTAAGTTTTACAAGCAATGGAAGTTTGCATTTAAAAAAACATTCCATCAAACCATACAAAAGAAAATGTATTCCATATGTGCATACTCAGGCAAAAACTTTTTGAAACCCCATATTTTAAAGTTACGGTACCCCAGTTATTCTACAGCCAATACTGCAAATAAATGACCTTAAATCAGGGTGAAGCTGAAATCGAAGAATTTTTGTTCTGAGAAAGAATACAAAGATATGAGAATTACTATCTTTATTACACAGATCACACCTCCAACTTGATGTGGCTCTAGATGTTTCCTGAGACCTAACTTCTTAACCTTCAACTGATGCCCACCCTCCCCCACCAGCTCTGCCATAAATAGGATAGGTAACATCTTAGCTCCAAATTATATCAAGTGTTCAACCTAGTTCTTAGTTTCCAGAAGACACATATTTTCTACAACTGACAACAAAATTCTGAAGTGTAGATGATTCAGAAGGAGTTAAGTGAAAGGAGCTGGTTCACCAATTGTAAATTAAGCAGGAGAGTAAACTTAAACTTCCACTAAATTAGAATTCTTTTTCTGCTCTTATGGATGTTTCTCTATATCCACCACAATTCTAGATTATACAACCGCTCTTTCCTAGTCCAACCCTTGACAAAAAGCAGGATTGTTTCAGGAAAAGTATAGTTTTCCAAAGTTTTGGCACACTACTGGTTTCCAAGGATGTGGAAAAATGGTTCCTACAGCTCTTTTACAACAGAATTCTTCCACCCAATCAATTCCAGACTCAGCAGAGCTGTTTCCCCCAGATTCTGACTAAAGAACAAAACTGTCACCCACCCTGTGGAAAGAAAACACTGAAAGTATCACTTCTCTTTGCTTTTCAGAGCCAGCGCTCTGGCTGTGGTTCCGTAGAGCCAGCTGTATTCACATACAGCCTCAATGGTTTTACCACCTGGCCACTTCCTGCTCCTCGAGACACCATGTTTTAATTGTGGGGTCCTGAGTGGGCCACATCTCTGCAGAAGAAATGAGAGGGCAGGTGGTACATTCTCACAAAGGAACACCTGAGGTTTCCAATTGGTTAATGCAGACACGTTTCATTGCATTTTCACCAACAGTGAGTGCTCCCAGGGCTAGGGAAGAAAACATGGAACATGCAATTTTTAAAATGTAATCTTTCTTCCTACCAACATATCACATACCTCAAATCTACATCAAATAGTCGCAGGTATTTTGAAGAATTATAAGAATTATAATTATAAGAATTATAAATACCCTATTTGTGTCTTCGGGGCATTTACAATCTGGCTCATTACACACTTCCCTACACAAAAAATAAAATAGCAGTCAGTATTCTAATAGTAAAAATGAATACAAATGTGCTTGACACAGTGGATGGATGTATGGATTGTGATAATAGCTTTAAGAGCCCCTAATAAAATTATTTAAATAAATCAATAAATAAAATAACTAAATTTTACTTTAAAAATAAAAATTTTAAAAACCTCAGGGTAAAAACAAAAAGAAATTCAGAGCTCATGAAGATTAACTTCCCACAAATAAAACTCCTGTGTCCACAAGAAGCAAGCTTCAGCCTTCTTTTAAATTTACAGGGTTAGACTCAAACAGCACAGCAATAACTGACTACACTCAGAATCTACCTGCCATAACTACCTTACTGGCTTTAAGATAGGCTTTTTAGTAGCAAAAAGAGCTGGTACTTTCCTCCACACAAGAATCATTAAAATATTTGAAAATCACACTATTACAAATTTGGAGCATGTGATATCTGAAAATTATGTTGTAAAGGAAAGAGCATTCAAAAGGCAGAGGAGTGGGAGAATGGTGCTCCTGATGAACAGAGAGGCGGTAGGAGGGCAGGCATGAAAAGCAGGGTGGCACAAACAACTCAGACGGAGATAGTGAGTGAACGGGCATTGCCTAGGTAGCAGTTGTTTTGTGGAGTGAAACTAGCTGAGGCAAAGAAAGACATCATCAGATTATTTAAACACCAAAATGAGTCTTTTCACTGTTTTGACAGCCACCAGGGGACAACCAAAGACCAATAGAGGTATTTAAGGATTGAAGGTAGACTGGAAAAGAGAACAAACACCAGGTAGGAGGCCAGATGTGGAAAGGGCCGCAGTGACTGGTAGTAAACTAACCGATTACATTGTAGCAGCAATGTAATGTAGAATGTAGAAGCCACCAGTTAGCCGAGAAATGTAAAACTCAGGCAATTCCTCTGCCCCTAGGGTTCTTAGAAGTTTTACTCATGAACCTTCACTGCCCATTTCCCGAAGTCCACAGTTTCACAATTTCACTTCCCATCTCTTCTCACATCATTACAAATGCATATAAATCTTCTAAGAAAGCCTTAGGAATTATTAAAATGAAAGAAGCCGTGAAATAAGAAAGCCCCTAGTATTTGCTTGATTCCAGTCAAGTAGCTATAAGCCTTCTCACTCCAAATCTAGTCTTTGTCTGGGAGAATAAACAACAAATAGCTCCTCCTCCCCCACTAAGCCACCCCAA
Organism: Tenrec ecaudatus; assembly: GCF_050624435.1. Lineage (NCBI taxonomy): Eukaryota > Metazoa > Chordata > Mammalia > Afrosoricida > Tenrecidae > Tenrec > Tenrec ecaudatus. The sequence goes on along the minus strand of NC_134543.1, from coordinate 118,051,935 downwards.
TAGCCCTACTGGCTTTGAGTACCATGAAGTTCAGATTTGCTGGGGCAGGGGGAGGGGGGAAGGTTCTTATAAAGAAAGTGGAAAGTTCTTAATAATATGCCCATAAACAGTTCCAAAATACAATTAGGAGTCAGGAAAAAAACTCCGTATTTCCAGTACAAATTGAGCTATGGCTCCACACTAACTGCACTGGAGCAGTACTGGGACCTAAGTCTTGATCTCTCTCATCACAGACAACCTTGAAGGACTAGCTTCAGCAGATAGCCATAAACTGTGGACATTTTGTCTGCAGAAGACCAAGTCAGCCCTTCCTGCTTCAAGCACAGGCATATGGGTCGATGGGGGTTACTCTAGCATTTCCCGACTTCATTCTACACACACACACACACACACACACACACACACACACACACATACACACACACACACACACACACCAGTACTCGGGAGTACATCAAGGCTACTACTTCAAGTACGTTTCATTCTTTAAAAGGTTAAGTCAAAAGTGACACTAAAATTCTATTCAGATTACTGCTTGTCAGTAAAAACAAAAGCAGAATGTTCATGAGGACTATTCAGCTGTCACATCTGAGGATAACTGTCAATTGCAACAGTTCCACAATGAACAGTTAAAACAAATGAGCTGAGGACAGAGAGCCCAAAGTTCATAATTTGGGAATCTATGACTTCAAATAAGAGCTCTAGAGGTGCAGTGCATTAAGAATTTGGTCTGCTAACCACAAGGTTGGTGGTTCAAGCCCATATCAGCCATTCTGTACAGGAAAAATGAAGCTGCCTGCTCGCTTCAAGATTTATAGTCTCGGGAGGCTGAGGGAACAGATCTGTCCTTCTACGGTCACTATAGCAACTGCTTTGATGATAATGAGTTTCAGTGGTAATTTGCAGAGTCCTTACAAAGTATATATTTGAGAATTTCTTTTACTTCACTGCCTTAACTTCCCCCATCTAACCAAAAAGGGAAAGAACTCACCTAAATAAGTTTTGAGGTTTTTTAGAGGTATGCTTACTAAAAGTATATTGTTATGCTATCAGTCCTCCATATTGCCTAATTGAATCGTCATCAAGATTCATGAGAAATGTACAACTATCATTTTTCCATGAAAATTTGGCCCCGAAAAACATACTTGTGAGCTTAAAGCACCTTCACAAGTAGCTATGCTACCTCCTATAACAGAACCAGACATGCAGAGTTTACATCAGCAATGCAACCACAGGAGATCCATCCAAGGGAGGAGGCAGCGGCTTTTTACTGCCGTCAAGAGTTACAGTATCTAAATCCACAGGGGAAACGCTACCCTAACCTATGGAATTGGACTCAACTAGACAGCAGTGATATTGTTTTTTTGGGTTTTTTTTGGGGGGGGGCTTTTCTGTGTATGTTATTTGACTTGATCACTATCACAGCCACTTAAGGCAATATTTTTATTGCCATTTAGACAAGAGCAAACAGATGTGTAGTTAGTGGAATTCTTGTCTTCCATGTGGGAGACCAGGGGTCAATTCCCAGATAGTGTACCTCACGCACAGTCACTGCCTTTCAATGGAGTCACATGTGTTGCTATGATGCTGAACAGGGTTCAACTGAGCTTCCAGACTAAGATGAACTAGGAAGAAAGATCTGGCTATTTACTTATGAAAAGCAGCCAATGGAAACCCAATAGTTCATCGTGGTGCAATCCACAGCAGTTCATAGGATGGCACAGAATCAGGAATGGTTTCCTTATACTGTGCATGGGGTCAGCAAGCATTCACTGCCAGGTCCCAAGTCAACAGCAGCTTACACAAGAACAACAGATCGAGAAGTTAACAGACTGCCCTAGCATCACAAAGCTAGCAACATCACATCACATCAGAAGGTTCAATTCCATCCATCAGCAACTCAGAAGACAGGTCTGAGGATCTTGGAAATTATCACAGCCATGAAAATCCATGTGGGACAGAGTTCTAATCTGACATATGGGGTTACCTTGAGTCAGAAGCGACTCAACAGCAATAGGATTTTCTAACTACACATAAATGAAAATACAAAATGGACCAGCCATCATCCTCTTAACATTACAATAGTGTATTTTCATTTTAATATATTAAAATTGTTGCCAAAATTAAATTTTAACAACTACCATTAAAATCACTTCTATATGCTTAATAATACTTTAAAACTACCTTGGACTAACTTGCCTTAATGATAAAATAACACTAAGTCTTTGAAAATGGGGAAATACAAGTAAAGAATTGCTCATAGAATAAAGGAATCTTTCTTCTCTATGGCCAATATCTTACAACTATCAAACGCTGCCTTCTTCCCACAGCACAGTCTAATGACATATGAATAGTATGAGACCACTCACACACAAAAATTATGCACACTTAAGGACATTTCAGGGTGTAGCTTTTTCCTATTTAATACACTGTAATAAAAGCTTTTTTGTGCTGTTTGAGAAAGGTTTTTGATTACACTGTCTTCTTTTTAATAATTAAATTTTAAAAACCATCTTGAATCACTTCTGGAAAATACGCCGTTTTAAGCCTTCTTATTATAACAGCACAGTTTACAGATTTGAAGAGATACTCAATTCCTCCTCAAGACACATCGTGTGCTGGTTGCAGATTGGTATCAGCACAGGTGCGACTACAACTGATCAGTGTGCTACTTCTAAGGGGCAATAAGAAACCACAGACAAATGTCTATCGCTGTAGAGCTCTCGGTTTCCTCTGAGGAAAGAACAGTTACCCATCTCCTACAGGTATCGTGAAGTAAATAACATAGAAGTAGATATTTATGAAATACTTTTACCATTATTTTATTTTTTTTTAAACACTAAGACCCTTCTGGTTCCTACCATTGTCCACTGGTCAAAGTCCTACTGCTCCTGCAACTTGTTCAGCAAGTGTCCCGAGTCCCTCTAGGTGCGAGAAGAGTCTGTTCATTGCAGCCCTACTCTTAAGCTTAACCAAAAAGGCTGCATGAATAAGAAAGTGAGGGGCACCTGACCTGTTCTATGTTCCTATAGCAGAGTATCTCGAACCCCTATAAACTTTCTTTCCTTAATGGACTTAAATTTTCAAACATTGTTATCATGGTGCTTGAAAGAATTACACTGGGGATAGGTAGTGCAGGGAACAGACTTATACAAGGTAAACTGTTGGTCAGCCTCTCAAAGAGATGACACACAGAGGCTCATCTATAATACAGGCAATTCACCGCCAACTTTCCTATTTTCTATTGAGCAGTAGGACTGAGCCAATGACATGCTCCTGAGAAACATTTAATATTCATAAAATCACAATTTTCTAATGATAACATTAATGAATATATTCCAGAAATAAACACTCTGTTACTAATTTAGGAAAACACCCCACTGTTATACAAAAAGGCTTGCAGGAGAGAATGGTCTCAAGGATGTTCACCCTTGGTGTACGCGCAGTCATACAAGATCAGAGTCTCTTACTCTCAGGCAAACCGTGCCCCTGCCAGTAAGATCCAGGTGAGACTAGTCCCTTTTCCTCTCCAGTGGCAGAAGCGACCCTCTTATTTATGCCCCCACAACCTGGAAACAAAACACATGCCTCCAAGACTTCAGACTTGCTGACTGTACTTCCCTCCTAGCAGGGCTCCCGCGGCCCTCCACTGTCCTTCCACAACTGTCCCAGGCAGCACACATTTGCTCAATTGACTGGAATGTGCTAGGGTCATATTAAGTCCAACCTGTGTTCTCTCCATTAGCCACCAATAAAGTGGTGCAGCAATAATTCTGAGAAAGTCCCGCCCATTTTTAGTGTCTCAGGGTGGCTGGTTGGCAAAACTACCAGAAAGCAAATAAATGAATGTCAACAACTTTTGAGTGATATGCCTCCAGACAAGCCATATCTTGAAATAAAATGACCACAAATCCAAAGAAACCCCCTTAGAGCAAATCCAGGCGCCTTCCCCAAACTTCAAACAGAGCTTTTAAGAGAGGTTGTATTTTCTTTCCTGAATCTTATCTCAAACTGTTTTATTATTTTGAAGGTTTCATCATTGAGTCACCGCCCAATGCAATAAAAATTAACAACCAATCTCCAATCTATTTTCATTTCTATATGCTTTTTCTTTAAAAAGAGAAAAAAAAACATGTTGATCTCTAAGTCCCCAATCAACTCATAATAGCTTGGAAGATTAACAAGAGTCTTTACGAGAGCACAATCTTAACGTGGAATCCAGAAGAAAGCGTTCTAAACATGAAACAACAAAAAACAATATTCTTGAGTAAAAATAGGCATTTCCTTCCCCCTAAAAAAGCTATGCTAAAGTATTATAAGGTGCTCTGGCTGAAAACAGAAAATAATAGTTCAAATCACAGGTACCTTGCTAACAAATGTCTCTGGGCTTAAGTTTATGGAAGTAACATCTCCTATGGAGAGGCCCTGGTGGCGTAGTGGTTAGGCTCTGGGCTGCTAACTACAAAGACCACAGTTCAAAACCTCCAGCCACTCTACTGGATAAAGGCTTGTTAGCCCCATAAAGAGTTGGTCTCAGAAACACACAGGGGCAGTGCTCTCCTGTCCTTCAGGATCAGGAGCGGGAACTAACTGGATGCTTGTGCTAGGAAGTAAAACATACATGAATTTTCAAGATAAGATTTCTTCTACTCACTTGCAATGTGTTGCTTCAGGCTATCAGGGGAGTTTATGTTCCTCTCCCCTGCCAGTAACAAAATGAGTGGAGACCTCTGCCCAAGAGACTCTTAACATTCTCCCCAAGCTGTCTCCCAGCTATCCTGTCCTCGCAGGCCACATAAACGTTATTTATGTATTTAGACTGCACCTCATTCCACCTCTCGCAAGCAGCTGGAGAGAAAACACTACATCCAAGTGGCAATGCCTGAGCATGGAAGAGGCTTTTCAAAGGATGTACACATTCTGTTCACTCTCCTACACCGGTCAATTCCTACTCCACCAAAGTACAGAATTAAGAAACCTACTGGGTTTAAAAAAAAAAAAAAAAGGTGAGTTGCTTAGGTACCTGATGCCCACTAGAAACCTTATTTATGAACTATTTGTACATAGATGTTTAACAATGTGTAATTTTATGATAATAAAAAGCAACTTTGATATGTTGAGCCTGTGGAGACATTTCCTTATCACCACTATTTATAAAGAAACTCACTTTATCCAAAATAAAATTAGATAATGCCGTAAACTGCTTATAATAGTGTACAGCATCTAATATTACACAATTCAATAAGTGTTGGCTATAATATTACTATTATTGTTGTTATTCACAATAATATCATTCATAGTACTTGAGATGATGCCACAAAACCAATACTTGAAGGTCCCGCTTTTTAAGCAGCTCTGTGGTAAGCAACATATAAAAACCAAACCAACTGCCACTAAGTCCATTCCAACTGATCGCAAACCTACAGGACAAGGTCTCAGGGCCGGTGGGTTTCTAAGACTATAACTCTTTTTTTAAAAAAACATTTTATTAGGGACTCATACAACTCATCACAATCCATACATGACTGTAACTCTTAATGGGAGTAGAAAGTCTCCTCTTTCTCCCAGTGCTGGTGGTTCCAGACTGCTGACCACAGGGTCAGCAGGCAAACAAATGTGTAATTCTGCCTCATCCAAAGGGAAGGCATTATCACCTACTTTTCACAAAGGGGAAAAGTATAGCTCAGATACTTTAAATAACTTGCCCAGGGCCATTTAGCTAATGAGTCAGGAAACACTGATTCTAACCCAGTGGTTTGGTTCCTGGACCCAGCTCTTTTCTTCTGCTTCTGTCACAAAAAGTCAGGAATTCAAGAGTTTTCTCACTGGCAGGTTCAGGTACAATTACACTCCATTCAATAAGCACAAGTCAAAGAATGACATTAATTTCATCCAGATACCACATAACCTATTTATACACATATATAATCTGCACCAAATATCATGTACCCCATTCATATACTAATAAAAATCTGCAATCTTCTGTAAAATAATCAACCAGAGTCTAGTTTTCTACCTTTAACTCCACCATTAAGATGAATCCTTAGGAGGGAAAAAAAAAAAAATCAATCCTTGGCCTGATAATTTATCTCCCTCTGAGTTCATCTCCGTCAGGGAATTCATTCACTCACTTAGCTTTAATTATGACTTGTAGACACAAAAAACAAAATCTATATCTCTATCCACAGGAAATTAATCTGTAGGCAAAAATGTTTGCATATATAAAAGATGCTTACTCCCACATTATTTATAATATGGAAAGGAATTTTTTAAAATTAACACACAGAAAGGCAAGCTGACAAGCAGTAAGAGAACTGGCTAAGCAATCATCATGTATATATCAAGCAACAATTTAAAACCATGTTTCTGAAGAATCTTTATTTTTTTAGATCATTTTATTGAGGGCTCGTACAACTCGCATCACAATCCATCCATCCATCCACTGTGTCAAGCACATTTGTACATTTGTTGCCATCATCATTCTCAAAACATTTTCCTTCTACTTGGTATCAGCTCCTCATGTTTTCCCCTCTTCCCCACCCTCCCTCCCTCATGAACCCTTGATCATTTATAAATTATTTTTTCATGCCTTACACTGTCTGATGTCTCCCTTCATTCATAAATATTCATACTATAATACCAAAAGAAAAAAAAGCAGGAGATAAAGTGTAACCATTAGTAAGCTCTCAACTTTGTAAACATAGAATCATTAGGTGAAAAAAGATTAGAAGGAAAATTTTTAATATAGTAATTTTCTTTCAATAGTCAAATAGTTATGCCCCTTCTTTTTCTGTCCATGTATTAATTTTATAACTATTGAAAAAAGAAAAGCTTCCTTTTCTCAACATAATCGTCTTCAACTCAGCTCCTGGCACATTTCCCTTGTAAATCTCCAAGATTAACCATAAGAGTCTCAAATCATATAAAATTTAAAATACTCAAAACAACTCAGCATCTTTACTTCCTCCAGCAATACCACACTGCCATCCTCCAATGATGCCAGAACTGCAACCTTGAGTCTCCTTACCTACCAACATCCACCCCTTCAAATCCTAGCAACCGGTCACTCCTGGTGTCTTTCCATCTTACGCCCTTCTCCCAAACCAAGCCCAGACATTCATCGGCTCATTTCTACATCAATGCAGTAGCCCCTAAATAAATGCTTTCCTCATTGCTAGCCCCTCACCACTAAAAATGTTTTCCACCAGCTTACTAGCCCCTGCAAGATTCTTGGGATATGTCTGGAAACTGAAGATAGTTACTGTCGCTAATCCTACATTGCAGATTAAGAAACAGAGAGATGAAGCAACTTGCCCCAAATCACCCAGCTAGTTTAAGAGGCAATGCTAGAATTTGAAACCAGACAGTACAGTCCCCAGAAAAGAGTACTCCAGGAACACGGTTCAGTAAGGCTCGATTTCTCTCTAAACACTTGGATCCGGTCAAATCCCCATTTCCAGGTCTCTCCCTCAAACTATTTCACACCTGAGAGTCATTTCTCTTTCCTAATTCGTTTTCCTATCACCTTCACAGAACAACTCTAAATTCACCTTCTCTAAGTCTCACTTAAACCCATCCCACACCTCAGCATAAACTTACTCTCAGGGATTCAATTTCAATGACATTGTTTGTTTGTTTGTTTGTTTGTTTGTTTCAGAGAAATTTATCTACCTTATGATTTCACATTTTATCTTCTAGTCTAGTTCATGAAATGTCCATTTCTCACCTTCTCAAAAGCTACTAGAAAAGTAGACTTCAAAAAATAAGTATTAAATAAAGTAGCAGGTGGCTGAAAATTTTGAGATAAATATGGCTGAAAGTCAATCATTAGCCTTTTGAACTGATATAGTAAATGTTCTCTCATTTTGTTCCTTAAATGCTAAAAAACATTGTATTTCTAATCTCAACATTCCCACTGGAGGGCAGGGGGATAAAATTCAAGGAACACCTAAAAATAGTTTTATTAAATGATTTATATATATATATACACTATATATTAATGTATAAGCCGAGTTTTTAGCATTTTTAATGCAGTTTTTGTGGTAAAATTAGGTGCCTCAGCTGATATTCGGGTCGGCTTATATTCGAGACTATACATATGTGTATTATATATTGTTTAGAAAAAATCTTTTTTCATCTTCAGCACACCCTTTATTCTGACAAAAGTTACCACTATCTAAAACTAAGCAGGCAATCACATTACCTACCAAGATACCCAATTGTTCAAGAACAGAAGACTATCTGACTTTAATAAGGGAGTATTTCAAATGGCCCCTCAAATCTTAAATATGAAGACAACTGTGTTTATATTCAAGGCGAATCTGTTTTGTAATCAAAGAAGAAAATGACATGGATACAGTTTAAAGATAGAGGCCTGAATTTTTAAACAAGTGATAAAAACAAATAAAAGTAACTGAGTACAGCTATGCCTTCCTGTATATAAATTTCTAAAATACTGTGATTTATCAAAATGGATTTTCAATCCAATATGTGATTGCTACTTAAAGGAATATTATAGGAATTGTTCTGAAAAACACAACCTTGTGCTCTTGCCCCTAATTGTTGTTTCCCAGGTCTGTGCTTTCATATACAGACTTTCTAAAAGATGTCTTTGCTACTTAACTTTACCTTAGATATGCCACTTAGCCAGCATACCATATTCACCCTAAAATAATACATCTTTTTCCTACTGGTCTGTTGACTATAGGGTTACTTTCATTCACCATCACAGTTTACCCAAACAAATGTCTAAATGATTCTGTAAGCCAAATAATGGTGCTAAAATGTAACCCATTTTTTAAGATGCTTATTACTACAAATATAATTAGAAATTTCAGGACTGACAGGTATACAATATAAACCACATACTACTAGAAATCTTAAAATGCCATTGGTTAAAAGCCCAAACCTGGTTTCATCTCTATTTATAGTCACTGATCCTATTTTATAGTAAATTTCATTTTAAAAGCACATAGGGATAAAATTATAGTTTCACATTTTTTCTTGAACATTCAAAAAATGCTATATCCATTTGAAAAGCTTACTCTAATAAAGTAAATATTTAATAATCTTACTTTGGATTTTTTTAAACTACTATTAGAGAAGCAAATACAAGTATAAAACGCCAGCATGAAGAATCCTTGTAGTGATAGAACTAACTTCTTTGTGTCTACCTATCAGTGACAAGATGTTACCACTGAGGGAAATGGTGCAAGAGGGTACACAGGATCTCTGGACATTGTTTCTTACAATGGCATGTGAATCATATCTCAAATTTTTAACACCTAATTGTTTTTAAATGATTGAAGAACAATTTAATGAGCATTCATTTTTCTCACCCTATACAAAAAGTTTCAAAAATCCTTGCTATATATATCTGAAAATGTTCCCTCTAAAAAAATTAAGAATGAAAACTGTATTCTGTATTCTATTTTCACATAAGAGCTAGAAAAAACTCATTATTAATTAGTGTCATGCCCCCCCCCAAAGAAAAAAAAAGCTTGAGCAGGAAGAAATCTACACTGAAAAAAAAATCTGATTTCAATAAAGTAAACCTTTGCTTGGTAGTTAAAATAACCTCTAGATAGAAATATCAAGGAGAGATATTCAATATATACATATGGCTTGCAAAATAAATTATCTTCCACCTCTTTCCACCTTCTCTTATTACCTGGATCCAAAAACTAACAAAGGAAATTCCAGTTATTATGCCAACATTTCATTTATTGAAAACTAAACCCAATATCACAAACTAGTTCTACACATTCAAACTTAGGAAACTGGAGCAAGAGGATATAAGTCTTGTGATTGAAAAAGTTCATTCACAATTTGGCAATATTTTCACAAGCTTTCCTGCTTTACAGTGCCCTCACCTTCTGCTCCAACTGAGAAACACATCTCTCAAGGTCACTCTAAGAACACCTCCCAGAGCCTATCACCAAGTGGACCAAGTCAGTCTTACCATCTCAGAAAGAAAACACCTTGAAGAAGGAAAACATGTAACCGAGTCAAGACAAATGAATAATATTAAATACACATTAATCTTTTCAGCAATAACTTCTGACGCAATGCCAGCTATTGCAATGTGGGCTATCACACAAGTTACTTGGTTTGCTTCCAGAATACGATATACAATAGCCACATGTACTGTAACATACAGATGCATGTTTTGAGCTTTAAAAATCCTGAACGTGTTATTTTTCAAAAACAGTCCAATTAAGTCATCTTCAAAAAGGACAAAGAATCAAGAAGTGTAATTATAATGCACAATTGTAGTTTCCACTAGGTCAAAAGCTTGGGGTTTTACAAATGTAAAACTAAAAGACAAGAAAATTCTAATTTAATCTTTAAGTAAGCTCTTCAAAAGGAAAGCCAGATCTCTAGTCCTTTACATGCTTTAAACATATAAGTATTAGGATGTATTACATAATCTTTTGAAACCAGAACAGAAAATTACTTTAAATATCTAAGAAATATATAACTGTATCACTTACAAGTAATATTACTATGCCAATTTCTTTATGAAATTCCCTTTAATACCAGAAATTACTATATTTCTAAACCTTATTTACCACTATAGTTTGAAGTAAAATAATTATTTATGCTATCCTCCCTTTGGAAAATTTAGGTCCATTTATTATGAAAGGTCGCAGGATTATTTTTTAATACAGCACTCTTCTGACATTTTCAGCAAACCACATAAATATTACTGTCCATTGAAGATAGGTGTTCTAAGTTCAAACTTTAAATGAATAACTCCAGTGATTTCAGAATTAAATTTCTCATTCCCAAGAATCAAATACCATAACGACTTCCACAAGATAAACTGTGTGTGTGTAATGCTAGCTACTTAAAGGGTCCCACAATTGCTCCAGTGCCAATACTTTAATTCTCACCACGTTCACATACACAATATTTCTATACCCTCTTACTTTTAAAAAGATAATTACAAAAACAGAAAGCCTTTCTAATAGCAAGTGTCAGAAGTCCATGTCCTTGAAAACCATGTATGTCACTTACATATAGTCCCACAATTTAAGCTGGTACTAATGAAGCAAAACGTTTTATTGATAAATAGTGCTCAATACAAATTTACTAAGTATATAGTATGAATGTGAATTTGGACATCTCACATACAATTTCTTAGGCAAAATAAATTTGAAAGCTCCCAAAAGTGCAAAAATCAAATTGCAATCAAAACATTGGTAGAGAAGAATATAGTCAACAGCAATCGGTACAAGGAGGAAGAAAATGTTCCATAGTTGATTGTGGGAATGAATGCACAACTCTTCTTAATGGAACTATTGAATTGCAGATATGCTATGCATCTCAAGAAAACTATTTTTTAAAAGTAAAGAGTCTAATGCTTTCTTCTCTATAACTAGACATTTTTTCTTCCTTCCCCTCTCCCAAAGTAAAAATTTTCTAATAATTTCCAGTAAAAGAAAGGAACTATGAGAATTGGGGTTTGGCTAATCATGTTATCAATCTGGTTAGTCTTCAATGTGATTCAAAATACTCTTATTCTTTAGGAATGTAAAACTAAATGCACAATTTTTCACAACAAACCGGAGTTCCATCCTTAAAAATGAATTTTAGAAAATAAACAACTATATGATTTTCAAGTAGGAACATTCTTTTACTACAGAGTATAAAATTAGGACACTAATCATATTTTCTCATGCCTTGCTCTCAAACAATTTTACAAAGTTAAATATCATTAACAAGAGGAAATAAAAAGTATCAAAGAATTAGTGAGTTTCGGCCCACAGATTTGACAGCTGGTCTGCTTAAAATGATGCTGAGAGAACTTTGGCTTATTTGTTTGTCATCTCTTAGCACTAAGTAACAAACTAAACAGAAAATTACAGCAATGTGTACACTAGACTGGATCTTGCTTATGAAATGTTTACAAAATAATTGTGAGTTCTAAGCAGTCGGGAAAGAATACCTAAGAAAAATGGGATGCACATTTAATGATGGAGATAAGTTATAAATACAGGGAAGGTTTATTATGGGAACAAGAATCCAATTTACTTTAACATTAACCTATCATAATGTGAATTACAGTGCATAATTCAGTCATTGAATGGGGCATTCAAAATTAAGTCTAAATTTCTAATAATTTGTATTAACATTTTAAATAACTGTCCACAACAATCAGCAATTTGCTGCAGATTTCCATGGGAGTGACAATTTTTTTTAAATAAATAAATCTTACTAATTGTTGTGTTCAATAAGTTTTTCACATGCATATATTTGATGATACCATTTTTATCAATTCTTTAGAACCTAGTTTAATAAATGCTCACAGGCTGAAAATATGGTACGATTTAAATACACACACATATTTAAATAAACTTTTAAAAGGCCATACATATTCTATAAGCCTTTTGCTTCTGATAATTTCCTCACATAGAACTAAGTATTGAATAGAAAACTAAATATCAACCTTCCTTTTATTCCCTAAAAACTAAAATGTTGTTTTTACAATTTTAGCATCCTCAACAGAAGAAATAATCAAGTGACATTCAAAAGTAGTTACATTAAATGACTCTAAAAGGGGGATGGGGAGTGTTGTATGCGACACTCCAGTCTATGGCAATATATACCCTCCCCTTCCCAAAACACCCTTCCCAATAGCATTACTTCAGTTTCTGTGGCAAGTTACCATTCTCTGACAACAACACTACACTGACACTCCAGGCAAGATTACCAATTATATCCCTTATACTCAAACAAGTCAATTTTCAAACTCAGAAGACAATTTCAAATCCATATTGAAATTCTTCACAGAAATGTTAATGAATCCTTGGTTCGTCAGCTCAAATGGGGGATTTTTATTTGTTTATAATTTTTACTTCACACATTAAACATAAAATGGCAGGAAGAAAAATATTAAAATGCTTTATACTTCTCTACTAAAATGTCACACAATGTCAAGAGTTTCTGACTTAAGGCATCATCTTACCTGATCCACTGAACTGACTGCTTCCCAGTGTCGTTGGTCTAGTTTTCCCACTATTAACAGGAGGGGAAAACATCTGTAAAAGAACCCAAACCCGTTATGAGTTAGTAATGAAATTCTTCTCCTCCCTCTGATAACAAAAGTTCACCAAGAAGCAGCAATAAGCTACTAAGTTTCAGAGGGAAGTTACAATGGAGGAGACACATTCAGACCCATACAAGCAATTACACATGGAGTAACACAAACTCCTAACACTACTTGGAAATACAGGTTACATTCTGTTCCGAAAAATCATGAACAGAAGGGATGATACGATTATTAAGTTTAAACGGTCTCTTTTGCCCAAGCTCTTCACTCTGAAACTAAGTGCACCACGCTACATTTACACTGCCACTTCATGCACACAGGCAGTCCAAACCAGACAACCTACAGTATAGATCCTTCAGACTGCTCTATAAAGTGAGGATTGATTCTGCCTTCTAGTAAGCTAATAACGAAATTTAATCCGTAAGCAATCAGGACAGCGGTCCTTTGGTTTCTGCTATTTGTGAGTCTATGAATTATTTCCTCTGTGTGTGTGTGTGTGTGTGTGTCCACCGTCATCTGAAAATAAAACTGTTCAGCGCAAAAGACTGGAAATGTAGCCCTCAGCTGGCTTTCCTGCAGCTGACACCTTTCAGGTACCATTAACCCTATTAATCAGATCTTGAGAAAGAACGGGGTGTGCGTGGGGGGGGGGGGAGAATCACCCCTTTTTCATGTAAAGTCCAAATCCCTAATAACTCACAGGGTCAAAAGGTGACGCTCAAGGATACATGGTTCTCCTTTTAACGGGTGCAGTCGGATAACCCCGCTGGCCTTAAAGTTTTAAACCCGCGAGTCTAGACATTACATCAAAGTTCAGGTGTCCGACTTGCGGGAGAGCTGGACGCCAGCCTCCGAACTACCACGCAAAGCAGGTGGCACTGGCGCTGCCTGGTCCCCCCTTGGCTCTTAGCCCCCTTTCCCTCTCTCTTCCCCCCGCGTGTCTGGTACCCGGTAAACCTGGGGGCACCACCGAGACGCCCAGAAAAGGTCTCATACCGCGCTGAAGTCCAGCAGGTCGCTCAGCTCCTTGTCGGTCCCTATAGCGGCCATGCGCTGCTGCTGGGGATTCATCTTCGGCCACTTCTAGCAGGTCCTAAAGCGGGGAAACGAGCTCAGCGAGAGGCCCCCCGCCCCGAGGCCCGGGGAGCGCAGGGGGCGCGGGACGAACGCCCGGGCGCCGGGCTGACTTCCAGGACCGCGGCGCCCGAGCGCCGAATGCACGCGGCCCGGGAGCGAGCGGCGGCCCCCGCCCCGCGCCGCCTCTCCGGCAAGTTTCCCAGGCGGCCCCTGCCCTGCGCGGGCGCCCCCAACGCGGCGCCGCGGCGGGGCGCGGAGGGGCGGGGTGCGGGCCGATTCCGCGTCGGGCGAGCGGCGCGACGGCCGGCGGGGCCGCCGAGTGCCGGCCTCGCTGGCTCGCTCGCTCGGCAACAATAGAGCGGACAAGTTACGGGGGACGCGCTGCCCGCAGGCCCGCTGCCCCGGCGGCCGCGGCCCGGACGTCCCCGGCGGGCCCGCGAGGTCGGGAAGCGCCCGCCACCCCCCCGCCCCGCGCGCGCCCGAGGGGGCGTTTTGCACCAGAACACAAACACCGACGACTCGTCTCGCGGCCGTCCCGCATCCTCCTCCCGCCGCCCGGCCTCCTCCCGCTCGGGCTCCCCGCGCCCGCCGGCCGACGGCCCCGGACCTGCCGAACAATGAGCCGCCCGCTCCCCCGGCGCGCTCGAGCCCCGGCACCCGCCGGAGCCCCGCGCGGAGCAGGGCGCGCAGGCCGAGCGCGCCGCCCGCGGGCCTCGCCGCCCGCCCCTCGCCCCTCCGCTCCCCAACTTGAGGGGACCCCGCGGCCGGCGCTGTACAAAAGGGGCGCCCCCGCGTCGGGGGTGGGGGTGGGCGCGAGACGGCCCCCCGCGGCCCTCAGCCCCGCCATGCCGCCCCGCTCCCGCTCACCAGCCCGCAGTTACCTGCTGCCCCGTCTCCGCATCCAACCACCCCGATTAAAGTTCACTTCGGCCGGGAGAGCGGGCTCCGGCGTCCCCGCGCAGCGCCCGGCGCCTCGCTTCACTTTGCCCCGCGCGAGCGCTCGGAACCGGGCGGGGGAGGCGGCTCGCGGGCCTGGCCGCCCCTTCCTCCCCGGGCGGGCTGGCGGTCCCCCCTAATAGAACTTGTGGGTCTCCTCAGGCGGACATTTTTTTCTCTCTCTCTCTTTTTTTTTTTTCTCCCCCCCTCGGCGGAGGCGGCCTCAGCACCGCGCTCGGAGCAGCCCCGGATCCCTCCGCGCTGGGAAGAGCCCCGGGTTAACCCCTCCGTGCCCGGGCCGCTCCCGCCGCCTGCGCCGAGGACGTGGGGCCCGCGAGGGGGCGGGGCGGGGCCGCAGGAACGGGGCGGGGCCGCCGCCAGCCCGTGGACAAAGCGGGCGGTCGGGCGAGGCGGGCCGGAGTTGGGGCCGGCGGGGGCAAGAGAGGAGGCGCGCGCGAGCCCTCTGCAAAAGGGACGCCTGCCCGGGACTCGCGGGCTCAGGGGCAGCTCCGCCCTCTCGCCCCGGAACAGCGGAGAAGCCGCTGCGGGTGCCTTTGGATCCGCTGCGCGGGCCACCCAACCCGAGGCCGACGAGCCCTGGGGCTGCCGACCCCCAGCGCGCCGCGCCTGCCTCGCCGGACGCTGCCATCGGCCGGGGCCGCGAGCCTGCGCCCCGGGGACGCTGCGCTGCGCTGCGCTCAGCGCGGAGGACGGGAGGCCCAGCCACTTCGCGAAGTCGTTGCGTTTGGTCGAATTTGCTGCGGAGCCGAAAGCAGGAGCAAGGGCAAAATCTCCCGCAAAACGGAGAGAGCGGCCTGGGGTTCGGGTCCTGAAACATCCCCGCTCCTTCCACGCCCCACGTGCACGGTGGTCACCATCTCCCGTGCGTGTCCCACTCGTGGCCGCCGAATTGGACAGCGAGACATGGCCTTGGAAATGGATGGAGCATATCCCTTCCTTTTACTGGGGCGACCCAGAGAGGTTCGGTCACACAAGCACTATCTGGAGCGAGTTCTTGAACTTGACCTTAAGAAAGCCTAAATGGAGTAGGGAAAAGACAAATAACTTAAGCTTCAAATTCCTTTCCGTTTGGGAATTGAAGCCAATGTTTTGACTCTTTGAGGTCAATTAGTGCAGTAAAGACCGGGAAGAACCACGCAGAACACACGAAAGATATGCAAAGTAGTAGCCTCAGCTTAGCCAGGAACAATTGGAGCCCTAAAACAGGGAGGTAGATTCAAGTACAACTGTAACGCCTTTTCTACACGCTTAGCCGCGCAGAGGGGAAAGGCGAACTGTAGGTTTGGGGGTGGAGATTTCCCGTGACATTGTCAGTAGCCAAACCTGGGCCCAGTGGGGGACCCTGTGTTAGCCGCTCCTTATCGTGGCGAGCACCTGTTCTTTGCGTCATTCCCCTGCCCTGGCTCCTTGCTGGGGCATGTGGTCTCCATCCACTCAAATTAGCATCATTCCAACCTAAATAAATCAGCATAATCCCACTCCCTGCCACATTTATTGGTTGGTGGTGGTCATGACACAATTGGAGCCAATGAGAGGAGCAATGTACTGGAGGATTTGGGACGCGTTATTCTTGATACTCTGAGAGAGCTTCAGAGGCAAGCCCTCTTTCTGCAGATGCTTTTAAAAACAAGCAAGCAGCTCCTGAACGGTGGGCAAACATCTTCTGGCCGCCGGGGCCAGCCCTATACCAATAAAAGCCGGCATCAAAGCCAACGTTTTCCCTTAGTAGTATTTCCTGATACAGGCACAATGGTCCTTTTCTTTCTTAATCTTTTTTTTTTTTTTTTGGTAAACAAGATTAGATCATTTTTAAGGTTTCATTTCAATGGTAAGATTCTATGCCTCCGTTATGAAACTAGAGAACTCTTGGGGAAGAAGAAAGCATGTAAGCCCATCTGAGAGATTCACTTGGTTTTCAAGAGAATAAAAAAGCCACTTCCCTGCCCTTTTAGAACTAATTCAGAGGAAGAAGCAGCTATCTGCCCAAACCCTCCATGATTGGCTCCTCCAGCCCCTTGTAGAGCTAACTGGTAATGATTTTGACATCTGTTGAGGCAATTTTATTTTCACACTTTTCTTTCCTCGTTAGACTGTGAACTCCTTGAGGACAGACACTACTGTGTATCTGTCTCATGCCATGTGCCTAACTTAGGCCAAAGAATACAATAGACACTGTGGCATTACAGGATGGACTTATTTTTTCATACTGTAATGCTGTCTCTGTTTCATTTTTCATGGACGAAGATTATTCCCTCCAGTGGATATTGATAATAGCCCTCACGTATGTGAAAGAAAAAGAATATCAACAGTCCTCATACTATTCACTCCAAACACCAAATTCCCTGTCATTGAGTTGATGCCAACACATATCGACCCTGCAGGACACGGTAGAACTGCCCCCTTTGAGTTTCTGAGACTGTAATCATTAGCAGGAGTAAAAAGCCCCATCCTTCCAGGAACCCAAGTGGAAGGCGAATTTTGAGAATGACAAGGGCAACGAATGTATAAGGGTGCTTTACTCGATGTATGTATGGACTGTGATAAGAGTTGTATGGGCCCCAATAAAATGATTTATTTTTAAAAAGCCCCATCTTTCTCCCTCAGATCAGTAGACCATGAACTAGGAAAGTAAATAGGCTTGCCCTCAGACCGAGTGCGATGGGAAAGAAATTACTGATGACATCGCCAAGTTAAATTTAACAAATTATCTTCTGTTTTCTCTTTTGGCCAATTTTAAATTTGTTCTTGTTTTTATTATCTTCTTTCTGTTGGCCTGAGGTTTTTCTATTTGTCAATAAAACTTTCTTTTTTTACAAAATAAAGTTTCAAAGAATAAAGATGAGAATTTTACTGGGGAAATTAAAAAGAATAGCAAAAGCAAAGGGTTTTCTTTATCACTTTGTAACCAATTTCGGAGCTTAGCTATGTTGAAAAGCCCAGACACAAACAACCAAGTAACACACACTCAGTGGTAATTAATTGTACTGTTTCTGTAGTATCAACTAATCAATATCAACAAATCAATACTGGAAAATGTTTAATGAATACTTCCTGCATACAAGACAGGGTGTGAAACCCGGTGAGGGACAGAATATCGAAGACCCCTCTGCCCGGAAGAAGGTGAATCTCCTCCCCTCTTTTATTGGTGGTTGAGGGCCAGGTGATGAGCTACTACACTGGGTGACAGGGATACAGTGATACTAACCCTAGTAACGCCACTGCCTTTCTCACCAATTTTAACTCAACATATATGTACACAGATACCATTTTCATCCATATAGCCCAGCACTGGACAGATGCAGATCTTCAGCATAGTTGTTGCTCCTAACTCCTAAGAACCTCCTTCTACAGCACACACAGATTTTATCAGAAAGAAATATGTTTTCATCAAGTTGATGCTAAATCATGGCAGCCCCATGCATTAGAAAGTCAAACTCCATCGTTTTCTACACTGTCATCTTTATTGAAGCAAATTGACAGATCTTTTTGCCAAAGATCAACCGGGCGGGTTTGAACTGCCAACCTTTAGGTGAGTAGCTGAGAGTAAGCTGTTTATACCATTAAAGACCTTTAGGGTCCTTTGGGCGTTAAGACAAAATGAAAGTCAGTCAAAGCAATGGGCTGTGCTTATTTGGGAGATTGACTTCACATTGGCTCTTTGTTCAGAAGGAAAGTATTCTAGAAAGCTCAGTAGAGTAGTAAGACAAAAAGAAGTCAAAGGAAGACCTAATCCAGTCAAGTAGTTGTGCTGTGCCATCAAGCCTATCCCAAGACAAAGTGACTACACTGGTTATCACTAGCGAAGGGGATGTCGGGTGGGGTGCAGAGCGCTCACCCCATACAGGCTGTGTTAGTCTGGGTAGACTAGAGAAACAAATCCATGGACACACATGTGTATAAGGAAGAGTTTTATATATAAGAACAATTGTACATTAAGAAAACATCCCAACCTAGTCCAGTCCAAGGCCATAAATCTGATATTAGCCCACATTTCCAATACCAATCTATAAAGTCCTCTTCAGACTCATGAAACATGCAATGAAGCCAAATGCAGGGCCATCACAAGCCAGTGGGTAGAAAGTCTTTGGGTCCAGAGGCGTTGTAAGCATCTTAGTGCTGGCAGGGGTCTCTCTGTGGCTTTTCCGGCTTCAGAGGTCTGGTTGCGTCCATGTGGTTTGTCCAGCTCAGGGCGCTAGAATAGTTCCATGTGTCTTTTTAGCTGTAATGTCTCCCAGGGAGTGAAGTAGTGAGAGAGAGTCTTTCCTGCCTCCGAGTAGGAAATTTTGGATTTCCCAGAAATCTCAGGAGAAGGCCATGCCCACACAGAGGCCTCATTGGCTATGATCTGATTGACAGGCCAGACTCCACCCCTACATTCTTAATCCTCGAATTGACAAATGATTATACAACTACCACATCGTTAAGGCAGTTAACACACCTTAACAAACACACCTACGGAGCTGGACCAGCTTCTGGATGAGACATTCTAAAGACTGACAGTTCAAACCCACCTAGGAGCTCTTTGGAAGAAAGGCCTGGCCATTTGCTTCCACAAAGATGACAGCCAAGAAAAACGATGGCATTTTACTTTCTAACACTTGGGGCTGCCATGAGTTGGCATCAGCTTGAGGAAAACAGAGCTCTGACCTGGCCCCACCCCCATGGCGGGCAGTGTGCTGCCCTTTGTGGCCCTGGCCCTTCCACCTCTACATGCCCCACACCCACCCACCCTGCATCTCCTCCTCTCTCAGTGGCAGGAGAGGGGAGGTGGTGATGAATTGCCACACTGTGTGATGGGTGACACCAGCTTCGTACAACCACTACCTTGGCAGTCCCCACCCCTGTCCCTAGACTGTGGGGTCATTTTGTTGGTATCACCTCTGACCGTTCAGGGAGTGGACCAAACTCCTCTAGCCCCCGAGTGAAGCCACCGCCTCAATACTGTAGAGAAGGTGACACCAAAAACCAAGCCTATGTTCTGCGGTAGCCAAGCGCCAGTGATGCAGGAAGAGGCGCCAGAAAGGCAGTGGCGTTACTAGGGTTAGTATCACTGTATCCCTGTCACCCAGGGTAGTAGCTCATCACCTGGCCTTCAACCACCAACAAAAGAGGGGAGGAGATTCACAAGGGGATGGGAAGGAGTGGGCAGTAGGATAGAAGAGTAGGACCCACAGGGAGACCCTGGGCCTCCACAAGGGCAGGGTTCCCTGACCCCCTGCCACCTGAGGGTGACACAGTGACCTACCCAACTGAGTGATGTCAACTGAATGTTCTCGCTGCAACCCATAGAACAAAGCTGAACTGCCCCATAGCAGTCCCTAGACTGCAATCTCTATGGGAGCAGATAGGTCTTTTCTCCTGCAGAGGAGCCCTGGGAAGTTGGGTTGCTAACTGAAAGGTCGAGGCTCCACTGGCCAGTTCCTGTGCAGAAATAAGATGTGGCTGTCTGTTTCAGTAAAGGCGGACAGCCTATGAAACCCGATGGTGCGATTCTGCTCTGTCTTGTAGTGATTGTGCATCAGCATGGAGCATACAGCAGGGGGTTCAGTCTTTTGGCTTCTCCTGCAGAACAGCTGGAGAAGTGCAAGTGCTGACCTCCATGAGCAGTGGACTGCACAATCATTGTGCCACCATTGCTTACCCCGCAGTCAAGGGCGAGGTGAGCTTAATAAATTGCTATCTGGACTAGGAGATTGGCCTCCTAGCATTTAGAACCACCTGGAACCAAGGTTGATGGTTAATGCTTTCTTTCCCACAGCTTTCCCTGGGGACTAAAAGGAATGATCTTTTGTAACTCATCTTTCATTGCTATTGAGTCTATGCTGACTCCTAGCGACCCCCTGTGGATTTCTGAGACGGTAACTGCTCATGAGAGTAGAGAACCCAGTCTGTCTCCCGAGGAGCTGCTGGTAGTTTTGAACTGCTGACCATGTGGGTCACCGGATACATAACCACTGAACCATCAGCTCTCCGTTTCATGTAGCCACTAGTTTAATAAGCAATGCCTTCAGTCTGTGGTACCTGCACACCAATGAAATAAAGAGGCCAAAATGTTCCTCACTGTGGTATGTCAAATTCAACCAGTCACCAGCCACCCAGGAAGAATTGTCCACCTTCGTGAGATTTTTTGATAGGGATTTTGCTGTTTCTTTCTAATTGTTGGTAGATGAAAAATACTGTTCACTTCTTGCTGGTATCATTTTTTATTCATTACTTACGTTATTTAGATGGCTTGTATGAATATGTTCAGAATCGAGAAAAGATCTTCAATGGTCCATTCTACCACTCAGATGGTCCATTTTCCCTTTTATAAGTCCATCATTCATATTTCATAAAACTATACATGTCCCCAAATATAGGAGGCCAGAAGAGGAAAGAAGAAATGTCAAACATTCTGGACCCTAAAGAGTCATAGATTTCCATTTAGAAAAACTCAATATAGTTGACCACGTACAATCAATGATATGTCACTCTCCCATCTTCCTGTGGGTATCCTGGAAGAGGAGTCCTGGTGACATCGTGGGTTGATGGGCTTCCAACTAAAAGAATGTGCTTTAAGTCCACCAGCCACGCCATGGGGGAAAAGATGTGGCACTCTTTTTCTATAGGGTTGCTATGAGTCAGAACCTAATCAATGGCACTGGGATCTTTGCACAGCACCCAGCATACCCTGGATCCTCAGAAAATGTTTGTTAAAGAATGAATGGTTCTGCATTTCTAGGTAGAGGCAGTAAATCCAACATTTGCTCCGGTTTCCTTCTAAAACCTACTGACATCAGTAAGGAGATTTTTTTTTCTTTTTAATTTAACAGGTTTACTTTTTTTGCTTATTTAAAAAGTAATTCATTTCAATAGTTAAGTTGTGTAGTAAACAGATTTTTTAAATTTTTATTATGAAAAATTTCAGATATATTCAAAACTAGAATGCATTTGGAACACACATTTATTTACATCTTTTTTATTAATATTGTCTCTTCATTCTTCTCCTCTCTTCCTTCCCATGTCCCCTGCCCTCCAGTAAGTTAAAGTGGAATCCAATGCTTCTGTTTGGTAAATAGTCTCTGGGCTATCAATACCTTGTGAGTGGGGGCAGGTTGAGTGGAATAAGGGAGAAAATAATGAATCAGATTGGGATGGGGACGTGCAGTAGAAAAGATTGTGGTGATGTATATACAACTTTTTAAAATATGACTGAACAATGGGAGTGTATGATTTATATCTCAACAAAACCATTAAGAAACAAAGCTTGTGAGTAGTCATCTAAGATACACCTATTCATCTGGAATAAACAAGAAAAAGGAGACCCAAAGATCAGAGAGCGAACCAGGGTAAGGTGCTCATTGCCCCGTGCACCACGGCCTCCTCTATTCTGAGACCAGAAAAGCCGGATGGTGGCCAGCTAACCATACGGAATGTCCTGATCAAGGTCATAGCAGATAGATCCTGGTAGAAAGGGAGAGGGATACAGAACAGAACTTTAAATTCTCAAAGAACTCAGATTACTGAGCCTTGTGAGATTGGAGAAATCCCCGAGACGGTTGCCCTGATATACTCTTAAATTTTTACCTAAAACTATCCCCGGAAGTTACCTTTGAATTAAATAGCAGGTTAACTCAAAGAAAATAGAGCGGCACCCTTGTGTACTGTGCTCTTTTAAAAAAATGAACTACATGAGATCAAATGAGCAACGAACACTAACTTTTAGTGAGCCTGTAGGACTAGGTAGAACCGCTTCCATAGGATTGGCAAGGCTGGCGTTTTTCAGGGAGTAGACAGCAACATGGTCCTTCCTGAAAAACACCTGGTGGGTCTAAGCCACTAGCTTTGAGGTTAGCGCTCAAGCGCTTCACTGCTTATGAAGAACTTCTGTAAGTCGACAACCATTCACCTAAAAGCTGAAAGAAAAGGGGAGGGGGCTGTAAGAGGCAGCTGAGGGGAATGAAACAACTACAGTGAAACTCATAGGAATGTCGACCCAATGGGAGGATTGTCACCACAGTCACTGAACAACATGCGTAGGAACTGTTGGACAGGAAGGAGCCTGTTTTGCATACCAAAAACACAATGAGCATATTTTAAAATACTTTTAAATCTCGTAAAGCATTGCATTTCATAAAGTTACAATGGCAACACAATCGGAGAAGCTTCCATACAGATGGAAGAAAGGCGAAAGACTTGGTAGACCAAGAAAACGGAATCCTAAAGAAGCCATGGGAAAAACCAATGGCCAGGCCAGCACACACTGCAGAATCCCCAAATCACTCATGACTGGTGGTCGCTCAATGCCTTTTGAAGTGGAGGTGAAAAATAAGAGGAACTGCAATAAGGGGAATTGAAAGTGTGTTTTAAAGGGAATCAGAACCCCATGTTCCTTTCCCTGAAATCAGGCATTTGCTTCTCTTCTACCAAGACATAAACCTGAAAAGGATAAGCAACAAATGTCACCAGATCTCGAACAGCTCTTGGGGAAGATCTGGAAATCCTGACCCAGGACATTCCCAACTATAAGCCCTGACAAACGACTCTCTGGGGAAGCTGGCACGCCTCATTCATTCGCTCCGAGTTTCCCACAGCATGTTGCTGTCCTACTCTTAAATATGAGGCACCTGGTGGCATAGTGGATTGTGTGTTGGGCTGCTAGCCACAAGGTCAACAATTTGAAACTGTCAGCCACTCTATGGGAGAAAGACGAGGCTTTCTGTTCCTGTCAGAAGTTACGGTCTCAGAGATTGACAGGGGCGGTTGCACCTTCTCTTGCAGGGTCACTAGGACTTAGAATCAATTTGATGACAGTGAGTTTGGTTTTTTTGTATTCCTAGATATGAGAAGACCACCAAGGATAATTAGACATCTGAGGAAATCTCTGTCATAGAAGACAAAAATAAACGACAAAAGGTGAGTTAATGGAAACAAAGACAATCCAAGAGAAAGACCACTCACCAAAGACATTTTAAATTAGAGAAATAGAAACCTGAAACAAAAGAAGGGTAATGTTTTTTAAAGGGAAGAGAGAGAAAATACTCAGAATACATATCTACGAAATATTTTTACTTTTTAAAAGTACTTAGCATTAACAACAGGTGAGTAAACATAGGGGGAATTTTTAAAATTAAAATACCATTTTATTGGGGGCTCATACAGCTCTTATAACAATCTAAACATCACTTGTATCAAGCATATTTGTACATACATTGCCATGATTATTTTCTAAACATTTACTTTCTAGTTGAGCCCTTTGTATCAGCTCATCTTTTTTCCCTCCCTCCCCGTTCCCACCCTCGTGATCTCTTGATAAATTATAAATTATTATTTTCATATCTTTTTTCTTTTAAAAATCATTTTATTGGGGGCACGTGCAACTCTTATCACAACCCACACATCCATCCATTGTGTCAAGCACATTTGTACATTTGTTGCCATCATCATTCTCAAAACATTTTCTTTCTACTTGAGCCCTTGGTATCAGCTCCTCGTTGTTTCCCCTCCCTCCCTACCACCCCTCCCTCACGAACCCTTGATAATTTATAAGCTATTATTATTTTGTCATGTCTTACACTGTCCCGACATCTCCCTTCACCCACTTTTCTGTTGTCCCTCTCCAAGGGAGGGGGTTATATGTAGATCTTGTTGATCAGTTCCCCCTTTCTCTCCCACCTTCCCTCTACCTTCCTGGTATTGCCACTCTTAGCATGGTTACCATCTGCTGTCTGGCTCCCCCACGTTTTCTGTTGTTTGTCCCCCTGCAGGGGTATGGTTACGGGTCAATCATTGCAATCGGTCCCCTTTCCTCCCTTCCTATTCCCACTTTCTCCTACCTCCTGATATTGCTACTACCAATCCTATTCCTGAATTCCTTGAGCTCTTATCGCTTATCTGTACCTGTGTACATGCTCCATTCTAGCCCTAAGAGAAAGGCCTGGGTTCATGATAGTGGGGGGTGAGGAAGCCTCAAGGAACCAGAGGAATATTATGTGTTTCATCGGTGCTACACTGCGTTGCACCCTGGTTGATTGTCACCCTTTTGTGAGGGGATGTCCCATTGTCTATAAATGGGTTTTGGGTCTCTGCTCCGACTCCCCTAGTTCTCAACAGTATGGTTTGGGTCTTCTGGTGCCTGTTACTCAATCCTGTCAACACCTCATGATTTCACAGGCTGATGTGTTTCTTCCATGTGGGCTTGTTGCTTTTCTGCTAGATGACTGCCTGTTTAACTTCAAGCCTTTAAGACCCCAGATGCTATATCTTTTGATAGCCAGGCACCATCAGCTTTCTTCACCACCTTTGCTTATGCACTCATTTTGTCTTCAGGGATCATGCTGGGAGGGTGAGCATCACAGAATGCCAGGTTGTTAGAACAAAGTGCTCTTGTGTTTAGGGAGGGCTTGAGCAGAGACCAATAGTCAATCTGCTACCTTAGTGTATTTCCATATAAATATATATACATAGGTCAATACCTCTATTTTATGAATTAATGTATTTATATATGTACACACCTATATTATACCTCTATCCATAGCTTTGCTTCCTTGATCTTTCCTCTGTCTCCTTTTGCCTTCCTCCTGCCTAGGGGGAATTTTTAATGGATGGATTTGAAGAGAAAGTTAAAAAATACCCAGAGATGGCATTTTATCTATATTTTCAAAAGAGTAATCTGAAAAATGACCAACACAAACGGACTAGAAATCCAAATGCCTTTCCACATTCAATAACCTCCCTGAGGTCTAGAGAACAAGAGAACAAAGCCTTCAAGTCATCTAAGGGGGGGAAAGATAAATGAACTATAGTAATTAATGAACTGAAAGTATTTAAAATAACTCTGTGTGTCTTTTTTAAATCAAATATTACTTTTCTCTGGTTTGATTTGTTGTTGTGTTGTTTAGTGCCGTGGAGTCAGGAATGGCCCATAGCAACCATATGTACAATGAAATGAAACACTGCCTGACCCTTTGCCATCCTCACAGTCATTGCTAAGTTTGAGCCCATTGTTGCAGCCACGGTGTCAATCCATATTGCTGAGGGTCTTATTCTTTTTTTTGTCTTCCTTCCCTCTCCTTTGTTGCTGTTAGTTACCACCATATGGATTCGGACTCAGCGATCCTGAGTCCAGAGTGGGACTGCTCCATAGGATTTTCAAGGGTGTGACCTTGGAAGAGCAAATCTCCAGGCCTTTCTTCTAAGGAGCCTCTTTGTGGATTTGAACCACCAACCTATCAGCCTATAGTTGATACTTAACTCTCTGTGCTAGCCTGGGACTCCTCACTGTGATCTGGGCCTACCTCCATCCGGGCTCCAGAGAGAAGACACATTGGCATCATCAACAAATTCATAGTCAGTTTTCTCTCTGATTTATCAACATCTCAGAGGTATTTCGAAAATATTAGTATGCTCCAAACTTTGGGCAAGCAAAGATCTCTTATTTAATATGTTCTGTTTGAAGACAGCCAAATCTAACATGCCTATTTCTTAAAGTCAGACCTTAGTGGTTCACTGTAATGAAGCAAATACTTTTTTCCCCAACCTATAACTTCATTGTGAACTGGGTGTGGGCTTACGGAGCAGATCGTCAGTTTTCCATTTCACAATTCATAGGCATGTCGCTTCATCTCGTTAATTGCAATCAGCTAACTATAACATCACTTATCTCACTTCTTCCCTGTTTTGTTTTCAGGCCATCTTCTTTCTTAGTTTGTACTTGAGGTAAATGCTGCCCTTCAGATCTCAGTGATTTATTACTCTAAAGTGTGCACACCTCACTTATAAACTTGTGTAATGTTTGCTTGCAAACTGAGCGATGGGTTGCTTCATTTCCAGACTGAAGGTGTCTAAGGATCATAGTTTCAAGGATTCCATCAATATCTATCTGACAAGTAAGCCTGGGCTCTCTTATGATTCTGAGTTTTGTTTCATGTTTTGCTCCCCCACGTGTCAAGATCTTCTAAGTGACCCTTCCCAGAGCCGTTGGTAGTGGTAGCTGGACACCATTTTCCTGATCTTAGTCATGGAGTCTGATGATCCAGTGGTCCAATGGTTGTTTGGACTGAGTTGTACTTAGATGGCCACTCATGAAAAAAAAAAGAACAAATACCTTTTTAGAATATGTATTTGCCATGTATTTGAAGAGATGCCCCTAGAAACTCATAATTAACTTTTATCATTGATTTGTTTTTTCAATTTGTGTTAGTCTGCATTGACTAGAGAAACAAATTCAGAGACACTCATATGCCTACAAGAAAGAGTTTCATATAAAAGAGTAATTGTATATTAAGAAACCATCCCATCTCAGTCCAGATCAAGTTCATAAGTCCAATATTAGCCCATATGTCCAATAAATTCCTCTTCAGACTCACACAACACATGCAATAACGCTGAATGCAGCCAGTGACTGAATCACAGGCCAGTGGGTGGAAAGTCTTGTGGATCCATTGGTGGTGGCAATATCTCAGCGCTGGCGTGGGTCTCCACGTGGTTCGTCCAGCTCCAGGGCTCTGGCTCGATCAGCGTAGTGCCATATGGCTTGTCAACAGAAAGGCAAAGCAAAGATCAAGTGTGTGCTGCCTCTAGGAAGGAAGACAGGAGTTCCCAGAATCCACCCAAAGGCCTCATGGGCTATGACCTGATTGATAGGCTAGACTCCACTCCTTTATACAAGTTGACAGAAGAATATGTTACTGCCACACATTTTTTCCCATAAATTAATGTAACCTGTCAGCCAAAAGGAGTCTATTCCAACTCATTGTCATCCTACGTGCAGCAGATGACGACAACATTAGCTGGTCTTGTGCCACCCTTACCATGATTGTGCACCACACATTTGATTCCACTCCACCACTTAACCTGTCATTGTTAAGAATAAAAAGTTTGAAAATTGATATGAGAGACCAACAGGACTAGGAACCCTGGTAGTGTTGTCGAGTGAGCTTTGGATTGCTAATGGCAAAGATGGCACTTCAAATGAACCAGTTACTCCACTGGAGAAAAATGAGACTGTCAGGTCCTGCAAAGATTTGTTGTTAGGTGCCTTTCAGTGGGTTCCGACTCACGGCGACCCTGTGTACAACAGAACTAAGTACTGCCTGGTCCTGTGACATTCTCACAATGGCTATGTGTAAGCCCATTGTTGCAGCCACTGTGCTAATCCATCTCCTTAAGGGTCTACTCCTTCTTCAATGAACTTCTACTTTATCAAGCACGACGTTCTTCTCCAGGGACTGGCCTCTTCTGATAACATGGCTAAAGGACATGAGATGGAGCCTTGTCATCTTCGCTTCTAAGAAGCCTTCTGAGTACTTCTTCCAAGGCAGATGTGTTTGTTTTATTCTGGAAGTTCATGGTTCTTTTAGTATTCTTTCTCAGTACCATAGTTCAAACGCATGCATTCTTCTTCAGCCTTCTTTATTCGCTGTGCACGCGAGGTGACAGAGAACACTTCGGCTTGGATCAGGCACACTGTGTTAGACCAGGTTGAATAGAGAAACAAATACAAGGCCACTCAAATATGTGTAAGAGAAAGCTTTATATCAAGAAGTAATTGTATATCAAGAAAACATCCCAACCCAGTCCAACTCAAGTCCATAAGTCCAACCTAGTCCATAAACCCCTCTTCCGACTCACACAGTCACACTCAATGATGCAGAATGCAGGAAGATCACGGGCCAGTGGGTGCAAAGTCTCATAGATTAACCAATGGTGGTGGACCCATCTCCAGGGTTCTGGCTGCCATCAGCATGCCTTGAAGTGGCTCATCAACAGAAAGGAGAAGCAGAAAGAGAGAGGAAGTTCCCAAGGTCCTCTTTATGAGAAGGCCACACCCACCAGGAGGTGCCATCAGGCTGTGACCTGATTGACAGACTAGATTGCACCGTTTCACTAATATCTTCAAGCTGACGTGAAGTTACGTAATCACCACACACCCCTTAGTCTTCAAAGTTGAATCTTTGCTCTTCGATACTTTGAAGAAGTCTTGTGGAGCAATTTTTCCCAGTGCAATATGTCATTTGCTTTCTTGACTGCTGCTTCCATGAGCACGGAGTATGGAGTCAAATACAATGAAATCTTTGACCAATTCAACATTTTCTCCCGTCATCATGATGTTGTCTATGGTTTTCCTTACATTTATCTTGTAATCTACACTGAAGGCTACTACTGCCTTTGATGCTCATCAAGTGCTTCTTGCTTTCAACCAGATGTCATGTTCTTCTTCATACGGTCCAGATTCTCAGGTTACTTGCTCAGCATACAGATTGAGTAAGCATGATGAAAAGATACCAATCTAATGCATACCTTTCCTGGTTTTAAACCATGCAGTGTTATCTTGTTCTGTTTGCGCAACCGCCTCTTGCTCCCTGTACAGATTCTGCATGAGTATAAGGAAGTGTTTTAGAATTCTCATTCTTCTCTATGCTTTCCAGAGGTGTTTTTTAATGTTTCATACAATCTAATGCCTTTGCATAGTCAATAAACCACAAGTCAACTCTCTCTGTACACTCTCTTTACAGCCACATTCCAGCTGACATCCACTAGGCTATGCCTCTTTCCAAGTCATCTTCTGAATCCAGCTTGAATTTCTGGCAGCTCTCTATGTCCTACTGCAACTGTAAAATTGTACAGCCTCAGAAACCCTATAAAGCGTCTCTAGGAGTCAGCATCAGCTCAAAGGCAGTCAGTCTGGGGTGGGTACCAACAGGAACGAAAAACATCTGCTAGGATATAAGTTCATAGAGGAGAGAGATATCGTTCCATTTTGTTCACAAGTGTATTCCAAGCTCCTAGAAGATAGTACCTGCCACAATATATGTGTTTCATACATATTCATTAATTTATGAAAAAACTGCTTCCTTCTCGCAGAACGCCGCCAAGATGGTGTTCAGGCGCTTCGTGGAGGTTGGCGGGGTGGCCTACATCTCCGTTGGACCTCATGCCGGGAAACTGGTCGCGATTGTGGATGTGACTGATCAGAGCCGGGCTTGGGTTGATGGCGGCCCTTGCACTCCAGTAAGGAGGCCGGCCGTGCCTCTCAACTGCAGGAAGCCCACCGACTGCATCCTCAGGTTCCCGCGCAGCGCCCGGCAGAAGTGTGTCCGACAAGCCTGGCAGAACGCGATATCAATCCAAAATGGGCAGCAACAAGATGGGCCAAAAAGATCGAAGCCAGGGAAAAGAAAACCAAGATGACAGATTTTGATCGTTTTAACCATGAAGGCAAAGAAAATGAGGAACCGGCAAATAAAGTATGAAGTTAAGAAGCTTCGAAGGGCAGCTCTCCTGAAGGCTTGTCCCCCAAAAGCAAGAGCTGCGAAGGGCGCGGCTGCTGGGAAGGTTCCAGCTAAGAAGGGGGCTGCTGCCAACGCTGGCAAGAAGGCTCCCAACCAGTAGGAGAAAGCTACTGGTCAGAAGGCCGGGCCTCCTAAAGCTCAGAAAGCCCAGAAAGCTCCACCCCAGAAAACACCTGTCCCCAAGGCAACTGGCAAGAAACCCCAAGGCAACTGGCAAGAAAGCATAACACGCCGTTATAAAAAGTAATAAAGTTTCTATTGGCCAAGCTGAAAAAAACTGAAAAAAATTAATCAATGACAAAAGGCAATTAAGGGTCTTAAAATAGCAGCCTAGTTCACAAGTAAGGACCCAGGCTTGAAAGAAAAGAAAGAAAGAAAGAAAGAAAGAAAGAAAGAAAGAAAGAAAGAAAGAAAGAAAGAAAGAAAGAAAGAAAGAAAGAAAGAAAGAAAGAAAGAAAGAAAGAAAGAAAGAAAGAAAGAAAGAAAGAAAGAAAGAAAGAAAGAAAGAAAGAAAGAAAGAAAGAAAGAAAGAAAGAAAGAAAGAAAGAAAGAAAGAAAGAAAGAAAGAAAGAAAGAAAGAAAGAAAGAAAGAAAGAAAGAAAGAAAGAAAGAAAGAAAGAAAGAAAGAAAGAAAGAAAGAAAGAAAGAAAGAAAGAAAGAAAGAAAGAAAGAAAGAAAGAAAGAAAGAAAGAAAGAAAGAAAGAAAGCTAAATTTTGCAGTTCTATTTTCTTATTAACCATCATTAGAATCAAACCTGTGAAAGAATGGTAGAGTCCATCACCTTGGAAGCAGCTTTTCTATGAGCAAAGACTTCCCCTGTCTGGCATACAATTCAGGACCAAATTCCCAAACCACTTTTTAGGCAGGACACAGATTCTTTGAGATTTTGGTTCAGGAGCAAACATGAGGAAACAGGCTATATGTAGTTTGGAAGTACTCACTAATATATGCAACTAAATCTGGAAGACAGTTATTTGGCCAACTGACTGGGAAAGATCCACATCTGTACCCGTTCCAAAGAAAAGTCACCAAAAAGAAGGCAGGAATTATTGAACATGGTATTAATAGCCCATGCAAGGAATATGTTACTGCAGAGGATTCAAAACTAGTTGCAGCAGTCCATCAATACGGAAATTCCCGAAATTCAAGCTAGATTCAGAAGCTAACTAGAAATGAGGGATATCATTGTTGACATTAGATAGATCTTGGCTGAAAACTGCGCGCACCAGAAAGATATTTGTTGTGTTTTATTTACCATTAAGGGTATTGGACAGCACGCATCATGACAAACATTGCAAAGAATAGGAATTCCACAACACTGCATGTACTCTTGTGGAAACTGGACATAAACCAAAAGGCAGTCGTACAAACTGAACAAGGCAATAATACTGCCTGGCTTCAAATCAGGAAATGTGTGGATCAGGGTTGTATCTTTCCTCATATTTCTTCGATCTGTGTGCTAAGCAAATAATCAGAGAAGCTTGACTATATGAAGAAGAATGTGGAATCAGGATTGGAGGAAGGTTCATTACAACTTGTGATATGCAGATAACACATCTTTGCTTGCTGAAATCGAGAAGGGCTTGAAAGATTTGCTGACGAAGATCAAAGACCACAATGCCTTCAGTGTGGATTACAATGATTGAATTTCTTTACATTGGTAAAGAAAACCAAAATCCTCACAACTGGACCAATGGCCACCGTTGTGATAAACAGAACCAAGTGTGACGTCATCAGAGATTTCATTTTAATCGGATCCACGCTCAATGCTCCTGGAAGCAGCAGTCAGGAAATCAAATGACACATTGCAATGGGAAAATATGCTACTCTCTTTAACATATGAGGTTACATCTCTTTAATATATTAAGATCTCTTCAATATATTAAGCAAAAATGTCACTTTGAGGACTAAGGTGTGCCGGACCCAAGCAATGGTGCTTTAACCACCTCATTCGCATATGAAGGTTGAAGAATAAGCCAGACTGAAGCACTGATGCATATTTTTCCTTTTAATGTCCTAACTGCAGGTGTTTGAAATACGATGTTGGTGAAGAATATCAAAAGTCCTACGGACTGTCAGATCAAGCCAATCTGTCTTAGAGGATGCACAGCCAGGATGCGGCTCAGAAGTGAGGATGGGGCAGAAATTACACTTCATGTCATTTGAACATGTGATCAGGAAAGACCAGTTCCTGGAAAAGGACTTCCTAGTGGGCAAAGGAAAGAGTCAACAAAATAAAAGACTTTTAAAATAAAATTTTATTGAGGGCTCGTACAACTCTTATCATAATCCATACAACCATCCATTGTGTCAAGCACTTTTGTACATATGTTGCCATCATCATTCTCAAAACATTTGCTTTCTATTTGAGCCTTTGGTATCAGCTCCTCGTTTTTTCCCCTCTCTCCCCGCTCCCCTGTCCTCCATGACCCTTGATAATTTATAAATTATTATTATTTTGTCATATCTTACACCATCTAACATCTACCTTCACCCACTTCTATGCTGTCTGCCCCCCAGGGAGGAGGTTATATGTAGATCCTTGTAATCCGTTCCCCCTTTCTCCATCACTTTCCACACCCCCTCCCGGTATCGCCACTCTCACCACTGGTCCTGAGGGGTTCATCTGTCCTGGATTCCCTGTGTTTCCAGTTCTTATTTGTACCAGTGTACATCCTCCGGTCCAGCCAGATTTGTAAGACAGAATTGGGATCATGATAGTGGAGGAACATGAGAAAAGGGGAAGTGGGGCAAAGGAAGTGGGTGCTAACAAACCCAGGGATAAGGGGACAACAAGTGATCCAAAATCAGTGGCAAGGAGGGTGTAAGAGGTCTGGCAGGGCTGGATCAAGGGCAATAACCGAGAGGAATTCCTAAAACCCAAATGAAGGCTGAACATGATAGTGGGACAAGAGGAAAGTACAAAGAAATAGAGGGAAGAACTAGGAGGCAAAGGGCAGTTATAGAGATCTAAATACAGGCATATACAGATGTAAATATATTAATATACGATGAGGGGGAAATAGATCTATGTACATATATTTATAGGTTTAGTGTTAAGGAAACAGACGGACAGTGGGTCCCTGCTCATGATGAGACATAACAATTTTGAGGGTTTGCTTTGTTCTGTTGTTCCCAGGGGTGCTAGCAAGGGAGCAGGGGCTCAGTAGCACCCACCATCAACAGCTGGAAATGCAAACTCTCAAGCTGCACGGAGGCCTCCTCTGGAGCGCAGTCCATCCAAGAAACGCTGGGTTTCTGGTTGCTTTCGTTTTGTTTTATTTTGGTTTTTTAATCATTGTATTGGGAGCTCTTACAGATATAACAATCCATACTTCAATTAGATCGAGCATATTTGTACAATTGCTGCTACCATCGGTTTCAAAACATTTTCTTTCTCTTGAACTCTTAACAAGCCCTCCCTGTACTTCTGGTGAATGCTAAATTTTTAGAGAGGGTTTTAGAGTCTTTCTGGAGTCCCTGGTGGTGTCGTAGTTACATGTTTGGCTGCTAACCCCAGGTCTCCAGTCCAAAACAACCAGGCGCTCCAGGGGAAAAAGACAAGGCTGTCTACTTCCATAAAACAGTTAAGTCTAGCCCCTAATAACATGATTTTTTTAATGTGCTTGACATAATGGATGCATGTATGGATTGCAATAAGAGTTGTATGAGCCCCAATAAAATGATTAAAAAACACAACTCTCTTATATAGAAAAAACAAACCAGTTAAGTCTGGGCACAGGGAGTTGTACCTTGTCCTATATGATTGCTTAGAGCCAAAATCAACCCTATAGCAGTGAGTTTGTTTGGTTTGGAGGCCCTAACACATCAAAATACTGAAGATTGTGTATTAGGCCATTCGAGTTTACTTACCTGGAATGGACAAGGGCCATTAGAAAACTGTATTTTACAAAGAAGAATAATGCTAAAAGGGAAGAATACACATAAAACAACTCTTCCTGTGGTAAATGATTTCTTATTGACACTTTAGATAAAATCGGGCAATTGGTATTAATTTATTTATTTTAGCATAAACAACAAATCAGAAGAACTGCATGGTCACCATTCTCAGATTTCTTGTTTTCTTCAACTAGGACCTCTTCAGTCCTAATATGATTTATTTTTCTTTTCAGGTTAATAATTCTCTTCTAACCCCAATGATCCCTCAGAATTTGTTTATTAATAAATTATGGAATTGCATTTTCTTTTCTTTAAAAAAATCATTTTATTGGGGTCTCTCAAAGCTCTTCTAACAAGCCACCCATCCATTTTGTTGAGCACATATATACATATACATGTTGCCATCATCCTTTTCCAAACATTTCTTTCTTCTTGAGCCCTTGGTATGAGTTCATTTTCCCCTCTCTCCCCCACCCTCATGAACCCTCAATAAATTATAAATTATTATTATTTTCATATTTTACACCATCTGCCATCTCCCTTTGTTCATGTTTCTGTTGTTCATCATCGGGGTGTGTGTGTGTGCGTGTGAATTATATGTCAATCATTGTGATCAGTTTCACCTTTCTCCCCTCACCTTCCCCTACCCTCATGATATCGCTACTTCCATTATTATTCCTGAGGGTTTTATCTGTCCTGGATTCCATGTGTTGAGAGCTCTTATCTAAACCAGAGTACATGCTCTGGTCTAGGCAGATTTGTAAGGTGGACCTGGGATTATGAAAGTGGAGGAAGCATTAAAGAACTAGAGGAATGCATATGTTTCATTGGTGCTATACTGCACCTGGCTGACTCATCCCTTCCTTATGAGCCTTCTGTGAGGGGATATCCAATTGTCTACAGATGGGCTCTGGGTCTCCACTCTGCTCTCGCTCGTTCGCATCTGGGTTAGGCAGGGTTCTTTAGAGAAATCAAACAGGACACTTAAGATTTTAGATAGATAGATAGATAGATAGATAGATAGATAGATAGATAGATAGATAGATAGATAGATAGATAGATAGATAGATAGATAGATACAGCAAGAAGGAATATAACAGATAATTAGTCCACACAGCAGTACAGAGGGCTCAGTTCAACTCACTTTCATGGAACAGTCAATATACTGGAAGTTCTCTAAACTCACAAGGGCTGCCTGGTCCCAGGTCAAGGAAGCAGACAGCTGAGTCTTCCCTCAGGCAATGCAGCCAGAGTCCACCAACCAACTCAAGCAATGCAAGACAAAAGGATCCACCAGCCTCAAGTTCAAGCGATGGTGAAGCAGGTCTCTAAGGAACCTTAAGCTCTAGCAACATGATCCACAGGTTGACTGTCCCACAGGTAGTGTAGCTCACAAGTTGAGGCAAGAACTAGCTAAAGCAACTGCATGCTGGTATCACCAGAGAGAAAAAGAGAGAGGGGCGGACCTTGCCTAGCCATTTATATCTTTGCCCTCCAATCAAACTGCCACCTGATTAATCCCACATGTTCCTATTGGCCAAGTTGGCACAATAAACCTACCAATCACAACATCGATATAATTGTTTGTTTTGGGTCTTCTAATGTCTGATACCTGATCCTGTCGACACCTCATTATCACACAGGCTGATGTACTTCTTCCGTGTGGGTTTTGTTGCTTCTCAGCTAGATGACTGCTTGTTTATCTTCAAGCCATTAAGACCCCAGACTCTATATCTTTTGATAGTCGGGCCTATCAGCATTCTTCACATTTGCTTATGCACCCATTTTATCTTCAGCAATCGTGTTGAGAAGGTGAGCTTCACAGAATGCCAGGTTATTAGAACAAAGTGTTCTTGTGTTGAGAGAGGACTTGAGTAGAGGTCCAATGTCTGTCTGATACCTTAATATTTAATATATAAATATATGTATGTAAATCTATCTCCCTATCATTACATAAAAATATATTTACAATTATGTGCCTGTATTTATACCTCTATAAATGTCCTTTGCCTCCTAGTTCTTTCCTCTATTTCCTTTTACTTTCCTCTAGTCCCACTATCATGTTCGACCTTGATTCAGCTTTCAGTAAATCCTCTTGGCTACATTGCACTTGATCAAGCACCACCAAGCATTCTTCACCCTCCTTGCCACTGATTTTGGATCACTTGTATTCCCTTGTCCCTGAGTTTGTTGGCTCTCCCATTCATTTCCCCCACCTTCCTCTCTCCCATGTCCCTCTTGAACCATCAGTCTGTTGTTTTCTTCTTGGGATTGTTTATCCTTCCTATCTTATATAGATAGACATGAAAAACAAACAAACAAATAAACAAAAAATCCTATAAATAGTTCCAGGTCTGTCTGTCGCCCTTTATGAATGTTTCTGATCGAGTCTTATGGGGTGCCAAAAACTGCCCCTGAAGTCTATTTTTGGGATTCCTCGAGAACTTCATTGCTTTGGTCCCCTTGCACTCCCTTCATGTTTTGCCTCATGGTGGAGGGGTCAGACTGGGCACAATTCCCACACTGTGTCTCCAGTGCTGTCCTCTGTAGCAATATGAGTCAGTGAGGCGATGCCATGTCTCATGGTGGGGCTGGCCCTACGGTCCTCTCTGTGCATTGGCTGCTCCAAGCAGGAATAATGTCCTGGGGGTTGGTGGGCCAGGCTGTGGTGCACTTTCTGTTTCTCTATCCTTCCCTCTTAGTTTGCTCCAATGTGTTCTGAGCAGACCCGCCCCTCTTCCCAGCTGTATTTTCAGTGCTGTCCTTTGTAGTACATTCTTCTGGGGAGGGGGTAGGAGCTGCATTTTCAATGAGAGTCACCTTGTCTTGAAGTTCTTCCCCCTGAATGATTTGATAAAATGAATTGATTGTCTTGGATTGGATGGTTTAAATTGTATTTAATTATCCACACTTTTATTTGAGAAGAGCTAGGGAACAATTGTTCTCACATATTGCAGAAATATTTTATTTGGGACCATCTGTTGAATTTCTAATTTCACTGCACCAGGATTTCTGTGCAATTACACATTAAAGTTTGGTGATTGGCACATTGTTCTCTAATATGAAGTATCTTGGTATCATTTTTTCTGTTTCATTTGCATCATACGCCTGCAGGATATATTTTTGTATTGTTTCTAATTTCTAAACACATCCCCTCAAGCTTTCAAGCTGTGATCAGGAGAATGACGAACGGATACCAGAGAAAACTTTAGACAGCTTTTATTTCTGGTGATAACAACTTCCTCTGGAAGTGAGGATGGGGCATGAGGACACCACTGGATTGAGATTGGCTGGTTATTTCCCAAGGCTTTGGTTAATCTGTTTCTTTCTATTTCTAATGATCTGATGGTGCTTCATCTTGATTTTACTCAGTTTTGTTTTCTGTGAAGTGTGTTTAATGGGATTGGATCTGGCAAAGAGATCAAGGATCTTTGCTTTCTAAACTGCCGTGGTTGTATTTAATCTTTTGATATGACTTGAGCCAAAAGTAAAGAAAGTGAAAATGAAAGCATTACTAATCATCTAAATTATGCTTCCACTTCCTTCTGAAATATTTTAATTTGGACAGTCTGGCCAGTATTTTTACCACCCTTTCAGCAGAATAACACGGCTTCCTTAGAAATGTAGCTTCATTACATTCCTTTGCTGATCAATAGCGCACTGGCGTGTAGCTCTGATGAACTCTGTAAGAACAGAAGCACTAATCTATATGGAGAAACTCCTAAGTAATTCTCCCAAAGTGCTCCCAAGTATTGACTTGTGTAGATGTCAGTCACACTTGGATGGAGCTCACAATGCTAATGAGATCAAAAGCATAGGTCTAGTTCCCAAAGGATCTGTTCCCTTCTATGACAGAGTAGGGGTCTCGCCATCACAGAGCAGTCTTCTGTTCCTGGCCATCTCAGAAAGTAATGGTCCCAGGAGGACAGAGTGGAGGAATGCTGTCGGCCCATCAATAACATCATCTTTGTGTCCTGTTTTTGCTGTGTTAATACCCTTGGAATAATTTAGGCACAGGCACACACAGAGAAAAGAGCCCTCTGGGTATAATGGCTGAGCACTTGACTGCAAACCAGTAAGCCGGTGGCATGAACCACCAGCTACTCCAAACGTGAAAGATGTAGTGAACTGCTTTTGTAAAGACCTCCTAGAAAACCCTATGCTCCAGTTCTCCTCTGCTCTATCAGGTTGCTGTCATTCAGAGTCAACTCACAAAATCAAATCAACACAGCAACAATACACAGTAAAGGGAGGGTGCTGTTGGTGGGGACAAACTATTTGGAATATTAGCACAATTCACATGAACTTGTAGGTAAGATGCATGCTTGGCTACTTAAAAAGTTTAGAAGTACGGTCCACCCAGAGGCACCGCAGCAAAAAAAGACTAGCAATCTACTTGAGGAAAACCAGCCATTGAAAACCCTGGAGATCCCCTCACAGAGGGGTCTAGGGGAGGAGATGAGTCAGTCAGGGTGCAATGTAGCACCGATGAAGAACACAGCTTTCCCCCAGATCCTGGATGCTTCCTCTCCCCCAACTACCATGATCCGAATTCTACCTTGCAGGTCTGGATAGAGCAGTTTGTACACTGGTGCATATAAGAGCTGGAGGCACAGGGAATCCAGAGTGGATGATACCTTCAGAACCAGTGGGTGAGGGGCGATACTGGGAGAGTAGAGGGTGAGTGGGTTGGAAAGGGGGAACTGATTACAAGGATGCACATGTGACCTCTTCCCTGGGGGACGGACAACAGAGAAGGGGGTGAAGGGAGACTCCGGATAGGGCAAGATATGACAAAATAATAATCTATAAATTATCAAGGGCTCATGAGGGAGAGGGGGGCTGGGAGAGAGGGGGGAAAAAAGAGGACCTGATGCAAAGGGCTTAAGTGGAGAGCAAATGCTTTGAGAATGATTGGGGCAGGGAATGTACAGATGTGCTTTATACAATTGATGTATGTATATGTATGGATTGTGATAAGCATTGTATGAGCCCTAATAAAATGTTAAAAAAAAAAAAAAAGAAAACCCTGATGAACCCAGTTCTGCTCTGACACACAGAGTTCCCATGAGGTGGGAACAACTTGATAGCAGCTGTGTGGTCGTTATATAATCTGGTGTCAATTTTGGACTTCAAAGGATTAAGAGTGAAGGAGTAGCGTCTAGTCTGTCAATCGGGTCATAGCCAATGAAGCTTCTGTGTGGGCATGGCCTTCCCCTAAAGATTTTGGGAATTCCGGTATATTCTCCTTGGAGGCAGGAGACACTCTCTCTCTATTCACTTCCTGTAAGACATCCCTGAGGAGAAGCCACATGGACCTACCCTGATGCAGCCTGGAAGCCAGAGAAGCCTCGTGGAGACAGACTCCTACCAGTACTGAGATGCTTCCACTGCCAGTGGATTCACAAGACTTCCCTCCCACTGTCCTGTGATTGTCCTGCATTCGGTGTCATTGCTTGTATTTCATGAGTGTAAAGATAACTTAATACATTGGTATTGGACATATGGGATAATATCAGACTTATGGGCTTGATCTGGACTGGTTGGGATGCTTTCTTAATGTAAAATTACCCTTTACATAAAACTCTCTCTTATACACATATGATTTTCGATGGATTTGTTTTTCTAGTCATCCTGGACTAACACAAACGATTTAGGTTTTTTTTTGTTGTTGTTGCTGTTGTTGTTAAATGAGTACAAAGGTGGGACTGGAGAAAAAAAGATCCTTGCTCAGGAAAGAACTAGCCCTTTCCATTTCAAAGATGTCAGAGCTGTAGTCCTTTTCAGACCTGATCGTTGTGTCTAAATGGTCCCTGGTTTTGTTTTTCAGTTCCTCCTGGAGAAACAAAGATTTAGACACAGTAAAAGATTCATATTTGAAGACAAAGTATATAACAGAAATTTAATGAAAAAGGAATTTAAAAGATCAACTATGTATATTAAGGAGCCCGATGGTGAATGCAATAAAGTATTCAATTGCAAACACAAAGGTCAATGGTTAAATCCATCAAAGACCTTGATCTCTGCTACTATAGCTGTAATGATTACCAACGGTCTTTAAAAATGAAACAATGTTATGCAAGAAAAAAATTTAAAGACTATAAAATTATATAAGCATGATCTCTCCTTTCTCAATTTTATAGTGTTTTTTTATTTCATAGTAAAATTCACTTTATTTAATTCCTCTTCTGACACATTCTGGGACACTCCTCACACTCACCCTTCGCTTTTTCCAGCCTCTGATTTCCTTACCAACACTTCTCTAGGCTCTTGGTCTAGATCAGCGGTTCTCAACCTGAGGGCCGTGACCCTTTTGGGGATTGAACGACCCTTTCACAGGGGTCACCTGATTCATAACAGTAGCAAAATGACAGTTATGAAGTAGCAACAAAAATGATTTTATGGTTGGGAGGTCACCACCACATGAAGAACTGTATTAAAGGATCGTGTGGCATTAGGAAGGTTGAGAACCACTGGTCTAGATCATAATGCAAATCCAACTGTTAGGTACTGTGATGGTTAAGGTTGTACATCAACTTGGCTGGACCATGATTCTTAGAGGTTTGGAAGTTATGATGTAGTCACCCTCTCTTATGAGATTTGATATAATCACTTCCATGATGAGATCTGCTATGAGCAGCCAATCAATTGAAAAAGAGTTTCTCAGGCGTATGGCATGATTGCAATATATATGGGTATTCTGAAAAACCTCTTGTACTTTCAATTGGATCTGGATACTGAACATCTGACCCCCAGGTCTTTGGACTTGAGCCAGTGGCCTGCCAGATTGCTTGCTGATCCTGGGAGTCATCAGCCTCTGCAGCTTATGAGCTAGTAAGTTCCATCTTACCTGTCAACCTTGAGTTTGTCAGCCTCCGTAACTACATGAGCAAGGAGAAGCCAATAGCCTGACATTCGACCCATTTGGCCGTGAGCTTCATGAGCCATTTCCTTGAGATAAATTTCTATGTATTTACATATGTGAACTTCACTGGTTTTATTTCTTTAGATAACCAAGTCTAAGATGGACATGTAGAATGAGATAATGTTTATTTATATCTGTTAGTTGTTTTTTAAAATCTTTCCCTAAAGTATGTATAATTTTATTTATGTTTAGTAAATTAATTATTTTAAATTGGAATTAATGCTTATTTGGGTATTTAGTTGTAAAAGCTGTGTACTTTTTTTAAAAAAAGCTGTGTACTTTTACTTTTTAATTGGAAAATAGAAACATTTTTAAAAAACAAAATAAAATTGCATATGATCCAACCATTGAATGACAACATTTAGAAGTTTTAGATAATTTATCTCTTCTTTCAATTGTCCATGTTAGTTTAAAGCAGGGGTGTTCAATACATTGATCGTGATGTACTAGTCGATCACAAATGTAGTGTGGATTGACTGCATGGCATTAAAAAAAAGATGTAAGCCTATCATCAATTCAGTCACTTAATTGATATACAGCACAATCAGATGCAATCTTAGGTGTCAAACCCATGAGCAAACAACTGCACTAAGTGCAGCAAAACTGACAAGCTAGGTTATTGCCAATTTTTAGACCTTGTTTTTTCTCTTAAATGTAAGAAAGGAAATTAAAATGAGTGGGGGAGCTGAACCAACTAAGAAGACAAAAACCTATCACTTTACTATGGAATGGGAGATTTTGACACTACAAGCCGACATTCAGCTGAAGTCCAGAGCCATGAACAATTCTGGAACTTACTCGCAGAGGGAAAGTACCCAAACATGAGAAAATGTGCTACCTCTTTGACTGCATTACTCGACTATATGAGTCAGCCTTTTCCCACATAAAGATCATTAAGTCCAAGTACCATTCCACCATGACTGATGATCATTTGGAAGTGTGCTTGAGGCTGGCTCTCGGCAGCTACTGTCCAGACTATGCATCCCTGGCTCATTCCATTCAGTGAAAGTCATCAGAGTCAACTCAGGTCATGACAAAAAATGTCCATAGTTAATTGTGTTGTGCAATATGGACTCATGCACTTATGCAAGGTACATAAACATACATTGTACATATAAAGAATTCTCAATGCATTTATGAATAAATGTATTAAATAAACAAATATATGTTTTGCATTTGTGTAGTTGGTAGATCATTTGGACTTGATCATTTTATAAGTAGCTCACATGCTGAAAAAGTGTGAGAACCCTTGGTTGAGAATGTTAAACATAATTGGGTTTTGTGATTCTCCCCCCCGCCCTTTGATGTCTTTTTTTAAATTATTATTTTATTGGGGCTCATACAACTCTTGTCACAATCCATTCATACATCAATGTAAAGCACATCTGTACATTTGTTGCCCTCATCATTCCCAAAACATTTGCTCTCCACTTAAGCCCCCGGCATCAGCTCCTCATTTCCCCCACTCCCTGCCCCCTTCTACCTGCCCCCTTCACAGGAACCCTTGATAATCTATACATTATTATTTTGTTGTATTTTACCTTGTCTGACGTCTCCCCTCACCCACTCTTATGTTGTTCATCTCCCAGGGAGGAGGTCACATGCAGATACTTGTAATTAGTTCCCCCTTTCCACCCCACCTTTCCTCCACCCTCTCAGTATCATCACTCTCAGCACTGGTCCTGAAGGGATCATCCATCCTGGATTCCCTGTGTTTCCAGTTCCTATCTGTGCCAGTGTACATTCCCTGGCTAACCAGATTTGTAAGGTAGAATTGGGATCATAATAGTGGAGGGGGGAAGGGGGGCGGAGAAGAAGCATTTAGGAACTAGAGGGAACTTATTGTACGTTTCATCGTTGCTACCCTGCACCCTGACTGGCTCGTCTCCTCCCCACGACCCTTCTGAAAGGAGATGTCCAGTTGCCTACAGATGGGCTTTGGGTCTTCACTCCACACTCCCCTCATTCACAATGATATGATTTTTTGTTCTTTGATGCCTGATAACTGATCCCTTCACACCTCATGATCACACAGGATGGTGTGCTTCTTCCACGTGGGCTTTGTTGCTTCTCAGCTAGATGGCTGCTTGTTTACCTTCAAGCTTTTAAAACCCCGGATGCTATATCTTTTGATAGCCGGGCACCATCAGCTTTCTTCACCACATTTGCTTATGCAGCCATTTGTCTTCAGTGATCGTGTCAGGGAGGTGAGCTGCATGGAATGCCAGTTTAATAGAACAAAGTATTCTTACATTGAGGGAATATTTGAGTGGAGGCCCAATGTCCTTCTGCTACCTTAATACTAAATCAATAAATATATACACATAGATCCATTTCCCCATCCTCATATATAA
Source organism: Tenrec ecaudatus (assembly GCF_050624435.1). Classification (NCBI taxonomy): domain Eukaryota; kingdom Metazoa; phylum Chordata; class Mammalia; order Afrosoricida; family Tenrecidae; genus Tenrec; species Tenrec ecaudatus. Next base: position 118,008,395 of record NC_134543.1, on the reverse strand, counting down.
ATGTATTTATATAAATACATGCCTTTATTTAGACCTCTATAAATGCCCTTTGCCTCCTAGCTCTTTCCCTTATTTCCTTTTACTTTCCTCTTGTCCCACTATCATGCTCAGTCTTCATTTGGGTTTCAATAATTCCTATCAGTTACATTACCCTTGATCACACCCTGCCAGGTCTCTTACACCCTCCTTGCCATCGATTTTGTATCACTTGTTGTTCCCTATTCCCTGGGTTTGTTAGTACTACTTCCTTTCCCCCATCTCCCCCTCTCCCATGTCCCCCCACCAGAACTGTAGGTCCCGTTGTTTTCGCCTCCAGATTGTTCATCCAGCCTATCTTATTTAGACAGACCTGTGGAGATAATAAGATGCACAAAACAAGACAGAGCAAAATAAAGCAACAAAACAAAACAACCACAACAGAAAACCAATGACAAAAACAACGACAAAGAAAAGCCTGTAGTTAGTTCAAGGACTTTTTTTGGCCTTTAGGAATGTTTTCCAGTTGGAGATTCTTAAAGTATATCGTGACCCTTAAAATATATTTTCCTTAGATAGAAATACAGAAAAAATAAAAATTTTCATTTTTAATCCCATCAAACAGAGCTAACTTCTAAGATAGAGACCATACTCTAAGTATAATTTTATGACCTAATTATTTGATTCATATTTCAAATACATACAAAATGGAAATACTGATAAATGAACCTCTGTGGTAGTTATATAATCTCCTGTCAACTTGAGTGTATTAAGAGTGAAAAGGTGGAGTCTAGCCTGTCAGTCAGATTGCAGCTTGATGACCTCATCTGGAGGCTCAACAGAGATAAATAGCTCATTGGAGGCCGGACCTACTCTTTCCTGCTGTTGAGACACTCAGAGAGTTGGAGGATCCACATGGAGACCCGCACCAGCAGGGAGATGCTTCCATTGCCATTGGATCCAAAGACTTTCTACACACAGGCCTATGATCTTCTTGCATTGGGCATCATTGCATGTGCTGTGTGAGTCTGAAGAGGAACTTATGGACTAGTATTGGACATATGGGCCAATATCAGAATTACGGACTTGATCTGGACTGGGCTGGGTATTTTCTCAATATACAATTATTCTTTGGTATAAAGTTCTCTCCTAAACACATATGAGTGTCTCCGGATTTGTTTCTAGTCAACCTGGACTAACACAATCTCTTTGAATCTATGACACAGCTTCAAAAATTATTAAGGCATCCCTAGTTCTAGATTAACTTGAAGCAAATATCAAATGATTTCAAGTGAAAAGACATCAGCATTTATCTCTAAGAGATAAGGATAATTCTTTTAAAATATAATAGAAATATCATTATCATATCTGTAATTCTTATAGAATATTTAAGCAACATCAAACAGACAGTGTTTGATTTCACCCAATTGTCTTGCAAATTATTTTTAGTGGCTGAGTTTGTTCAGATTCAAGCCCGTGTATTACATTGTTTGATATAGGTATGAAGTCTCTTAATCTATGGTTTCTCTTTCCTCTTTCAATTCATTTGTGGAAGCAAAACTATAATCAGTCTTTTAAGATTTCCCACAGTCTAGATTTTTCTGATTGTAATTCCCACCTGATATTTAATATATTTCTTTATATCCTCTATCTTTGCAAAGTGTATTTAGAGACAGGCTTGATCATATTTTAGTTTGATTTTTGGCAAATAACGTCTGTTTGCCTCTCCTTGTGAAATCATTGATGGTAACTGCCTGGCAGCATTATTTCATGAAGTACTGTAATATCATTATTTCTTCATCAGTAATTAATTAGACTGCTCCTGAAAGAGAAACTTCTCATCAATGAGTAGTTTACTTTGAGCTACAAGGTACATATAAGAAATGAAATGAATGCTTGATTTGTTCTTTTTATTTGCCAGCTTTCAAAATAATGAATAGTTTTCCTGGCATTTTTCAAAGGTATCTCTAGGGTTTGTTCTTTTAGAGTATCACACTGAGCTAAGAAGAGTAAAATATTTAGTATGTTTCAACACTTTAATGTATTGGAATGTGAACCCTCAAAATATGGGCTGAAAACCTCTGTTGGCTGAGTGGGTATATGTTAGGCTGGTAATCACAAGGTCAGCAGTTCAAAACCACCAGCTACTCCTTGGGAGAAAGACAAGGCTTTTTTACTACCATAAAGAGCTAACAGTCTTGGAAACTCACAAAGGCAATTCTCCCTTGTCCTATAGGGTCTCTAGTTGACTGACTCCATGGTAGAGTATGCCTGTGGCTATAATCTCATTGAGGAATGAGTTTCTTTGCTATGTTAATAAAGCAGGGTTCATGTAGGCTGTTTTTGACATAGAAAAGAAACAAAATGCAAACTAGCAAGCCAGAGATGGTGGGGTAAGATAGACACCAACTCACATGGAAAGATCTCTTGCTCAGGGGAGATGCTCAAAGAGACTAAAACCGTCTTCCAGAAGTGACAGAGATAGAAAGCGTCCCTTCAAGCAGGGCTCTGAATTTGGACTTCCAATCTCCCCTTCAAACCAAAACTCAAACTCACTGCCATGCAGTCAGTGCAGACTCTCAGGGGCCCGCAGGACAGAGTAGAACTGTCCCTATGGGTTTCTGAGACTGCAAATTGTTATGTAGTAGAAAGCCACATCTTTCTCCCAAGGAGCAGCTGGTGGTTTTGAACTGCTGACTTAGCAGCTGAATGTGTAAACTAGATTCTCCTAGACTGTGAGAAAACACGATTCTGTTTGTCAAGGCTACCCACTTGTGGGATTTCTGTTCTAGCTGTACTAAATAACGGAAAAAACACCGTTATAAACATTATCCTAATTCATGCTCAAATCGTCCCCTCCAGTGGGAGTATCTTCAGGTTAGCACTCAGGATCTTTTTGACATTACCCAATGGTCTTTCATGCTTACCTTCTGGGAGGACAGGATGTGCCAGGATCACCTTGTAATTTCCTCTTCCAGTCCTAGTATCAATCGTTTCTCCAAAGAGCTTTGGAAAAGATAATATTTTTATGGCTGTATCTTATGGACATATCATAATTGAATTTGTCTCTTATTTGAAGGAAAGAGACTTTAGTGTCTAACTATGCTCTATTATAAAGTAAGTACTGACTGTTGTATAGACAGAGCATGTATACACAGAGCGCTCATAAAGGTTTCGCTATGATTAACTGTGTAAGGGAAGACTGTTTTAGTCAGTTGGCCCATGTCACGCCTGATCCATCAACCAGAGTATTACACATATGCCTGTAGAGTAAAAAGAACTCTGGAAGGGCCACAGTGAAAGTGCTCAGCCGCTAACCGAAAGGTGGACAGTGCAAACCCCCCAGCTAGAGAAAAGACATGGCAGTCTTCTGTAAAGCTTACAATCTTTGAAGTCTAACGGGGCAGGAAATCCTCTGTCACGTGCAGTGTCCCTAGGACTCAAAATCTCCACAGCAATGTGTTTTTTGCCACGAGGGTGGGGCTGGAAAACAACGAATTAAACCAACTCCAAAGGCAAGCCTCTTTTGGACACGTTATTAGGAGAATATCTGGGAAAGTTAAGGGGGCAGCGAGGAGCGAAAGGCCTTTCACAAGGTGGACCCCATTGTGAGGAAGGCGACGGAGTGGGCAGAGTGGAGCCCGCTGTGCGGAGGGTCTGTTTGAGGTGAGCTGACCGAGAGGCACCGAACAAGACAAAACTCACTGCCATCGGGATGAATCTGCGATCATAATGTGATTCTCAGACCCCCCGGGAGTTGTTCGACTCTGTCTACAGGGTTGCCATGAGAATGAATTGAAAAGTGATATTAAACTCTTGATGTTGGGAGCAACATATTTATTTTTATTCCTGAACATTCATCGGTCCCTAAGGATATTGTGCTTCTTGGAACTGTAATCCCTGGACATCATTACCAGCCAAGAGGATAAGGCTTGGTGGGAATATGATAACTGGAAGGTTTGGGTGGTAAACTCTATTGGAAGTGACTCAGTGATAACGTTTTATCTAGAAAACAACTCCTTTCTTCCTAAGGAGCATAAACGGAAACTCACTCTTTCCCAATCACCTGAAAGTCTCTATTTGGTTAGCTGGAAAGACGAGGTTTGGCTAAAACGCTGAAGCGAATAAAGCCATTTTACACACACCCCTCCGCCACCAAAAATATATATAAAATGTAATCCTACAGTTTGGAGTCTTAAAGGCATTCTTTCACTTGCTAATGTTATGCTTCTGATTCTGACTGATGTGTCATCAGACCCGCTTCTTTCCCAGACAGTCCTGTTTGTCCAGAACTTCTGCACCTGAGCAGCAATCTCTTTCTTTTGGAGGAAAGGGAACACGTAACAGCAATCTGCAGAGGGAAGTCAGCGCTGCCTGACATTCCCTATTTCCTTAGTTTATTCAGCCCCTGTGGAAAGGGTCTGTGGTGTAAGGGTGCTGTCGGTCGACACTCATTAAGCAAGAGCAGTTGAACTTTGTGTTCTCACGGTTAGCGGTCCTCAAGTCAGCCCCCAGTTCATGGCACCCAACACGACGGCTGGCCCTCGGACGTCCCCACGACTGCTTGCAGATGGGACTGTTCTTATCCATAGGGATGGGCTCTCACGGACCGGTTTCCAGAAGCAGGCCTTTCTTCTAGGTCCACCTTAGTCTGGAAGCTCCACTGAGCAGCACAGAAAGCCTTCTGCCTCCGCTAACATTAACAGGGGTGACTGCACCTGAGTGCACTGGCTGGAAACTGAACTCAGGTTTCCCGCTTGGAAGGAGAGAATTCCACCACAGGACCATCGATGCGATCTCCTCTACAGTTCGTAGGTGTATAGTTTTAAAAAACAAGGGTTAGGGTTGAAAACAAAACAAAAACAAAAACCAAAGAACAGGTCATAGGGGAGGTATTCCTGTCAGCTGACAGCATGTTCATAAGGTGCTCTGTGGGTCGTTATTCAGAATGGTTCTAACCTTACAGGATGAAGATCATTTTGAAGGACTTACAGCCGCTCCTTAGGGCGAAGAGCTGCTTCCTGGCATAGGTCTTTATGCCTCCCCTTTTTCTTCCTAATAGTTAAAAATTGAGATAAAATTCACATATCATACTCTTCCATAGATCAGTTGTGTTTAAAAAGAGTTGCATATACAGCATCACAATCCGTTCTAGTTATGTCTCCTTTTTTATTATTAACTCTGGTGATGGGGTTTTGGACAGTGGTTCACCTCTCACTGGCGTTGAGTCAATACAAGTTCATAGCAGCCCTGAAGGACAAGGTAGAACTGCCCCTTAAGGTCTCTGAGGCTTTAAACCTCCATGGAGTTAGACATCCGCATCTTTCTCTCTTGGAGTGGCAGGGGCTTCCAGACAGCTGACCTTACTGTTTAACTGCTCAGTGCCTGGCCCGTGACAACAGCAGGGATCAGCTTTGGCTTAACAGGATTAGATTCATATGCTAACCATGTTACTAATTACTTATGTGACGTTGAATAAACTAGGTAGCAGTTGTGAACCCCATTTTCTTGATTAAAGAGGGTCAAGATTAAATGTCTCTATTGTATTTATTCACATTATATCACAATTATTTGTGGGTTTTGTTTTGCTTTACTTTATTGAAGTCTAATTTACATATCACAAAATCCAACCGTTCCAAGTCAGTGATTTTTATTAAAGTTAGCACAATGTAGAATAACCATCCTAATCCATTTTGGAATATTTACAAGATTTAGAATATTAACCATTTATAGTTCATCCCCATTCACATTCCTGGTTCAAGCAACCAACAAGTTATTTTCTGTCTCTATTGACGTTCTTTTCCTGGGCATTTCATACAAAGAGAAGTATAAGATCATAACTATTTGTTACAAAGTTCCCCACCCCCTGGGTGTATATTAAGTGTCCCAAAGATCTGTGTCTCATTGAGAAGATACTACAATTCACAGCACAATGTATTGTATGAAGTAAATGCTCAAAATAGTTTTTTTTAAAAACAGTGATACGTGTCTTAGCACGTGGTGGGGGTAAAGTCCGTTTGACGTTTACTGCTCAGAGCACAGTCTTTATTTCAGCAGCAGCAGCAGCACTGGATAAAAAGACAGTATTAGAACCTGCATTTTCACAAGCTCTCAGGGAATTCATTTGCTCCTTAAAATCCAAGAAACACTGCTCTCGACATTGTACATTCCATGAGGGCCGAGCTTGTGTGTGGCACATAGTAGGCACACAGTGGTATAGCTGTCTGAATAAATGAGTGACATGCCTCCGAAGCATTTTGTAAACTGGTTGAGGGCATGTACACAAAAATTGCCAAAGAACAGAAGTATTATTTTTTTTTTGGCTTCACTAAAATCTGGGAAACAGTTTGGACTGACACTTTATAATATCAGTTTACATACTGGAGCAAGTATATTTATTTTTCTTACATCTGAGTGACAATCCCATTAGGAAATCCAGTTTTCCATAAAAACACAAAACATCCTTTAACTAAAATGGACTTCCAATGAGTTCAGTAGCATGGCAGTGAATTGTAGAACTTCTTCGAGAGATCAGCAAAGAACATCTATTGCAGTTCTGTTTTCCTAGGAGAGAGAAGACTGAGCAACAGCTAAGAAGCCCACGTTAGGCTTTAAGAGAGAAGATTGGTAGGTGCTGCGTAGTTAGCACCGAGCTCTAACTAGAAAAACCCGCCTCGCTGTCTACTCACAATCTTCTGGCTTTAATTTATTCATTTGGCCATTCTTCAAATCATCAAACATTTATCAAATTTGTCACTCTTTGACAGGCGCTGTGCCAGGGCTTTCTGATGGATTGCCAGTTATAATATTCTTGTGAAGTTTCCTATCAATACGATGGTGACAGTTATTTAACACCTAGGATAGCAAACGACTTCACAACACCTAGGGTAACAGAACACTTTTTTAAGACGTATGAATTCACCAAAGTGCAAGTGGTCAAATACTCTAAGAATTAAAACCTAGTAGTTCAATTTGTTGGATTTATTTCCCTGGTAAGTCCAGACTCTATGACTAACACCTATGGTGTGTGCATTATGTTGTTTGATTTTTTTTTTTAGGGACTGCCCAAGGAATGTGACAGAGGTGTCCTGGTCTCTTCCCACTTGATCCTCCAGATCCTTTTGGACCCTTGCTTGTGCTGGTCTGCACAGGAGGCTGAGCACTATGGGCGGTGCCCACCAGGCACCTTTGCCCTTTGGTTTGGGGTTGGTTTGGCCAATGGGAGGTAACAGCAGATGTTTGGAGGGTGAGAGCAGAAGCAGTCAAACGTGGAGGAGTCCTTGGTTCTTCACTGGGCCACGCTGTAGCACCGGCTACATTTCTCTGTCATCACAGCCTTTGTCAGGCTGCAGCTCGGGACTGGGCTCCATGCACAGCTGCCTCTTCTCGTCCCTTCAGGCTGAAGGCCAGTCATCCTGTGCTTTGCCTTGCCTTCTGGGTCCCCTTCCCTCCTCCCTCCCTTTATCAGCAGTCTCTTATTGAGCTTTTTTTACTATGCCTCTTTGAGTAGGCCATCTTGAGGGAAACAAGAAGCATCAAGCATCAGGCAGGTCTCCGGCTGGGTGCACTGCCAAGACACTTAACAGACGATCTTGCTCCTAAAATACTTATAGTCCAGTAAAGAAGCAGAAGCCAACACAGGGGCAACAATTAGGAAATACACACTGACAGCTAATGAGAGACATGAAGGATTTTTGGTTTTGCCACCCAGCACCATTTACCCTTCTTCTGACAACTCTTCTTTGTCTCCTGGAAACTCCCTCTAGGCCCCATGGTCAGCGGACTGGACTCCACGCTCCACTCCATGAATTGGCATGAGAATCAAGGCTGACTTCCTGCATTCCTCTGACCACATGTCCTAATCGGCACCGATGAAATATAAGACTATTCCTGACACCTGGGGGAAGGAGGCCTGCGCGCTTCCCCTGAGATTGCTAATAGTCAGGATCCTGTGAACTGGAGTTGCAATGAGTCACCATATGGAGCCGGAAAATGAAGCCAACACCGAAGACAGAGCCAAGACACAAGGAGGAACAGCATCCTGATGACATTGCTTAAGCCCTTGGATCAAGCTCTGCCTTAAGTTAAATATATCACCCGTTCCTTAGTTATGGGAGCCAATATATTTTTCCTTTGCAGAAGTCAGAATTCTGTCACCTGCAGTAAAAATAGCTTCAACAATTTGGGAGTTGCTACCAAGACTGGGCTCCGTAAGAGATACGCAACCAACCAAACCCACTGCCATCGAGTCGACTTTGATTCCTCGAGACCCCAGTGAGACAGAGCAGAACTGCCCCGCAGAGTTTCTGAAACTGTAATCTGTACAGAAAGAGACTACCTCCCACAGCTTCCTCCCACAGAGGGATTGGTGGGTTTCAGCCAAGTGTTTGACCACTGCGCCACTAGGGCTGCTCATCAAAAAGGGTTGAAACAAGAGCAACCCAAACCCAGCGAAGCAGTAGGACAGATAGAGGCCTGTTGTTTACTGAGATTCCGACCACGCATCTCACAGATAAGCTGCAAGAGGGCTTGTTGTTAAAAGGTCAGACACTAGAGTCCATCACTGGTTCCTGTTGACTTTTACTGAACTTTGATAAAAACAGAGTCACGCTTAGGACTAGCTTGATTTCTCTAAGGCAGAGAGGGGGCAACCTAGTGACTTGTTACTAGACTACATTTGTTTATCTATTCTGTCAAAGATGACAAAATGTCAATGATCTGGTGCAACAAAGGTTTGAAAAGACCTTAAGACAGTGATTAATACCAATGAAGGCGAGCAATGGATAAGACTGGCACCTGTGAGAAGCGTGAGAACACACCGCGGCCTCTCTCAAGTAAATACCAACTGCTGAGAAAAATAATCAATATCTACTCTCAACCCCACCAACATAGGGTCTGTAGTTTCAAAGAGTTCTGAAACATAAATCAAAATGGGGATTAAATAGGAGAATACCAAGACCTGTTGCTAAAAGATTTACACAGATATTTAATATATATATTTCCACATTGTAATATATATTTCCACATTGTAATCTAGGCTCAAAGACTTTAGCTTAAAATGACCTATGGCTTTAGTTCCACACCCACACCCACAATGGAATCAAGTCATGTGCAAATAGACTGGAAGTCTACTAAGAATTAAAGAAAATTGTATTGTAAAAGAAATGCTAAAGAAATTTGATAAGCAAAAGTGAAATTACTTCGGATAACACTAACTGCTTTATCAGGTGATGCATAAATAGAGAAAGTTTAGTACGCACACACAATGGAATACTATACTTTGCTGAAAACAATGATGAAACCAAGAAGCACCTCATGACATGGACAGAGCTGGAGATTATGATGCTGAGTGCATTTGGTCAATCACAAAGGTCAAACATTGTACGAGTCCACTCCTACCAATAGGAAAACCAAGAAAAAGACTGGACCACCAGAAGGCACAGACTTTGGAGGTCACCAAGGCGGGGAATGGAAGGAGGGAAGATGCAGCAATGGATCTGACAGGTGTTGACTTGAGCAAGAGGGAGGATGGAGGGTCACCAGAGGGAGAAGAGAAATCAGAGGAGGGCGAAGCAGGGTGGGATAGAATATAGAGTTGGGAGAGTGTGTTAATCTGGTTTGACTAGAGAAACAAATTCATAGACACGCATATGTGTATCAGAAAGAGCTTTATATCCAAGAGCAATTGAATATTGAGAAAACATTCCATCCCAGTCCAGATCAAGTCCATAAGTCCGGTATTAGCCCATATGTCCAATACCAATCTATAAATTCCTGTTCAGATTCATGAAACACATGCAATGACGCTGAATGAAGGATGATCACAGGCCAGTGGGTGCAAAGTCTTGTGGATCCAGTGGCGGTATAAGCAACTCAGCACTGGTGTGGGTCTCCACGTCAATCCTCCAGCTCTAGGGCTCTAGTGTAGTTTCATATGTCTTTTCATGAAGAATACCAAGCAGAGAATAAATGTCTGTCCTGCCTCTAGCAAGCTATTTATCTCCTTAGCGTCTCCCAATGAGGCCATCAAGCTGTAACCTGATTGACGGGCTAGACTCCATCCCTACACAATTTGACACCAGATTATATGACTACCACAGAGAGTGATGAGTGGTTCGAACTGTTGACTGCTAAGCAGGTGGTCTGAAATGCAAAATCCATCATTAAATTCACACACAGATGTTGTGCAAGATTTGCTGAGTGCAAGATATTGTTTGATTTCTTGATTGCTGCCTCAATGAATGTTGATTATGGATCCAAATAAACTAAATCCTTGGCCAAAAAAAAAATCAAAGGCAGGTAATAGAGAAGTTGGAGTGATTTAACACATTAAATATTAATTTTCCCCTTTAAGTTCAATGTCAATGTTCCTGATTAGCAGGTGGCTTTCTACAAGGTCATTCAGCTGCACAAATACCTCTATTCCTGTGGCTTTGCCGTTCTCCATGGTCCAAGAGTCCTTTCCGTGCAGCCAGAGGAAAGCAGAGCCTGGAGATTCACTTAGTTATTAGCCACATTGGGCCAGAAGTAATTTCCATTACTTCCATTCAAATCATGTTGGAAATAGTCTCATGGCTTTACCAAGATTCAGAGGAGACTGAGAAAGTTCTGGGCTAGGAAAATACTTCCTAGTAACGATTTACATAAAGTAGAAGATGAACATACTATTTGTTGATAAAAGTTATCTGTGTCGTTGCAAATAATTTCTCATTCCTTAAGCAGGTTCCCACTGAATTCACAGAAGGCAACATGCACAAGCATGGTGGTCCCTTGAAGGACCATGGTAGGAACATGTTGCTATTCTTGTCCAGCAAAATATGATCTATGCTATAAATTTCTTTGAGTAGGAGTCAACTCAATAGCAGTGAGCTAGGACTTGGTTTGGGTATGTTCATTTTTATTTCCTTTCCAAAAGTGAGTTTTCATTGTATTTATTTTCTTTCTTTGTCATAAAATACCTTTTAAAAATCATTTTATTAGGGGCTCATACAACTCCTATCACAATCCATACATACATCAATTGTGTAAAGCACATTTGTACATTCATTGCCCTCATCATTCTCAAAACATTTGCTCTCTACCCAAGCCCCTGGCATCAGGTCCTCATTTTCCCCCCTCCTTCCCCACTCCCTCCCTCCCTCATGAACCCTTGATAGTTTATAAATTATTATTTTGTCATATCTTGCTCTGTCCCACATCTTCCTTCACCCACTTTTCTGTTGTCCATCCCCCAGGGAGGAGGTCACATGTAGATCCTTGAAATAGGTTCCCCCTTTCCAACCCACCGTCCCTATCCCCTCCCAGTATCGCCACTTACACCACTGGTCCTGAGGGGATCATCCTCCCTGGATTCCCTGTGTTTCCAGTTCCCATCTGTACCAGTGTACATCCTCGGGTCTAGTCAGACTTGCAAGGTAGGATTCGGATCATGACAGTGGGAGGAGTGGAGGGAGGAGGAAGCGTTCAGGAACTAGAGGAAACTTGTATTTTTCATGGTTGCTACATCACTCCCTGACTATCTCGTCTCCTCCCCAAGACCCTTCTGTAAGGGGATATCCAATGGCCTACAAATGGTCTTTAGGTCTCCATTCCGCACTCCCCTGCTCATTCACTATGGTAAGATTTTTTTTTGATCTGATGATGCCTGAGACTTGATCCCTTGAGAACTTCTGATTGCACAGGCTGGTGTGCCTCATCCATGTGGGCTTTGTTACTTCTGAGCTAGATGGCCGCTTGTTTATCTTCAAGCCTTTAAGACCCCAGACCCTATATCTTTTGATAGCAGGGCACCATCAGCTTTCTTTGCCACATTTGCTTATACACCCATTTGTCTTCAGCGATCATATCAGGGAGGTGAGCACACAATTATATGATGTTTTTGTTCTTTGATGCCTGATAACTGATCCCTTCAGCACCTCGTGATCACACAGGCTGGTGTGCTTGCTTTTAACTTTTTTCCTCTCCTCTTTGTCTCTTTCTTGTCTCTCACACCCTACTGCTAACCTCCAGACCACTTCCCTTAGCCTAGGGCATTTACGCCTGCACCACACCCAGATAGGTGAGCTCCACCCTGTGTGTAGCTAGCCCGAGGTTTGAAAAGGCCCTGTAGACCTCCACCGGGGATACTGTGCTCAACATCTTACAGGGGAATTACTGTATATACTCAAGTATAAGCTGACCCGAATAGCAGATGAGGCACCAAATTTTATCACAAAAACTACATTAAAAATGTACTGAAAAACTCAGCTTATGATGGTGCCCGGCTATCAAAAGATATAGCCTCTGGAGTCTTAAAGGTTTAAAGGTAAACAAGCCTGCTGAGCCTGTGGGGGGCGGGGAGGGGGGGGATATAGTGAAGAGATGGAAACAAAGCAACCATGTAGCTGAATTGTGATCCCCGCAAGTGGATCAAGTGGATCTGCAAGGGTTTAGTCCCTGCTCCAAGGAGGCGCAGCAAGCTGTGGCTGTGTTGAGAAAAGGCCCCTGCGCAGCCCTCCAAGACTGAGGAGGGGGGACAGAGAGGAGTTGCAAGGGTCCAGTAACCTGCCCCGAGGTGAGTGGCTGTGGGGTCCTGGTATACAACTGCCAGCACCAGCACCATGACAGGCTGTATAAAACCAAAGTCTGGGGCAGGCTTAAGCTCTAATTTCAGATTCCTGGACACTGAGGTAATTCTGTCAGAGAAGGCATCACCTGTCCCAGACTGACCAGTAGGGAGCAGCGACCCCCTCCCCCCCCCCCCCCCCCCCCCCCGCCAATTGACCAGTCAAGAGAATACGCGCGGAACTCCTCGCCAACCACCACTGGACAACGCTGATGCCAGTTTTCTCCAATAAGTTTAAAGAACAGCAACACTGGACTGCCCCTGGTCCCTAGCCCCAGAAAAGCCCAGGGAACAAAGAACTCGGTGCCGATCTCCTTTGGACACTGGTTCCCCACTGCGCTGGGAAGTGGAGGGAGGAAAGCCCTGGCTCAAGCCAGAAAAACAAAACTCCTTTTGCCGTGTTTGCATCTCAACTGGTCGTAATTCTTCTGTGTGCCCAAGGTGAGCTCGCGTTCCATTCCCCCATCTAACATGGAGGCAAACTGTGGCTGTGTTGAGACCAAGCCGCCCTACAGGCTCCAAATGGTCCCAGGCTCTGGCAGAAACAGAGGGGGTAAGGTCAAGCCCCAGCTGGCCTCTACTGAGGTAAGCCAAAAGCCCCCGGCCCCTCAAAACCCCGTGGGTCTGTGCCTACTTATCTTTATGATGCTCCTCCTGCGTTCCAACAGTGTTGAATTTCCCTCTAAGCAAATCTCCTGGGCTAAATTCTGTGGAGTCCCTCTGGTATATCTTACTCTGTTGCCATCTTGCCGGAAGTCCCCCAGTATACCTTTTTTATAGTACACATTTCCTAGTTAAGTTTATGATGTAGCTTTTGGTTACCAGATTATAAAGAACTGAGTTAATAATGACATCCACATATTGATGGGAGCAAGATTATCAGTGACAAAGGAGGGAAATGGTTTTGGAAAGACAGTGAATTTTGGACCTGTTGAAATTTGTTCGATAGCAGGAAATCCAATTACCAGTGTCCATTGGGCAGCTGAAGGTGAGTGTGCAAATTGGAACAAAATTGATATAAAAGATAATCTACTTAGAATATCTATTAAAGATTCTATAGAAGAATCCTGATCAGAAAGGGGGATATGGAGAACAATATTTCAAATTTTCATTAAAACAAGACTTTCTGAAGCCATTGAAGACGGATGAAGTCAGACAACGATTGCCTCGAGATAATCTTTAAACCTAAATGAATAAAAAGTCCCCAAATGTCTTCAAACCAAACAAAAGTTTAGCTTCATTAGTAAAGAATGTCTGCCTTGAACATTGTACTGTTAATAAGAATTGTCCGTCTAGGATGAAATTGGCACCAGCACCTTGAAAGATTAGATAGAAAATTAGGGGCAGTCAGTTCACTTTGATGGAAGAGGAGACATGTGGAAAAGGAGGCTGAGAAGGACGACACAACTTGAAGAATGGCACCACTATCACGGCACCAGACACGCATGAAGACACTGTTGAATTTCAACAGAAACAAAACACTTTATTTATTTTAAAAATCGTTTCATTAGGGGCTCATACAACTCTTATCACAATCCATACATACATCAGTTGTGTACAGTACATTTGTACATTCATTGCCCTCATCATTCTCAAAACATTTGCTCTCCCCTTAACCTCTTGGCATTAGCTCCTCATTTTCCCCCTCCTTCCCTGCTCCCCCCTACCTTACGAGCCCATGATAATTTATAAATTATTATTTTGTTATATCTTACACTGTCGGACGTCTCCCTTCACTCACTTTTCTGTTGTCCATCCCCCATGGAGGAGGTTATATGTAGATCCTTGTAATCAGTCTCCCCTTTCTACCCAACCTTCCCTCCACCCTCCTGGTATCGCCACTCTCACCACTGGTCCTGAAGGGATCATCTGCCCTAGACTCCCTGTGTTTCCAGTTCCTATCTGTACCAGTGTACATCCTCTGGTCTAGCCAGATTTGTAAGGTAGAATTGGGATCATGATGGGGGAGGGGGTGACGAAGCATTTAGGAACTAGAGGAAAGTTGTATGTTTCATTTTTGCTATACTGCACCCTGACTGGCTCGTCTCGTCCCCGAGAACCTCTGTAGGGGGATGTCCAGTGGCCTACAAATGGGCTTTGGGTCTCCACTCCACGCTGCCCCGCTCATTCACAATGATATGATTTTTTGTTCTGATGATGCCTGATACATGATCTCTTTGACACCTCGTTATCACACAGGCTGGTGTGCTTCTTCCATGTGGGCTTTGTTGCTTCTGAGCTAGATGGCCACTTGTTTACCTTCAAGCCTTTAAGACCCCAGATGTTATATCTTTTGATAGCCGGCACCATCATCTTTCTTCACCACATTTGCTTATGCACCCGCTTTGTCTTCAGCGATTGTGTCGGGAAGGTGAGCATCATGGAGTGCCAGTTTAATAGAAGAAAGTATTCTTGCATTGAGGGAGTACTTGAGTGGAGGCTCAATGTCCATCTGCTACCTTAATACTAAACCTATACATATGTGCACATAGATCTATTTCCACATCCTCATATATATATTTACATATGTACATGCCTGGATTTAGACCTCTATAAATGCCCTTTGCCTCCTAGCTCTTTCTTCTATTTCCTTTTACCTTCCTCTTGTCCCACTATCATGTTCAGCCTTCATTTGGGTTTCAGTAATTCCTCTCGGTTACATTTCCCTTGGTTACGCCCTACCAGGCCTCCTACACCTTCCTTACCACAGATTTGGATCACTTGTCCTTCCCTTGAGCATTTTTTAAAAGATAAAAATCTGCAAAGATGAAACATTTGACATAGTTCTCTACGCCTTAAAAGACAACAAAAACTCACGGCCATTGAGTCCATTCTGACTCAGCGACCCTATAGACAGAGTAGAACTGCCCCTGTGGGTTTCTGAGACTGGACATCTTCAGAGGAGTGGAAAGGTTGGTGGGGTCGAACTGCTGACCCTGTGGTTAACAGTCCAATGTGTAACCCACTATAACACTAGGAGAGGAAAATATTAACAAATACTTACTGGTACAGACCAAAATGAAAGGGGCACGTAGTGAGTGACATTGACCTCGTGCCTGGTAGAGAGACCTAAGATGAGATCAGGGACACTTAAAAAAAAATTTTTTTTTTTTTTAGGGACACTTTGATAGCAATCTTAGAGACACTTCAGAGGATGTTAAGAGCTAATGCTAAGTCCATACATGTCCGGGTTGTATATCACCAGACCCTTCCCCCATGGTCTCAGCACACTGCCCAGCATTATTGTTCACGGATTCAGATTCTCCAATTACTCCCTGGCTTCGCAATTACACGATTCCCTCTGCCTGGGCAGTTCTTTCCCCGGGTAAGTGCGTGGTTTTCTACTTCCTTTCATTTAGATCTGTTTAAAGGCAAACTTCTTCAGAGGCCCTTGTGGATGAGCTTAAGTAAGAAAGACTGACTCCCTCTCCCCTTCATTTTCTGTCTTAGTCTGCTGTTTTTCTTCACAGCACGATCGCTACATACCAGTAAGCTGAGTCTTTGTAAGTAAATGCATTGTCTGTCATTCATAGGGCAGGGAATGAAGTTCTGTGAGTACTAGGACTTTTTAAAAATTGATGTGTCCCTCGGGAAGTAGAACAGGGCCGGACACATAGAACATTCTCAATAAAAGTGTGTTGAATGAAGGAGTCCTTGGTCGCGACCCTCTGTACAAGAGGAGAAACACCACCCAGTCCTGCACCGCCCTCATCATTTGTATGTTTGAACCTGCCGTTGCCGCCACTGTGTCAATCCAGCCTGTCGGGGGTGGAATGTAATAAATGAGGGGAGATGGACACCTTTTCCTTTCACAAGAAGGTTGCGTAAAAGGCGTTTACATTCTAGCCAAAATATCCCCAAGGGAAGATGCCATGGTAAAGACTTGGGATGGTTCTGGTCAGCATATTATTTTCCTCCTGAGATAACTTTTCTTAAGAAGAGGCACCTCCAATCCCAGATGAACCGGAGTCTTTCTGCTTTTTCCACCTCAAGCCCAAGCAGAGCTTCGAGAAGAAAGCAGGCTCGAAGGTGCTTCTCGTGTCAGGCATGGGCAACCAGACGGATTTCAGGGCGAAGAGGACCATTTGGAAGGTGCACGTGTCACAAACCAGGCAGTAAGAGGGGCCGGGCCCAATTCCTGCCCATCCCGCGGCCTGCGCACAAACCAGCAAACGAACCCGAGGCGGGGAGCGGGGAACCCTAAAATTCCCTCGCGGGCGGCTGCTCCCCAGCTCACCTCTCCCGCCCAGCCCGCCCTTCCCAAACTGCAGGCTCAGCCCCCGACATCCGCCGCTGCCGGCTGGAGGGAGCCCCGATCCAATGACTTTTCCCAAAGGAAAGCAGTCCCCCAGTCGGGCGGCGTCCGGGAGCCCAGGAGCTCGCCCCTCCTCCGCCCGCTCGCGCTGCGCGCCGCCCCGGCCGCTGGGCCCCAGGCGCCCCGGGGCGGGGAGAGGAGCCGGCGGAGCGAGCGGGCGCGCGGCCCCGGCGCAGGGACTATTTGTCCTTCCGCGTGCGGCGCCCGACGTCGGCCGGCCGAGTGGCAGACGAGCCAAGGGCTTCCCCGCCGCGCGCTGCAGGCCAATCGGGTCCGCGCGGGCGGGGCGCGCGCGCACGCGCACATCCCGGAACCCACGCCTCGCTGGAAGACCCTCGACGCCCGCGCGCGCACCCCGAGCCCGTCCCCGGTCTCTCCCGCTTCCCGCCCGCACCTTCCCCCGCGACCTCCCCCGCACGCCGCTGATCTGGGCCAGGTCCCCGAGCCCCCGGCTGCTGACATCTCCAAAGTGAAAGTGAAATTGGGAGTGAGGGGCGGGAGTGGAGCACAGCGCCCGTCGGCTCGCGCGTTCTGTCCGGCGACACACCAGTGGCACGTTTCCTTCGCGGACTGTAAAGTGATGCCATGTGGAGAAAGGGCATTGGAGAACTCGCTCAGAGTGTTCTCCACGAAGAGGAACTGAACTTGGCTTTCTCACGTGGTGTCAGGCGGTGTGGCCCATTCAGTGCCCAGGATACTCTCTCTGAAACAAACAAAAACCCAAAGCAGAAAACTGGCACCATTCATTCCTCCATATCGCTTCAGATTTAGGAGGCCACAATTGACATGCACGCTTCTAGGAGAAAATGCTATACTGTGTCTGGTTTCCTATTTTGAATTCCATCCTCCTGAGACTGTGGCTGACCCTTAGGCCCCTTGGTATTCCTGACTGTGATTGACATGCGTGATTAGCAAGCGAGTGAGAGAGAACCAGGAGGGAAATCGCTATCAAAACAATTACATACAGGGACATCAGAACAATGGCTTGAGCGCCCCGGGGGGCCATCCTAGCTTTGCCACAGACACCCTCTAGGGCTTTGACCAAGTCAGACCATCTCTTCGAGTGAACATTTCTTTCTGCCAAATTAAATAAAACTGTGCTTCCCAATTCCCCATCTCTCTGTGATCTAAAAATAAACTTAGCTCCCGGAGGTGAAACTGGTGCGGGTTTCCATTTGGAGAAGGTGGTAGCAGGTGAAAGGCACTGAATGGAAGCTTCATAACAGGAAGCCATTTGATCTTCAGTTCACAGGCCAGCCATGGCAGCTAAATTAACCCTGGGTGTGCAAAGTTCTGAACTGGATCTGTGCTAACTCCTGCAGACACTGCCACCTATCTTTCCATGCCGCTGCTAGCTCCCACCCCACTAAGTCTTGGTCATTTCCTTCTGTATCCCTACACAAGGACCTCTGACCATCGCTAGCTACACATACAACATGGTACTGTGGCTGGGGCCTCCCTATTAGCGCTGAAATTGTGGCTTGAGGGTTCAGACATGCCCGGGCAGGGTCTGCCTGTGTAATTGATGGGACAGCATTCCAGAGCCCTGTTTATTGGAGTGATTGAGGGGCCTCCTGAGGAAGACATGCCCCATGCGGGGGTGGGATGGGTGGAGGGAGCCAAACACAGCAAGCATGAGCCAAGAACAAAGACTAAGTTGTGAGAAGAGGGAGGTCCTTCTGAGTGGAGTCCAGTGTCTCCTGGCCCTTGTCCCACTCAGGGGGAGGAGGAGGGCTAGGGAAGCCGGTGGGGTGATAGGACACCAGAAAGTGGGGAGGGTAGAGGTGAAAGCGGAAATCCTATTTCAGACTTTGTAAATCTTACATTTCACATCATAATATCCTAACACATGTTCTCACCTATTTTATGACAAAACATCGAGGTATCAGCGCCAGTGGAAGCAACAGAAAACCGTCACAGAGGCTGCTTTTTCAAAAACAAGGAATTCCTTTTCTCAAGAAATAAGGGTGGAGGAAGGTGGTTCCGGGGCTTATTAACTGCGGAGCCCAAGGGTGTTGTCAGAGACCCAAGCAGACTTCTTGCTCTGCCATCCTCAGCTTGAGAGCCACATTTCCTGCCATCTCCCTTCTTGGCCTCCGCGTTTCTTGGCATCCAATATAATCAGAAGCATCCAGCAAAGAAGAGGTATGTTGTCTCCCATGCTTCTCTCTGCCCTCCTGCTCTCCTCTACCCTATCCTACCTCACCGACTTTGCCCTCCCTGCTCTTTCTGGGAATTAGGTGAAGATTTACAGAGCAGGTCATCAGTTTTGCATCTGACAGCACCTATACATTTCTTTCCATCCGTTCCCTGCAGTCCTCGCAATGTGATATGATGGTCCTACTTCCTCCCTGCATTTCCTGTTTCCATTCCTAACCTTTCTGAACATTGTCTTCGAGTAAATGCTGCCCTTTTGATTTCAAATGATTGATTATTCTACAGTGTACATATCTCACTATCGATCCCCTAAGAGGGCTGTCTTGGGAGAAAGGTGAGGCTTTCTACTTCCATAAAGGGTTATTATGGTCTTGGAAGCTCAAAGGGGCAGTTCTGCCCTGATGTCTACAGGCCCAATGAGTCAGAACTGGCCCAATGGAAGTGAGCTTGTTTTTTGTTTGTTTGTTTTTGTTACAAGCCTGTCTGTTCTTGAAAATGGAGTCATGGGTGTGTGTTCATTTTCAGAACTGAAGGGCAACAGTGCTCTACCAGTTTCTGTTCAACCAGAAAGTCTCTCTTTTATGATTTTGATTTTTGTTTCACATTTCCCCCCCTGGCTCCAGGAATGTCTACTATGTTCCCTTTCAGAGTAGTTGGTTGGTAGTGGTAGCCAGGCACCATCTAGGTCTTCTGGCCCAGGGCCATGGAGACTGAGATTCACGTGATCCACTAGTCCATTGGGCATTAGACTCATGTTTTCCACATGTCTTCCATGTTTACCACTCTTCCTTCTTCCTGACAAGGCAAGACCATAGTTGTCCTTTAGACGGCCGTTCATGAGTTTAAGACCCGCCGTTACTAACCAAAGTAGAATGTCGAACATTGTCTTTGTGAACTCAGTTAGGCCAGCTGACCTTGGTGTTCCCAGACTCTCGCTCTAAAAGGCCCATGCCCAGAGGCCTCTAGCACAATTCCTCTAGAAATTTGGTCAGAATTATGTTGTACATTTATCTTACTCCAATTATTTATGAGGGCAATAAGACTGATCATAATTCATCCTTTATCTTGGGAAGAGAAATCGCCTTCTACATGTGGGGAGATATAATCCAAACATCCACATTTTTCCAGAAAGAAGTGAGGAAAGGTGGTTGTAGTTTGAACTTCAATAAATTCCCCTCTTTTGCTGTTTTCGTCACTTTAAAATATTTCTTTATTTTCTCGACCTCTGAATGTGTCTGCAGCTTTTTGTCCCCATTACCTCTAGACTAGAGTGTACTATCTTAATCCATTTTCTTTCTGTACTATCCCAGTAGAGAAATTAACTTCCATTTTAAGATATTAGCTCTCCACTGGTCCAGCTAAGAGGTCCTTGTCCTTGCTTTTGTCCTAGCACCTTCACAGTGGTCCCTGACCTTCCTCCCCAATGGCTGGAGATTGGATCCCACTGAATCCCATGCTGTAACAGCTCTGGTGGTCTGAGTCCCATGCTGTAACAGGAGCTCTGGTGGCATTGTGGATTACACCTTGCTAACAAGGTCAGCATTTTGAAACCACCAGCCACAGGAGAACGATGTTCTGCTCCCATAAAGATTTACAACCTAAAGATCCCACATAGGAAGTTCTACTCTGTCCTATAGGGTCACTAGGAGTCAGAATTGGCTCAATCACAGGGAGAGTTTATCCTGTAACTCTAGTAATGGGCTTGCCTTGCATTCAGATCTTTTTCTATTTCTTTCCTAATATCCTATTTATCCATCTAATAAACAATGTTGATTATCTGCTTAGTACTGTGTCAGACAGATGCTTGGGAGATGTTGGCGGAGGACTCAGGGACCTTCACAGAGCTTACACTGTGGTATAGGAACTTGGTCTCCACAACACTTGGCTTGAAATTCAAGGTTCACTGATAGGGGCCAGAATGGGAATAAAATGTAAAAGCAGTGCCTAGTCATTAGTACTCTGCAGCATAGCCTGTGTTTTAATCCTTCACAAATAAGCGCCATTAGCAGTAGAAATTATTTTGCTCTTTACATAGCTCATAACATATCCCATTTTTTCAGAGTCCATTGTTTCAGACAATTACAGTTTCCAACAAGATAAACACCATGTAGGGCAGTGCACTTGTGGTACAATACGCTTTATTAATAACATGCCTTGTCAGCTGAGCAGACCAGTCTATGGATGGATGATTACAGCAAAAATGGAGCCCCTATCTGATGCGAGTTTATGTAGCATCACAGTTGTTTCCCTATCTCTGCTCACAGTCAGGAACCTGTCAGATCTTATTCAGCAGAATGGTTTGTCAAGCGATAAAAATATTTACTGCTATCTTCTGTCCTCTGGCTATACTTGTCTGAAGATATATAATAAAATAAAATGTCCATTTTTTACTTTACATTTCAAAATTAGCCCAAGTCTATTATTCCCACTCTTATTCTTCGTAGAAAACACCTTCTCCAAAACTAGGGGGTAGAGTATATTGCAATATGAAACAACTTTTTATATTTTCCTACTAATAGCAGTGCCGGCTCAGATGGTGTCTAATTTATCTTGACAGTGTCTGGAGTGGAAGTCAACCAATTCAGACTGCAGGTCCTGAAATATGAGTCGGAGAAGGTGGTTCTAGCAGAACATTTAAATGAAATATAAACCCCAGTCAATCTGAATGAATTCCCCCAGCACCTGAGTCCAAGAAAGAACCTTCAAGGGTCTTAGTCCTCACTCCACTCATGACGAAGTGCGCAGCCCTGGCGAGTCAGTTAATTAATCTCCATGTCTTGGTTCCCCATTTTTACCACTGGGTTATTAAGGTCTGTAGTATGCCTGTACTTGGAGTTCAGGGGAAAAGACAGTTTCGGTACACTCTTTCTGAAATGTAGCTAATCATTATCAATCAATCACCAACAGAGCGTTATTGAGCCCGGCACCTACCCATCACTATATGCCCAGAGCCTAGAAAGCGGCTAATACACAAATGCTGAAGAAATCTTTGTTGGATGAATGCATGAGAAAATGAGTAACGAGCCAACTACTGTGTGCTAAGTCTAATGAGCTGGAAAACCGGAGATGCACCTCGAAGGAAATAAGACTTCGAAAGATTCAAAGGTAGGAGTCCCTGGGTAATGCAAACAGTTAAGCGCCTGACTAAGAAATGAAAGATTGACAGTTCAATCCCACCCTTAAAAGGTCAGCCTGGTGATCTGCTTCTGAAACCCCACAGCGCAGTTGTATTCTGTGCATACATGGTTGCCATCAGTTGGAATTAAGTTAATAGCAACTAACCACATCATGTAAAAAAAGTAGTTAGCAGTTAAGATAGGAAATGTCAAAGAAACGTTATGGTCCATTGTCTTAAAACAGGACTTTCCAGATTCTCTGCTTCATTATGAATTCTTTGGTACAAGTTATCTGCTCTTGAGAGTCTGCCTATGTTCTGACACATGGAAGTGTTAGAAGATGTTTTTAAATTTTAAATGTAGGCCTATTTAAACATAACCATTAGAACAGTATTCTGTAGGGAGATAGTACTGAAACATAATTGAATCTAAGGGGCAGAAAGAGAAATAGATAAAACTATTAAAGAAGAGCTTGTTTATATTGTCTTTTTATGCTTTTATTTGGGTGTAACATCCATACAACACAATGCACTCAAGTCAAACTGCTACTCATGTCAAACTGTAGAACCAGAAGTTTCCCATGCATGGCCTATCCAGTCAGCCTCCTTCTCCTACCCAGAGATCCATTACTGTGACTTCCACTACAGAATCATTGAGTCTGTTGGCCTCCTATAGGTTGCTCGTTTAGAGGAGAGACCTTGTTGTTTTTCCTCCCACTAACTTGTAATCTTCCCATGTCCTTGGATGTAAAACATTTAACTTTTATCTCAAAAATTCACTCCCATCGAGTCGATGCTGACGCATAGTGACCCTATAGGACAGGGTAAAGCTGTCCCTGTGGAGTTTCAGGACTAGAAAGCCTCCTCTTTTCTCCCAAGCAGCGGCTGGTGGTTTCAAACCGCTGACCTTTTGTTTAGCAGCTCAATGCATAACCACTGTGTCACCAGGACACTTCT
Source organism: Tenrec ecaudatus (assembly GCF_050624435.1). Classification (NCBI taxonomy): domain Eukaryota; kingdom Metazoa; phylum Chordata; class Mammalia; order Afrosoricida; family Tenrecidae; genus Tenrec; species Tenrec ecaudatus. Next base: position 117,985,271 of record NC_134543.1, on the reverse strand, counting down.
TGCAGGCAACTGTATCTTTCTTTTGATATCCAGTCTTTGAAACTTAGATGCCGTGTTTGGATCACAAATATTTTTAAAAATTATTTTTATATACTTTAAAAGATAAAGCCAAAGACTAGTAAACCATTACCATAAAGTCAAATTTCACATGTATTGACTCTCTAGGGCAAAGTAGAACTGAATCATAGGGTTTCTATGGCTGTACCTCTTTATGGAAGGTGAATGACACATTGTTCTACGGATGGGCTGGGAGGGTGGATCCATTGACTTCTACTGGCAGCTGAGTACTTCAACAACAGTACCGCCAGAATTCCTATCATAAGGAGTCGCAAAAATGGTACAGAGAAGTTCTATTTACCATTCATCCAACTCTCCCCTATAACGACTTACATAACCATTGTGATAGTTAGGTTTTGTGTGAACGTGCCTGGGACATGATTCTGCTTGGCTGTGGTGAGCAGCCAAGCAGTTGTGGGAAGGTTAGGATGGAGTGTTAGCCCCCAAGTCAGGTCACAGCCCTAATGCAATTGGAAGGACGTTTCATCAGGGATGTGGTCTACTCCTATATAAGTTGAAGTTGGTGAAAGCCCTCTTCTTGCTGGTCTCGATCCTGCATCTGGCTTATAGATGCTGCTGCTGCGCTTGACCCTGGGAGAGACCAGTGACCTCTCATATTGCCTGCAGACCTTGGATTCATTTGGGTCTGCAGCCACACCCCTGACTTGCTGCTTCCTTGTCTTCCTGCTTCCTGGTTCTTCAGCCCGAGCAGCCATGTGAGTCAGGAAAAGCTAGGAGCCGGAGTTGCTGGCCTTGGATTCACCTGCTTTGATCTCCATCAGCCTGTGGTCTTCTTGCTTCCTTATTCATTAGTCCCAGAGACTACTCAAGTCAGGAAAAGTCTCAGCTCAACATCTGGACCGCAGACTTCAACAAGACCACACTTAGCTGCTTTTGCAACTGTCTGAACTATTTTCCTTGATATAAAATCACTGGTTTTACTTCTCTAGTGAACTCAACCTATACAATCATGGTGTACTATCAAAGTTAGGAAATTCATAACAATACCAATCCAATTATAGGTATTATTTGAGTTGTATCATTAACATAGAATTTTTGGTACAATTGAATTTTGTTTACTATTCTGTTCCTTTTATTTTGCCTCCTCTAGTATATGGTGCTCTCTCTCGTGTTTCCTTCACTTTTCTGAATTATTTGAAAGCTTTTTTTATTAATTTATTTGAGTTGCTCTATATCTTTGTATATTTTTAAATATTGATTGCTTTAAGGATCGCAGTATACACATTCATACTCCATTTAGGTTAATATGACACATCATATACAATATAGAAACTATGCACACATACAAATGTCTTAATTTTCACACTTGACTTAGATTTACTATTGTATCACTTCAAAGAAAAGGTAGAAATCTTGATCTGTGAGTTTCTTTTACCCATCTCCTGCACCTTATTTCATATATTGGTCATCAACATGTGTGAAATTAAAAAACTCTACAAGATAAAGGTTTTCTTTAATCATTTTATTGGGGGCTCGTACTACTCTTATCACAATCCATACATCCATCCATTGTCTCAAACACATTTGTACATATGTTGTCACTGTTTTGAAAGCATTTTCTTTCTATTTGAGCCCTTGGTATCAGCTCCTCATTTATTCATCTCCCTCTTCTCTCCCTCCCTCCCCTCCTCCCTTATGAATCCTTGATAATTTATAAATAGTTATTTTTTCATGTCTTTCACTATCTGATGTCTCCCTTTAACCCCTTGTCCATTGTCCATCCCCCTGGGAATGGGTTATAGGTGGGTCATTGTGATCAGTTTCCTCTTTCTCCCCCTACCTTCCTCTTACCCTTTTGGTATGGCTGCTCTTAATATTGGTCCCGAGGAGTTTATCTGTCTTGTATTCCCTGTGCTTCCAGCTCTTATCTGTACCCATGTACATGTTCTGGTCTACCCAGATTTGTAAGGTAGAATTAGGGTCATAATAGTGTGTGTGGGGAAGCATTAAAGAGCCAGAGGAAAACTGTATGTTTCATCGGTGCTATACTGCACCCTGACTGCTCTGTCTTCTCCCCATGACCCTTCAGTAAAGGATGTCCAATTGCTTACAGATTGACTTTGGACTTCCACTCCGCACTCCCCCCTACCCCCCCCATTCACATTATGATTTTTTGCTCTGGGTCTTTGATGCCTGATACCTGATCCTGTCAACACCTCATGATCACTGTATTAGTCTGGGTACTTTAGAGAAACAGATCCACAGAAACTCATAATATGAGTTTTATATAAAGGTTAAGTGCACATCAAGTAAACATCCCAACTCCGTGCTGCCCAAACCCACAAGTCCAACATTAACCCAATAGTCCGACACCAATCCACCAAGTCCTCCTCCATCTCACAAAGCACAACACTATGATGGTGACTGCTGTAGGAGAGCCGAGTCAGTAAATATATAAGTATCTCAGCGCTGGCAGGGGTCTCCACACGGCTACTCCAGCACCCAGGGCTGCATCAGGGTAGGTCCATGTGGATTCTCCTCAGGGATGTCTTGCAGGAAGTGAGCCTTGCCAGCTGAAGCAGGGAAATGGTTAAGGCAGCTGCACCCTGGTCCGAACATCACAAAGCAAGAGACCTGAGAACTAGAAAGGTGAGGCTCAATGAGCCATTTATCTCTCTGCCCAGGTTGGCACAATAAACTACCTCAGTCACACAGGCTGATGTGCTTCTTCCATGTGGGCTTTGTTGTTTCTCAGCTAGATGCCCGCTTGTTTATTTTCAAGCCTGTAAAACCCCAAACACTATATCTTTTGATAGCTGGCACCATCAGCTTTCTTCACCACATTTGCTTATGTACCAACTTTGTCTTCAGTGATCATGTCAGGAAGGCGAGCATCTCAGAGTGCTGGATTATTAGAACAAAGTTTTCTTGTGTTGAGGGAGTACTAGAGTGGGGGCCCAATGTCCATCTGCTAACTTAATACTAAACCTATAAATATATGCACATAGATCTATTTTCACATCCTCATATATAAATATATTTACATATGTACATGCCTTTATTTAGATCTCTGTATATGTCCTTTGCCTCTTAGTTCTTTCCTCTATTTCCTTTTACCTTCCTCCTGTCCCAATATCATGTTCAACCTTCATTTGGGTTTTAGTAATTCCTCTAGGTTACATTGCTCTTAGTCATGCCCTACCAGGGCTCCTACACCCTCCTCAACACTAATTTGGATCACTTGTTGTTCCCTTGTCCCTGGATTTGTTAACACCACTTCCTTTCCCCCCACTTCCCTCTCTCCCATGTCCCCCTGGAAATGTCTGTCCTGTTGTTTTTCTCCTCCAGATTGTTCATCCACTCTATCTTATTTAGACAGACCTGAGCAGAAAATAATACGCACAAAAACAAGACAGAGCAAAACCAAGCAACAAAAGAAAAAACAACAACAAGCCAATGACAAAAAACAAAACAAAACACAACAACAAGAAAGAAAAGCTTGTAGTTAGTTCACGGAATGTTTCTTGGCCATTAGGAGTGTTTTACGGTTGAGTCTGATGGGGTGCCAAGACCTGGCCCCAAAGTCTATTTTTGGTATTCCCTGGGGACTTCGTTGCTCTGTTCCCCTGCTGCTCTGTTCCACACCCTTTGTGTTTTGCCTCCCTGTGGTGGGATCAGATTGGGTGAAATTCCCACACTGTGTCTCCAGTGTTGTCCCCTGTAGGCCTATCGGTCAATGAGGGATGTTGTGTCTCATAGTGGAGCCGGGCATATGGTCTTCTCTGTGGATTGGCTGCTCTGAGTGGGAATATCGTCCTCAAGGCTTGGTGGGCCAGGATGTGCTCCACTCTCTCTCTCTCTCTCTCTCTCCTCCCCCTTCATTTGCTCCCATGCTCTGATCAGACATGTCCCTGTCCCTGAGCTGTAGATTTAGTGCTGTCCTCTGAAATAAATTCTTCTGGGGAGAGGTGCAGGTATCCACATAGTTGGGATTGGGGCCAGCCCCTCAAACCTCTCCACTGGTTCCCTACGCCATGCCGGCATGTTGTTTGCAAAGTTTTTTGTAGAACTTTATATGCAATTATTTCATTTGTGAATAGAGATTTTTCCTTACTGTCTCATCTGAAGTTTTTTATCTCTTTTTCTTGTCATATTGCAACAACAAGATATTGTTGTTGAGTGAACACACTGATTGTAAATATTCTTGCCTTGTTTTCCATCTTGGAGGGCATTAGTGATAGGTCTTTTTATAGATGTCTCTCATCAAGGACGAGCCCTTCTATTCCTTTATTGCAAAGCCTAGTACATGTCTTTTTAAATATTCTGTGTGATGAAATGTGTAGTTCACATAAAGCATATCTGCTGCATATAGATGTATGAGTGCCTTGAAGGAGAGCACGTGTGCAGTTGTGAAACGACGTAGTTCTTTTGTCTTCACAGAACATCATTTTTGTGTAAGAGAACAAAAGAAAAGCTGTGGTTACTTAAACTTCTATATCTCACAGATATTTGCTCAAAAGTGAATGCTGTAACCCTGTCCCAGGCAAACAGCTGATTTTATTTACTGACACTGATGACATCTGAATTTTCAAGCAAAAATTGGACTGGGGGATATATGTATTAAATATCCTGGACTTGCCAGCTTTACAATATTTGAGTTTGCTCTTGAGAATGGGGAAATATTAACAATTATAATTTTTCTGATATTGTACAATGAAATGTAGAACATTTTAAAGATCTGCCTATTTTAGTGAACCAATATTTTAAAAAAACTGTTACTTAGCAAGTTTGGATATAGTGCTAAAGAGAGCTATTCATTTTTATCTGAAAAGATTACGTGAGTACTTCTGCCTCTTCTCACTACTTATCTTTTTGAGGTCAGATTTTTTTTTTCATATATTTCATCCAAACAGCATTTTGTAACATACTGAATACAGAAGATTATATAACACTCTAGTGGGCTCCTATTAAGCCAGATTTTAAAGAGATTGATAAAAATATAAAATACTGCTACTTCTTATTATTAAGAAGTTTTGTTTGGAAAATATGAGTCATAAGAATGCATAAACTGAAATGTATTGATTGGATTTATTATTTTTCTTTTTAAAATAAAGAAATATTAAAATTTTTTCTTATTCTTCTACTTTCAAGAATGTACAACTAACTGTACTATGTTTAGAATACATTGGATTCATTTTTAAAGAATATGTGTGATAGGTATATTTTAGAATGCCAATATTTAATATCTAGGATAGTTATCCTGTGGGGTGAAATTTTTAGCTATCAATTTGGAACTTAGAGAGTATATCACTTTTAAATATTATTTTTGGAAGTATAGAAGTAAAGAGTTTGGGAGACTACTGGTCTAGATAGCAGTTCTTAAAGGAGTTCAGAAGGGAACAAAGTGAGAAAGGATATTCTCTCTCCTCTTTTTACTCGCTTCCTCATTACTTATATTGTCATTTGATCAATACTTACCCAGCCCCTTTTACATGGCAGGCACTCTGCTAGACACTGTGAATGAAAGAGACAAGGTTTTGACTCTATCTAGTGAGGGAGACAAAATGAGAACAAGTACCTGGAATGGCTACTAACTGGGTTAAATACCACCAAAAAAGACATGTCTCCTGATGATAGATCATGATGGCATTGGCCGTTTAGATAGTTGTGCTGGTCTCATGCCAGCAGGGCTGAAGGCCCAGAAAAAGATCATTCCAGACACAGAGAAGGACTTTAACAAAGCCTTGAAGAAGAAAAAAACTTGGAATGTTCTTAAAACTGAAAGTAAGCCTCTCTGACTCATTGCTTAAGAAATCTGGTGAGTCTTTTAAAAGCAAAACATATAGTTAAACCCTGAACATGTGTATACACAAAATTCATCAATAATCCACACTATATAATACTTAGAAAAATACATTCATGTTTAAGAAGTGATAGAATAGAATCATGCCCTACTTCCCCCTAGGCGTTAGCAAAGAGAGAGAACTCCATCTGCATGGGCCCCACCACTGGCAGGCGTGGTTAATCCATGAGTGCTTTAAGAAGGGCTAGGAACTGGTCTTCATGCAGGGGCAGCATCTGTCCTGTTGCTCGATGCTGCCGAGTTGGTTCCCATGCATAGTGACCCTACGTACAACAGCCTGGTCCTGCACCAGGCTCGCAATTGTTCTTGGGTTGGGCCCATTGTTGCAGCCACTGTGTCCATTCATCTTGCCAAAGGTCAACCTCTTTTTTGCTGTCCCTCCACTTTCCCAAGCACGATGTCCTTTTCCAAGAACTGGTCTCTCCAGATAACATGTTCAAAGTATGTGAGACAAAGTCTCGCCATGTTTGCTTTTAAGGAGAATTCTGGCTGTAGTTCTTCCAAGACAAATCTGTCTGTCCTTTTGGCAGTCCATAATTTAAAGGCATTGGTTCTTCTTCAGAATTCCTTATAAAACATCCAACACCTTTCTCATGAATATGAGGCAATTGAAAATACTATGGCTTACATCAGGTGCACCTTTACCCTCCCCTATAGGGTTGCTATGAATCAGAATGGGCTCAGTAACTGAGTTTGTCTGGCTTGCCATGTTTATTGGTGTCTCGTGCCTCACTATGTTTAAATGATGGCTCTCCTAATTTCAGCTTCTGATCATTGCTCTTCTTCCTCCACGTATTCCCCTGGGTGAATTTACCCCTGACCAGTCCTAAATCTTTATCTGCAGCTCACAATTATCCCTGGACTCCCATATTTGCATAGCTGACGACCTGTTGAGCATCTCAGTGCCCCATAGCCGATCCGATCCATCAAGCAGACAACCCAAACTAAATGTGTACTAAATGAATCTTGAAACTGGCTCTTCCTCTCTTGTTCCCTCCCCAGAAACATAAATTGTTGTTGTTGTAGTGACGGGTGACCCTATGTACAACAGAATGGAACTCTGCCCAGTGCTGCACCTTCCTCACAACTGTGCCCTCTGTTTCAGCCCAGAGTTGCAGCCACTGTGTCAATCCATCTTTTGGCGGGTCGTTCTCGTCACTAGGGAAATGGAAAGCCACACCTTCAGGTTTATTCCCTGTAGGGAGGTTTTCACTAAAACCATTGTCATCAACTCTTTTCTGTCTCACAGGGGCATTATCACCGCCTTTTGTCATTTCTTTCTTGAAATACCGCAGAGATTATGCATTAAGCTTTAGCTGCTTCAAATCTGTCTTCTATTCTGCGTCCAAAGCGATCAAGCTAAAGTACATTGCGACACTGCACCCTTACACCAAAACTTTCCTTGGTTCCCCCGCTTAGCACCAACTGAAAGTCTAAGTCCCTGGGCAAGCTATCCAGGACTCTCAGTTTCTTAGACTCCAAACCCAACCTACTGTCATCAAGTTGACCTTGACCCGTAGCAATACTATGTAGGGTTTCAGAGGCTGCAGCTCTTCACAGAAGCTGATCATCTCATCTCTCTCCCTACAGAACAACCACTGACTTGTGGGAGCAGCCCCATACCTAGTACACCGTGCCACCAGAGCATCTTAGACCTGGCCTTTAAACCAGCCAAGGGAAACGGGATCAACGGGGATCTCCCAAACCATAGCATACCTACAGATTTTTTCTATTTGACTTTGAAATTGTTCAAAACTTTTGTTTGAATAGAAGAATATACATTTGAATATAAGATTATGTAATACTTCTCTTCAAGGTCAACACCAAGAAGGCTCAACTCAGAAGTCAAGAGTATGATTTCATTCATATGTCGAGCGCACGCTCTAGGATGTGCTTCCAAACAGATGGCTGCGTTACTTTGCTCCTCAGTAGAAATGAAATGTCAACCTCTCAGTAAAAAGGGAAGGTAGGTAATTGTTTGAGTCCCAAAGGACTCCTCCATAGACAATCTGGTGAATGCCAGCATTCTTTTCAGACTAGATCCTGATTATTACAAATGATCAGTGTATGCTCAGAGGTTGACTGAAAAGTAAGAGGTTCTAGTTCACCCCGAGGAATCTTGGAAGAAAAGTCTGGCGATATACTTAAAAAATAAAAATCCAGCAAACCGATCTAGAGCACAGTGCTACTGTGACACATTAAGAGGTTGCCATGAGCCTAATTGTCTTCACAGCAAATGGGCTTTTGTTGTTGCTTTAATTCTTATTTCAGAAATGTTCTAATACCGAGCCACAATTGCACAGGAAAGCCAGGGAATAAAATAGTACTGAATAAAACAAGCATTTATACTAAAGGATCGCCCCAGATTCAGTTTTCTATATATGGCTTTCCCAGAGATAGTCCTCTGTGCCCCTTCATGACGCTGTGGGCAGCTCAGTAACGTACTTAAGTTAATGTCCCTCTTTTTCCCTGTCTTTTTCACCTTCAATGCCCGGACATTGTACATCCTGTTGAAGTGCTGGTTCTCATGTTTGCTCAGACTCTGTTTTTTAGCTCGCTCAAGTTAAGGCAATGGCCAAAACAACATCAAGACTAATGCTTAAGGAGAGAATAGTTTATAAATAAACCTAAAATTGAAATCTGCTACAGATACAGCAATATGAAAAATTGTCCTTTGGGAAAACAGAATTCTTGGAACTAGAGAGCCTTCATATGTGAAAAAAAATTATTTTGTGTCAGCATTTGCGACCTTGGCATTTAAAATATATATGATTGTTGTAAAAATATAGGTAGCACAACATTTGCTAATTCAACATTTTTCATATGTATGATTCAGTGAGCTCCTGCTGTGCAGACATCACCAGTATCTGTTGACACGTTGTGCATCACCATATACAGAAACTCAGTGCTTCCAAAACAATGACATCACCTTCCCACGATGAAAGCATGTAACCACTGGTAAGCACCATTCCACTGCAATCTCTACCTTGTTGTGTGCTTTGTTGCTCTCTGTTTGTTGATTCCTACTTAGAGTGACCTGGAGGAAAGTACAACTGGCCCCACTAGATTTTCTAGACAGAAATCAGTTAGCAGCAGAATGCTTACCCACTGGGCAACCAGGGCTCCTTATGATCTCTAGGCACTTGCCTGGTCTGAGTCTTTCAGAGAAGTGAAGTCACACCCCATCTGTTCTTTTGTGACTGACTTACTTCATTCGGCATAATGTTTTCCAGAGTTATTCACATTGTGGCATACATCAGGATTTCCGTTTTCTTTACGGCAGACTATATATTACTCGTGTTCCACATTTTGCTTATGCGTTCATCTGCTGATGAACATTTAGATTGTTTCTACCTTTTGACTATAGCAAACAATGCTTCAGTGAACATTGGTCTGTGTGCCTCATTGCTTTCTTGGGTATATTCTGAAGGTTTAACTTGTTGGATTATATGTTCATTTTTTGAGGGCTTGCCAAACTCATTTTCACAGTGGCTGTGCTGTTTTGCATTCCCACCAGCAATGAGTGAATATTTGACAACCTTTCTTACTTTCTCTGTGTGTCCCTTTCCTTCTGTTTGCTGGTCCCTGTCTTCTCGTCGTTGGTTTAGGGGCAGTGTTGTTCTTCTCATCTTGTGTACTTATTGCTTTGAGGCACACATTCTTCACGTTGCCTTCCAGTCTGTCTATTGTTGGTCTGGAAGGTGGCCTCGGGGAGGGTCTTTAGCCACAAGTCAGATTTCATAAGTCTCCTTCTGAAAAGTAAGTCTGATATCTTTTTTTTTTTTGCTTTGAATTTTGGTCAAGTTTTTTTTTTTTTCCCCCAAGCCAGTCTCTCTGGACCTTCGACTGTGGTCTACAGTCAGAATGATCAGTAGTGGTGACCAGACACCACAGTTCTGGTCTCAGCTTAGCGGAGGCTGTGTGGTTCATGCGAGCTCTTAGTCTTTGAACTAATTGCTTCTTCGAGTTTTCTTTTGCATTCAGTCTGCTCTGCTCCAGGTGGGACGAGCTCAGGATCTGTTTTATTGCCTTAAATCCAGTCCTTTTTAAAAAGGAAATTCATCGTTTTAGATTTGTCTTGTGTTTCGTTTCCTCATGATGAGATTCGTTGTGCAAAGCTGGTCAGAGTACTACAAGAACATGCTGTGCTCTTCTTTCAGGTACAGGATTGATGCCCACCTGCTGCTCATTGGTGATATGTATTTTGATCATCTGAACAAAGTTGCTAACATTTTTTAAGTGTGTATTTAAACGTCTAGCTTTCTCATCACTAACCATATAACACTGCTTTGCGTTTTGTTGTAAACGTCATGGTTAATGCCTTACTTGACCTCCCCTCTCCCAATTACCAACGAAAATGTAAGCATTACAGAGGAAGCTTCATTGCCTGTTTAGTTCACTGATGCCCTCTTTCCCATGCACCTTGTAGTACCTGGCACCTATTTATCCAAAGACTGAATCAATGAAAGATTCGACCTTGTAGAATATTGCACAACAGAGAATTTATTATACTGGGAATACTTTACGACAGCCAGTAACGCAGTGCTAATGCTATAGTTCATGATTTCAGAATAAATTGAAGAAAAACAGATGATGGGGGATAACTGTAACATCCTCACTCTCCTATTTTCGTCAATCTATTGAACTAAAACCATTAGTAGACAAACTGGCTCAGTTAGGGTGCCGTTTATACTACCCTTGTCTCTCTGGAGGCAATACAATTAAGCGGCTCAAAAAAAAATAAGGAGAAGGAGAATGTGTGAAAGGGAGAGCCTGACTGTAGATTTTGTGCGATACATTTCGTGTCAACTTGACTGGGCAAGAACTCTTGGTAGCTTGGCCGTTGTGATCTGCCCCCATAATCCCACCTAACTTAATATAAAAAGCTTCACGATGGAATGTGCCCTGGGCAGCAAGGCAGTGGTAAGAGGATTACTGAGGAGTGCAGACTCCTTGCTCAGGTTACAGCCCTGGTGCAATTGAAAGGCAATTCCCTCAGGGTTGTGGCCTATGCCTAATTAAGCAGATTCTGAGGAAGACTTTTCTCTCCCCTTTTGCTGGTGTGGAGCTTGCATCTATTACATCAACTTCTGATTTTGAGCCAACGGCCACCATATTGCCTGTCAACCCTGGGAGCTATCAGCAACCTGCCCTATTGCAGCACAAGCCTGACCTACAGACCTTGAATTGTCTGCCTCTGCCTCTACTTGCCTGTGGTCTTCCTGGTTCCTGGTTCCTGCTTCATCTTCCTCTTCCCTGACTCACCAGCCTCAGCAGCTATACAAGTCAGGAAAAGTTTCTGGCTTGCATCTGATCCACAGACTTGAACCAGTTGGACTTACTCACTTCTACAACAATGTGAGCCAACTTCTCAATATAAATATGTAAAAATATAAACATATGTATACATTTATATAGATCATATATATATACACGTATTTTTTGCCCCAGGAGTTTTACTTCTCTAGAGAACCCAGGTTAACACATGGGCATGTCTAGGTTTTGTTCACCAGTTCTGATCACACACAGATAAACCTCACTTTGTATGGTTCCAACATGCATGGATTTTGTTTATCATGATTTAGTTAAAGTTTGCAGGGGAAGCAGATGGTTAAGTGCTTGAATACTAGCTGAAAGATGGTGTTTAGACTCCAGTCAGAGTGTGTCAGTCTGGGTACACTAGAGAAACAAATCCACGGACACACCTATGTGTATAAGAAAGAGATTTATATGCAAGATCAACTGAACATTGAGAAAACATCCCAGGCCAGTCCAGATCAAATCCGTAAGTCCAATATTAGTCCAATATTAGTCCATATGTTCGATACCAATCTATAAAGTCCTCTTCAGACTCACACTGCACAACACATGCAATGAAGCCAAATGCAGGACGATCACAAGCCAGTGACTATAAAGTCTTTGGGTCCAGTGGCATTGTCAGCATCTCAGCGCTGGCAGGGGGTCTATGACTTCTCCAGCTTCCGAGGTCTGGTTGCATCCATGTGGCTTGTCTTCTGTAATGTCTCTCTGGGAGTAGCAAGGAGAGAAAGGTGTCTTCTGCTTCCAAGAAAGAAGTCTCAGATTTCCCAGAATTCTCAGGAGAAGGCCATGCCCACACAGAAGTCTCATTGTCTGTCTCCAGATTGACAGCCTAGATTCCACCCCTACACTCTTAATCCTTAAATTGACCCAGTTTAGGCGACTCCCACACAGAGGCACTTCAGAAGACATGCTTTGTGATTTGCTTTCCCGAGGTCTTAGCTGTAGAAGTCATGTGGAGCAGTTCTACCCACGTGAGTCAGAATCAACCCCTAGCCGCTAACAACAGTCAGGTTCAATTCAATAGAGGCTTACTTCGTTTGACTGTACTTCACCTTACTGAGCTTTGTAAAACTGTGTTTTGTTTTTGTTTTGTTTTATACAAATTAAAGTTTTGTGACAACCCTTTATCAAGGAAGCCCATTGGCACCATTGTTTCTAACAGTATGGGCTCACTTTATCTCTCTGTGTCACATTTTGGTAATTCTCACAATATTTCCAACTTTTTCATAATGCTATTGCATACTTGTATCATATAGTACAGTATATGTACTAAGTTAAGTGTAAACATAACTTTTATATGCATAAATAAAAACTAAGAAATCCACTTTATTTCCATAGTTCCTTTATAAATCATTTTATTGGGCACTCTTACAGCTCTTATCACAATCCATATATCCATCCATTGTGTCAAGCACATTTGTACATATGTTGCCATCATCATTCTCAAAACATTTTCTTTCTACTTGAGACCTTGATATCAGCTCCCCATTTCCCTTCTCCCCCTCCTTTTCTCTCTTATAAACAATTTTATAAATTTTTTCCAAACCCACAATATCTTAGACATGTGTCTATAACCCAATACCTCAACATCCCAATTCAAATTTAGTTATCATAATTCATTTCAGCTTGGTCATTACATAAAGTACTGCTAGTTCTTCAGTCTATAAATCAATATGTAAATGACATCATGATCAGTAACCAAGAAATAATCACATCATTTCTTTTAAACTATACCTGTGATTGGTCCTCATATATTTATTACCTAGCTCATGCACAGGCAGTGTATAGTTAGTTGTGTTGCATCTTCTTATGATAAAACTACCTGACACTTTACAGAAATGGATAGTCAAAAGAGGGAATTGGCCAACCAACATGAAAGTGTAGCAAAGAAATGAAAAGTAAATGTTCAATTGAACATAAGTGGAGATTTATAGACCATATAGATGAAATAGCTGACACTGGCCATTCAAGAGACTTAGATATGCAGACAAAGTCAGTGAAGACAAAGTTATTTATATAAAAGACAAAAATGGTTATGACACAACAAGGACGAAGATGTCCCATAAGAAACGAGGCTGGCACCCAGAAGAGCCCAACTTCACATTAAAGGAACTCTCAGAGATATTTCATGACATGAATGGCTGAAGGATAAAATGTTGGAAGCTGATCATACTTAGGAAGGAATGTGACAGTGCACCAAGGCATACAGAAGATCCTCACGCTGTATAGTAAATTATACAAAGAAGACAAGCACTGCTGAAACTACTCTGGATACTTTTACAAAGATATAAAACACTTTACTTCTTAGTATTTCTCTAATGCCTAAAATTTCATAATATGAAATAAGTAACAGCTTTACTATTTTTGTCATTTATCTCTATATTTATAACTAATAGGAGGGTTTTAATATTTTCACAACATTGTCAGAGGGCACAGAGGAATCATAATTTTCCCACTGTCTATTAAGATCATTTTTCATGGTTTGAGCTTACATGCTTCTTTTTACTGTCCTGCACTACTATGCACAACTGCCTTTATTACACTCAAGGTCAAGTACAAATTAAGTGCTCAGAAATAGAAAATAGAAAGTCATTACCATAGCCATGACCTGAAGAAAACTGAGAATCAGTCTCTGAAGATGATAAACTGTACACCTCTTATGTGACTCAATCCCAAATCTATATCTTTAGCTTATATTTCCAACACCTCATGCAGTTCAGCCAAGGCTAAACGTCTTCCTGTGACCCCAAATCCCCAAGCAACTTCTTTCTCTATCATTGAGTACCCATTTGAATAGTTTTGTTTTGTTTTTAATTGTGATCAATAAATAGGGCCTAAAACACTTACTGTATCTACAATCTTCACATGGATAGTTCAGCGACGTTAACTAGTACATTATGTTGTCCCAACAACACCACTAACCAGTCTGAATTGTCCATCAGCCTTAACAGAAGCTCAGTGTCTCCTAAGTATTGTTTTGATGGCAAATAAAAGAGAATTGAAATAACAGTAGCTTAAACAAGACAACCTGCTCCTTTTCTAGCAAAATAAATCCCTAATATTTGGCTACCGGGGCCAGTATTTTGACTACCTAGTGATCAATAATAGTTCCTATTATTTTGTTTGAGTATCCTCAGTAGAGAGCCTCTGTCTCCAAGTGACGTCTGGTCACATCTCGCTGCTGTGCTCCAACGATCACATTCCAGGCAGAGAGAAGGCATGACAAGGAAAAATGCTCCCACTCTGTTGACTCAATGTACTGTGCTTTATTGTTTGTTTGCTCTTATTGTCACTCAAGAAGCCAGTTTTACTTTATCTCCATTTTTTTGCCAATCAAACCAATGCCTAATTGTAACAGGGACGGAATCTACAGCAGTGGTTCTCAGCGACCCTTGAATACAGTTTCTCATGTGGTGGTGACCCCCCACCATACAATTATTTTCATTGCTACTTCCTAAATGTCATTTTGTGATGGTTATGAATCAGTTGACCCCTGTGAAAGGGTTATTCCACCCCCCAGAGGGGTCATGACCCACAGGTTGAGAAGTGCTGATCTACAGGGTCATTTTACCTTTAATCATTTCTTTATTTATTTATATAATATTTCCCTTTTGTTTGTGGAATGTGACACATACGAAGAAAATCACGGAATGTCACTGCACGGCCCATCTCATGAAATCCGCCATTGGTCCCCCAACCCCCGTAGCAGTGATTCTCTTTCATTCTCGTTTTCTCTCCTCCACTCTTCCTCCTACTTACTTTCTGGTCCCTTCTTTTTTTTTTTTTAAACAATTTATTGGGGCTCATACAATTCTTATCACAGTTCATACATATACATACATCAATTGTATAAAGCACATCTGTACAGTCTTTGCCCTAATCATTTTTTTCTCCTCTTTTCTTTTTTTACATTTTATTAGGGACTCATACAACTCTTATCACCATCCATACATATACATACATCAATTGTATAAAGCACATCCATACATTCCCTGCCCCAATCATTCTCAAGGCATTTGCTCTCCACTTAAGCCCCTTGCATCAGCAATCATTCTCAAGGCATTTGCTCTCCACTTAAGCCCCTTGCATCAGGTCCTCTTTTTTTTTCCCCTCCCTCCCTCATGTGCCCTTGGTAATTTATACATCGTTATTTTGTCATATCTTGCCCTATCCGGAGTCTCCCTTCCCCCCTTCTCTGCTGTCCCTCTCCCAGGGAAGAGGTCACATGTGGATCCTTGTAATCAGTTCCCCCTTTCCAACCCACTCACCCTCCACTCTCCCAGCATCGTCCCTCACACCCTTGGTCCTGAAGGTATCATCCACCCTGGATTCCCTGTGCCTCCAGCCCTCATATGTACCAGTGTACGGCCTCTGCCCTATCCAGCCCTGCAAGGTAGACTTCGGATCATGGTAGTTGGGGGGAGGAAGCATCCAGGATCTGGGGGAAAGCTGTGTTCTTCATCGGTACTACCTCACACCCTAATTAACCCATCTCCTCTCCTAAACCCCTCTATGAGGGGATCTCCATTGGTCGACACTTGGGCCTTGGGTCTCCACTCTGCACTTCCCCCTTCATTTAATATGGTATATATATACATATACACATATATACACATACATACACACACATATCTTTTTTTTGCATGATGCCTTATACCTGGTCCCTAGGCACCTCGTGATCGCACTGGCCGGTGTGCTTCTTCCATGTGGGCTTTTTTGCTTCTGAGCTAGATGGCCGCTTGTAAGAATTTGTTCCAAAGGACGACATTGACTCTGCAGCCCCGGGAGATGAACATATCTGATCAGAGCACACGGGAGAAGATGAAGGGGCAGGAGGAGAGAGTGGAGCACAGCCTGGCCCACCAGGCCGTGATGATGATGTTCCTGAGTAGAGCAGCCAGTCCACAGAGAGAACAACATGGCTGGCCCCACTATGAGAAATGATGCCAATCAGTGACTAAGGGCGATACAGGGGACAGCACCGGAGACACAGTGTGGGAATTGCACCTGACCTGATCCCACCACACCGAGGCAAATCACTGGGGGAGTGCAGCGGAACAGCAAGGGAATGGAGTGGCAAGGTCCCCAGGGAATGCTGAAAGTGGACTTTGGGGCCAGGGCGTGGTGCCCCAACAGACTGGACTGGAAAATGCTCCTAAGGGCCAGCAAACGATCCCTGAACTAATTACAAGCTTTTCTCTTGTGAACTGTTTTGTTCTGTTCTTTGTCAGTGGTTTGTTTTTGTTGTTTTGTTGCCTGGTTGTATACTGTTGCTTTGTTTTCCTCTGTCTTGTTTTCGTGCATGTTAGTGTCTCCACAGGTCTGTCTGAATAGGACAGGCTGGATGAACTATCTGGAGGAAAAACAACGGGACCGACAGTTCCGGGGGGACTTGGGGTGGGGGGGTAGGGGGGGTAAGGAAGTGGTGTTAACAAACCCAGGGACAAGGGAAAAACATGGGACCCCAAATGGTAGAGAAGGGGGAGTGGCAGGCCTGGTGGGAAATGATCAAGGGTAATGTTGCTTAGAGAAGAGGTATACTCTAGCCCAGGTGGCAACGAAGCATGGTAGTAGGGCAGGAGGAAAGTCAAGGGAGATGGAGGAAAGAGCTAGGAGTCAAAGGGCATTCATGGAGGTCTAGACAAAGACATGTACATGCAAATATATATAGGAGGATGGGGAAATAGATCTATGTGTCTATATTTATAGGTCAAGTATTAAGGTGGCGGAAAGACCTTGGGCCTCTACTCAAACACTCCCTCAATGCATGAATACCTGCTTTTATTAAATTGGAACTCTATGATGCTCACTCTCCCGACACAACGGCTGGAGCCAAAGTGGGTGAACAAGTAAATGTGGTGAAGAAAGCTGATGGTGCCCGGCTATCAAAAGAGATAGTGACTGGGGTCTTAAAGGCTTGAAGATAAACAAGCGGCCATCTAGCTAAGAAGCAACAAAGTCCACATGGAAGAACACACCAGCCTGTGTGATCGAGTGGTCCCAAAGGGATCAGTTACCAGGCATCAAAGAACAAAAAATCATATCATTGACTGCACACCTCCATGAAAGGATCGCTGAAGACAAATGGGTGCATAAGCAAATGTGGTGAAGAAAGCTGATGGTGCCCGACTATCAAAAGAGATAGTGTCTGGGGTCTTAAAGGCTGGTCCCTTCTTTTAAAGAGCCTTATCGTTGTCTTTAAAGTCTTATCCTTTAGTGTGACAACCATTTTTTCTTTTTTTCCCCCTTCATAGTAATGGTGTTATAGACTATCTTTGTAAGATTGACTAACTTTGCTGAGCATCATGTTGTCTAATTTTGTCCATGTCTTAAGGTCTCATCGGTGCTTTTTAATGGTGCAGAACATTCCATTGTATGAATATACTAGAGTTTGTTTATATGTTCCTCTGAAGTTGGGCTTTTGGTTGTGTCTCTTTTGCTATTATAGAAATTGCTGCAATAAACATAGGTGTGCATCTGGCTCTTCCTATTTGTGTTTGTTCTTCATTTTTTTAGGGTATGTACCAAGTAGAGAGATTGCTGGATCGTAAGGTATTTGTATTTTCATTTGTTTCAGGAAGTGCCATGCTGATTTCCACAGTGGTTGTGCAATCTACAATCCCACTGGCAATGTACGAGCATTCCAACCGCTCCATGTCCTCACCAGCTTTTTGTTTTCCTGTTTTAAAAAAAAATTAGTTTTTGCTAAGTGCATCAGTGTGAGGTGGTAGCTCATTGTAGTTTTCATTTGTATTTCTCTTATGGCTAATAAACACACACATTTTTTCATATGATTGTTGGCCACCTGGATCTCACCTTTGGTAAATTGTCTATTTATGTCTTGTGTCCACATTTTTATTGGGTTATTTGTGTTTTCTTATTAAGGTTTTGTAGTTTTTCTTACTAAGGTGTTGTAGTTTTTCTATAGATTTTTGAAATTAGCCCTTTATCTGATATATCATTGCTAAATATTCTTCCTAATCTAGGGGTTCTCTTTTGATGTTCATAGATATCATCTATTTAGAAGGTTCAAGCCCTCTATTTTGTCTTCTATGGTGTGGGAGTTTTTCATTATGTTTGATGGTGTATTGATGGTCTTTTATTAGGGCCTTAGGTTTATTTCTATATTTTCACTGATGTCTTTATGTTTCTGGGGTTTATATTTAGATCTTTATACATCTTGAGTTTGTTTTTGTACATGGTATGGAGTGTGGGTCCTGTTTCATTCTTTTGTGGATGGAGATCCAATTTTTCCAGTACCGTTTATTGAAAAGGCTATCTCTTCCCCACTTAATATGTTTTAGTTCTTTATCAAGGATCAAGTGTTGGTTGCTACTTGGTTGTATTTCTGTATTCTCAATTCTGATCCATCGGTATGTATGTCTATTGTTATAGCAGTATCCAGCTGTTTTAATTACTGTGGCTGTGTAATAGGTTTTTAAATCTGGGAGTGAAAGGCCTCCCACTTTGCTTTTGGTTTTTAGTAGTGTTTTGTTTATTCTGGATTTCTTTCCATGTAAAGTTGGTGACTAGTTTTTCCATATCTTTGAATAATTGTGCTGGGATTTGGATCACAATTGCATTGGATTTATAATGTATTTTTGTAATACTAATAATTTCACTACATTTAATCAATATACTGAACTTTAAAGAGTTTTCATGGACATCCCACCCACAGATGTCTGCTTATGTCTTACTGACTGCTCTTATCTTCAGTGAAGGAACACTGGTGGTGTAATGGTTAACTGTTGGGCTGTTAACCAAAAGGTTGGTGGTTCCAAACCCATCCGTCCTACATGGGAGACACATGTGGCAGTTTACTTCTGTAAAGATGTACAGCCTTGGGAATCCAGTGACTCTTAGACTCGTTATACGTCAGTTAGAATGGATTCTAAGGCAATAAGTTTGGTTTATGCTGTCTGTTTTATCTGCAGTAAAGACTGGGAAATAGGAATTTTCATCAAAGCATGTTCATACTCTTGGGACTAAATGAATCGAATACGTCAAAAAATAGGATATTGAGTAAGCAATTAGTGGTCGCTGTTAGATATGGTTGATAAGTCTACCTTTCATTTAATCATCAAGCCAACACTTCTTCACCGACCAAATCCAAGGCTAATTTATTTTACTTGCTCAATGTCCTTCCCATTTGGAACCTGACTTCCTTCGTTAAAGCTCCATTGGCTAGAATAGTGTGCATGGTACTCTATTGATGTTTACGAATATTGATTCATTAACTGCCTTTCATAAAGTTTGGGGGAGTTATCTCAATGAACTTTGAATGGGGGCCTTCAAACTCTATTCAAAAAGTATTCTGATGGTACTTATAAAGTGAGGTTCCCAGAAATATTTATGTTTAAAAAAAGAAAAGAAATATTTATGTTATAAAGCAATTCCTTATTGTCCAACATAATGCAATTTGAATTGGTTCTGTAACTTAAATAGTATGCAAGACACACAAATATAGTCCTTTCTCTAAACATTTCCTTCTTCTTCGAGTTATAGGTCTTCATAAGTATTTCGTTCCTCTGTCTTTTCCACTCTTTCCTCTAGGAGACCCCCCCCTCACCACGTCCATGCACTTGTGCGCATGCACACCAACACAAAAACCCGTTCTGTAGCAAGCCAAAATGTCACACAGCTCAGTGGCAGGCCTGAGATACAGTAAGCCTGTCCCTGCTGAGCTACCTGCTGAATATTCCATATGCCAGGTGCTAATTTTAGGCTAAATGTGGAGAGGAAGAAAGAAAAGTTTTAAAATGCACTCTTGTCACAGCTCCATGCGAGCCTACACTTCCTTTCTGCTCTAGCAGCTGCAGCAGAAGCTTCCGTGAATGCAAAATGTATATGCAGAAGTACAAACAAGGTGCAATTTTAAGGAATTCACCAGATGACTTAAACAAATAAACAGGGGCCGATTACTCAATAAGCAAGGCAACCATGGGCTTTTGTGCTCATTTCCTGACCTGCAGCGAAGAGTTTCATGTTTTTTACCACATTGTGTTCACTGCATGTGCTCACTACAGATTACTAAGTAAGCACAAGTAAGCTGGTGCTTGCCTTGTTTGTTGGGCAATTGACACTAAGGTATGAAAACTATTTGCTAGCAGTTTGTAGGCCATACTGTTACATATTGAACATGATATTTTAGCTTTATTTGAAATCTTTTACTTTGTGGCTCTGATTTTATTCTAATACCAGTGTGTGTGTGTGTGTGTGTGTGTGTGTGTGTGTGTGTGTGTGTGTGTGTGTGTTGGGGCAGTCAGCGGGAACAAATACACAAAGATAGTTGTTGCATTTCTTATACTTGAAAACACAATTTCAGAATTTGGCTTTTCAAATTAAAATCCCATGCAAGGTAGCAGTCATTTCAACATGAATATGATACTGGATGTGCAGAAATGCAGATATTCAGAACTTGTGAAGCAAGGAGTAAGATAAACAAAGCATGATATCCCCCTTTAGGAATATTTTAGGCCTCCTGTGTTGTGGTGTTTAAGGAATCCTGGGAATGTAGTGGGTTTCCTGGTGGGCTCCTAACCTCAAGGTCAGAAGTTCAAAACCAGAGAAAGGTGCACTGTCGCTGCTGGAAAGATTTACAGAAACCCACTCTGTCCTATATGGTCGCTGTTAGCTGGAATGGACTCAATGGCAGTGGGTTTTGGGGGGAGCGCTACAGCATCAGACTGTTAACTGCAAGGTGGGGTTTCAACCCTATGAGTTGATCAGAGGGAGAAAGATGAGATTGTCTGTTCATATGAAGATTTGCCATTTTAAACCCCCTGCCAAAGAGCCAATACGAATTCGAATCAACTGCGTGGTAGAGGGCTTGATTTTCGCTTGGTACTATGTGTAAGGAGACCTGGTAGAAGAGTGGTTAAACTTGGACTGCAGATCCCAAGAGCTGGTGGTTCAAACCCACCAGTTATTCTATGGAAGACGGAAGTGGCAGCCCGGTTCCATAAAAATGGCAGCCTTGGAAACCTATGAGGCAATTCCGCTTTGTCCTCGAGGGTCTCGACTAGGAGTCTGAATGCAGGGTAATAGGTGTTTTTTGTATGTGCCATGTGCCTTAGTAGCCATTTCCCCAGCTCTACTACCATTTCCTTTGGTAAGGAAGGCCTTTGTGAATGCTTCTCCCAATGTTTGTTTATTTATTTCTTCTACTTCTATCAGTTCATCTGTGATGTTTCCTTATTTCTACACAATATTACTATTTATTCATTCTATAAGCTGGGAGTTTCCACAAAGTGCTAGGAAGCAGAGCCTAAATCCTCTAGAAAAGTTGTGTATCATCCTGCTTTAGCTCTTTGAAGTAAAACTACTGATAGGATCTGTTTTAAACATTTTTAGGCTAGCATTTTCTGATCCATTAAAACCATCCCTTCCTCTTTAGCATTTGCACGCAATGCAGATGTAACACTAGGTGTTTTCTGTTTTCAATGTTGGGCTTATGTTGGAGAATTATTATAATTGTATTGAAAATTGTATTTAGAAAATATTTTTTCTTCATTCCTAAATTTGATTTTGTAAGATCTCCCTAAAGGACTGCTTTGTTTGATTAAAACAAATATTGATTTTTGCCAGAAATAAAGAAATGTTCCAACTAGCAAAAGCCTAAAATTAAGTTTTCATCAATAATCACAATTTACAGAGTGGAGGAGCCAAACTCTCCCACTTTCCATCACTACCACTTTTACTGCGGTGTGATCTTGGACCAGTGATTTAACTTTTCTGATCCTCAATTCCCATATCTATAAAATAGAATTAAAATAGTACCTACTTCAATGGCTTGTCGTAAAGAGTAAAACAGGTAATGCGCAAAGTGCAATGAACCATGCCTGACACATAATAAATAGTCAACAAATTTTAATTATTGTCATTTTACCATTACTACTTCAATATTGATATTTTTCTTATACCTTCTACTTTTCTTTCCCCTTCTCACATCTCCTGATGAGAGAATAAGTCACTTCTAAGCATATGTGAATTTAAGAAGCCTGGATCAAGGCCTGTTGTGACAGTCTAGTTCTTTTTATAAACCATAAATCTTTAAATTTCAAAGAAAAGAAAGTTGATGAAGACTCTCATAGTGCACAACTCCAAAGGGTGTTATCCACCTTGTACTCAGAGTGAGTGCTAGTCCTGAAGTTGTGTAGTGAAGAATCCACACATCTATACTTGGTATAGATCAGCGGTTCTCAATTTGTGGGTCGGAACCCCTTTGGGAGTTGAACGACCCTTTCACAGGGGGTCGCCTAAGACCATCGGAAAACACGTATTTCTAACGGTCTTAGGAACCGAGACACCGCTCCTTTATCATTCTCCAGGAGAGTCCGCTCACATGCAGATACACCTACATATGAGTACCTTGCATGATGACATCATCGTGCCAACCCCATCACATACACCCCATACAAATACAGGTGTATGTGACAGAGTTGGCGCCATAAGGTACTTATGCAGACCAGTCACACAAGTATAGAGAGTAGCTACTGTGTAGAAAGCAGCTGCTGTGTTGAAAGCAGCAGTATTGAAGTAAAATGATGCTTCATGAATTATAATTACTGGGTAAATATAAAATCATGTACTGTAAAATCATCAACTATTGAAAAAAAAAACTTGTACCATGGGAACGTAATCTGGATGCTGATCCATCCTTTTATATTCAGCTGGGGTTGATATTAATACTGCCCCCTTTTGATAGTTACAGGTATGTAAAAAAACCACAGAGAATGGTAAATCATAGGAAACTTTAATGAACTGTATTGACTGAACTATGCCATGTATCATCTTTTCTATTATTAAAGCTATTGTTGTATATTATTTTCATTAGCAAACTATCCTATGATAATGGATCATGTAGAGAAAAATGTTAAGGAAAGAAAATATAGTGAGGATATTTTACAGTATGGTTTTACATCATTAATTACAGCAGGAATTGAGAAACCACAATGTGTTATTTGTTGTGAAGTTCTATCAGCCGAATCTGTGAAGCTGAACAAACTAAAACGCCATTTTGAGAGCAAGCATCCGAGCTGTGTCGACAAGGATACCAACTATTTTATAAGCAAACACTGGTGGCAAATATCACAAACAAAATGTAGCAGCCATTGAAGCTTCATATTTGGTGGCACTCAGCATCACCAGAGCTATGAAACCTCACACCATTGCTGAGGATTTACTATTGCCAAAGACATTGTTCAAGTTATGATCGGAGACAAATTTGCTACAAAATTGAGTGCAATTTCATTATCTAACAACACTGTCCACAGAAGAATAGATGACATGTATGTTGATATTCTTGATCAGGTAATCCAGGAAATTAAATATGCTCCACTTCCAATATTTAGCATCCAGCTCGATGAATCCACAGACATTTTAAACTGTTCAGTTACTGGTTTACGTGAGGTATATTAATGATGGCGACTTTAAAGATGAGTTTCTTTTTGCAAACCTCCTGAGCTGACAACTACTGTACATGATGTATTTGACATAGTAGGTTCATTTCTGAAAGAGCATAAGATCTCTTGGGAAAAGGTTTGTGGTGTTTGCAAAGATAGTACTCTAGCTATGCTCGGATGTCAATCTGAATTTCAATGTTTGGTACTGAATGAGTCATCAAAAGACATTGGAACTCACTGTATGATTCATTGGCAAATATTAGGAATGAAGACGCTGCCAAAAGAGTTACAAGAAGTAATGAAAAGTGTCGTAAGTTCTGTCAATTTTGTAAAGGTGAGTACTTTAAACAGTCAATTGTTTTTGCAACTGTGCAATGATTTGGATGCACCGAATAATGCTCTGCTATTTCACACCGAGGCAAGATGGTTGTCGAGAGGAAAAGTTTTAAAGCATGTTTTTGAACTTTGTGATGAACTCAAAACATTTTTAATCAGAAAGCAAAATCACAATTCGAAGCACTTTTCAGCGATAAAGGGAACTGCAGCGAATAGCTTACTTGGTTGCCATCTTTGCCATCTTGAATGAGTTATATTTTTCACTGCAAGGACCAAATGTAACATGCCTCCATTTGTCTGCAAAGATCCGATCATTCCAAATGAAACTTCAGCTTTGGCAAAAAAAAAAAAAAAATTGGATGAAAATAAAATTTACATGTTGCCTGCCTTATCTGCTTTCTTTGAGGAACATGACATTGGACCAGACAAAAGGATTATGATGATAATTTCTGTGAAAGAACACTTGCACATGCTTGCAGACAAAATTTCATCGTACTTTCCAAATCTACCTGATCCCCCATTTGCACTTGCCAGAGCCCATTCACAGTCAAAGTTGAAGATGTCCCTGAGACAGCACAAGAGGAGTTCACTGAACTTATTAACAGCGATGCAGCGAGAACTGATTTCCCTACAATGCCAGTTACAAAATTCAGGATCAAAAAACAGGATAGTTACAGTCATACCTTGTTCTGTCTGGGACTGTGTTGCACCGTCTTCTTCCATTTCCAGAAACATTATCTTTGTGAAACAGGGTTTTCCAGCTTGTTGGTTATCAAGTCTAAGTACAGCAGTAGGCTTGTTATGGAAGATGATCTTCATTGTGCTCTTTCAAGGACTGCCCTGAGAATATCTGATCTGGTGAGAAAGAAGCTATCTCAACCTTTGCACTGATGTTGGCTTTTTACACATATTGTCACAAAATGTGGCAATGCAGTTTACTGTTGTTACATTAAGACCGTTGCCCATGCTACATTATGCTTCAAGACAAAATTTCATTTATTTGTAATTAGAAATAAGTATTTCACAATATGATCACATCTTATTTTTGTGATTAATCACTATGCTTTAATGATGTTCAATTTGTAACAATTAAAACACATGCTGTATATCAGATATCTACATTATGATTCATAACAGTAGCAAAATAACAGTAATGAAGTAGCAACGAAAAAACTTTTATGGGGGGGGTCATCACAACATGAGCAACTGTACTAAAGGGCTGCAGCATGAGGAAGGTTGAGAACCACTGGTCTAGGTCATCACTCAGTCACTGTGTGTTTTCCCTTATCTTCATTCCTTTTCATTAGTTTCTTTTCTGTATATTTGCCATGAAGTTGTTCTCAAGGCACGGAGCCCATGCGTTACAGAGTAGAACTACCTTTCTTAATTTTGCTCAGCAATATTTTGTAGTTGCCAACAAACAAATCTTTCATACCTCTTGTCAGATTTGTCTACAAATATTTCATGGTTTTATGTTCTTAAAGTCATACTGTTGAAAAATTCTCAATGTGCAATTGTTTATTGATGGGGTCAGGCGTTTGTCGGCTAACTACAAAGTCGTGGGGATAAAGTTCAGGTTGTTTGTTCCCGTAAAGATTCACACCCTCAGCTATGAGTCGCAATCAACTCAGTGGCAGCGGGTTGATTGGGGTTTTAGTATATAGCAATCAAATTGATTTTATATATTAATATATATTTAATATATATATTTTTGTACCATATAAGCTTGCTAAATGCACTTACTATTCTAGTAGCCTTTTGTGGATTCCTTGTAGTTTTCTCTATATGTGATCATGGCATCTACAAATGAGAGTTTCACTTTTTAAAAACCTGAATGCATGAATTTCTTTTTCTTGCACTATTGCACAGCAAACAACCATGCTGAATACAAGTCGGGGTCTCATCCTGTGTTGCTCTCTATCAGACGGAAACCATCTAGTTTTCAATCTTGAAATGTGACTACTGAGATTACGGTTTCCATTGGCTGATTTTTGGAAACAGATCACCAGTCCTTTTCCCCCAGTGTCCCTTTGTCTGGCATCTCCGTGAAAACCTGTTCAACATCATAGGTACACAACTGTCTCCAGTAGTGGTTGGGCGCACTGGCTGGCCATTGAACCTGGATTCCTTTTTAGAAAGTGAAAATTCTCCCACAGACTCATCCCTGGCCTTTTGTAGACGCTCTTCATTGGGCTGAGTACATGCTTGTTTATTTCTAGTTTGTTGAGTGTTTTTACCGGAATAAACGTTGCGTTCTGTGAAAGGTTTTATTTGATCTGAGTCTATTGAGATGATCACATGGTTTTCTTTTTGAGTCTGGGCTAATGTGGTAAATCATATCAATTTATTTACAAATATAATCCAACCTTGCCCTTCTTGGATAAACTCAACTTGGTCATGATGTTTTATCCTTTTTATATATTATTGAACTTGATTTGCTAAAGTTTTGCTTGAATTTTTGCATCTATGTTCATGAGATAGTAGTTTGTACTTTTTTGTAATGTCTTTAGTTCTGGTATCAGGGTAATGTGGAAGTCTTAACATGTGCTGGACATGATATCCTCTTATTCAATTTTTTGGAAGTGTTTGCATCGATGGTCTTCCTTAAATATTTGCTAGAATTCACCCATGAAGCCATCTGGTCTTGGAGTTTTCTTTGTGAGAAAGGTTTTTTGGTTGTTGTTTTTAATTTTAATTTTTAAAATCATTTTATTGAGGGCTCATACAACTCTTATCACAATCCATACATCCATCCATTGTGTCAAGAACATATGTACATTTGTTGCCATCATCATTCTCAAAACATTTTCTTTCTACTTGAGCCCTTGGTATTAACTCCTCATTTTCCCCTCCCTCCCCAGCCTACCCTCCCTCACAAACCATTGATAAATTATTATTATTTTTTCATGTCTTACACTGTCTGATGTCTCCCTTCAACCACTTTTCATTGTACTCGGTTTCTCTTTTCTCCCCCACCTTCCCCTTCCCCTCCTGCTATCGCTATTCTCATTATTGGTTCTGAGGTGTTTATCTGTCCCGGATTCCCTGTGTTTCCAGTTCTTATCTGTACCAGTGTACAGCCTCTGGTCTAGCCGGATTTTTAAGGTAGAATTGGGATCATGATAGTGGGGGTGGGGGTGGGAGGAAGCATTAAAGGACTAGAGGCAAGTTGTATGTTTCATCGGTGCTACACTGCACCCTGACTGGCTCATCTTGTGCAAAATTTTTTGAATAAACTCTCAATTTCCTTAATGGTTTTACATTTACTTAAGTTATTAATTTTTTTCTGGACTAAACTTTGGTACTTTGTCTGCTATAGATTTTCCCATGTCTTCTAAATTGTCAAATTTATTGGCTTAAAGTCATTCATAATATTCCCTTTTGTAAAATCTGTGTTGACGTCACCTCCATATTTCTGACATTGGTAATTTGTTTTCTTTTTTTCCAGTAAGTTTAGAGCTTTATCTCTCTTACTCATCTTTTCAAATAATTGAATTTAGGTTTCACTGATTTTTTTTCTTTGTTCTTATCTCACTGATTTCTGTTCCTAGTTATATTTACTGTATTCTGTTTGCTTTGGTCTTTTTTTCCCTATTTTCTTAAAGTAGAAGCCTTTAAAGTATACATTTATTTCTGTGCCTTGCCTCACAGTCCATGACTGAGCAGGATCTCTCGAGGTAGCACCCTGGATTCTGACGCAGATCTCCCTTGGAAGTTTGCAGTGCCTGCTCCAGGCAGCCAGTGTCTGGAACTCTATTGAAGTGGATTTTCTTCTTCTTTCCTTAAGAGAATTTAAGATGTAAAGAAAAAATTCCGAATGCCCATATTCTGTCAGAATACTGTTAAAAATCTACTTTGATCAATCTTGGTTAGCAATTTGTCAGCATCTGCCAGTTATAAATTCCCGCTACAGAAGAGGCTGCCTCCTCCTGGAGGGAAAATAGGCAAAACACTCCTATAAATTGTTGTCATTAAAAAAAATAAAACCTGAAATATGAATTAGGTGAAGATTTACAGAACAGATAATCAGTTTCACACTAAACAACTTATATACATTTTTGTTTCAACTCATGCATTGCAATTCCCTTAATTTCTCCCATTTCTTCCCTCGGTTTCCTGTCCATTCTTCCTTCTTGCCCAATGCTCTGAGCTTTGTTCATGGGTAGGTACTGCCCTTCTGATCTTCAGTGCTTGGTTATTCGAACACAGAGGTGTGTTCAGCTCCAGACCTGAAAGACGACTCAGGATCATAGACCTAGGGGTTCCACCTGTTTCTATCTGATCTGTATGCTTGATCCCTTTGATGATTGAGTTCTGGTCCACATTTTTCTCCCACTCTATCCAGGACCTTCTAATGTGATTCTATTGGCATATAATTCACAAATCATAAAATCCAGCAGTTCAATCACATCAAGAAGAGTTGCACAATCAATTTTAGAAATTTTTCATTTTTATAGTCACCATTGCTAGCTCTCCATTTCTCCCAACCTCCCCTGACATACTCCAGGAAACCATTAATCCAGCAACTGTATCTACAGATTTACCTATCCTGGATTTCACACACAGAAAAACAATAGCACCAACAACAATAACATAATGTGATTCTTTTCAGAGCCTTTGATGGGGGTAGCTGAGCAACATCTGGTCAGGCTTCTTCTGGTCTCAGGGTTATGAAGAATATTGGTGTGGTCCATTCATCTGTTAGACTAATTTTTTCTCTATGTATTTCAGTTTGATCACTCTTTTTTCCTCCAGGCAAAGAGAGACCAGTAGTTGTACATTAATGGCTGCTCATGAGCTTTTAAGATCTCAGTTACTACTTAACAAAGTAGGATGTAAAAAGAAAGAGACCTTTCTTTCTTTTTGAAATGCATTTTAGTGCTAAAGCTTGCCCCTCAGTGCTACTTTTCCATGTATTTTTTCCTCTTTCATTGAATGTATCATAACTTCTAAATTGTTTGGACTATTGCTTCAATGGATGAACTATTTGTAAGTTGTTATTTGGTGTCCAAATAGCTCAGAACTTTCCCAGAGATCTTTCTATTTTTGATTTCTGGTTTGATTTCTCTGTGGTCCAAGAACATCTTTTGTATGACTCACATTCTGTTATGCTCATTGATATTTGTTTTATGGTATAGACCAGGTCTAATTTAATGACTACTTCTTTTGTTTCAGAAAAAGAAGTGTATTCTGCTATTGTCAATTCTGTAATGTTAATTAGGTCAACTTGATTGACAGGGGTTGTGAAATGTGCTATGACACCACTGCTTTCTTTCTACTTATTACTGAGGGAGGATTATTGAAATATTTGACAAGAATTGCAGATTTCCTATTTCTACTTAAAGCTCTATTAATTTTTTCTTCATGTATTTTGATCTCTTATTAAGAGTATTCATTATTTTGGATTGTTATATCCTCTTGATTAAGTGACCTTATAAAATATCTGGAAACAGTCTTTGCTCTGAAATCTATTTTTGTCAGCTATCAATAAAGTCATTCCTGCTTCCTTTTGCTAGCATTAATATGGTATATATTTTTCTAGTTTCTAACTATTAATCTCTTTATTCTATAAATCTTTTTTCAAGTGTGTTTCTATTGACTAGCATGTTTTTTTTTTAATACAATC
Organism: Tenrec ecaudatus; assembly: GCF_050624435.1. NCBI lineage: Eukaryota > Metazoa > Chordata > Mammalia > Afrosoricida > Tenrecidae > Tenrec > Tenrec ecaudatus. The sequence continues at coordinate 117,955,702 of NC_134543.1, read as the reverse complement.
TGACAATCGCTTCCTTTTAATTGGGGTATTTACGCCATTTACATTTCACGTGAGATTTAGCTATAACTTTGTTTTGTTAATTTAATGGTTGCATTAGGGTACATAGTATATATTTTAACTTCCTTTAACAGTCTCCACATGATACTATACCACCTCACATATAGCACACAAGTCTATAATGTTAACATCACCATATATTTAAATTTTTACTTTTATATCCATTATAACCCCACAGTACCTTATTATTATTTAAACAATACTTTCTTAAGGAGCTGAGCATTTAAAATCTTCCACAGTTATCCAGGGAGTTATGACTTCAGGTCTTCTGCATTCTTTTGGCGATTCTTTCCTTGTCCCTAATGACTCATTCTTCCCTCTCTTTAGAGACTTTATCTAGGTATCTCTTAGTCCTCTGAAAACTCAGATTTCCACCTGGTATCGTTTTTCTTCTGCCTGAAGGAATCCCATTAACCTTCCTTTTATTACTATTGCAAGTCTACTTAGGAGGAATGTTTCAGCTTCGCCTGTTTAAAAAACTCTTTAACTTGCCCTTCCTTTACTAGGTATGGAAAGGCTTCCTCCAAATATCTTTCCCCCTCTACCACTACATATTACCCAAGACAAAAATAAGCACAAATCCCACACGTAGGATTGTAGATTGACAGTTATTTCTTTCAGTGTGATTTTTCCTGGTTTGGGATATAATGAATAAATTATTATGAACTTCATTTTAGAACAGTTAGATAGGTACTGTGACAGTGGTATTAGATGTTGACTTAGATGTAACCCCATGGCTTAGATGATTAGATGTAACCCTGAGGCTGGAAGTTCATACCTGTTAACTAATGCGTGAGAGAGAGATGAGACTGTCTACTCCCTCTAATGGTTCGCAGTCTGGAAAATCTGATATAGAGTTGCTATGAGTTGGAATTGACTTGATGCCAAGTGAGGTATGACAGAGCTATGCACTCGAGGTGGTGGTATTGCCAGAAATACCATTGGTATTTTTTAAAAAGTTAAAACTTGAGCTGAGTTTTCAGAGTTTAGGAGATAACTTAGATGAAGAAGCTAAGGACAGGTTCGTAGACAGAGGGACGTGTCACATGGGAAGAGGGATAGAATGAGCAGGAGTTTAAAGGGAAGTGGGTAGAGATGAGAGCGAAGAGATAGGGGGCCACAGTAAAGGGTTGACATGTCACTTTGAAAAATGTCAACTATGGAGTCACATAACCTGATTTTCTTTTTACAAAGTATCTTTCATCACATTGTGGATAACGCATTGGAAGAAGTTGTACCTGGAAGCTGAGAGACCTATTCAGAAGTTATTACAGTTACTCAATTCAGGGAGTGATAAAGCTTGAACTAGGGCAATGGCTGTGGTAACAGTGAAGAGTGGAAACAGTTGAGAAATCTAAGAGGTAGCTTCCTGGGGATGGGGAGAAGAAACAAAAGCAACTCACGGGTGTTTGAATCAGACGATTTGTTGCAATGGTCCATTAACAACATTTTGAACAAGAAAATGAGCTGTTTTTATGGGACATTGATCAACAGATGTAAAACTGACCATGAATTTTCAGAGTTTTCATGAAGAAATTGCCTTATCCTTTAACAAAACACTACGACACAAAGCTTGCACAATTACGTTAAGACTGCATTTTCCCTAAAAAAGGAGCCCTCGTGATGCTGTGGGTTAGGCATCGGGCTGCTTCTTGGGTGAAGGAAGAAGCTTTCTGTGCCCATAAAGATTTATGGCCTCAGAAATACTGTATTGAGTTGCTAGGATTTGGTTTGGCTCAATGGCAGTGGGATATCTTGAAATTTTTTATCTAAAAGGATTTTATTTTTAAAATCCTATAGAGTAAAAAAAATGCCATAAATAATGTTATACAACAAATAACAAATGGACAGAAAATATTGCAGAACATACAGTTGAGTGTGTTTTCATATGACGGGGTACTCCCCCCAAAAGGGAAAAAGCTCCACTGGTCAGAGTTTTCATAGTATGCATTTTTCATGCTGGGCGAACACCGAGCAACTCACTCTGAGTTAATGTGACCAGTGGTGTCGCCTGGGAAGGTTCTCTCTGTCACAGTGAATTTTTTTCATAGAAGCAGTTTTGGTCAAACCTCATTTTTTTTTTTTTTTTGTGATGGCCAATTTAAGAGAACAGCATGTGGCCGTGAAATTTTGTTTACTGCTCAGGGAAGAATGTCACAGAAACTGTTATGATGTTGAACACAGCTTACAAGGACAGCACTCTGGGAAAAACTCAAGTGTATGAGTAGTTTTCCTGTTTCAAAAAAGGTGAAATTTTTAAAAAAGGTAAAATGTCCATTTATGACAAACTTCGTTCTGAACAGATGTCAACTTCCCGAATGGACAAAAATGTCAACTACTAGCACATTTGGAACTCGTTCCACCAGGTCAGACTGTTAATCAAGGCGCAACAAAAAAAGGCCTGATTTATGGCCTTATGTGACAGACGGGGTACTGGTTTTGCCACCACGACAACGCACCTGCTCAAGCAGCCATCTCAGTGTGCCAGTTTTGGGCGAAAAAGCAGCTTGCATCTCTTGTCCCACTCACCTTACTCACCTGACCTTGCTCTGTGCCACTTCTTTTTGTTTCCTCCGAATGAAGAGGGACATGAAAGGACAGCGATTTGACAACATAGACGAGCTGAAGAAAAAAATCAAGGAAGGGGTCAGCCATCCAGATGAGTTTGAAAAATGTTTCCAAGAATGTAATCGCAGATTTGACAAGTGTACAAAGTGTCATGGAGAGTACTTTGAAAGCGATAACCTTTTTTGTAAAATAATTTAAATACATAGTTTGGGGGAGAATAAATAAAATAAAATTCTGGATTTGGGGGGTGTACCCCCTCATATGTATATGTGTATGGATACATATATTTGTACTTATAAAATTTATAAAGCAAATTACCTTTTTACTCAACAATGTGTGTACATTTTGATTGTCTATATTGGTTGCGATCGCTCAGTATCAGATCACTTTCCCTGCTTCCTCTGTGGGTTCTCCATTGAGGTTCAGCATTCTGTTCTTGCTGCCCCTTCCTGCCTTCTGAGCTTTGGTTTTGGGCAAATGCTAACCTTTTGGTCTCATATGGTTGATTATCCTGATTATCCATAATATATTACCAATTTCTGCAGGTATATAAAGGAAGGGCAGAACACAGGTAAACGATAGGTGAAAGGCTAAAAGGGGGCAATGTCCAGATGCACTACAAATGGCCAGTGTTGATACAAACATGTTAACCCTAGTGATTATACCTAAAATTCAAATAATCAGATTCGACTTTCACAGCTCGGAGAGACAAAAGATAAAAAATATTGACCACATCAAATGTTGGCTTAACAACGGAGAACCACATACCAACCCTGTGAAGAACACATGTATTGCTGAGGTCTCTGGAAAGAAATTTGTCACTGAACCTATTGACCTCAGATCTGATGTGGATGTTATCTCTCTAAAATATTTGCACTGTGAGGCAAAGAAATAAATACAAAGATAGTCATTTCAGTAGTACTCATAAGGTTAAAAAAGGGATAATCTAGCAGTTTGATAAATTGTATGCATTTATAAGTGTAATTCTAGTCCAATGTTTAAAAAAATGAAGCAGACCTAGATAAAGGGAGAATAAAAAGATACTACAAATATGTTGGTGGGTGGATAGGTTAGGTTTCAAGAAATAATATAAAATCTGATGAAAAGTTAACGTCAGGGGCCCTTAGGGGATGGGACTGTCCGACGGTAGTTGGGGTGGAGTGTGGAAAATGGTTGCTTTTTACTTTCTACCTACATTGGAATGATTAAATCTCCCCATAAGTAACTTTTGTTTTCTCAACTTAAAAATTAAGCTTTAAAAGGAAAATTATACATTTTAATTTGTTTTATTTTCAAATATTTAAACTGAGATAAGGCTAATTGATTTTTCTTTCTTTTTTCATATTTTTATTGACAGACAGTTCACATATATCATTTATGAAGAGTATGAGAAAATTGGTGGGCTTACATTCTGTTGGTAAGAATGTTGATTTACTTAACTATTTTGGAGGCTAATGCGGCAACATGTTTGGATTTTTTTTTCCCACCTTAAAACTGTGCTTTGATCCCATTTCTCACTAACGTGTTCCAGTTTTCTCTGACTAAGATTGCTTTAGATTGAGAATCTTGTCACCTCTGGTGACTAGCAAGCAAGAGCCTGACTGGCAGCTGCCAGCCCTGCCCCCGCCTGCCCCATGGCCTACATCCAGTCTGCCCTCAACCTGTCTGAGTTATCCACTGACTAAGGTGGCCCTGTGCACTGTGGAGCTAAAAGCTGCCGGGTTCTGCGACATCCCCACGACAGCAGAGATCCCCATGAGAGCTGATCAGACTGCTGTCATCCACAGGCTTTTCATGGGCTGATGGTCAGACCTCAACCTTTCTTTTCTAGTCCATCTTAGTTTGGAAACTCCACTAAAACCTACACAGCTTCAGAGTAACATGCAAGCTTCCACCTAAGGGGAGTGGTTGTACTTGAGATGTACTGGTTAGGAAGCAATCAAGGAAATCAAGAAATCTACTATTGAACCATCAGCACCTGAAAACCAGCTGTCAGGCTGTCAATTTTGATTCCTGACGCTACCAGGTGTGTCAGAGGGAAGCTGTGCTCCAAGGGTTTTCAATCACACCAACGTTCTGAAAATGAATTAGACGATTACGTGTTTCTTTTGATGCATTTCTGGAAGGGCTTGAACCTGCCACCTTTCAGGTAGTTGTTGAGCATGTTAACCAATGGCTGCTAACAACAGCAGTTCTGTGTTTACCTTCATCTGTCCCCTACTCATAGATGATAATGCTTTATTGGTTTTTCTGTATTATATATAACACTGAGGCGAATCCCTGTGCTTTTGGTTTACTGGCTGCTCTATTAATATTATTTCCTTGGGATAGTTTCTGAGTAGGATTGTTGAGTCAAAGGAAAAACGACTATTGATTGGAAACATGTTTAGAACTTACAAGACTTGGTTCTAGGCGGTGAGACAGAGGTAGGAATCTGCTATGTGACTTAAGTTTTTGGCTTAGGTAACTGGGTGGACGAGGTCGTTAATTCAGATTAGGAATCCAGGTTACGGTGGGTGTATGTGTGGGGTAACAATGACAAGTTCAGTTTGGACATGTTGCATTTGAGATGAGAGAGAAATTGTAAGTAGGCAGTTGGAAATATAAGACAGAGGCCCAGAAGGGGGTTGGGGAATCAGATTGAGATAAGGGATTCACAGACTTGGATTCTTCAGGTCCCCCAAATCCCTCAGAAATATTTCTAGGTGATTGAGTATTTACAAAATTGATTATTGTTATATATGCATAGCTTTATTACCACAATAACGTGGGTATGACTATTACCAATGGATTTCAGTGGTGACGTTTGCATTTACTTATGATCTGGCTTGTGCCAAGTATCACAGAGCCAGGCTTCATATGTCCATGATGCAATCAGGTCAAATGAAGACAAGATGGTGTCGTCATGTGCTTACCCATGTGAATAAAGGTTTCACAGTAGTTTGGATAGAGCAAAGTGGTGGGAGGCCTGAATCATCACCCAGAACACAATTCTACTTAAATGAAAAGGAACCTGTGTTATTAGCTTCACGTTCACATTGTGAGTTGACAACTAAGTTTCAAGAAAGCAAATCCCCGTCCATGTATATTCATATTTATTTCACTTGACGAGTCTTTGTTCTAGTTGTATGAGTTTATAAAGGGCTAGTTGTATAATTATATAATAACTATAAATAAGAAACTTACATTAGTCTCAGATTTAAGAACCTAAGTAATATTCATTAGGAGCCCTGGTGACATAGTGGTTACGAGTTGGGCTGCAATATGCAAGGTCAGAAGTTTCTAAAACTCCTAGCCGTTCCGAGGGAGAAAGACAGGATTTTGTACTCCTACAAAGGGTTATAGTCTTGGAAATCCACAGGGGGCAGTTCTACAGGAGCGGTTTGATCTACGGACCAACATAACCCACAGCCTAATGTCTTGCTCAAAGTTCTAGGTTGCGATGAGGCAGCATAGACTCAATGGCCATGAGAGAGAGTATAATAACAATGTCAGCCGACATTGAAACCATAAAGGAAATGCAGTCCTTTAAAGGGGTCTGTGTATTGTATAACTTTTTGTGTGAGAACTGAGGCAAGGATACAATTAAGACTTGTCCAAAGAGGACAGAGTGAGAAAGAAGTGGGGCTGCGTACAGATAAGCTTCAGGAAGTAAGGAGTGAACACAGGGCGGGAGCAACACTTAGAAGAAGTAAACCCAATGTTACGAAAACAAAGCAGCCCAAAGAGAGTTCTTAAGAGGAGAGATTTGAAATATGGCCTTAAAAGTCACCAGTGGCCTTTGCTCATATATTGTCAGTTGAAGGGTAGTGTCAGAAGTTAGATTTTTGTAGTTGAAGGAGTGAAAGTGAGAAAAGAATATAGAAACTTAGTGAGATAGTTAAGGTTTATTGTGCCAACCTGGCCGATAAACACATGTGGGGTTAATTGACGGGCAGAAGGATAAATGGCTTGGTGAGCCTTGTCTTTCTAGTTCTTGAGTCTCTTGCTTTCTGATGATCGGACCAGGGTGCAGTTGCCTTAGCCAGTTCCCTGCTTCAGCTGGCAAGGCTCACTTCCTGCAAGACATCCCTGAGAAGAAGCCACATGGACCTACCCTGATGCAGCCCTGGGTGCTGGAGCAGCTGTGTGGAGACCCCTGCCAGCACTGAGAAGCTTACATGCCCACTGATTGGGCTTTCCTCCTGCAGTTGTTATCATTGCGTGTGTTTTGCAAGTTTAAGGAGGACTTTGTAGATCAGTGTTGGACATATGGGCTAATGTTGGACTAATGGGCTTGGGCAGCACTGCATTGGGATGCTTTCTTAATGTGCACTTAGCCTTTATATAAAACTCTCTCTTATACATATGAGTTTCTGTGGATTTGTTTCCCTAGTTTATCCAGAGTAACACAAGTAGGGACAGATCTTCCTTAAAAACAACTTTGGTTATTTATGAAAAGAGTTTCTTAACAGGGGCATCAAGTCACTGTCCATGTCAGGCTATTGGAGAGAGGAGGGTGATGGAAAGAGGGTGCCTATATGCCCAAACTCACTGCAGTTGAGTTGATTTGGCTTCATCTCAACCCTGTAGGGCAGGTCGAACTGCCCCATGAGTTTCTGAGACTGTGAATCATGACAGGAGTAGACAGCCTCGTCCTTCTTCCTCGGAGCTGATAGTGGTTTCCAATGACTGACCTTGCAGTTCGCAGCCCAACTTTTAACCCATTGTGACCCGGAGAGGAAAGACTTAATAGGATGAGATCTCAGAGTGGGAAGGTTTCAGTGTGATACAGTTAACAATGAGCAGGATTAACCTTTAAGAAAGAGAATGCAAAACGAACAAACAAACAAACAAACAAATGAGAATGATAATACATCTTCTTTTGAGGTGAAAATTGAAGAACTTTCAAAGTGAACAAAGTAGGAAATCAGAGACCATTCGTGGGGCTTCTTGTTTTCTGTGAAAAAGGCCCAGAGGGAAGTCTTAAGTTCATGAAAATCACATGGAAGGTTTGTAATAGCCATTGTGGAGAATGGGCAGGGCATGTAACAGCAATGCTCCGGCTTGTGAAATCGGACTTCTAGTTTTTGTTGTACGTGTGGGGCTGCTATAGGTCAGAATTGCTTCGATGGCCGTGTCTCTGTGATTTAGATAAGAAGGGAACCTGTCAACGATTTGTCAAATGAGGAATTCGGATTGGGTAATTTCTGAAGGGAGTCCTGAAACCAAATCAAGCCCACTGCCATCTACTGGATTCTGACTCACAGCAACCTTAGATAGCATTTCTGAGCATGGCAATCATTACCGGACAGTCTCCTCTGTCTACTGTGGAGTGGCTACTGGGGCGTATGATCTGCAGACAAAGCCTGACCCACAGCCCTCCAAAGAGCCACCAGAGCTGGTGTAAAGGGCTAACAGTTACTAACTGAAAGGTTGAAGGTTCAAGTCCATCCAAAGGGGCCTTCCTAGAAATGCACTGGGAGACCATGCTTTAGACCAAGTTCATGGTAAAGGTTTTAACTCGTGAAGAGCTTTCAGTTCTCATATCATTAATTTAGATCCTTTATAATAAACAACATCAATGCAATAAATACTTTTTCTTCCTTTCAAAGAGAGTGCTGAAGTAGAAAGCAAATGTTTTGAGGAGGATGATGGCAATAAATGTACAAATGTGCTTGACATAATGGATGGATGTATGGATTGTGATAAGAGTTATACGATCCCTGGATAAAATGATTTTAAAAAAAGGAAATAGCTTTAAAATAAAAAAGAATGGGTTTAAGACACACACCCACAAAGCAGATCACTTTAGATGACATCTAATTTGAAAGTCCATCTAGATCTTAAAAAAAAAGATGAGAAAGGGAAATGAATGGAAAACTTAAAAGCAGCAACAACAACTTTGTCGAACACACCAATCATCTGCCCAAAGCAAACAACCCTGACAGAGAGCTCCAGGAACCAGAGGGAAGGCGAAAGAAATGGGTTGTCAGTGCTCTTTTGGCCTCTGGCAGCCCCTGGAAACTTGTAAGTGAATTCCAGCTATGGGTTAAATTATTGTGAAATTCTAATGAGGAACTGAGGGAAGTGAGACAGCCTCTTGGAATTTCTTGCAACAAACCCCACACTTCAGACTGGCCGCTGTTGGGCAGTTTCATGGGAGGGGCTCTGCATAAACAGTGGCTTGGGACTGAATGAACACTCTAAGGGAGGTGTTCCCCCCTCTCTGAGCTCTCAAGCACTTGGTGCATAAACATATTTTTAAAGAAATTATGTTTAAATAGCCTTCTAAAGGATTATTCAGCCAAAGTAACATCCTAAAGATCATATCTGGCTTGACAGAGAAATGAGATGACCTCATACAAAACTCTTTAGTGTCCCTAGAATTTGTTTTGTTTTGGTTTTTTAATGTAAAAACAGCCCAAACAAAAGCGGTGCCTGAAAGAGGGCTTTTAAACCAGGGCAGTTCACATCTACCCCCGGCTGAGAATTCGCCTTCTATCACAGACACATTACGCCAGACTCGGCATTTTAAGAAGATTCCCAGGTGACTCTTACATCTCCAGGAAATGCTTGACTTGCCAGAAAGCCCGGGACCACAAGATCCGCTGAAAGCACAGGCTGGAAAGCTCGGGAGATGGTTTTTATGGAGCTGTGTGGACCTATTAAGACGCCATCGTTTTTTCAGCTCTCAGCTAACTGCGCCGCCGAGGAGGAGGCGGCCTCCTGCAGAAGGAGGCAGGGTTCCAGTCCCGCCAGCTCTCACACCATTTGTCTATTTACAACTTCTGCTTCTCTCAACAGAATGGGAGGTCCTGGAGGGCAGAGAAATTGTCTCATTCATCTTTTTATCCCTAGTGCCTATAATCGGAACCTGCTCGCTGCAAGTTCCGAATATATGCTGATAGGGTAAGTGCATGATGTAAGCCTATGATTCCGTGTTTCAAATGATTAAAGCCAGTGTGTGTAATGATTTTTAAACATTCTTAAGGTGTGGGCAATAACGGTTCTTTTCCGTTACGATAACATAAAATTACAAAAGAAATGGCATCGGGCATCCTTGAACATTCAGGAGACAGAGATGCGCCCCGGTGGCACCACGGTTACTCACTGAGGTGCTAACGGCAAGGTCGGCAGTTCCAGAGCACTGGCTGCTCCGCAGGAGAAAGACCAGGCTTTCTCTGCCTGTACAGAGTCACAGTTGCGGAGAACCAATTTGCTCTGTAAACTTTCACCCAAATTACAATAGAAAAAAATAGTAAATTAAATAAGCATAGACCTTTCCCCTTAAATGGAAACTGGGCTTACAAAACATGTTTTTGTTTTAATTAGAGAGATTTTTAAAACAAAAAGGTAAATTTCTGCGGAAACACTGTAACAATTGAATACATTTCTATCTCTCTGTCACAATGCAAAAAAAGTCAGGGAGGTGGGTGGGAGAGTTACAGTCTTGGAAAACTAGGAGGGCAGCTGGTCCTATGAACTCACTGAAGGACAGGGCTGCCCTACAGTAGGAATCGACTTGATAGTAGTGAGTTTAGTTTAGAGTTTTGGGACACACACACACACACACACACACACACACACACACACACACACCTGAATACATGTAAGAGCATATGTTCTGATTCTTTCCACACATCTCTCGCCAGGCAAGCTTTTCTAAAACATAATCTTTTTTTTCCCACTGGACTAGGTTTTTTTTGGGGGTAATATTTTTATAACTTTTAAAAACTTAATCATACTACTTATATGTGTAGTCTTTTAAAAATCATTTTATTAGGGACTCATGCAACTCTTATAATCCACACATACATCAATTGTGTAAAGTACATTTGTACATTCATTACCTTCATCATTCTCAAAACATTTGCTTTTCACTTAAGCCCCTGGCATCAGCTCCTCATTTTTCCCCTCCTTCCCCACTCCCTCATGAACTCTTGATAATTTGTAAATTATTATTTTGTCATATCTTACACTGTCCAACATCTCCCTTCACCCACTGTTCTGTTGTCCGTACCCCAAGGAGGAGGTTATATGTAGATCCTTGTAATTGGTTCCCTTTCCACCCCACCCTTCCTCCACACTCCCAGTATCATCACTCTCACCACTGGTCCTAAAGGGATCATCTGTCCTGGAATTCCTGTGTTTCCAGTTCCTATCTTTATCAGTGTACATCCTCTGGTCTAGCCAGATTTGTAAGGTAGAATTGGGATCATGATAGTGTGGGGTGGGGAGGAAGCATTTAGGAACTAGAGGAAAGTTGTATGTTTTATCGTTGTTACACTGTACCCTGACTGGCTCGTCTCCTACCCCTAAATCATAATCTCTATTTTGTTATTCCCCTGCTTCAGGACCAATGATGACCTCTGGAACCCTAAGACAATTTAATAAAAACCAGAGTTTTCAATTAAGGCCAGGATTTCATCAGCATTTTATAATGGAAATGATCTAGAATTATGCTACATTGGTAATTATTAATCAGGACTTATTTGGATGCATGGAACTGAAATTCAACTTAGTCTACTTTTATGCAAAAAGAGGAAACATTTCTGCGGGTAATTGGGACGCTCAGGATATTGCATGTGGCTGTAGGCATGGTTGATTCCAGAGTCTCAGATTGGGTTGTCAGGGCCCTGTTTCTATTTCAGTTTCACTATTTCTTCTTGGCGTTAGTCAGCCTGGATTTCTCCTCTAGGAGAGCTAAATGGCCTCCAGTTGGCTCAGCCTCACACCCTTCAAGTTTAGTCGTCTCCAAAGGAGGGGAGCTGAGTCAGAATCGACTTGATGGCAATTGGTTGGTTGGTTGGTTGGCTGGTTGGTTGAAGTAAGGGAAATCTTCCAAATTAACCCTAGAAGCAAAATACAGGGAAGACGCTGCCTGGTCTCAATTGGATCATGCAAACCATTCCTTTATCAATGACTCTAGAGAAGAGAATGGGATATTTTGACTCGCTAAATCTGGACCCGCTGTCCCACCCTTTTGGCCAAGGAACAGTGGGGTAATCTGGTGGACATTTCCTTCGGTATCACTTGTAATCTGGTAGGCTAATTCTCCAGAGGGGTGTGTGGTTGTTACCGGGAGGGAAATGAATAGACAGAAGTAGCTTACTAGCTTACTACATCAGAGTGGAGATTCACATGCACAGGTCACAGGAGCTGCCTGGTATCCATTCAGAGCGCTCGAGGGTCTATTTGAAATGGTGGGTGTTCATAGTGTCCCTGTTAACTGCTTCAATACCAATCTTGCTTGATAGCACCTCACCACTTTATATGTAACGTGTCTGATGACATATGAAGACTGCTGAACAGACATGTAAAAGGACACTTATCTTTATGGAGCAACAATTAGACTTTACACTTAAACGTTTGGCGTTTTTTGAATGCTATTTCTCTTCTCCCCACCCCCCCTCTCTTTGGAATGGTATTTGCCTGATCAGATTCAGAGCAAGAAAAGAGAAGTGATGACACCCAATGCCTCTTTTGTCTCTTTATGAAAAAGCAAACAACATGCATGTATAGCTCTTCATGAGGAACTTATGCCACATCATCCTTCTCCCCAATATCTAAAAGTGGTTTGACTTTCGATAACAAGACTGAATGCTCCCTTCAGTAGTGAGCTTAGGGAAACACGTACCAAAGCAAGCAAAGCCGAGTCCTAAGCCCCTAAGATGCCCTTCAAAAGCAGTCATCCATTTAATTTGATCTATTAAAACAAACTTAGCAATTGAGATGCCCACACAACAAGAAAGGCTGCTTACGAGATGGAATTTTGGCTTTAATTGGAATCTTCTGTCCTTTATTAGACAACCATAAGTTTCCAATTACACACACCATCTTTATTTCAAGTATGGCCTTAAAAACCTTGTGAATTTTCATTCTTAGCAACAGATTTAGGCATAAAAACAAATTCCTGACATGAACAAATAGAAGGATTTTCTTCTTTCTTCCCCTCCCCACAACTCAAAAGGTCACAGGTAATTGATCAAACATCCAGAGTTGTGTGCATCCATCCAGAGTTGTGTAAATTACTTGGAACTATTAAAAATAAATTTGAAAAATAATCCCTGTGCTTGAAAAAATTAAGTAATGTGTCTCAGGAGAAAAAAGTAACATACCTGGAATCATCAGGTAGCAATTAAGTGGTTGCTATTCTGTCTCCACTGATGATGTAATGACCTCCCTTCTATTTCAGTCTGGTCTTCTGGGTCTTTCACTGAAACCTCCCTTCATATAGCTTCACTTGATTGCTTAAATGTACGTTGGGATCCATACTCTGCTGAACCCTCCCCCCCCCAACACACACACACCCTGTCCCACTTAGAATGTCATGACTAGCTCTTCGTCATTATCCCCAGCTTCCATAGCCTGGTAAGACATCCCCACTCTTTTCTTTGGACGTTATACTGATGGCAAACTAAAGCTTGGCAAAATAGCATAAGCTAGGAATTTCCTGGATGCAGTCTTCTCTGCCTGGAATAACCTCCCCGCCCTCCAGTTTAGCCCCTGGTGAAATTCCCACTCACCCATTAATCTAGCTTAGGCATCACCCTCAATGAGGTCTCCTCTCTCTCCAACTTTCAGACCATACTATCTCTGACCTATGCACCTGTTTTTTTTATTCAGGGTGATAATTATTTGCTTTCACATCTGTATTCCCCTATGGAATTCTTAGCACTGGAGGGCAGGATTCAAGCCTACTGGTGTTTGAACCCTGTCCAGGCAGTAGTGTGCCTGGTGTGCGGCAGGCCTTCCGTAGCCGTTTATTTGAAGGAAATGGGTTGCAGAGAACTCATGAGTGCTCTATTGATTTGAGGTAGCTGGAGATCCTGGGCTTTCTGTCAACATTGATAGGGGGATAGGAAACTTAGGGCAGGAGAAAACGAATGAAGAAATGCCCCGAGGTGAGACCGAGCCTCGTAAAAAGCAGGGACAAGTGAGTAGTCATATCCGAGTGGAATGGAGGCTGTACAGCAGTGAGTGCTGGGAAATAAGATCAGAAAGACCAGGCAAGGCCATGTTATGGAGGTTTTGAATGTCACACAGAGCAGGTGACACATAGTGCAATAGTAAGACAAGGTAATGTAACGCAAGCGCAGCAAAGCGCAGCACCATCCGAAGTATCTGTGCACGAAACACACGGCATCCTTTATGCAGTGCTTCTGTTTTTGGAACTTGTCACATTGTGAACTGTTAGTACTGTATGTTATGCCTGCCAATTGGCCTGGCATCATCTGAGCCCAAGAGTGGTGCTTGGAAGTAGAGTTTGTGCACTGGGAATCAGAAGCCCTGGCACTGAATTTCCAGTCTGGCACGAATTTGTTACCTGCTATGGTGAAAGCACGTTACTGCCCTCGGCCTCTGTCTCACATGCAGAGTCGGAGGGTGGACGGCATGACTCATGCGATCCCTTGATTACTAGCACTGAACATGGAAAAGGACAAGCACTTCTTCGCCAATGTTTTAAACGACCTGGCTCCTTGGTTTTGCGTGCTTGTTTGTTCACCTGTTTTCTGGGCATCAGAATTGCTTTATTGGACTGGCCCCTGGCTGTCTCATCACCTGCTGGTCCTGATCTCCGAGGTTTCGATCATATTGTCACACCTGGAAACTCTTCGCAAGCCCCTTGGCTGGTGTTGGCAGTCGAGGATTCCCCAACTCTCGACCGTGCCTTTGAAACCCTGCCCCAGTCCAACATCTCCCCCACGCCCTTGGATAGTAGAATTCTACGTCTTTTTATGATTTGGGGGGGGGGTGTTTTGGTATCATTTGTTTATTAGCACCATTTTAAAAATACAGATAAAACATTTTAACCTAATAATTTCAATGTGTCATTTTCTTTTGCTATAATTGTGCTCCTTATTTTTACTGGTTGAAATAAAGGCTGAAGGACAGATTTTCATTTTAGCAACATCTTGCTTAATGTTGTTTCCAGCTTCTCCAGGTCTCTCTGTTCTTCACCCCTGGCTTTCGGCATCTATTGATATTTTTGTCTTGACTTATTCTGTACTTGTTGCAGATTGGCTTTTCTCAGAGCCCCGAATCTTTTCCCAACGTCTTAACGTGAGGCGTTAAGTGCCACATTTGTTCATTCCTTGTCCCTCTCCATCCCTGGGGCCCCAAACGAGGGCACAAAGTAGATGCCTAGGGGGACTTTTGAACATTGAACTGAATGATGTACAAGGAATATTACTAAAAATAGAAAGTGAAACCATCCAGAGAATATCTATAGGACTTGGAATTGCACTGGGGAAACAGCCTTGATTTTGTGGGTGATATTTTGTCCTCAGCAAAAGCATGTTTTAAGACGGGGGATCTGTGAAGTTTCTGGTCTGTGGGCTTGGCTTGAATTAAAGAGTGGGTGGTACTAGGGCCTAGAGATAGTCCAGCCAACTCAAAGAAACGAGAAAGCAGAGAACTGTTTACTGAGTGACTTTGCTGTCGGACGGATGCCAACTGCAGCTTCGGAACATCGGGCAGAGTTACCACCCTGCTGCCACAGCCTCTGCCAACTGGGATAAGCAGCCGTTGCAGTTGACCTGTCTTTTGGCTCCAGAACAAGGCAAGGGAGCACAGCGGCAGGCATTTGAAAGAAGAAGTTGTGAAATGAAAGTCATAATACGAGTTGACTCGGATCCTCTTTACTTTTTTCACAATTACCCCGAGCCTCGCCTATCACCCCACGGCATGAATAAACCTGACCCTTGCCCCGCGCCCCTTGCCCCAAGTCAGACATGCGGTCCAAGGTGTCCAGTTTGAGATGGCAGAGTTCTGTCCGAGAGTGCCTTTAGATGATTTTGTCCCTTATAGTGGTCTTAAGCCAAAGGTCTGAAAATCACAGCTCTTGATAGGCAATTAGTTTTCAATAGCGGAACGGTTTTAAAACTCAAGGCAAAAGAGGAGCAGACAAGTCACTCTTCGAAGTCAGGTTCTATGAAGGGCAATCTTGGGAGCTCTGTTGATTGAGAATTAGCTCATGGAAATAAAATCGAGGTTAGAAACTCCGAATCTTGCCTTAGTTTTCAAATTGCCTTCAGATTCTCTCTGGTGGGATAGTCCAGAGGCTACGAACCTGTGTGCTACCGCCCCCCCACCCCCGCCACTTTCTGACACACCTCAAAGCTGGTAGTGTTTACAGGAGAATCTGGTATTGCTTTGATTTGTCTTACAGTGTGGGAAAAGTGTAGGAATAACTCCCATGTGTCATCAACCATTTAGCCAGTGCTCAGTTCCTTCCCAGGGGAAATGGTAAGATTTAACAGGGAAAGGACCCGTCATCCCATATAAACAGATGCACAGTCAAAGCAGATGCAGAGGGTAGGGTGTATGTTTCTGTGTGGCTGATCATAAGGAATTTATTATCATGGACTCTTGGAAAAGTCAGTCATTTGAGAAGATGGAAAGCCTAAGAATGCACTTATATTTTATGCTGAATATTCGTCAAAACAGTAATTTTGGCTTTACGCACATTGCTGGCATATGAATCGTTGTAACATTTTTCCGCTTTGATTTTTTACTTTTGAGAAAATACATGTAAGTGAAAAGCACAGCGCAATAGTAGGAAAAGGGACCTGAAGAAACATAGGTCTCTTCCCTTTGCTGGTCCACTCCCCGGCCCCTACTCCATCCAGAAGCTATCACTTTGATTCATTTATTTTGCATCATCGTTCAGAAATATTAAACTAAAACCGGGCCCGCCACCCTCTGCATTTTAAGAACAGATATGAGCCTAGTCTACAAAGAGACCTGCAGACACAAAGGTCTAAGCCCCTGGCTATTGAGCCAATGTTGACAGCTGGATCCCACCAGCTGCTCCACAAGGGAAGGATCCGGCAGATCTTCCCATAAAGCTTGTCAGTTCTGACCCATTGCGACCTTATGTAGAACATTCAACATATAATTCAGCTTCTCTGATGATTTGCTCAGCAGATAGATTGAACAAGTAGGGTGAGAGGGTATAAGCCTGATGCACATCTTTCCTCATTTTGAACCATGCAATATATCCTTGTTCTGTTCACACAACTGCCTCTTGATCCGTGCTCAGGTTCCACATGAGCACTACCAAGTGTTCTGGAATTCCCATGAAGATTCCAGCCCAGAAAACACATGGGACAATCCCACTGTGTCACGTGGCCTCGACATGAATCAGAATGGACCCCACAACACCAATAGGAGCAGAATCTAGTCTACACAATCTTACTCAATTTACTTTCCCCCTGAACAATGTATCTTGGAAATCATTTCACTGGTGTGAAACTGGACACAGGCCAAGAGGGAGTTGTTTGCACAGAACTGAACGATGTTTAAAATCAGGGAAAGTGTGGGTCTGAGTTGTTTTATTTCACTATACTTAATCTGTATTTTTTGGTAAGCAAATAATTTGTAGTTGAAATCTATTAAGAAGAACATGGCATGAAGACTGGAAGAAGATTCATTAAGAATCTGTGATAGCAGGATCCATACCTCACTTCATATACCAAAACTAACTCGGGATCGAAATGTAACCCTAGGAACTATACAGACCACCAGCGGAAAAGTAGGGGAAAATTGAGGGGCCCCCAGTACCTGGCATAAACAAAATGATAGACACACACAAAGCAGAAGACAAGAGAGACTGGGACTTCTCTAAATTAAGACATTATGCACTACCAAAGATCTCATCAAAAGAGTAAAAAGAAAACCCACAGATTGGCGGGGGGGGGGGGGAGACAGGTAAGGACATATGGAACAAAGGACTTATCTCTAAAGACTCCAGAAAACCTCAACACTCCAACAAGAAAAAGATGAGTGACACAATTTTAAAAAGGGACAGAGGACATGAACAGTTTACCAAAGAAGGCATTCAGAGGGCTCCCCTCCAGCAGATAGTGTGCGGGTATCAGTCCTTCGTTCTGTTGTGCGTGAGAATGCTGTGATTCGTCCACCGACAACAGCTTTCCTTCAGTCTACGTCAAGCCTCATTATTCTGAAGGCTCCTTGCTTTTCGCGGCTTCCCACCAGCACTGACGTCGCGCCATCGTCGTTTCAGGGTTATTTGTACTTATGTTCTTTTTCCCGTATTTCTGCTATCTTATTAGTGTTCTCTTGCCAGGCTTTCTATAGTTTCTTCTTTCCTTAGAACTAACTTTTGAATCTGTTGATTGATTATTGATTTTTCCCTTTAATATATATTTCAATCATTTCCTTTATATATATTTAAATCATTTCTTTCTTCAAAATGTTTTAAAACTTTTGTGGTACGTATTTCCTTTGCTTTTATTACATGTATTCAAAGTTCAGAATTCCTTTCTAAATCCTGCCTTAACCGCTGTGTTGGACAGGGTTCTCTAGAGAGACAAACTAGATTGCTAGTAATTATATATAAATATATTTATAAAGATAGATATATAATTCAAGAAATAAACCATTAAATTATATACAGATAGATAATACAAGAAATTAACAGTTAAATTATAAAGCAGTGAGACACTAGCAGTCCTTCAAGGCTTGAGAGCTTCCAGGTGCCAGTCCCCTTCTGTAGAGAGAGCTGGGCTATATATACCCAGGCAGCAAACAGCAAGGCAGGTCCCCAACTGTCATCAACTGTCGGTTCCCAGCTTCAGAGATGAACATTCCAATCGTGTGGGCTTAAAGGGACCTCAACTTACAGCGACACAGTCCATAGGCTAGGCATCCCACAGGTAGTGTACCCCTTTAAACTGAGGCACAGAACAACCAAGGTGAGGCTCACCGAGCCATTTATCCCTCTGCCCTTCAGTTAATACTACTTGTGTTTATCGGCCAGGCTGGCACAATAAACTATAGCAACCGCACACTATTTGTTTTGACCTACTACAGTCAGTTTTTAGAATGTCTCCGTTGTGCTAGAAATGATACATCCTTTAAATCTTGAGGTGCAGTGTTACTTATTTATATTTTCTACAATAACGGTATTATCTGCAGTAAAACTTTATTATATCTGTTTGTAATTCTGACATGTGAATACACCACACACACATATTTGGGATTCTAAATGACCTTTCTTCAAAACGAACTGTTCTTTCTATCCATTTATCATTATATAATGGCCCACTTTATCCCATATATTTTTACCTTAAAATCTTTTATCTTAATATTCATATTGCTATATTTTAATGTTTATTTAACATAAATAAATAAATCATGAAGAGGAGTTATATTTTCATTTAAAATGTTCTACCCTTTACTACACACATCTATTTGTAGACCTAATTTTCTTGTGCCATAGTGTTTTAAGTGTGTCTTATAACTAGTATGTGACTGAATTTTTAAAAATCTTTCTAAGATTTTTAAATATCAGGCAAACTCAGTAGTCTAATATTTATGGGTTCCTCGGTTATTGGTATATGCATTTACTTCTTCCATTTTATGCCATGCTTTCTATTTATCGTTTCCATTGCTTCTTTTTTTGTCCTTTTATTTTGTGTTAGGTTCCCGGAGCTTTTTTCCCTATGGTTTTGTTTTGCAGTTTGTTTTTCTTTATTCTCCTCCTTCCCCCTACTGGAGTTTTGCTATCTATCTAGAGTTAGCATTAAAATTAAAAGCCCCCTGAAAGAAATCAAACCCCAGGCTTGCAGACTGCCTTCCCAGTTTGGGGGTTGCATTTTTAAATTTCTCATTCCATGGCAGGTGGTATCATTCTCAAAGCATAGCCCTTGGGTTTCCGGAATCTGTATCTCAAGGAGCTAATCTTGTTTCCCCCTCTAACTTCTGAACCTTACCAGAGAAGGTGTCAAGCCAGGGCTCACCGTGAGAGACAAACAACTGAAGAAAAATATGAACGGGAATCACTGAGACTAGCAAATGAATTACGAGGTCAGCCAAACTTAATCCACTCTGCTGGCTTTATTTTTTCTCTTCATTTCTAAAACCTTTCCTTTCTTTTGAATTTAGATGTTTACTTAGAAAATGTTTTTGAATGCATTTTAGTTAGCATTGCTATGGGTCGGAACCAACCTGGAATCTAAATCATCTCTTAGTGATATTGCCCAAGTGTTTCCTTCCCAACTCCCCCAAACACAGTGGGAAATATATTATGCTCATTTTCTGTCTCTTACCTTTTTTGGATAGATTACCGACTTTCTACTTTCCTTCCAAATATATTTGCTGGCATGTATCACATGTCAGGAGGTGCAAATGGATAACATGCTCAGCTGTTAACACAAAATTTGGAAATTCAAATCCACGTGGAGGCGCCCCAGAAGAAAAGCCTAGTGAGGTGCGCCTGAAAAATCAGTTGTAGCAAAGCTCATGAAGCGCAGTTTTAACTTGACACCCATGGGATTGCCCTGAAGCAGAACTCACGTGACAGCTGGCCACCATGTACTAGGCCTTGATCTTCCAGTGGAGGGACAGAGATCACTCCAGGCAGACGTTCAGAGACCGACCTCTGCTTCTTCGAGACTGCAGAGCAGTCCACAGCATAGATTGATCAACATTTACCCAAACAGTTGTAGTGGATGGGAGGACACTTGTCTCTATCGTAGGACAAATATGTTCATTCTTGCCCTGGTTTATCATAAGATGTTGCTGTTAAGATGCAGTACATTTGAGCTTTGCCTTTGGATGACAGGAAATCCAAAGGATAAATTCCTGATGTGAGTTGCTGACTCAATGGATGGATGTGCTTAAATTTTTAATAGATTTTTTTTCCAAGTTGTTTTACAATAGTGTTTGAGCAATTTTATCCCCTTGACAATGTATGTGAGCTATATTTTTATATCACTACAAAAATTGTTGTGGAATTGTGAAAATATGCCTTTTAAAATTATGAATGTGGAGAGCACATTTGAATTCCTTTTATGTGAACTACCTGTTGGCTTCAATGGATTTTTGACCTTTTTCCCCTTGATTTGTGATGTATAGATGTGTGTGTATGAATTTAAAATAAGAGCTCTTAAACTATTCCATTTGCAAACTTTGTTCCTAGTTTGTCATTTGTCTTTTAATGATCTTTTTTACACTTCATGAAATTTTTAGAATTTTGATGATCCTGGCTCTGCTGGCTTCTTTTTTTTTTTTAACTCTTTTCTTCTCATGCCAACATAATAATAAAAATAATTCTCTTTCATTTTCTTCTGGTGCTTTTATGGTTTCATTTTATTTATGTTTAAATCTTCAACCCAACTGGGATTTGTTTTGGCATAAGGATAGTAGTCAAAGTTCAGCTTTCATGCTTAAAGTGAGTCTTGAAAATAATTCATACTTCCCAATAGCTTTTGGAAAATAATAGGACATTGAGAAGCTATGGATAAAGTTCGCTAGAATATTGGTTGATTGATGTTTTAAGTGCTAAATTAGGGTGTGGACAATTTTTAAAAGGAAATGATGAGCCCAACCTTCTTGCCAATTCATTTCTCATTGCTTATGAGTTAATGGAAGGAGGCTCTAGAGCAGTGGTTCAAAACCTGTGGGTCGTGACCCTTTTGGGGTCGAACGACCCTTTCACAAGGGTTGCCCGATTCATGACAGTAGCAAAATTACAGTTTTGAAGTAGCAATGAAAATAATTTTATGGTTGGGGGGTCACTACAACATGAGGAACTGTATTAAAGGGTCACAGTATTAGGAAGCTTGAGAACCACTGTTCTAGAAAGACAATTAGCTCCAAAATAAAGACATTAACTTCTGATTCTGGCGAGTCCAAAAGCATTGTGACGTTTAGCAAGTTCGTCAAATTCATCACTCTTTTTATTTGTAAAATGAAATATTAAACCCCTCAACTTCATGTTTTGAGGATAATATTTAGAGGACCAAATTACGTTTAGAAGATCAAATTCTGCAAGACTAGTTGGGGCTGCTAACTTCAAGGTCCGTGCTTTCGAAGCCACTTGCCCCCCCTGGAGAGAAAGACAGGGTTTTCTACTCCTTTAAAGAGGTACAGTCTCAGAGCCCCCAGAGGCAATTCTACCTTGTCCTACAGGGTTGATAGAAGTAGGCTCAACTCAATAGCAATAAAGTGTTTTTTGTTTTGTTTTGTTTTGTCTTAAGCTATAAAACCCAAACCAAACCCCATTTCAACTCAAAATGACCTTATAGGGTACGGTGGAATGGCCTATAGGGTTTTCTAGGCTGTTAATGTTTACAGGATAAATCAGCCTGATCTTTACTCCTACAGAGACTCTGGGTGGGTTCCAATCACCAAGCTTTTGGTTCTCAAACAGTGTGTAACCGCTGCCCCAATGGGCTCCTTTTCCTCTCACAAGCTGAGGGAGTTCATTTGCTTATCTAACAGAAGAGTTACAGGTGCCAAGACTCATCTTTCCACTCTTATCTGTCTGGCTTCTTTAGTTTCTATTTAGTTCACTTGCACACAGATTCCTCTTCTCCGTCTTGCTCCTCTGCATTGGTGATTCATTTTGAACTCTGAGTGCCTTTTGCTCTGGTCTTTGCTCAAAATTTCTTGCGGCAGGTTAGACCCGCCCGGAGTATGGGCTCTTAGCCACCAGTCTCTGCTCACATCTAGAGTCCAGGGAAGAAACCCAAATAGCTTTCCACACTGAAGCTCCTGGGTGTGTTGCCTTTCCCCTCTCCCCCAGCTGTGGCTAAAACGAGGGCCTTGAGAAGTGTCAGCCTTCCTTGGCTGTGATGGAAACACACCCCTTTGGAAGCAACTGATAGGAGAGACGTACCTAGCACTTGGAGCATGGGACCTTCCAAGACATGGTACGCTTCTTATTGCTGTCCCTTCTTTTGGGGGTGGGTGGCTCCCACCGGCTGCAAGCATGTCCTGAGCAGCTCTCTGAGATAGCCTCTGGCTTGGCCAGCACCGGTGTAGCCATGTGCTGACATTGCCAGCCTTGCGTAAATTCTACATCGAGTCCATGGAGCTGCCTGATTTCTCTTCCAGATACAATTATCGTAGAACAGGGCTAGCTTCAGGATGTGAGAGTTGTGTAATCACATAGGCACCCACATTTAGAAGAGCCCTGTGTTGTTAAGATTATTAATATTTTTCAATAAAATTTCAAAATTTTCATTTTGCACTGGGTCCTGAAAGATATGTAGTCTGTCCTATATTTAGGTAAACAGAAAATATTATAAGTACGTGAGGGTTATTGACTAATTTAGCTTGGGGGGAGGGCGGGGCGGCAAGGAGGGATCTAGAGAAACAACTAGGAAAAATCGCTTTAAAAAATACTTTCAGGGAGGGGGAAGCAGGAGGGAGGGGAAAAATGAGGAGCTGATGCCAGGGGCTTAGGTGGAGAGCAAATGTTTTGAGAATGATGAGGGCAATGAATGTACAGATGTGCTTTACACAATTGATGTATGTATGGGTTGTGATAAGAGTTGTATGAGCCCCCAGTAAAATTATTTTTTTTAAAAGAAAAAAATACTTTCAGATGTAGTGGGTATAGTCCATCTCCTATAAGATATATTCCTGTGGGAAGCTTTCCACACATTTAAAGAAAGCATGTTAGTGCTTCAGGAAAAGGAGAAAAGTTTAGAGTTCTATAATGATATAGAACTGAAACAAATGATTGACTTTTTCCAACCCTTGCTCATAGCTAATACAGTCTCCGCGAATAGCCACACACAGCTATTGAAAACCTCGAAAGTCACAATTGTGACTGAGGAACCAAATCAGCAAATGCTAGTTTTCACTTAAAAAAAAATTAAATAGCCACACAGGACTAGTCTAAACCAAACCCAGTACCACCTGAGGCTGTAGCTCCTTAGGGATGCCGAGAGCCTCAGGTTTCTTCCTTTGGTGTGTCCGTGGGGAGAGCATTGCCATCTAGTGGGTTTGAACTCCTGACGTTTCCGTTATCAGCCCAATGTCTAACTCACAGAGCCACCAGTGCTTTTCATATGGGAGGGAGGAGTGGCTACCATATTGAACACGTAGCTCTAGGACAGCAAACACATTTCTGGTCACTGGTCCTTTGCTTAGATTCTGCACTGATTCCCAAGTAAGACTTTGTCCAGAGGTTTTGTGAATTCAAGTACATCAAAAATTAAGATATGGTAGGGGGAAGTCTGACTATAGTGTATCTTTTTTCTTTCTTAAATGTAGAGAAGACTTTCTTTTCACCGATGAGGGTTGGGCCGTGGGGTTGAGTACACTAGCCCACAGGGAGATGTCATAGAGAGGAATCAATGGCAAAGACTGGCATTCCAGTTCCAAGACATTGTGGAAAATAAGGAAGGAAGTCAAAGAGGCGAGAAGGCCAACGTCCAGGACCTAGGCCAGGAGTGACGGTGAGGAGGTGGTAGGGGGAAGTGTGTTGATAGATAATGCTTCAGCCATCACTTCAGGGCCCACGTGACCTGGGTGTGGCCCATGGGTTTGGTGAGAAACAGCGGTTTTGAGAGGACAGAGGTATTCAGAGGGCTCTGGGGGGAAAAAAGATAGCTGAAGAAGGAATTTTGAGACGTTAGAGCCACGAATTCCAGACATAGCTACTCCGTCAACTCAACAAACCAGACTTGGGCTACTACACCTTTCTGAACAGAAAAGCCAGTCACTCCATGGTAGACTATTGAAGAGTTAGACATCTTTGCTACCTTGGGCACTTTAAGCTCCACAGACACCAATACATACAGATACCATCTTGGAGGAGAATAAGGAGAGAGAGAGAGAGAGAGAGAGAGAGAGAGAGGCTTAAATGAGAGGCTTAAATGGACTGAACATTTGCAGAGAGCGGCCATTTGAATTCTTGAATTTATATAAATTTAACTGAAAGGGAAAAATTTTTAATCAGGGCTCTTATGTCCAAATTCTGGTGGGTGAGCAGATGAGTTTGGAGAAATGAATTGTCTATCTACATGAACAGAGAGATAATTTGTGATTCTACTTTAGATATGATTGATCTCTTGCTTAGTGACTTATGAGTAGCAATTCTCACACGGTAAGATAGGGACTGAGGGTTGTAGAATTCTAACTGGCTATATTGAGGTACCAGTGTCATGACAGAATTGGCCGCTTAACCCATGGGTGCTTTTTGCTCCAAGGACATTTTGGGATTTTCTGGAAAGCAACTTTTTCTCTTCTGACCTGCCTGGACATGGAGGAGGTTGAAGAACTACTGGTCCAAGAACTCTGAGCTGCGAGGTGGCAGTTTGACAGACTTGATGTCATTTTGCCCATGCTGTTCCATAATCATGTTATTGGACTTAATGCATCACATCTCGAATCAAAGAGGCAAGGTCTACTGGGACCTGGATCTAACTACATCCCATTAACCTTTTGCTTTTTATAGTCCTTTGTGGGCTACACTACCACCTGCAGGCCAGCCCTGAAAGTACAGGGCCAAAAAACTGGGAAGAGGAACTCCGGGATGGTGTTCTGTCCTGTGAATGTGTATTCATAATTCTAGAATAAAAAGACACATGGTCCAGAAAGATGCTTAGCAAGCTATGGAATTTATTAGACAATTCATTATACATTTCTTCTCCTATAAAAACTGACATTTTTAAAGGGCATGAAGGGTTTTTTTGGGAGGGATTTACAGAGGGAGATGCCACCTTTGTATACGTCTTTTTAAAAATCATTTATTGGGGGCTCATACAGCTCTTATCACAATCAATACACACATCCATTGTGTCAAGCACATTTGTACATTTGTTGTCATAATCATTCTCAAAACATTTTCTTTCTGCTTCAGCCCTTGGTATCAGCTCATATTCACCCCTCCCCCACCCTCCCTCCCTCATGAACCCTTGATAATTTATAAAAAACTTTTTTCATGTCTTACACTGATTGATGTCTCCCTTCATCGACTTTTCTGTTGTCCATTCCCCTGGGAGGGAGTTATAGGTAGATCATTGTGATGGGCTCCCCCTTTCTCTCCCCACCTTCCCCTTCCCCTCCCTGGTATCGCTTCTCATTATTAATCCTGAGGAGTTTATCTGTCCTGGATTCCCTGTGTCTACAATTCTTATCTGTCCCAGTGTACATGCTCTGGTCTAGGTGGATTTGTAAGGTAGAATTGGGATCATGATAGTGGGGGGGAGGGTAAGCATTAAAGAATTAGAGGAAAGTTGTATGTTTCATCGGTGCTATACTGCACCCTGACTGGCTCATCTCTGCATACGGCTTTTAAAACTCCTTTCAGCCTAACTCTAAATTACCTGATTCAGGCCAGCCCCCAATAACTGTCTCCAACAATTGAGACCTGAAACATGGGACCCCAGAAGGATCCAAACCTGCTAACTCTACTCTTGTTTTTCCTTCTCCAAGAAACTGGCTTTTGGAAAAAGTGAATCACTTGTTTCCAAATAAGAACCACTCATCACAGAAGCTAGAGTGGCTAAGCTCGACATAAAACCAATAAAAAAACACCTCAGTTTGCACTGGGTCATTTTCTTCAAACACTGTGGGCTTTCCATTTATACCCAGTCTTGGCCACAATAGAACTTGAGAGAAGATGGGAATCCTAAATCCTAGATATCATCTATCTGGGAATTCTGAGAACCTCTCATCATAGATATCAGTCATTGGGGGAACCAGGGACATGTAGGGGCCCACACAGTTGGATTCTTATGAGTTAGAGGTGTAAGCGGAATATAGGAGTCAAGAATGAGTTTTCTTCTTTTAAAATTTTTTAATTTGTGATTTTGGTGAAGTTTGCCTAGCAAATTGTTTCTCTATCCAACAATTCATGCACATTTTATTTCATGACATTGATTGCTAGCTTCCTAATGTAACAGCACTCTTCCCATTTCCTCCCCGTAGTTACCATTTCTGTTCGTTCTTTTCAATTCCTCCGACCTTCTGAACTTTTCCCCTAGACAAATGCCCTCTTTTGATTTTGCATGGTTGACTCTTCTAAGGGGTGCCCACCTTCCTGGTGTTGTTGTTCATCATATATGCCTATTGCTTGGCTGAACGTTGAGGCAAGGGGGTAAATTCAGTTCCAGAACTGAAGAGCGACTAAAGGGGGTCCCAGCAGTCTCTCTCAGACCTGGTATTGTTATGACTGTGAGTTTTGTTCCGCATTTTTCTCCCAATCTATTCTGACCTTCCAACTGTGATCCCTTTCAAAGTGATGGCGGTAACAGCAAGCGACCATCTCGTTCTGGTCTCAGAGTCATGAAGGCTGAGGCTCTCGTAGTCCATTAGGCCGTTGGACTAATTAGTTTCACGTGTGCTTTAGGGGTTTTTCCTTCACTCTTCATTGCTTCACACAGAAGGAGAGTAGTAGCTATGGAGAACGAGTCTTCAATTTAAGTCCTAAACTAATGGGTCAACAGTAATGCAAATAGCTACAGTGCAGAAAACTGTGAGAAAAAAATTGATTTGGGAGATAAGACAAAAATAGCTTCCATTTTGGAAATTTTCAGTAAGAAAAGCTTATTCGACATCTAAGTGAAGATATTGCTCCCGTAGCAGGAAAGTTAAGGCTGAAGCTCAGGCGAAATGTCAGAGTTGCATAATATAGACTTGGGAGAACTGTTAACAGGGAGATGGAATTAAATCATCAGGACTGGATGAGGTCACCTACAAAGTGAATAAGTGTGTTTAAAGAAGAAAAGAGATTTGAAAAAATTTCATACTTGGAACTAGAGGAAGAAGCCAGCAGACTGAGAAGTCAATCGTGAAGGGAAATCTTGAAAAAGCGCATTAACTCAGACTGAGAAAATGTTGCTGAAAGGTACAGTAGGCAGAAGACTGGGAGTTGTTCAGAGAGTTTGGAAAGAAGGAGTAAATTGACGCTCCTGAGAACCGTGGCTTCAGTGGAGTTGTAGAGAGGAAGACATGATAGGATAGGACCAGAAAGAGACACAGAAGCCCTGGGTCCTGACAACTTGTTTTCAGAAATGATGCTGTAAGACATCCTGAAAACCGCTTTTAAGTGAAGCATGAGGAGGGGGTATCTGGATAAGGCCATGGATTCTAAGGAGAAGAGATTTATCTTAAGATAGGAGATAAGCCATTCTTAGACACTCATGCGAATGATCCAATGGAGAAGATGTGCAATGGTGAGGAGAATGGGTGATGGCAGGAGTAAAGCCTTTGGATGGGTGAGAGCAGGAAATTCAGTGCTTAAGTCGTGGAATTAGTTTTAGACTCTAGGGCTGTTCTTCCATCTTAAAGGAAGTGGAGGCAACATATTCATAAATATGATAGGATATTGATATAGGTTTCTGCTAGCTGGTTCTACCTTCTCAGTGAATGGAGAAGTGTGGTCTGTTTCCACCACGTCTTGCTAGCTTGTTCTTTGAGACCAGTCCTTAAACCAAGACCCGAACAATGTACCCTGACAATGAAATTGCAAGTAGGTTCTAGATTTCTAGTGTCACTGCCAGTTCTGTCCATTAGGAAGTTGCAACCTGAGAAACAAACATGAAATTCCCCTAACCTGCCTGAGCATCTGTGTTACACAGGATTCCTAGAGAAACAAAACCAGGACACTTATGATTTTATATCTGTGTGTTTATATATATATAGATCTAAACATAAACAGCTAATTAGTCCACAGAGCAGTACAGAGGGCTCAGTTCAACTCACTTCTGTGAGACAGTTAATACACTGGAAGTCCTTCAACTCACGAGGGCTGCTGGGTGCAAGTCAAGGAAGTAGACAGCTGAGTGTTCTGTGGAGCAATACAGGCAGCCTGGTCACAGGCAGAAAATAGCAGGACAGGTCACCAATCGTCAGCCAGATGACAGGGTCTGACAGTCCCCAGCTCAAGTGATGTATACACCAGTGTGGCAAAGCAGATCTCGAAGGAACCTCAAACTGGAGCAACACAGTTCACGGTTTGGGTGTTCCACAGTAGTATAGCTCACAAGTTGAGGCAGGGAACTAGATAAGGTAGCCACACACTGATCTGATCATCAGAGAGCAAGAGACAGAAAGGCCAGGCTCACCAGGCCATTTATCTCTTTGCCCATCAATTAAACCTTAACTTATTTTTTTTTAGCACAAACACATTCATTTATTCATCAGAGGGTTGATCTTAATCAAGTCAACACTTGGAAAGAGTTGCATGTAAAACGTGTGTGATCGAAGTAATGGAATATAACAACAACAACAACAACAAAGCAGTATGGAGATTTGCTCATTGAACTGAGCTTGTTCCTTCTCACAGCTAATTTTTGTCCAAGTGATGATGGAATTTTTATTCTACTTTTTCATAGGTCCGGGTACAGGTGACATTGTTCATAACGCATTCCACCACTAATTTTCCATTTTCCAATTTTCTGGTTATTGTGCTCTCCTTCCCATCCCAATCCTGGTGTTGAACCAAAACACCATCTGTGAAGTTGCAGACAGTCTGAGTTTTTCTGCCATCAGCTGTGGTTTCTTCAAACTTCTCTCCCAGGTTACAAGAAAACTGTGTGGTTTTCAAAGTGCTCTCCGTTTTCATGGTGAGGGCTTTGCCATCACAAGTGATGACACAGTCAGGCTTGGCCATTGCCCCCATTTTTCGAAGAGCCATTCCCACTCCTAGTTCCTTCATGTATTCATCAAAGCCTTTGCTGTCCACCAGGCGCCATCTTCCCACGAACTGCTCAATGGTGGCCATAGTGGGCGAGGACCGGCAGGTGAGCGGAGAAGGTAGAGGAGAGTGTGGCCGGCGAGCGCGGTGTGCCAAACCTTAACTTATTAATCCCACATGTGTTTACTGGTCAGGTTGGCACAATAAACCTACGTATCACAGCATCCAAATAGAACAACACAGTCTAGTGGATGGGGAGATGTGAAGCTATGTCTGGTTAGAATCTATTATCAGACTGGATATATATATATATATGGAGCTTTTGTAGTACGCATTTTTCCCTCTCTGCGAGCATGGAGCAACTCGTTTTGAGTTAGTGCACCCTGTGGTGTCTCTTGGGAAGGCTCTCTGGTCACAGTGAATTTTTTCATAAAAGCAGTTTCGCTTGAACCTCATTTTAAGTGATGGCTGATTTAACAGAAGATTATGTGGCTGTGAAATTTGTTTCCTGCTTGGGAAAAATGCCACAGAAACCGTGGTGGTGTTGAACACAGCTTCCAAGGACAGCGCTGTGGGAACGACTCAAGTATACGATTGGTTTTCCTGTTTCAAAATAGGTGAAATGTCGATTGATAAGAAACCTCGTTCTAGGACAGATGTCAACTTCCCGAATGGATGAAAATGTCAACTTGTAGTGCATTTGGACTTCATTCCACCAGGTCAGACTGCTAATCAAATATTCTATTTAGAGGTTCTGAAAAGATTGTATAACAGTGTGCGACAAAAAAATGCCTGATTTGTGGCAGACAGGGGACTGGTTTTGCCACCACAACAATGCACCTGCCCACACAGCCATCTCAGTGTGCCAGTTTTTGGCAAAAAACAGCATGCCTCTCTTGCCCCACTCACCTTCGTCACCCGACCTTGCTCTGTCCAACTTCTTTTTGTTCCCTCGAATAAAGAAGGACAGGAAAGGACAGTGATTTGATGCCGTAGAAGAGGTGAAGGAAAAAAATGAGGGAGATGCTGTCAGCCACCCAAACAGATGAGTTTGAAAATGTTTTCAAGAATGTAATCACAGATTTGACAAATGTATTAAGTGTAATGGAGAGTACTTTGAAGGTGGTAACGTTGTGCTTTGAAAAGACCCGGTTTTCTGGTGTACCCCCTCATGTCTATATAGGTACTATATATGTGTTATTTTATATATATATGGGTACCAAAAAAACCCGGATTTTTTTTCAAAACTCTGTATTTAAATTGGTTTTACAAATATTATGAGTGAGCAACCATTCCAGTTTGCCCAGGACTGAGCTCCAGATGCGAGATTTACAGTTTTAAATTGGACCACTGTTGGGCAAACCTTGCCAATTTACCTGGTACGGGGTGAGCCTTTCAGTCTGCAATCTAGGAAAGTTATAGGCAACAGGGGGTTGAGTTGGTCACTCTATTTACAAAGCACAGAAGAAGAGCCAGTGCACTGTTTTATAACAGCGACAGTGATACTCAGTTTGAGACACTCTTTATCTTTAAGAGTTGGCCCTAAATGTCTTCTTGGCTATTTCAAAATATCAAATCCCCCCCCCTCCAAACCAATTATGCAGCAGCTCATAGCGTTTATAGGAAATGTTTTCAAATAGAGTTTAAAAGGCAGTTTTACACCTATGTCTTCTCTTTCCTTCTTTTCTCTATCTCTTCTGATTTTTCTTCATTTTGTTCCTTTCTATTTGTACCTTTTATATCTGCGCCACCCTATTCAAAAGGATCAGTGTCTGTATTGGTGCTGGCTGCAACAGGAAAAGATTTCTTGCAGGCACTAATCAGTCAACAGATATCTCAGAATCAGCAGTCCCCCTTTTAAAGGTCATTTTGCCCCATCTCCCACCCAGTTCTGGAATTCTTCAAACTATAACTTGTAGCTCAGTGCGTTATCCTTTCCCCTTACTTTTGGCTGCTTAATGCATTTCACGGTAATCACTAATTCATCACATGGAACTGAATAAGAACCATTTAATATGATTATCTTCTCCATTAAAGCTGTCATCATAATTAGAGCTGCAGCGAACTGTTTGCCAGGAATTATAACTTCTGCCAAGAAAAACTTGGGTGTCATTTTAGAAAAATTCTTAGGTGGGGGAGGAGGCGCTCAGTACCATCTGTGTGGGAATCCAAAGCTGAATAACGATCAGCATAACCCTTTCCCCTGCTAGCTGCCAAACTCTGGCCAGCCCTCCAACTGGACCTTGCCAATGACTTTACAATGAACCAGCTTTCCAGGTGGTTCAAGGATCCTACCCTCGCTCAGGAACCTTTGAAGAAGCCACCCTTTAAGGGGAGGTGAAGAGGGAGAGGGAGAGGTGGGGGAGGCAGCTGCAAATAAAAATTAGACCTTCCTGCATAAGGCTTCCTAAAAGTTGTTCCTAACGGGTTTGTTTGCCACCCCACTGTTTCCAGGGCAACCACCTAAGCCAGGACCGAAGTAGAAGGAGACATGAGGCTAGAATGGGGCCACCCACTGCAATCTCATTTTATCCCCGTGGCAAGAACCTTTACAACGACTCAAAGCGCTTGTCAGGCTTCTGCTGTGAGTCACTGGAATAACATTTTGCCCTGATGGGAATGTGTCACAGTCTGCTGCTCCCTCGTCCCCCCATACGGAGGTATTTTAAAATGGAACCAACTATCCCAGGGGAGTATTCTCTGCACTTCTCACATCGCTTGGGCGCCCATTTTTAGATTACACACCGCAAATTAGAGAAAAAATACATTATGCTAATTTCCTCCTGTATATCTTTGAGTTATTTTTAGGACATGGAAATTCAGCTTTTCAGGTAAAAGTTCAAAATGAAGAGGAAAATAAAGCAGAAGTAGAAGGGTACTCAAGACTCAGACTGCAGTCACACGACAGTCTGATGCTTTGTCATGAGAAGAATTCCGGCCCAGCACAGCTCTTCGCTGCAGACAGTGGAAGAATCCCTGGGACCTGGAAAGAAGCATCCTCAGACTGGTGTGTACATCCCGGTTCTGGGACCTTTTGGATCCATCACTGGAGAATACTTTGTTTACTGGCACAAACCTTAGTTTCTTATTCTATAAAGTGAGAGTGCTCAATGAGGTCGCTGGGGTTCCATCCACTGCTCATATTCTCTAATAAAACCACTTGCCACTGAATTGATTCCAACCCATTGTGACCCCGTGGTGTCAGACAGAACTGTGTGCTGCAGCTTTCAGTTGTTGATTTTGGAGACGGAGATCACCAGGACTTTCTTTCAAGGTGCCTCTTGGGTGAACTTGAACCTCAAGCCTTTTGTTTAGCAACTGAGTATGTTAACAGTTCACACTGCTGTTGTTGTTACGTGGCATCAAGTTGGTTCTGGCTCATCGTGACCCTAAGCACGACAGAAACAAACCCATCGGTGCCATCCTCACAATTGTTGTCGCGCATGGGGCCATTGTTGCCGACCTGGTGCCACTCTGCCACATCGAGGGCCTTCCTCGTTCTCGTTGCCCCGCACTTTATCAAGCGTGCTGCTCGTTACCAGAGACTGATCTCTCCTGAGTTGGAATTGACTGGATGGCAGTGAAGTTTTGTTTTTTGGTGTCTCCCGATAACATGTCCAAAGTACATGAGACAAAGTCTTGCCCTCTTCAGTTCTAAGGAGCATGCTGACTATACTTCCCAGAGAGATTTGCTTGTCCTTCTGGCAGCCCATGGCACTTTGGATATTTTCAGTCAACCCTAATTCAAATGCATCGAGTTTTCTTTGGCCCTCCTTATTCCTTGTCCAGCTCTCACAGACATCTTGGATCAGGTACACCCCAGGCCTCAAAGTGACCTCCTTGCTCTTTAACACTTTAAAGAGGTCTTGTACAGATTTCCCCAATGAAATGTATCGCTTGATCTCTTGACTGCTGCTTCTATGAGCACTTATTGTGGATCCGAGCAAGGTCAAATCCTTGACAACTTGGTTGTTTTCTTCGCTTATGATGATGTTGTCTACTGAGTCAGTTGTAAGCATTTCCGCTTTTTTGACATTGAATTGCCGTCCATTCTGAAGGCACACGGCAGCTCCAAAATGAGTAAAATGCCCTCTGGCTTCAGCGAATAGAAGGTACTTGTATTGACTGTCTCTAGAGAATGCATTATCTCCATTTCAGAGCTTTGAAAAACTCAGTCACTCTACAACACACCAACTGACATTCCGTATGATCTCACTACACCGGAGTCTTTCACTTGGGGTGCAACATGTCTCCCATTTGCTTCCTCAGATCTACACTCCATCTTTTTGTACCCTGGGAGGCTGTCCTGTAAAGACATTTACTTTGGACCTATTATTTAGAGGGAGCCATATCTGGAGAAGATTATCATACTTGGTAAAATAGAGGTCAATGGAAAAGAGAGGAAGACCCACAACCAAGTGGCTTGACACAGTGGCAGTAGTAATGGACTCAAACATAGCAATGATTGTGCAGAAGGCCCGGAATCAGGACGTGTTTCTTTCTGTTCTGTGTAGGGTTGTTGTGAATCTGAATCAAATAAATAGCACCTAACAACAACACCATAACAAAGAAAGATCATGTTCCTAAGTGGGATTATTTCCACCAGTGTGGTTTTGTTGTTGTGTGCTGTGGTAGTTACATAATCTTGTGTCAACTTGTGGATATGAAGAGTGAAGGGGTGGAGTCTAGTCAATCAGGTCACAGCCTGATGATGCCGCCTTGTGGGTGTGGCCTTCTCAGGAGGATTCTGGGAACTTCCACTCTCTCTGCCTCTGTTTTCCTGTGGATAAGCCACGTGGAAGCTATGCTGAGACCTGAGCAAGCCATGCGGTGGAGACCTGTGGAGACAGCCCTGTGATGCTTCAGCTGTCATTGAACCCACAAGACTTTTTACCCACCGGCACGTGATCTTCCTGAATTTGCCATCATTGCATGTATGCACGAGTCTGAAGACTAGTTTTTGGAATCTGGGCTAATATCAGACTTACGGATTTTATCTGGACTGGTCTTGGATGTGCTCTCAATATGCAATTGCTCTGTGATATAAAGCTCTCTCTTATACATGAGTATCTCTGGATGTGTTTATCTAGTCAACCCGGATTAATACATGGACCATTAGGTTGTTTCTGACTCATAGCAACCTTAAGGAACAGAGTAGAACCATTCCATGGGGTTCCTAATGTATTAAGATTCAGATTCAGACTGACACATCTATTGGGGCACAGCTGGTGGGTTCAAAGGCTCAAATCATGCAAACTCTCTAGTTAGCAGTCCAGTGCTTAACTACTGAGTCATCGGGGCTCCTTTTTTTAATGCCCTTTTTATCTTTGATGTAATCTTCATTCAGCACCTCCAATTATCTAGTTTGAAAAAGCCATTTGTTTCTTGCTAGTACCTTGACTGATTAGCTGACTGCTAGTACCTTGACTGTTTTGAAATACAGGGGTGGTAAACCTGAAAAGACCAGAGTGGTTATATCTCAAATACATAAATTTACATTGAACACTGTTCCAAATTAAATTGTGTCTCCTAAAAAGATATGCTGCATGATAACCCTCAGTGTCTGTGAAGGTGACTTTGTTTGGAAACAAGGTCTTTGAGGATATTATCTGTTACCCTACGGTCATATTGGCGTAGGGAGGTCCAAATCTAACAGGTGGGGTCCTTTTGAGAAGAGGAGAAGAGATATAGGTGCTGAAAGAATTTGGCCACATGAAGATGGGGACAGAGATTGGGGTGTACCAAAGAACTCCAAGATGGCCAGAAGCCAGTATAAGCTTGGGAGAGCTAAGGGACTATCTTTTCCTTGAGTCTCCAGGGAGGATATCATCCAGCCAACAACTTGAGTTCACACTTCAAGCCTCCAGAACGGTGACCGTTAACTTTCTGTGGCTCAAGCCAATTATTTTATGGCTTCAGCCTCTTTCTTACAGTAGCTCTAGAAAACTGAACATATGCATACTTCCCCACCCCCCAATTGGTTAAACAGTATCTGGCCTTTACTCAGTCTGTATTAGACAGGGTTCAGAGGCATCGACAGAAAGCATTCGAGTCGTTTAAACTGAAGAGACGTGGTTGGAAGACTCAAGCTCACAGAGAAGCTGAAGGAGCGGGCCTCCAGCAGGGGCTCCCATACCGCCACTCCAGAGCCGACTGCTGCCTGGAGAACTAGAGCTCATCCTCCTTATTCAGGATTTTTTATCTGCAAATTTGCTTCATCGCTAACATTTACTTGTAAAGCCCAAAGTAATGCTTTTGTGGTCACTCATGGACACGAGGATGCACAGGATGGCAAAAACGATGAGTTGTCTCAAAGCACACATTCCCAGCTGAGGTCAGACAAGATGTGTGCGCTCTCATCCAGCACACACATGTGCTTTTTGGGGTCCCGTGAGTGTCACATTAAAAAATACATATGTTTTTCTTTTTGCTATTGAAAATGGTCTCCAAGCATTGGGCTAACATGAAGTTAATGTTACTAAATGTAAGTTTGTAGAGAAAATATGCGTGCTGGATAAGCTTCCTCCAGACAAGAGTTACAGTGTGGTTGATTGTGAGTTCAATGTTAACGGATCAAAAAAATTCAGTGTTAGCAATGACTCTGGTGTGTGTGTGTGTTAAAAACATACACAACAAAACCTACTCCATTTCAACAAATTCTACATGCGAACTTCAGTAGCTCTGATTACATTCTCCAAGACTATTTCCACTATTGTCTTCCAAATCATTCCACCACATGGACTCCTAAGCAAGATGTCTTATTACCAACCTACGTTGTTCCAACTCATAGCAACCCTACGTAAAACAGAACAAAACACCGCCCAGCCCGGCACCATCCTCACAATTGTTGCTATGTTTGAGCCCATTGTTGAAGTTGCTGTATCAATAATCTTGTTGAGGGTCTTTTTATTTTTTTTGTTTTATTAATTGGGATTAATACATACAGGGGGGCACCCAAACAAACTGGAATTTTCCCCCCTAAGTTATGTATTTAATTTTTTTTTGCAAAACAACCTTATCACCTTCAAAGAACGCTCCATTACACTTAATACATTTGTCAAATCTGCGATTCCATTCCATTCTTGAAAACTCCTCTGTATGGATGAATAATAGCACCTCCCTCATTTTTTTCTTCACCTCTTCTATGTCATCAAATTGCTGTCCTTTCATGTTACTCTTCATTCACAGAAACAAAAAGAAGTTGCACAGAGTGAGCTCTGGTGATTAAGGTGTGTGGGGCAAGAGAAGCATGCTGTGTTTTGCCAAAAAGTGGCGGGCTGAGATGGGTATGTGAGCAGGTGCATTGTCATGGTGGTAAAACCAGTCCCCTGTCTGCCACAAATCAAGCCTTTTTTGTTGCACACGGTTACACAATCTTTTCAGAACCTCTAAATAGAATGTTTGATTGACAGGCTGACCTAGTGAAATGAAGTCCAAATGCACTATCCCCCTCACATTAATAAAATGAAAGAGCATCAGTTTTTTTGGGGGGTACCCCTCATTTACCAAACAATTCCATATTCCAATCACGTCCAGAAGAATGGTACATTTGCTACCACAATCAGTTTCAAAACACTCTTTTTCTATACAGAACCCCTTGACGTCACCCCACCACCACCTCAGTGTGTCTCTGGCCCGAAAACCCTTATTTGAGTTGCTGACTCTATAAGCTCATCAGTTTTGATTTTCATACCCCCCCCAAATGAAAAAACATATACTGCATCTTCAAGAGGGTGACCTCCAATGACACAACACTCCCGAGATATGACCTAATGTGTAGAATCAAAACCCAAACAAAACAATACAACCCCCCACAAAAAAAAACAACAACATAAGATTTTGTTAACCAGATCAGATCCAGCATGCATCCTAGGGGGAATCTGCTAACAACTTTTAACTGTTCAAGCCAGGCTTTTGCCTTCGACCTTCTACTATACCAAACATGATGGTCTTCTCCACGGACTGGTGTCTCCTGACAACGTGTCCAAAATACATGAGATGAAGTCTCTTTATCTCCATTTCTAAGTAATATTCTGGCTGTACTTCTTTCAAAACTTTTTTGTTTGTTCCTTTGTCAGTCAACAATACTTCCAATATTCTTTAACAACACCATAATTCAAATGCCCCATTCTTCTTTAGTCTTCCTTATTCATTGTATAGCTTTCATATGTAAATGAGGCCATTAAAGAGGCCATGGCTTTGGTCATGGTGTTGTCTATTGGTCCAGTTGTGAAGATTTTGGTTTTCTTTACATTGACTTGCATTTCACTCTAAAGGCTGCAGTGCTCGATTTCCATCAGTACGTGTGTTAAGTATTCTTCATTTTCAGCAAGCAAAGTTATGTCCTCTGTATATCACAAGTTGTTAATAAACCAGCCTCCAATCCCTGTGCTTCATTTAGTCCAGTTTCTCAGATGATTTGCTTCATGTGCAGATAGACCATTGCAACACCGGCACAAACGTGTCCTGATTTTAAACCCCACAGTGTTCCTTTGTTCTATTTGGTCCATGAGCAAAATAAAGTGTTCTGGAGTTTCCATTCTTCTCGACATTATCATAGTTCGTCATGAGCCACACTGTGAAAAATGACTTTTCACTGTCAATAAAGCACAAATAATCATCTTTCTGGTATTCTTTGCTTTCTGCCAAGACCTATATGACATCAGCAACGATATTCCTCATGCCACATCCCTTGAATTTCCCTGTTGATGTATTGTTGTAATCTTTTTTTAATTACCTTCACCAAAATTTTACTTACATATGGATATTGTTTGATAATTTCCGCATTCTGTTGGGTTACTTTTCTTTGGATTTAAATATAAATATGGATTTCCTCCAGCCAATTAGCCAAGTAGCTTTCTTCTAAATTTTTTGCATAGATGAGTGAGTATTTCTGGTGCTTTATCGGCTTGCTGAAACTGATAGTATTCCATCAATTCCTAGAGTCTAATTTTTCACTAATGCCTTCAATTCAGCTAGATTTTTTCCTTCAGAACCATTGCTAATCATATGCTAATCTCTTTGGATTGGTGGTGTGATGGTTACATAATCTGTCAATTTGCAAAGATGAACAGTCTAGCCTGTCAATCAGGTCATAGTTGATGCCCTCATTTGAGAGGGGGAAACAGAGATAAATAGTTTACTGGGGGCCAGATATATGCTCACTACCTGTGAAACATTCCTGTTGATAAGCCACATGGAGCTATATTAATAGAGCCAGAACCCT
Organism: Tenrec ecaudatus; assembly: GCF_050624435.1. Classification (NCBI taxonomy): domain Eukaryota; kingdom Metazoa; phylum Chordata; class Mammalia; order Afrosoricida; family Tenrecidae; genus Tenrec; species Tenrec ecaudatus. Next base: position 117,917,465 of record NC_134543.1, on the reverse strand, counting down.
GGAGCTGGAGGAGCCACGTGGAGACGACCCGTGCCAGCACTGAGATGCTTCCACCACCACTGGATCCATAAGACCTTCCACCCACTGGCCTGTGATCTTCCTGCATTCAACATTATTGCATGGCTGTGTGAGTCTAATTAAAAAACAAACAGGACTTTGTTTTCTTCATGATTGAGTAAGATTTCATTGCATGCATATACCACATTTCATTTACCTATTGATGTATTTCTGGACATGTTGGTTATTTCCACTTCTGAACTATCGTAAACAGTGCTACAATGAACATTGGTGTATATACCAACTTTATAGAACATTGCTATAGTGAATAAAAAGAATTTTATCTTTATCTCTGTAAAATTTAGAAGTTGGGGAATTAGGAAGCAACTGTACCAACTGCCAATTCCAGGATCATAGCACCTTGTCTACAATTCAGAAATCAGGACGTTCTAGTCTCAGCAGGCCATGCTGGTCCTGCTGTAATTGGTACCATCAAAATGAATGTGCTGGCTCCCTCCCTACTTAACTCAGCTCTCAATTTAATGTTTACACAAGTCTATCTCGTCAGTGTAGTCTAAATAACATTTCTAGTTGCAAGTGAGTTTAAAAAAATATCACTTTCAGCTTACCAGCCTCCACAGTTTCGGAAGGCATCCGAAAAGGAGATGAGACTTAATTCTATGTAAGTCAACCCACCCTACCTGCTACAAGAATATTTCTGAAAGCATGTCTCAAATGATATACTCGAAAAATCTGTGTTTAGAACCTCCCTGGGGGTCTAATTATGTCAGTAATTTTGTACCCAAAGTGGTACATTATTTTGTATAAAATGTGTTGTTTTCTATTGTAGGCCTGTAATTCTTAAGAAATTGCTCATTTTATTCTCTCTAGTAGACATTCCAGGAATGAGGAAGTCAGATTGCTCTGCAATGACAGCAAGGACACCACTGGACCAGGGAGCAGATAAGGGACTTCTCTGCAGTGTAATCCCGAGTGTGGCTCGGGGTCACTGCTTCTGACAGTTAACATTTACCCTGAGCCACACTTGCGATTACCTCCAGGGAGGTTAAGAAATTTTCAAAAAGACAAGACTTAAATATTTTTTGATAGTGTTACACCCATGGTGGCATACTGGTTACATGTCGGGCTGTTAACCAAGGAGTCAGCAGTTCAAAACCACCAACTGCTCTGCTGGAGATGGATCAGGTTTCCTACTCCCATAAAGAGTTATTGTCTCAGAAACTCACAGGGGCAGTTCTACCCTGCCCCATAGGGTTGCTATGAGTCAACATCTACTCGACAGCAGTGAGTTTTTATATATTTCTCTGTACAATGTTCATAATAATTCCTACCTCAGAGAACTGTCATTCATTCATCCACTCCCACCACCCCATCAATATAACAATTTTCCCCCTGATTTTTACATTAATGCAGGACTTTTAGTTGAAAGTGATAGGAATCTAACTGGTTGTGTTAGTCTAGGTTGACTAAAGAAACAAATTCATAGATACTCATATGTGTATAAGAAAGAGCTTTATAGAAAGAGTAATTGTATATTAAGAAAGCATCCCAGCCAAGTCCAGATCAAGTCCATATGTCACATACCAGTCTATACATTCCACTTCAGACTCACAGAACACATGCAATGACACAGAATGCAGGAAGATCACAGGCCAGCGGGTCAAAAGTCTTATGAATCCAGTGGCAGTGGAAGCATCTCAGTGCAGGCAGGGGTCTCCACATGGCTCCTCCAGCACCAGGGCTTTGGCTCCATAAGTGTAGCTCCATGTGGCTGGTCAACAGGAAGATCAAGCAGAGCTAGTTTATGTCCCCCCACCCAGGAGGAACACAGACATTCACAGAACCCTCAGGAGATGGCCATGTTCACACAGAGGTCTCATTGGCTATGACTTGATTGACAGGCTAGACTCCACCACTTCTCAAGTTGACAGGAAATTCTGTAACTCCCACACTACTGATATATATATCCACACACATACACCATCACACTGATGTGTGTGTGTGTATATATAATATTGTTCTATAAAGTTGATGTATACATTAATGTTATGTGTGTATGTGTGTGTGTGTGTGTAATCTACTGCCATCAGAGGGTTTCCAAGGCTTTGTAACGTTTTCAGGAGCAAAACAGCTTCTTTTTCCCCATGTAACGGTTGATGGGTCAGCAGAGCAATGCTTATCCGACAGTGCCACCAGGCTTGTGTATATGTAAACAGATTGCATTAAGTAAATCTGCTGCACAAGTTCTCTTTAAAGTGTTGAAAAGCAAGGATGTTACTTTGAGGGTTAAGGTCTGTCTGAGTCAAGGCATGATATTTTCCATCACCTTATATGTGAAAGCTGGACATGGAATAAGGAAGAATGAAGAAAACTCTATGCATTTGAACTACAGTGCTGGCAAAGAATATTGAAAGTACCATGGAGTGCCAAAAGAACAAACATTTTGTCTTGGAAGAAATACAGCCAGAATGCTCCTTAGAGGCAAGGATGGTGAGACTTCGTCTCACTAATTTGGACAGGTTAAAGGAGAGACTAGTCCCTGGAGAAGGACATCTTTCTTTGTAAAGTGGAAGGGTTGTGAAAAAGAGGAAGGCCCTCAATTAGATGGATTGATTGACACAGTAGCTGCAACAATGGGCTCAAACATATGAACACTCCTGAGGATGGGATAGGACCAGGTGGTATTTTGTTCTACTGCACAGAGGGTCCCTATAAATCTGAACCAACTGCACGGCACCTAACAACAACAACATGTTACAGAATTGCAGGGAGTGCTAGAGAGCCAGCTCAAGGATGAACTTGCAGGATGAACCACCTGAAAGAGGCATCACAACTGGCTGAATGAGGAAACTGCTGCTTTTGTCACCTCCAAACCCTCAATGTTCCATTCTGCGTGGCCAGTAGGCACTTAACTTTATTGGGGCTCCTGCTATTCTGTTACCACGAATTCAACAACACCACCACTGCAAGATGAGTTGTACCACTGGCCAACACGGGCTCTGAGTGGCTGTCCTTTCACACCATTGCTCTCTTCTCAAAGGAAGGCTCACAAAGGTGTCCAGTTGGCAGGAGTTGGGTCACATGTCTTCATCCTAGCTGGGATGTTAAGGAAGTTAGGGAAACATGATTCCTGGCATCTAGCTCGGTACAGCAGGAAATTCCCTAATGAAAAAAAAGAGTGACAAGTTGCTGGGCTCCAGACAAATGTCCGTTACACCTACTCTGAATGTCTACATAACAGGAACAGTGACTGCCTGGCACATAGATGATCTCTGAAAATAACAGATTATATAAAGAAAGAAAAACATGCTATCCATAATACTTGAAAAATAGGCATCCTGTTTAGTGAGAAGGATTATGGGTTGGCTTAAGGGTAAACATATAGATCAATGAAATAGAATTAAGAGTCAGTATAACCCCACTTATATTTTGGGCAATTAATTTTTGACAAGGGTGTCAAATCAAGTCAAAGGGAAAAGAACAACTTCAATAAACAGTGTGGGAGAAACAAATAGCCAAATGGAAAATTATAAAGTTGTCTTCTTAGCTCAAACCATATGTAAAATTAAGATAAAATACATATGTAGCTGAAACTATAAAAACTTTTAGGAAAAACATCTTGTTCTGTGCTCTGATACACATTAACCAGGCCCAAGCCATCCACTTTGTGTTGTGGAATTGTTAAATTCTGACTCATAGAAGAACCCTGTTGGACAGAGTAGGACTCCCCATGTTAGGGACCATTGAGTGGATTCCGACTCGGTGACTTTATGTACCACAGAATGAAACACTGTCTGATCCTGTACTATCCTCACAATTGTTATGTTTGAGCCCATTGTTGCAGCCACTGTGTTGAGCCATCGCCTTGACAGTCTGCCTCTTTTTCACATCCCTCTACTTTATCAAGCATGATGGCCTTTTCTAAGGACTGGTCTTTCCTGATATGTCCAAATTACATGAGATGAAGTATCTATGTTATTGATTCTAAAGAGCATTCTGGCTGTTCTTCCAAGACAGATTTGTTTGTTCTTCTGGCAGCATACAGTAATTTCAATATTCTTCACCAATTCAAATGGATAACTCAAATGCACCAATCCTTCTGTCACAGATGTCACTTTGAGGACTAAATTACCTGGTTCAAGCCATGATATTTTCAAATGCCTGATGTGCATGTGAAAGTTGGACAATGAATGAGGCATAAAGGCTCCTCCGTGAGATTTAAGAAACACATTTTAAAGGAGCACGTTACTAGATCTTTTCTCCTGAAGAGCAGCTGGGGTTTGAACCACCAACCTTTCAGTTAGCAGTCAAGTGTGTAGCCATTGTGCCATGATAACTTCTTTTTGAAGAAACATACCCACTGTTAGTGAGTTGAAACAGACTCATTGGGGCAATATAGGACATACTACAACTGCTCGATAAGGTTCGCAAGTGAGGTAGTTAGTTTATTGTGCCAACCTGGCCGATAAAAACATGTGGGATTAAATGAAGGGTGGAGGGGTAAATGGCTCGTTAAGCCTTGCCTTTCTAGTTCTCGGGTCTCTTGTTTTGTGATGGTTGGACCAGGGTGCAGCTGCCTTAGCCAGTTCCCTGCTTCAGCTTGCAAGGCTCACTTCCTGCAAGACATCCCTGAGGAGAAGCCACATGGACCTACCCCGATGCAGCCCTGGGTGCTGGAGCAGCCATGTGGAGACCCCTGCCAGCGCTGAGATGCTTCCACATTCACTGACTCGATTTCCCTCCTGCAGTTGGCATCATTGTGTCTGTTTTGTGAGATGGAGGAGGTCTTTGTGAATTGGTGTTGGACATAAGGGTTAATGTTGGACTTGTGGGCTTGGGCAGCACTGGGTTGGGATGTTTTCTGGGTGTGCACTTACCCTTTATATAAAACTCTCTCTTATATATGAGTTTCTGTGGATTTGTTTCTCTAAAGTACCCAGACTAACATAGCAAGCCTCCTCGTTCTCCTACAAATTGGCTGATGCAGGTAACAGTCCAATGCTTAACCCACAGTACCACAAGAACTTCTTAAAAGAAACACAGGTGTAATTATTTGTAACTCCATATTAGGCAATGGTTTCTTGGGTACAGCACCAAAAGTACAAACAACCAAAGGGGAGGAAAAGTTCAGATATGTGGATAAAATTAACAAATAACAAAAACGTATTTTGTAGAACACTACCAAAAAAGTCCAAAGATAACCCCCCCAAACAGAAAAATAACCTGCTGCAACTGGCCCTCCACAACCATTCTGATACAATCTATTCTAATGTTTCCATGCCCGCTGTTTGCCCCAATGATCAAACTACGGTAAGAAAAGACCCTACATTCCTTAGAGTTCTGAGTCATTCTTTCTGGCTTTGATAACTAGCCGATTTGAATGACAAAATGTAAAATAGGTTATTTACTAACTTCTTTTAAGGGCTTTATATTGGGGGGCATGGGAAAAGCAGAGATTGGCAGTCTATGGTCCATAGGCCAAATCTAGTCTATCGCTTTTTAAAAATTGTTGTAAATAAAATGTTGTTTTTCTTTCAAATAGAGCTTTATTGGAAAGCAGCCAAATGCACTTATTTACATTCTTTCTATGTCTATTTGCATGCTATCCCTGCAAAATTAAGTGGCTGAGACAGAAGCCCTATCACCTGCAAAACCTAGAATGCTTGCTGGTAGACAATTTCAAGAACAAATGCTCGCTCCTCCTCTGCGGCTCTCCGAATTAGTTGGAGGCTGGCTGTTCAAGAGTCAAGTCCTCAGGAGGTAAAGCTCCTTTTATCTTGGCCTAAGAAGCTCTTGTTAATGCTACATTTTTGAGAGTATTTCAAAGGGTTCAAGACCTCCTGAGCAAGGAATTGTGGCAGAGCTTGATAGTGCAACTTCAACATTCACTTTTTTTTTTTTTAGTAAGACTACCCTTACATTTTAGTGAGGCACCTCACTGCCAAGAATAAAGGCAACAGTTCCCAGCTTCCGTGACAGCCGGGTGGTCATGTGGCTGAATTGATGCCAATGGGATATCGCTTACAAAGAATATGCCAAAAGCGAGGGTTATTCCCCTTTTGTTATATTTTCTCCTTCTTGCTGGAAGGAATACAATGGCCGGTTATTCAGCAGCCGCTTTAGACCATAACTGCAGAACCCTTCTTTAGAGTTGTTAAGGAACCAGGGGCCCTGACAAATAGATGTTTAAAAGATTAAACAAGGTTTTGAGTGTTAAATCCACTGTGAACCTGGGCCTTTTGTCACAACCAACAAAACTAGTTTTTTCAAATGCAATATTATAGACAGGAGAATATGGTTCGCTAAAAGTAAGGGCGATGCCCGACCTGATCCTACCACACCAAGGCAAAGCACTGGGGGAGTGCAGCAGAACAGCAAGGGAATGGAGTGGCAAGGTCCCCAGGGAATGCTGAAAGTGGACTTTGGGGCCAGGGCGTGGTGCCCCAACAGACTGGACTGGAAAACACTCCTAAAGGCCAACAAATGATCCTTGAACTAACTGTAAGCTTTTCTTTCTTGATGTGTTTTGTTTTGTTCTTTGTCAGTGATTTGTGTTGTTTTGTTGTATACTGTTGCTTGGTTTTGCTCTGTCTTGTTTTAGTGCACGTTATCTCCACAGGTCTGTCTAAATAAGATAGGCTGGATGAACTATCGGAGTAAAAACAATGGGACCGACAGTTCCGGGGCACATGGGATAGGGGGAGGTGGGGGGTAAGGAAGTGGTGTTAACAAGCCCAGGGGCAAGGGAACAACAAGGGATCCAAATTGTGGTGAGGTGGGTGTGGCAGGCTTGGTAGGGAATGATCAAAGGTAAGGTAACGAAGAAGTATAGCTGAAACCTAGGTGGGGATGGAGCATGATAGTGGGACAGGAGGAAAGTCAAGGGAAATGGAGGAAAGAGCTAGGAGGCAAAGGGCATTTATAGAGGTCTAGACAAAGACATGTACATATGCAAATATATTTACATATGAGGATGGGGAACTAGATCTATGTGCATATATTTATAGGTATAGTATTAAGGTGGCGGAAGGACCTTGGGCCTTGCGATAGTTTATTGTGCCAGCCTGGCCGATAAACACAAGTAGGATTAACTGAAGGGCAGAGGGATAAATGGCTCGGTGAGCCTCACCTTGCTTGTTCTGTGCCTCAATTTAAAGGGGTACACTACCTGTGGGATGCCTAGCCTGTGGACTGTTCGCTGTAAGTTGAGGTCCGTTTAAGCCCACACGATTGGAATGGTCATCTCTGGAGCTGGGGACCGACAGTTGATGACAGTTGGTGATCTGCCTTGCTGTTTGCTGCCTGGGTATATATAGCCCATCTCTCTCTACAGAAGGGGACTGGCAACTGGCAGCTCTCAAGCCTTGAAGGACTGCTAGTGTCTCACTGCTTTATAATTTAACTGTTAATTTCTTGTATTATCTATCTGTATATAATTTAATGGTTCATTTCTTGTATTATATATCTATCTTTATAAATATATTTATATATAATTACTAGCAATCTGGTTTGTCTCTCTAGAGAACCCTATCCAACACAGGCCTCTACTCAAGTACTGGATGGCTGCAGACAGGTCAGTAATACATTTGTGTTAGTCTTATTAGGGTACCTTCAAAAAAAAAGTCCAATCTAAACAGGGGCTTCTAAGGGAATCTGCTGGGCCAGTGATATTAGAGACCAAGGGGCTGGCTCAGAAAGTTTTGCTATTTGTGTGTGTATGATTCCAAAGGTGTAATATTGATGTGTTTTTCTCAAGGGACACAAGACAATTACGGGGTCTTAGTGTAAAATGACATAGTAAGAAAATGTGCAACTACATCACTGAAAAACAAGCCAGGCAAGTTGTACCCAGGAGGTTTCCCCTACCCATCACAAGACCTGTTCATTCTTTGAGGAGCACAGGGTGTCTTATAAGAATTTTGTTGGGAATCCTTACCCCATCCATGCAGCAGCCCTGTCTTGTTCTTTCAGAACGTATTTTTGTTCTCTATGTTCAAAAGAACTCAAAGGAATAGTATTTGGGTCCCTCCAGGATGTTCAAACTTCCCTTTTGGAGTGGCATCAAAAGAAGAGCACAGATTTCTTCAGGGAAAGGGTTTTTTAAAAGCCTCCCTGCCCGCATGGGAGCAAATGAAGGGGGAGGAAGAGAGAGTGGAGCACATCCTGGCCCACCAAGCCTTGAGGATGATATTCCCACTCAGAGCAGCCAATCCACAGAGAAGGCCATATGTCCGGCTCCACTCTGAGACACGACATCCCTCACTGATCCATAGGCCTACAGGGGACAACACTGGAGATCCAGTGTGGGAATTTCACCAAATCTGACCCCACCATACGGTGGCATAACACTAAGGGTGTGGAACAGAACAGCAGGGGAACAGAGCAACGAAGTCCCCAGAGAATACCAAAAATAGATTTTGGGGCCAGGGCGTGGCACCCCATCAGACTTGATCAGAAAACACTCCTAACGGCCAACAAACAGTCCTTGAACTAACTACAAGCTTTTATTTTTTGTTGTTGTTGTGTTTTTTTGTCATTGGCTTTTTGTTGTTGTTGTTTTGTTTTCTTTTGTTGCTTGGTTTTGCTCTGTCTTGTTTTTGTGCATGTTATTATCTCCGCAGGTCTGTCTAAATAAGACAGGCTGGATGAACAATCTGGAGAAGGAAACAACGGGACCCACAGTTCTGGAGGGGACATGGGAGAGCAGGAGGTGGGGGGAAAGAAGTGGTGGTATCAAACCCAGGGACAAGGGAACAACAAGTGACCCAAATCAGTAGTGAGGAGAGTTTGTGAGGCCTGGTCGGGTGTGACCAAGGGTAATGTAACCTAGAGGAATCACTGAAACCCAAATGAAGACTGAGCATGATAGTGGGACAAGAGGAAAGTCAAAGAAAATAGAGGAACGAGCTAGGAGACAAAGGTCATTTATAGAGGTCTAAATAAAGGCATGTACATATGTAAATATATTTATATATGAGGATGGGGAAATAGATCTATGTGCATATATTTATAGGTTTAATATTAAGGTAGCAATTGGACATTGGGCCTCCACTCAAGTACTCCCTCAATGCAAGAACACTTTGTTCTGTTAAACTGGCATTCCATGATGCTCACCTTCCTGACACAATCGCTGAAGACAAATGGGTGCATAAGCAAATGTGGTGAAGAAAGCTGATGGTGGCCGGCTATCAAAAGATATAGCATCTGGGGCCTGAAAGGCTTGAAGGTAAACAAGCGGTCATCTATCTCAGAAGCAACAAAGCCCACATGGAAGAAGCACACCAGCCTCTGTGATCATGAGGTGTCAAAGGAATCAGGTATCAGGTACAAAAAAACAGAAAATTCATATCATTGTGAATGAGGGGGAATACAGAGTGGGGACCCAAAGCCCATCTGTAGGCAACTGGACATCCCCTTACAAAAGGGTCTCGGGAAGGAGATGAGCCAGTCAGGGTGCAGTGTAACAACGATGAAACATACAACTTTCCTCTAGTTCCTAAATGCTTCCTCCCCCTCCCACTATCATGATCCCAATTCTACCTTACAAATCTGGCTAGACCAGAGGATGTCTACTGGTACAGATAGGAACTGTACAGGGAATCCAGGACAGATGATCCCTTCAGGACCAGTGATGAAAGTGGTGATACCAGGAGGATGGTGGGAGGGTGGGGCAGAAAGGGGGAACTGATTACAGTGATCTACATATAACCTCCTCCCTGGGGGGCGGACAACAGAAAAGTGGGTGAAGGGCGACATTGGACAGTGTAAGATATGACAAAAACAATAATTTATTAGCAAGAGTTCATGAGGGAGTGGGGAGCGGGAAGGGAGGGGGGAAAATGAACTCATGCCAGGGCCTTAAGTGGAGAGCAAATGTTTTGAGAATGATAGGGGCAACGAATGTACAAATGTGCTCGATACAATGGATGTATGTATGGATTGTGATAAGAGTTGTATGAGCCCCCAATAAAATTATTAAAATAATTAAATAAAAGGACAAAAATAAAGAAAAATGTAAATGACCTATCATTGGATACCTCTTTTGATCTATATTAAATTTGTTCTACTTTTTAATTTAAAAAATGCTTGTCTGCCATCGAGTCCATGCTGACTCTTAGTGACCTGTGTGTGGGTTTCCAAGACTGTAACTGTTTACAGGAGTAGAACTCCTGGTCTTTCTTCCGCAGAGCTGTTGAACTGCTTAACGTGCAGATTGCAGCCCGAGGCAAAACCACGATGCTACCAGGGCCCCTCACGGAAGGGTTAGAGAGGTGGAAACACTCATGTCAGAAGTGTGCAGACTTTGATGGAAAGTGTGTAGAGAAATAATAGCTTTGCATTTTCATAATTTTTAATAATAAAGGTATCTAGGATAGTAGAACGATGTTTTCTTTTACTTACCTTTGTGTTATAAGCTCAAATTAAAGCATTAAGATTACTAATTTAATTTCCTCATATTCTACAGTTTTGACTGAGCTACATACAAAACCAAATTTACCCTATCAACTTTTCTCTAAAAGGATATTAATTTAGCTACAGTTATTTCCAGATAAAAATTATATGTGTTTCTGATACATTCATCTAAAATTTTTTTCCATTTATTTAAATTGCTTGGGGGTGACCAGAAAATGCCTTCTATCATGGTTTTAGAATACACTTGAATCTTCTATTTCCATTTTGTACATGAACCAGTGACAGCACTGTGATTTTCTGCTTCCTCATAAATGTAACTCAAGCTGTTATTTGATCAAGTGTGATGTTAATCAAAACTTATTATGTTAAGAGAATGCCTTCTTCTCTTCACTCCTTTCATTTATTAATTCATGCTACAAATAATAATATTAAAAATTAAGCACTTACATATGTCAGTCACTATTACTAGTGAGCCAAAAGAGAGGGTTTATCATAGAGAGCTTAGAGTTACCTGAAAGAGGCTGACACTTAGGAAATAATTTCACAAATAAGTGTAAAAATTTTCTACCGATAACTACTAAAAGGAATCCCTGAGCGTGAGCAACAAGGGTCTCTATTCCCTTCAAATGGATAATTGTGATATGATATTAAACCGCTTAATGGGCTGCTTTCTCAGGGAGAGCTGTGGGCATGGCAGAAGCATGTCTAGCACAAAGAGGAGGTAATGAAGATTCTCCAAGTAGCAGGTTCTTTATCTGGACATCTAAGCACCATAGTATCCATACAAAATAACTGTTATAAAAGGATGATTAAAAAGAGAATGATGAAGATTAAAAGGAAGGAGGGCTTTCAGAGGGAGGAAGGGAGGAGGGAGAGAAGAAAGGAGGAAAGTTCTTTTCAGGGAGGGGCCAAGGAAAGGCCAAAAGGACTCAGAGACATCTCATTATTTCAGAAATAAGAAAGTACCCAGAGAATATCGAGGTAGTGAAGGAAGAGAAAAGCTAGCGTCCCGAAGCTCCTATCGGTGAATTCTGGGGCAATTTAGTCATCAAAGTAAATAAAAACATAACTTAGAAAACGGAATAAAACAGGAATTTACCAATCCGTACCAATATCAATAAGTAAATGTAGAGAGGAGAAAGGTTATGCTTGCAACTAATAAATAAATACAGATGAAGATGGAATTAGAAAGTCATTATTTGGCAATCATTAAATAATTTGGAGAAAAAATTAAAGTCAATAAATGCAAAAATTTGTCCACCACTTATCTGTTTGTCGTACTGTGGTTGTATGTTGCTATTGTACTGTGGGTGAGTGTTCTACTTGTGTATGACTGTGATGCTGGAAGCTAACTCACTGGTGTTTCCAACGCCAGCAGGGTCACCCAAAGCGAACAGGTTTCAGCAGAGCTTCCAGATTAAGAACGGACTACAAAGTAAGAATTTGCTGTCCACTGCTGAGAAATTCGCCACTGAAAAGTTTATGCGTAACACTGAAACATTGTCAGATGCTGAAGCCTTGTAACTAGATGCAGAACATTGTCAGAGACAGGGCCGGAGGATGAACCCCTCAGCTCACAAGGCTCTCAACATCTGACTGAGGATGAGCTGCCTTCGTGAAGTAAAGGTGATCCTTATGATGTAAATAGAGAAAAACCTGTGAGAATAAAGCCATCAGCACCTTCATTTGCTGATGAGGCATGACTTTAAATGGGAAGAAACAGCTGCCAAAATCTACTAATAATTAGAACTTGAAATTTATGAAGTCTGAATCTAGGGAAGTTGAAAGTTGTCAAAAATAAACTGGAATGCGTAACAAGCGATCCTAGCTGTTAGTGATATGAAATGAACTGGCATTGACCATTTTGAATCAGAAGACCATTTGGATTTCAAGGCAATGACACAATCAAGAGGAATGGCTTTACATTCATCTTTAAGAAGGACATTTAAAGATTTAGCTTGAAGTACAATACTGTCTGTGATAGGAGTATATAGATACACATTAAGCGATATCCAATCAATAAAACTATTATTCCAATTTCTACTCCAATCACTAATGCTAGTGATGCAGAAATTAAAGAATTCTACCAATGTCTTCAGCCTGAAATTGATCAACATGCGTCCAAAATACATCGATAGTTATTGGAAATTGGAATGCAAAAGTTGGAAACAAGGAGGAAGGAGTACTAATAGGAAAATACGATTTGGTGAGAAAATGAAGCTGAAGGCTGCATGATAGAATTTTGAAGGGCAACGACTTGTTCATAACAAATACATTTTTCAATAACATAACCAACAACTATGCACATGGACTACTCCAGACACAGAAATCAAATTGACTATATCTATAGGATGATACTATGGAGAAGCTCAGGATCAGCAGTTAAAACCCGGGCAGGGGTTTACTGCAGAACAGATCATTAATTGCTTGTATGTAAGTTCAAGTTGAAGCTGAAGACAATTAAAACAAGTCCACAAGAACCAAAATATGAACTAATATATCCTATCTGAATTTTGAGCACATCCCAAGAACAGATTTTTAGGATTGAACATGCATGACGAAGACCTGAGGAGCTACGGAAAGACATCAAGGACATCCTTTATGAAGAAAGCAAAAGTTCATTAAAAAGAAAGAAAAGATCAAAGTGTATGTCAGAAGAGACTCAAACTTGCTCTTAACCTAGAGTAACTAAGAAAAATGGAAGAAATGAGGTAAAAAAGCTGAACAGAAAGTTTCAAAGGGCAGCTTTAGAAGACAAAGTAAAATATTATATTGAAATGAGTAAAGACCTAGAATCAGAAAAACAAAAAGGAAGAGCATACTCAGTATGTCTTAAACGGAAAGATCTCAAGAAAAAATTCAGCCCCACTCTACCTTGTCTGCTGCCTGCAGGCTGTTGGCTCTTCTTGCCTGAGGGTAGATTCCTCAGTCTGCTTCCTTGACCTTGGACCAGCAAGCAGCCAGTAAGTTGAAGGACCTTCAGTTTACTAACTGTCCAAGGAGAGTGAGTTGAATTGAGCCCTCTGTACTGCTATGTGTACTAATTAGTAATCTTTTTTGCTATATAAGATGATATATACAAGGGGTACCAAAAAAAATCTGATACTCATTTGTGGGTTTTTTTGTTTGTTTTTGATGTGAGGGGGATAGTGCATTTGGAGTTCATTCCACCAGGTCAGACTGTTAATCAAGCTTTCTATTTAGAGGTTCTGAAAACATTGCATAACTATGTGCAACAAAAAAGACCTGATTTGTGGCAGACACGGGACTGGTTTTGCCACCAAAACAATGCACCTGCTTACGCGGCCAGCTCAGTGTGAGCTAGTTTTAGGCAAAACCCAGCATGCCTTTCTTGCCCCACGCATATTACTCACCTGACCTCACTATGTGTGACTTCTTTTTGTTTCTGTGAATGAAGAAGGACATGACAGGACAGTGATTTGAGATGCGGAAGAGGCGAAGAAAAAAATGAGGGAGATGCTATCCACCATCTGAAAAGATGAGTTTGAAAAATGTTTCCAAGAATGGAATCATAGATTTGACAAATTTATTAAGTGTAATGGAGAGTACTTTGAAGTGATAAAGTTGTTTTGTAAAAAAATTTAAATACATAGCCTTGGGAAAAAAATCTGGTTTTTTTTGGTGTTCCATTGTATATATAAATATATATATATATATGTGTGTGTGTGTGTATATATGCGTATATATATATATATACACACAAAAAGAAATACTTCAAGCCTCGAGTTACAATATTGAAAGAGTCTATGGGCCAAACACTGAACGATGCAGGAAGTATCCAAAGAAGATGGAGAGAATACAGTCACTGTACCAAAGAACTAGTCTCTATTCCACTATTTCACACAGTAGCATATGAGTTATGCTGCTAAAGGAAGAAGTTCATATGCGCTGAAAGCATTAGCCAAAACAAGGCTCCAGGAATTGATGAAATACAAATTGAAATGTCTCAATAAGCTGATGAACTACTACACACACTTACTCGCCTATGCCAGGAAATTTGGAAGACAGATTCTTGGCCAGCTGATTGGGAGCGATCCATATTTGTACTCATTCCAAAGATAAGTGATCTAACAGAATGCTCAAATTATAGAAATATATTGTTGATATCACATGCAAGCAAAATTTTGCTGAAGATCATTAAACAACAGTTGAAGCAGTACATTGACGGGAAACTGTCAGAAGTTCAGACTAGATTCAGAAGAGGTCCTGGATTAAGGGATATTGCTGATGTCAAATGTATCTTGACTGAAAACAGAGAATACCAAAGAGATGTTTTATTGACTATACCAAGGCATTTGACTGTGTGGATCATAACTATGCCTGGCCTTGAGAAGACTGGGAATCCCAGAACAGTACATTGTGCTCATGAAGAATTTGTCCACGGAAGAAGAGGCAGTTGTGAGACTAGAACGAGGGAATATTGCATGGCTTAAAGTCAGAAAAGGTGTTTATCAAGATTGTATCCTTTCACCATACTTAACAAATCTGTATGTTGAGAAAATCATAAGAGAAGCTGGATTATATGAAGAAGAATGCTGCATTAGGATTGGAGGAAGGCTTATTAACAACCTTCAATGTGCAGATGATACAACCTTGATTGCTGAAAGAGGGGGACTTGAAGCTCTTGCTGATGAAGACGAGGATTGCAGCCTTCAGTATAAATAACAACTCAGTGTAAAACAAACAAAACAAAAGCCTCACAACTGGATCAGTAGGTAACATCATGATAAATGGAGAAAAGCTTGATGTTGTCAAGATTTTTGTCTTGACAAAATGCTCATGGAAACAGGAGTCAAGAGATCTAATAACTCATTGCATTGGGTACATCTGCTGTACAACACTCATTAGAGAGTTGAAAATCAGGTAGGTTACTTTGAGGACTAAGGTGCGCCTGACCCAAGCCATGGTATTTTCAATTGCCTCATGTGTATGTGAAAGTTGGACACCGAATAAGGAAAACTTAAGAAGAATTAGTGCATTTAAATTGTGGTTCTGGAGAATAATACTGAAAGTATCATGGCATGTCAAAATAACAAAGACATCTTGGAAGAAGTTTATACTCCTTAGGGGCAAGACTGTCTTGTTACTTTGGACATGTCAGGAGAGACCAGTCCCCAGAGAAAAGAGATCATCGTTGGTAAAGTAGCGTGGCAGGGACAAAAAGGAAGACTTTGAACAAGATGGCACATGACAGGAAGAGATCACTGAAGATACGAGTGTTATAGCAAAGTGTGGTGAAGAAAGCAGATAGTGTCCAGCTATCAATTGGAATGGTGTTTAGGGTCTAAAAGGCTTGTTTTCAAATAAGCAGTGAGCTAAGTCCACATCGAAGAAGCACACGAGCCTGTGTGATTAAAAGGCGATGATAACAAAATCCAAATATAATGAACGGAAAAGTATCAGAGCTTAAATGGTGAACTCCGAATTTGTAGAAGTATATGGAGGAAGGTGGGTACATAATATCCATCTTCAGAGTGTCTGGTCAGATTGAGCCTCTTCAGATCCACTCTAGTCACAAGCAAAGAACTTAAACAGCTTTACTATCAGACAGATTATTGTGAACTTGATTATGATGGATCGAACCATGGCATAATATATTTGGTCAGTCAATGGTATAATATACTTGGTCTCTTGACCCAACCTGAATTTGCTTTATGCTCAATATTTCTCAATTGTTTCATGCCAGAAATTTCTTCTCTGGCTTTTAAAATATTGTTGGTGTTTTTTCCTTTCTTACTCTTTATTTTTATCTTCATATTAATATTGTTTTCTTCTTTCTGTTTTATTTTTGTTTTTTACTGTTTCTGTGAGGTTTCTGAGGTAGGAAGTACACATGGAGGGGGTGCATAGAGACAATAAGTGATGCAATGGCTTATCAGGAGGGGTAAGGAGTGAGGGAGTTGTTAGGGAGCAATCAATGGATGTGGAAGCAGAGAGGGAGCACTAGAATTGATTCCCATTACATAAATACAACTCTTTTTAAAAGTGATCTAACTATGGAAGTGTATGATATGTGAATATTATATCAAGAAAACTACTAAAAGGAAGAAAGATACCAAACTTGCCCTATGGTTACTATGGGTGAAGTAGGAAAGTTTTTGCTTAGGGCCATTGGGTTTATTTTAATGTTTGTGAAACAATAATGGTCGTACACCATGAAGAATATATTCAATGGCACTGGATTATATATGTAGAAGTTGTTGAATTAGAGAATGTTTTGTGTATATCTTTCCCATATTTGAAAAAGAATTACATGAATAAATAACCATGAGTACAAGCGTGGTAGTTATGTGATCTGGTGTCAATTGGAGGATTGGGAGTGAAGGGGTGGAGTCTAACTTGTCATTCATTTTATAGCCAATGAGGCCTCGGTGTGGGCATGGCCTTCTCCTGAGAATTCTGGGAAATCCTGTATTTTACCTCCTTGGAGGCTGGAGACACCTCTCTCTTTACTCACTCCCTGGGAGACATTGCAGCTGACAAGACACATGGAACTACGCTAGTGCCCTGAGCTGGAGAAGCCACATGAACCTGCCCTGAGGCAACCAGATCTCTGAAGCTGGAGAAGCCACATAGAGACCCCTGCCAGCACTGAGATGTTTACAATACTTCTGGATCCAAATACTTTCTACCACTGACCTGTGATCATCCTGCATTTGGCATCATTGCATGTGGTTTGTGAATCTGAAGATGACTTTATAGATTGGTATCAGACATTTGAGCTACTATCAGACTTATGGACTTGATCTGAACTGGATTGGGATGTTTTCTCAATAGTCAATTGCTCTTGTTTATAAAACTCTCTCTTAAACACATATGAGTTTCCCTGGATTTGTTTCTCTAGTCTACCCAGATTAAAACAACAGGAAAGAAGAAAATGTTCTAAAGTTGATTGTGGTAAAGATCGTACAACTCTTCCTGATGTGATTGAACTGTTGGATTGCATAAAATATGGATAAAGTGCCCATGTGCAGTGGTCCAGACAGCAACTGGAAGCAGGGACTCCGGGACAGATGATCCTTCAGGACCAGCCCTGAGAATGGTGATACCGGAAGGGTGGAGGGAGGGTGGGGTAGAAAGGGGGAACCGATTACAAGGATCTACATATAACCTTCTCCCTGGGGGATGGACAACAGAAAAGTGGGTGAAGGGAGACATCGGACAGGGGGAGCGGGGAGGGAGAGGAAAAATGGCTCAAGTAGAAAGCAAATGCTTTAAGAATGATGATAGCAACAAATGTACACATATGCTTGACACAATGGATGGATGGATGGATTGTGATAAGAGTTGTATGAGCCCCCAATAAAATGATTTTAAAAAATAAAATGGCACATGACACTTTTGTGTTCAAACTCTAGTATGATTGTCACATTTTAAAGAATTCGGGTCATGGAGAGCTAAGACACTAATATACATGCACACCCATATACTCACATATCCCATTTAAATGTGTGAGTAAGCAACCAATGGGCACCACATAGGATTTTGTTTGGGTCATCACTGCCCTAAACTGGCCCTGCATGTATAGCAGATGGCCTAAGCCATCCTCACGACGGTTACTATGTTGGAGTCTACTGTTGCAGCCACAATGCCAACTCAACTCATTAATGAACTCCCTGTGAGCCAGAATGGACTTGATGCCAGTGAGCTCTCTACCAAACATGATGGCTTTCTCTGGACATTGGCCCCCTCATGGAAACATGTCCAAAGTAAACAAGACAAAATCTCACCACCTTTGTTTCTAAGAATATTTCAAATGGTCACAAATTCTTTGCAGGTCTCCCAACCAGAGGTTGTGTCTACTTCCCTATGTTTTGAACCTGGGCCAGCCCTCTGACTTTACCCAATAGATTATGCTGCAGTGATTATATGATTTCCTAGCTGAGGCTCAAAGAGGCTTTGATAAAAGGAACCCAGGACCACAGGAGACGGGGCTGGCGGCCTGGCACTGCACAGGAGGGGCAGCCAAGGCAGTGGCATCACTTGGACTGGTGGAACTCATCACCCAGTGTGGTAACATACCAAACCCCTACTCCCACTCAGCCCCCGCCACCATACCCCCCATGCAATCCCTATCACTCCACCAGTCAGGGTACGAGTCATGGATCCTGTCAGTGCACTGAGAGTGTGGTCTCGGCCTTGGCCAGTGGCAGAGGGGAGGGCCTGCAGAAAGATTCTTGAGGAGTGGTTGCAGGTGCTGGGCCTTGGTCCTGAGGATGGGCCAAGGCTGAGCCAATCTGCACAGAATCTATTCTGTCCACAGCGGGGAGGGCATCAAAACCAGCCCAGCCCAGGAGTAAATGATCCTATGCATTGCCCACTGAGGGACACCAACCCTGTAGTGGTGCCATTGATGGTTTCACCATAAGTAAAACTGTCATTGTCCCAAACGGAACATGTTAATAATGCTGCACACAATATACACTTTCCTTATTCAAAGCACCTTTTGAACTAAAAAAAGAGAAAATCCAGTGTTACTCTTCCCCATCCTCAGAATATGGCTCGCTTAAAAAATATCCATGCTAAAGTGATTTAACATGATGTCAAAGGTGAACTTCGGTAGTACATGGAAGTCTGTCATAGTCAGATGTCTATCTGTTTGCTGCAGAAGTTTAGTCTCTGTCCAAATATATGGGCAATCAGTTAATGCTGGTTAAAATGTTCTTGTTTCTGCAATGAACTAGCAATAACTAAAAAATAATAATTCTGCAACTAACTGTAAAGTAAGCAAAGGGAATGAAAACCGAAAACAAACAACCACTGCATTTTCTAAGTAGCTGAGCAGAGACATGAAATGAATGGCAGTTCTAAACCCCTAGCTGCTCCTTACATGGGAGAGTGAAGCGACTTTCTGCTCCAGTAGAGTTCCAGTCCCAGAATTCCAAGAGATGCCATTCTGCCCTGTCCAGTGGGGCATCTATGAGTCAGAATCGACTCGATGGCAGTGAGTTGGATTTGGGGTTGATTAAATAATGATAATGGCTTTCACGTGGCCAACATTATATGTCTCATGCATCCACCTTAACTGCAGCTCTGCCCCCCGCCTCTTGTCATTCTACCCAAGCCTATGAGGACTCTCTCTCTCTTTGCCTGCTACCTGGCGCCCCACATGGTCAGGAGGGGAGATGTGTGACCTCTGCACAAGGCACACTCAGGCCTCTCTTGTCTGGCACAGCACATGTTAGATCTATCCTATAGCTTTGTTGTCACACCACCTGCACGAAGGTGCTCACCTCTTGTTCTGTGAGTCAGCCCCATTTCTGTCCCTTGCTGTCTCATGACATATTCAATGTTACAGCTCTTTCTTCTGGGTCTAGGAGGTTCTTAGCATAGGAAACCTAGGTCATTGGTCCAAAGAATATGCTGTGCTCTAGACTTTTCTTGATGGTAGTGAGACTCCCTGAACCTCTGTGAGACTGGCCTTTATACAAGCAGCCTCCTTGCCAATTTCAGTTATGGTTTTCCCACCAGCAGCAGGAACTGATGCCCTTGGTAGAACACACATTAGTCAATTTGCCTAGCTCCAGTCAATCATTTTGTGGGCATTAAAAGGCCATAGAAAAGTGATTCCTTAGACTACACCTCATTAAACAAGTCTCCCTGGTCAGTACACAGTGAACAAATCCAAGTTCCTTCTCTTTTCACTCTTTTATAAGCCTCCTAAATCCTCTCTTAGCCAGACTTTACTGTTTTTTCACATTCTGAATACTCTGTCATCTTCAGGATCTTTTTTTCCTTTGAAAATCGCCAACTTTTTTAATGGAGCAATCAAATCTTTTTCTTTGTAACCAATCACCTAGACTTTTAACAAGTCCAACAAAGTGACTTTGCCAACAAAGAATTTTCTTTTATTGAGGGAGAAGTTATGAACATTCAAACATTATTTTTTCCTATCAAAAATGCATTACATTTGTTAGCAGTTATTTGACATGTTGCTGACATTTGCTTTATAGCAAAGTTAAATAATTCAGTGTATGGATATTAGATGAATTCATCTCTGCCCTTTACTCGAGTAGTTCTATGTATATGTATGTGCATGTTTTACATCAATGCAAAATGTTCACTTACTCTGTGGTGCATATCTACTGGTCTCATGTTCCAGAATCTCTGGATCTTTTTTAATGCCTTTTCCTGCCATCGAATGTATTAGACACTATTTCTAGTTTAATGAATTTGATATGAGTCACCAGTACACTGTGGCTGTTTTTACTAAGCTAACTGTGATCATGGAATATATTAATAGGTCTATGACATCCAAGAACTAGGAAAGAATTCCTCTGCTAAACTTATAATTGGTCACACCCTTGAAATATTGTGCCAAATCTGGGCACTGGCATTTTAAAGCACACACAAAAGAACGGAGAAGATTGTAGAGTAACAAAACTGAACCAAAAAAGAAAATGAGAAGTGGTTAAAGTGGTGGGGATTGTTTAAGCTCTAGAAAAAAACACTTGTACTTTGTATAAAGAGAGTCTATCGACAAGAAATTGCCACAAAAGAAAATATCACAAAAGTTCAATAGGAGCTGATTATTTAAATAAATTATGGTGACTCCACATAATAGAATACCACTACAAAACACTTGACAAGGACAGGTGAATATTTTTATATTGTTTTGAAGTAAGAAGGGCTTTTCTAAATACCGTAAAATACAGAAGGCATAAAATACAGATGTCAAAGATCTCTATATATACAGCATATATATAAGAAGATTTTATAATGAAGAATATATATATAGTCTTCATTAGAAACCGAGTTCTGGAGGGACACAGGAGAAGGGGAAATGGGGGGAAAAGAAGGGGGTGTCAACACATCCAGGGACAAGGGAAGAATAAGTGATCTAAAATTGATGGTGAGGAGGGCATAGGATGCTTGTGGGTGGGGGGACTCAATCAAGGGCAATGTAGCCGAGAGGAATTGCCAACCCGAATGAAGGCTGAATGTGATAATGGTACAAGAAGAAAGTAAAAGGAAATAGAGGAAAGAACTGGGAGGAAAAGGACATTTATAGAGGTCTAAATACAGGCATGTATATATGTAAATACATTTATATATAATGACAGGGGAATAGGTCTATGTACATATATTTATTTATATTTACGGTAGCAGATGGACACTGGGTATCCACTCAAGTACTCCCTCAACTCAAGAACAATTTGTTCTTCTAATACCAGACTTTGTGATGTTCACCTTCCCTGACATGACTGCCGAAGACAAAATGGGTGCATAAGCAAGTGTGGTGAGCGAGCTGATGGTGCCCAAAGATATAGCATCTGGGGTCTTCAAAGTTGAAGATAAACAAATGCCATCTAGCTCAGAAGCAACAAACCCCACATGGGAGAAGCACACCAGCCTGTGTGATCATGAGGTGTTGATGGGATCAGGTATCAGGCATCAAAGACCCCAAACAAAACAAACAAACCAACAAACATATCAGTGGGAATGAGGGAGCGGGAAGAATAGAGATGCAAAGTCCATCAGTAGTCAATTGGACACCCCCTGTCAGAAGGGCCTCAAAGAAGAGAAAAGCCAGTCAGGGTGCAGTATAGCATCAATGAAACACATAACCTTCTTTTAGTTCAGTGGTTCTCAACCTTCCTAATGCCGTGACCCTTAATACAGTTCTTCATGTTGTGGTGACCCCCCCCAACCATAAAATTATCTTTGTTGCGACTTCATAACTGTAATTTTGCTACTGTTATGAGTTGTGCGACCCTGTGAAAGGGTTGTTCCACCGCCAAAGAGGTCACAACCCACAGGTGGAGAACCGCTGCTCTAGTTCTTTAATGCTTCCTCTCTCCCCACTGCCATGATCCCAATTCTATCTTACAAATCTGACTAGATCAGAACATGTACACTGGTACAGGTAAGAGCTCACAACACAGGGAATACAGAGCAAATAAATCCCTCAGGACGAATAAGGATAGCAGTGATACTAGGAGGTGGGGGAGAGGGGAGTAAAGGGAACCAATTAGAATGATTTACATGTGGCACCCTCCCATCGGCATGGACAGCAGAAAAGTGAGTAAAGTGAGAAAGTGGTCGATGGAAGACATGAAAAAAAAAGAGAATTTATAAAAGATCAAGGGGACATGGGAGAGGGTGGGATAATGAGAAGCTGATGCCAAGAGCTCAAGTAGAAAGAAAATGTTTTGGAATAGATGATGACAACATATGTACAGATGTGTTTGATACAATGGATATATGTGTGGATTGTAGTAAGAGCTATAAGAACCCCCAATAAAATAAAATTAAAAATAATAAATGAAACCCTCCAGTAGGAAAAAATTTAGAAAAGAAGAAATATTTATGGATCAATAACACAGAAAGAAAAAAAAAAAGGTTGGCGTTCCCAGTATACCCAGACACAACTTAGAAGAAAGTCTTGATAATTTACTGTCAATCCTGTGGAGAACAATTCGACTCTGACAGGCAAGCAGACTCTGCGTGAATTAGAGTCAACATCATTCTACGGTTACTAGTTTTGGTTTGGGACCAGAAAAATACTCCAAAGTAATTGCCATCAAGTCACTTCCAACTCTTAGCGACCCTATAGGACAAGGTAGATCGCACTGCCCCTATGGTTTTCCATGACTGTAACTCTTCATGGGAGCAGAAAGCTACAGCTTTCTCCTGTGGGGTGACTGGTGGTTTCAACGTGCTGAGCTTGCTTGACCCATTCTGCCACCAATGCTGTTTTTCTTGAACCAAAGATAGCACTTAAGGCAATTCAACATTTGGTGTTTCCTTATGCAATAGAGGGTAAGAGTGCAGGGGATAAAAAAGCGCCAAAGGGGAGAACAGAGGCTGCACAAAGCGTTTATTTATTACAAGTAATTATTGAAATCACCCAGGAGTAGAAAGCAAAAGGTCACAACAACATGACAGAATGAGAACATTTTGAAAAATAGAAAATAGATATTTCTCAGAAGCCTTGGAGCGTGGAAACCACTATATCAGCTTTCTGTCACGGCTGTGGAATCTGGTTGAAAGCAGTACTACGAGGAAAAGAAACAGCTTGGTGGGGCACTTGTTGTTGTGTGCTGTCAAGCCAATTCCAACCCACGGCAGCCCTACTGGACAGAGAGGATCCACAATCAATATTCTTGGAAGCAGTAGTCAAGAGATCAGATAATGCATTGCATTGGGTCAATCTGTGGCACAAGACCTCTTCAAAGTATTGTTACATTGAGGACTAAGAATGTTACATTGAGGACTAAGGTGCCTCTTCGTCTACATTGAGGACTAAGGTACACTAAGATATTCTGAAGTGCCTCATCTGCATGTGAAAGTTGGGTACTGAATAAAGAAGAGTGAAGAAGAACCGATGCATTTCAATTATGTTGCTGCCAAAGAATATTGGACTGCCAAAAGAACAGGTCTGTGGAAGAAGTACAGCCAGAATACTCCTTAGAAGCAAAAATGGTGAGACTTTGTACTTTGGATGTGTTGTCAGGTGAGACCAGTCCCTGGGGAAGGACACCATGCTTGATAAAGTTGAGGAGCAGCAGAAAAGAGGAAGACTCTCAAGCAGATGGATTTGCCCAGTGGCTACAGCAATGGGTCCAAGCCTGGCAACAGTTGTGAGGGTGGAGCAGGACTGGGCAGGGTTTTGCTCGGTTGTACATGGAGGGTGACACTGACTTGACAGTGCCCTAACAACAACAACAACAACAATAACAGCATGAAAAATAATCAGTTTATTCTGTGGGAACTCTACCTTTAACTAATTTCTAGGACTTGGGAAGTTTCTCATTAATCACTGACCCAAATATGATGGGAATAACTCTCCTTTCTTTTCCTACTGCTGTAATTAGGCAAATGTGTTCCTAAGGTCTCATCTTAGAACTTTAAATATATTTTCCTGTGAAAAAAGGTAAATACGCCTTTAGATCCTTTGTTGACTTAGTCTGATAACATGGTCAACCTTTAAATCTACCCATACTCTGAAATTTCGTCATCTAGCTACACTGACAACTTGGAATCTTCTAAGAAGGCAGACAAATAAGCTACCAGATGAAGACAGAACAACTGATGCATATGGACTGATCACGTTGGTGGAAAATATGGAATATATCATGGAGCCACAGAAGTACAACCGAACCGTCAGAATGCTTCTTAGAAGCAAGCGTGGAAAAGCATAGGATCCGTGAAAAAGATGAAGCCGGTCAACAGGATGGATTGATAGATTGGTTTCAACAGGGGACTTCAGCATAACAATGATGAGGATTGGTGCCAGTCCCGTGGCATTTTGTTTATCCTATGCTGCTGAATGGCACCCAACAATAACAACACAGGAGGTTAGTTACCTGCCCCCAATCTAGTTTCCCTTTCTTTATTTTTAATAGAATCTTATTCTATTGGGGTGATTTTTGCCCCCAGCTCAAAAACGAATAAAGAGGAAATACCTTTATTTTCCAGCCTTATTTGGAAAAAAGAATGACACAACCTTGAATGAAATATAAACAGCATTCTGGTGGGGATTTCTAGGAAAGTTTGCTCTCCTGAGATGGACATTAGAACTTCCTTCTTCCTGAAAATGTGAAATTTGACATTAAGAGTCGAAGTAGTCACCTTGAAGCAGTGAGGACTAGGAGAAAGGCACCCAAAAGACCTAGAAGCTGACACTGGTGGTTGCAACACGGAACAGAAAGGATACTCTGTTACAAGTGCAAACAGAGAGTCCTATCGGTGGGTTGGGACAGCTCGAGCTGGACAATGTGAAATACAAAACTGTTTCAACATTTTGAAAGAGGTATGAACTTTACATACAGAAAAATAAGAGGGAGCATGTGATCATAGACATGAGGGCTTAGATTACATACGGTTACAAGACAATGGCGGCTTAAAATGTTGTAGGATTAGCTAATATCTTTTCTATAGATTTCCTAGAGTTAACTTAGCATGTACTTCTTGGAAATATATACGTATGCATTCTTCCTGGGGCATGCTGCTTAAGCATTCTCTCAGGACCATCCTGACGTTTCCTGGTAAACATTTATTCATAAACCTCATCCTTGCTTCCCCTAACATTTGCTGAGGGTGATCAAAATGTTACAAGAAGTAGCATGTCACTGTGTTGTAAATCACAGGTTCTATTTTTAGTTAGGTAGAAAGGAGATTTGGGACAAGCAAAAGTTTAATTTTTAAAATGGAACTTTGATTCATATCTAGGTCAGTCATCTTCAATCATGCCAAGCACCTCAAGTTGAATGTACCCTCCTACACTAAACCAATGCCAACTACCTACGCCTAGATTTCCTACTACATGGGAAAGTAATCTCCAATTTTGTTTAACTACCATTACTTGTATTGATGTAACTGAATGTAATCTCTTCTTTCTTTATATTTTTACACACTACTTTCCCCATTTGTTATATTCTTCCTTCATCTTATGCAGTAGCTGAAATCCAAATAATACTTTGAAAATCATCTTTGCTTTTTTAAATCATTTTATTGGGGACTCGTACAACTCTTATCACAACCCATCCACCCATCCATCTATTGTGTCAGGCACATTTGTACATTCGTTGCCATCATCATTTTCAAAACATTTTCTATTTGAGCCCTTGGTATCAGCTCCTCATTTTCCCCCTCCCTCCCCCACCCTTCCTTCCTCATGAAACCCTTGATAATTTAAAAATTATTATTATTTCATGTCTTACACTGACCGATGTCTCCCTTCACTCACTTTTCTGTTGTCCGTCCCTCCTGGGAGGAGGCTATATGTAGATCATTATTATTAGTTCCCTCTTTCTCCCCCACCTTCCCCTTCCCCTCCTGGTATCTGCAACTCTCAATATTGATCCTGAGGGGTTTATCTGTCCTGGATTCCCTGTGTTTCCCGCTCTTATCTGTACCTGTGTACATGCTCTGGTCTAGCCAGATTTGTAAGATAGAATTGGGATCATGATAGTGGTGGTGATGGGGTGGGTGGGGAGGAAGCATTAAAGAACTAGAGGAAAATCGGATGTTTTATCGGTGCTATACTGCACCCTGACCTGGCTTGTCTCTTCCTTGTGACCCTTCTGTAAGGGGATGTTCAATTGTCTATAGATGGGCTTGGAGTCTTTGTTCTGGGTCTTTGATGCCTGATACCTGATTCTATCGACACCTCATGATCACACAGGCTGGTGTGCTTCTTCCATGTGGACTTTGTTGCTTCACAGCTAGATAGCTGCCTGTTTATCTTCAAGTCTTTAAGACCCAAGATGCTACATCTTATGATAGCTGGACACTGTCAGCTTTCTTCACCATATTTTCTTATGTACCCAATTTTCTTCAGTGATCATGTAGGGAAGGTGAACATCACGGAATGTCAGGTTATTAGAACAGTGTTCTTGCGTTGAGGCAGTACTTGAGTAGAGGCCCGATGTCTATCGGCTACCTTAATACTAAACTTATAAGTACATGTACATAGACCTATTTCCATATTGTTATATATAAATATATTTACATATGTACATGCTGTATTTAGACCTCTATAAATAATCTTTGCTTCCTAGTTCTTTCCTCTATTTCCTTTTCCTTTACTCTTGTCCCACTATCATGCTCAGCCTTCATTTGTGTTTCAATGATTCCTCAGCTACATTGCCCTTGATCAAGCCCTACCAGGAATCCTACACCCTCCTAGTCATGGAGTTTAGATCACTTGTTGTTCCCTTGTTTGTTAACACCCACTTCCTTTCCCCCACCTCCCCCCAGAACCATCAGTCCGTTGTTTTCTCCTCCGATTGTTGATCCCACCTGTCTTATCTAACTAGACATGAAGAGACAATAATAAGCACAAAATAAAGCTAAACAAAATTGAACAACATCAACCAACCAATGACAAAAAAGGAAAAGCCAATAAATAGTTCAAGTTCGGTTTGTTGACCTTTAGGAGTGTTTTATGGTTGAGTCTGATGGGCTGCCAAGCCCTGATCCCAAAGTCTATTTTTGGTATTCCCTGGGTATTTCATTGCTTTGTGAAAATCATCTTAAAGGTATTGCTTCCTTGGAAAGCTTTCTCTTACTTTTGAAAATTCAGTTAACTACTCATTCTTTTGTGTTCCCATAATATTTTCTATAAACCTCTGCCTAACACTTATCATAAACCCATTTGATTACCTGTATTTTTATATATCTCTGACACTTGATTTTGAACTCCTCAAAAGCAGACAGGGTTGTGTATATCACATTTTATTAGGGATTCATGCAACTCTCATCACAATCCATACATATATCAGTTGTATAAAGCACATCTGTACATTCTTTGCTCTCATCATTTTCAAAGCATTTGCTCTCCACTTAAGCCCTTTGCATCAGGTCCTCTTTTTTGCACCCTCCATCCCTGCTCACCCCTCCCTCATGAGCCCTTGATAATTTATAAATTATTATTTTGTCATATATTGCCCTGTCCAGCGTCTCCCTTCACTCACTTTTCTGTTATCCATCCCTGAGGGAGGAGGTCACATGTAGAGCCTTGTAATCGGTTCCCTCTTTCCAATCCACTCACCCTCTACCCTCCCAGTATCACCTCTCACACCCCTGGTCCTGAAAGTATCATCCTCCCTAGATTCCCTGTGACTCCAGCTCCTATCTGAACCAGTGTACATCCTCTGCTCTATCCAGACTTGCAAGGTAGAATTCGCATCATGGTAGTTCGGGGGGAGGGAGCATTTAGGAACTGGAGGAAAGCTGTATTCTTCATCGGTGCTACATCGCACCCTGACTGACTCATCTCCTCCCTTAGAACTCTCTGTGAGGGCGATCTCCAGTGGCCGACAAATGGGCTTTGGGTCTCCACTCTGCACTTCCCCCTTCATTCACTATGGTAAGATTTTTTTTTTCTT
Organism: Tenrec ecaudatus; assembly: GCF_050624435.1. Classification (NCBI taxonomy): domain Eukaryota; kingdom Metazoa; phylum Chordata; class Mammalia; order Afrosoricida; family Tenrecidae; genus Tenrec; species Tenrec ecaudatus. The sequence continues at coordinate 117,889,179 of NC_134543.1, read as the reverse complement.
CTGTTGATGCCTTATACCTGATTCCTTCAACACCTCGTGATCACACAGGCTGGTGTGCTTCTTCCATGTGGGCTTTGTTGCTTCTGAGCTAGATGGCCACTTGTTCACCTTCAAGCCTTTAAGATACCAGATGCTATATCTTTTGATAGCCGGACACCATCATCTTTCTTCACATTTGCTTGTTCACCTGCTTTGGCTTTAGCGGTTGTGTCGGGAAGGTGAGCATCATAGAATGCCAATTTAATAGAAGAAAGTATTCATGCATTGAGGGAGTGCTTGAGTAGAGGCCCAAGGTCCTTCCACCACCTTAATACTAAACCTATAAATATAGACACATAGATCTATTTCCCCATCCTCATATATATATTTGCATATGTACATGTCTTTGTCTAGACCTCTATAAATGCCCTTTGCCTCCTAGCTCTTTCCTCTATTTCCCTTGACTTTCCTCCTGTCCCACTATCATGCTCCATCCCCACCTGGGTTACAGCTATACCTCTTTGTTACCTTACCCTTGATCATTCTCTACCAGGCCTGCCACTCCCACCTCACCACCAATTTGGATCCCTTGTTGTTAACCTTGTCCCTGGGTTTGTTAACACCACTTCCTTACCCCCCACCTCCCTCTATCCGAAGTCCCCCTGGAACTGTTGGTCCCGTTGTTTTCTTCCAGATAGTTCATCCAGCCCATCTTACTTTTATATTTTTATGCACAGTCAAAAACTCAAATAGGGTATCAATAAACATTGGTTAAATAAACTCAGACTCTCTGGAGAACGCAAAGTATCTGTTAATTTTCTGATTGCAAATTTATGCCCTGAAATGCAAATGTGATGCAATTTTGCCTTGTCATCGATTTCAGCATCACCTGAAATACTGAAATGAGCTACAGAGGATTTTCACTAATTCCAGCTATATTAACAGACAGCATTTGAAATAAGCACCTTTAAAGTCCAAATGATGCAGAAAAGGAGGGAAACATTTATTGATCATCTATTGTGTGTTAATCATTTTGTTCTGGACTTGTACAGTGAAACCTATGAGAGCTAGAACTTGATACAACAGCTATATTTTGCTAGGTTTCACAAGTTTTTTTGTTTTGCTTTTGACAAAATACTACTTCTCTTTTTTAATTACTTATTTAAGTGCAACCATCCAGGATGATGTCTCGATCAACCATGTCCATGGTTGCACTTAGTCTTTCAAAGCACTTATTTGCTTCTCCAGTATATCTGTGCCAACTTTATCGTCTTCACCTGCACACTGTACTTGAAGTTGTAACATTCCATACCCCGTTGGAATGAGCTTAGACGAGTCCTAGACCAAGTTGTCTGCTTGAAGGCTGCTAACACACGATTCCAATGTGGCCATGTTGGTCTTGTCGTCCCACGGTGTCACATCTAGGAAGATGGAAAACTTAGCAACAAGCGCAGGTTTTTTGGTTTTCTCTGACTTGTCATGTGAAGGCGTTCTTCTCTTAGCCTTTTTGCTTCTTCACAGATCCAAAGAGATAACCGTCGGCATCATCCTCACTGTCTGCAGCGCCTCTTCCTCTGGTGTCTTCCACGTGAGTAGGGCCACACTTGCCCAGAGCTTTCTTTGCTCCTGGCAAACTGGCCTGGTCCTTTTCATAAGACTTGGTGCTATTATCCTGTACCAACGTAGGACATGAACACGTCAGCAGGTGGAGGCTGGAGATGGCTTCAAACCCTGCCACATGTGCTTGTGATGGCACATACCCCATGATGTAGCACTTGGTGGCCAGGCAATCACTAAGCACCTGGAGGCCAGCGGGGAAGGGGGTTCAGGTCTCTGAAACCCATGGTGTCAGCTGCATCCGTAGCTGGGCAGCTGCTGCAGAGGAAAGGAGTGGCACAGGCAGTCAGGGATGAGCACTAATTGATGGGACAAAAAAGCCAAAATACTACTTTTCTATTACTTGTTTTATTGGAAAATCTTTGAGTTGTCCTTCACTGTTAGCATTCTGTCTTACAAAGTAACCCTATAAGTATCAACCCCCCTCTTTTTTCAACAGTTTTATTGACATATGGTTCACATATCATACAATTCATAAGTTCATTCACATCAAGAAGAGTTGTACAATCTTCACCACAATCAGTTTTATAATATTTTATTCGTTCATGTACTCATCATTTGTAATAGACAGTGTTCTCTAGAGAGATAAAACCAGATTGCTGATAATTTTATATATATATATTTATAAAGATAGTTAGATATATAACATAAGAAATGAACTGTTAAGTTATATACAGATAGGAAGATATATAATACAAGAAATGAACAGTTAAATTATAAAACTGTACAAATGGCTCAGTGCAACTCACTCCCGTGAGAGAGTTGTGAGACACTAGCAGTCCTTCAAGTCTTGAGGGCTGCCAGGTAGTCCTCTGTAGAGAGAGCTAGGCTATATCAGCGCAGGCAGCAAACAGCAAGGCAGGTCACCAACCGTCAGTTCCCAGCTCCAGAGATGTACATTCCAATCGTGTGGTCTTAAAGGGACCTCAACTTACAGTGACACAGTCCATAGGCTAGGCGTCCCACAGGTAGTGTAGCCTGTAAATTGAGGCACAGAACAAACAAGGCAGCCGCACACTGGTCTGATGATCAAAGAGCGAGAGACAAGAAAGGCGAGGCTCACCGAGCCATTTATCTCTCCACCGTTTAATTAATCCCACTTGTGTTTATCAGCCAGGCTGACACAATAAACTAACTATCTCATCATTATTGGCTCCCCATTTCCCCCCAGCTTCTCCTGCCACACCCCCAAGGAACCATTAATACGGTTATTGTTTCTAAAAGTTAACCTATCCTGGACTTCATATACGGAAACACATTAAAATAAAACAAAAGAAAACAAACAAGAAAGAAACTAAAAACTAACAAGTGAAATAGATACAAACCTCAATCAAAAATAAAGGATAAAATATTAAATATGATCCATATTTAAATGGATCATAAGAGAGTTCAAATGATAGGGTGCTAAATTTTAACCTAATGGCATCTGTAACAATCCACTTTTCAATGTATTCTGCATATGAGCAAGGCTACTCACAGCCCTGGTTCATGGTCAGAGGGGATTCACCAAGGGCTTAATCCATGCAAATTTCCCCTTCACTTAAAAAACAAACAAACTGAAACAGCTTTAAAATGGGTTAAAAGGGAGATCAAATAATAAGCTATTACATTTTGACCTAACTATGTCTGCCATAATCGACTTTACAGTGCTCTCTGTCCGATAAGGGTACTCACACCCCTCAATTATGATCAGAGGCCATTCACCAGAGGCTTAATCCCAATGTGGACCCTGCGTAGGGATTTGGGTTCCACTGCCATCCACAGTCTTCTGCGAACCAGGTGTTCACAATGTAAGCTCTGATGCCATTCCCTTCTCTAGATTTGGATATTATTTACAATCCTTAGAGCACGTGTGCTTCTTTCATGTGGACTTAGTTGACTCCTCATTTAGATGTTGCTTGTTTGAAAAGAACTTTTTAAGATCCCAGATACTATTCTTTCAGGCACCATCTAGTTCTTCACCACACTTTGCTGTCGCATCCATATCTCAGCGATATCTTCATGAGGGTGATCATCAAGCAGGGTCACGTCATAAGAACTAATTGTTCTTAGATTGGGGCTAGAATTAAGTGCAAGCCCCAAATCCATTCATGTCATTCATCTATTTATATATGTCTCTGATTCACTTTTAATACATCCTTGGGACCCCTACTGGGGTATCACTTCCACCGCCATTAAGTCAATGCTGACTCATAGCAACTTTATATGGAAGAGTAGAACTGGCCCTGTGGGTCTCCAGGACTGCAGATCTTCACCCAAGTAGAAAGTTTCATCCAGCCCCTGCAGAGCTGGCTGGTGGTTTTGAATTGCTAACCTTGTAGTTATCAGCCCAATAAGTAACCACTACACAATGATAGTGTCATTAGTTTAGAAAATGGTATAGAATTTAAAACACTGTTGGGAAAATTATTATAAGTATCAATCCCTTCTAATGGAATAGTGATTCAATAAAAAATAAGTGGAATATAATTATTAAGAAATATGCCTAAAATCAGAGTAAAAGTAGGCTTACAACTTCAGCATTGAAGTTTCTCATTTTCAAATAAGTCTACTTCATCTATTTTCATCTATCAAGTTATATGTTAGAAAAACAGTGAATAAAACCATGTGTTTTAAGTTTTTCAGTAGCTAAAATTAATAGCTTTAGTTGCAACATCCTGAAACAGGAAACTTCAGAGTTGTTCAACACTTTTCCTATGAGAAATGTAGTACCTTCCAAAACGCTCAGCCCCACACACCTTTCTTTAAGTTCATAATGGCTTCTTTGCATATTGTAGCCAATAAATTATGAAGAACGACTAACACAGATTATGCTCCATGTGCCTCTGCAGAGAGAACTGCCCTTGATATAGTGACCATGAAGATGCAAATCTAGGTCACTCCAAAACATGTGGAAAAAAAAAAAAAGTAAGCCTAAGCCGGCAGAGAGACCAAACCCTAGGAATAAGGGACAAGCTCCAAAGAGGCATTTGAAAACCAGAGCCTGAGCTCCTCCCTTCAGGTAACCTAAACTCAAAACTCACTGCCACTGAATCAACGCGAACTCATTGCCATCCTCTGTGGGTTTCCAAGACTTAACAGTTTACAGTCTTTCTCCTGAGGAGCTGCTGGTGGTTTCGAACTGCAGACCATGCGGATTGCAGCCCGACACATAACCATGACGCCACCAGGGCTCCCTCCCTTAACATAAAAGATGAAAAAAAAAGATTGAGATGGAGACTTGGGTAGCCTCAGAAACTTGAAGAGGAAGAAGCCAGCTACTAGGTCAAATGCCCCACTGAAGTGTTTGGGAAAACCTGCTGCCAGAGTACCAGAGGATGTCAGCACCTTTGCACAATGCAGTCAACAGCTATTTCTCAGCCTCAGTGCTATAAGGGGTGAGACTAACAGGGTGCACTAGCCTGTGCCAATCAGATGCTCTAGCCCTGGTATAATCTGATTTTTAAAATAGCAGTACCTAATTAGGCGCCACTCTGTGGAGACGTGGTGGTATAGTAGTTATCCGCTGGGTTGCAACCCACATGGTCAGGAGTTCAAAACCACCAGCAGCTCCGTGTGAGACAATTACAGTCTCAGAAACCCAAAGGCGGTTTTTATGGAGCAGTATTCACTCAATTTCAGTAAGCTGAGCATAAGTGCCACTCCAAATCAATTTAATAAACATTTTTTAGGGTAAGGTTCATATACTGGTTTCTTGTATTGATACTAAAAAGCCCGGGGGGCACTGTTGGACTGGAAAACGAAATGTTAGTAGTTCAAACTTACCAGTTGCTCCTCAGGAGAGAGACGAGGCTGTCTGCTCTCACTAAGATTTACAGTCCCTGAGAGCCTCTACCATCACTATGAGTAAAACATGACTTGGTGGCAGTGGGTTTGGTTTCTTAATTTGTGTCAATACTAATGTGAAGCTAGGGTTGAGAGCCACCACCCTCGAGCCCTTTCGTTGATTCCAGTCAAAGGGTAGGCAATCCACTGTTTTCGGGGGCTTTTTCAGAACAATTGAGATAAACATAGACTGACAGAGTGGTGAAAAATTCATATGGGAAAGGGATTCCTGCTTAAGCACTATAATGTTTCTCATATTCTCCTCATAGGGGGCACCCAAAAAAGGTTTGTGAATTAAATAATGTATGAAAGAAAATGATAAAATCACAATTATCAACAGAACTTAGGGCGTAAACCAGGCGTCCTCAAACTATGGCCTGCCGAAGACATTTATCCGGCCCGCCGGGTGTTTTTGCCCGTTTTGTTTGTTTACTTCAAAATAAGATATGTGCAGTGTGCATAGGAATTTGTTCATAGTTTTTTTTAAAACTATAGCCCGACCCTCCAATGGGTCTGATGGACAGTGAACTGGCCCCTTTTTAAAAAGTTTGAGGACCCCTGGTACTGTAAACATTTGGTAGGTCTAATTTATTCATAAGTGGGGTTAGATATTTATTTGAGGGCTGAGATTATATGTATCTTAATAGAGGCAAGTAGTACGTAGTACGTATTACATGCTAAAGGAAGCCAACGGAAAGAATGGTTGCCGAAAGTTGAGGTAGATGCTAAAACGTGAGAGTGCAGTTAGTGTGTGGGCTGTGCTCTAAAGAAAAATATACTTTAGATACAAGGTGAAGAGAGTAGAAGACATCCTATGGAAGAGAAATTCTATGACTAAGATAAGACAGATCACATGTGTCATGTTTGGAGAATCGGATTTTAAAGAATGGAAGGCTCTTTCTCCAGTAGAATGAGAATAGGTGGGAGTTGATATTGGTGACAAGGCTGTAAGAAGACTGAATTTCAGGCTAAAGAGGTTAACTTTATTTTGCAATTAGAGAATCATTAAAAATACTAGTGAGAGTGCTGACAAGTGTATAAACAGTGGAATCTGGGGAAGATTTATTAGTACTGTTGTGGACATTTAACTGAAAGATACAGGCACCATATGCAGGTGAAGCAATGAAAGGGATACAGCAATAGTGCAATTCTCAGGCTGTGAGGGGCACCAACCAGAGTGGCAAAGTGAAACTAACACATAAGAACAAATATTAGATACAGAAGACATTGGTTAAGATGACAAATGGTGATGGAGGTAGACTGGTTAAAAGGGAAAATATAACATATACTCTGCTAAAAGATAAATCAAAGTGGGAGGACCAGTCAGGGTGCAGTGTAGCAACATTGAAATATCCAACTTTCCTCTAGTTCTTTAATGCTTTCCCTCCTCCCCCACTATCATGACCCCAATCCTACCTTACAAATCTGGCTAGACCAGAGCATGTACACCGGCAAGATAAGAGCTTGAAATACAGGGAATGCAGGACAGATAAACCCCTCATGACCAATAATGAGAGTAGCGATACCAGGAGGGGATCGGGAAAGTGGGGAGAGAAAAGGGAACTGATGCAGGGAGACAGCAGTCATTGTAAAACATGAAAAAAATTATAAATTATCAAGGATTCATGAGGGAGAAAGGGTGCAGGAGGGGAAAATGAGCTGATACCAAGGGGAAAATGAGCTGAGCTCAAGTAGAAAGAAAATGTCTTGAAAATGATGATGGTGACATATATACAAATGTGCTTGACACAATGGATGGATCAATGGATTGTGATAAGAGCTGTAAGAGCCCACAATAAAATGATTTTTAAAAATACCAGTTCTGTCTACATAACAGTGAAGTTATGAGAATCTAATCACACTAAATTAAATTGCATTCAAAGGCATTTATAGATTACTGATTGCTAGGGATTGAATTGTGATTTGCCCCAAAGATGTGTGTTGGAATCTTAACTCCTATAACTGTGGAAATAAGGCTTTCTCTGAATGGTAACAAGACCCTATCAGTGTACGATTTGTCCTAAATCTAACCATTTCTTAGTTAAAAGAGCAACACCAATTCAAAGAAAAGCAAACACAAACAGGGAAAAGTAAGTGCTATTTGAAGATCAAGAAGAAAATGATGAACTAAAAAGAAAAGAAATAAAAAGCTGAGACAAGCCTCTCCTTCCAGAACCAAGCCCTAGAGTTCATGCCCTGAGTGCAACTTCTAGCTGCTAGCACTGTAAGAAAATAAATAAATTCCTTTATTTAAGGCTACTAACACATAGGATTTCTGTACCAGCAGCATTGGGCAACTAAGACACGAACTGTGTGTAAACTCTGTGCTAGGTACAACAGGAGATAAAAAGACGAATGAGACAAGGTCCCGCTCTATATAGAAGATCAAAGCAAGCACAAACACAAGATGTCAAAACAAAAGTACAAGAGGGATAAGAGGAAGACCTGAGATCAAGTCTTGGAGGGCTCAAAGAAACCCGAGTGGGTGCGTGAAGAATGACGTCAAGATGGTTTCATGAAAGAAGGATCGGTTGAAGCAAAGTATCAACACATGGAGAACAGAAGATAAGGGAGCGTAATTATCGATCCATCTACCATCTAGGAGCTTATCCAACCAAGGTGGAGTTGATTGAAAAGCTATTCATTTGGTACTGAAAAAATTAAGATAGTAGGTTTAAATTAAATGCAGCCTAAGATGAATGCAGTAGCAAAATGCAGTGTCAAGGGGTAGGAACTGTCTACAGGATTGAAATGCTCCTGCTTTGTCAGAGAGCAGGGGGTCTTCAATACTATTTGAAAAGCAGAAACCAGGTCTGGGGTAGTTGAAATAGTTAAATGGTCAGGTTTCAAACAGGCCCTGTTGGTGCAGTGGTTAAGCATTCAGCTACTAATCCAAAAGTCAGAGGTTTGAACCCATAGCTGCTCCATAGGAGAAAGAGGAGGTTACCAGTTTCTATGAAAATTGTCAGCCTCGGAACCCTATACAACAGTTTGACCCTGACCTTTGGGGTCACTATAAATTGGAATCAACTCAGTCGTAGCATACTTTTAAAAATCCATCTGAATTTAAAAATACTTATTTTCATAAATATTCCATTTATTTGGCTTCCTCCCTCTTGACTCTTGCTTTTCCTCCATAAATCCTACCGTGGTACTGAAAGATAGATCACCAGTGGAATAGAATTATAGGTCACACCCTACGGCTTTCTTCCAGAGTTTCCTTCAATAATTGTCAATGTGGTTCTGCTTTATTATTATTATTTATTTTAAATACTTTAAAAAAACATTTTATTAGGGACTCATACAACTCTCATCACAATCCATACATACATCAATTGTGTAAAGCACATCTGTACATTCATTGCCCTCATCATTTTCAAAGCATTTGCTCTCCACTTAAGTCCTTTGCATCAGGTCCTCTTTTTTTCCCCCTCCCTCCCCACTCTCCCCTCCCCCATGAGCCCTTGATCATTTATAAATTATTATTTTGTCATATCTTGCCCTGTTCGACGCTTATTGAATACTTTTATTGGGGACTCTTACACCTCTTATCACAATCCATACATTCATCCAGTGTGTTAAGCATCTGCCATCATCATTTTCGAAGGATTTTCTTTCTACTTGAACCCTTGATTCAGTTTCTCATTCCCCACCCCCATCTTCCCTCCCTCACGAATCCTTGATAAATTATAGATTATTATTTTCATATTTTACATCGTACTCTGTCACCCTTCACCCACTTTCTGTTGTTATTCCCCCTGGGAGGGGGTTATATGTTGATTCTTGTGATCGATTCCCCTTTCTCCCCCACCTTCCCCTTATCTTCCTGGTATCTCTACTCTCATTGTTGGCCCTGAGGGATTTATCTATCCTGGATTCCCTGTGTTTGGGGCTCTTATCTGTATCATTGTGCATGTTCTGGTCTAATCCGATTTGTAAGGTAGAATAGAGGTCATGATAGTGGGGTGGTTCTGCCTTTTTATGGAGCATCTTAAGGTTTATCCTCTCTTGCTCTCCATTGTATAACCTTTATGGCTAAACTAGACCCTTTATAAGGAAGATTGAGTGTATTGAGAATAATAAGGAACTGTCACATTCTAGAACAGCGGTTTTCAACCTGTGGGTTGCGACCCCTTTGGGGGTCAAATGACACTTTCACAGGGCTCACCTGATTCATAACAGTAGCAAAATGACAGTGATGAAGTAGCAATGAAAATAATTTTATGGTTGGGGGTCACCACAACATGAGGAACTGTGTTAAAGGGTTGTGGCCTTAGGAAGGTTGAGAGCCGCTGTTCTAGAGCATGCAAATATGAGTGAGAGGAATGGACTTGAACTAACATCCGACCATTGTGAATCATTGGCTGAGAGTGAGCTGAGTAAGCTTGATCTTAGCACAAACCAAGTAGAGGTTACTTATCTGATGCAGTACCTAAGATAAACTGCTCAGGGCAGGAGGTACTCAACAACCAACTAGAGTAGTGCTGCCGCCACTCCAGTTTATTCATATAAACTAGAGTTTATATTAATTATGTGCATGGAGTGAAGCTTCTGTACCTTCACTGATCGATGTAGTACAACTGAAAACAAGAAGAGAGAGCTGCGAACGTTCAATAACCTTAGTGTAGAAGTAGACGTGTGAACCTAGGAAAATGAAAAGGTGTCAACAAGGAAATGGAATGTTTAAAGATCAATATTCTAGGCATGAGAGGGCTGAAATGGACTGATGGTGACCATTTTGAGTAAGACAGTCATGGTCTACAATATGGCAAAGACGGGTTGAAGAGGAGTACAGTCACATTTGTTATAAAATGGAACTTTTAAAGGCCTATCCTGAAACATAACATGGTTAGTGAGAGGCTAATGGTCACACCCTTACAAGGAAGACGAATTGATGTGAATGGTATTCCAATTTATGTCTCAACCACAAGGACCCAAGTTGAAGAAATGAAAGCGTTTACCAATTTCTGAAGTCTGAAACAGATATCAAACAAGCAATCAAGCTGCATTGATAATTGCTGTTGATTGGAATGTAAAAGTTGGAAACAAAAAAAGAAAGATCAATAGTTGGAAAATATGACCTTGGTGATAGAAATAATATCAGAGATTGTACGATAGCATTTTCCAAAACCAATGACCTATCCATTGCAAATATATTTTTCAACAACATAAACAGCAACTATACATTGTGTACCTCATCTTGGTATATAAAGGAATTGAACTGACCATATTTGTGGAAAGAGAAGATAGAAAAGTTTAATACCAAGTGTTTCATTTGACATGAAACTATAAACCAACATTGATGGAAGTAGCATTAATAATCCAACAACAGATTGTGTTGGGCAATATGCTGTACAATATATCTTTAAAGTGTTAAAAAATTCACAGATGTCACTTTGAGGACTAAAGGACCACATAAGTGTCCACTACCCTGAGAGCAGAAGAACTGCATCTAGTACCTGCTACCACCACCAACTGCTCAGATCAGGATCTCAATAGACTGTTCTGGGCAGAGATCAGGAGAGAATACAGAACTATATTCAAAATCATAAAGCAGATCAAACTTACTGGTATGATAGTGTTGGAACTCCTGAGACTGTGGCCCTTAGACATCTTCATGCCTGGAACTACCCTTACCCTCGTGGGTTAACTGTCAACCAAACAATGGACAGGTCTACAAAGTGAATAATAACACTCTGGAGAGACATAATCAAAGCATACGTGATCAAAGTTCAGTATTTGTCCCCAAACAAATCTCAGAGGCAGGAAGGGGCCAGGAAAAACAAACAAACCAAAAAAGGGGACGAATGGAAGCAGAGAACCCAGGGACAAAGTGGGGAACATGTTGTTACATTGAGGGGATTGCAACGAAAGTCGTGAAACCATGTATAAACTGTTGAATAAAAAATTAATTTGCTCTGTAAACTCACACCCAAATTATACACGCGATAAACATTGTGTGGAGGTGGAGGGGACGTGTGTGTGTGTGAGGGGGTGGGCATGCGGCAGATGTTATTTTGAGGGTTAACATGCTCCTGCCTCAAACCACCATATTTTCAATCCCCTCACAGATATGCAAAAACTGGGCTTGAAGTTGTCTTGCTTGTCTAACAAGTACCTCAAACTTAAAAGCTGCCAAATCAAACTTTACTTTTCTTCAAGGAAATTATTTATTATTCCAAGGAGTGGAACAGTAAATGATCAGATAGAAGGATACTGTCATAATACAGGTAAGGTACAGATCTGAGAGATGATTCTGTCTTGGATGAGAAGTAGAACTTTGCAGATGTGATTAAAGTTACAGTCCTTGAGATGGGGAAAGTATCCTGGATTACTACCTCACCCCGACTTCCCTGGAGTCTATTTCGACTCAGTGGGCCTTATGCACTTATCAGAATCCTTGTATCAGAGAACCTTTCCCATCTGTGCTCAAAGAAAGATGTGATGATGGGTAAATGCCAGATAGATGATATTGCTGACTTTGAAGATGAAAGGAGAGGGCCACAAGCCAAGGAATGTTCAAAGTCTCTAGGAGCAGAAGAGACATAAACACATTCTTCCCTAAGAATTTTCTGCCAATATCTTGATTTTAGCCCAGTGAGACAGATGTTTGACTTTAGACCAAAGGTCAGATAATAAATCTGTGTTGTTTTAAACCACTAAATTGTAACAATTTGTGACAGTAGCAATAGCAAAGTAAAACATGTGTATCTCTTACCCTATATCAAAAGCAGATATGGGCATTAATTTCAGCCCAGACCTGTGATTATTCATGCAAGTAGGTCTTCAAATTTCTGAAGCGAGACCATATAAGGACATAGGGCTTTTCAATACCTTAGAATGTGAAGCGAAGTGATCACACCTGTCCAAGTGTTCACTTAGAGATTAGAACACCATGCATGCCACCTCATCTCCACTGAGTAGACCTGTAAGAATAATGATGACCAATAGTAAAGTTACATGCAGTTTTGTGTAAGACAAAATGCAGACGTGGGGATGAAAGTGCAAGTGGGTTATATCAAGGTGGGCAGTGATATGTGTGAAACAAGAGGCAACCTTTTGTAAATACCGGCAGACCTAATCAGTGCCGTTAGTTGCCATTGAGTTGACTCTGATTCATGGTGAGCCAAAGAGCACAGAGTAGGATGACATTCTATAGGGTTTTCAAAGCTATGACCTGTGGAAACCATATTGTCAAGTCTCTCTGTCAGTGACTGGTGTTTAACAATTTGTACCACCTTGGGATTCTGCCATATGGAATACAGGGATTACTGGTGGTGCAGTGGGTCAAGCAAGGTTGGTGGTTAATAAATTTCTTTCGCCAAGGGAGAGAGATAAGGTTGTCTGCTCCCATAAAGATTTATAACCTTGGAAACCCTATGGAACAGTTCTACTCAGCCACTATGAGTTGGAATTAACTCAATAGCAATGGGTGATAGTGTTACACTGGGTACAAGATAGATCCCATTACTCCTTCTTTAGTAGGATAAAACCTTCAAGAATTTTCCCTCACAAAGGCAGAATCATGCCTACCAGTTTAATACATGTCATAATAAATCACGGAGGGCATGAGAATAGTAAATATATGGTAGGCCCAGGCCATCATTCATTGGGTACCCCCAAGGCAAGAGAGCTGAACCAAGGCCAAGTGACTGTCAGTTCTATAACCTTGGGCTCCCAGCCATCTGCTTCTCACTCTGGGGAGTTTCAGCCTTAAATCCAAGGCTGAGTTAAACCCCAGTTAAACCCCAGTTCACTTAGTGGGATTTCCACATCAAATCCTTCTAATGTGGTTTATGAAGGATGTTGTGTGCCTTGAAAGAACAGAGTCTACAGTCCCAGTAACCTAGAGCACCAAGGACTGGCTAGAAACTAGGTCAAAACTATCCACTTAGGAACACAGTATCAGGCATATGAAAGGGTACTCCCCCAAACCCGGATTATACATATATTCCAAAGCTATGTATTTAAATTTTGTTACAAAACAACTGTATCACCTCCAAAGTACTCTCCATTACACTTAATACATTTGCCAAATCTGAAAATTCCATTACTGGAAACATTTTTTTAAACTCATCTGTTTGGATGGCTGACAGCACCTCCCTAATTTTTTTTCTTCAAGTCTTCTACATAGTCAAATCGCTGCCCTTTCATGTCCCTCTTCATTTGCAGAAACAAAAAGAAGTCACATGGAACGAGGTCAGATGAGTAAGGTGCATGGAGCAAGAGAGACATGCTGTTTTTTGCCAAACACTGGCACACTGAGATGGCTGTGTAAGCAGGTACATGGTGGTGGTAGCAAACCCCCCCCCCCCCCCCCGGTCTGTCACAAATCAGGTCTGTTTTGTTGCACACTGTTACACAATGTTTTCAGAACCTCTAAATTTAAAGCTTGATCAACAGTCTGACTGGTGGAACAAACTCCAAATGCACTATGGGTTGCGATTTTAGTCTGTTTGGGAAGCTGACAGACATCCAGAATGAGGTTTGTCATCAATTGACATTTCACCTTTTTTGAAATGTGAAAACCACTCAAACACTTGAATTTTCCCCATAGTGTTGTCCTTGTAAACTGTTCAACTTTACGACAGTTTCTGCAGCATTTTTCCAAAGCAGCTGTATGCCGGTCTCCTAAATTGGTCATCACAAAAAATGAGGTTTGAGTGAAACTACTTTTATGGAAAAAATTCACTGTGACCAAAGAGCTCCTTCCCAGGTGATGCCACTCGATGCACTAACTTGGAGCGAGTAGCCAGATGCTCGCCAAGAGGGAAAAATGCATCCTAGGAAAGTTCCGTCCAGGGGAGCTTTTTTCCCTCATATCTGCTTGGGTTCTGTATAAATATCGTTAAGCAATTTTTCCCGAAGGGAGGTTGCTCCTCCACATTTACCAGTCAACAGAAATGGAATTGCCTTCTACAAGGCATACGTGTCCCGCTCCCCACATCTTGACTTGAATTTCCAGTAAGGCTCACTTATCACTCTGGTAGGAGTGTCCATTTAGTTGGGGTGAATTTAGCACACTTTCGTATGGCAGCAACCGGTCTTCGCCCTCTCCTCACATCTTTAAAAACCCCAATTGAGGTGAGGTCTCCTCTATGGAAGTGGTTTTAAGACGTACATATAGAGGTGGTGATATATGAATGGTAGGCAGGCTCTCTACCTCATTGCTCGGGAGACTGGATTGGCAGATTACAAGACCTAGGAGCAGAGCCTACCTTCACCTGGGTGGTGGCTATCCTCATTGTGGTGGACACATACAATATTTTCTCCTTTGTGATTGAGTCACATCACTCAGCATAGATCCCATTACTTCTTTAGTGTTCAGCCTTTAGCAAATTAAATTTGACCTTGAAATTACTCTTTTAGCCTGAAAGTATAAATTTTGAACCTCTTTCAGAGTCACTGAGATTGCAAGGGAAATTTCCAAAGAGAGTAGCAGATATGGAATGTGCAGAGCAGAAATTTGCCACACAGAAGCTAAGAAATCATTCCACTTACAAAATTCTAAGTGGCATTTTAGGGAAAAGTTATTGGAGTGTGCTTCAGGGGAATTACTGTGAAAATACCCAAATGAATCCTGAATTCCTCTGGCAACAGTCATGGAAAGAGGGAATACTAATATTATAATCGCTAGTCTTAAGTGTGGTAGGCCAAAGTTCACTGTGCAATATGTGCATGTTTGCATGGAGGAAGGATGAATCAGATATGCAAATTCCATGCTTAAAATTCCCTTGCTTAGACATCTGACTTGCTTGATTTATGCCTCTTTAATCTACTTAGGGAGAGACTTTTCCATTTGTTTTAATATCAAATAGGCTTTAGCACAGACAGATCTGATGGGACTTTGCCATTGGTGAGTCTTCATAGGACAAGAAGAGATTATGAGTAAATTTCACGAGGAGGCTACAATCTATACTTCAGAAAAGTTTATTAAAAATAAATAAACAAAAGCAGGAGGTCAGGATAACCCTGCAATTTTCTGGAGCAGCAATACCCTAGAAATATTCTGTAAGACTTGCCTGTTGTTCTCTCATGCCACTTCACTACCAGTTTCTTGTGAACAGCCACATAAATTGAGGGCCAGGGATAGCTTGGAAAATTAATATTTTACACCTTCAAGTAAACAGCTGAAAAGGCTATGGCTAAATATAATTTGTGTTTGAGTCCTGGATTTGCTAGCAAATAAAAGACCCTTTTAACCCCCTTTGATCAGTTTGTTTTTCTGTTTCTCAAATTTCTGTCTCATTGTAGTAAAAGAATCAAAAGGTGGCTTATTCCCAATTGGGGAAGCATTCTTCATTCGGCAAACCCTACAACAAAGAGAGGAACTTCTACACTCAACTCAACTAAAAATCGATCTAATCAAGCTTTATGGAGACCTCTGGTTAAAGTATGAGGACCTGACAGCTATGTGAAAATAGTCTTAACAACCTTTCTGCATGGAAGTACCAGCTGACTCAGGCGCTCATGGGAATGTAAGTGAAAAATCAGAAGATGTGTAGACTTTTTTCATTTTAAGAAAGTTGGATATTTTTTCATTTTAAAGGCTGTACCCAGAGCAAGGGCATTTCTCTTAGCCACTAAGTAGTTTCACAAATTGCCCAATGAAAAGAGATTTGCACCATGCTTGCTTAATTAATAATTAATTAATCATCGTTCCTCTCATCAGACACAAATCTTACCAATATTTTACATATTCTTTAATACATATGATCATTCGGAGGCAGAATCAAGTCAATTTGACCAGATAGGTACAAACCCTTCCTTTTACACAAGTGGTAACATAGTTTAGATACTCTGATTTTTTTTCACATTTAAAACCATATCTTGGAAATCATCCCACATCAGTAATAAATTAATTGCTTTTTCTTCAGCAACATAATATTCTATTTAAGGGTTTTATGATCATTTCTTTCTTTCTAGTCAATGCTCAATGACATGTTGTATATATGTCTTTTTGCACATATGTAAGTTTGTCTTTTTACATATGTGTAAATATATCTGTTGAATACATTCCTAGATGTAGAATTACTGATTCAAATAACATGTTTATAATTTTAATGAATTTGCCAAATTATATAAAGCTTGTACCAATGTATGTTCTTATCAGTAATACTTAAAGTGCCTTTCACATATGCTTATCAATGCAGTTTAATTTTAATCTTCATTTCTTATGATGAATAAGGTTGAATGTATTTTCATATTTAAGAGTCACTATATTTTCTTTTAAAAAATCATTTTATTAGGGGATCACACAACTCTTATCACAATCCATACGTACATCAGTTGTGTAAAGCACATCTGTACATTCATTGCCCCCATCATTCTCAAAACATTTGCTCTCCACTTAAGTCCCTGGCATCAGCTCCTCATTTTCCCCTCACTCCTCACTCCCCCCTCCGTAATGAACCCTTGATAATTTATAAGTTATTATTTTGTCATATCTTGCCCTGTCCGACATCTCCCTTCACCCACTTTTCTGTTGTCTGTCTCTCAGGGAGGAGGCTATATGTAGATCCTGGTAATCAGCTCCCCCTTTCCACCCCACCTTAGCTTCAGCCTCCCGGTATCACCACTCTCACCACTGGTCCTGAAGGGATCATCCGCCCTGGATTCCCTATGTTTCCAGTTCTTATCTGTACCAGTGAACATCTTCTGGTGTAGCCAGATTTGTAAGGTAGAATTGGGATCATGATAGTGGGGGGTGGTATATTTTCTTTTATATAAACTTTCCATGTATTTTGATAATTTATATTCGGGCTTATTGGTTTATTTATGGCAATTTTATAAGATCCTGTATGGAATTAAAAGTAAAATGGGCACTATTATATGAATTGTGTGTTCTTGAATATTAAAAATGGTCAATTACCTTTATGTTGAATGAAAATTCAGACAATACAAAATTACTGAATCACATTTTCTTTCATTGGGGATTTTATAGGCATTTCTTTTCTGTCTTTTGGCATTAAACATTGATTGATGTGGAGAAGTCTGATACCAGTCTGTTTTGTTTTTACCCTTCATAGTTGATTCATTCTTTATGCCTGATTATCCAAAGCATTCTTTCTTGAACCCGAATTACATTAGGCTATGTCTCAGTGTTTGACTGTTCTGTGTTGATATTTCCGAAGACCTAACGCGCCCCCTCTTTTTTTGCTTTCCTCTTAACCCAAGTAAATACTTGTCTGCATTCCACTCTATGGCTCCCCCCTCCATCTCTGTTACTCCTGCCCTTCATCACTATCAAGGAAGGAATGTTTCTTTTCCTATAAAGATCTATTCTTGACCAACATGCCCTTTTAAAATAAGCATTTTCTTCAATCATATTTCAAATATTTGTTCTGATTTTTATTTGAGGATTTAGGTAATTTTGTATGTTAGCTATCCTTTATCCATCTCCCCTAGATATAAATTTATCCCCATTCATTATAAATTGTATTTCTTTTCATTTGGTGTGTTTGCTTTCATACATCTACCCTCTGTATTCTTTTCTGAATTTTCAACATCTGTATCTAACTAATCTTCCCTGTGTTACTTTAAATGCTGGCTCCTCTTCAGCTATATTTTAAGTCACTTTTCCCATGAGAAATCTATCAGATCATGCTTTATTCCTTTTGTTGTCCTGTCATCTGATTCCAGAGTCTTGTAGCTCTGCTTGCTTTGTTCTCTTGTTTTATAGATAGATTGCTTCATTAACGTTCAATACCCATGGCAAAACATTGACCAACATTTTTCGTCTGCTATATTGGGAACACTTCTTTTCCTCTGTTTTAGCTCTTTTAAGTGTATCTTGGATTGTATATTATTAAATCTACATTTTAGATGAAAGAATTTTTCCTTGATCAGCTACCACATATTGGAAATGTGTCCAGGGATAGGAGTATTCTTCCTTACCCCAGTGTAAGGATTGATGACAGAAGATGGTTCACAAGAAGATTCACACTATACAGGCTTCCCCCAATCCTCTGCCTCGCCAACAAACTGTTAAACATTGTTTGTCCCATGAGCCCTTGTTCAGTGCTGCTACTTCTGCTACTCGGAATCAAGCTAGTTCATGGACATTCCATCAGTAGCCCACACACCTGCTCCCTGTAGGGCACATGAAGACTTGAACTTGGCATCTTGAGTACGCTCCTTATCTTGGAGTGGCGCCAGCTCTCTGAGGGCTTTGCCTTCATAAGCATCCCCCCCCTCTACTTCCTCCTCCGTCTTGCTGATCTTCACTACTTCTACCTATTTGTGGCTTGGGTTTCAGATATATCCTAGCTTGCATTTCTATTTCTCATTCTTCTGATAGCTTTTGGGTGATTTCCTAGAGAAAGAGGAAATGCTAATTTCACTTCACCATTTTCAAACTGGAAACACACATCTATTGCCTCTTCCATAGTTTTGGCTAAGCACTTCTCACATGTGTTGTTTGCACAAACCTCCAAGTTAAAGAACTCCTTTAGGGAATGTTGTAGGAGCCCTGGTGGTGTAGTGGGTTATGCATTGGACTGCTAACCACAGGCCAGTAGTTCTAATCCACCAGTCTCTCAGTGGAGAAAGGTGAGGCTTCTGCTTGGTAACAGATACAGTCTTGGAAACCCACAGGGGGGCAGTTCTACCCTGTCCCATTGGGTTGCTGTACATCAGAATCGATCCCATAGCAGAGAATTTGTTCGGTTGTTGTTTTTAGGGGAATGTTGTGGGGGGTTCAATCCTAGAAGAACCAGCTGATAATTATAATCAAGCAGATTATGACCAGAGGACACAACAGGAAGGAGGCCTGAACTGGTATTTTCCTAACTGTGTATGTTGTCTACAACATCATCCTATCTTGAATATAGGATCAGAACTATCCATTTATTTTCTATCGCCCAAATTTCCCCACAAGTTTCAGGTGTTCCTGATTGATATTAAGGTTATGATCCAAGAACTCCTCTTTGTTCAGCTAAACACATTATGAAGATTTTATCAATATTTCATGGCAATGAGCCTTACACAGGACCCTCTCCATTATGGAAAGGGAGATTTATGCTAACTATTTGGAATTTCACTAGTACCATTTAATCTTATGTGTTGCCATGGCCTCTTTTAAAATGCTTACATTTCTTTGAAAGTTGTCATTTACATCTTTGTATAGCTCACATCTTTTAAAAGTACTATATTTTAGAGCAGAGATACTGGAAAGGGAAACAAAGTAAACAAAAATTAAGTAAAATCCAAGATAAACATTATCTACTAAACAATTAGATGGAGGTGGATTTATACTAATCAAATGGCAACTCACATTATTAGATGGAAGCATATTCATAGGCAAACCACGCCTAAAGTTTAGTAGACAAGCACTTCCTAATGAGAAAGTGGTAACACAAAAACAAAAACACAAAACACAAAGTGCAGGTATACCAGCTTTCCTTCCTTATTTTAAGTAATTTTGAAGCCCTGCATTTCGCACTAAGTTCAGTTGATTGCACTGTTTTTTTCTAGAGCATACCTCTGCTCTGTGGGCACTGAGTTACTATTCTATTTATATCTATGAAGCAATACTGGTCACCCTGACGAGTTTAAGGATAATTACAAAGGGTACACCTTGTGATTTTCATGATCTTAAGTGCTTCTGTTATATGAAGAGCGGTGTGAGAATTGAACTTGAACTTCTTGGTAGAAGGCTAATGTGGAGAGATGCTGCTCAAATTCAGAATTATTCATTCATTGCATTTTTATAAATGGGTTTTTACAAAAATAGGTGACAGAGAAATGTTTCAATTTGATCTGAGCCCAGCAAGTATTGTAATGAAAAATAAAAAATACACTCTGAATTGGAAACTATTTCTTGACAGAGATGCCATTTTGATTGACATCTTCATCATATGGTATAACTAGCCATACATTATGTATAAAATTTAGGATCATTTTCCAGTGCCAACAAGAACTCATTGTTACTCCTTCTCAAAAGTACTCTTAATCCTTTGGCTTATGCAACTGGTATGGTGCTGCCAAGACAGTCATTTCAATTTCTTACCCCATAAACATACGCTGGCAGGCACAAACGCTTCCAATAGAGAGATCTTAAAAGGCATTATTTTATTAGCTGTGGCTATTGAAATTATTAGGACTCATGACCAGATAGAATATTGTGTTCTGATAACTCAGATATCCAGTGGTCTTTTGCCTAACTGAAAATGTATCCAGAATTCAATACTTCTTTTCTTCTTGCCTGACTTTTAGTGACTTCACATTTTAGTACTGAGCTAGAAAATGGAAGTGATAATGGCCCAAAGTAGAAAGAGCTTAAATGGTCAGAAATTAATCAATGAATGAAAAAAATGTGCTGATTTCATGGGTTATGCCCTGGGTTGCTACCTGCAAGGTCAGTAGTTCAAAATCACCATCCACTCCTTGGGAGAAAGATGAGACATTCTACATCCATCAAGAAGTACAGTTTGAAGGGTCACTATGAGTTGACCTTGACTCAATGGCAACGAGGTTTTTGTTTTTTAAAATAACCATATAATGGAATATTATTCAGCAATCACTGACACATGCTGCAACATTGATTAATTTTGGAAAGAGTATGCTAAGTGGAATAAAGCTAGTCATTATTTAATATTATTTCATTCATATAAATATACACAATAAGCAAACTATGAAAATAGTGTATTGGTGCTTGCGTAGGGCTGGACAGGGGAAGGGAGCAGGGTGGGAGTGATGCATGAGTCAGGGTTTCTTCTAGGAGTGGTGGAATGTTTCAAATTGTTTGTAGTGAGGGCTGCACACATGAAAATGTCCTTAAATTGTTGACTTTACACTTTAAATGGGTGAATAACATAGTATATGAATGCTATCTCATTATAGCCAGTAAATATGAAAAAGGAAAAGATTCTATGTCAGTTGAATATTTTAGATAACAGTCTTTACAGGGGAAAAAAACTAGTGGCATTTTAAATTCAAATATTTTTGCTGTTCTGTTTCCCTGTTCCTATGAACAATGGGAAACTGACATTACAATAGGAATTGCCACCAGTAGTAAAGATGTCTTATCAGGCAAAAGGTTTTGCTATTTATGCTTGGGTTAGTGTTTCCTGTGGGAGGAAAATGTGGCAGTCTGCTTCCGTAAAGATTTTACCACCATGGAAACACTATGGGGCAGGTCTACTCTGTCCTATAGGAGCTTTGTGAGTTGGAATTTGACTCAGTGGTTATGGTTTTAGTTTGGGTTTTGGTGTAGTATTTCCCACTGTTTTAGCTATCTAGTATTGCCATAACAGAAATGTCACAAGTGGAAGGCTTAGCAAAAAATATGTATATTCTCTCACAGTTTAAGAAGCTATCCAGAGTTCTGGTTCCCTGGGTAAGGTTCTTGTCTCCTTTGAATATCCATGGGTCTGGCATTCCTTGGTGATCTCCGTGTGTCGTGGCATCAGTCTTCCCCTGGTTCTAGGAGGTTCACAGCCTCAGAATCCTGGGTCCAAAGAACCACTCAGCTCCCAGCCCTTCTTTCTTGATGGTAGTGGGTCCTTCTGGCTTTGTTTGTCTTTCTCTCCTTTTATACCTTGCAAGGTGTTGTGAGCCACACCTCACGGCTGTGAAGGGATCAAGGGTCCTATATTCCACCTTTCATCTTGTACCAAAGATTGGCTTCTAATATCAGATTACATCATAAGGGATCATTGAATAACTGCCACATTACATAACTGCCAAGTCAGAATATCATGGCCCAGCCAAGCTGACACAAATTTTGGGGGTGCATAATTCAATCCATGACACCCACTAATGAAGGAAAGTAATTCCAATTTTTTTCATGGCAACTTAACTATAAATTAAAAGAACAGGCCAACTCTTGAGCAGAGAGAATCTAATAATATTACAAGTACCATGTTTGATATTTTGGAGTTTCATTTCTTAAAGAAAAAAGTTAAAGCATGCCTTTTAATATAATTTTAAGCTCATAAATTGAATAAATAAAACAAAAACCGCCTTGTCCTTATCATTTTGCATTACCTCTACAAACTAGCCTTTGTCTAGAATGGTTGCTTCAATTGGAGAATGAAGATTTTAATTTTTTTAGGTTTTTAAATAAAGAATATTTTAAAAGCACACTTACAAAACATACTGAGAAAATGTATTTTATCTTGAAGCAAGCAAATATGAGTTATCTGCAGAACATAATAGATTGTTACACTTATTAATACAATCCAGTAAAATGCAAGTTGAACAATAATGTTTATGAGGGAAGTTTATGTAAGATCTAAGTCCTCACACTTGAAACATAAAAACAATGCTGTTCCTATCTTCCCAAAACTTCTCTGGAAAGAAATTGTTGAACAAAACGCAAAATTATCATTCTTTAAATCAGTAGGTTTACAAGTCTGATAGAGACTGGTTGAATTCCCAAGACAATGGACCTTAGACACCCTCATTCCTGGAACCGAATTCACCCCTTGCCTCAACTTTCAGCCAAACAAAAGACTCTAAAAACAACACCAGCAAAGTATGAACTCCTTAGAATAATCAAAGAGATGAAAGAGGCCATTAGGTCAGAGAGGCAGCATTGACCCAGGACAAAGTTCAGAGGACAGGACACAATGCCCACTAAAGAAGGACAAAGGTAAACACCAGGAGGAAGTAGGAAGAGGAGCGTAACACTGTGGGGATGGTGAAACAAAATGCGTAGGAATTGTTGAATGGAAAATCAGTTTGCTCTGTAAACATTCACTCAAACCACAATATAAAGGTTGAAAAACAAAGCAAGAAAAAGAAACTTTTGTGCCATTCGATGTGATAACCATTTTTCTACACAACTTTTGATGAGTTGGTAATGAATTTCTACATTAAAAGCATTTTATCTTAATTATTACTCAAGCCACAACCTACACTTGATCTGGGAAATACATATGCGAAAGATCATTATTAACTAGGCGTCTTAACAGAGTATCTATTATTAACTAACAAACAGTTGTCATCTATTCTACAATGTCAACTGCAGAAGGGAGAGAAGACAAATTAATATGAATGAAGGCTATTTGCCATGTTGTTAGCTAAGGCCGATCACATGATTTAATGTTACCAAACTCACTCCAGTCTGGCACTCCTTGTTCTCAATAGATTAGCAAATTAAAATTCAAAAAGGTCAACCCTCTCCCAGGCTACATAGCTAATAAATAAGAAAGTCTTTCATTTCCCTAGAGATTGTCTCTGTCTTCAGTCATCTTAAACACAGAAAAATAACAGTTCTCTGAGCCTTTGTACCTGGTGATCACATTCCACTTTCTCAAGTTCTCGCAGGTAAGCTTCAACTCCCACTTTTCAGCCTACCTGGTTTCCCAACTGACTGGTAAAATCTGGGGTGTTCTGCTTCCCTACTGCAGCTGTCCTGGAAATGGCCCAGGGACCTGGCTGTCTGGTGTGAATATGGAGTCTGTTTTTTAACCTGAAGCAAAGTCTTTGTGAAGTTCACTGGCATTTTTTGAATCAGTAGTAATGTCTGAATTTGGCTGTATTTCCATTGCTTGGTTTTAAGTCATGTATAATGAAGTACACATGCATTCGTAGAAGTCCACACAAGTCACTACATGTCACCAAAGGTGCAATAAAACTTAGTGATGAATTTAGACACAGAACCTCATGAATCAAGGATGGGCATTCGCCTTTTGTTTGGAGATACTGGTGCACTTTTCTGAGACTGAGAAATCCGAGGGAGATGTTGTGAAGGAGTGGGGGGTTGGGGTGGGTAGGCAGAGAAATGTTCTGTTTTGAAATTCAAGTTCTTTCATATCCCATATCTAATCTCTGAACAATCCTCTATTTTACCTCCAAAATTTGTGCTGATTCTAAAACGTTTCACTAATCCACCACCACCCTTCATCAGTCTAAGCTCAACCAGGAAAACAAAAATCATTTTAAAATAAAGGTATTTAGTGAGGTGTCAACTAAGTCCACATGGGAGAGGCACACCAGCCTGTGTGATCCAAGAATTGTAAATATTAAAACCAAATCAGAAGGAGGGAATGGTATCAGAGCTTAAATTGTGAACACCTAGTTTGTAGATGAACTATAGATGACTATGGTGGAAGCCCAAAATCCATTTGCAGGATCCACAAATAGATGAAGCCTCTGATGAATTCCCTCTGACCATAGTTGAGGGATGTGAATAACCTTGTTATCAGACAGGGAGTCTTGTAGAGATGATAAAAGTAGATACAGACAGGTTAAAATATAACCATTAGGTAGTTAGATAATTTAATGTCAAGTTGAAGATGTATAAGAGTATAGGGGTGGAATCCAATCTACCAGTGAGGTCGCAGTCTGATGCCGTGTGGATTCTTGGGGATGTGACCTTTTATGAGGAGCACCCCTCTCTGCCACTGACCCTAGGAGCTGCCAGAGACCTGCCATGTTTCCACCCACCTTGCATCCACCTGACTCTGTACCCACCTGCCTGTGATCTTCCTGCATTCTATGAGGGGGTACTCCTCCCCGCCAAAACATGATTTTTTTTCAAAGCTCTGTATTTAATTTTTTGTTGTTGTTGTTTAACAAAGCAACCTTATCACCTTCAAAGTTCTCTCCATGACACTTAACACATTTGTCAAATCTGTGATTCCATTCGTGGAAACATTTTTCAAACTCATCTGTTTGGATGTCTGACAGCACCTCCCTCATTTTTTTCTTCACATCTTCTACATAGTCAAATAGCTGTCCTTTCATGTCCCTCTTCATTCGCAAAACCTAAAAGAAGTCACATGGAGAGGTGAGTAAGGTGCATGGGGCAAGAGAGGCATGTGCATTTTTGTGGTGGAAAAACTAGTCCCCCATGTGCCACAGATCAGGCTTTTGCCGCACACTGTATGCAATCTTTTCAGAACTGCTAAATAGAGAGCTTGGTTAACAGTCTGCCTGGTGGAACTCCAAATGCACTATGGGTTGCCATTTTTATCTGTTCGGGAAGCGGATGGACGTCCAGAATGAGGTTTGTCATCAATCAACATTTCACCTATTTTGAAACCGTTCTGTGATAGGTAGGTTTGTTGTGCCAACATGGCCAATGAACACATGTGAGATTAGTTGAAGAGCAGAGAGATAAATATCTCAGCGAGCCTCGCCTCTTCTTCTTGCTTTTTGATCATCAGACCAGTGTGCAGCTGCCTTGCTGTTTCTGTGGCTCCATTTGCAAGCTACACTACCTGTGGGACACCTAACCCATGGACTTTGTCACTGTAACTTGAGGTTCCTTCAAGAACTACCTGCTTCACCATGCTACTGGAAGGTACATCTCTTGAGCTGAGGACTGTTGGACCCTGTCATCTGGCTGATTTTTGGTGACCTGCCTTGCTATTTGCTGCCTGTGGCCAGATAGCCTGAATTGCTCCATGGAGGACTACCCGGCGGCCCTCAAGACTTGAAGGACTGCCAGTGTACTAGCTGTCTCACAGAAGTGAGTGGCACTGAGCCATTTGTACTGCCTTATAGAATAATTAACTGTTTATTTCTTATGTTATCTATTTATCTAAATATATATAAAATTATTAGTGCCCTTTTTTCTCTCTCTAGAGAACCCTGTCTAACACACTTGGTACCCGGAGTGTTTCTAGAGAAATAAAGTCATAAATATGGGCTTCTTAAATTGGCTCTCCAGCCTGATTACTCTTAACAGCACTAATAATGCTATTTCTACAAAGGCATGGGTAAATCTGCCACTCTTACTAATCCATGGTGTGAAATAGCAAACTAATATCTACAGTAGCACCATCAATAGATGAAGTGCTGGTTAAAGGAGAGGCTCTGGGTGATTGTATATTTGATATTTTCCAGCAGTTTTGTCAGGATGGCAAGTATAGGGAAGCTGGTTGGCTGGTCCTCCTTACAATGGAAAGTGTGATTAAGGAGAGGATAGTCTCAAGGCCACAGAAGCGCGCCTCAGGAGCCAACTTTAAAACTTCTGCCTGTGCTACAAAGGAGAGCTTTCTCTCCTCTAGTAAAAGAGCTGACATTGCTGAGAACCATGTCCACAGTCTCATTATGCAGTGGCTGAATTACAACATCAGCTGAATTGCAGATCTAGAGCAGTGTCTGATACCAAAGTGAGGGTACTGATAGGAAAAAGTTGGGACCCTGAAAAATGGGATGGGAACATATGGATTGATGATCCAGGAGAGGAGGATATTGAGCCCCTAGAAACAATTGAGCCACCCAAGTCAATAGATCCACCCCTCCCAGCTGAAGATATTAATCCACTGTCAATAGAACAAGCCACACCTGAACAGATTAACCAAATTGCTCATGCTGAAATGCCAGGTGGGGTAGCATGTGTAACATTGCCTGAGGCAGATGCCTTACAAGATATTGCTGAGAGCACCCAGGAAACACCCTTACCACCCATTATTTACTCTGGACCTGTAACTAAAACTAAGGCTCAGAGAACTTCTAAAGGTGAGGGTGAGATGATTACCCAAGAAGAAGCGCGCTATACTCACAAAGATCTGCTCGGGTTTTCGAATACATACAAGCACAAGCCTGGGGAATATCCCTGGGAATTGTTACTAAGGGTGTGGAAAACTGGTGCATGAAATGTAATATTATACTAGTCTGAGTTTCTGGATATGGGACCCCTAAGCACAGGTTTTTCTTTCAATGTCTCAGAGAGGCTAAATGAGGATCTACTTCCTTATTTGGTTGGTTTGCTGAAGCATGGACTGCCAGATGGCCTAGATTAGACCAATTTGAGGTACCTGATCTACCTTGGTACACTGCAGAAGAATGCATCCAAAACCTTAGGGAAATTGGTATGTTGGGATGGATCTATCAGGATTTCCCATAGACCCCAAAAGAGGGTGTCCTAAGGACATACCCTTCACCACAACCCTAAGGAACATTTGTGAAGTGGGCCCCAGCATCTCTGAAGACTCCTGTAATTGCTATTTTATGTGCACCAGGATTAACAGTGGGAACTGCCCTAAGTGAACTCCAACATTTGCCCACAATGGGGCTAATTGGGCCCTGTGATGGTAGAAAGCAGGTGTCAGCACTGAATCAACAGAGACAGGGTGGGCGTGGTTATAATAGACAGCAAGTTTTCTGTAGTAATCAAAGCAACCTTTCTCCTGTGGACTTAATGGCAATGGCTACTTAGCCACAGTGTCCCTAGGAATTAGATGGGAAGCCTACTAACTATTTACGTGTTCGATACAGGCAGAATAATGCTAGATCAGGTGAATAGCAGAAGACAGTCATGATCAAAATCAATTCCCAGACCTGAGCCAGTTTACAGACCCACAACCCCTTGAATGAAGGGGAGGCCGGGTCCCTTTGAAGGAGGACCCTGCTACATCAGCAAAGGTCTATACTGTTAGTCTTTCTTCTAGCCTTCCCCAAAGGGACCTGCGGCCTTTCACAAGAGTGACTGTTCATTGGGGGAAAGGAAATAATCAAATTTTTCGGGGATTACTGGACACTGGCTCTGAACTGACACTAATTCCAGGAGACCCAAAGTGTTTCGAAGGCCCACCAGTCAGAGTGGGGGCTTATGGAGGTCAAGTTATCAATGGAGTTTTAGCTCAGGTATGCCTCACTGTGGGCCCACTGGGGTCCCGAACTCATCCTGTGGTTATTTCCATTCAGTTCCAGAATACATCATTGGAATAGACATATTTAGTAACTGGCAGAACCCCCATCGGATCCCTAAAATGTGGAATAAGGGTTATCATGGTAGGAAAGGCCAAGTGGACACCATTAGAACTGCCATTATCTAGGAAAATAGTAAACCAAAAGCGGTACCGCATTCCTGGAGGGATTGCAGAGATCAGTGCCACCATCAAAGACTTGAAAGATGCAGGGGTGGTGATTCCTACTACATCCCCATTTAATTCACCAATTTGGCCTGTAAAGAAGAGAGATGGATCTTGGAAAATGACAGTGGATTATCGTAAACTTAAGCAGGTTGTGACTCCAATTGCAGCTGCCATTCCAGATGTGATTTCATTGCTTGAGCAAATTAATACTTCTCCTGGTATTTGATTTGCAGTTTTGATCTGGCCAATGCCTTCTTCTCAATACCAGTCTCAAAGGACCAGCAGAAGCAATTTGCCTTCATTTGGCAAGGACAACAATACACTTTCACAACTCTCCCCCAGGGGTACATGAACTCTTCCACCCTGTGGCATAATTTAGTCCGAAGGGACCTTGATGGCTGTTTATTCCACAAAATGTCACACTAGTCCACTATATTGATGACATTATGCTGCTTGGACCCACTAAGGAGGATGTATCAAAGACTCTAGATTCATTGGTACAACATCTGTGTACAAGAGGTTGGGAAATTAACCCTCCACCTCAGTAAAATTTCTAGGGGTCCATTGGTTTGGGGCATGTTGAGATATTCCTACTAAAGTGAAGAATAAGCAATTGCATCTGCACCCCCACCACCCCCCGCCACCACCCACCCAACAACTAAACAGGAGGCACAATGCCTAGTGGGCCTCTTCGGATTTTGGAGGTAACATATCCCTCACTTGAGTATTCTACTTCAACCTATTTATCACATGACATGAAAAGCCTCCAATTTTGAGAGGGGCCCAGATGAGAAAAGGCTCTTCAGCAAGTTCAAGCTGCCGTGCAAGCTGCTTGGCCACTGGGACCATATGATCCAGCTGACCCGATGGTGTTAGAGGTGTCAGTTGTAGAAAAAGATGCAGTGTGGAGTCTTTGGCAGACTATTATTGGTGAATCACAGCAAAGACCATTGGGATTTTGGTGTAAAGTCCTGCCATCCTCTGCAGACAACCACTCCCCCTTTGAAAAACAGCTGTTGGCCTGTTACTGGGCCTTGGTGGAGACTGAACACCTCACCATGGGCCCCCAAGTCACCATGAGGTCTGAACTACCCATCATGAACTGAGTATCGTCTGACCCACAGAGTCATAAAGTTGGACATGTGCAGCAACACTCCATTGCTAAATGAAAGTGGTATATACGAGATCAGGCCAAAGCAGGACCTAAAGGGACAAGTAAGCTGTATGAATTGACCCAAATACCCACAGTCTCCACTCCTGTCACAGTACCTTCCTTCTCTCAGTATGCACCTATGGCCTCCTGGGGAGTTCCTTACCATACTTTAACTGAAGACCCAAAAAGTCATGCTTGGTTTACGGATGGCTCTGCACGATATGCAGGTGCCACTCGTAAGTGGACAGCAGCAGCACTACAGCCCCTTTCTGGGATCTCCCTAAAGGACAGTGGTGAAGGGGAATCCTCCCAATGGGCAGAACTTCAAGCAGTGCACCTGGCTACTCAGTTTTCATATAAGGAAAAATGGCCAGATGTGAGATTATATACTGTGGCTGTGGCTAATGGTTTGGCTGGATGGTTATGGAGTTGGAAGGACCATGATTGGAACATTGGTGACAAGGAGATGTGGGGAAGTGGTATGTGGATGGACCTCTCTGAATGGTACAAGAAAGTAAAGGTAATCGTGTCTCATGTGAACGTTCACCAAAGGATTACCTCTAAAGAGGAGGATTTTTTAATAAGTGAATAAGATGACACGCACTGTGGAAACTGGTCCTCCTCTTTCCTCTGCCACTCCTGTTATCACCCAATGGGCACATAAACAAAGTGGACATGGTGGCAGGGATGGAGGTTATGCATGGGCACAGCAACAAGGACTTCCACTCACCAAGGCTGACTCGGCCACTGCCACTGTTGAGTACCCCATCTGCCAGCAGCAGAAACCAACACTGAGTCCAAGATATGGGACCATTCCTCAGGGAGATCAACTGGTAACTTGGTGGTAGGTTGATTACATAGGACCTCTTCTGTCATGGAGGGGCAGTGATTTGTTCTTACTGGAATAGACACCTACTCTGGATATGGGTTTGCCTCCCCTGCACACGATGCTTCTGACAAAACTACTATTTGTGGACTTAGAGAATGCCTCATCCACCAGCGTGACATCCCACATACCATTACTTAAGATCAAGGAACTCACTGCACAGCAAATGTGACACGGCAATGGGTCCATGCCCATGGAATCCACTGGTCATATCATGTTCCTCATCATCCTGAAGCTGCTGGCTTGATAGAACAATGGAATGGGCTCCTAAAGACACAATTACACCACCAACTAGGTGGCAACTTGCGGGACTGGGAAAATCTTCTCCAGGAAACTATGTATTCTCTAAACCAGTGGCCAATATATGGTGCCATGTCTCCAATAGCCAGATTCATGGGTCCAGGAACCAAGGGCTGGAAGCTGGAGTGGCGCCACTCACTATTACTCCTAGTGATCCACTTGCAGCATTTTTGCTTCCTGTCCCAGCAACCCTGTGTGCTTCAGGCCTGGGGAGTCGTGGTCCCAAAGGAAGGAACTCTCCCACCTGGAAACAACACAGATTCCACTGAACTGTCCGTTGAGAATGCCCCCTGGTCACATTGGGATTCTCATGCCTTTGGATCAACAGGTCAGGAAGGATGTCACTGTACTGAGTGGTGTGATTGATCCTGATTACCAAGGAGAAATTGGACTGGTGTTACATAATGGAGGTAAAGAATAATATATCTGGGATCTCGGATATCCCATAGGCTGACTCTTAGTGCTACCATATGCTGTGATTAAAGTAAATGGTAAGGTAGAGCAACCCAATCCTGACAGGACATCTAATGACCCAGACCCCACAGGAACGAAGGTCTGGGTCACCCCACCAGGCCAAAAACCACAGCCAGCTGAGGTGCTTGCCAAGGACAAAGGTCATACAGAATGGATAGTAAAGAAGGTAGTTCTACTTATCAGTTACGACCACGTGACCAATTGCAAAAGCAAGGTTTGTGATTGTTAGTGTATTTCCTTTATATGTGCTTACTGAATATCTTTACTTGGTTCATGTATGATATATCAGATACAATTGGAATCAGTTTGCTTTCATTTATATGTATGATAGATGTTTGATGTGAAATATAAGTGTGATTTCATTAATGTCTGGAAAGTGTATATGGCTAAAGAATTGTGTGTACAGGTGCCAAGTTGGCAAGGGGTAGAATGTGATAGGTAGATTTGTTGTGCCAACATTGCCAATGAACACATGTGAGATTATTTGAAGGGCAGAGAGACAAATGGCTCAGCGAGCCTTGCTTCCTCTTCTTGCTCACTGATCATCAGACCATTGTGGGGCTGCCTTGCTGGCTCTGTGCCTCCATTTGCAAGCTACACTACCTGTGGGATGCCTAACCCATCCTGCTTCGCCATGCTACTGGAAGGTACATCTCTTGAGCTGGGGACTGTCGGACTGTCATCTGGCTGACTGTTGGTGACCTGCTTGCTGTTTGCTGCCTGTTGCCTAATAGCCTGAATTGCTCCACGAGGACTACCCAGAGGACCTCAAGACTTGACGGACTGCCAGTGTATTAGCTGTCTCATGGAAGTGAGTTGCACTGAGCCATTTGTACTGCCTTATAGAATAATTAACTATTTATTATTTATTAACTGTATAGATATAATTATTAGCATCCTGGTTTTGTTTCTCTAGAGAACCCTGTGTAACACGCACTCGTACACGTGTCTTTCCCAAAGCACTGTCCTTGTAAGCTGTGTTCAACATCAAAACAGTTTCTGCGGCATTTCACACACACCCCACCACCCGAGCAGGAAATAAAATTTCACAGCCACATGCTGTTCTTTTAAATCAGTCATCACAAAAAATGAGGTTTGAGCAAAACTGCTTTTATGAAAACATTGACTGTGACCAAAGAGAATCTTCCCAGGCGGTGTCATTGGGTGCACTAACTCAGAGCAAGTTGCTAGATGCTCACCTAGTGGGGAAAATGCATATTAAAAAAGCTCCGCCCAGGAGATCTTTTTCCAGGCTTTTTTTTCTTTTTGAGTATCCACTCCTACATCTAAAAGACTGGAAAGCAGAGACTTCGATACTTGTATGCTTATTGCAGCACTATTCCCAACAGCCAAAATACCCATCAGCAGATGAATGGGTAAATAAATTCATCCAGTAAAAGAAATGAAGCCTTGTTACAGTGTCCTTGCTACACTATGAATGGAGCTAGAAGACAGCTGAGTGAAGTAGCTCAATCACAAAAGAATAAATATTGTATAAGCTCATTTATATAAAAAGACAAGAACATGCAAACATACAGGTTTTAAACCATTGCCAAAGGCAGGAGGGAGATGGACAGTGTAGGGTATTCCTTATGGAGAACTGAATCTTGGTTTATGGTGATGGAAAAATTGCATTAGTCAAGAGTAGAGGTGCACAGATATTTAATGTAATTACTGTCAATAAGTTGTACACCTATAAAAAAGTTTAATTGTCAAAAATACATGATAGATATATTGACAACAATGAGCAAAATAAATAATTGAATTCTGAGGCTGCGTGTGTACAATCCAACACTCCGTGGGATTTGGTTCCTTGGCATGGCGATTGAGGGTAGTTGCTACATGAGATGTCTTCACTAGTGAGACTAAAACAAATTCAGTGATTCCTCAAAGTCATGCCTCCTAATTCAGTGCATAGGACTAGGGGTTTTATAAGCTTGCAAACAGCCATCCAAGGCACAACGATTGGTTTTTATTCATCTGAAGCAACAAAGTTTTTGAAAAGAGAGTCAAGAATAGGAGGAGGAAATGGAATGTGTAAACTTTCTCCTTTGCCATGAGACTAGAAAACTGGATGGTGTCTGGTTATGATAACTGAGTGCTTTGATAAAAATTCTATAGACATATCTTGGTCAAAAATGGAGAGATGCAGAACAGAATTTCAAATTCTCATGGATTTTCTGAAATCATGGAGGCTGGGTAAACCTCTGAGATAATCTTTAAACCTTAAATCAACAATATCCCCTGAAAGTTTGTCTACCTTGAGATGTGTGCTCTTTTAAGATCTACCTATCTATCAGTGGGGGAAAGATAAGGCTGCCTTCTCTCGTCAACATTTACAATCTGGAACCCAAAGGGGGTTCTACTCTGTCCTGAAGGGTCGCTATTAATCGGAATCTACTTGAGGGAAGAGAGTACATGGGAATCAAACTGAAAACAACAATTTAAAAGAGTACATAGATAGGAAACTTGAGGTGGCAGGGAGTTTATGTTAATAGGTTACAAACAACTCAGAAAGACGGGTGAGAATGTTATCAATGTCATATAGTATTACTATTTTATATATTTATAAATGATCTACATAAACCTTTCTCCATAGAAAATAAATGTCCAATAAGCTCATGAAAAAGCATTCAAAGTCATGAATTCATAATAACCAAAACATGAAAACAATTCAAATGTCATAAGTTGATGACTATGGATTAAGAAAATGTGGCCTATACACAATGGTATAGTGTACTGACAGATGTTACACTATGAATGAATCTCGAAAATGTTCTAGGTGAAAGAAACCAATCACAAAAGGACTATACATAGTTTGATTCTATTATTCAATTCATCTGGAATGTCCAGAATAAGCAAACTATACAGACAGAAAGTGGATAGTTGTTGCCGGGGCTCTTAGGATTGGGGCGACATGGGATGAAGGGTAGCTGCTAACTGGTAGAAAGGACTTTGTGGTGATAAGACATCCTAAAGTTGATTGTAGTATGGCTTTTCAACTCTGAATATACTAAAAACATATGAACTGTACCCTTTAAATGAATGAATTATGTGTCATATGGATTAAATCTCAAATAAAGCTGTTACCAGAAACAACGATAGGACAAGAACTTAGGAATAATGGGTGATTTTTAATTAATTTTTTTTAGATAAGTTACTACCTGGGCTAGTTTATGTGAAGGTTGAATTGCATATTACGAGGATGAGGAAAGGGGAGAAAAGGTGGTCTCTAAACATTTGGTTATAATTGTCTTTCCTCTTTATTTTAGCTTTTTTCTTTTTCCTATTTTTGTCCCTTCACTTGGTACACTACCTAGAATAGAAAATCAATGCTTACAATAATTATAAAATGTATTGATTTATCTAACAAATATTTCCTATTGCTTAGGATATGCCAAAACACTGCAAACGTGTGGAGAACATTTGGACATGCATAAATGAACCAGGCAGAATGCCTGCTATCAGAGAACGTACATTATAGTTTTGGGGAGCGAAAGGAAACAAGTGCCCAAATTAACAAATCATATAATTTCTTACAGTGATGAGTGCTATTTTGAATATGAAACAGGCTGGGGAACAGGAAGAGGTTGACAGAGGAGAAAACTTCGTTGATGAGGTGACATTTGCACATAGATCTGAACAATGTGAAATTTTGAAGGGAGAGAATAACCGGCAGAGCATGCAGAACTACAAAGTCTCTTGAGAGGACGTTTAGTCCATTAGAGGAGTGGTTCTCCATCGTGAGTTTGCATCAGAATTAGCTGGAGGACAGATTTACAGCAGATTTCTGGCTCCACATCTAGAGGATCTGATTCAGCAGGTCTGGGGCTCAAACTGCGTTTCTCGGAAGTTCCTAGATGATGCTGATACTGATGGTATGGAGGCCACACTTTGAGACTCACTTTATTAGAGGAACAGCAGAGACATAAGGCTGGGGCAATTTAGAACCTTGAAGAATGGTAGGTAGAAGTGTGCAGAAGCCAGCTCGTACCTATTAACAGGAGCTGAACGTGTATGCCTCCTTCCTAGTCTTGCATTTAGCGATGCTACCTTAGTGGCCTGAAGTCCATCATGATAAAAGTATTCTGTGATGTATCACAGAAATTAGCAAACGCTGCACGTCAAGTTTTCCTTTCTCCCATCCTCAAAAGCACAGTGGTTACAAGTTGAGCTGAGATCAGTAAAACCCACAATTCAAAACCACCAGCTGCTCCACTACAGAAAGACAGGGCTTCCTACTCTCAGAAACAGTTACAGTCTCATAAACTTACAGGGGCAGTTCTACCCTGTCCTATAGGGTCACTATGGGTCAGGATCAATTAAAGAGAGAAAGAATGCTCAGTTCAAGGTGATTTCTCGGTCTTCCTTGCACCTGTGTGCTCAAAGTGCAAGAGGGTACCCCACCCCCAAAAAACAGAATTGCACTAGGCTGAGCAGGGCTTTTGCAATATGCATTTTCCCCTCTGGGTGAGCATCAAGCAATTCACTCTGAGTTAGTGCACCCACTGGCATCACCTTGAAAGGTTCTCTCTGGTCACAGTGAATATTTTCATAAAAGCCATTTTGTTCCAATCTCTCTTTTTTTTTTTTTTGGTAATGGCTGATTTAAGAGAACAGCATGTGGCTGAGAAATTTTGTTTCCTGCTTGGGAAAAATGCTGCAGAAACTGTTGTGGTGTTGAACACAGCTGACAAGGATAGCACTATGGGAAAAATTCAAGCGTACAAGTGTTTTTCTCATTTCAAAAAAAGGTGAAATGTTGATTGATGACAAACCTTGTTCTGGACATTGTCAACTTCCCTAACAGATGAAAATGTTGACTTGTAGTGCATTTGGAGTTTGTTCTACCAAGTCAGACTGCTGATCAAACTTTCTATTTAGAGGTTCTTAAAAGATTGCATAACAGTGTGTGACCAAAAAAGGCCTGTTTTTTGGCAGACAGGGGACTGGTTTTGCCACCACAAAAATGCACCTGCTCGCTCAGCCATCTCAGTGCACCAATTTTTTGGCAAAAAAAAAAAAGAGAGAGAGAGCATGCCACTCTTGCCCCACACAACTTACTCACCTGACCTATCTCCAGATGACTTCTTTTTCGTCTTTGCGAATGAAGAGGGACATGAAAGGACAGTGACTTGACTATGTAGAAGAGGTGAAGGAAAAAAAAAACACGACAGAGGTGTCATCACCCATCCAAACAGACAAGTTTGAAAAATCTTTCCAAGAACAGAATCACAGAGTTGACAAATGTACTATGTGTGATGGAGAGTACTTTGAAGGTGATAAGGTCGTTTGTAAAAAAAATTTAAATACATCCCTTTGAAAAAAAACATTCCAGTTGCTTTTTGGGTATCCGCTCGTGTACATGTATACATAGGAGTGGAATTGCTGGGTCGTAGGGTTCTTCTATTTTTAGTGTTCTGAGGAAACGCCATAATGTTTTCACATGGTTATCTTATTTTGCATTCTTACCAGCAACAGATAAGAGATCTGTTTTGCTTTGCATCTTCCCATCCAAGTGGGGGTGAAATGGTATTTCAGGGTGGTTTTGATTTACATCTCTATGATGACTAATGACACTGCGTATCTTGTCATGAGGGGCGAGCCACTTGAATGCCATCTCTGGTGAAATGTTTATTCAAAAAGTCCTGTCTACTTTTTGATTGGGTTTTTGTCTTGTTGTTGTTAAAATTTTTTAATTAATTTAATTATTCGATTCTTTTTTTTTTTTTTTTGCTATGTAATTCCTCATTCAATCTGGACCTGCCACAAAGACAAACAGAAAGCGCAGGGACTTTGTATTCTTTCACATTCTAATTATTCAATTCTTATATGATAGTTTATTGCCAAAGATAGTCTCCCAGTCAGTAGCTTGCCTCAGTCTATTTATAAATTTGTGTTATTTGTGTTTTCGTATTGAGCTATAAATGTACTCTCTATATTTCAGACAAATCCTTGTCAAAAATACAATTAGCAAATATTTTCTTCCATTCTGTTGACTGTTTTTTTCCTTCCTTATATTGCCCTATAAAGTACAAAAGCTTTAAAATATTAGTGATATCTAATTTATCTGTTTTGTTCATTTTCTGTTCTTTTGGTGTTGTTATATTGAATAAATCAAAGACAGAAAAATATTTATACCTTTTTTAAAAAGTTTCATAGCTTTAGCTCATACATTGACAGCTTTAATCTATATTGACTTGATTTTTATATGTGATTCGAGGTCAAGGTCTAACTTTTTTTGCATGTTGATATCCAGTTGTTCCAGGACCATCTATTAAAAAAGGTATTCTTTCTTCTATTGAATTGTCTTGGAAGCTTTCTTAGAAATTGATTTATCATAAATTTGAGGATTTATTTCTGCTCTCTAAATTTTATTTCATGGAGTTGCATGTCTGTCCTTATGCTGGTGTTATTATGTATTTGATATGTCATAGAATCTGTTTCACTCCACAAACATGTTTTATTCCAAAATGATTTTATGCATGTTTTCCATCCCACAACTAACAAAATATGGTAAATGTTACCATCTAAGGGGATGGGAGGATTGCAAATGATAGAAGGCATTGCTCACTGTTACAGATGAATAGAAATATCTTAATAAAAATAGGGGGAATTGAATGTTTTCAAGAAGAATAGCTGTAATCCTAAATTTATTATTACCTCTCCTGGACTCCAAATATGACAGCTACTGTTTTCTTAGATGAGAAAGAGGAAGTAATTCATAAGTGTGTTAGACAGGATTCTCTACAGAAACAAAACCAGGACATTTACAAATATATATATATATATATATATATAACAAAGAAATAAACAGCTAATTATTTCTATAGAGCAGTACAAATGGCTCAATGCAACTCACTGACATGAGACAGTCAATACACTGGCAGTCCTCCAACTTATGAGGGCTGTCAGGTGCAAGGCAAGGAAGCAGACAGCCAAGTCTTCTGTAGAGCAATTCAGGCAATCTGACCACAGGCAGCAAACAGCAGAGCAGGTCACCCACAGTGAGCCAGATGACAGGGTCCGACACTCCCCAGTTCAAGTGATGTATAAAATAGCAGTTTGGCGAAGCAGGTCTTGAAGGAACCTCAAATTATAGTTACACAGTCCACAGGTTGGGTGTCCCCTAGGTAGTGTAGCTCACAAGTTGAGGCAAAGAACCAGCCTAGGCAGTCGCATACTGGTCCGATCAAGAGCAAGAGACAAGAAAGGGGAGGTTTGACGAACCATTTTTCTCTTTGCCCTTCAATTAAACTGCCCTTCGATTAATCCCTCATGTGTTCATTGGCCAGGTTGGCCCAATAAACCTACTTATCATAATAAGCATAACAAAATTAAAATACTTGGAGACACTTGGTATTATTTGACAATACTAGTTACAGGCTTATAAGACCTAATGAGAATTTAGGTGTTTCGTTATCCCACTTTTATGAGGAACTAATTATTCATGGGAACTTGTGCTGACAGACTTTGCCAACACCTTTATACCCACCTCCCACCCCAATATTCCATGTCTGAGGTCAAAATCACATGAACAATGCATGTTGATGAAAGGAATTGCTTTCTCTTTTGTCAAGAGGTAAATGAGTAATTCTATCCTTTGTAAAAATAAAAATATTTAAATAGTCTCATGTGAAATAGCCTTGGACACCATCTTAAAGCAATTTTGTCTCAATAAAATCAAACATATACACTGAACAAAGAAAACTAAAGTTGATAGTACTCTAGAATCCAAATGGAGTTGTCCTCATTCTGGGGTGCACCATTTTTCAAGAATTGTAAAATGTACAGGGAACATTTTTCTTTTCAAGTAAATTTTCAGTTTCAAAAACCATGTGTTATTTACAGAAAATAGAATCCATGTATTTTTTATTCATTTACACTTAGCTCATTGAAAAATTCCTGTTAAACCACTTGGTAGTCAAGGATTTTTCAGCTTTCTAAATAAGTTTTCAAAAACCTTCTTAAAGATGGTGTTAAATAAATATGTACATGAATTTCTAAACCATGTTCATAATCTTTCTTTAGAGTTTTGTGCTTTTGAATTATAAAATGTGATTTTTCTTCTATCCAGAAAAAGATTAATGTGAGAAAACACACCATTTGTCAGTGAAAGAAAATCTAAATTTACAAATAAAAACTTTAAATATAATCAGATAATCAACAAATAATATGTTACAAATAAATGTCAGCTAAGCATCACACACATACAAATCATTAAAATTTATTTAACACTTCTTCCTTGCTGCTATGTACTGGGTTTAGCACTTTTTTGTATGTAGAATTTAAACCTAAACTTACTTGATGAGAAGAATATTTTCACAGATGAAAAAATTGAGGCCCAGACAAACCAAATAATCTTGCCAAAGCCATGTAGCTAGTAAGATGGAGCAAAAATAAAATAAACATTTGTAATGGCTCCTAAATGTGAACAAACAACAAAAAGCACTGCCTGAGTCAGTTCCAACTCACAGTGACTTTATAGACACAAGAGTTCCTTAGGGTTTTTGAGACGTAGGGTGCTTGTTATGGGAAACAAGCAACCTCAATGTTCTCCCTGTAGCAGTAGGTAGATTTGAACCTAAGACCTTGCCGT
Source organism: Tenrec ecaudatus (assembly GCF_050624435.1). Classification (NCBI taxonomy): domain Eukaryota; kingdom Metazoa; phylum Chordata; class Mammalia; order Afrosoricida; family Tenrecidae; genus Tenrec; species Tenrec ecaudatus. Next base: position 117,849,571 of record NC_134543.1, on the reverse strand, counting down.
TAGCAGCCCAATGCTTATCTCACAGCATCACCAAGACTCTTTTAATTATTCCTACACTCCTGTGATTCCCACTAGACATCCTTGATTTGAAATCAAGAGATCTGGTCAGAATTTTTTTTCAAATGCTACTAATGTAAACATAAGCAAACCTTAGCTTCACTGACTATAAAAGAAGATAATAGCTACCTTATAGAGCTGTCCTGAGAAGAAATGAGGTCATGTACATATGAAGCACCTGGACTGTGGTGATCTAGACTTGCCTCCAAGCTTGCCTCGTTCTAAGAAATTCCATGTCTAGTCCACCTCCCCAAATTTGCAGCGATCTCCCCAAGACCTTAGACTGGAATTCAAAGTTCATGATGAATTTGTTCTAAATTTATATGTGTAATTATATCTCCTTCCCCCGCAACTAAAAATTTAACTTTAGTCCGATTAATGTATTGCCAACTAACAAACCAACACGCACACTATAATTTCCCAAGCAGCATTTCACTGTGCTCACATCAAAAGCTACAGTTCTTTTTATCCATGTCTTAGCCCTCCTCCCTGCACGGCCTCAAATCTCGTCATCAGTGAAATCTTCCCTGTCTGCGTTGATCTGTGCCTTTTCCTAGATTTTCCATTTCAACTCAAAAAGACCCCATGATAATAATCCCAATGTAATAGTTCAGTTTATTGTGCCAACTAGGCCAACAGGAACATGTGGGCGGAGTTTGATCTAGTCACAGCTTGATTGGAGGGTGACGGAGATAAATGAAGGCTGCCGACATCCATAACTCTCTTGCTCCCTGCTGATCAGACCAGTATGCTGCTGCTTTAGTTCAGTTCTCTGCTTCAACCTGTGTGCTACACTACCTGTGGGCCAAGCCACCCATGGATCCAGTCACTAGAACTTGAGGCTCCTTTGAGACCTGTTTTGCCATGCTGCTGGTGCGTACATTGCTGAGGCTTGAGGCTGGTGGAGTCTTTTCTCCTGCATTGCTTACGTTCAGAATCCCATCAGGGACTGCTTTGCTAAGCTCCCATGCTACTGACTGTTGCTGACCCACTGTGCTATCTGCTGCCTGTGCTGAGTCTGCCTGTCTTGCCTGAGGGAAGACTCTGCTGTCTGCTTCCTTGACCTTGGACCCAGCAGCCCACATGAGTTGAAGGACGTCCAGTATATTAACTGTTCCCCGTAGTGCTGTGTGGACTAATTAACTGTTATATCCCTTCTCTCTGTGTAAACCTATCCTCGTATATAATCGTAAGTGTACTGGTTTTGTTTCTCCAGAGCAGTGAATCTCAACCTTCCTAATGCCGCAACCCTTTAGCACAGTCCCTCACATTGTAGTGACCCCCAAGCATAAAATTACTTTCATTGCTGTTTCATAACTGTAATTTTGCTACTGTTATGAATTGTAATGTAAATATCTGATATGCAGAATGTGTTTTCATTGTAACAAATTGAACATAATTAAAGCAGTGATTAATAAAAAAACAACATGTAATTATATATTTTGAAATATTTATTTCTAACTACAAATAAATGAAATTTTGTCTTGAAGCATGGTGTAGCATGGGTAACAGGCTTCAGGCTGGGTATTCATTTGTGGGCGTACCTGCATGGGGGTAGACACACCTGCAGACGGATAGAGGAGCGGTGCCTCAGTTCCTAAGACCATCAGAAATATGTGTTTTCCGATGGTCTTAGGTGACCCCTGTGAAAGGGTCTTTTGACAACCAAAGGGTTCGGGACCCACAGATTGGGAACCACTGCTCTAGAGAACCCTGCCTAACACACCCAAACATATGTCTCTGCAGACGATTCTCTCAGGAATTGATTGCTGTAAACAAATTCTCAGCAATACATTTGTCTTAGTCTTAGGTTGCAATCAAGAGTGGCTTCTGAGGGGATCTGCTGAGCCAGTTGAATTCACACCAGTCGGCTCAGGTTATGGCAGTTCTCCTTGGGATTCCTAAGAGATGATCTTGATAGCTTTTTTCAAGTGACACAGGATGATCAGAGACTCATCAGGAAGAAAACAACATTGTGAGAGAAACAGGTCAGCATGGTTGTGCTGAGGATTTTTTCCCGTTACAACAAAGCTTCAAGGGTAACAAGTCGGTCCTACAGGAATGTCCTTGGGAAACTTTACCCCATCCACCCTACTGATTGTGGAATACAGAAAGGTTTCCCCCCAGGATGTCCTACAGGAATGTCCTTGGGAAACTTTACCCCATCCACCCTGCTGATTGTGGAATACAGAAAGGTTTCCCCCCAGGATGTCCTACAGGAATGTCATTGGGAAACTTTACCCCATCCACCCTGCTGATTGTGGAATACAGTAAGGTTTCCCCCCAGGATGTCCTACAGGAATGTCATTGGGAAACTTTACCCCATCCACCCTACTGATTGTGGAATACAGAAAGGTTTCCCCCCAGGATGTCCTACAGGAATGTCATTGGGAAACTTTACCCCATCCACCCTGCTGATTGTGGAATACAGAAAGGTTTCCCCCCAGGTTGTCACCTGCTTGCTAGTGCATGGTGGGAGGCCAGCTGCTTAGAGATTATCTCCCTGAGGGCATTCAGTCACACGGAGCAATCAGACCTTGTCTGTCTCACCATAAGTGGGGCTCATACCCTACTGATAAGAGTGGATTGCTTTCCTGAAGGAGAGCTCAGACTAGGTCAAGCCAGCTCAAGAACGGCCAAGGTTATTCTGCCATCTTGAACCTAGAATCTGCCCATCTGGTCATGTGTATCCCTAATCCCTCCTCTTCCTATTGTGTACACACCCCTCGACCGTCCTCCTCCCATTGCTGTATTACCTATTGTACAGCCCCTTCCTGTGATGTATGTGGTTACCTGTAATCAGGGGGGCTTGCGTGCCCCTAAGTATATGTAAGCCTTGGTTAGAAATATATTTTCTCTTTCCTCTCGCTCTCTGCTTGGACCTGGCTGCTGAGATCATGGCCATCCTGGAGGTGAGCATGCTACCGTGCAATGTATCTGACTCTTTTATCTTCTTTCCTACCTCTCCTATTCTCTATGACTTTACTATAATCTTTATATATTATCGCCATACAATTGCACCTACAAACCCCATGATACTGTTAGGGACTGGTTTACTCTGACAAAGGACAAAGTTTAAAGAGTTAAGAAAGGAGGAAGCGAAATAAGAAATAATACAGGGAGGAAGTGGATTAAGTGACAGTGCATGCAGGGAGTTGCAATAGATGAAACAAAGTGTGTGTTAACTGTTTCATGTAAAACCGATGACCGGCTCTATAACCCTTTACCCTATTCACAATAAAGATTTATTTAATTTCATATAAAGATAAAATAATGTTAAAAATTTGATAGACTTACATAGAGAATAGGCCAAGAAATAATAGTTCCACCTTTTTATGTTTTATTTAGTAAAGGTTATTATGATTTTGTAGCGATATTGAGCTTTGTGTTCCATTTCATTTTTTATGATGTCCAATTTTGCTAGATTCATGCTTTCTGCCTTCCAAGTCTCAGTCATTAGCAGATTTTTGCAGCTGTTTCCCCTTCCCTTGAGTTATGCCTCATCAGCATCGGAATACCCCTGAGGCTCCTCTCCCCCTCTTTACCTGACTCCCTCGGGTTTCCAGTGTCCTCAGACCCCAGGGGCTTATCCTCCCATGCTATCTGACCATGCTCTGCTTCCATTCACGAGGCCTTCAGTATCTGACAGCGTTTTGAAGTTGCTATGCACAAGGTTTCCAGTTATTCTTTCCTCCAAAGTTGGGGGAAGGGGTAGAGGTAGGAGAGAGCTAAGTCCTTCATCTTCTGTTCTTAGTCTTGGAGCCCTGCTGAAACCTGTTCACTTTCCGTGACCCTGATAGCATTTGAAATACCAGTGACATAGCTTCCCGCATCACAGCCACACTCAATGACCACACTATGCTAAAGTGACAGACAAGGCGTGGTTGCTGTTGGGTGCCACTGAGTTGGTTCTGCCCCGTCGCAACCCTCTGCACAACAGAATGAAACCCTGCCTGGTCCTGGGCCATCCTCACCATTGTTCCTGTGCACGAGCCCATTGTTGGCAGCCATGATGTCAAACCATCTGATTGAAGGCTGCGACAGTTGATTGTGCCAGCCTGGCCGATAAGCACAAGTAGGATTAACTGAAGGGCAGAGGATAAATGGCTCGGTGAGCCTCACCTTGCTTGTTCTGTGCCTCACTTTAAAGGGGTACACTACCTGTGGGATGCCTAGCCCGTGGACTGTGTCGCTGTAAGGTGAGGTCCCTTTAATCCCACACGATTGGAATGTTCATCTCTGGAGCTGGGGACCAACAGTTGATGTCAGTTGGGGACCTGCCTTGCTGTTTGCTGCCTGGGTATATATAGCCCAGCTCTCTCTACAGAAAGGGACTGGCAACTGGCGGCTCTCAAGCCTTAAAGGACTGCTAGTGTCTCACTGCTTTATAATTTAACTATTAATTTCTTATATTATCTATCTGTATATAATTTAACGTTTCATTTCTTGTATTATATATCTATCTTTATAAATATATTTATATATAATTACTAGCAATCTGGTCTTGTCTCTCTAACACAAAGGCCTTCCTCTCTTTCCCTGCCCGTCACTTTACCAAGCAGTATGTCTTTCTTCAGGGCCTGGCCTTTCCTGATAACATGTCCACAGTATAGAAAATGAAGTCTCACCACTCTTGCCCGTAAGGAGCACTCTGGCAGTACTTCTTGCAAGGAAGGTTTGTTTGTCCTCTTGGCAGTCCATGATGCTTTCAATATTGTTCGCCAGCACCACAATCTGGATGCACCAATTCCTTTTCTTCTTCTTTTTATTTAATTGTTTTATTAGGGGCTCATACAACTCATCATAATCCATACATGTATCAATTGTGTCGAGCACATTTGTACAGTCATTGCCCTCATCATTCTCAAAATATTTTCTCTCCACCTAAGCCCCTGGCATCAGCTCCTCATTTTTTCCCTCCCTCCTCTTTTTCCTTCTTTTCTCAGTGTCAAACTTTCACATGCACATGAGGCAACTGAAAATGCCATGGCTTGGCATGATAAAGAAAATACCATAGCTTGGGTCAGGTGCCTCTTAGTCCTCAAAGTAATATATTTTCTTTTTAATACTCCAAAGACATCTAGTGCAAAATGTCTTTTTATCTCTCTCTCTTTTAAAAAATTATCATTTTACTGTGGGCTCTTACAGCACTTGTAACAATCTATACATCAAGTATATCAAGCACATTTGTATATATTTTGCCATCATCATTTCCAAAACATTTTCTTTCTACTTGAGCCCTTGGTATCAGTTCCTCTTTTTGCCCTCCCTTCCCCATTCTCCCACCCTCATGAATCCTTGATAATTTATTAATTATTTTCATTTTCATACTTTATACCATCGCTGTTTCCCCTCACCCACGTTTCTGTTGTTTGTCACCCTCGGAGGGAGGTTATATGTTGATCATTGTGATCGGATCCCCCTTTCTCCCTTCTTTATCTCTTGACTGCTGCTTTCATGAGAATTTATTGTAGATACAAGCAAGACAAAATCCTCGACCACCTTAACCTTTTCATGATGTTACCTACTGGTCCAGCGGTGAGGATTTTAATTTTTATATTGATTTGTAATCCATACTGAAGGCTACAGTCCTTGATCTTCATGAGCAAGTGCTTCAATTTCTCACTTTCAGCAAGCAAGGTGTGTCATCTTCATATCACAGGTTGGTAATAAGCCTTCCTCCAATCTTGACGCCACATTTTTCTTCATATAATCCAGCTTCCCTGATTATTTTCTCAGTATACAGATTGACCAGGTATGGTGAGAGGATACAACCTTGATGCAACTTTTCCTGATTTCAAACCATGCAGTATTCCCTTGTTCATGAGCATAGTTGTCCCTTGATCCATGTATAAGTTCTGAATGAGCACAATGAAGTATTCTGGAATGCACATTCTTCTCAAGGTTAACCATATTTTGCTATGATCCACACAGTCAAATGTATTTGCATAGTCAATAAAACACAAGCAAACATCTTTGTGGTATTCTCTGCTTTGAGCCAAGATCCATCTGATATACCAGCCATGATATATCCCTTGTCCACATCCTCTTCTGAATCTGACCGGAACCTCTGGCAGCTCCCTGTCATTGTACTGCTGCAACTGTTGTTGGGTGATCTTCAGCAAAGTTGGGTCACCTTTCTTTGGAATGGGTACAAATATGGATCTCTTCCAGTCAGTTGACCAAGTAGATGTCTTCCAAATGTCCTGGCATAGATGAGTAATTGCTTCCAGAGCTTCATCAGCTTGTTGAAACATTTCCGTGGGTATTCCATAAGTTCCTAGAGCCTTGATTTTGGGTAATGCTTTTAGTGCAGCCTGAACTTATTCCTTCAGCACCATTGGCCCTTGCTCATATTATGACTATATGGCCCAACAATTCTACTCACAAAAGTCTTGTAAGTAGAGAATTAAAGAGACATGTACACCAATGTTCACTGCCAAAATCAAATGCCTGCTGGGTGATTCCAGATCTCAGGGGCTTGGCAAGCTGATGTCTGGGCATTCTAGTCCAGAGATGGGGTGTTTAGAAACCACTTCGTTATATCCTCTGACTTTGAGGGAAGGGGGAGCCCAGCTTTATAGAGATCTAAAAGGCAACCCAGCCTTCAACTGTTGACAGGTTCCTGTGTCTGGGTGTCATTGTTCTTCTGCACTTGTGGAAACCCCTGTTTCCTGGGGGGCATGGACTGATCCCACCACCCCCACTTTAGAAAGTCCACTAAAAGTCTGGGCCCTCTTTGGAAGGGAAAAAACTCCACATGGGCAAAGGAGATTTGAAGAGCTGAGAGGCAAACTGTCACCATACACATTTTGTGTGTGCCAGGTTCCCAGGAGGAGCACAGCAAGTACCTCCCAGATGCTTCTGCCAACTTCTCAGAGTTGTCTACGAAGTGCTCAGAGAAGGGGAAGCCACGTCGGCTAAGGAAAAGGGTACTTTGAAGACATGGCAAAGTAGGCCAAGGCACATTATGAAACAGAAATGAAAACCTACATCCCTCCTAGAGGGAAAAGCAAAAAGGGAAGCTCAAGGATCCCAACCAGCCCTTCGGCCTTTCTCTTGTTATGGTCTGAGTATTGCCCCCAACTCAAAGGGGACTTTCTAGCCTGTCCACTGGTGATGTTCCAAAGAAGCCGGAGAGATGTGGCATAACACTGCTGCAGATGACTAGCAGCCTTTCCAGAAAAAGGGCTCCAAGCCGAAGGAGAAATACGAAAAGGCTGCTGCTGCATGCCACGCTGATGCTGCCCAAAGGGAGAACAGTGGACCACGACGTAGACGAGGAAGCGGAAGAAGATCATAATCAATAAGTTGGTTCTAGTGCATTTCTTTTCCCTGTCTCTAAAGTACTTCACTTCCCCCCACACAATTGTCAATTGGGATTGTAAATTGACATGGGAATGTAAAGGATATTTTTGTTGGTGCATAGCACAAATTAGTTATATGTGGGGATGGTAGGATATTGTTATTTCATCTTCAGTTGCCTCTGATGCAACTTATATGAAATAATTGTTCTGCTAACTGAATACCTCTCTGTAATTAAAAAATAGAGTTGCAGCTGTTTTGTTGGAATTTTGGGAGGTTGACTTTTGTATTAATAAATAAATTGCATTGCCATCAAGTAAATTCTAACTCATATCAATCCTATGGGATTGAGTAGGAACTACCCCTTTGGGTTTCCAAGTCTACAAATCTTTATGGAAGCAGAAAGTCTCATCTTTCTCCGTTACAGCTGCAGGTGGGTTTGAACTGTTGATCTTGTGGTTAACAGGTCAGTGTGTAAACCACTATGCCACAATACAGTAAGATAGCCCAATAGGATGGGAAACATATAAGGAAGCTAAGAGACATAGAGGACACAAGGAAATCTAGTATATTCATTAAATTAATCAGATTTCCAAAAAGGAGAATGCAACAGAGGCAAAAGGTGATGAAATAATGAGTAAGAATATTCTAGAACAGATGAAAACTAGACTTGGCCATCTCCCTATAGTTCTCAATATGTGCAATAAGGATTATGCAGTTTTTAAACACTGCTCCCTTTATGCTCTAAAAATCACATGCTTCCCTTGTGCATTGTGTGTAAAATATCATGTGACTCGATAAATTGCAAACCTACCCACCTTAGACCAATAGTATATTCAAAAAACAGACAAGTTTCAGATGGAGTTATTGCATAATAAGAAATTAACAGTACTTATTGCCTAATAAGAAATTAACAGTACTTGTACTCAGATGCTCTGTGAATATTTTAATATAAAAAATTTAATGGTAAAAGGTGGTGGTGGTAGTTAACATTTTCCAGACTAAAATTATTGCTACCATGTTGTATGATGTGAACATCAACTACCTGCCTGCAGTTTAGAGTGGACAAAAATTACGTACTTTCTGAAGACAACCTCATCCTTATTCCTAGTACTTTATTTTTTGGCACAACTCCAAGTGCCAGGTGGAATGACTTTTTGCATGTTTTAATATTCACCAGAAAATGTCAATGCTATCCCCTAGCTCTGCTGATTACTAAAACATGAGGTTCTATACTTCACTAGTGGCAATAAACAGCTCTATTCTAGGTATTTCTCAGGGGGATAATCTCAGATTCAGAGCTGTTCGCTATGTTTTAAAAACTCAGGAGAAATAAATACTAAAGACTACAGTCTAAAGGATTTGCAGTTCGTCCTTTCCTCTGGATATTCCGAAATGTATTCCTGGATTAAAGCACACCATCTTGTCTACGATGATCCATTGGAGAAATTATCTTGATTCTTTTTTTTTTTTGACTCCTTTTTTTTTCTGACTCCTCTTGATTCTAATATCAAGCATACTTTTGCTTTCCTAAGAAACTGGTTTGGTTTCTGCCTTATGGACAATATGAGACTTTTGGAACCTTACTTTCCCTTTGCCTGACTTTCTTATTTTTAACTTGTTTGATTTTGCCGTCTTGTGTCTTTATATATTTTCTTCTTAAAAACAGGGTACGAATATATTTTAAAATACCAATAGTCAGTTTTGTGAACTTTTTTCCACTTATGTTTAATTGTGATGTATAACTGTGATTGTGCATATTATTAAATGTATTGGATTAGATGTCATTTTTATTTGAAGGATTAAATGTTGTTCGTGTATGTCCAGTCAACATAGTTATGGATCATATTGCATAGTCCCACCTGCCTGTCACTTATAAGTGGTAACAAATATTATCACTTATAATTAGAGGATTAGATCTATTTATGATCCCATATGAGTCAGAATCAGCACAATGGTAGGAGCTGGGTTTTGTGACACTGAAAAGAGTGGCTGGTGGTTTCAAACTGCTGACCTTGCAGTTAGCAGCTAAGCTCGTAATCCACAATGCCACCAGGGATCCTTTGTAGCTCAGTTTTTGTTTTACCCTGTCCTTGCTTTAGGGCTTAAACTTAATTAGGGAGATCAATTTTGTGGATAACTTTGAATTCTATCTTTTGACATGGACACTTTGATGGACGTGTTATAAAAAATTCAAAACCAAAAAAGATAAAATAAAAACTAAACTTACTGCCATCAGTTCTGACTCATAGGGAGCCTGTAGGATAAAGTAAAATTAGTTGCCTCTTTGGGTTTCTGAAGCTATACAACTTTAAAAGAGTAGAAAACCTGATCTTTCTCACACAGAGCAGCTAGTGGGTTCAAACTGTGGATCTTGCTAGCAGTTCAGTGCTTAACCCACTGTGCCACCAGAGCTCCTTACATTTGTGGTAGAGCTCATTAAAATAATCATGGTCTTGACAAAATAAAAAACCATTTTTATTGTTTACATCTTATTCTTTATACTCACCTCATCTCTGAGCCTCATCACATTTCCCATTCTTTGCTTTAATGAGAAAATCAGTAACCCAGATGAGGAGATCAATAATTATACGAGGCTCAGAAAAAGGCTGAAAATTAGCATTTTGTACATTTTTTCACCATAAGTAAAAATATATATAAGAATTTCTACTTTAGCCTGTACCAGAATGCCACTTGTCAAATTACTGTATCATAATTTTATGTACTCAAGAAACACTTAATATGATAAATATCAAATTCATTTTTAAAACTTGTAATTGTCTTAGCTATGGGCTAGGAATTTGGCATATGGAAATGACAGTGAGACACTACCACATAAACCCTGAAAACTGAAAAATTAGTTTAAGTGAAGCTAGTAGAATACATACGTAATGGAAAGTAAAACCAGCAACCTATAAAAGTCGCTGGAGACTTTGGGAGTAAAATAATAATTAAAAGTTACAAAAACTGAACTGACACTGGTTGAGCTTGTTTATTATTAGCAGGTACTGAAATTTCCCCCCAATGAAAAGTACCACAAATTACAAACAAGTCACTAGTCTCAGAAAAGGATGGTTGTATTGTCATGATATAATTCAATCCAGGGCAATCCAATTCATTTTTCTACATTTTGACTGAAGAAGAAAGCTTCAATAGAGAAAGACTGAAGAAATACTTTTAAAAAAGAAAAGTTGTTCTCTCTTCAACTTTTAAAGATGCAACATGCTGCTTTCACAGTGGTTGCACCGTTTGGCAGTCTCACCAGCAGTGTGTGAGTGTTCCCATTTCCTTTGAAAAAGAACAACAGCAACAAAACTTTTCTATCAATACTGGGCTAAGATGACATCTCAATGTTATTTTGTATTAAGGAGCTCTTAGTTAGTACAGAAAGTCTCTAGCACAGCTTACAGACCAGTCTCAGAGACTATGCAGTCAAGAACAACCAACAAAATCCCACAGAAGTAGGCTACAGAAGACATAATGGTCGCTGCTAGTAGCACAAACACCCTAATGTTAATTGCCTACCCTACTGATACTTCACTCTTTTGAGAACAACTGCCATTATTGGCTTTCGCTGTCTTCTCTCATGTCAGAACTCTGCATAAACTCTGGTTTTCTTTTCTTTCTAAAATAAATATATTTGTAGCAAAGGTAAATTAAGTGTACATTTTATATATGTATAATAAATGTATAATAAATATAAGTAGGTATATTTATTATTAGGTATTTTCCCACTCTTCCTCCAATACCTCTTCTGTTTATGTGTCTATCCATGTATCTGCTCAGAACCAGTCGTAGCCACTGGTTTAAGGACTGGCTCATTACAGGACTGTGTATTCATCTATAATTTACCTCTGTTGCCTTTAAGTCATGCACTCCTCCTCCCCCCAGTGTCTTCTCCCACCACCATAATTTTCCCAACCTCTTTCTTACTGTATATTGCCTTACCAATCACCCACATTCACATACACCTACCCTTTAGCCAGTATTAACCCCTTCTTTTCCTTCCCCTCCCACTCCTGGTAACCAATGAATAATGTTTATTTTCTTGACTTTTTACAATAGTAGTCGCAGACAATATTTGTCCTTTTAGGTTTTTTGTTTTGTTTGAACTTTCTATTGTGAATTTGGGGAAGGTTTATAGAGTAGATCATTAGTTTTACATAAAAAGAATTCATATATATGTTGTTTCAACTCATCGGTTGCTGCTCCCTGAATGTATCATCACTTAACCTACTTTCTCCTTGTGTTTCCTGTTTCCATTTCTCTTTCTTTCCCAAACCTATGAACTCTGTTCTTGGGTCAATGCTGCCCTTTTGATCTTAAATGCCCATTCTTACTGGGGGTGGGGAGTAAGGAGTGGGAGGAGTTTAGTTCCAGACCTAAAAGGTGGCTAAGAGTCTTAGTCCTGGTGATTTCACCAGTTTCTATTCAACCAGTAAACCTGGCATCTTTTATGATTTTTTTTTAAGATCCCAATGATACACACCAAAGTAGGATGTAGAATATTGTCTTTGTGAGCTATACTATGCCAGTTGACCGGGTGTCAATTGGGACTCATCCTCCAGGACTAACCACTCATTTTCTCAAGGTGTTTAGTTATGTCTAAGGAGTTTTTGTAATTTCCCCTCAACATGCTCTACCACATTCAAGGATATATTTGCATCTCTTAAAAGAATTATAACCATGAACATTTCTTCATATGTTTATTGGCTGCCTGAATGTCTTCTTTGGTAACATGTCTGTGTTCAGCTCCTCTGCCCAGTTAAAAATTGATTTCTTTGTCTTTTTCTTCGTGAAGTGTTGAAGTTTTCTATCAATTTTAAAGATCAGTACCTTGTATGATGTGTTAATGCCAATTTTACCACCACCTGTGGGTTCTCTTTTGAATCCTTTGGTGAATTGTTTTGATGCACATACGTGTCTGATTCCAGAAGTCCCAGCCATCTATTTTTCCATTGTTTGTTTTTCATTTTGCTTGACAGTATATTTATGCCATATCTTAGGGCCCCTAAGTCTGCCCCTAACTGTTTCATTGATAATCTATATACTTACTGCCATCCAGTCGATGTCAACTTACGGCGGGTCTGTAAGTCAACGTAGAACTGCCCTCTGAATTTCGGGAGTAGAAAGTCTCATCTTTCTCCTCAGAGGTGCTGGTAGTTTTAAACTACTGACCTTTCAGATCACTGTCCAACTTGTAGCCACCAGGGCTCCCTTATCATCTGCAGAGTTCTAGGCTTTCCATTTAGGGTTTTGTTCCATTCTGAATTAGTTTTTGTATATGGTGTGAGGTTTGGGCCCTGTTTCATTTTTCTGTAAATGAATATCTAGTTTTACCAGCACCATTTATTAACGAGACAGTCATTTCCTCATTTAATGTGTCCAGTCCTTTGTCTATGATCAGCTGTCTACAGGTAGTCGATCTTACTGACATGGATGGAGTAAGGGTTCAAGATCTTCATTTGCTGAGGGGACATGACTCAAAATGAGAAGAAAATGGTTGCAAATATTCATTAATAATCAGAATGTGAAATGTACAAAATTGAAAGGATCAAAAATTAAATGGAATGCATATAGATATTCTGGGCATCCATGAATTGACTTGGACTTGTATTGGTGATTTTGAAAAGGAGAGTTAAGTGGTTTACTATGCTGAGAATGACAAATTCAAGAGGAATGACATCACAGTCGTCATCAAAGTGAACATTTAAAGAACTATGTTGAAGTACAGTGCTGGCTGTAATAGGATAATATCTTTATGTCTACAAGGAAGTCCAGTTAATACAACTATTGTTCAAATATACATTCTAACCATTGAAGTCAACGATGAAGAAATCATAGAATTATATAAACTTCTATCTGAAATTAATCAAATACTTAATCAAAATCCATTGATAATTATTGGTGATTGGAATACAAATGTGGGAAACAAAAAAGAAAATTTGGTCTTCATGATATAAATAAAACTGGAGATTGCATGACAGAATTTTGTATAACCAATGACTTCTATTGAAAATACCATTTTTCAAAAACATAAACAGTATGGGCTTTAACAGATGGAACACACAGGATTCACATGGTCTATATCTGTAGGAAAAGACAACAGAACACTGTAGTCTAGTAGTTTCTGAGTCACAGAGAACCTATAGGAGAGAGTGGAACTGCCCCTGTGGGTTTCTGAGACAATAAATATTTACAGGTATAGGAACTAGAGGAAAGCTGTATGTTTCATCGTTGCTGCACTGCACCTTGACATTTCCTCCCTGCAACCCTTCCGTAAGGGGATGTCCAGTTGCCTTCAGATGGGCTTTGGGTCCCACTCTGCACTCCCCCTCATTCACAATGATATGATTTTTTTTTTGTTCTTTGATACCTGATACCTCATCCCTTTGACACCTCGTGATCACACAGGCTGGTATGCTTCTTCCATGTGGGCTTTGTTGCTTCTGAGCTAGATGGCTGCTTGTTTACCTTCAAGCTTTTAAGACCTCAGATGTTATATCTTTTGATAGCCAGGCACCATCAGCTTTCTTCACCACATTTGCTTATGCACCAATTTGTCTTCAGCAATCGTATCAGGGAGGTGAGAACACATGATATGATTTTTTGTTCTTTGATGCCTGATAACTGATCCCTTCAGCACCTCGTGATCACACAGACTGATGTGCTTCTTCCATGTGGGCTTTCTTGCTTCTCAGCTAGATGGCAACTTGTTTACCTTCAAGTCAATAAGACCCTAGACACTGATGGTGTCAAAGCTGTGTCCTCTCACTGTACTTACTCAATTTGTATGCTGAGCAAATAATTCTAGATGCTGGACTATACAAGGAAGAACATGACATCAGGATTGGAGGAAGACTCATTAACAAATTTTGATATTCAGATGAGGCAGCTTTGCTTGCTGAAAATGAGGATTTGCAGCACTTGCTGATGAAGATAAAGGATCACAGCCTTCAATATGAATCACAATTCAATGGGAAGAAAAGAAAAATCCTCACAACTGGGCCAATAGGTCACATCATGATAAATGAAGAAAATCTTGAAGATGTAAAGGACTTCATTTTCCTTGGACCCAATATTAATGCTCATGAAACAGCAGTTAAGAATTCAAAGAACGTATTGAATTAAGCAAACCTGCTGCACAAGACCTCTTTAAATTGTTGAAGAACAAAATGGTCTCTTTGTGGAGTAAGATGCACTTGACCAGAGCTATGATATTTTCAATCACCTCATATGCATGTGAAAATTGGACAGCAAATAAGGACACCACAGAAAAATTAGTATATTTGAATTATTTTGTTAGTAAAGAACATTGAATGTACCATGAACCACCAGAAGAACACACACATCTGTCTTTAGAAGCAAAGATGGTGAGTTTTTGTCTCTTTGGACATGTTATCAGGAGAGAACAGCACCTAGAACATTACATCATACTTGGTAAAGTAGAAAGTCAGTGAAAAAAGGAAGACTCTCAATGAGATGAATTGATACGGTGGCTGTAACAACGGGCTCAAACATAGCAACAATTGTGAGGATGGCAGGACCAAACAGTGTTTCCTTATAACATAGAATTGGTGATAAGTTGGAACCTACTGAGGACAAGCTAACAACAACACCCTGCCTCCCTTCAGTGAGAGTTACAAAGATTGTGGATAGTAAATCAGTAACAAGTAATTTCACTTCACCACATCATTAAAAGGAGCATGGGTTTCATCTCAGGTGTTTTGCAAACAATTGATGTATTTTAAGCATGGAAATTGCATGCTTAATTGGGTTTTTAGAAAGGCATTGCTGTAACGAATGGAGACAATTCATTGTTTTGGGTACAATTTTGATACAAATTTGATACAAGTTTTTGGTAGTAACTAAACTGAGAAAGAGTAGAAAAGGGGAGGGTTGGGAAGATATCAAAAAGGCACAAACTTCGTAAATTGATATAGACTTGACTTAATATTAGAGCACTGAAGAAAGAAGAGCTGATGATTGTTCCCAGATTTTAGTAGGGAAGGTGATAGGGTTCAAAGAGCTGAGACAAAGAAGTAAAAAGAGGGGAACATAATGGGGTTTTTAATGTTGGTTTTTAAAACCCGACGGAACTGATGACGTGCTGGATAAGCATTGGACTGCTAACCATAGATTGGTAGTTCAAACCCACCAGCTGGTCCATAGGAGAAAGAGGAGGCCTCAGAAAAACTGTATAGCAGCGGTTCTTAACCTGTGTGTCGTGACCCATTTGGGAGTCAAATGATCCTTTCACAGGAGTCACTGATTCATAAGAGTAGCAAAATTACAGTTATGAGGTAGCAACGAAAATAATTTTATGGTTGGGGTATCACCACAACATGAGGAACTGTATTAAAGGGCCGTGGCATTAGGAAGATTGACAACCACTGCTATATAGGATCACAGTAAGTCAGAAATGATTCCATGTCAATTAGGTTTTTTTTTTAAACAAGATATTCAAGAAGCCCTTAAGGTGCAGCGGATTAAGTATTTCCCTGCTAACGGCAAGTTTAATGATTCAAACCTACCAGTTGCTCTGTGGGAGAAAGCTGTCTGATCTCATAACAATTTATGGACATTCTTTGAGCAGTTCTACTGGTTACATAGCACCATTATCAATAAGAATTGACTTGATAGCAGTAGGTTTGGTGATTATCAGGCATCCAAAGGGGATTGACTGGAATACAATCAGATACAACAATCAAGGGCCACACGGAAGGAGTGGTATAGCACGGATGAAGCAAAACTATCCTATATTTCCTCCCCTTATATTGTTTCACCTCATTAACCTTGTTAGACCTGCATATGTTCACTTGTATAATTAAGAGTGTTTGATGCATGAAAGCCAAAATAGATTACCCTTCAGAAACAGTAACGGGAGTAATGATTCCCTGAGGGTGTGAGACGAGAGGGAGGGAAGAGGAGAAAAGGGAAGCTGATAGCAATGATGACTGTGTAACCCCACTCAGGGGAACAAATAACAGAATTGCAGGTGAACGGACACCTTGGATGGTGTAAGATACAGCAAATAATAATAATATATAAAATAATGATAATAAGGGCTCCTGGGAGTACCAGGGGAGGGAAGGGATAAAGGGGAGCTGGTACCAAAGAGTTCAAGAAGAAAGAACATGTACTGAAACTGATGGTGGTAACATTTGTATAATTATGCTTAATCTAATTGAAATAAGAATTGTTACACTATCTGTAAGACCCCATTTAAATTAAAAAAGATATAACAGCCATTGCCTCTTATTGTTTGGGGGAAAGAAATGATATGCAGATATAAATTCAGGAATCATGAGTACAGAGCAGGGTTTTGATGCTGTTCATTGCAGTTTGATTCTCTGGTGAGTATTTGCCTTTCCCTCCAGGTATACTTAACAAGAATTCACGATCCTCAGATTGATAAGAATCAATCAGATTAGACCAGAGCATGCACACTGCTACAGATAAGAGTCAACAACACAAGGAATCCAGGATAGATAACCCCCTCCGGGCCAACATGGAGAGTAGATACCAGGATGATTAGGTGTGAGTTGGGGGGAGAAAGGGGAAACCTATCACAAGGATCAACTAGAACCCCCTCCCAGGGAAATGAGTAATGGAAAAGTGGGTGAGGGGCGATGGAGGACTATGTAAGATATGGACAAAATAATCTATAACTCATCAAGAGTTCATGAGGGAGGGGGAAGAAAAGGGGAGCTGATATCAGGAGCTCAAGTGAGAAGAGAATGCTTTGAAAACTATGATGGCGGCATATGTGCAAATGTGATTGACACACTGGATGAATGGGTGGATTGTAATAAGACATGTAAGAACACCCAATAAAAGTATTTAAAAAATTTTTTGAGAATCTTGTAAAAATGTAAATTCTGATTTAGTATAGCTGAAGTGAAAGTGCAAATTCTTGGCAGGGGATGAAACTGAGATGAATAAGTTTGGAGCCCTGGTATAGAGATAAAAACTGGTATCTGTGTTAGGCTGGGGTGACTAGATAAGCAAATCCAGAGACACTTACACAGTAGAACCCTGGACCTTGATGCTAATCCGTTCTAGGAGGAGCATCAAGATGCGATGCAGTTGCGTTCCGAATCAATTTTTCCCATAAGAAATAAATGAAAACGGATTAATCCATTCTCAACCACGAAGTTTTTACCCCAACCTTGCTCTTTTATATAAAACATTACACAGAAATTTCAAAGTAAATAAGTTCAGAGTTAAGTAACATAATTTAAATAAGAAACACAACATTTAAAAAGTTCTTAACAAATACAGTATGTCCCATACCTTGAGATTGATGAGAATCTGGATCTGTGGACACGGATGTGGAGAAGAGGTGTGGAGAGAGAGTCATTGTTTGGAGGGGAAATCCCCTTCCATAAAATCAACTGGTAGCTGCTTTTTAAGGAGTTTTTTCCCTTTCTTGACTTTTTTTCACTAGGACCTGACTGGCTTTCTCTAAAAAAAAAATTTTAAAAAAATCCATCTAATGTGGGTCTGCTGTTGGCGTTTTCCTAACTGTTTTTAAAGGGTTTACTAAATTATCATCAATATTATTGATAACACAATTAACCAGCTCCTTATCATGATGGTTAAAAAAAACCCCAAAAACCTCTTTCTTAGGACCCCTGTTCTTTATCTAAAAACAATACAAAAAGCCACAAAACCTAAGAAAATTATAGCAAAACACTTGGAACACAGCTGCAAAAGGTTTAAACTATGCGAACTAACAATACCAACTAATGCTGAGTGACCGAAACACAAACTGCTTTTCCTTATAAAAATCACGTGTGTGGGAGATGGACAACAGAAAAGTGGGTGAAGGGAGACATCGGACAGTGTAAGATATGACAAAATAATAATGATTTATAAATTATCAAGGGTTCATGAGGGAAGAGGGAGCAGGGAGGGAGGGAAAAAAATGAGGAGCTGATACAAAGGGCTCAAGTAGAAAGAAAATGTTTTGAGAATGATGATTGCAACAAATGTACAAATGTGTTTGACACCGTGGATGTATGTATGGATTGTGATAAGAGTTCCCAATAAAATGATTTTTTTAAAAAGAAAAAAAATCATTTGTGTTGGGTTGGATTCAAATGTTCTGTTCGAGCTCCGATGCAAAATTTGCTTGATATTTCATATCGAAATCTGATAATGTCGTGTACTGATGCAGTCAAGTACCAGAGTCCTACTTTATATATATTGGAAAGAGCTTTATATCAAGAAGTAACTATACATCAAGTAAACATCCCAGCCCAGTCCAGATTAAGTCCACAAGTCCCTCTTCAGACTCATGCAGTCATATGCAACAAAGCAGAATGCAGGAAGAACATAAGCTGGTGGGTACAAAGTCATGCGGCTCCAATGGTGGTGGCTGCATCACAGGGCTCGTGGTCTGTATCTCATTCTATCTAATAAATTTTGACTCAGTGCCCTTATAGGCTAGAGTAGAACTGTCCCTGTGGGTTTCCAAGACTGTAAATCTTTACAGAAAGACAAAATCCTCTTTTTCTCCCCTGGAGTGGATGGTGGTTTTCAACTGCTAACTTTCCGAAGGTTAACCTATGAATAAGTGTCGCTTTTTCACTGTCATCATGGCGACTCCCACTTATGGCAACACTACAGAACTCGATAGACCTGCCCCTGTGGGTTTCTGAGGCTGTAACTCTGTGGAAGCAGAGAGCCCCTTTCTCTTATCACCTCGTCGTTCTAGTTTGAGGACTAAGGTGCACCTGACCCCAATCATGGCATTCTGCATTGCATCATATGTATGCGAAAGTTGGACACTGAATAAGGAAGACCATGGAAGAATAGATGCATTTAAGTTGTGGTGCTGGAGAAGAATACTGAAAGTATCCTGGACTGTTAAAAGGACAACATGATCTGTATTTGAAGAAGCAAGGTTAGAGTGCTCCTTAGATGCAAGGATGGCAAGACTTTTCTTACATATTTTGGACATGTTGTCAGGAGAGACCAGTCCTGGGAGAAGGACATCATGCTTGCTAAAGTAAAGGGGCAGTGAAAAAGAGGAAGGCCCTCAACGAGATAGACTGGCACAGTGGCTGCATCAGTGAGCTCAGTCATAGGAACAATTGTGAGGATGGCACTGGACCATGCAGTGCTTTTGTTCTGTTGTGCAGTGTTGCTACGGGTTGGAGCAGACTCAATGGCACCTATCAAACACAACTTTACTATAGATGAATAAATTCTTTTGTTAAGTGATTAGGCTTTAATTCTTTTTGTCATTTGTTCATGTCTTCTTGGTTTTCCCTCTCGGTATTCCTTGTCTCTAATCTTCCTTAGTCAAGTATAAATGGAAATTTGCTCTCTTTTTGGAGACTTTATAGTTTGAGGCTTTTTGAGATAGCCAATGGTTTAAGGAGCCCTGGTATCATAGTGGGTTTATGGATTGGGCTGCTAACTTCAAGTTGGTGGTTCAAAACCAGCAGACACTCTGTGGGAGAGGTAAGATGTTCTGTTTCATAAAGATATAGACTCAGAAACCATAAGGAGCAGTTCTATTCCATTTTATAGGATGACTATGAGTTAGAGTCAACATGATAGTAGAGGGTGGTTGTTCTGATGGTTTTATAGTTTGAAAATTAAATTCAACATTTAGACTGGGTGCAGGGTTTCTTTGGCAATGCAATTCTCTCAAATCAATCCAATTATTCTTTTTTAAAAATCCTTTTATTGGGGATTCATACAACTCTTATCAAAATCCATACATACAACCATTGTGTTAAGCACATTTCAAAAATAATTTTATTGGGGGCTCATGCAACTCTTATCACAATCCATACATACATCAATTGTATAAAGCACATTTGTACATTTGTTACTCTCATCATTCTCAAAACATTTGCTCTCCACGTAAGCCCCTGGCATCAGCTCCTCATTTTTTCCCTCCTACCTCCACACTCCCCAATCCCTCATGAACCCTTGAAAATTTATAAATTAGTATTATTTTGTCATATCTTATACTGTCTGACATCTCCCTTCACCCACTTTTCTGTTGTCTGTCCCCCAGGGAGGAGGTTATAGATAGATCCCTGTAATTGGTTCCCCCTTTCTATCCCACCTCCCCATCACCCTCTTGGTATCGCCACTCTCACCACTAGTCAAAAGGGATCATCTGTTCTGGATTCCCTGTGTTTCCAATTACTATCTGTACCAGTGTACATCCTCTGGTCTAGCCAGATTTGTAAGGTAGAAGTGGGATCATGATAGGGGGGGGTGGAGGTGGGGGAAGCATTTAAGAACGAGAGGAAAGTTGTATATTTCATTGTTTCTACCCTGCACCAACTGGCTCTTCTCCTCCCCGCGACCCTTCTGTAAGGGGATGTCCAGTTGCCTACAGATGGGTTTTGGGTCTCCACTCTGCACTCACCTCATTTACAATGATATAATTTTTTGTTCTTTGATTTCTGATACCTGATCCCTTCGACAGCTCGTGGTCACACAGGCTGGTGTGCTTCTTCCATGTGGGCTTTGTTGCTTCTGAGCTAGATGGCCACTTGTTTATCTTCAAGCCTTTAAGACCCCAGATGCTATATCTTTTGCTAGCTGGGCACCATCAGCTTTCTTCACCACATTTGCTATGCACACATTTGTCTTCAGTTATCCTATTGGGAAGGTGGGCACCCACTGAAATGATTTTTGTTTTTTGATGCCTTAAACCTGGCCCCTTTTTCACCTTGTGGTCACACAGTCTGGTGTGCTTCTTCCATGTGGGTTTTGTTGCTTTTGAGCTAGATGGCTGCGTGTTTACCTGCAAACCTTTAAGACCCCAGACCAGAGGTCCTCAAACTTTTTTAACAGGGGGCCAGTTCACTGTCCCTCAGACCCGTTGGAGGGCCAGAGTATAGTTAAAAAAAAACAAACAAACTATGAACAAATTCCTATGCACACTGCTCATATCTTATTTTGAAGTGAAAAAATAAAGTGGCAAAAGCACCTGGCGGGCCAGATAAATGTCCTCGACAGGCCACATGTGGCCTGTAGTTTGAGGACATCTGCCCCAGACGATATATCTTTTGATAGCTGGGCATCATCAGCTTTCTGCACCACATTTGCTTATGCACATATTTGTCTTCAGCGATTGTGTCGGGAAGGTGTGCATCATGGAATGCCAATTTAATAGAACAAAGTTTTCTTGCATTGAGTAAGTACTTGAGTGTAGTGTATTAATTTGGGTCCCCTAAAAGTTAATCTTGAGAAGAATGCGAATTACTTTGTGATAATTCACCCTTAAAAAGAACCTTACTGCTCGGTTTGCTTGTGCAGGGCTGTGAATTAGTTCACGTGGCTCTTCTAGCTAAAGTCTCTCGAGACTTTTCCTTTCCTTTCAAAGGTCTGATAGAAAGGTGGGGGAAGACAGTGATAGAATTCACCTGTGAGTCAATTCAAACAGGGTTCCCTAAGAGTGCTATCCTGCTGGTATAAAATGAGCTCTCTGAGAAGCAGGAGTATAGATCTCATTACCAGCAAGAGCCAGGAGGGGAGCATGTTTGCTAGACCTGAGACCCCTGCACAGTGAACCTCCTGGATCCACAGTATCAGAGGAGTAGCAGCTGAAACGAGAGGGAGCCAGGGCTTGGAACAGAGGAGTGGACTTGCAGTTCACAGAGCAAGTCAAGCTGAGTGCTTTTGTGAAGTAGGCTAGCTTACAGGATGGGGTGCCTGGGGGTACTTAATTGGGGACCCTGGGCTTGTTGGCCCATGAAGCTTGACTAAATGACTTTGGATTGAAGCTGCCATCACGGTGTTATGCCCCTGTGGGCATTTATTAGCAGACTTGAAAGAATTTTGTATCGTGTCCTGCTAAACAACTACTGCAGGCATTTCTCACTGATGTGAAGACTTGTTAATTTCCTCAACAAATCTTTTTGATCATGAATTTTGTCTGAGTTCTGTGTAACCATTGCAATAGATACTAGGATCCAGAGAAGTAAAATAGAAAACATTAAGGTGACACAGCCTGCAGGTTACCTAAAACCTGAGTTAATGTGAAACTCCTTTCTGTGACACCCCACAGAACACATTCCAAAGGAAACCCTGTATCTTCTCTGTGTCATCTGATCACAGAGAGGACAGCAGTATTGCTATAGGTCTTCTCACTGGTGTTCACCTTCTTCTACGAACTTCTATTTCTTCCTCTCACTTGGAATGCGTAGATCAGCTGTACCATTCCAGGGTAAAGTACCTGCACGTCAAGTGACACTGGTGACCAGGATAAATCCCAGAAAGCAGGGAGAGGCAGTGACCAAAATCAAGCCCCTTCAAAAATTCTGTAAAGCCAGAAGAGGCAGTTCAGTAGTGCACACACAGAGAATGTGGCCAAGGCCTAGTCTCTTCAGACCTAACATTAATTATCCCTGCTGTCCTCTTCCCCACTCCTGCTGGTTGGATTAATCTGCCTGATGGCTGTTACTGTCAACTTTTAACAATGCTATTTGATGACCAGTCAATAATATTTAGCTTATCTATGGAAGGAATGAAGTCTGCACTGGTTTGTTTTTTAACATTTCTATCTACTTCCCAGTGGTGTCTTCGCCCTGGTGGCACTTGTAAGCTTTCACTGCTAATCCCAGGGTTGGAGATCCAAACCCCCAGCCGCTCCATGGGAGAAATCTGAGGCTATCTGCTCTCACAGCGGGTTACAGCCTCAGAAATAGTATGCAGGGTCACTGTGAATCATAATCTACTTGATGACAGTGAGCTGTGTTTTTTTTGGTTGATTTTTGTTCTTCGAGTTTTAGTAGACACACCTTTAGTAGACACGCCTGTCTGCTTCCCACCTCTTTTCTGTTGCATATACTGAATGACATTTGTTTTCCTCACCGCCATAACTTTGTGGTAATTCACCCATCAGAGTGGTTTCCAAAACTGTACATCTTTACAAGAACAGACATTCATTTTTCTCCCAAGGAGCACCTGGGGGTGCAGGGGGTTTGAATGGCCGAGCATGAGGTTATTACCAACCTAGTCAATACTTAACCCACAGTGCCACCAGGGCTCATATGCTGAAGGCATAAAAGAAGTCACTGCCATCATGTCATGCTGATTTATAGCGACTCCATAGGGCAGGGTGAGCTTCCAAGACTGTAAGTCTTTATGATGAGTGGTGAGTGATTGTGAACTGCTGACCTTGCAGTTAGCAACCCAACTCCTAACCACTATGC
Organism: Tenrec ecaudatus; assembly: GCF_050624435.1. NCBI lineage: Eukaryota > Metazoa > Chordata > Mammalia > Afrosoricida > Tenrecidae > Tenrec > Tenrec ecaudatus. The sequence continues at coordinate 117,826,016 of NC_134543.1, read as the reverse complement.
CACAAGGATTCCTGGATTCATCTATGGTGGGATGACCTGAAAGAATTTCTCTGAAATAGGACGGCAACTGCAACCTTTTGGCAGTGGAAAACAAACCGGAACTTTGGCAGTGGAGGCGCAAAAACCGTGAGTAAATAAACACTTGAGGGCATGCGTTAGTTGAAGCACCAACCTTACTTCCTCTAGAATCACAGTTCTAAAAGCTACCTTCTTTATTTGCTTAGTAGACTAAGTGTCTCTCTCCCAACTCAATGGTTGTTACGTAACTTGAGGCTATCTGAAACTATAGGTACGCCTCCTGTGTAATCAGGTCTTTTCCAAAGGGCAGTCACTTTGTTCAAATCCTACAGGGCCTTCCTTCCTCAGAGCCTCTTAAAATCACTTTTCATCTTGCTTTCTGTGTAGGAACATTTCCTAAGCCTGCAAAGGCATCGAATACTGAACTCTATTCCCTTCCATTTGTTTGTAACCTGGTTAATTTTATGTTGTGCTAAAATAAAAATCACCCCCAAAAAAACCACAACGACCATGGTCTTTGAGTTGATTCTTACTGATAGAGACCAAGCAAACCCAAAATCACCAACTTTAATGTGCACTTCTCTTAGTGCCACAAGTTATGTCGCTACTGATCTGCCTTTTGAGGTATTGCCAACAATTCACCGCATACCTTGCCATTGTCTGACGGGAACCTTCAGTGATCCAGCCTACTGCATGTTTTCTAAATTTCCATCTGATAGCTATACATTTTAAGTTTGTTGTTATGATAAGACACCACTTCTATTATTAATGATGGCTAGTGATTGCGGCTATTGTAACAATCAACCTTCAAATCTCGGCATCCAGGGTGGAGTACAGCACTGATGAAACAAATAACTAGTCTCTAGTTCTTTAATATTTCCTCCCCTTACTATTATGGTCTTAGTTTACCTCATTAATCTTGTTATACCTGTGTATGTTCATTTGTAGAATTAAGAGTTCTCCATGCATGAAAGCCAAAATAGATAACCCTTTAGAAACAGTAAAGGGAGTAATGATTCTCTGAGGGTACTGGAAGAAAGGGGAAGGGTGGGGGAAAGGATAACTGTATAACCCCATTTGAGGGGAGTGAATACAGAATTGTAGGTGAATGGATATACTGGATGGGGTAAGATATGGCAAAAAACAACAACAACCCAAAACAAAACCCAATAATAATAATATAGAACAAGAATAATAAGGGCTCTCAGGGAATAGGGTGGGGCGGCAGGTGATAAAGAGGAGCTGATATTAAAGAGTTCAAGAAGAAAGAAAATGTTTGGAAACTGATTGTGGTAGCAATTGTACTATTATGCTTGACTTAACTGAATCATGGAATATAATAAAATCTGTGAGAACTCCCAATAAAATGATTAAATTAAAAAATAAAAGATCAACCATGGTGGGGGGAGGGGGGAATCTCAGCATCATGATCTAAGGTTTAATTTTTGAGTTAGTACAAATAAGGATCAGTGTGGTAGAGAGATGTGTACCATGCAGTCAATAGGAGATCGAGCTATCTAATGTTACTGCCATTTCTTAGGTCCATAAGAATTCTCTGTATCTGGCTGATTGGTGAGTGTGGGAGGAGAAAAGAGAAAGAATCACTGGAGGGGTAAGGGTAAGGCCACATTCCTTTGACCAGGAATGTGGTCACAGGGTATGAGAGAGGCAACGGAGCTAGAGAATGTGAATTTCCCTGGTTTCTTAGAAGAAAATGCTTTCTGTTGGGGGTACCAGAAAGCCCAACATAAGTTGGTTAAACAACAAAGAGCAGTGGTTCATACAACAGGAATTAGAGGTAGCATGGGTTCAATTTGGGTTAGAATTAGAGGAAAGGACTGGTTTCCTTTCCTTCATATTCTCTCAACCCATCCCTTCCCCATCAATTAACTTTATTCCCTAGTTTGCCCTCAGTAAGAAAAATAAAGAGAGAGAGAGAGAGAGAGAGAGAGAGAGAGAGAGAGAGAGAGGTTCTTCTAGTGTTAACATTGTAAGGCCACGCTATCCTTTAAAAAAAAATGTCTCCCTCTTTTTCCTAGCAATCAAAATTCTTCGGCTCATTTTCCCAGGAAGCAAAAAATGGGCTAATTGGAGAGTAAGGATAATCCTGATATTTTTAAGCCAATTGAATCATTCTTGGAGCTGGGGATAGTGAGGATGGTAGTGAGGTGGAGTGGGAGCAATTTCGCTCAAATTACATGCTGGAACAAAAGTACCAGTATTAAAAACCTAAAACAGCCAAAAGACACCAGAAACGAGGGTTAACTGAATATAACTATTGTGAGTATGTAAGAGTTGAATCCAGCAGTGTCAAATTTAAACTATCAGGAAGGTACTCTAAAATGGTAAAAACAGGTTATACTTGTATAGGCAGGGTAATTTCCAGAAGGTTATTCATTGTAAATTCCTCTCCAGTTGGTTTCTCAGGTGATAAGAGTTAGAGCTATGTGCAGGGTTTCAAGGTCATTCGAGAATATTGAGTCATGAAGGACACGCCACATATCCTAAAGCAGACTGCATATCCTGCTTCTGGAAACTGCATGTACACAGTTAATTCTCAAAAAAAACCCCGTGCCCAAGGCAAGCCAGTCTCAGCTAAGATGATTATTACCTTGTTTGACTTGGATGTGATGTTAAGAAAACTAGTTCCTTAAAGGCTCGGAGTTCAAAAGAACACCGAAGGGCAAATAGCTTGGTTGGCCACCCTAACCCAGAGTGGATCCAGAAGGCTGAATTCCAGGAGAATTAAAATGTTTTCTCCTAAGGGAGTTGGGAAACCACCCAAATAATTTTCAGTCAAACAGAACAGATTTCATATAAAGAGAAGGAATACTGTGAGATGTTCTAGGAGAGAAAACAGAACCCAACCCATTAAGTCTTAAATAGGACAAAGACAAGACAAAGATGTGGGAAACCATCAGCATAAGGCCATGATAGTATCCAAGGATTCACAGGTACTCCTTTCTTCAATAGGACATGGAATACAGAGGAAACCGTTATAAAATCATGATGGATACATGATGGTTGCAGGCGGTGCTACTGAACTGGGAAAGGTACCATGATCGGGACACACACACTATAGGTATACATACATACACTACTGCATCTAGAAAAGCTTTCAAAATTGGTCCAAGGGCTTCTGACTCAAATCTTTTGGGTATGACTTTCAGACTCTCATCATCATCATCATCATCATCATCATCATCATCATCATCATCATCATCATCTCACTCCCATCAGTCAATGCTGACTCAAAATGACCCTCTCTGGGTTTCCGAGACTATAACTGTCTAGGAGAGTAGAAAGTCTAGGCATTCTCCTGAGGAGCTGCTGGTGGTTTTGAACTGACAACCTTGTGGATCAAAGCCCAACTAGTAACCACTATACCAGTAGGGTACTCCAAATTTCATCAAGGATACATCTAGGAAAGTCCCTAAAGGATACGCTGCCTTTTCTAGGGAAATGATAGTAATCCACTTTCAAATACACTCTGCCTGAGGGCAGAGTTATTCAAATTGGTGGTCAGAAAGAATCCAATGGAGGCTGAAATTTTGGGGAGACTATAAAATGGATTTAGGGCTTTGTCTGTAAACCATATGTGGTAGTTACATAATCTAATGTCAATTTGAAACTTAAGAGTGCAGGGGTGAAATGTTGAAGCTTGATGACCTCATTTAGACGCATTAAGGAGATAAATAGCTCCTTGAAAGGGGGACACTGGCTCACTCCCTGTGAGGCATTCTTTCTGAAAAGACACATGGAGCTGTGCTAGAGCTCTGTAGAGACCCCTGCCAGCGCTGAGATGCTTCTACTGCCACTGGATCCACAAGACCTTCCACCTACTGGCCTGTGAACTTCCTGAATTTGGCATTATTGCATGGCCACATGAGTCTAAAGAGGAATTTATGGACTAGTATTGGGCATATGGGCTAATATTAGACTTATGGACTTGATCTGGACTGGGCTGGGATGTTTTCTTAATGTAAAATTACTCTTTCATATAAAGCTCTTTCTACACACGAGTTCCTATGAATTTGTTTCTCTAGTCAACCTAGACTAACACGCCATAATGATCTTCTGTAAACCTGTTGCTGTTGTTAGGTGCCATGGAGTTGGTTCTGATCTATAGCAACTCTATGCACAACAGAATCAAGCACTGCCCAGTCCTGTGCCATCCTCATAACTGTGTCTATGCTTGAGCCCTCGTTGCTACTACTGTGTCAATCCATCTTGTGGAGGGCCTTCCTCCTTTTCACTGCCACTTTACCAAGCTGCATGCCCTTCTCTGGGAACTGCTCTCTACTGATAACAGATCCCAAATCTACAAGACAAAGTCCAGCGACACTTGCTCTAAGGAGCATTCTGGCAGTACTTCTCTCAAGATAGGCTTGTCTGTTCTTTTCACCATCTATGACACTTTCATTATTCTTTGTCAGCACAATTTGAATGCACTGATTCTTTTTTGTTCTTCCTTATTCAATGTCCAACTTTCACATGCATGTGAGGCAATTGAAAATACCATGGCTTCACAGAGAGAACAACATGGCTGGCCCCACTATGAGAAATGATGCCAATCAGTGACTAAGGGTGATACAGGGGACTGCACCGGAGACACAGTGTGGAAATTGCACCTGACCTGATCCCACCACACCGAGGCAAATCACTGGGGGAGTGCAGCAGAACAGCAAGGGAATGGAGTGGCAAGGTCCCCAGGGAATGCTGAAAGTGGACTTTGGGGCCAGGGCGTGGTGCCCCAACAGACTGGACTGGAAAACGCTCCTAAGGGCCAGCAAATGATCCCTTGCTGAAAGTACGTGCTGGTGTCATCGGCATATAGAAATTGTTAATAAGCCTTCCTCCAATCCTGATGCCATATTATTCTTTGAATACTCCAGTTTTTATGGATTATATGAAAAACCTAGTGTTTAGAATTTAAGCTCTAATGCAGAAGATAACTAGAAAGAATGTACAGCATGTAAAAGGGACTGAAAATATAACAAGTGAGAAGGGGAAAAAGTCCCTAAAAACACAAGGGGAAGCAGTGATCAAGCAGTCCAAAAGAATGGCATTCTAGAAATCAAGAAGGATGTAGCCCAAATCATCCAAGTAACTAAGAAGTTTGCTGATTCCATTCTCATTAGGCATCTTGTTGGTTAAAACTTGGCATCTCCAGTGACCCATAGCACTATGGGGAACAACACTGGAGGGAGACACAGTGCAGGAATTGTGCCCAATCTGACCCTACCACACCAGAGTGAAACACTAAGGGTGCTGCAACAGAGCAGCAATGGGAGCAAAGCAACGAAGTGCCTGAGGAGTACAAAAAATAGACTTTGGGGCTAGGGCATGGAACCCCATCAGACTCAACTGGAAAACACTTATAAAGGTCAACAAACAGACCTCTGAACTATTTATAGCCTTTTCTATTTTTGCAGTTGGTTTTTCATGTTGTTGTTTTCGTTTGTTATGTTTTGCTTTATCTTGTTTTTGTGTTTATTCTTGTCTCTGCATGTCTATTGAGATAGATGAGATAAACAATCTGGAGGAGTAAACAACAGGAAAGGGAGAGGTGGGGGAAGATAAGGAGGTTGCCAACAAGCCCAGGGACAAGGGAACAACAAGTGATCTAAAACCAATGGTGAGGAGGGCATAGGATACAAGGGGGTGGAGGGGACTTGATCAAGGGCAATGTAGCTGAGAGGAATCACGGAAACCCGAATGAAGGCTGAAGATAATACTGGGACAAGAGGAAAGTAAAAGGAAATAGAGTTAAGAAGTAGGAGGCAACGGATATTTATAGAGGTCTAAAGGCAAAGGACATTTATAGAGGTCTAAATACAAGCATGTACATATGTAAATACATTTATATATAGCAATAGGGAAATAGATCTATGTACATATATTTATTTGTTAAGTATTAAGACAGCAGGTAGACATTGAGCCTCCACTCAAGTACTCCCTCAACACATTTTGTTCTAATAACTTGGCACAATGTGATACTCACCTTCCCTGACACTATTGCTGAAGACAAAATGGGTGCATAAGCAAATGTGAAGAAAGCCAATGGTGCTCGGCTATCAAAAGATACAGCGTTGGGGTCTTAAAGGACTGAAGATAAGCAAGTGGCCATCTAGCTGTGAAGCAACAAAGCCCACATGGAAGAAGCATACCAACCTGTGTCATCATGAGATGTCGATGGGACCAAGTATCAGGCATCAAAGATCCCAAACAAAAAATCATATTGATATGAATAAGGGGGAGAATGAAGAAGAGACTTGAAGCCCTTTTGTAGTCAATTGAACATCCCTTACAGAATTGTCACAAGGAAAAGATGAGTCAGTCAGGGTGCAGTATAGCACTGACAAAACACAACTTTCCTCTCGTTCTTTAATGCTTCCTCTCTCCCCCTCCCCGCACTACTATCGTGACCCAGTTCTACCTTACAAATCCGGCTAGACCAGAGGATGTACACTGGTACAGATAAGACCTGGAAACACAGGGAATCCAGGACAGGTAAACCCCTCAGTACCAATATGAGAGTGGTGATAACAGGAGGGTAAGGGGAAGGTGGAGGAAGAGGGAACCGATCATAATAATGTATCCCACTCCCAGAGGGACAGGCAACAGAAAAGTGGGTGAAGGAAGACTGCAGTTGGTGTAAGAATGAAAAAAAATTATAAATTATCAAGGGCTCAAGAGGGAGGGAGTGGGGTTTGGAGCTGATACCAAAGGCTCAAGTAGAAATAAAATATTTAAAAAATGATGATGGCAACAAATGTACAAATATATGTATGGATTGTGGTGAGACCTGTAAGAGTTCCCAATAAAATGATCTTTAAAAATGTTTTGAAACTGATGATGACAACATATGTACAAATGTACTTGACACAATGCATATATGTATGGATTGTGATAAGAGCTATAAGAGTCCCCAATAAAGTGATTTTAAAAAAATTGGCATCTGTAGAAAATGTTCTTTTTGGATAAAAATATTAACCAGAATTTCCTGGTTTTCATGGATACAGTTTATCAAGACAAAAGAATAAATTAGGATCTTGGTTTTTATATCAAACTGTAATAAATTTGGTTGGCATAAAGTATCCCCCATATTTAAATTAAAGCACTAGGAACCGACAACATTAAATGTCTGACTCTGCAAACTGAGGATGCCTCTAGAATAAAGAGCAAAATTTTAAGTTCACCTCCATACTGTGATATGCTAACATTTAGGAATTATACTTAAAAATCCCTAAGATTTTACAACTTTTAATTTTGCATTTTTGCTTTGTTTACTCTGTCTTCTGCAGTTTTACAGTCAGCAGGAAAGGGTAATGGAGTTGAATGTATTCCAATTTCATTGGAATAAAAGTAGGTCATTATGTTACGCCAGGTTGACTAGAGAAACAAATTCAGTGACACCTATAGATGTGTAAGAGAGAGTTTTATTTCAAGAAGAAATCATATGTCAAGCAAACATCCCAGCCAGGCCAGATCAAGTCTATAAGTCCAATAGTAGTCCATAACCCCTTCGTCAGAGTCATGCAGCCACATGCAATGATGTAGAATGCAGGAAGATCACAGGTCGGTGGGTGAAGAGTTGTGTGGATACAATGGTAGTGGCCACATCACAAGGCTCAGTGTGACTCATCAACAGGAAGGTAAAGGCAGAGAGGTGTGGGAGGTGGGGCAGCCTCCAGAGAGCCATTTATCCCCGTTGCACCTCCAAAAGAGGTCATCATGATTGACAGGCTAAAACCCACCCGTATCTTCTTACAGGTGCCATTGTGGCACAAAAACTTAACTATTCACAGTTCTGATGATCTGTTGGTACTTTGGGTCTCTAGGAATGAGCTAAGTATCATGTTGGGAAGATGCTGTCTAGTAGATTACCACTCCTGGTAAACACGTGTCCCTTAGTTGGGTTTCCAATGGTTGGCTTTTTGGGAGTGGTCACATGACCTTTCTTTGGGCTGTCTCTGGGTGGATTCAAATTTTCAATGCTTTTCATAACTGCCTGTTATTAACCTTTTGTACCATCCAGTAACTCCTGCAATGATAACCCCGGGATAAAGTGCTGTGCTCATAAATTAAAAATTAGACATAACTAGACTGTGAACCTGAACAGGACAGGTAAATCATGACCCAGGTCCAACAGACGCCCCTAATGTATAAGGGGGAAAGCTCAAAGCTTATCAGTACAGCCAGGCACATGTTAGAAGCGACATACTGATAACACCAATCTATGAGCATCAGAGTGAGGCAAGAGGACATCACTCTCTCTGCTTCGGGTGATGTTGCTCACTTTTTCCTGCACTTGGAACTGCTGAGTTTCTGGGGTCAAGAAGCATATGCTACTGACCCCAGAATCAATGATATTCCTTGGAAGATGCTGACATAGTATCTACCCTGGACTGGTAACATTGACTCTTTTGCTTAATATTTGCTTTTTGCTTATAATATTTGAAGGTATCACTCTGTCCTCTTACTGGATCCTCTCCATTAACAGTGTGTGCGAAGAGGAAGCATTGTTTTAACCTTTGCCATATATACATGTATGACCATTGATCGCAGTGAATAAAACCTAAGCATTCCAAAGGCAATTCCATGTCTGTCTCAGATTTATAAAACCCAAACCAAACTCACTGCCATTGAACGCTGCCGACTCATAGCGCCCCTACAGACCAGAGTAGAACTAACCCCGTGAATTTCTGAGACTGAAAGGGCTGACATTTCGGATTGTAGTCCAACCCATAACCACTACACCATCGTGGTTCCCTGAATGTTTTCTGGGACTTGCTTTCAACAAAAAGCTGGGGTGCAACCTGAAAAATGAGAAACTAGTTCATAGGAAACATTTGTAGGATCAGAGGAATGACAACATTATGTGTATGTTTGTTAAGGATCTACCTAAGCAGGGCAGGGCCAGTACCTTGAAAACAAAAATGAACAGGAAACTTTTTTTTTTTTTTTCAAATCAGAATACAATGCTCAGCAAATATTTACAGAAGTCCCTTTCTTGGCAAGTTTCTCTTGTAAGGGCAGTTACGCTAATTTTGTTGCTGTCATTATGTAATTAGAGGACTACATACGGTAGAGTCGGGAATTGCAAGACGTAAGACCAACCGCATGTTTAAACATCCTTTGTAAATTTTGTTAATCACAAAATAACATGACTTCTCAACCCTCGTCCTCAGCAGGTGTATTTATTTGCCTCCCTCAGGCATGCTTACTTCCTGTTAAACATGGTAGCTTGCAGTTGGGTCCCTTCCTGGTCCCTTTTCCTTTCCAGGCCTGCGGAGAACTGGCCTTTACACACAGCAAGGACCGAGGACTCACATCAGATTTGGGGTGAGGCCCTGGCCCCGGTTTGGCCACCCGGGGCGGGACGGCCCCAGGTCCACACTCACTGCCGCGGCCAAGGGCCCCGGGCAGACGCCACCGCGCGGCTCGGCCGTGGCCTTCGAGGTGCGGCGAGGCAGCGCACATGCTCGCGCCCGCCTCCCGCGTCGGCGAGAAGAAAGGGAGCGCGGACGCGCGGAGCCTGACCCGGAGTCTACCCATGAGGCAGCGCGCGGGCTCCTCCAGCCGCCCCCTCCCCGCCCCCACCCCCCTCGCTCGGCTCGGCGGCCCGCACCGCAATGGGAGCCGCGGCTGCGGCGGTGTAGGGTTCTCGCGCTCCTCCTTTTCCTCCTCCTCTTTCTCCTCCTCCTCAAGTCCCCAGTCAGGCCGCGCCGCGCCGCGCCGCTCACGGTAAGCGCCCCCCGCCCCCGCCGGGCCCTCCCGCGCGGCTGGCGCCGCCTCGCTCAGGGGGCGGTGGGCCGGGGGTCTGGAGGCCGGCGCGGGTCGCCGGGAGCGCCCAGAGCTCAGGGGAGGGGGGGGAACAGCTGCGCGTCGGCGGCCGCGCCGCCATCTTGCGGCGGCCGCGGCGGGGGAGGGAGCCCCGCGCGACGCGGCACCGACCGGGCTGAGGCCGCGCGGGCCGCCGCCTTCTCCTCACCTCCGCGGGCCTGCGCTGCCGTCGGCCCGCCGCCTGCCGTTGGACGGCGCTGCCGCGGAGCTGGCGCGCCCTGGGCGTGGAGGGGCGGCGGAGGATCACCCGCCGCGCACCCCGAGTCGTGTCAGTCGCGGGGCACGAGCCCGAAAGGGGGTTCCGAACTTTGAGGCGTCCGAGACCTTGGGGCCTCCGCTGCCCAGAGGTTCGCCCAGCGGCCATTCCGCTCGCACGCCCTTGTCTTGTCGAGGGACTGCCGCGCGCTGCCCCAGACGCCGCATTGTCCCCGAAAACACCGTGCGCGACGTCGGGAAGAAGGAGCCCTTGCTGGTTCTCCTCTGGTGGAGATGGGCAGAGTTTCAACTGCAGCTTCCACGCTTTTACACAGAGACTAGGAGGAAAAGCGGAAGAAGTCACTGGAAGCACAGGAGACCTTTGTTGGCAGAGATGCTCTTTGTTTGCAAAGTTTTGCCCGTTTAAAAAAAAAAAATATATATATATATATATGCTGAAAATGTGGCTTGGTGGTTCCAGGTGTGCCCTGGGAGTCTTAAGGATTTGACGCCTTTTCATGGCATTAAAGAAAGAAAATAAATAAAAAGGAAACCAGAAGTAGCGTTTTAAACTTCGAAGTCTCGTCGTGTTTGGGAGTTGCCCTGCTCTGAGAATTAACATTTTCCACTCACATGATTTCTAAGTAGACGTTTGCGGAGAGAGTGAAGGCACTGGGTGGCCTATCCATTTTAAGTTGGACATCAAGTGGGCTCTGGATGTTGTTACATTCGTCGTGGACGTTCCTTTAGAATCACATCTCTGCACCACCTGATTTCTTCCATAAGCCCCTTTGAATTAGTCTTTTGTTGACAGCACCTTTTCGAAGGTGAGGAAACAGGTTCAGACAGGACTTTACCTGGCTTACGGGCCTCGGAAGGCCCTTAGGCCCGCGTGCGCCTTCAGTGCTCTCAGGTGGATAGATGACGAGAATTGACACAGTTCCATCCGAATTCTTACTGTTCAACCCCTTAATATCTTTATTTCTGAGTTCGCTTCTTTGCATCCCCGATATATTGGAAAGTTGGAATGGCTCAGATTTCACCTGCTTCCCGTTGATTTGCTGCGTTTGTCTACCTGCACATGCTTTTTTGCTGAACAGTTTTAAAAATAAATTGCAGAGTACGGTTCACTACTAAATACTGTATTTATGTCAGTGTATGCCTTCCTTGTGTAGTGATGGGATACCAGAAATAACCCCTTTTGGATGACCTCAAACAAATTTCTCGTACAGTTTAGGAGGCAAGAAGTCTGAAATCAGGGCACCAGCTCTCGAGGAAGGCTTTTTTTCTTTCTCCTAGTCTTTTTTTTTCACCGTTCCTTAGCAATTACTCTGTATCTTGCTGTCATGCTATCCTTGGGTGGAGAAGGTTCTCTGTGCCGGCACTCAGGGTCCAAACGATGTGCTCTATGTCCAGCTCTTTCCTGGTGACAGCTTCCTCTTTGCTGGCTTCACTGCCCTTTTATCTCTCGTATAATAGAAGGTAGGGCTCAAGTAAGGGTGGTAACTTGGTTAAGGGTGTATCTTGAATAAGAGTAGTGACAAGATAATGGCTTCTTTAATCCTACCTTGTTAACATTAAGGTCAGGATTTATAACCCATCACAAAATGGCTATCAGATCACAAAATGGAGGACAGCCACACCATATTGGGAATAAGGGTCGAGCCAAGTTGACACATTATTTTGGCACTTGAATCTGTGACAGTTTGTGTATCATAACATTAAGGGCTTTTTGAAAATGTAACCATACCTGAGAAAGTGAAAAACAATTTTCTATAACCATACCTGAGAAAGTGAAAAACAATTTTCTCTACAACCACAATACTATATTTAGATTTGAGTCTAATACATGTATGTAATATAGATTTACATTTCCGGTATGAACTCCCAAATTATTTTTGGTCATTTTTGTAAACCAGGAGCCAAAAATGTATTACATTTGTGTTTGCCTTTTTTAATTTATAGTAGTTCCTTTTTAAATTTTTTTTCTTCATTGACCTTTTGAAGAGACCAGGCCAGTATTCTTTTTAGAATAAAGCACATACTTTATTTTATTGAGTTTTCGTATTTATCTGAACTAATCTACTCTGCACTTGCGGGATTATCATGAGGCAGAACTGATGGTAACCAACGGCAACAACAATCTGATAAATACATAGTTAGGAGCAGTCACTAGGAACCAGTGTTAGGGAATAGAAAGAAGGTGGGGGCAGTTTTGGAGGATAAAACTAACTGATTTACTTTAGGGAACTTTGAAAGTTACCCACTCTCTGAACATTGGGGGGAGTGGGGGCAGGTGAGAAGAAGACAGTAGGAGACAAAAGAGGGCTTCCTTTGGAAGTTTGCCTGGAGCCCTCAGAGCAGTAGTGAGCTGTGATAATTAGAAAAGTTGCCAGAGGACTGCACATCTCAATGTCCTCACTTAAACGTATCTCTCTAGTTTATCTAGTCCAGCCTTGCTTTGGCCCTATTTAATACTACTTAGCACTATTTTTTTTTATTGACAGAAAGAAATGTATAATTTTCTTGCCTCTTCCCACTCTTTCCTTTATTCAATTGAACACTCAAATGCATAGGGAGGCTATTGTGTTTTCTGTAGCTGTATGAATGAATGAGGCATATGGAAATAGAAAGTAATCTGTAGCTTTACAGTGACAGATAAGTTAGACATTTTTATTGACAACCTATTATTTCAAAAGTAACTTCAAGGATGAGAAATAATTTTTTTTTTACTTCAGAGAGGGACTCACAATTCTCAATCAAGTAATGATAAAATTGAGGGCTTCAGAAAGATTGTGGCATGGAAAATTGGAAATAAAAGATGGGATTCTTTTCCCCATGAACCTTTTGAAGCCCCCTTGTAGTAATTCAGGAACATGTGATTTACTCAGTGAGTTGAACTTAAAAATGTTTAAAACTTTGATTCATTTCTGCCAAGTGATTTTCTGTTAAGGATTGATTCTATTACTCCCCAGTCTACCAGAAAAAAGGAGCCTGGTGGCATTGTTGATTAAGCCTGGAACTGCTAACTGCGAGCTTCAGGTTTCCCACCTTCCAGCGGCTCCATTCTGCTCCTGGAAAGATTTTTAGCCAATTGACTCGATGACAATTTTTTTTTCTAACTAGGTAAAATAGCCATCACTATTTGTCATTTAGATCCGGTGGACTTTTTTTTTTCCTTTCACATTTTAAGTTATATATGTTCAAATGATCCAAACTGTGTGTTAAATGGTTTAGATAACACAGTTTTCTTAGAGATATCTTACATCCTCCCAAATATATCTAATCTCCCCTAAATTGAGCCTGGTTTAAAAAACATGGGAGTCATTCATTGGTATTTTCAAATGGAAGTTCCAAAAATCTCTTTAAAGTAGATTAGACTGAAAAGAAAAGAGGCCTGGTGGCGTAGTGGTTGCTTATTGACTGCTAACCATAAGGTCAGCAGTTTGAAACCATCAACCACTCCGTGGGAGACAGATGGGCCTTCTATTGCTGTAGAAAGTTACAGTCTTGGAAACTCAGAGGAGCAGTTCTCCCCTGTACTATAGGGTCACTGAGTCAGCATCAACTCAATGGCAGTATGTTTGGTTTTATATTTGGAGGCCAAAAAGAACATTTATTTTCTCTCTTAATTGAAAAGCCCTGGTGGATAATTTGCTGCATGGATGACTGGTTCAGCTGACACAAGGATCGGAAAGTCTCTCTACCCTCTTAGCCTCTCTATCCTAGCATCTGTGACTTTGCTTCTCTCAGGAGGCTTCTCTTCTGAGGGATCTTTCTTGCACGGTGTGACGCCAGCATTCCTAGACTTCTATTTAGCCAGAACATTGGAAAGAGAACCTTTTCCCTAATAACAGCAAAGGCCCCAGAATTCAGTTTTTATTAAATAAACGTTTTTGTAAATTAAGTGGGGGCTTGCATTTCAGAACATCACTTGTGTTCAACAGTTTAACCTCCTAATCAACCTCCCTGGGTGTTTACCTTTCACCATGCCTTAATTTCTCTCTTCTCTTAGCTTCCATTATACCCAAGGTAACACCAATCAACAATCTAGCCCATGGCTTTATCTTTTCTGCTCCCCACCTTAGTCTATAAAGTCTGTACTCTTTGATATGAAAGTGGCTTTGTGTAAATGGTCTCATGTTATTTTTTCTTTTGTGATTGCATAATTTTACTCAACATAATGTTCTCTAGGTCCATCCATGTCATGAGGTGCTTTATGGTTTGTCATTGATTTTTAGCAATGTATAATAGTTTATTACATATATGTACCAAACTTTCTTTATCCATTCTTCTACTAATAGGCTTTTAGAGTGCTTCCATCCTATTGCTATTGTAAACAGTGCTGCACTGAGGATGGACATACATGTGTCTTCTGTTCATGTACGACTCTTAAAAGGCTTCAGAATTTTATTTGGCTTTTCAGGGTTGTGTTCCATCCTGATATAGTTTCTATGACCAGGGAATTGGGCCATTTTGATTTAAAGCATGTGGGCTGAGGCTGAGGAGAGGAGTGTTCTAAGTGAAAAATTGGAGTGCTGTTAACAGAAAAAAGGGCAAATAAAAGATACGTTTATTACACATTGCCTTTTTGATATACACTAATATACATACTAATATAATATTTTACTAGAAATTCATGAATTTCCACAGTGGGAGTCCAAGATACATTTGTGGGATCTATATAGGAAATAAGCCTCCGGTAATTTCCCTTTTTCCCTGATAGAAGGATGGGAGGAAGTTGGTTACCAAATAGAGTGCATTGGAGATATGACTATAAAGATCAAAATGATAAACCTGACTTGAAAGGTTAAAACCTTGTCAGTTGATACCCCCATTTGATGCCTAATCTGGTTTTCAACATTTTCCATATTTTTTGTTTATTCTTATTGGGGTTTATCTCAAATGTATTATGTCATTATATGTCACCCTCTTGAATTTTTGTTTTATGATTTTCTGTTTTTCAGTATATGGAACCCGGGATTGATGAACTTATCTATAGGAGAGCAAGTAGAATAGGGGTTTCTGGGGGGTACAGTGGAGGGATAAAAGGTACTGATGTCAAGGAGTTCAGGAAGGAAAACAATGTTTTGAAACTGATTATGGTAGAAATTGTACAATACTGTATGATGTGATTGAATGACGGAATGATGTATCTATATTAATTCCTAATAAATGGTTTTGGGAAAAAAATTTTATTAACTTCCAGGAGCGAAAACCTGAAAATAAGGTCCAGTTCCTAAATTCTAACTCCCAAGTTCAGAGTCTTTGAATGATGTTCATTCTGCTTGATTGCATCTTATATGGTCATAACTGCTATTATCTGTTGTAAAATGGTAGAAAGAAATTAGAGTAAATTCTAAAGATTCTCTTTGGTAAAGTGGAAAAAGGAAAAACAATTCTAGTATATACTGCATTCTGCTGGGTTAGAAAAGATTCCTTGCTCGAGAAGTCTTTTGGATTCTTCTGTCAACCAGTCTAGAATTCCTGGTTTCCCCACTGCTTAGTCCTCTTCTTGGAGCACATCTCTAGCGTTTTGCCATTTGTGAGAGAATGGTTTTAGGTGTTTAGGAATTGCTGTTGGTGTGGTAGTTACATATTGGACTGTGGACTGCAAGGTGGTTGGCGGTTTGGAACCACCACCCACTTCTCAGGAGAAATAAGGGGTTTTCTACTCCCATAAATAGTTATATAGTCTTGGAAACCCATAGGGACAATTCCACCTTGTCCTATAGGATCACTGTGATTCCACATCAACTTGAGGGCAGTGAGTTTGGTTTTGAAAGGGAATGCTTTATGGTAGGCACTGTAATTATTTTTAATGCCATGGACTTCATTGTTTGTCTCATGTTTTTAGTATGCATTTTAAAACTGCCTAGGATTACAAAGAGACCAGTTAACCGTGTAATGTAGTGATCCAAAATTAAGAAAAATTTTATGATGTAGAAACATCCATGCTTTGTTTTTTTCATGCTTCTTAATGTATTTACAAGCAATTATAATGAAATATGATGATAATCTGTAATTTCTGTTTGTGACAAAGTCACAAGCGCTACAAATACTATTTTGGTCTGTTACCTACAGTTCCAATGGAGGGAAATAATACATGTTCAATAATATAGTTACAGGTCTCAGAACTCACAGGGGCCGTTCTACCTGGTCCAGTAGAGTTGCTATGAGTCTTGCATGCCAGTGAGTTTGGTTTTCTTTTATTGGTAAAGGAGTGCATTCATGATTTAATGGTAAAATTACCCCCCCACACACACCCCATTTTTCTGTTGTGTCTACTGGTCCTTTGGCTTGTGCTGCTTTGCTTTTGTCATAAGTTGGTCTCTGCACAGTGGGCCATTTTGCCTTATTTCACGCCAGTTTCAGTGTTAGAGCTCTTGCCTGCTCTTCTTTCTCTTGCCTCTCTAAAAGTGCTGTGGGTTTGACTGTTTATACAAGCAAGTTCCGTGTCAATTTTAGACATGCCAATCCTACCAAGACTATAAATCCACTTAAGTCCTTAAATCTTACTGATTGGTTTTAAATACCACTGTTTGCTTAGTAAGTTGGCCAATACTTGAAAGTCACTGAGTCTTAATGGATCAAAAATTTTCAGTAGTATTTGGGAAGCTTGGTCTTGCAAGGTGGGTAAAATAGACCAGAGTAGAGACTACAGGCCAACCTATTTTTTTTCCTTTTTTCCGAATAATAATATGGTTTCTGGGCTTCCATTGTATACAGGCAAAGATTTATTTCAAACAAATTATGTTTAAGTATTTCTTTTCAATCACTGGATGACTGTAGTCAAGTTGTCTCAGTAACAACTTGTCCCAGTTTCGCTAAATAGTAGCTTGATGTCACTGTGGCCTAGGTGCTGGGCTGCTGACCACATGGTTGATTGTTCAAATCCATCAGTCCCTCAGGAGAAAGATGAGACTGCCTGCTCCCATAAGGATTTACAGTCCCAGTAACCCCTGTATAGGATAGGGATGGTCAGAGTTACAGTTGACTTCAGGGAAATGTTTAGTGAGTGAGTTTCATTAGGGTGTCTTAAAAGGGTTTTTTTGTGTGTGCCAGTGGGGGGAGGGGAGGCAGGAATTTAGGTCAAGGTAATACACATAAAAAAATAAAGGTTTTAGTGAATTATGTCTTTTAATGACTGTCAGCCTTGCTGAATGAAGAAACTGCCTGAAATCTAGAAAGTGGTGGAAGACAACCATCAAGTTATCATTGCCAATTAAAAATATCATTTGAAGTTGCCTTTTTTCCATTTTAAATGAACAGCTCTGGATGTCAAAAGCGTTTTTTGTTGATCAGTGAGCTCAAAGAACTCTTCTTTTCATTGAGTCTTTTAATCAAGATGAAAGCAAATGAACAACAACAGCAACAAAAGAACGCTAATGAACAATAGTGGCTTCCAAAAGGTTCTGCTGGACCATTTACATTCACGGCAGAGAGTGGTCAGCTCAGAATGTCCACTGTTTTGTGGGGTTCCAAATGGTTACTCTTGATATATTTTTGAAGGATTATTCATGGTGATTATTATGAAATCATTTTTGGAATATTGAAACTGCATTGGTGAGAAAAAAAGGCTGGAAGGTTGCAGTGAGTAATTATTTTCCATTACAACAATGTACCTACTAATTTTCCAAGGAAAATAAGAGTGGTCTTATAAGAATTTCATTGTGATATCTTATGCCATCCACTCTGTAGCCCTGATCTTGTCCCTTTAGACTTCTTTTTGTTCCCCAAACTCAAAAGAACACTGAAAAGGCAGATAATTGAGCCCCTGGAGGATGCCAAAACAGCTGTTTTGACATTGTGGAAATCAAGAGCTGGAAATACCACTGTTAGAAATGTGTAGATCTAGATGGGAGCTCACATTTTGATATTTTTGCTTAATTAAAGTTTCAATAATTTCATAGCAATATCTTTTCTTATATTTTTAGAAGAACATTGAACATTTTTAAAATTAAAAAATAAAACTATTCATCCATATTCTTCCTGTTTCAGAAATAGGATCTATATTCTTCCTATTTTAAAAATACTTTCAAAATCCTTATTTTTTTACTATTTTAATATGGATTTAATAGATTTAAAAGTTTACTTTTCACTGTTTTTTTAGTGAAGATACACACAGCAAAGCATTCACCCATTTAGCAATTTCTACATGTTCAGTTCCAGTGGTATTAGTTACATTCTTCACATTGTGTTGCATATTTCCTGTTGCTTCCTAAGTTATTTTACCAGCATTAATTTGATGTTTCCCTAAACATATTTATGCTTTAGATTTACTTTTGTCAACTTGACCACATACATAAAATTAAAAAAAATCATTTTATTGGGGACTCGTACAAGTCTTATCACAATCCATAAATCTATTCATTATGTCAAGCACATTTGTATATTTGTTGCCATCATCATTCTCAAAACATTTGCTTACTACTTGAACTCTTAATATCAGCTCCTCATTTTCTCCCTCCCTCCCACTTCCCCCTCCATCATGAACCCTTCATGGGCATAATTCATAAATTATTATTTTGTCCAAAGTCTCCCTTCACCCACTTTACTGTTCATCCTCAAGGGAGGAGTATATAATTCTTTAAAAGAGCAAAATCACAGATCAAAAATTCAAAATCTCTTAAAAAATGGAAATCTCAAGTCTTTATAATTGAGTTAAATTATGTGCAGTTTAATGATGAATTCAGGGACAATTAGATTCAGGACATTAGCTTCAGGACATTAGAGTTGGGGATTCTTTCAGTCTAAATGGGATTAAGAAGACTGGATTTTATAAAAATTTCTAAATCTGTTTCACTTTTGTTCCCTTCTTTCGGGTAGGATCTTTCTACGACTCTAGCCAAACATTCAGTATGGTAGCTGGGCATTGTCTCATTTCTGGTCTCATGGCCTTGGAGGCAATCTTTCTACAATCTAGTTACTTCTTCCTTTTGTAGGTCCTTTTCTTTCAGTGACTATTGTCAGAGACATCAGTCTACTTAAAATAAGATGAGAGTTTTGGAGAAATGGGGTCCATTTGAGTAGACATCTCTAAGGCTTAAGGTTTTTATGCCTAGCATTTTGTCACTAATATGTTAGCCACTAACGATCAGATATTTCTAATAGTGCAGTTTCTGTGGTTAAAATGTGTTCATTTTCAAGAATGAGATTGTGTTTTTTAATATGAACTGAGAAAAAGATAAAATTAGAGATTTCTAACAAAATAGTTAAGAAAACAAGATGCATAAAAAGAGAGGTAGTGATTTGAAATTTCATCAGGCTAATGTTTATTAATAAAAGTTTTAATAAGCTAATTATTTAATAAATTTTTATTTAAAAATACTTTATGAAATAATTATCTTTCTGTTGTGTACTGGTTCATTTAATTTGTATAAATATTTCAATTTGTTGATGTCTTATAATATCAAAGTAAATAGCATTGTTCTAATCATATTAAAAATAATTTCCTAATGAAATCAATATAGGACAGATAAGGATACTAAAGTGATAAAATTAGAATTTAAAAAATGACTTTTTTCCTTAAAATTTTTTTAAGATTAGTTGAAATAAAATTTCTAGTACCTCCTTGAGATAGTTGAACATTTTTGAGGGATTACAAAATGTTATATTTTTATACTTTGGTACCTTTGAATTGAATTTATATTTTATTCTATGATTTTAATAACAAAATTTAGTTGCTGATAAGTTAAAAGTAAAACCCCAAAAGTCAACCTCACTGCCATTGCATTGATTTAGACTTACCATTCCCCTATAGGACAGGCTAGAACTGCCCCTTTGGGTTTCCAAGACTGTACATCTTTATGGGATTAGAAGGCCTCATCTTTCTCCTGAGAAGCAGCTGATGTTTTTGAACTGCTGGCCTTGTAATTAGCAGCCCACTATGCCATCAGGGATTCTATGTTTATGTGAGGCTTTAGCATTCTTTCATTTTAAATGTTCTTTTAAAATGCATAAATAAAGCAGAATATATTTGACTGCTATAAGGTAGTCGAGAGGCGCCAGAGGCCAAATCAGGCGAATTAGAGCAAACAGGCTTTATTGGGGAGAAAAACCCACCCTGGGCGAAGTCCCATGGTCTACAGTATTTGGGCAGGGGGAGTTGTGCCCCAGGCTACAGGGGTGGTGCTTACATGGCCAGAGAACATGTGACTGGGCTGTTTTGAGTCTATATAAGGTAGTCAGGGATTGGGAGATCCAGGTATGTGTGGGAGATCAAGGCCACTTGCTGCTAATTGTGTCAGCCAGCTCTGGTCAGCTCCACACGGGTGGGTAAGATTCAAGGTCACTTGCTGCTAGAAGCGGGCCTGGCATTGATCCGGCCATACAACTGGCACATTCAAACAGAAGTATTTGGAAAGCTAAACTGTCATCATGACAAATACTATAATGAAGATCTTATATAATAAAATAATTTCTATATTTTCAACTGATGGCATTTAGTCCAGAATTAGTAATGACTAGGGTTTATTCTTGAGTCGTTACTGTTGACCAGGCACTGAGCTAAGTGCTTTATATGGATCTCCTTTAAATCTGTATTATTACCATGTGAGTTAAGTTTGAGGGGCCCTAGTGGTACAGTAGTTAAAGTGTTTGACAGTCGAAAAGTTTGAACACACCAGTCATCCTGTGGAAGAATGATGTGGCATTGTGCTTCTGTTAACATCTACAATCTTGGAAACCCTTGGAAACGGTTCTATATGTATAAGTTGGAATCATCTCTTGATGGTGGCAGGTGTTTTATATATATATCTATGTGTGTGTGTGTGTGTGTAGATAAGTGTTAACCTGCCTCATTTTACCGATGCTAAAAATAAACATGCAAAATGCATTGGAAAGTGGATTGTTGCAGATGCATTGAGGTTAAAATTTAGTACCCTGTTATTTGAGCTACCTTATAATCCATTTAAATTTGTTCCGGTATTGTATTATTTTCAGCTTTCTATTAGATTAAGTTTTTAAAAAAAATCAGTTTCCTTTGTCTTTTTGTTAATTAGCTTGTTTTTTAGTGATTTTCTGTATATGGAATCCAGGATATGTATGGTAGTTACATAATCTGTTGTCAGTTTGAGACTTAAGAGGGAAGGGGTGGAGTTTAGCCTGTCAATCAGGTTGCAGCTTGATGACCTCATTTGGAGGTGCTAAGGTGATGTAGCTCCCTAGAGGCGGGACACAGGCTCACTCCGTGAGGCATTCCTGCAGACAAGACATGGAGCTATGCTAGAACCCTGGAGCTAAAGGAGCTATGTGGAGACCCCTGCCATTGCTGAGATGCTTCTATTGCCACTGGATCCACAAGACTTGACACCGACTGGCCTATGATCTTCCTGCATTTGGCATTATTGTGTTGTGTGAGTCTGAAAAGGAATTTATAGATTGGTATTGGACATATGGGCCAATATTGAACTTAAGGGCTTGATCTGGACTGGGCTGGGCTGTTTTCCCAATATTCAATTGCTCTTATATGTAATGCTCTGCCTTAATACACTTGAGTGTCACTGGATTTGTTTCTCTAGTCTACCCAGACTAACACATTATGGTACCAGGAATGGGATATTAGAGAAACAAATTACAAAAATGGAGAGTGGATGCATGTTTGACCTGCCTAATGGCAGTTTTTCTTCTTTGGCTACCCAGAGGTCAGATATGGCCGTGAAGTTTGCTGGGTTGTTTTCTGGAAAGAATATGGGAAGTTAAAGCTTTGATTCTTTTCTTTGGTTTCTGTCTTTGGTTATTCCTGTTTGAAATGGCAAAAATGAAAGTGATTACCATTTATATGCATGTATAAGCTGAGTTTTAAAACATTTTTAATGCAGTGTTTGTGGTAAAATTAGGTGCCTCTGCTATTTGGGTTGGCTTATAGTCGAGTATATAGGTAATGTATATTTTGAGCTCAGGGGACAAAATTGGCCTTTAAATCTTACAGACGATGCTTAGGGAAATGGCGAATAGAGGTCAAAATGACTGACAAAAATCCTGGATCTGTCTTGATGCTGTCAGAAGTCTAATCCCATATTTTGTATCAGTAGAATAGTTTAAATAAGGTTTAAGATAAACTAAGTAATAAGGATTTAACTTGACTTTTAAGAATTTGGTAAATTTAGGATCTGATTCTACTTTATTTATACTGATTTCTTCTGCTTATTATTGTTGATATCATGATTGATAGATATAACTATTGGGAAGTATGAAAATAGAGAGCTTGTAAGCCCACATGCCTGGAGCCATTAAAATTTGTTCTTTAAATGCTTTTAGGACACCCCTGAAAAGAAGACTCTGAAAAGACAAGCCCCACCCAGTGTTTTGGAATACTCAGGACATTTGCATTCCAAGACTTGACTAGGTGGCTGTTGACAGATTTGGTAAAGAAAGAAAAGGAACTCTTTGGATTTTTAAATTTTGAACTAGTGGTTTTTGTCCGAAGCTAGAAAAAAATCTGAAACCATGAAGAAAACTCCTCTCTAGGACTGAACTTTAAAGGGCCTGTGGGCAAGCTGAAATGCTTGGTAGGGGTGATCACCTGGATGTACTTGTTGAGTAAAAGTGGGAGAAATACAGCAATAAAGAGATGGGTTGAGTCTGACCCCTGACCCCTGTGGACCTGGTTTATAGGAACTAGAGAAGAAGATATGAGAGCAGCGGGTTGACTGGTCTGAAGTTCATGACTTAGCACAAGTTTAGCTAGGGTTGTTGAGAATTTGTGATGGGGCCCATGGTCTAAAGGCAAGGCTGCTAATGGGCACCCTGGTGAGGCTAAGTGAGGCAGCCCCCATTGAGTTGACCAGAACCTGACCAGATGAAGAAAAGATTTATGAGCCTGTGAACTGGTACATATTACTGCTGCTTTATGGATGGACTGACCTGATTTGACTTTGCTTATGGACGTGAACTTGACAAGCCGTAACTGGAATGAAGATTCTTCATATCAAAGAACATGATTGTCTCCTCAGGGTTGATGTAAGTGGGCAGTATAGAAATTGGATACCCCAAATTGGGCGAATAAAGGCATCAAGTGGCTGGTTTACAGACTTTCGTAGGTGGGGGAATATATTCATAGGAATATATTCATAGGATTATGGTGTAGGATAGGATATTTTTGTTTTGTTCACTTATAGAATGTAATGTTTAAATGAGGGTGGCACATCGTAAATTGTATGCATGTTATTTTTATCCTGTTAGGTACATATATGGTTTCATTGTTTGTTTGAAAGTTATATATGGCTAAAGAGTTGCGTGAACGTGTTAAATTGACAAGGGGTGGTCTGTGGTAGTCATATAATCTGTTGTCAATTTGAGACTTAAGAGTTAAGGGGTAGAGTTTAGCCTGTTAATCAGGTCGCAGCTTGATGACCTCATTTGGAGGCCCAAAGATCAATAGCTCACTAGAGGTGGGACACAGGCTCATTACCTGTGTGACATCCCTGTGCATAAGACACATGGAAGAGCTCCACTAGAGCCCTGGAGCTGAGGGAGCCATGTGGAGACCTCTCCCATCACTGAGCTGCTTCCCCTGCCTCTGAATCCGCAAGCCTTTCTACCGACTGGCCTGTGATCTGGCTAGTGATGCATTTAGCATCATTGCATGTGTTGTGCAGTGTGAGTCTGAAGAGGAATTTATAGATTGGTATTGGACATATGGACTAATGTAGGACTTACAGACTTGATCTGGGCTCGACTAGGATGTTTTCTCAGTATTCAATTGCTCTTATATGTAAAGCTCCTTATACACATATGGGTGTCACTGGATTTGTTTCTCTAGTCTACCTACACTAACACAATAGGTAAATCTATGGAGACAGTAAATGGATTATTGGTGTTTGGGGGTATGACTGGGGACACTGGGGGAAATGGAGAGCTAAAAACAATGAGTACAATAATGAAGAAAATGTTCTAAAACTGATAGTGATGGTGATTGTACAATTCTTGATGTGATTGAACTATCGAATTGTATGATAGGTGAATTATATGCCAGTAAAATGGTTGGGAGGAAAAGTAAGTGAAATTAAAACAATGAGATGCAAAAAATTATGGTATAAATTTTATATGACTATGTGTTGTGTTAAATTTATACAAGTTACATATATTTATTATGTGACAGGCCTTCAAAAAGTTTGTGGAAATATAGAATTATAATACAATAGGACTTTTTTCTATGAACTTTTTGAAGCCCATAAATATATATAATATGCATTTTAAGGTACATATATGTATGTGTGAAAAAATATATATATACATACACACACACACACACCACACAGTGAAACCTGGGAGAACTGGAACATGATGAATATGCCTTGTTTTGCAAATTTATTGCCTTTATTAAGATAAAGTTTGAAAACTTTTCTTTATGTCCTTTCCATGAAAAATATTTACATCTTCTGTCTGATAGGTTTGAACCCACTCGAGATACCTTGGAAGACAAGTCTTCCTATAGGTCATAACTTTGAAAATTCAATACTAGTGTGCACATGCGGGGTTGCCATGAGTCAGAATTAATTTGACAGGAAAAG
This sequence comes from Tenrec ecaudatus, assembly GCF_050624435.1. NCBI lineage: Eukaryota > Metazoa > Chordata > Mammalia > Afrosoricida > Tenrecidae > Tenrec > Tenrec ecaudatus. Next base: position 117,801,438 of record NC_134543.1, on the reverse strand, counting down.
TCCAACAAACTTTTTGGAACCCTCACATAATTATATAATGTACAAGGATGTGTCTCTGTGTATGTGAGATTTACATAGGTGTGTATGTATATACATACGTATATAAATAAATATCAGTAAAATGAGATATAGAGATTAACCAACTTGCTCAAAATACTGTCATTGAATTAGTTTTTGTTGCTGTCTTTTATTACTTGTGAAATAAGAGTGTTTTAAAATTTAATTATAGCTTAATCATTAGATTTCTTTAAAAAAGTAAATGCTTAGTAGACTTTGCCTTGTATTTTGTAAATTCAGATAAAATTAAGTAGTTCAGAAATGAAAGAGTTATGGAAAGTGAGTTAAATGTGTGTATCAAACATCAAATGTAAAAATTTTAGCTTTTTAAATGGAAAAGATTAAGCATAATTCAATAAAATTAATTATAATATAAATCTTTATAGGAATACAATTGAGATATTAGTTGCTGCCTTATCTGGAGTCACATGCTGAGTTTGATGGAGATCAAAATTAGTACCAAAAATGTCTGAATCCCAAGTTTCATGCTTCAATATTCAGTATTATGTAAAGTGACTCAAAATTTACTGGTGCCATATGTGCTAGTACTTAGGCGACAGTTTTCAGAAAGTCAACTCTGAAACTAGATGGGCAACAAACCTTTTCAATTAAAAAGTAAGTGATTATACCAGGACTGATAGTAGTATGTGGGTCTTTTGTACCCATCACTTCAGGAGAAAGGGAGAAAAACATCTAAAATTATTAAAGTAACAGTTGCTCATAGTAAACTATAAATGATGTACAATTAAAAACGAGTAAAATAAAATGAGTTATTTCTTCATTAGAGATAACTATAATTAGTTTGCCATATATAATACTATTTTTCTATGCACGAAGTTATTTCTTAAAAGGTCATCATATATACATATAGTGTGCCTTTTAAAAGTGTTACATAACACACTTTCCTAGTAAACTGTGTCCTCTTAAAAAAGGACAAGGAAGGCCCTTTTGTATACTACCTAACTATGTTAGACTGGACTCACTAGAGAAGTAAAACCAGTGAGTGATACACACACAGAGGATTTTATATCAAGAAAATGGTTCAGACAGTTGTAGAAGTGGTTAAGTCCAGTTTGTTTCAAGTCTTTTTATCAGATGCTAAACTGGAAGTGTTTCCAGAGACTTGCATAGCTACTGGGACTGTTAAACCAAGAAGCAGGAAGTAGAACCAGGAAGCAGGAAGACCTCTGGCTCGTGGAGGTAGATGAATGTAAGGTAAGGTCTGCAAGTTAAGCTTGTGGCTGCAGAATGGAATGAATCCTAGGCTGATCCTGGTGGGTTGTTGAGCTGGATTCAGGATCCTGACCAGTAAAAAGGAAGAAGACATCACATAGTATGCTTAAATAGATACAGACCATACCCCTGAGAAAAATTTACTTTCCAGTGTATTAGGGCTGTGATCTCATTAAAGGGGTAATAATTACCCTAATGTTCCCACAGCTGCTTGCCTACTTTATGTAGTTGATTACAGTATGTTAGATCACCTCCTCTGGGAAGCCTAGCCAATTTGACACAAATCTGTCATACAACTTCTGACACGTAGTGGCCCATATATAGGGTTTTTGAGGCTGCAGAACTTAATAGGAATGGACATCCTTATCTTTTTCCTACAGAGCGATTGGTGGATTTGAGCTGCCAACCTGTAATTAGCAACCCAAAACCTAGCCCATATTTATATCCTGGTTCCTTGCATATCCAATAGATTACTATGTGTAAAAGAAATATGAGAGTAAGTCAAGTATTGCTACAAAATCATAAAAGCCTTTATTAATCAAAATTGTCCAAATAATGAAACAATGAGATTTCAACATAGCTTCCATCTGTGCTTATATACTTCTGAAGGCAGTATTTCCATCTCTAACCCTTCACTGAAGAATTCTGGATTCTTTGATTCACACTATATCTACATTCTGTTTAGAAGTTTTGGCATCTTTTAAGACAATCAAATTGTGTTCCTTTGAAATACTCATTGAATTTGGGGGAAAGTTTGAAAGGACAAGATCAAGACTCTAGTGGAGAGGGTAGGTTCCCAATGAAACTTTTATAGGATACCCTGCATTACTCTGAAAGATAAATAAGTGCATTGTCTTGAGGGGAAAAAGATCCCGTGGTACAACTTTTCTGGCCTTTTTCTCATCAACACAGTTTTCAGTTTTCTTAAAACTTCTTCCAAATAAGCCCCTGTGATCAGTCTATGTTCAAGAAAGTCTATTAAGATTACCCATTTGGGATACCAGAAAGTAGTCTTTATAAAATTCTGAGCTAAAGTGTGTCTTGAATTTAGTTCAGTAGAACCCCTTGGAAGCCACGGTTGTAATTCAGTTATTTTTGAAGGCACCCTAAAAACTAAGATAAGTGTATTACCGAGAGAATTTGTCTGCCTCCATCCATCCATCCATCAATCACAGAGAGATGCTGAAACATATTTCGTTTAGAATAAACCTCATGTGAGCTGTAGTCAATTTATATGGTCCTTCTAGGCATTAACTGCTTGTGTGACTTATTATAAATCTGGATTCTATACCTGTGATTCTACACCTGTGGCTCCAAAATCCCATTGTGGAGGGCTTTCTCTACTATACCAATGGACAGGATTGAGACTTGATTTTAGTAGAGGTTGTGAACCAACTTAAACCTTTATCCTTGGAGGGAGTATTAGACTGCCTTAGAATAGACGGTGTGGCTTAAGATACCATCCTTAATTTTCCTTGGGGGTTAATGTCAAATAAAAGAAAAACGTCCTCCATCAAAGCCATTCCTCAGTATATAAATCATAGAAAAGCCACAGCACTATTTGGAATAGTACGTCTAAAATCTCTGAAGTGGTGGAGACTACTAAACCCAGATGCATGGAGACTCGGAGAAGCAGTGGCAAGACTGAGGTACATTGTCATCTGACCCAAGACTATGTACCTGTGGGACAGTGATGGGCGGGCTGGCTGACTTACTGGTCCATGGAGGCAAAGACCAAAGTGTCCTGTGACTGAGAGACTGAAAATCAGAGACTTGGCTGCTTGCTGAGAAGAGGTATTGCTGTGGATCAATGATAGTATCCTTTCTTTTGCTGATTCTGACTTATGAAAACTTATTAGCTTCCCTAATAAACCCCCTTAATTGTGAATATTATTTGTGAGTTCTGTGTGCCCACTGCAATGAACTATCAAACCCAACATAGAAATGGAGTGTCATGGGAGGAATGGTTGGTACCAGAATAGGTAGAGAAGGGTAGGATGTGGAGGCATGTCTGATCCCAGTTTTGGAGCACTAGGAATCCAGAAGAAGCCAGCTATGGCCCTCATCTTGCTTATTGTGCATGTATGAATTGAAACTCTAGTAGCAATACTTTATGATTTTCTTGTACATTCTTAAGAAACTTAGCTCTCAAGAACCTTAACTTGGAGTTGAAAATAAAATCTCTTAGTTATCTGGTGCTGCTATAACAGAATGAATGGCCTTCAGCAAAATTATTTCCTCACACTTTAGGAGGCTTGAAGTCTGAAGGCAGAGCACTGGCTCTAGATGAACATTTTCTCTGTTGGATTCTGCTTCCTGTTTTTTTTTTGAGATCTCCAGGTGTCTCTCTTGACATTAATCTTCCCCTGGATCTAGGAGATTGTCAATGCACTCCATTCCTGGCTCTTGTTTTTGGTTGTAGTGAGGTTCCTTCCTGATGTATTCACTTCTTTCTCCTTTTACTTCTTGTGAGTACTGTGGTTTGACTGAAGCAAAGGTGGAATTTGAATGTGGGAGGAATGTGAATCAAGGCTGTGATTTTAAGATACATCCTGCCTCATTAACATAGAAATTAGGGTTTTTAACATCACAATATGGAAGACAACCACACAATACGGAGAATCATTCCTTGGTCAAGTTGACATATGCTTTTTTGGGGAACTCAATTTAATCCATGATAACATAAGATACAGGAAGAAATAGTGAGAAATTTGAGATTATTTATATTTTCTAATTGCATGGCAGACTGTTAATGCAATTTTGAGTTATAGGAAAAGTAAGTCAGTAGTTTGTTGAGGAAATTATTATGGGACCAAGAGTTGCTAGGGAAGGGAATGTGTTTCTTTGGATATCTGCTTGAAGTCATGTACTTGATGTAGCATTTTTCTAGAATTTATGTAACAATTAGGTGGATAGAATATCCGAATGCTAAAGAAAATAGGTTATATTTTAACTGTTTTATTTTCCACTTATTGCCTTTTATTCTCTGGAGAAAGATGAAACTTTTTGCTCCAGTACATATTTACAATTCCCAAAACTCATAGGGGCAGTTCTACTCTGCCCTATAAGGTTGCTCTATCTGAATCTGCTTGATAGCAGTGAGTTTTGAGTTTTTTGAGCCTTCTATTTGTAATCTGTCTCTCTAATGCTAATGTATTTGTCCTTCACAGATAATGACTAGTTATAATCATTTTTATAAACATAAAGATTAAAACTCACTTTCATTGATTTGACTCTTCTAATTTTCTGTCCACTGTTAATAATTGCGTGAAGAAAAGAACTAAGCATCAAGATTGGAAGAAAACAACTTGGGAGGAGGGCTTCAGCCATTTGCTAATGAGGATTAAGGACTTTAAAAGAGTGATTCTGGTTTTCTTAACTGTTACTACCATGTACTGACTACAAATACCAATTTGTAAATTGCTGTAAGATTGTTAAAGTACATCTTAAATTTCATACTATGTATTGCAAAATCACATTTTTTGTTTTTGAAAATAAGGTTTGGTTCTTTTCTTTCAAAAATTAGATAATTCAAAAATGGCTGAACTATTTATGGAATGTGAAGAAGAAGAGCTGGAACCCTGGCAGAAGAAAGTAAAAGAAGTTGAAGATGACGACGACGATGAACCAATCTTTGTTGGGGAGATAACAAGTTCAAAACCAGCAATTTCAAGTAAGTCTTTTCTTTCAGTGAGGGAAAATTTTGAAAGACACCGTTTCTGATGGAAAAACTTGTGGTTTGGCTTGTATGTCCTTGATGTTTTTGTACCTCTGTAATGTTGAGGGTAGGAAATTGGGTAGGAGATCAGAAGGGTAGAAGATCAGAAGAAACTTGAAGATTAGTTTAGGAATGGGGCTGGTGACTTGAAGCAAGTAAGAGGTTTAAATATTATATGGGTTAAGATTTACTGGTAACATTGGAAACCTTCCAAGACCAGAAATTATATTTTTGTGTGTGTGGAGTAATCTTGTTTATTTGCTCATTTTTCTTTCTTTCTCCCTAACATACAGACATGGAGAAAAGGTCAGGTATGAACTGCTTTGCTTAAAATGTCAGACTATGTGTTGGCTTTCAAAAAGTTTGTGGAAAAGTTACATTATCTTTTAGTTCCATTTTCCATGAACTTTAAAAGTCTTTTTATATTAAATAAAGGAACCCTAGTGGTGTAACGCACTACTTCGTGGGGAGCTAACTGCAAGATTTGCAGCTGGAAACCACCAGCCACATTTGTGGGAGAAAGTTGAGACTTTCTACTCTGGTAAAGTTACAGTCTCAGAAAACCCACAGGGGCCTGTTCTACCTTGACCTATAGTGTCGCCATGAGTCAGAATTGGCTCGATAGCAGTGAGTTTGACTTCCTTTTCTTTTTTGTACATTAAATAGGTTTTTGTTAGTCTTTTCATATGAGTTCTCACAGCTATCTCATCACAGTGTCTTCATGAGCATGGCTACCCAATGTACAGACTCTGAACCATTACACAGGCTGACCTACATGCCAAAGGACTGTACTCTGTGGCCACATCCATCTTCTAAAACACCAGTTTATACTCCTGAAAGGATGGCGTAGTAAGCAGGTTTTTTTCTGAAAGGCTGACATGGTATACAGCTATTGTTGTACATGGATGATTTACTGGTCAGAATATTTGTTAAATGTCTGCCCAAAATGTGTAAGTTTACAGAGAAATAATTTATAAAAGCTCAGGGCACAGTGAGAAAACATCCTTTTCTATTTCTTTTGCATGGCTTTTTTGTTTGTTATCAAAGAATGTAACTTTTTTCCCCCCTTACGGTAGTGCAGTGACTATGGCTCTCCTAGAAACAGTCTTTGCTCTGATGTTGTGATGGGTTCATGAGTTAGACTGCTAACCACAGCACTTTGAACTTCCCAGCTGCTCCATGGGAGAAAGATGAAACTTTACAGCCTTGGAAACCCAGAATGACAGTTCTGCTTAGTCTTGATGGCGATGATTTTTTGTTTTATTCCCAATGATTGGATGATACTATGCACATAGGATGCTTGTGGCCCACTATGGGGATTGGATAGTTTAATGCAAATTAGGTGTTTGGAACCTGTGATGGTTAAGATTCATTGTCAGTGAAATAACAATAATAATATATAATTGATCAAGGATTCACAAGGGTAGGAGGGAAGGGAAAAAAGAGGTGATACCAAGGGTCAAGTAGAAAGAAAATGTTTTGGAAATGTTGATGATAACATATGTACAAGAGTGCTTAATACAATTGAATGATGGAGTGTTAGAAGATTTGTAAGAGCCCCCAAATAAATTAATTAAAAAACAAAGCAAAAACATTATCTGTCAATATAATTGAGTCATAACTTTCAATGGGTTGTCATTTACCCTCCATTTTGTTATCTGATGTAAACGTACCCCATTTTGTGATGTATTGTGAATCCTAATCTGATGTCATAGTAGCTACAACACGCAACTGCTAACCAGATGTTTGGCTGTTTGAATTCATCAGCCCCTCTATGAGAGCGGTGGCAGTCTACTTCTATAAAGATCTATACTTTGGAAATACTGTGCAGCAGTTGTACCGTATCCTATAGGCCCACCATGTATTGGTCTAGTCACCTTGGATAGAGTTAGCATGTTACTGATCAGGACTAAAGTGGGATGTATTTTGAATTCATCACCTTTCTGAAGAGTGTGATTCATGTCACTATCCTTAGCCCAATTACTACCCTTATAGTCAAACTTGTGTACACTGTAAAGGAGGGGAAGTTCCCTTGAGGGTATGGTCTGCATCCAAATTGAGGGTGCTTCAGAGAGTTGTAGAAACATTTCATTATCTTTTAATTCTAAAATTTACAAGCTTTTTGAAGCCCCTTTGCATGAATGCTGTGGCAAAGTTGTGAATTCTGCTTCCATTTCATCATTCTCTGACCTCTGGTTCTAGAGCCAGTTAGCCTGTTGTCTGACTTGATTTGCCAGTTTCCATGCCTTTGTGAGCCAGCAGCCTATCAGCTGACCTGCCAATTTTGATTCATAATACCACACAACCATATGACTTTGGAGAAATATACAGCCTGATGGTCTTATGGTCTGGTTTATAAGCTCTAAATGTACAGATTAAAGATTTGCCAGCTACTACCACTGTGTGAACCTGATGGTTTGTGAGGTCTGTGAGACACTGTACCATTATCACAGATGGGAGTGAGAGTAGAGGGGAGGCACAGTAGTTGATATAAGAAATGATGGAGTGGGATAGCATTTTGGAAAAGTTGGATATTTGAGACATCTTTAACCTCCTTCTCCAAGGACCCGGCTTTGTGTTGATCCTTAAAAAAGAAAATATTCTTTATGAGTATTTTCCATATCAATGCTTAAAAGTATTGAGAAACTAGTTTTGAAGTTTTCTGAAAATTGAATTCTTGTCTCTCTTCTCTCTAAACTTGAAATGCTACTTTAGTCTTATCAGAAGGAGAATGATCTAACCAGTTGAGTTCTTAGTGCTGTTTCCATTGGTAGGCTGATAACCTCTCATTGAGGTGCAAAGTGGAGTGCTACTTCTATTATAAAATAACTGGGCATGTTGGGGGAGCCTAGGTGGCACAGTGCTTTGAATCCACTAGCTGCTCTTTGTAACCTGTGGTACATGTAAGTATCACTTACATTCCACCCCCGGCATTTCTTGAGACACATTTTTCTATGTGTTGTATATGCTAGTGTTAGGGTGGAGGACTTGTGTAACTATATAAAGCCAGAAGGAAGTTTCTCTGAAACATTTAGCCAAGTTTAGAGATTATTGTATGAGACAGTGCATCCTGGAGGAGTGATTATGAAAAATCTTTGTCTCTTTGAAATAAGGATTGTAAGTATATTTAATATGTTCTTTGTGTTACTGGAAAGATGGTGGTTGAGAGTAGAGAATATTGAAGTCAATGACTTATAATCAATCATCATAATTATATTACCCTTCATGTGCTACATGTACATTTCATACAGTTTGTCTAGAAATTATGGTCTGGTTGATAAGCTCTGGTTGTTTTGCAGTAAGAAATAATTCATGGTGGTAGAAATCTTCCCATAACTATATTTTGTTTTGGGACTTTTATATTTATAAACAGTTGGCCTGTGTAGTATCTCCCCATATGTAGTCTTATACTACAGGTATGGTAGTGGTATATTCCTGGTCCACTGATCCTGGACTTACTTTTTCCTGAAAAACACCTCTGGTTTCATAAATGGCCATTTATAAGACTGAAGAAGCTTTCCAAAAGTAAACCAAACCACTGAGTTAATACCCACTCATAGTGACCCTATAGCAAAGGGTAGAACTGCCCCTGTGATTTTCTAAGACTAATCTTTACAGGAGTAGAAAGCCCATCTTACTTCTATGGAGTGGCTGGTGGTTTCAAACTTCTGATCTTGCAGTTAGCAACATAACATGTAACTACTGTGCCACCAAGGCTCCTGAAAGAAGCTATAGAACTTTTATTTTCTCTCCCTGAGAATGAATCTGAGGAGTCGTGTGACACAGGGGTCTTACTGGAGCTTACTACCTATCTTGGGAAATCTGAAGCTTATTGCACTGATAGCAACAACAGAGACATAGTACCAGAGGATGATGAAGCAGTCCTTGTTACGCTAGAAAGGGACCAATGATGGCCCCAATGACATCAAAGAACACAAAAGAGATTGTGCAAAGAAGTCTCCTCCTTTGATAATGAGCTCAGTTTAGTAGGATGTCAAAGTTTATTCAAGTTTGATCCATGAAGATCCTGAAGTAGATTTTTTTTTTGGTCTGTATTTATAGAAGAAATGTTGGACATCATAAAGGACCAATTCTATATGTGAGCCAGGAGTGCGTAAGATGATAGATAGCCTGGCCAGGAGATTCGAATGCAAAGCAAAAACTGGCAGCCTACAACTGTAGAGGAGATAAAGACTTTTGTTGCTTTTGATAGGTAAATGCAGCTTTCTGAGGATGGGACATTACTGTCCAAAAGGCCCCATATTTCACATTAGTTCCATACCAGAACTTATTGCTAAAACAGGATTCAGGAAACTGAGATTTTAACTCTGCAATGACAATTGAAAAGCAAAACAATCTTGATATTACTGAGTACCAGTGTTCTTAATGGCTACCTAAAGGAATTAATTGTATGTGCCTTCAAATGTCCTGGCAGTTGACAAAAACATGGTGCCATTTAAGGGCCTATTCATCAATAAACAGTACATACATAGGAAGCCTTTCATGAACATGTACAAAGTTTGGTGCTTGACTGACTCACAGCTGCCCTTTTAAGTCACTTTGAAATCTAGTCTGGGGGAAAAAGCGTGAACAATGACTCATCTTGTTCCCTTGGTGAGAATGTTGTATTTGCACTGTATCACTGATACAAGCATTCTCATAGGATCATAGTTTAGACAGTTTCTTTTCTCGATGAAAACCATGAGTAACAAAGTGTATGCACAGCACAAAGAGCCTACCAACAATGCTGAGGAGGAAAGATAAATTTCAGAGGGAAGAGTCTGTTTTGTACAAAGGGTGTATGTCTACAGTAAAGTGGCAGGAGAATAAACCTGTGACAGTTGTGTTAATATTCCACAGTTCAAAGGACATCACTATTGTCAGAAGAAAGAACAAAGATAGTTCCTCAGGAACCCCTTGCCAAAGAGTTGTTCTAGAATACATCGCAATTAATGTGAGGAGTGGACTGCATTGACCAGAGGCAGGGAAGGTATGCAATAGGAGGATGCTGTCAACTGGTGGCATCAATTACTGTATTTCCTTATTGACTTTGGAATTGTAAGTAGTTTTACAATGTGGAACTGTAACAAGGGCAGATGTGACCTACTGTCCTTTAGGATCACTGTCTTTAGGCAGCTTTCTGTGGGCTGAGAAATCAAAGAAATAGAAGACTTTCCTTTCTTGTCAAGAACAAACCAGGAGTTTGGCAGGTGCTCTGACAGGTTGGAAATTGTTTATTTGTTAAGGGAACCCAGAAGGCAATGCACTAAGAAGAGGTAGACTTGAACAATTGTGTGTAGTCAGTGCAGGACACCTTTATGTGTTACTCTTTTTTATTCAAAAGTTTTTACTCCAGATTGTTAAGATATATTTTTCTGTGCCTCTTCCCACCCTTTCTACTACCAGAGTTCACGTGACATCAGTGTCCCACATCAGGTGTATAAAAACCCATCATACTTCATTCACCAAAGTTAAAAAAGTAAACAAAAAACAATGGCTCAGCATGCATTCTATAAGCAAAACCACATATCTACAAAATCTTCTAAACAAAAAATAATTGGTGATGAAAGGATAAAATTATTTCATTGCTTTTCTATATATAATCCCAAAATATTTTAGCATATGGAATATGACTTGCTTATATAGGACTGTCATGGGGGCCAGAGCAAATTTCTGTTTCGTAGATCATGCCTACCAAAATACACTGTGGAGCTAGTTCTTTGATTTGAATAATTAGTCTTTCTAGGAGAAAGCAGTGTCTAGTGTTTGAGCAGCTATTTCTTCTAGAAATTTTTTGTAGTGCTTATCTATACAACATTGGATCGTCATTATTCAAAAATAACCCTGCCTTTTTTTCTGACTCTTTGTAGTCACTTTTTAAATAGGTGTTATGCATTGAACTGTGATGTCCCTCACTGCCCCAGTAATTCTGTAAATCTAAGTCTGTGTCTGTGATAATAATTCCACTTGGAAATGGGTTGTTTTGTTGTTATGAGGTAAAATTAGTGAAGCCTGTGTTTTGGGTCTCTCATTTGAGACGTAAAAGAGATCATACCAGCAAGCCAGAGAAGCTACGTGGAAATCTCTGAGGAACCAGAAAAATGTTGAAGAAGAGCTTACACATCCAGAAAGCATTTCTCTAGAGCTGCCGACTCCCTAGTTTTGGACTTACAGCCTTTTAAGTAATGAGAAAATGAATTTATGTTTGTTTAATGCCAACTGTTCGTGGTATTTCTGTTAACAGCCCTGGGCAACTAGTGAGATCTGGTTCTTTCTTAGGAGACCCTGGGTGGTGCAGATAATTCTGTACTTGTCTGCCAATGGAAAGGGGGGCAGTTTGAACCCACCCAACAGTACAACAGAAGAAAGATCTCCAATTTACCTCTGAAAGATCACAGCATTTGAAAACGCAATTGATCACAGTTCTACTCTGGTATATATAGCATTGCCATGACTCAAAATTGACTCAGTGGTGAAAATTGTTTGGTTCTTCTTTTTTTTTTTTTTAATTTGATTTTTTTCTGCTACGTAGGAAAAAAGTTTGTTTTATGAAATGTTTTCTTTGTTCTTTGTACTATTTCCTGAGTAGAAATTGTTGGAAAATTCCTACTCTTCTGAACTAAAACTGAAGTTTTAGTTCAGTTCCTAAATAAATCAGAAATTAGAGTAAGGAATCTTAGTAGGTCCAGGACATCTTACCATTCTCAGATTGACTTGTGATATAGTTGTAGATTTGAAATCCCCTAAATTGTAAGGCATTTTGATAAACTCTTGGTTCCATTTAGTATGCATTCTCGGTTTATTTTCCATTTGGAACTCGAGTAACTATACAGATACCCAATCAGTTTCTTCACAATGAAACTTTAAGGCTTTTATGGATGTGAATGGAATATGGAGGTTGGAGAAATTTGTGATTTTGTCTTAGAAAATCAAATATATGTGCAACAGTATCATTATTTAAGAAAGTAACTATTCTTTAATTACTGGTTATATGTGAATGATTTTTTTATGTGAATGTTTTAGAAGAAATTTAGTTTGTATATTTCTTTGCCATGTAGAAGGTTTTGAATTTTTATTGGGTTTAGTATGTCTTTAGAATTAGCTATATTAGTTTATAATTAGCTTACGTCAATGGTTATGTACATATACTCCTTGACGAACCTGTAATTATTTTCAATTCTTAAGTTCTATTATGTTAATAGGTATTTCATTCAAACAGTGGATTTTAAAATAAATTTCATTTTTTATAGATATTTTGAACAGAGTTAACCCCAGCTCATACTCAAGGGGAATAAAGAATGGTGCACTTGGTCGAGGTATAGTATTTTTATACTATTTTAATTTTTAAATGAAGTATTTTTATATAATTGACTCTGTAGAAATTTACTCAACATGTTGTATAATTTTACAATACAGGTGTTGCGCCTGCATTCAAGCCTACAAATCAACACTTCACCAACCAAACATCAAATCCAGTGACTGTTTCACCAGTGAATTTTCAAACGGAGTCTCGATCTTCAGCTAGTTCTGTTATTGTTCAGCCTTTGTCTAAGCCTGTAAGTGTTGTAAAAATTTCAAAATTAACCCAGGGATACAATCGATGATATTTATCAATGGCAATCAACATTAGTTAAAATTTGCCCTATTATAGCTAGTTATTATTCTAGTAGAAGTATAATCCAGCCAATTGCCACCAAGTTGATTCCAACTCACAGTGACTAAGTTATACTTTCTAAGAGAGTTGGTTAATTTTGTGCCAGCCACCACGGTCTTATGATTACCTCAAATTAATAAACACCAGCTTAAAGCATGTTTAGGAACATTATATAAATAAAGTTAAAATTCTTCTATGATGTAAAAAGCTTCAGAAAAAGTTTAAATACATTACAAAGTGACTTTATTATCTCTGAATACACGATAGCTAAGATACCCTTCTATGCTTAGCCCTAAACGTAGACATTTAAAATCAATAAAGTCCTCTAGAGAACTACTAGCAAAAGCTTAAAACATGACTTGGCGGTGCTTCACATCCACCTAGAAGAGCCTGTTATATCATCAATAACCCTCAATATACTTTACCACCATTTGCTAATACAGTCTGTATACAACCATCTTCAACAAACCCTTAAAAGGAATAATAGTAAGCTCAATAATAAAAACATTAAAACGTTAGGTCAAAGTGTAACCTATGTGATGGAGACTAATGGGCTACATTTTCTATACCCAGGACATTTAATGAAAGCCTTTATGAAATTAAAGACCAAAGGAGGTTTTCGTAGTAAGCCAAGAATAGAGTGCTTGGTTGAAATTGGCTGTGAAGCACTCACACTGCCCATCACCCTCCTGAAGTATTTAAATATATGAAACTATTAACTATTTTGTATATAATATGTATATGAGAGGACATAAGTCGTAACTAGTAAGCAATACTGGAAAGTGTGTTTGGATAACTCTAGATGTAGCTTATTTAAAGCATCTGACTTGCCCCCCAGAAGATTTCAGCTATACTGACCATTTTGAACCATATCTTAGTAGCCCAACAGTATTTAAACATAAATACATTTCATTTCTAAACTAAACCATTTACCCCTTTAAACATATAGGTGATAGAAATCCTACTAGTTGAGCAATAGAGACAGTACCGCAAAGGAAAGATGAAAGATTTCATTCAAAGTAAAATACAGCAAAGATTAAAACTTCTACATTTTGCATAATAAGCTAACTAGAATAAATTTGTCAAAGAGAACTTTGACCAAATACCCCTAAACCAGATGAGCTACCTATAAACAATTTTAAGGAATCAATTCATCTATGTTGCAAAATTGTGAGAAGACTTATAGGTAGAGGTGAAAAGCCAATCGAATCTGGTGCGAGCTGCTTGTCAAGCTAAGAATAATAGGTCAACCTAAAATTTACCCAAAGCTTAACACATAATCCTTATGTAAATTTTAGATATAATTGAAAGAGGTACAGCTCTTTCAATTTTGGGTTCAACCTTTTTTAGAGAGTAAGCTTTATTGTATTCATAGTGGACCTAAAAGCAGCCATCAAGTAAAAAAGCGTTCAAGCTCAACAACAAAAAAATCTTTAATTCCCACAATATAAGCTAACTCCTAATTTTAAACTGGACTAATCTATTATCCTACAGAAGCAATTCTGTTAATATAAGTAACAAGGATTTTTTTTCCTCCTTGCACCAGCTTATATCTGAACAAATACTCACTGGTAGTTAAAAACGGAATAATTTTACCTTATCAATATATTATTATATACCTTGTAAATCCAACCCAGGTGTACATTTCTAAAGGAAAGATTAAAGAAAGGAAAAGGAACTCGGCAAACAAACTCTAATCCCTCCTGTTTACCAAAAACATCACCTCTAGCTTTACTCGTAGCAGTGGCACTGCCTGCCCAGTGACCCATGTTCAATGGCCGCAGCACTCTGACTGTGCAAAGGTAGCATGATCCTTTGTTCTCTAAATGTGGACTTGTATGAGTGGTCACACGAGGAGGATTTAACTGTCTTTTTATCAGCGAAATTGACCGTCCTGTGAAGAGGTGGGAATAAACCTGTAAGATGAGAAGACCCAATGAAGCTTTAATGAACAGTTCGCTAATTTAAGAACAATTCAAAAGATTAAAAAAAATTAGTTTCATGAACTGTTCATTTTGGTTGGGGTGACCTCGGATCATAAATTAACCTCCGAATGATAATTTACCTAGACTAACCAGTCCAAGTTTCTATTCACTTATTGATGCAATTAATCGATCAATGGACCAAGACACACCTAGGGTAACTTAGTGAATTTTTATGAGGTTGTAAATCTTTATGGGAGCAGATAGCCTCAACTTGTTTCCTTAGAGCAATTGATGGGTTTTGAACCTCAGGCTTTGTCATTAGCAGTCTAGCACTTAACCTGACAGCACTACCAGGGCTCCGAAGACATCTAAGCAAATGACAGAAAGTGTTTATGAATAACTTAACTAGTACTCAGAGTAATAACTGTAGGAACTAATTATAGTCTCTGTTTGAAATATTTTAACAGGGATTTATAATGAACTCATCACGAGTTGCATCTAAAAATTCTGAGTTACCGTTTGACTTGACCCGGGATACAGCAGTTGCACATTATCAAGGGGGACCAGCACTTTCTATAGCAGGTTGGTTTTCGCACTTTTTGTGAAAAATTAAACTGTTTTAGATAACAATTGTACAATACTGCTTGATATGATTGAACTACAGAATAGTGATAATCAGTATCAACTCCCAACAAAACGGTTTTGAAAAAGAAAACCATCTTGTGTGAATGTACCAGAATCCATTCCTGAGCTCTTCGTTAATATTATAGACCATATATTTAACTTTGCCTCATGAAAATTAATATCGTAATTCCACCCCCCAAGGAAAAATAAAACCTTTCATGATTATGTGAATATGCAGGTAGAATTGACTTTCTGTTTTGAATCTCATGTCCTTACTTTAAGATTTTCATGTAGTATCAGGTGGAATGGTGCTAATAGTGTAGGATGACTTTCTTGGGTGATTTTATGCATTGCTTAATACTAGTTTATTTCTATTAAGTAATCTAGCAGGCTCTGATTTGTTCTCACTTGGAGCCACCCATGGGCTAAAAATTCTAGTATTATTTCTGTGCTTCCATAAATATTGTTTCCTTTTAAAAAAGCATTAGTTTATGTGGCTACTGATGTGAAAAATGTATGGCTATAGTCGATTTCTTAATTAGTCGGGTGTCTTTCTGTTTCAATTAATGATTTAGAAATGATAGTTGAGTGGTATTATAAAGTGGCAGTACTACAGAAACAATGATTTATTCATAGTAAATACCCAATGAAGGAATAATGAAATTAAATTGTGGAAGAGGTAAAGTTCTTTGATTCTGTACTGTAACATAAATTAATGTGATAAGAAAAACTTAATAAATCCTTAAATTATTCATCATAAGTTTGCTAGAAACATGAATTTTGTCAATATTTGATCTTTCACTACTAAATGTAGCAAATCTACCAACTATTCCCCAAATTATATATAGTAACATTAGTGACAAATGGTTTCCATTTTGATAATATGTGATTGCTACTCACTTCTCTTGGTGTTGCTTACGTGGTACAGGCAGTAGGCAGTAGAAATGGGGAGAGCAGTATGTGTTATAAATTGGATTTTGCAAAGCATGAGTTTTATTCATAAAAAAATGAGGAATTTTTGAAATTTATTTAGGGCAAAGGACAATGACTCCTAGTACTTTTCTACATGGTACTTCAGAGTGGGATTAGTCTCCACAGGAAATAAGATTAAACAGATTTAGGTGGTGTAGATTTGCCTTCCAGAGTTTTGTAGCCTTTAGCAAATCACCTTACCTCTGTACAATTCAAATTTCTCCTCTTATTAGAATGAAAATTTAATTTTTTCTTATATAATATAATCATCCTTGTTCTACAGGTATTTTAGGGTATATCCCAGTCACTATAACCAGACTTGGTACTGTTTACAGGTTTCTGTGTAAAGTTTCTGTGGAAATGGCTTAGAATGGGGCTGTATCTGACCTCCTCTGGCTTCTCTGTTGCCATAAGGCGGAGGGCAGGCATGCCTTGATCATCCAGCTCTCTTTCCTTATTCTGACCCAAACTCTTCTTCCCATTGCATCCTACTTTTCTGCTGGCTTTGATGACTTGTTGCAGTGGCCACATAGAACTCACAGACAAAACTCACAATTGCGGGGGTTTATTTGGCAAGTTAGCAAGTCACCACAAGTCATGGTCAGTATATCTATAGTAAGGGTACAGTCGTTAGCACCTCTCCTCACCCAGCAGCCAAGTCTCTTTGGTCTTCAGCCTCTGAGCCAAGGGGTCTCTTTAGGAATGTGGCATTATCGTTCTAGATTCCTTATTTCCAGTATCTAGGTAATTTAATCTGGAGACACACTATTCACTGCCGTGCATCTGTGCTGACTCAGTGTCCCCCATGGGTTCCTGAGTCAAACTGCTCAGTTTCTCTCAGGGAGCTGCTGGTGGTTTCACACTGCTGATCATGTGGTTCGCAGTGCAACACTTAACAATTACACCACCAGGGCTCCATGAAGTCATGGATTTTCCAGTAGATATTTTAACCTAATAGGACGCATCCTAAGGGTCTAAGAGCAAATTGTGTAAGGTGCTTTTTTTTCTTTGGCCAACTTAAATGCACTTAAGTATCTAAAAATACCGAGGATTCACAAAGTTCATGGGAAAAATTCAGTTTTTTCAAGCCTCTTGATGTGTGCACATAATGAAGTTTGTGCATTTTCTTTATAACCCCCGAGGGACCTCATACTGTTGTCTTTGAGTTTATTCTGATTCATGACAATTTCATGTGTGTTAGAATGGAACTGTGCTTCCTGGTGTGTTCAGTGGCTGGCTTTCAGAAGTAGACTACTAGGCCTATCTTTGGAGTTGCCTTTGGGTGACCTTGAAACCTCCAGCTTTTCAGTTGGTAACCAAATGGATTGTCCTTTTGTATTTGAATAAATACTTTTCATTCCCTTTTCCTTAAAGTTTTTATTGTAAAGGGTGAACGTTTACAAAGCAGATCAGTTTTCCGTTTGTTTTATATCACTGATTGCAGTCTCCATAATGTAACATCAGCCATCCTAGTTCTTTCTTGTATTTGTTTCTTTCTTAATTCTCTGAACACTTTCCTTTGGTAAATGTTACCCCTTTGATCTCAAGTGGTTGATTATTATAAGGTATGTGTATTTATTTGGGTTACTGTTAGTTCTGTAAACCTATGATTTGACTGAAAATTATTCCATGGGAGTGAGTTCATTTCCAGATCTGAAGGATGACAAAGGGATATAGTCTCAGGAATTGTATCAGACTCTATCAGACAAATATACCTGACTTTCTTTAGTGATTTTGAATTTTGTTCCACATTTCTCTCCCATTCTATTTCTAATATGATCCCTCCGAAAGCAGTTGGTAGTGCTACCCAGGGATCATCTAGTTCTTCTGATCTCGAAGTTGTGGAGACTGATGCTTGTGGGGACTATTAGTCTATTGGATTAACCATTGTCATGTGCCTTTGATGCTTTTTCCTCCAGACAAGAAGATAGTAATACGTGCATCTTAAGTAGCAGCACACAAGTTTTTGGCATCTTAGTTACTCCTTAGCCAAATACGGTATGGAACATTGTGTAGACTTTTAGGCCAATTGAATTTAGTATCTTCTGAGTTTATGGTCTCCAGCTCCCAGGCCCATGGACTTGTTCCCTCAAAGTGTTTGGTTGTTTTAAAGAATTATTTCTTCATGGAAGAAGCATGCTAGCTTGTGTTATCCAAAGATGACAGTAACAAAATCCAAATATGATGAAGTGAAGAGTATCAGAGCTTAAATTGTGAGCACCCAACTGGTAGAAGGCTATGGAGGACAGTGGGAGCCCCGGCCCCATCTGCAGAGTATCTAGTCAGAGTAAGCCTCTTGCAGACCCCTTCTAGCCACAGACAAGGGACCCGAGCAGCTTTATTATCAGACAGAGATCATTGTAAACTTGATGATGCTGGAGTGAACTTTATACTTGGTCAATTGACCTGCCTCTTGATCCAACCTGAATTTGCTCTAGACTCAAGTATTTCTTGTTTGTTCCCATGACAAAAATTTCTTCCTGGGCTTTTAAAATATTGATGATGGTCTTATCTTTCTTACTCATTATTTATATTTTTATCTTTAAATTATTATTATTACTTTATATTTGTCCCCCCAAAGGAATTATTCTTTATTCTTCATTGTGATGTAACAATTATTACATTTAATTTAGTTGCCTTATATTTAAAACGAAGTAAAAATTTTTACTTCGTTTTAAATATAAGGCAACTTAAGTAGCAGTTGAAAGCAATGCTTTATGGCAAAATATTTTAAAATATCTTCTTATTTAAATCTTGGTAGGTATAAATGAAAGTTCCTTTGTATCAAAGCGCCCGTCTACTTCTGAAGTAAATAGTGCTATCTCAAAAAAGCCTAAACCTAGTGAAGGTGTTTTGGGAACAAGTTCCTCAGCTACATTTTCTTCGATAAATTCCACTTCACTGACATCTCCTCAGGAAGTGCCGTCAAAAGGTAAATATGAAATCTGGTTTATGAAAAAAATATTATTCATAAATTATAGAAATTGTGGTAAATTTTAAAACTGACTAGTGGTCATATGAGGTTATAAAACAATTTGAAATCATAAATATCCTGAATTTATTTTAGGTATCAACACCTCACCAAATCAATCTAAAAATGGAACACCTTTTCCAAAAGCTTGTCCAAAGTGCAACATTCATTTTAATCTTCTGGATCCTTTGAGAAATCACATGAAGGTAAAACTTTTTTCAGAATTTAGTTTATAAAAAGTTTACAAATCT
This sequence comes from Tenrec ecaudatus, assembly GCF_050624435.1. Taxonomy (NCBI): domain Eukaryota; kingdom Metazoa; phylum Chordata; class Mammalia; order Afrosoricida; family Tenrecidae; genus Tenrec; species Tenrec ecaudatus. The sequence goes on along the minus strand of NC_134543.1, from coordinate 117,782,033 downwards.
CTGACAATGTTAAAATGGTTTATAATAACAACTGGTTTGTCCAGATATTTAGATAAGAAATCTTAAATTAGTATTTTTATGAAACTTAAGTCATAATATATATTCAAAGTGATTATCTTTACACAAGATAAAAAATTCCTCTGAATCATCGAATTAAAAAAATGAAGGTTCACATGCATCATAGTATATGCTTATGTTTTTGTTTAAATGAAAATAATGTATTATTTAAGATAATACCATTCTTTATATTTCTTATAAAATGAGCTTCTATGTTTTTCAAATTTATCTTATAACTTTAAAATGCCAATAAGTGCCCACTTACAACGTTTAAGTAGATAGCACAGTGTCCTGCTCTGCATGTGTGAAGATGACCTCATTCTCTTTGCCATGCCCAGTGTAAAAATGCAAGGTGGCGGCAGACAGAAGACAAGCAAAAAGGCATGATGACATGAGGAAGTGGAAGGAGTAAAACAGTACAAAGACATAGAAGTACATGAAATGTTCTTGCTATCTCGTTAAGAGATTTGCTTTTTTTCTTCTTTTAAACAGTAGAAAAAAATGAGCTTTTGGAAAATCCCAAATACAATTTCTCTATTACTGTACAAAGCTATATTTGCTCTATCACTGCTGCAAGTGTGCAAAGTGTGGCCTCTGATAATTGAACTTTTTGTTTTGATCATGTTTTGTTTTGATATGTGAGAATAATTCGGTATAAATGCTCTTACTTTTTCTGTCTGCCTAGTATTTGGGTGAAACATCTATTATTTTTGCCTTGCCTTATAAATGGAGAAAATGTAAACCCTGAGTTCTTTATTATCTTTAATTATGATAAAAAGAAAAATATTTTTATTAATTTGGTTTATATCCTCCCTTTTTCTTTCTGCATAAACAAGGAAACTTGGATGTCTTTTGCTAATTTGTGTTCAAGTTGTAGTACATGGAATATATTTCTTCTGTATATGAAGAAAGTGGAAATCTTTTTATAAGATTTTATTGTAATATGCTTTATTATTCCTATTAGAAACATCTGACACTTCCATGTAATGTTTTTTGTTTTTTTGTAATGTTTTTATAATACAAGATTGTATTGCATTTTAAAAGAGATGTAGCTCTATAATAGGTTATTGAATATTTTAGAACAAAATTGTTTCAAATTATATAAATATTTGAATAACTTATTAGATATGCTTCTATCTTAAAGAAATCTAAAAAAGATGGTCACTAAATCTAGAAGAGGGGTTAAAGTTAGAGAATTTTTATCAAGTAGCTGATATATTTTAACAATGCAGTTGCATTTTTAAAGATACAAAGATTTCCATTATAAAAAAGTGTTACAGTTACTTTTATGTAATTTTTTGCCTTTAGGTAGATGATGATCACAACATGTTCTTGAAATGACATATTTAAAACATAAATCAAATATCTTAGAATAAGTTTATTAAGCCAAGTTCACAAGTCAGACACAGTACTGAACTTTAAGTACATTATATCATTTAATCCTTCGAAAGTTATTAAAGATATTTTTCTTGTTGATTTACAGCTGTTGTTTTTCATAACTGGGATTCAAAGATCAATTCCTTTGATAAAACTCATCTTCTCTCAACTGCTTTTTTCCTTGTTGAAAAGTGCATGCAATTATTTTCCTCAATACTGGCAATTAACAATTGATATTTGAAATTAAAAACACACCACCATATATATTAGCACCAGCAGTAATGAAGTTCTTAGGTTTAAAACTGATTAAAGAAATCAAAGATTACACATGTAGGAAGACTTACTGTTAAGATGTCAATTCTTTCATGGTTATAAAACACATTACCAATTAAGATCTCAGGAAATTGGCTTAAGATTGGCAAACTGATTCTAAAGTTATATGTGAATGTCATAGAATTGTCAAAAATAGTGAAGAAGAATAGCAGTGGAGGACTGACACTCCCCATTTGATGAGTTTGTTTTTTTTAAAAGATAATAGTGATCAGGACAGTGTGGTATTAGTGAAAAAATTGATTAGTGGAACAGACTTAGACAAAAATAATTAACTAATTTTGACAAAAGAGCAAAACCAATTCAATGGAGTAATAATAGTCTTTTCAACAAATGTGCCCTGAACACCTGGAGATACACACACACACACACAATTTATATATATTGATATGTGTGCCATCAAGTTAATTCTGACTCATACCCTTATACCCCCTACATCCCATAACAGTACTAGGGCGCTTTAGTGACAGTGATAGGGTTGACTGCACCAGATTCTCAGTGGTTTTGGCAGTTAAGACGTATTTTAATTCTCCATGATATGTAACATAATGTAATATTCTCTTGATGAGGTCAGCTATGAGCAGCCAATCGAAAGGAAGTTTCCTTGGGGGTGGGGGGGCGCTGTAGCCTGCTTCCACTATAAAGTTTGTTTGCTTGATGCTGTGTCTGGACCTGCTTTGTTGCCTGCAGATCCTTGGAGTCAGCAGCAGTCTCTCATTGACCTTGGATGCATTCCCCCTCTAAAGCCAAAATACTATTGTCTAACCTGCTGATCTTGTGTCCATTAGCTTCTGCACCTACAGAGACATCTCTAATCTTGATATACGAAGTGGTACCCCAACAAAACCCAGATGTAATGTGCATTTGGAGTTGGTTCCACCAGCTCAGACTGTTAATCAAGTTTTCTGTAGAAGTTCTGAAAAGATTGTGAAACAGTGTGCTACAAAAAAGGCCTGATTTGTGGAAGAGAACGGACTAGTTTTGCCACTACGACAATATACCTGTTCATGCAGCCATCTCAGTGCACCAGTTTCTGGCAAAAACCAGCATGCCTCTCTTGCCCCATGCACTTTATTCACCCGACCTTACTCTGTGCAACTTCTTTTTGTTTTTGTGACTGAAGATGGACATGAAAGGACAGCAATTTAATGGCATAGAAGAGGCGAATTAAAAAACAAGGGAGGTGCTCTCAGCTATCCAAACAGATGTGTTTGAAAAATGTCTCCCAAGTATGGAATCACAGATTTGACAAATGTATTAAGTGTAATGGAGAGTACTTTGTAGGTGATAAGGTTGTTTTGTAAACAAATTTAAATACATAGCTTTGAAGAAGAATTCCGGTTTGGTGGGGGACACATCACGCCTCTCCTCATTGCTGTGAGTTGTTGGAGGATTGCCTTTATTCTCCTCATGTGTCGTTCTCTGCCTTCATTGTTTTTTGCTGAACTCGGTAACCTTTTACTTTTGCAGTGTAAGAATTTAGACTCTATTTCTAGAGAATATAAACCTTTCAGCCCACTCCACATTCATTGTTTAGATTATATTATAGATATGAGAAGAATAAAGCCCCAAATATGACTCAGGATAACTTGTGCAGTGTGAAAGCACAAATTGACCCTTTCATTGTCTGGGTACACATGAGTAAGACATTATTTGCCCATGGGATTTCTTGAGGGCTCTTTCATCATGAATAATACATGTTTGTGTCACAGTGTAAGGACTTGGGTAACAGCATAAAACAGAAGGGCATATTTTGGTGCTATATTACTGTGTTGAGAGGTTATTTTATGAAAAGGTTATTTTATGAAGTGATACATTCTGGAAGAGTGATTATATAAATTTTTTGTTTCTTTAAATTTCTATATGATAAGGTAAGGTTTGTGTGTTTTGTTTATGTAGTGTTCCTTGTGAGTGATTAGGGTGCCCTGGTCAAGAATAGGTAAGACCGAAATGAAGAAGTGATTTTGAGGCACTGTATAGTACAAGATCCTTGGTGAAGGAGTGGTTCCACGCTGGGCTGTGATCCACAAAGTCCACAGCTCAAAACCCATAGGTGCTCTGCAGGAGAAAGATGGGGCTTTCTCCTCCCATAAAGAGTTATAGTCTTGGAAATCTGTAGGGACAGTTCAACTCTGTCCTATAGGGTCTCCACAAGTCAGAATTAACTCAGTGGCAGTGAGTTTGGTTTTTGGTTATACAGTGTAAACATAAATCTATTGATGTATTTTTTTGCCACATGAACATTTAATTCCAATGTACCAGTAGTTATTATTTTTAAAATGAATTATTTATTGTGAACTGGGGTTGTGTGCATCACTTTTTTTTTTTTGGCCAGTTCCTCAGTAATCCCTTGCCCAAGACCAGTTGCAGGATATATACAATGCAATCATGAGAGGGGTAAGCCTTGACCAGAGGCAGGGAAGGTACTCAGTCGAAAGGGGCTCTCTCAGAGGGTGACAACATTTGCTGTGTTTCTTTTTTGATCTTAACATTGTACACAGTTTCACAAATTGGGGAATCAAAAGAGGAAGAGGACCTTTTCTTGTGAAGAACAAAGCAAAAATCAGTGGAGTGCCACCTGCCACCTGCCTCTAACATGTTGTGTCTCATTTCCTTGTCAAGGAAACCAGAAAGTTATGCAGAAACTGCAGCATTGAGGAAGGAGACATGAATCACAGTGCTGGATGCCCTTGTGTTATCCATGTTTTCAAACATTTCACTCAATAAAATTAATATGCAAGGATTTACTCCCCATACCTTATCCCTCTTAACATACCAAGACATATGTATCCCACATAATATTTATCATCTGTAGGATCATTCCTCTTTAATTTGTCATTTCTAGTTGGGTAGACTATAGATTGATTCAAAATGGCCAGTCCACTTCACTTCACTAATGCATATTGATTGATCTTCAAGCATTTCAGTTTATTTTTGACAATTTTCCACTTTCTTAGATTCATATGTCATATTTCCATGTTCTGATTATTAGTGGATGTTGTAGGTGTTTCTTCTCATGGTGAATCCTGCCACCAGCAACTGATAGTCTCAAAAGCTTTACTCCATCCATATTTTAAAACTAAAGTCAACTCTTCTTTGAATCGATAACTCTTCCTCAGTCATATTTGAAGAGTCCTCTAACCTAGAACCACATTAGACAAAGTTCCCCTGTTATTCATAGAGTTTTCACAGGCCAGGCCCTTCCACCTTGTATGTTAGTCTGGCTCTTCCACTAAAACTTGTCTACCATGGCTGACCCCGGTAGTCTTGGAATTATCAGTAGAATACTTTCTAACATTATAGCAGCATGTAAGCCGCTGTGGTAAACAAACTGACAGGTTTCAGATTGGTGCCTATACCAAAGGTGATCCAACAGTATGCAAAGGTTAAAATTTGGCTAAAGATAATTTAAAAATAGTTGTAGTCATTCTTTGATAGGGAACAGCCAGAAACTCAAACTGATTTCAGAAAAGGCTGTGGAACCATTGCTGATATTAGATTGATATTACCTGAATGTATACCGGAAAGATTTTTACATGTGCTTTATTGAATGATAATAAATTATACATAATATTATAAAACATGTGGATATCAGAACACTAAATTGTGCTCATAAACCTGTACATGAACCAAGAGTCAGTTATTTGAACAGAAAAAGAGGATTAGTGTATGGTATGAAATTAGGAAAGGTGTATGATGGGATTGTATCTTGTCCTCATATTTATTCAACCTGTATGCTGACCAAATAATTTGAGAAGTCGACTAATATGTGAAGAGTCATATCACAGCAGGATTAGAGGAAGATTCATGAACTTGTGATATGCAGGGGACATAACCTCACTAGCTATAGGCGAAGTGACTCAAAGCATTTACTGATGAAAATTACAGCCTAGAGTCTTTAATATGGATTACACCTCACTAGAAAGAAGACAGAAGCAGAAAAAATGCTTACAACCAGGGCAATAAGCAACATCACACTAAATGGAGAATTATTCAAGTTGTTAAGGATTTCATTTTACTTATATCCACAACAAACGTCCATGAAAACAGTAATAAGGACATCACAGGACATATGTAATTGGGAAAAATGGCACTTTGACGACTAAGGTGATCGTGACCCAAGTCATGTTATTTTCACTTGCTTCATATGCAATGCTAAAGCTAGACAATGAGTAAGGAAAACTGAAGAAAAATTGATATCCTTGAATCATGGTGTTGGCAAGAAATATTAAATATACTGTAGACTGCCACAAGAACAAATACATCTCTGTTGAAAGAAGTATGGCCAAAATGCCCTTGACGAGTAAAAATGACGACTGCTAATGCACTTTGGAGGGACTTATTCCTCTACAGCAGTGTTCTCAACCTTCCCAGGCCGCGACCCTTTCATACAGTTCCTCATGTGGTGGTGACTCCCCAACCACAAAATTATTTTCGTTGCTACTTCATCACTGTCATTTTGCCACGTTATGAATCGGGCGACTCCTGTGAAAGGGTCATTGGACCCCCAAGGGCATCGTGAGCCACAGGTTGAGAACCGCTGCTCTAGAAGGTGCTTGTGCTTGGTAAGATAGAGGGTTACATCCAAAAGAGGAAGCCCTCAGAAGGTGGGTGTCACAGTGATTGTGTGAAGGTGGCACAGGGCCGGACGACAGTGTTGTCACAGTGGCTGCAGCAGTGGGCTCACACTGCCGTGATCGTGTGAGGATGGCACAGGGTCGGACAGTGTTTGGTTCTGTTGCACTTAGGGTCAGGCTGAGTCAGAACTAAGTTGATGGCACCTAAAACAAACAAACAAACAAATGTTAAATACCTAATGAATCGACTTGTGTTTCATTAGCAAAAAAAAAAAAATACAAAGTTAAAAAATGGTAATGAAGGGTTTTAATGCAAAGTTATCTATATTTTAAAGTTAGGAATCCTATTCTCTATCACATAAAATTTTTTATGTTACTGTTTCTTTCCTCAGTGAACCTTTCTGGTAGGAAAGCTGCAGATAAAGTGAGTAATTATGACCATCAAAATGATACCACTGGTCTTTCTTGGAAGATAAGATCAGTAGTAAGTTCTTGGAAGATAAGATTAGTAGTAAGTTCTTGGAAGATAAGATTGGTAGTAAGATGTATATCTTAAGATATTTTTCTAATTTTGCTAATGGTTTTATTCTGAGCCATTCTATTTTTCAATTCATCTTTAATGTCAAAAATCATAGTTTATTGGAAGAACTCAGCCTGTCCTTAGAAATAATCTGATTTTCCTAATTTTTTAGGTCTTAAATATTATTTGTATTTCAAGAAGAATTTAGAAACATATCAAGTCTTTCTTGTCTACTATCATTTCAACTATACATGGATCAGAAGATCACATTAGAGAACTAGTGAATATATTCCAATTTAGTATATATTTGCAGTTTTAATTTTTAAATATATCTTCTTTTCTTTTTGTGGGAGGGAAGGATTTGTGTTTTTTTTAATTCAAGTTTCTTTCTTGTGAATCTATTTTAGATTACCTTTTATGTTTTTTAACATGTAAAAACTAAGTAAGTATATGGTAACCTGGAAAGAAATATAACTTTGTTAGTATTATACAGACCCAATTAGTACATAAAGTTTTATCAGTGAGCTAACATTTTACATGTGGCAGTTTAGGAATTGGCTGTTCTTATAGGAATGGAATGCAGTTGTGACTAGCTTTTCAATTTTTTATGTTTCCACAAATTTACAAAATAACACATTCAAAGATAATTTATTAACTGACTTAATTTGTAAAAGAATTGCCTGGGTGACCTGTTAAAAATGCAGATTTATGGACCCTACCTCTAGATCTTGCTCTGAACTCTGGGTCCCAGCAATTAGCAGTTTAACAAATACTTCTAGTTTTTCAACTGAAGGATTTCCTGAGTGTACTGACTTATAGAAATACTACAACTGAATGTGATAGATAGTAAATAAATTATATATTTTTGACCAATTTGTATGACATACTGATTCCTAAGATAAATTTCTTCTTTGAAGTATCAGCATTCTAGGTATTCTAACTGTTGACGTTTTTCAGATGATGCTTATTTTTATGTCCCATAAATTTTCTAACCTTGATTCTAGAGAATGCCAGATCTGGTTTGTTCAGACTTAGGTTTCAACTAGGATTTATGGAATATACTCTTTACAATTTAATAATTAAATAATGGCATATGAAACTATTGCCTTTTTATATCTTACATGAATATGAAATTAACAGCCAGTCCTGGTCATCAGGTTTTATAAAACATTTTTTATTGGTGTTGTTTATTAAGATGATAGGTTTATACTGTTTGAATTTTTAGAATACATACAGTCACAGCTTTTTGGTGAATGTTTTCCAGGTACATTACCAAGCATAGTTGTACGTGGTCTGGTCTTAGTTGCAAACACTGAACCATTTTTGTGATCAATTTTTTTAAAGAGATAAATAAGACTTTTATTTTTTTTCTCTTTCAGTATTGTTGTCCAGATATGATTAACAACTTTTTGGGATTGGCTAAAACAGAATTTTCAAGTACGACAAATACAAATACAGCTACTGATTCAGAGAAAGGAAAATTGATCATGTTAGTTAATGACTTTTATTATGGAAAACATGAAGGAGATGTCCAGGAAGAACAGAAGACTCACACAACCTTTAAATGCTTCAGTTGCTTGAAAATTCTTAAAAATAATATTAGGTATGTAAATGTTTTTATTTCTATTTGAAAATTAGAATACTGTAGGTATTAGTGTTGTATCTTTCTTTCTTGCATTTTTCATACCTTTGTAGGTTTTCTACTAAGCACAAAGCCAGACTCACATGTTCAAAACTTTTTACCCTGCCTTGTATTTTAGAATTTGGACCCATAGGTCTATTTAGTTGTATTTCTTTCAGCGAGCTGTTTTAGAACATTTTCTTCATTTTTTTTTTTTTTACATTTTACTAGGGGCTCCTACAACTCTTATCACAGTCCATACATATACATACATCAATTGTATAAAGCACATCTGTACATTCTTTGCCCTCATCATTTCATTTTCTTCATTCTTGTACTCATTATTATTAGCTCCCCATTTCCCCAACCTCCCTTGCAATAACCATAGAAACTCTTAGCAATTACTGCCTCTATATATTGATCTATCCTGGATTTCATATAAAGAAAGTCAACTCTGCCCCGTACCCCCACTCACAATATAACAAAAACCTTAAAAGAAGCAGAAAATGGTGAAAATTAGAATGGGTTTAAAATGGATCAAAAGACAACAAATGATAAAGTGTTGAATTTAACTTCCCTACAGCTACATTAATCGTTTTTCAACATCTGGGAGCAAGGCAATTCACAGCCCTGGTCAGTGGGGAGAGGCAATTTTGCTAAAGCTTCATTCTTCATGTGGACACTCTGCAAATGGATTTTGGACTTTCATGTCAATTGCCTTCTGTGATCTGGGTGCTCAGAGTTTAAGCGCTAATACTGTTTCCTCCTCTGGTCTTGGATTTTATTATTTATAATCCTTGGATCACGTAGGCTGTTGATCATCCATGTGCACTCAGCCAACACCTCACTTAGATGGCTGCTTGTTTTAAGACAAGCTTTTAAGAACCCAGATTATCATCGTTCTGATAGTTGCACACCATCTGATTTCTTCATCACACTTTGCTGTAGCACCCATATCTTCAGTGATGGGTGCTCACGAAGAGAGGGCAAACATGGATCAGGGCCATGTAGTAAGAACTAACTGTCTTTAGATTTGGGTTTGGGTTAAGCTCAAGCTCAAATTCTATTTGTATATCTAAAGTTTGTATATATTCCTGGTCTACTTTATCATTTTATTGGAGAATATTTTAATTTATATCCATGGCACATATGGGACTTATTGATAGTCATTAATTTAGTTAATGGTGTAGAATTTAAAGTACTGTTGAGAAAAGGAAAGTATACATGTCAAACAGCGTTTTAGACCATTGACTTGTATAGTTTAAAAATTTAGGTGAGTGGACATTATTGATACAAAAAATGTGGTTGAAAATAGTGCAAAAATTTCATTAACTTTAGCTCACTCACTAAGGTAGAATTCTGACTATTGGACTACAACATGTATTAAAACAAAGAATGAAATGTATTAAATACATTAAATTAAATACATTTAGTGTTTTGTTTTTTTTCGTGATCGAAGTGAATTTAATGAGAGTTACAAGAAGCTTCAGGTTTTACTTAGCACCCCTAGGATTCCTTCTGACCATGCGGCCTGGCAGAGACTGCTCAGGGTCACGCAAAGATCCCTTTCCCAAGTTTTCGTCCCAGAAAGACGACCAGACAAGACAAAACAAGCCTCATTTAGTGTCTTAATACATTAAAATAGAGAATGAAAAAAGCAAATATGTGATATTTAATTTAGATAATTACTGGAGACCTTCAAAATGAGATGTAACCAAGTTTATTTTACCTGATTGGGGAAATTAATGGCTTTTTATGTGTTTTAAGGGATCTAGGAATTTTCATGAGTTTTTGTTGTCTAGGTTCTTTCGAATTTCTTTTTTTTTAAATCATTTTATTGGTGGCTTGTACAACTCTTCTCACAATCCATCCATACATCCATTTGGTCCAGCACATTTGTTGAATTTCTTTTTTATACCAGAAGAAAATGATTTTGTTTTATTCAGTTTGATTTTCCTATTACTAGTTGTATTTATTACTCAAATATGAGTTCATATTTACAGTTTTCAAATAATTTATCTTGTAAAGAAAGTGATCTTTTCTGGTGTTTTTGTTAGAGAAGTGCTGGTTCTATGAAACATGTTCTATGAAAAATTGGATATATAATTCTCCATGGAGCAGTTCTGCCGTGTGGTACATGCGGTTGCAGAAGTCTGTGTCTACTCAACAGCAACTAGCAACAAAACTCAAATCTTCTTGCAGAATATCTGACCTTTTTGGAAATAGAGGAAAACTAGGAAGCAAAAGCCATTTATAGAGGTATAAATATAGGCATGTATATATGTAAATATATTCATATATAATGATAGGGTATAGGTCTATGTACATATAGTTTTGTTAACTATTAAGGTAGCAGGCGGACGTTGGGCCTCTACTCAAGCCCTCCTTCAATGCAAAGAATACTTTGTTCTAATAACCTGGCATTCTGTGATGCTCACCTTCCTGACATGATCGCTGAAGACAAAATAGGTGCATCAGCTAATGTGTTTTAGAAAGTGATGATGCCTGGTTATTAAAAGATGGTGTCGGGGTTCTTAAAGGCTTGAGATTAAACAGGCGGCCATCTAGCAGGGAAGCAGAAAGCCTACATGGAAGAAGCGCACCAGCCTGTGTGATCCCGAGGTATCGACAGGACCACATATCAGGCATCAGAAGATCAAAAGTAAACCATTACATCGATGGGAACAAGGGGGAGGGGGTTCAAAGTGGAGACCCAAAGGCCATCCATAGACAATCCCCTCATAGAAGGCTCACAAGGAAGGACTGAGTCAGTCAGGGTGTAGGGTAGCATCGAAGAGAAACACAATATTTTTCTAGTTCTTTCATGCTTCCTTCTCCCCACAATCATGACAGAAGTTCTACCTTACAACTCCGGCTAGATTGGAATACATATATTGGTATAGAAAAGAGCTTTTGACACGTGGAATCCAGGGCAGATAAACCCCTGAGGAACAGTAATGAGAGTAGCAATACCATGAGGGTTGGGGGAAGGTGGGAAGAGAAGGGGGAGAAATGGGGAACCGATCGCAATGATTAATGTGTAACCCACTCCCCCCAGGGGTACAAACAACAGAAACATGGGTGAAGGAAGACAGCGAATGGTATAAGATATGAAAATAATAATAATTTATAAAGGGTTCATGAGGGTGGGAGGGGAAAAATGAACTGATATCAAGGGCTCAAGTTGAATGAAAATTATGATGGCAACATATGTACAAGGGTGGTTGATATAGTTGATGTGTGGATTGTTATAAGAACTGTAAGAACCCCCAATAAAATGATTTGTAAATTAAAAAAAATTTCAGGGGAACAATATATAATTTTTGATGCATTCTAAAACTGCAGACATCACCATAATTCCCTTAAATGAGAATTACACATATGTATGTATGAGAGGGCTTCTAAAAAGTTTGTGGAAAATGAAATTGAAAGATAATGGAGTCTTTCCATGAACTTTTGAAGCCCCCCCCAAAATATGTCTTTTAATGTTTACTCTTGATAATAACAATTATAATTTGTATTTAACATGCTACAAGTTACTTGAGCCCAAAGTTTGTTTTCCTGTGAGTACATAAAAAGCTCTGAAATACACTGTAATTTAACTTCTAACAATTTTGAATAATGCATTTATGATAGTGTTTTTATTGCTTTCAGAGTTCTACATATTTTATGAGTTGTCACATTTCTTTAGTTCCCGTATGTGGAATCAACTTAACAATAATGGGTTTTTATTAGCCAGCAGTAGCTCATGGTCCGATTTTATTAACAGGAGGAAAATGGTGCTTGAAAATATAAGAGGGGGCCTCAAAAAGTTATGGAAAATATCAGTGTCATGGAAAGATACTCGTGCCTTTTGATTTCATTTTCCCACAAACATTGTGAAGCCATATCACATGACAGTTAAACAATAGTAGAATGGAACCCCGTCACCTTTTCCCATGTTCTTATCATTTTAATAGTAAAGTATATAATACATCAGAAAAGCATGTTAGTAAATGTAGAATGCATAGAAAAGTGGTCTGCTGATTTTGCTCCTTGTAACATTTAAATATGCATATGATATTAGAAGTAATGTCAGCATTCATTTTTTAAAAGTTTTTTCTTTGAGATCCCAAACCCACTGCATTGAATCAGTTCTGACTCATTGCAATCCATAACAACCATTTAACATTAACCCATTTGATATTTCAACCATATGAAAATAAAAATTTACTCTTTCATGAGTTCTTCAGAAGACTATATATTTATAGTTTATCACAATTTCTAGAAGTTTTAAGTAAATGACATTTGACTACATCTAAAAAGAGTGTAGAGATATTTTCATTTAATAAATATAAGTAACCTTAATGATAAGCATGAGAGAACCAAAGAAGTTGGTTTTATTTTGTTTTAAAAATATATTACCTTAACAGGAAAAACTATGCTATCAAATTGATGGTTTTAGAGTACGGTAAGACACTGATAGCTCAAGATCTCCAGTCTTCCTTTTTAACATGTAGGCAATCCCCTGGACTACAAAGGAGGGCCCTTTCCTAAATGTGTCTCTTGAGTTTGTAGGTAAGTGGGAACAGGTGCATATGTCTTCCTTAATCTTACTTTAGTGTAAGAAAAGGCTGGAATCCTTTTCAGTGATTTAAAAAATTGAGCATGCAGCAAATGTAGGTGATTGTGGTGAAGAATTTGTTGAGTTAGGGATTGGTTCAGTAGGGCTTGGTTCAGTCATTTCTAAGTGAGGGTAAATTTACATCACATTACAGTTATCACTCATATCATCAGAACTCAGGGACTTACTGTATTGGAAAATGGTGTGATTTCCACCCACCCCCCAATATTGATTGTTCACCAATAACAAGATTATTTTATTCTTACAAGAGACTTTATTTAAATTTTTCCTCTTCCAAATTTCTGTCTACTAGTTTGAGAAGTACGAGCATACTTGGAGATGTATGAGTTTGAGAAATACATAGGGACTTACAGTATATTGGAGAGAAATCGTGAGATTTTCAGTTAAAACTTTTCTGAGTTCTAAGTTTAATGGCTCATGGGTCTTTTCCCTATACGTGAACATTTAACCAAAACTAGGATTTTCTTTGGAGTCCTTGGATGGGTCAAATGGCTAACATGCTCAGCTACAAACTGAAAAGTTGGTAGTTTGAGTCCACTCAGTGTGCCTCAGAAGAAGGTTTGACCGTCTATTTCCAAAGCATGAGCCATGGAAAAGCCCATGGGCACAGGTTTACTTTAACACACTGTTTGCCAGCAGCTGGAAGGGACTTGGCATCAACTGGCTACTGACATCTGAAAGGGAAATAAGTGTTACAAGCTTTTTGGTGATTGGTAGCCATATTGATGATATCACTTCATTCAAGAGTATTCCCTTCCGTAGCTCAAAATGAAGTATTGTTTATAGTTGACCTAGCCCAACAATTGTTTTTGTCAAATAACTTTACTTTCAAATTCAGTAAAACGCTTCCGTAAGCCCTTTTAAATAGGTATTCCATTTTATAGTGCACTCTCTGCCACTGAAGGCCATAGTTTCTTCTCATAAGAAGTCTTTTAGGGAAGCTGAAATAGCAGAATGTAAACCTGAAAAATGGACATTGCCTACAAAGGGCAGAGTCTGCAAGTTAAAATGAACAGTAAACCAGTATCATTAAATAAAGCAAAAGGCTATTGTAATTGTAGGCATTAAAATTGCTTTTACGTGCATTTAGAAACCAAGACACAAGTAGAAATACTGGTAATTTGTCTTCTAAGCAGCTGAAACCAAGGCCTTAACATATTTTTCTTGTGATTCTGTAACTGCTTTTGGTTGTAGGGTTTTCTTTTGATTTAAAATATTTTAAATATAAATAGTATCTTTTGTATGGAAAAGAAAAAATACTGGTATGTCTTTACAAAAACAACCAATAATAACAAAATAAGCAGCCATAAAACATTTTAATAATCGGAACTAATTATTAGATCACTATAGTAACCCATCATTTGTCTAATTTGATATGCTGTAGTGGCCTGCATGTTGCTGTGATGCTGGATACTATGTCACTGGTATTTCAAATACCAGCAAAGTAACTCAAAGTGAACAGATTTACACAGAGCTTCCAGACGAAGACCACACTACTAGGAAGCAATTGGTTGTCTACTTCTAAAGAATTAGCCACTGAAATCCTTGGGTATAGCAGTGAAACACTGTCAGATACTGAAAAACCTCATTAGCAACAAAACATTGTCAGATGTAGAGCCAGATGATGACCCCCTCAGGTTGGAAAGCAACTCAAAGTATGAACTGAAATGGACTGGTATTGGCCATTTAGAATCAGACAGTCTCATGATTCATTAAGTTGGGAATGGCACATTCAAAAGGAAGGGTGGCATATTCATCATCAAATAGGACATTTCATAATCTATCTTGAAGTACAGTGCCGGCTGTGATGGGAAAATATAAGATTTATGTATCAATCACTAACGTTAGTGATGAATAAACAAGAAGGTTACCATCTTCAGCCTGATTGGAATGGAAAAGTTGGAAACAAATGTTCTTAGCTTTCTACTAAGAAAGCTACTTGGAAGACAGCTATTTGGCCAAGTGCCTGGAAGAAATTCATATTTGTACCCATTCCAAAGAAATGCTCAAGTTGTATAACAGGTTTATTTATATCTTCTTTGGAAACAAAGACGAAGAAACAGTAGTTGGAAAATATGGCCTTGGTGATAGAAACAAAGCTACAGATTGCATGATAGAATTTTATAAGACCAATGACCATCACAAATGCATTTTTTAACAACACAAAAGGTGACTCTACGCATGGATTTCTCCAGATGGAATACTTGGGAATAAAATTGATTATATCTGTGGAAAGAGAAGAAGAGGCTCATCAAAAGCTAAGTTGAGGCCAGGGCCCAACTCTGGACAGACCTTCAACTGCTCATATACAAGTTCTGGTTGAAGTTGAAGAAAATTAAAATAAGTCCACTAGAGTCAAAATGGGACCTTGAGTGTATCTCACCTGCATTTGAGAATATCTCAAGAACAGATATGATGTATTGAACACTAACTGTGGGATGACATAAAAAACACTATACACAAAGAAAACAAAGGTCATTTGATAAAAAGATCAAAGTGGATGTCAGAAGAGACTCTGAGACTTGCTCTTAGTCATAGAAGAACTAAGGCAAATGGAAGAAATCATGGAGTAAAAGAGCCGAACAGAAAGTTTCAAAGGGCAAGCTTGAGAAGACAAAGTAAAATATTATAATGAAACAGAAAACCAAAAAGGAAGAACATGATCAGCGGAAGTGAAGAAAAATTTGTCTCATATTGGAAGATTGAAACTTTTTCTGTATTTTTTTTGTTTATTCATACTAGTGTTTATCTCATGCATTACTAGGGGTCACTGCCTTGAATTTTTGTTACATGTTTTTCAGAATATGAAACCCAGGATTGATGAACGTATAGGGACAGTAAGGAGGAGAGTAAGGTTACTGGGGAGTACAGTGTGTGTGTGGCGAGGGCGGGGAGAGGGCTGGGGAGCGTGTTAAAGGGAGCTGATGTCAAGGAGTGAGAGAAGGAAAATCTGAATCTGATTATGGTACCAATTCTACAACCCTGCTGCTTGATGAGATTGAACTACGGAACGATATGATTATCTGTATAAATTCCCAATGAAATGCTTTTGAAAAAAAAGATTCTATGGGCAAAATATTGAAATGTGCAGGAACTATCAAAAGAAGATGAAAAGATTACATGACACCGAGTCACTGTACCAAAAAGAATTAATCAACATTCAACCATTTCAAGAGGTAGCCTTTGCTAAAAGACAAAAACAGTGGTACCTAAGAAAGAAGTCCAAGCTGTAGTGATGTCACTTAGGCAAAAACAAATCTCCCCAAAACTGATGGAATACCTATTGAAATATTGCAACAAGCTGATAAAGCACTGAAAACACTCTTCTATGCTAAGAAAATTACTTAGTAGACAGCTACTTGGCCAAGTGACTGGAAGAGCTCCACATGTGTTCCCATTCCAAAGATGCTCCAAGTGTAGAACAATGTCATTTATTTCCCATGCAAGTAAAATTTTGCTAAAGGTCACCCATCAACTATTGGCAGTAGTACTTTGACAGGGAACTGCCAGAAATTCAGATGTTTCATTTCAGAAGAGGATGTGGAAAAGGGATATCCTTTGCTGATATCTCTGCAATGGATCTTCACTGAAAACAGAGAATACCAGAAAGATGTTTACTTGTGTTTTATTTACTATACAAAGGCATAATAAAATATGGCTAACCCTGAGAAGGATGGGATTCCAGAATATTCATTGTGCCAGAGTCTGCAGAATCTGTACCTGGAACAAGAGGCAGTTGTGTGAACAGAACAAGGGACTACTGCATTGTTTAAAACCAAGAGAGCGTGCTTCATGGTTGTATCTTCTCACCATATTTGTTCAACCTGAATGCTGAGCAAATAATTAGAGAAGCTGGATAATACAAAGAAGAATTTGGCATCAGGATTGGAGGAACGCGTATCAGCAAGCTGCGACACACAGATAATGCAACCTTGCTTGATGAAAGGAGGAATTGGAGCGCATGCTGATAAGGATCCAAGTTTGCAGTCTTCAGTATGGTTTACAACTTAATGAAAAGCAAGCCAAAGTTCTCACAATTGAACCAGTAAAGTAGCATCATGAGAAAAATGAAGATGTTTGTCTTTGACAATACTCATGGAGCAGTAGTCAAGAAATCAATCGACACATTGCGTTGGGTATATCTGCACAAGACCTCTTTAAAATTTTAAAGAGAAAGGATGTTACTTTGAGGAGTACAGTACACCTGACCAAGCCATGCTATTTTCCATTCCTCAAATGTTTGTGACTGTTGGACACGGAATAAGGACGACCGGAGAAGAACTGATGCATTTGAATGACGGTGCTGGTGAAGCACATGGAAGGTATGGACAAAGGACAAGCTGTCTGTCTCAGAAGAAGTACAGTTCGAAGGCTCCTTAGGCATGGGTGCTAAGACTTGGTCTCACGAATTTTGGATTTGTTATCAGGAGGGACCAGTCCCTGATGACAAACATCATGCTTGGTAAAGTTGAGAGGCAGGGAAAAAGAGGAAGATCCTCGACAAGATGGATTGACCCAGTGGCTGCCTTTATGGGTTCGGACATATCAATTGTGAGCAAGGTGCTAGACCGGTAGTGTTTTACAGTGTTTTGTTCCTTTGTACATAGTGTTGCTATGAATTGGGAATGAATCAAGGCACCTAACAACAACAACAACATAGTAATATAAGAGTTAGAGCATATTAGTGATATTTTTGATTAAATACATTAATTCATTTTTAAAACAATGAAAGGAAAAAGATGTTAGTATTACTAAACCACTTACCAAATACAATTAAAGCCACACTTTTCCAAAGGGTTTTAAGGAGCTGGAGAATGTTTTATAATACAATCATATCTTTAAGATTGAGGTTAAGATATGTGTGAGATTAATTTGTTTTTAAATCAATTTTTGCACCTGTTGTCATTTATAGGTTTATGAACCACATGAAACACCATTTGGAGCTTGAGAAGCAGAGCAGTGAGAGCTGGGAAAACCACACCACCTGCCAGCACTGCTACCGCCAGTTTCCCACACCATTTCAGCTGCAGTGTCACATCGAAAGTACACACACCCCCCATGAATTTTCTAGTAAGTTACAAATTGATTTTTAGTACTGCATGCTACTGATTTTAATAATATGAACCAAGAGAAAACCCTGAGTAACTTGACAGAAAAATACAAATAAGAAATAGACATGGCATTAGCGTACAAAAATAGTAACAATTTGAACTGCATGCAGTGGTTTGGGTAAAAAGGGCACTGGCTATTTTGCGACGTGCCTCAAGACATTATTATTCTACTGTATGCGATTTGTTACTTTGTATTCATAAATTATACTATATACTGAGCTATTTGACTAAATGTTGTTATATGCAAACAGTAACGGTTCCAATTTACAGCTAATTTCACCTGCAGGCAGATAATAGGAACTGAATTTGTTTGTAACCCAGGACTACCTGTAGTTTCTGAAATCCATGTGCCTCCTGTAACTCTAGGAGACACCATTGACCTCCCCTTTGCATTGTATGTAGTGACTACAGTAGAACCCTCACAGTCCTTGATTTTCAAATTTGAAATGAATGTCTTTCATATTAACATCAATAAGGAAAGTAACTCGAGTATAGGCCAAGTTTTCAGCACATTTTTAACGCAGTTTGTGGTAAAATTAAGTCCTTTAGCTGATATTCGGATTGGCTTATACTCGAGTGAATATGGTAGTTAAAGTTATAGATTCTGGTGCTAGAAAGCTTGTGCTCAAATCCCACTTCTACATTTTAACACAGCTTTATGATCTCAGGCAAACTACTTAATAATCGAATAATGGTATAAAAAAGGACCCTCCTCATAGTCTTGTTAGACGAATTAGTGAGTTAATGCAAGTAAAGTACTTGAAACTGTGCTTGGCCTAGAATTAACAATTCATCTACTGATTGAGTACTACTACTGCAATGTTATTGCTGTTGTTGATATGGATGTGTCAAATGAATTTGTGCATATGTAATACTCATTTTAAAAAAGTGTAATGTCTTTCTTCCCCCCACCCCACCCCCCACTTTTAGCTATTTGTAAAATCTGTGAATTATCATTTGAAACAGAGCATGTTCTTTTACAACATATGAAGGACAATCATAAACCCGGTGAAATGCCATATATTTGCCAGGTACACACACATTTTATTGTATATTTAAGTGTTTGCTTATTTGTTTGTTTAGTAGTAGTTACAAGCTTTAAACCTGTTCGATGTGAAGGGTGAGTCAGCAAATGTTTTATGTTAATGATGAGATAATGGATATTTTAGGTTATAAGGGTCATGGATTCTCTTCTGGAACTATTGAACCCTGCCATTTTATACAATGACAGCTACGGACAATAAATGAATGAATGAATATGATTATTCCAATAAAACCTTAATTTGTAGAAACTGAAATTTGAATTTAAATCTTCATGAAATATTGTTATAAATATATTTGCAGATAAATAAAATTAAAATCCCTGTTGTAAATACTAGAGACTCTCAGTTTAACTAACGCATTTTATGTAGAATAGATTAGGCTATTATTTATTGAACCTTTACCGAACAAACAAGAGCCCTGTTGGAAAAAGAAAATTTGTGGGTCCATGTACTGTATAGTGATTAATGTTGGTGTAGCAGTGAGAAGTTGTTCGGTGCTGTTTAGTCAGTTCATATTCATCGTGGTCCTGTGTATCATAGAAGACACTGCCTGGCCTCCCTCCTGCGCCGAGTCCTGCTGTGTGTAATCGTACTGCTTGTTGCAGCCATCTCTTAGGGGGTCGTCCCTCTCTTTACTCACCCTCTGCCAAGCCTGGGGCTTTCCATTGGCCTCTCCTCATAGTGTTCCCAGAGTAGGTGAGATGAAGTGCCTCGTTCCTGAGGAACATTCAGTTGTACTTCTTTTTAGACAGACGTCTTCATTCTTCTGGCAGTCCAAAGCATATTCAAAATTCAACAACACTCTCAATTCAAGTGCATTACTCTTCTTTGGTCTTCCTAATTCATTGTCCAGTTTTCAAATGCCTTTGAGATGATTGAAAATACCTGGTTTGGGTCAGGTGAACTTTAGTACTCAAAGTGATATTTTTTGCTTTTAACACCTTAAAGAGGCCTTTTGTAGCAGAATTCCCCAATGCCGTGTGTGATTTCTTGACGGCTACTCTCATGGATCTACAAGATCTTAGAATCGTAGAAAGCTTCAGTCTTTTTATCCATTATTCTGATATGGCTTATTGGTTCAGTTGTGAGGCTTTTTGTTTTCTTTGTTTTTATGTGTGATCCTCCTTCATCAGTAAATGTTTCAACTTCTCCTTTTTTTGCTTCCAGCAAGCAGCGCTATCATCTGCATATGACAGGTTGGGAATGAGTCTTCTTATCCTGATGCTGCTTTTTTTCTTCAATAGTCCAGCCTCCCAAATTATTTGCTCAGCATACAGATTGAAGAATCATGGTGGAAGGGTACACCACTGATGAACACTTTCAGGTTTTAAATCATGAAATATCCCCTTCTTCTGTTCAAACACAGCACAATGAGGTTTTCTGGGCCCTGGCCCCCCCCCCCCCCTTTATCTTCTTCAGTTTTAGCCTTAGTGTCATCTGATCCACACAGTCTCGTGCCTCTTTGCATTGTCGAGGAAACACAAGGAAACATCTTTTAATTTCAGTATTTTCTGCTTCGGGCCAAGAGCCATCTGAGACCAGATATAACATGGTTCTTTCCATGACCTCTTCTGAATCTGGTGTAAATGTCTGGCATTTGCCTGTTCATATATATGGCAACTATTAATGAAATATTTTCAGTAAAACTGAACTTGATATGATATATGCTTTGGGCTGACATCCACAAAGTCAGCAGTCCAAGCCACCAGCTGCCCCTAGGGAGGAAGACGGAGCTTTCTACTCCTGTAAGCAGGTACAGGCTAAGATAAGAAACTCACCGAGGTAGTTCTTCCCTGTCCTGTAGGGTTGCTAGGAGTTGGTATCAACTCAATGGCAGTGAGCAGAGTTTTTTGGTTTTGATGTTAATGCTACTGTTTGATAATTTCCTCATTCTCTGGGATCACCTTTCTCTAAGTAGGTACATATATGGATTTCTTCCAGTTGGTTGGCCAAATTTTTATTATAGATGAGTAAGTGCTTTCAGTGTTGTTACCATTAGTTGGAGCATCTCAGTTGGAGTCTGTCAGTTCTTGGACCGTCATTTTTCTGATGCCTTCAGTGCCGCTTACATGTCTGCCTTCAGAACCGATACTGCTACCTCCTGATGTGCTTAATGCCAATCAGTTGTTGTTTTTTTGGTACAGTGATTATGTATATTTTTCATCTCTTTTGAAACTTACTACTTTCAGTGTTTTGCCCATAGACTCCTTCAGTATTTCAACTTAGGGATTGAATTTTTCCGTCAGCTTTTTTAGCTTGAAAAATAAGCAATTTCTTCTTTTTTGTTTTCTGACTCGATTATTTACCCATACTTTGTAATACCTGATTTTTCACTTATTTTTACATCTATTTATTTTTAAGATCATTTTATTGGGGGCTCTTACAACTATTGTTATAATCCATACATCAATCTTATCAGACATTTGTATATATATTGCCATTGTTCATTTCTAGACATTTTCTTTCTATTGAGCCCTTGGGATCAGCTCCTCTTTTTTATCCTTCCTCCTTTCCCCAACCCCCCAACCCTAATGGCCCCTTGATAGATGGTAGATGATTGTTATTATTTTCATATCTCACACCCCGACCGCTGTCTCCTTTCCTCTCTGGTTTCTGTTGTTATTGCCCCTGGAGGGGGGGATTTGTACATTTCTGTGTCATATCTGATTTTTCACTTGAGCCACCCTTTGAAATTTTTCTGTACAGATCTTTTATTCTATCATTGCTTTAGCTAGTTTATACTTCAGAGCACGTCTCAGTGTCTCTTTTGATATCCGTTTTGGTCTTTTCTTTCTTTGCTGTTTTTTTAACAACCTTTTGTTTCTTCGTGTATTATGTCTTTGATGTCATCCTACAACTTATCTGGTCTCCAGTCTTTAGTTTTCAGTGCATCTAAGATGTTCTTGAGATGGTCTACAAATTTAGGTGGAATATAGTCAGTTATACACTGGCTCTTGGGGACTTGTTTTCTTCACCTTCAGTTTTAACCTACATAAGAGAAATTGATGGTTTGTTCTGCACTGGGTCCCTGGCCTTGATGTGACTGATGATACTGAGCTGCTTCATCATCTCTTTACTCAGATGTGTAGTCAGTTTGATTCCTGTGCATTTCTTCTTGTAAGGTCATGTTTACAGTTGGCCTTTGTAGTCACCATTTATGTTGTAATAAGTTACGGGTATATATATCAGAGATGTTGTGAGTGTGGGTCCAACCATTGCAATAAAACAAATATTGCAACAAAACAAGTCACTCAGATTTTCCTTTTTCTTGTGGAGATAAATGGGAAAAAGTTGAGGGCTATCAGCTCTTGTTAAGATTTATGGGTATATAAACCCTATACAGGGTCAATATGTATTGGAATCAACTTTTAAGGGTTTTTTGTATTAGAATCAACTTGATGGCAGTGGGTCTTCGTTCTCTGTCTCTCACTGTCATGAAGTTGATGCCAATTCATAGCAACCTTATAGGACAGAGTAGAACTGCCCCTGTGAGTTTCCATGTTAGTCTGGGTTAACTAGAGAAACAAATTCATAGACACTCATGTGTATAAGAAAGAGCTTTATATAAAAGAGCAATTGAATATTGAGAAAACATCCCAGCTCTTCCAGGTCAAGCCCACAAATCCGATATTAGCCCATACGTCTGTTACCAGTCTATAAATTCTTCTTCAGACTCACACAGCACATGCAATGGCGAATGCAGGAAAAAAGATCACAGGCCAGTGGGTGGAAAGTCTTGTGGATCCAGTGGTGGTAGAAGTCTCTCAGCGCTGTCAGGGCTCTCCACATGGCTCCTCCAACACCAGGGCGCATAGCACATCTGGCTTGTCAGTAGGAAGACAACCACAGAGTCTGTGTGTATCTGGCCTCCAGTGAGCTATTTATATCCGTGATGCCCCTAAATGAGGTCATCAAGCTGTGATCTGACTGACAGACTAGACATCACCCCTCTGCAAATTCACACCAGATTAAGTAACTACTACAGAGCTGAATGTTGACACCAGAAACTGTAATTAACACAGTTTCTGAGACTAACTTTGTTATGGGAATAGAAATCCTCTTTCTCCCAAGATGGCAGTGAGTAGTGCCTATAAAAGTCATGTATACACTATACTGTAGTCCATGTGTGTAATAGCATTATGGGAAAGTGAGGATTACCAAAAGATGCCAAAGACACAAGAAGCGATAACATGTGGTTGGTAAATTCATGCCAATAGACTTGTTTAATGAAAGGCTACCACAACCTTCAATTTGTAAAATAACAATTTGTAAATGCAGTATCTTCAAAGCTCTGAAGTGAATTGCAATGAAATGAATTATGCCCGTCTTTCCATGGAGCAAGTCATTGTTCTGGAGTCGTGCATTGTTTTGCAGAATTCTATCACACGGTCTTTGGTCTGTCTTCAAGGCCATATTTTCCAGCTACTATTTCTCCCTCTCGGTTTCCAGCTTCCACGTTCATATCACCAGTAATTATATGTGCATCTTAATTGTATGCTTGATTAATTTCATACTACAGAAGTTAGTGATAATCTTCAGTTTCTTCACGTTTGACTTTAGTAATTGGCATGTAAATTAGAGTAATAGTTGTTCTAACTGGTCTTCCTTGTAGGGAAGCATTGAATTTCATGATAGATCTTGACATACTCCTTTTAATGCTGAACGCTTATGCTAAATTTGTTATTCTCAGCATTGTAAACCATAAGATTTTCTTACTTGAAATGGCCAGTGCGAAGGATTTCAGGTCACTAATTCCTAGGCTATTGATCTTTCACTCTTCTTATGTCAACTTCCAATTATTCTTATTTCATACCTCTGACATTTCATGTTCCGATTATTAATGGATGTGTGCAGCAGCTTCTCATTTTGACTACGCCGTGTCAGCTCCATGAAGGTCCTGATCCTCTACTCCTCATATGTTTTTAGGGTCACTTTATGTTGAAGAGGCAGCTCTTCCCCAGTCATGGTTTGAGTGACTTCTGGCTGGAGGGATTCATTTTCTGACACTGTATTAGACAGTGTTCTGCTGTTCTAAGGTTTTCATTGACCGATTAACTGCGTTCATTACCAATTATTTCTTCCTAGTCTTTCACAGTGTAGAAGGTCTACTAAAACCTATCTTCCCTGGGTACCCTGATGGTGCTTGAAGTATCTATCAGTGCTAGCGTCCCAGAACAAGCAGCTGATTAGTGAGTTGTGCTACCCAGGAAGTAGATTCTGTTAGTTAAAGAGCACCCAACTCTATATTTTGGGACTAGTATATTTTCATAATTTGAAGGTATAAGAAAGCAAGATAAAGACAAATTGCTACTGCCATGACCTGAAGGCCATTTGAAATCGAAAAGATTGTGGTGTTTTATGAAGAGAAAAAAAATGGATAGACCAACAATTGTTAGAGCTTTTAAATTTGTTACCACAAGAGGTGGTAGATCTGAAGAAATGGTAATTTAGTTATGTTTGGGAAACCATTCCTGAAGTTTGAAAGGTATCCTTCTGTCTCCTGTTGTCCTTTGGTGTTTGTCTTGTCCTTGGTGGTTGAGGCATCAGAGCTGAATTAGTTATATTAACATTCTAAACCAATGACCCAACACTGCTACTTTTTAATTGCATATCAGTTGGATATTTTCAAGTTAAACTAAGCTTTCTTTATCTTCCTAGGTTTGCAATTATAGATCATCATCATTTTCTGATGTGGAAATTCATTTTAGAACATCCCATGAAAACACTAAACACCTTTTATGTCCATTTTGCCTCAAAGTTATTAAAATTGCAACACCTTACATGCACCATTACATGAAGCACCAGGTGAGATTTACCAGTTTTTGTTTTTTTTACTTTGTCTTAGCAAAGATTGATTATAAGCGAAACCATTTCTTTATTTATTTTTCTGAGAAGGAAGTAAAGTTCTATAGAACAATTAATTTTCAGTTCCACTAAATTACTTGTGAAACGTCCAGTTCTTTTCCATAATTATTTTCTGTTGAAGTATAATTATAAGTAAGTGTTTGGAAAGATAGGTTGATATCGGGACCCAGGGGCTGAGGGGGAAGGAATTTCCTAAAGGCTTTCAGACCCTAGAGTAAGTAAGCAGTGTTCTTTAAGGTAGCGATGGAGAGCACAGGAAGAGATGTGTTTGTACTGAGAAAGATAAGATTGAAAATTCCTAATTTGTTTTCCTTTCTTTTCAAACGTTATTTCACTTTCTGGTTCAGGGATTATGATGAGAAAGCATGCGGCTGTCACATTTGTCTCAGTATGATCTTTTATAGTTGCCAATAACAAAGAAAAGTCTGGTTATCCTTATCACTGGGTATGTGAGCTCTCCCAGACTACAGAACTTAAGTTACACTTCAGTGTTTCTAGGGTGACTTCTGCCACTTCTACTACATAATTTTTAGGAGCCCAGTATTAGTATGAAAGAAATGTATACCTCTGCCATGTGGGCTACGTGATCTACAGTTAGTCTTCATATTCTGAGTTGTGTGTTTTAACTTGCTATGGGTTCCCAGTTTAATTTTTGTTTGTTTGGAGTCACTAAGAAGTAGACAGCTAACAATAAAGGGGATGGGCTATTAATAAAGGAGAACATCAGGCTTCCTTCAGGGTAGTTACAATTAGCATAATTATTTACAGAACACTGGGTGGCATATATAATAACTGAATGGTGTATTTTTGTAATATACTCAGCTGCTCACCTGAGAGTGGGGTTTTTGAGCCCTTTCAGGGGGTCCCATGGAAGAAGACTTGGTAATCTCCAAATTTCCGAAAATCAACCATTGTAAACTTTGTTCTGAATCACATTTAATTGGCAGGAATTGGAGCCATCTCAATGACATTTTTTTGTTTGTTTTTTAATTGGCTTAGAAAAACATGGCTGAGCAAGATTATAAACTTGTCATTAAGATGTTATTTTCAGTATGGTATTAGAAAATAAAAATTGTATCAGCATCTCATTTTATTATCTTTGAGGACTTTAGTTGTAACTCTTACTATAGAATATATTACATCTTTTCAGATGATTTTAGAGATAACACACAGCTTGACTTTGAAGAAATTATGAAAGTAACTTCATTTGTATTCATTATTAATTAGGTCATTATTAAAATCAGTTTAAATCATTTGCTTTAAGGGAGCCACTATTGCTTTATATTGTTATCTTTTTAAATCCTTATAGCTACCCTACTAAACAAGCAGGTTTATTATTATGTCTATATATAGATGAAGGAACAAAGCTTTAGAGAAGTATCATAACTAATTTCACATTATATACTAAATGACAGAGTTAAAATTTTAATTCATAGCCAAAGTTTTTACTGTTGTGCTACAGAGTTAGAGTTCACATTGGAGTTAAACTTAAAGGCAGAAATCACATATAATTAGAATTATCTTAAAAGGTCTTAAAATTCCTCAAACAGTATAACAAATTATTTCTGACTCTTCCATCAAGTCATCCTTTCTTTGGTTGAATACCAAGTTATTAAATCTTAAATATGTGTTTGTGGTACTTTGATGGCTTAGTGTTGGGATTCTCAACCTTGCATGTGGGAGACCCGGTGTCAATTCCAGGCCAGTGTACAGCCACCATCCTTCTGTCATTGGAGGCTTGAAAGTCGTTTTGATAAGGAACAGGTTTTAGCAGAGCTTCTACACTATGATGGGCTAGGGGAAATGGCTATGTAATCCATTCAGAAAAATCAGCCGATGAAGATCCTGTAAATCCCAGCAATCTGGTGATGCAGTTGGCCATGGGGATAGTATAGTATCAGGTGGTATTTCATTTGGTTCTATATGTAGTTTTTCTTCATTAATTGGGGGCATACTCACAGGGATCTAACAACCACAAAATATTGTGTTACATTGGCATCAGTTTTAGCACATTGAAATGAACATACTCACAAGAGATATATAAAACATGAATCCAGTTAGGGGAATAGTAGATGTACCTGAAAATAGCAGGAGTTAAATAATTTACTTTTATAGAATAAAAACAAAGCAATATTTAAGGAGTCTTGGTGGTACAATGTTTAAGCTTACCAAAAAGAAAGGTTGGTGCACTGAACTTCCCCAGCTACTTTGAGAGAAAGACACGGTCATTGCTTCATTACAGATTACAGCCAAGAAAACCCTATAAGGCATTTTTTCCTTGTCACTGTGAGTTAGAATTGATTTGACAGTAACTATTGCTAGCAATAATAGTTTATTTTCATAATGTCATATTTTTGAATGCTTCATACAATTGATAGAACTTGGTTGAACCCATGGGTAAAGCTTTTTACTTGATTCCTATATGGTAATGGTTTTAAACCCAAAACTAAGGCAGGAAGTGTGTTTTTTATAATGCAATATTTTGGTATTATTTATGATGAGAAGGGGAAAGTATATTAGTTTTTAAATTATTTTGTTGTCTTTAAAATTACGTCAGAAAAGATTCAAGTCTAGGATTTGTGATTGTAGAAGTTTCCCTGTTTTTGTTTTGTTTCCCAAATAGAAAAAGGGCATCCATCGTTGCACAAAATGCAGGCTGCAGTTTTTGACAGGCAAAGAGAAAATGGATCACAAGACTCAGCACCATCGGACATTCATAAAGCCTAAACAACTGGAAGGATTGCCTCCTGGGACAAAAGTGAGTTTTAAATATGTTGCGTTTGAACTCTGTATGACAATAGGAATAATTCCCAGTGGATCTTTTCTTTTGCGTATCGTATTGTAAAGGTTGACCCTGACTTTGAGTTTAGGTTTTATCATCTTCAGTCTTAGAAAGAAACGCCCTTCCACCACTGGGTTGAGTTCAGTGGTGTGTTGTCCATTGGAGTAGTATTCCTTTGTACGAAGTGCGTGTAGATTAACTATTGCCTGGGGGTGGGGCTTGTTTCAGTATTCTGTAGGCTATTTTTATTGGCAGTATATATTGTCTGTCTTAGCTCCTAGACTATAAGGGGTTTGGGATCAGAAGTTAGGTTTTATTTATCTTTTTGTACCCATTACGGACATGCCATACGTATGCTACAGGTTCTCAGAAGTTGGTTTTACTTGGTCTACTCTCAGAAAAGCAAGTTCTTCTGCTACATTGCATTGTGTTAAAGTGAGCAAACACATGTCTGACTGCATACTGATGATTGCAATTTTCTTTTCCCTGTTTGCCTTATGAACATCTGTTTTCTCTGACTTCTTTATATACAGTCAGCTCTTGAATATTTGCTCCAGTGGAGGGAAACAGAGGCATGGATAATCCAAAGTGCAATAATCCCCAAAACATTTATATTTGGCTTTGGGTACTTACCTTTGAATGTGGGTATGTCTGTTATTTGAATTAACTAAAACACTATAAAGCCATGCTCTGAAGACCTAGAGTGAGAGACGTTATCCATTCATTCCATGCTGGACTAGACATGCAGAACACTAATGTAAGCAGTGCAGTCCTCTCTCATATCTTCCCTTATTAATAATATTAATATTATACTAAATGTTTATAGCTCTTCAGAATTAGGCTTTCAGTGTGCTTTTTCATATATTCTATTATTGATTTCATACAGCAACCAGTGAGGTGCACAAAGCCCATGTTGTTTCCATTTTATTCAGAGGAGGTTTAGAGGGTTGTGTATTCAAAGACCATATGGCTGGGAAGAGGTACTATGAGATCTAACTACAGGACTTTTGTATCCTAGTCCAGTATTTTTTGTGTGATACCAAAGCACATATAATTGAGGTTTCTTCATAGGCTGCTTCTTAGATACATTGGAGGAGTATAGTCAAATGGTTTTTGAGAATGTTGGTGGGCAATTGCATTTCACATTGTTAACCAGCAAATATAATGAAACTTTTTTCCCTTCTAAATACTAAGTAATGAATTATATATTAATTTCCTTTAAGGAATTTCTGAATATTATTAAATTCCATGTTGTATGATGAATTGATGTGACCTCTCCCATCTGCCCAATAAACCCTGGGAAGAGAGCATATTTATTGTTTTTTAGCTACTAAAGGGCATGATAGTGTGTTCCAAAGATATTTTTCAGATTTTAGATTTAAATTTTAAACTAAATATTTGTGAATTTTAGTTACAGCATAAAAATAGCTATGAAATATGCTCTTTGGATATTCACAGAATTTTAACTCCTAATTGCCCATTAATTTCTTGTGTTAACATTATAACTTATCAATATAAACTGTAATAATACAACAATGAATAAATATGCTTAATTTTATTTAATTGATATGAAAATATAGAATTATATTAGAATTTATTTTGCTGTAGTTTGCTCTTTTCAAAATACTTGCTTAACTTTTTGTATTACAGTGATATTTTTAATACTAATGGAATGTTTAACTTTTTAACGAAAATGCTGTCTTCATTTTTGTAGGTTACTATTCGGGCTTCAGTTGGACCCCCTCCATCAGGATCGTCATCTACACCTTCTATTAGTGCAAGCACTTCTACTCTTCAGCTCTCACCAGCAAGGACTACGAATTTAACTGCTAAAAATCCCACAAAATCTACCATAAATAAACCTAGTGCAACTAAATTCGATGCAAGTAAACCTAATGGAAGTAAATCTAAATGCAAACCAAAAATTTCTAATGTGCAAAAGAAACAAAACACATTGGCTAGTAGCAATAAAAAAAGTAAAGTCAATACAGCATTGAGGAATTTAAGGTAATCACTTTTACTCTTGATATGCAATACTAATTTAATCTTACAAATAAAAACGTTTTAAATGTGAATTTATGCAGTCACAGGATTCTGTACACTCACACACTGTTAACTATCTGGCATAAAGACCAAGCAAATAATAAAAAGGTATTTTTTCAACTGCTGAACTGTGCTTGAATTCCTGTGTTTACTTTGTGGCCTTCATCAGTTGCATTGCTGTACGTGTTTTGTGCCCGTATATGTGGTGTTTGACCTGGTGAACTTTCAACCCTTTGTAACATTTTCTGGTATTAGAATTTTTACACTGATTTTAGTTTGTTCATAGCTGATTTTCAAATAAGTTTGTTTGGAGACTGAATTAAACTCCATGACTTTAATTAATAGAACATTAAGAAGAGATCCCTTATCATTTTTGTTTTAAAGTATATTTCATCATTTTCTTTATGTCTCCAAAAGGTATCGCCGGGGAGTTCACGAGTGCATTGAGTGTTCTTCCGAAATAAAAGATTTTGCAAACCACTTTCCTACATATGTCCACTGTAGTTTTTGCAGATACAACACTAGCTGTAGCAAAGCATATGTGAATCATATGATGAGGTAAGATGAGTTGAATGCTTAAATTTCCCATCAATAATATGGTTCAGGAACATTGTTTTTGAAAACAGAGTCATCCCATTAGAATGTAGTTAATCTCTTAAAGAAACAGAAAGGGTCTAGCAATAGGAAACTTCAAGAAATTTTCCTAATGCTATTTTCCAACACAGTGTCACTTGAGAGTGCTAGAATTCATGATACGATATATTTCCTAGCTCTTTAGAGTTGTGAGAATAGTTAGACTTATAAAAGATTGATAGGTTCATAAGGGAAATAGTTTTTCTGTATGAACTTTTCACATAAAGGTATTTCAAAGTGATTATTTTCAAAAATAATTTTTGAAATGTTTCAGTATAGTCACTCAGACAAATACGTGTAATCTTAGAAAGGCTATTCTCCAAAGAAACCACTTTGAAAAATTCTTTGGTTTTCAGTGAAGCTAGGAATTTTTGGTGTGCCCATTTCTCTGTGCTGTTAATCCAGTGCATTTGTCCATCCATCCATCCATCCATTTAACCAAGTGCTTGAATGTTCTCAGTAAAATGAGAAACTGTTCCAGTCTTCATGGCACTGTTGGAATTCTTTTCATTCATTTCAATCGCCTGATAGTAATTGAACATCTGCCATTTACTCACTCCTAGGAAACACCTTCAGTGCCCACATGGCTTTCATTCGGATTGCTTTAGTAGGGCGGGCTGCTGTTCCTTTAGGGCAGCCTGTTCTTTTTTTTTGATAGTCAAAAGATGTCTGATAAAATTGACAAGTTGATAATTTGCAGTGGGTTTATGCCATTAAAAATAAATAAGGTGAAACTATGTACAATGACTTGCATGCAAATCATAACCTCCAGTCATAATTGGCCATCAGGTGCAAGGATTCTCCCATCTTTCTGGGTGGTTCCTGCAATGGCCCACAGGTTCCTTAACTTTGTGAAACCTTGACTTAATTACTTCCAGCACGTCACATTGACCCCTAGATTATTCAACAAACAAAACTCTATCGCAATTGAGTCATTCCAACTTAGTGATCCAATGGAACAGAGTAAGTTCGTAGGCTTCCATGGCTGCAAATCTTTACAGAAGCCGACTGCCACAGCTTTCTGCCCTCGCGTAGTTGGTGGTTTTGTAGCTGAGTTCTTAATCAGTGCACCACCAGGGCTACGTCTCCTTACCTCAGTCCCATCATCATGCTATGTGTACTGTTCTTTCATTTCTAATGTCCATTATCCCAGGACTTTAGACGTTTTTTCCCAATCTACCTCCTCCATTTAATTTCACAAGCAACTTCACCTTCATAGTCATGCTTTTGAATGCTACTTTGTTTTGGGTCCTATTCTTTACATCATAAGTCATGTTTACGTGGCAGAAAGGCCAAGTTGTGACTTAGTCCTATTTCCCTTTTTTAGCTTTCTCAGCTACAGACTTATGTACCACACTGTTTGATTCAATCAGAACTCAATTCATGATCATTAATTTTGATTCTATTTTTAATTTGTTTGCCTCCAATGTATACTAAAATCTTATCCCTTATCTTGAAGATTCTTCTTACCTGCTAATGACTCAGTCAGTGTTTCCCCAATTAACCTTTTTGTTTCCATTTCTTTCACACAGACCTTAATCTCAGAAAACATGTCCCACTTTCCTAAAGTTAACCTTAACCCTTTCACCCTCAC
Organism: Tenrec ecaudatus; assembly: GCF_050624435.1. Classification (NCBI taxonomy): domain Eukaryota; kingdom Metazoa; phylum Chordata; class Mammalia; order Afrosoricida; family Tenrecidae; genus Tenrec; species Tenrec ecaudatus. The sequence goes on along the minus strand of NC_134543.1, from coordinate 117,749,856 downwards.
TTCTCCACGACCTTACGTGATTATTGTGCCACCATCATTCTCTTTTTCTCGAGAAGATTAGTTCAGCTTAGAAACATTTTTAGATATTTATTTTTAGAATGAGGGAGATTTGTTGCTATTGCATATCCTTTGTCTTCCTTGTGCCACGTTTCGGAAAAAGTATTTATTACCAGTTTTTTTGTTGCTCTTGATCCTTAATTATCATCACCTGTCATCTAAAACTGCCCCTTTAAAGGTGATCAGGAATAGGTTTTTATTCGTTTTAAAAATTCTTAACTTCTCCACAATTTCTTTATAATAATTGAAATTGTTGGTGAAACGTCACAGTTTCTGTAAAACTTGCCCTCCTTTTACTACTACTTTTTTGGGTGCCCTTCTTTCCCTCTCCACATTTCCTTCTAGGGAATTACTCTCACTTTTACCCCTTACCGTTAAATCGCATAGCTTTTTCTGCTACAGACCTGTTTATTTTTTCAACCATTTTATAACTTTGGCTCCCCTAAAAAGAATACAAATGTATTGCCAAACATTGTCTATTCAAAGTTATCTTTTCAGGCAACTACTTACCCCCAGTACTCTTCAAGTTCCCTCTCTTTCAGAGCAACATGTGTATGAATGTGGAGTATCGCCGGGCTACAACTTTCAGTTGTAGATTTTTGAAGCTCATGAAATTCTGAATGGCTACGGTGCACCCTGACTTCCTGTGCCCTGCCATCTGCCTCCCAAATCCTGCCATGGTTTTAGTCCCATATCTCAATTGTGCTGTTCCAAGCCCTGGGAAGCCTTCCTTCTGCATATTCCTGAAAGAAATGCTGGTCTGTTCCACGCCCAAAGAGAGCTACACTTCTGCCTGTATTTTATTGGACTACAAATTGGAAAATAATTTTTGAGAATTTTTTGGGTGTTTTTTAAGCCAGTCATTTTGCCTTTCCCTCTTCCAGTTTCCATAAACTATCCAACTGTCATAATGACCTTCCAAACCCATGATCTTCCAGAACATTCCCAATTGGCCCCACATGATGTCAGTCTCTTTTTCTTTTTTTAAATTCCAAGGAAGCCTCCTTCTGTAAAGACTGCTATCCTGCAAATTAATCTACCCCATAGTGAATTTCCTTCCATACTCATTGTCTACAGAGGCCTGTTCTTATTCATTGTTATTCCCTAAACATTCTTGTACTCCTCTCTGATTTGACCACCTTTTCTGTACCTCTGCCTTGTATTTCTTTGTGCTGCTTATCTCTATGTGAAGAAACTCCCCTTTGTTTTCACCATGGCTTCTAGCCCATTTCAAAGTCACTATTTACTCACTAAGAAATTCATTACTGTTGAGTTCGTTCACCTCCTGGCCACCATGTTTGTGTCAGAGGAGAAATGTGCTCCCTAGGGTTTCATTGGTGATGGTTTTGAAGTTAGGCATCAGGCCTGTCTGCTGAGCAGCTCCTGGAGAGAGAAAGCTGCCAAACTTTGGGTTGGCAGCCAAGCACCACCTGGGGACTCCTTTGTATTTATAAAAGTCCCTGGATAATCTGCAAAAGGATGTTAAACACCGTGAAGCAGTTGGAGCTGTCTAAGACATTTGAAAGAAAATACATCATCATTATTATACAGTTTTAAAGTGATTTTTTTAAATAGGTGAAATTATTTACATTTTTGTCCACTTGCTCATAGCTTTTAGGCAGCAGTAGGGAGCATCTAAAAAGAATTGTTAATATTCTGTAATGTGACATGCACCGTATATACTCGAGTATAAGCGGAGTTTTTTCAGCACATTTTAATGCAGTTTTGTGTGAAATTAGGTGCCTCCGCGGATATTCGGGTCGGCTTATCCTCGAGTATATGTGGTAATAAGGATCTTTCTATACATTTAAGGTAATGAAATAGCGGTAGGACACTCGAAACCCTGGTGGTGGAGTAGCTTGCATAGTGAGCTACAGTTCAAACCCACCAGCTGCATCTTGGGGGAAAAACAGAGTTACGATATCAGACTCTCAGAGGGGCAGTTCTAGCCTGCCTCTTAGGGTCACTATTGGTCAGAACTGACTTGATGGCACGGAATTTAACTATTTGACTAGTAAATATGACTAATAGCTCTCCTGTCAGCATTTATTTCAGTTAGGCCTCTTTAACAAATATTGGTTATATACCTTACCAAAAAGGTACTATTTGTTAATAAGATTTTTGTGGGGAGGCGAGCTCTTGGTAGAAATCAGACAAATCTGGATATGAGTCGAAGCTTCATCATTTGTTTATTTGTATCTTCAACCAAATTACTGCTAGTTTCTTTTTCTTGGAGGGGGTGGTGAGGCAGTTACTGTGATTATTAGAGAAAATGCACGTACAGTGCTTAAGAAAATGGTTTTTGCAATTAGGAGATACTCAAGTAATGATAGCTATCTCTAAATCGCCATTGTGAGTTTAGGAATAAAATCCTCCCTTTCCTTTACTTTATGAAACCTAGTAGGAGAATGTTTATGTAGCTGCTTTGAAGGAGAAGCTTATGGAAAGCGCAGAGGAGAGAAGGGTGAACTTCTTAAAGACAAGTAAAACTTGCCACAAACGGTATTTCACTCAGGCTTGGAAGGATGATTTCTGGCCCCACCCCCCACCCCCAAAAGGGAAGCCAGCCTAAACCTGTGTTCCTGTACTCTGAATATTTGAATGCGACAAAGGACTGACTTACATCTTGTTAAGATCTGCTTGAGTCCTCTATGTATTTTATAGAGTAGTATTGCCACTGATTAATAGTGTAACAGTGAGATTATTGCAGTAATAACTGCTCCCCTTGCTTATGAGTTCTCAGCCTTTGTTTTCCATTCCTTCTGCAAGATTAAGCAGGTCCTTTTTATATAATACTGGTAGGATATTCAAATTTTCTGTAGCATGTAAGTTCTTTGAATATCTCATTCCTTCAATATATAATTCATCACTACTTAGCTCATTCAATTACTTTTGCTGTTTTGAAAATTCCCCCACTTGTTTGCACTAGTTCTTTGCCAAGATCAAGGCAGTAAGAACCTTCTCACCCAAATTAAACTCCCAATTCAACTCATTTCCCACTCCCACTCCCTGCAGTCTTCACACGCATCCATCAAACGGTGTAAATCATTATTGATCCTTAGAGTACTGACTGATTAATATGAACTTATTCATTTAGTAAGTAGTGAGCGTTGATTCTATGCCAGGTCCATGTACCTCTTCCCCTAGATTAGTCTAGTCACTGCATCGCCAGCCTCTAGTCTGATGCTGTGTTGTCATACCATCAGTACTATGGGTTATTAAGTTACTAAAAGGTCATATGATTCCTTTTGTATGTAGGAGTTCCAGGTCTACTTTTCTATTCCTACAATACACAAAGCTACAAATAGGAAATTTGTGTGGTAAATGTAGAGAAACCAAAAGCAGTATTAATCTTTCTTGTAGGGAACTAAAAGTTAAAAACGATTCAGAGAAGTATAATTTTTAAATTACCAACATTTTATAAGGAACATGTTGTAGAAATAAATGAATGCCATTAAAAGCAAAATTCCTCAATGTTCTTTTATTCTCACCCTGTATAATAATAAGCTAACAACCGTCCATGTATTTAAAAAAAGAAGGAAAAGCCCTTTAAAAGTTATTTTTAAATCTTAATTTTAAGTAAAAACTTATTTTAGTTCATTTTCTTTAAGAATTCAAATAAAATCTTTGTATTTATTACTCTGGGGAAACACAGATGCCCACGAAACTTAGCATAGGATTCCAGAGTATTCTAACCCTTGATTTAAAACGTATAGACAGAAACATATAGGTGTATATGTTTGCATGTGTGTTTTTGAGGGCATGTATAATGCCCTATATTTGTAAACTCTTCAATAGTAGTTACCCCTCTATTTGAAGAAATGACATAAATCAGGGTTTTATCTGAATGTTATCCCTAGCTAGACTATTTCTTGTCCCATACGTCAATGCTGTCTGTGTTGGTGATCAATTATCTTGTAACTGAAAACAACCATTAACCTGGTGTGTTGACTACTTTGGGCATATCAACTTTTTAAAAACAGACTTCTGGTCACACCGACCAATATTGATTCAGTGTTTTATGTTGGAGCCCCAAACCCAACGTTTCTAAATAAGTTCCAGGTGATACTGATGCTGTTTGTCTTTGATTATGTCCTAGACATATGCTATGCTATTCTAATCTGGTGTCCTAGTACAGAAAAACTTGGCAGCTTGAACCCAACCGCCTAAGGGTGCTGTGAGGAGTCCTGGTGGCATAGTGGGCTATGCCTTGGGGTTTTTTCCTGCAAGATCAGTGCAAACCCATTGGCTGTTCCTCAGGAGAAAGATGAGGCTTTCTGCTCCCATAAAGATTTAAGAAATCCACAGAGGCAGTTCTGCTCTGTCCTGTAGCGTCACTAAGAGTCTGAATTAACTCAGTGGCAGTAAGTTTGGCTTTGTTTTTTGGGTGGTGCTGGGGAGGAAAGGCCTGGCAATCTGCTTTGGTAAAGATTACAGCCAAGAAAATCTTATTAATAGTTCTACTCTAGCATATGGAGTTTATTACCAGGAATTGGAAGCGATGTGATTGCAATAAGCTTGGTTATATGTTGTTATCATTGGCTGCTAAATGTGATTAGTGGTTTTCTGTTTGTTGCTTCTGGAAGCACTGTTAACTCAGGAGGTGTGCTTTAATTTTAAAAACCTCTCTTAGTAATTGGAGAAAACTCAGTAAATGTGTGATTTTACAGATGGTAAACAGCTCAAGTAGTTTTACTTTCAAAATAATTTAGATTGTATTCCCTCTTCCACACACAAACATCTTAAGATTAGAATATAAGTAAGAATAATTACTTTTAATCACTACTATAGCAGAAAAAGTTATTTGTAAAATTTTTTTCAACTCAATAGTCAGAAGTATTTTAATTTGATTCTCAGACTTTAAACTGAATTATTTTTAGAGACACACATATATAATTATACAACAAAGTGTGATCATCTAAGATACTTCTAGTGAGATAAGTGCCATTAAGAAAAAAGCAAGTAAAATAAATGATAGAATCTTAAATGGAATGCATATATAATTTTATTAATTTGGTCCAAATCTGTTAATAAAAACTAAAAAATATATGCACAGAATTGAAATATGGATAGAAAATTAATATTAATTATTCTGTGGCATTGATCAAATCTCTTTTGTCTTTCCAGCTTTCATAGTAACCGTCCAAGTAAAAGGTTTTGCATTTTTAAGAAGCATTCAGAAAATCTCAGGTAACGCCGTTTATGCTTTTTCGCTCAATTTACTGATGAATTAACACTTAAAAAATATTCACCTAGTAACTTTATTGTAATAGAACTTATATAACATAATTGCCCATTTAAAATACACAGATAACTTTTACTGTATTCAGTTGTATACCACTCCCTATAATTTTAGAACATTTTCATAGCTTCAGAAAGAAACTCAATATTCAACAGCAATTACTCCCCATTTTCCTCCAAATTCCACCGTTAAGCAACCTACGTATGTATAGCTAAATCTATTAAGAACATTTTATAGAATTGAAATTATACCATGTCTTTTATGACTGCTTTCAGTTAACATGTTTTCAAGGTTGTCCATGTGGTAGCGTGTTACCAGTACTTCATTTTTTACTGTTCAGTAATACACTGCTTTATAGGTAGACTAGGTTTTCTGTATTGATTCCTCAGTTGATGGGCATGTGGATTGCTTTCACTGTGGGTATTAAGAATAATGCTACTGTGAACATTGTGTACAAGTTTGTGTGAATATATGTTTTAGTTTCTCTGGATAAATACCTACGATGAGAATTAGGGCGTTATGTGGTAACTTCCTGCTTAATTTTTTTGAGAAACTATTACACTGCTTTCCTAGTAGCTGCACTATTTAAATTTCTACCAGAGTATTTCTCCACATCTTTGCCAGCACTTGCTGTTATTTCCTTTTTTTGGTGACAGTCATTTTAGGGGATATAAAGTGGTATCTCATTATGATTTGTTAAAGCTTTCTCTTAACCTGATGTTGCGCTCCCTAGTGTGGAAATGTAAGTGATTGCTCCTGGACATACACTTCTTTTCATTTTACCCTTAGACCAAAGGTGTGACTAGCCTATCTTCTTGTCTTAAACTGTGTTTCGGTGGTCTCAGCCATCAAGATGAAACCTTCATGCCTTTGCATCCTAAAACGAGAACAAATATAAGACTCTCCATAAATATTTGAATATTGAAAAGATATGTAACATACCTAGTAAAGTGAGTAACACTTTTTCAGTTTTGAAGGAATTTTTAAAGCACTGGACTTCTTGAAATCGGTATATAGCCTTCATAATTCTTAGGTTTTTGTATTTTTATTTTTTCCTATTTGAAATAAAGTGGTGCAGAACTTGTTTATTATAAAGAAAGAACTGTTGCTGAATATTTCTAAAAGCATTGATAATTAACTTTGGCCATACCATACATTTAACTCAAAATCCATTTTCATATTGATTTCTTCTTTGTTCATTTTGCTCACACTGACATTTCTAAAAATATCAATGTCTTTGTTTCACTAGACTAAGACATTGGGATATGTTTAGTCCATACTCATTTTGATATTTTTGGTTAGGGGACAAAGTAGAAGAAAGAGTAAGGTTATTTCTGAGGACTTTTGTATTATGATTCCCACTCCTTAGTTTACTCTTCTCCGGTTAGCTCCATGGCCAGCTCATCTCAGCAGGTCCTTCACCCCAGTGCTTCACCCAGTTTCCTTGTCTTCCATTCATGCTTTTACTGAAAATGTAAGAACTGAAATGGTTTATCACATTTTGAAGATGAAACTTTGATTTTTCTTTTACTGTTGTCAAGCTCATCTGTATTTTTGGCTCTTAAATTAACAGGCAGATACTTTTCCCTCTGCTATGGTAGGTCTCATATAAAATTGAGTACTTTTTGTGAATGCAACTTAAAGTATTTATAATTTTACAGAACATTAAATTTTATAATTGCAGCTTTTGAAAGGAAATATTTAAATAAGCTCTTTCTACTAATAGAAGCAGCTCAGGACACTGTAGTTGGAAAAAATGGCCTAAACAAAGGTGCAGAGCAGGAAAAGCAGGAAGTGTACAGAGGAATGGTTAGCAATGTTTGAGTGGAACAGTAACTTTACATAACATAGCAACAAGATGGACATTTGGGGAATTGTTTTAAGTGTTGAGCCAAATTTTGAAAGCCTTGAAAATAAACTTATGGAGTTTAGACTTAATTTAGAGTGCATTAGAGCAGTGGTTCGGAACCAGTGGGCCACGACCCCTTTGGGGTCAAATGACCCTTTCACAGGGGTCGCCCGATTCATACCAGTAGCAAAATGACAGTTATGAAGTAGCAACGAAAATAACTTTATGGCTGGGGGTCACCACAACATGAGGAACTGTATTAAAGGGTGGTGGCATTAGGGAGGTTGAGAGAGCACCATTGCTATTTTGGGAGAATCAAGTGATACTAAGTTGAGGGGTGTATAGCATGAATGGTATGTCCATGGATCACAGAGATTAGTTAGAACTAGTGTGGTAATTACGATTTTAAGAACTTGAGGTAAAATGTTCTTGTTGTCAGTTCCTACTCACAGTGACCCTATGTGCATAATGAAACACTGTCTGGTCCTGTACCATCCTCAAAATTTTTGCTACTTTTGAATCCATTAAGAACACTGGAATCTATTGTCTCTGGAAACTAATTTTTTAACTTTGTGATTACTCTCACCAACTCTCTGCTATTGGTAGATGACTATACCAAGGGGTTCTCTCTAAGAAGGAGTTCATCATAGCACCTATTTCTTTGGGTTATTATAAGATTTAGTTGAGATGATAGGTCTAAAGGGTTAGTGTGGCACAGAATTAGCATTCCATATTTTGTTAATATTAAATGTTTGATTTATTTTTAGAGAAGGAGTCAGAGTTAACTACAGTGTGAGCTTTATTGTCAAGGTAAATTGCATAGTAAGAAAGATAAGTTTGGAAATAATGATTTGGGAAGGACGTACATGAATCTGGTTTTATGAAGCTCATTCCTACTGGACCGATACTAGACGTAAATATCCAGTATGTAGTTTAGCGTTTCAAGAAAGAAGTCAGTCTAAGGTATTTTACTTATTTGTATTCCTCTACACGTGAAATATATAAAGTATTTGATAAACTTCAAAAGTACATTTGTTCTTTTTTTTAACAAACTGATAGTAATAATAACCACATTAAAAGATCTATTTTTAAAACATTTATATTTGTTTTCTAATTTTATCCTTACCTAAATAAGATAGTAGATTACAACATCTATCAGGGCACAAAATACCTTTTATGTTCACCATTATTAGTGAAATGTCGAGTAGATATCCACAATACCTAGTAGAACATTTCTGTAAAGATAACCTGAGAAGATACACACTGAATGAGGGAATGCTAGATCCTTGCTTCTCAAATGAGCAGAGGCGCATATAGATCGTGACTTGCCCTAGTTACATAGGTTGTGGAGCCAAGACTGTGCTATAGGTCTCTTGACTTGGCAATCAGTGTGAGAGGTAAGTTGATGAGACACAACTTGACTTGATGGAAACACATGACTGCATAATCTGGAAGTGGCTATGCTATTTTTTAGAAAATCCAGTTATATCTGTTTTATATAACAAATGGGATGTGACAGTCATAACAAAATACAAGTCACAAGTTGTGGTATGGAAAAATAAGCATTGAATTTGTGTATGGATTGCCCTAAATGATAAAAAACGTTTTATATTTGCTTTTTCCATAGGGGCATTACTATAGTGTGCCTTAATTGTGATTTCCTAACTGATGTTTCTGGCTTAGATAATATGGCTACCCACTTATGTCAACATGAGACACATATGTGCCAAGTTGTAATGGAGAATGGTATGTACACATAATTGTATTACTTTAGGTTTCTTTTATTGAAGTATGTTTGCTCATCCCTACTGTGCACTTTTTCTAAATCATTATTCTCACCATTATTTTGTATATGGTTTTAAATGTAAAAATTTTCTTCTAATTTCAGTTTCTCTTTGTATCCCAACTTCTGAACATCTTTCTGAGTAAGTTGTATTTTACTTTGATGAATTTTAGCACTGTTACTTTCTTTAATGTATCACTAATATAAAGGAAAGGTATTAAGTTTTTTGTTTAAAGCTGCTTGTTGAAATAAGTATCTGCTCTGTGGAGCTCATGACCTGGTACAAAACAAGTTGGAATTTCCTAAATTCAAAGTTCTGGTAATGCTTTCTTCCACCAAGGCAATTAAGCAGTCAGGTTCATGATCCAGGCATTTTTCAGTTCTTTGCAGCTTTTAAACAGGACTCGGTCTTTACTTCACTATGTGTCATATTGACAAATCTTAATGTATTTTTCCCCTCTCTCCAAAAGATATTTTTTGTTGCTATAGTCTTTTCTTACTTTACTGAAAATGATTTTTCCCCACTAATTGCCTTCAGAATTATACAATTCAAATTATATGACTCTCTGTCTTTTTGTCTAATTTGTCTGTTTATTAATTTCTTATAACTCCTAATTATTTTTTGTCTGATGATTATCTTTTTCCTCATTCACTGTCTGTTACTGTGATTTCTTTCTTTCTCTCTCTTTCTTTTTTTTTTTTTTTAAGGTGCAGAAGCAGTCCAGAGATTTCAAACAATGTTCAGGTTACACTTGAACACACTGATGCTTGTTTACTCTTTCAAAACATTGTGAATAATTTGACTGTGATACTTGTCAAAAAGGTTGTGGTCTCAAGAAATATCTTTGGGAGGTTCCCTTTCTGTGTGGCTGGCCTCCCTTCAGGCTAATGCTAAATTTACTTGAGATAGACTCAAAGCCCACTAACTTGAAGGCAGCTTCCCATTAGAGGCTTTGCTCTTGATCTTAAGCTTATAGATCCATTTTGGTTAAGATAACACTGTCAGATCACTGTTTTAACATCCAATTTGAAGTTTAACCATTTTGTCTTCTACCCTTTCATTTTTCTCTAGCATGGGTGTAGTCCAAGAAATAAAAACGTTTTGGTTGTTAAGAAACTGTGTTTCTTTTTATGACCTTAGAACAACCAAAAGAACCAAACTCACTGCCATCAAGTTGATTCCAGTTCATTGTGACCCAACACAACAGGGTCGAAAATGCCTCTCTGGGTTTCTGAGACTGAAACTTTTTTTTTAATACTTTTATTGGGGGCTCTTACATCTCTTATCACAAATCTATATATTCAAGCACATTTGCACATATGCCACCATCTTTATTTTCAAAGCATTCTCTTCCCATTTGAGCCTCTGCTATCAGCTCCCCATTTCTTCCCCCTCCATCCCGGCCTGCCCTCCCACCTGAACCCTCGATAAGTTACAGATTATCATTTTCGTGTCTTACATTGTTCTCCGTCGCGTTGTCCGTCCCCCAGGGAGTGGGTTATATGTTGATCCTTGCGATCTACCCCCACCTTCCCCTAATCCTCCTGGTATCGCTACTCTCGTTGTTGGCCTGAGGGGTTTATCTATCTTGGATTCCCTGTGCTGCGGGCTCTTATCTGTAGCAGTGTACATGTTATCGTCTAATCCGATTTGTAATATAGAATTGAGGTCAAGATAGTGGGGGGAAGCAAGCACCAAAGAACTAGAGGAAAGTTGTTTGTTTCATGGGTGCTATACTGCACCATGACTGACTCATCTCTTTCCTGTGACACCTCTCTGCAGAGATGTCCAGTTGTCTGCAGATGGGCATTGGGTCTCCACTCCATGCCCACCCCGCCATCCACCATTCACCTTGCGTATGATTTTGTTCTGGGTGTTAGATGCCGATACCTGATCCCATTGACACCTCATGATAACACATGCTAGTGTGCTTCTTCTATGTGGACTTTGTTGCTTCTGAGCTAGATGGCCACTTGTTTATGTTCAAGTCTTTAAGACGCTATCTCTTGATAGCCAGGCACTGTCAGTTTTCTTCACATTTACTTATGCACCCATTTTGTCTTCAGCAATCGTGTCAGGGAAGGTGGGCATCACAGAATGCTGGATTGTTAGAACAAAGTGTTCCTGTGTTGAGGGAGGACTTCAGTTGAGGCCCAATGTCCATCTGCAACCTTAATCCTTAACATATAAATATAAGTGCATAGTTCTATTCACCTCTCGTTATATATATATATATATATATATATATTTATGTATACACACACACATATACATGTGTACATGCCTGTATTTAGACCTCTATAAATGTTCTTTGGCTTTTGGTTCTTTCCTCCATTTCCTTTTACTTCCTCTTGTCCCACCATCATGTTCGGCCTTCATTCGGGTTTAGTAAATCCTCACTGCTACATTGCCCTTGATTAAGCCCCACTAGGCATCCTACGCCCTCTTTCTCTCCATTGATTTTAGTTCACTTGTTGTTTCCTTGTCTCCCTTCCTTTCTCCCACCTCCCCTTCTCTCGTATACTCCCATTTTTTTCTTCTCTGACTTATTTTTCCCAGCTATCTTATCTAGATAGGCATGCAGTTGCATTAATAAGAGCAAAAACCAGGCAAAACCAAATAAAACAATGGAAGCCAAGACCAACAAAACAATAAAACAACAACAAAAAGCTGTCAGGGGAAGCCAGCCCCTAACACATCATTATGGGTCCGGTAGGTGCAATTGTACAGTGATAATAAGTAAAGATCATAGTAAAGTTATAGAGAGCATGAGAGATAGAAGATAAATATTGAATGGAATCAGACACAATTCATGGTAGTATGCTCACCTCAGCCCCACTTGGTGGTCCACATTGGAGGGGGAGAGAGTTTTTAATGCTAGCCCAGGCTTTTTATATTCTCTGGGGACATGCAAGCCCCCTAATCACAGGTGAGGACATATGTCACAGGAAGGGGTTGTGCTATAGGTTATACAGTAATGGGAGGGGGTGATCTAGGGGTATCTACGTAATAGGGAGAGGAGGGGTTAGGGTATACATGTGGCAAGATGGGAGGATCCTAGATTTAGGATGGCAACTTAACTTTGGATGTCACAGAGCCAGTTTGGCCTGTTCCCTGGCTCAACTGATAGAGACCATTATTGGCCTCAGGAAGTAGTTCATTGTCCCCAGCAGCAGGGAGCAAGACTACCCTGTAGTCTGGTGACTAACTGCCCTCAGGGAGGATGTCTGTAAGCATCTGACCTCCCCCCACAGAAAGCCACAGACAAAAATGGAGAAGCCTATAAATAGTTCAGGGTCTGTTTATTGGCCTTTACTAGTGTTTTCTAGTAGAGTCTGATGGGGTAGGTTGCCACACTCTGCCTCCAAAGGCTATTTTTGGTATTCTCCCAGGGATTTTATCACTTTGCTCCCCTTGCTGCTCTGTTGCATGCCCTTAGTGTTTCGCCCCAGCATGATGGTGTCAGATTTTGCACAATTCCTGCACTATGTCTCCAGTGTTGTCCTCCGCAGTGCTATTGTTTAGTGAGGGACATCATGTCTCGTGGTGGGGCCAGCCCTATGGTCCTCTCTGTGTGTTGTCTGCTCCAAACAAGAACATTGTCCTTGGGGCTTGGTGGTCCAGGATGTCCTCCCCTCCCTCTCCATCCCTTTTCATTTCTCCTGTGTGCTCTAATCAGACGCACCCCTCTCCCCAAGCTGAGCCCCAGTGCTGTCCTCTGAAGTGCATTCTTCTAAATGGGGATGGGGGTTGTCTACATAGTTGTGATTGGGGCCAGCCCACAGACCTGGCCATTGGCTCCCTGGTGTATGCCAGTATGTTGTATTCACATCTTCCACATCAGTTGAAGCCTGGTCTCTCTCCCTCTCCTGTGGAGATAGAAACGATACCCTCTCCTTGTGTAGGTTATTGCCCTGCTTCCCCCTACCCAGGGCTCTCTCTCTCTCTCTCCCTCTCTCTCTCTTTCCCCTTCTTATGTAGATGGCTTACTTATTTAGTTGGCTGCTGTCAGTAACCCTGGATTGGGTTTGGCCCCTGCCATAGTTGCTGGACTCCACCCCAGAGATGTATGTATATAGTAGCTTTTCCCCTATGCCCATGCCCATTTTTTTTGTACGCTTACCTCAGTGGACTCATGTTGTACTTGTCCTTTTGTGCTTGGCCTACTTAGCATAATTCCCTCCACTTCTTCCCATGCTGCAGTGTGCTTCATGTGTTCATCGCTGTTTTTAAGGATGCATAGTACTCTATTGTATGTATGGACCACAGATTTTTGATCCTGTCCTCTGTTGATGGAAATTTGTTTTTTTTCCAACTCTTTGCAATTGTGAATTGTGCTGCGATGAACATTGGATCACAGATGTCTGGTCGTGGTTTGTTTCTTGCCTTTTCTGGGTATATGCCCAGTAGGGGGATTGCTGGGTCATTTGGTAGCTCAATTTCCATCTGTTTTAGATATTGCCAAATTGATTTCCATAGTGGTTGTACATTCCTACAGGTCCACCAGCAGTGGACGAGAGTTCCTATCTCACCACAGCCCCTCCAACACTATTACTTTCTGATTTTTTTAATTTAGCTATCTCTGAGGGTGTTAGGTGGTATCTCATAATTGTTTTAATTTGCATTTCTCTTATGGCTAATGATCAGGAACATTTTTTCATATGTTTATTGGCCATTTGGATTTCTCCCCCTGCGAAACTTCTGTTCAGATCCTTTACCCACCTCCTTAGTGGGCAGTTAGTTTTTTCTTATTATAAGCTTGCAAAATATTGTGGATTTTAGTAACAAGTTCTTTGTCTGATGTGTCATTGCTAAAGATGTTTTCCCAGTCTGTGGGCTCTTTTATTACTCTCTTGGTGAAGTCTTTGGATGTACACAGGTGTTTTATCTTCAGTATATCCCAGTTGTCAATTTGTGACCCCCCTCTATTTGTGTCCTTCCCTATTTCTGATAGCCTATGTATTCCCTGCACCAAGGTTCTCAGGTGTGTCCCAATTCCCTCAGTGATGGCCCTGTAAGTTTGGGGTTTTACCTTGAGGTCTGTGATCCACCGTGAGTTTATTCTTGTGCATGGACTGAGGTAAGGGTCTTGCTTCATTTTTCTGCAGGTAGATATCCATTTTTTCCAGGACCACTTGTTGAAGATGACATCTGCTTCCCATTTGATATTTTTTGGGCCCTCATAAAAAATCAGTTGAGACTGAAACTCTTTATGGGAGTAGAAAGCCCTATCTTTCTCCCACAGAGTAGCAGGTGATACTGACTGCTAGCTTTCTGGTTGGTAGCTCAACACATAACCACTGTGCCACCAGGGTGCTAAAATTATCTTCCAAATTAATTACTTTCACAGTTATTTAAGACAGCAGGAAGCATTATTTTTTCAATAATACTAATTGTCAAATTGAAAAAAAATTCAGCTATTTAGTTTTATGTTCTCCAATTTATTCATGTCTGATTTAGTATGCTTATTTTTATACTCTTTAAAATTATTTAGTTTTTGTTTTGTCACATAATATAGGATCACTGTGAGTCAGTATTAAGTCCATGGCAGTGAGTTTGGTTGTTTTGGTTTTGGTTTATTTATATTTCATTTTGTTCAGCTACAATGAACACATCATAAAATTCAATAGTTCAGTTCTAAGAAAAGTTATGCAATCATTACCACAATCAACTTTGGAACATCTTCCGTCTTGTACCCATTGGTATTACCTTCCCGTCTCCTCCCCCATCCCCTGGTGTGTCTCCAGGTAATTATTTCAGTTACTCTCTTCATAAATATTGGCTTCTTTACTCAGAAAAACATATGAAACAAGGTTCCTTACAAATCCGCACAAATTTCACATAGCCATTTATTTGTAGCTTCTTAAGTTGCTAGTCATTCAGACCCATAGGCATTATTATTACTGTCTAACATTGGCACTATCGTTATTAATATTATCTTAATAATTATGAGTTATAAGATATCGTTCATAAAATTTCTTGCAGACCTTAGAACAAATTTTAGATCTGCATATTTTTTCACACTTTATATCTACTAATTGCATTACTGATATAATTCGTTTGAAGAAGAGTAACATTTTTAAAAACATGGGAACTATTTCATTTTTCCACAAACTTTTTGGAACCCCCTTGTATGTATATACATAAAGTACACAACTGTACATGTATCCACTTTCCTCTCATGCATTTGGTGATTATTTAATGTTTGTTTTAGTTTCATTTAACATAAATCTAAAATTTTGGGGTGTTTTTTTAATGAGAAAACAAATTCGGATTTTTTTAATTATTTTTTTAAATTTTTGACATTGCTTTTAATAAATTGCTTTAAGTTCTTTAAGAATTATTTCCCATTGAAGGGTTTTTATATAAAACCTCTGAATTTTCTAATATAGACAGAAGTATTGCTTCAGTTGTTACATGAAAGCCTGATTACTTGGTCCAAAGACCAAGAACTATTGTCTGCCCAGTGCATCTTAACATTTTTTTCTCCAGCCCAATTAAAAGTTTATTTATACTGTGATGAAGCTCTAGCAGCACAGAGGTTAAGTGCTTACTACGAACTGAAAGGTTGGTTGTTTGAACCCACCAGCTGCTCCCTAAAGATAAGAGCCTCAGAAATCCTATGAGACAGTTCTACTCTGGTCCACAGGGTCACTGCGAGTCACAATTGACTCAACGGCAGTGAGGTTTGTCTTGTATTTTTATTTTAGTTTTTATTAATACTAATTAAATACTATTTACTTGTATCTAAAAGACTAGCAGAGTTCCATTTGTGATCTTAATAGCCCTAAAGGTATAGACAGGCTTAATCTGAACTTATGACTTAATCATAGTATTTCAAAATCTGAACTTCTTTAATTATGAATACTTTGATCAGGTTGAAAGCCAGTGTAGATGATGATTATGTGATGTGCTTCTTGAAGTTAATGAGTTGAATCTGTCGTTTTAAATTTCTAAACTAATTTTTACTGTAAATGAGTGTTTTTTCAAAATATCCAAGAGTGACTATGTCTCCTACTCGTCTTGGTAATAAATTCATCATCTTTCCTAAAGTACCTAGATTAGGAAGTTACATCCATTCCTTCAAACCCAAAAGCTGTCAAAAAACAACAACCTCTTTATTGTAAATTCCCTTCATCTATAGATATTTGATCTGCCTTGATCATAGTTCAGAAATATGACAAATCACATTGTGTTCATTATATAATTGTGTTCTTATACGATTCAGTTTTTAATAGTATGAATCCATCTGACTTCATAGAGTAGAAGCTCTCAAATTCTGTAACCTGTATCTTCATTTTAAAACAGGTTTAAATAAAACAATATTTTGAAAAAATATTTGGCTTTTTTTTTGGTGCATAGTCATTTCAAGAATGTACATTTGGTTTCTCATTGAAAGAGTATATATTTGGCTGAGTTTAAATGCATCACCATTATTAGCAAATTAGCTACTAGAGTACAGAGACTTGGACTCCTGTCCTGTTTTAGGTACAGTCTGGTAAAACATCTCATCTTGTTGGACCTCATTGAATTGTCAGTAGTGTCATAGCAAAGACTTTGTGCCTAGTCTTGCTGTAGGTTAAAAATGGACCGAAATATATCTACTGGAGAGCTTGCATTTTAGTGATGAAAGAGCATGTTTATATACATGTAAATGTTACACGATTAGTACAGTGTAGAAAAATAAGGTCACGAAAGGAGATAAAGAAGTGCATGGTGGAGTGGGAGGCTGTCAGTTTACGTTTGTTGTCCTGACAAGGCCTTATTGAGAAGTGACATTTCAGTAAAGGGTTGAAAGAGGTGAGAAAGTAAGTTGTTTTGACATACGATGGGGGTAGCCCCCAAAATCCTGATGTGATGTTAGGGATATAGTGCATTTAGACTTCGTTCCGCTATGTCAGACTGTTAATCAGGCTTTCTATTTAGAGATTCTGAAAAGATTGTGTAATGGTGTGTGACACAAAGGCCTTATTTGTGGCAGTTGGGGGACTGGTTTTGCCACCACGACAATGCACCTGCTCACGCAGACATTTCAGTGCACCAGTTTTGGGCAAAAAACAGCATGCACCTTACTCACTTGACCTGACTCCATGCGACTTCTTTTGTTTCTAAAAATGCAGAGGGACATGAAAGGACAGCGATTTGATGCCGTAGAAGAGGTGAAGAAAAAAACAAGGGAGGTGGTGTCAGCCATCCAAACAGATGAGTTTGAAAAATGTTTCCAAGAATGGAATCACAGATTTGACAAATGTATTAAGTGTAATGGAGAATACTTTGAAGGTGATAAGGTTCTTTTGTAAAAAAAAAATTTTTAATATATTGCTTTTGGGGGGAAAATTCAGTTTGGGGAATACCCTTTTTTATATCAAAAAACCATTCCAGGAAAAGTGAAAGCATGTCTAGTTCAAGAAATAGCGAGGTTAGTGCTGCTACAGTAGCGTGAGCAACAATGAGAGTATTAAGAATGAGGGCTGCTAAGTTAACATGGCATCAACATGGCCCTAGCCATTGCAAGGGACATGGCATCAACATGGCACTAGCCATTGCAAGCCATTGGGCTTTGACTCTGAGATAGCAAGCAACCAAATACTTTGAATAGAGAAATGCTTTAAAATGAAACAACCCTCCTATCCCACCCCAAAACAAACAGCACGTAAATACAGAAAAGTTGTCTCAACAGGTTCACTCGTGTGAACCTAGACTCCTGTCTTGAGAATAAACTGTAGAAGACCAAAGGGCGGATCAAAGCAATCAGGGAACTATTGTAGGATGGTTGAAAGGAGCTGAAGCTAGGATTTGTAGGTGAGAAGTGGTCTAATTTTGCATTAATTTTGGGCTTGTTGAGGGTTTAGATGTGAGGTAAGAGAGAGAGAATTGGTGACTACATTTATTAGCCTGAGCATCTAGAAAGATGGCATTAGTATTAACCAAAATGGAGATGTTAGGAGCAGATTGGGGAAGGAAAAATAGGAATGATTAGTTGGGACTTGTTTTAGTATGAGACACCTATTTGATTTCCAGGTAGGGAAAGCTGTTGTCATATATGAATGAGTCTATAGGAAGGTTATAGGCCATAAGTAACATTTTGTAATTTTAAAGTAAAATATAAAATTTGAAAAGATTACAGCATTGTAGTACTGTATATTCCTAATTATGATATTGTTTTATATTCCTAGGACAGTGGGTAAAGGGTGCAATAAATCTTTGTATTTGTTGTTTTGCAAATATATGTGAATCTCCAATAATCTTAACATAAAATGTCCCAATAATTAAAAAAACATTATTGGCATATGTGAAATTGCCATGATATGCAGGATGGCAAATAAAATGACAAGGTCCACAGCCTCTGGGGTTTTCCGACAATAGGGGCAGAGAAGGAATCAGTCCGTGGTGTGACAGGACAGTCAGGAGAGTGCCAGAGACCATGGAGTCTCAGTTTTCCCTATGTGCAAAAGTTGAAATTTAGTCCTGATTTCTGGGATTCTGAAATTTAATATTAGTTATACTTAAACACGATCATTTGTATAAAATGAGAAAATGAATTTAGAATTCCACGTATCCCTATCTCAATAGCAGAAAAATGCTCTCCTTTGACCCTGAAAAATGTTAATAATTCTCCTAGGCCTGTTATTGTTCTTCTCTTGTAAGAGTAATTCTCTTGTAATTTTATAAATGAGCACAACTGGGTCAGTGTTTCTCAACCTCAGTACTATATAACTAATGTGTATAATTCACAAGTAATCTGTAAAATAATAAAACAAAGGTTTCATGGTTAAAGAACTTTAGGCAATACAAGTCAAAGTTAAATAGACTCTTTAGTATGAGATTTTTCATGCTACATGTGGCTTACGGATTTTTGAAGAAAAGGTTTATTTGACCTTGGATTTCCCCCTACTCCCCAATACTTACTAACTTCCTGACATTTATTTTCTTAGAATAGTGTTTAGAATGTTGACCTAGAGCAGTGGTTCTCAACCTTCCTAATTCCGTGACCCTTTAATACAGTTCCTTATGTTGTGGTGACCCCCCAACCATAAAGTTATTTTTGTTACTACCTCATAACTATAATTTTCTACTGTTATGAATCAAGCGACCTCTTTGAAAGGGTAAGGAGACCCCCCAAAGGGGTTGCAACCCATAGAACCGCTGACCTAGAGTAATCTTCAGATTTTCTGAATTGAATAAAAAAGTTTTATAAGTATGTTATAAGATGAACTCCTAGACATTGTACTCATGGTCATGAATCATTTGTCACAGGAGTTTATAATTGGATGTTCACAGTACATATTTTCCTATTTTTAGAAGTTGGATCAGAAAAAATAGTATATCCTTAAAATGTTTATGAAATTCTAGGAGATACTTACTGGACAGATCAGTTTACTACTCCTCTGATTGTAGCTGCAAAAGATATATCAGAGGGCAAGGGTATTTTCCATAATTTCAAACTCAAGAATTTCAAAATCTATCTTAGTTTATTTCTACTTTGTATCTGTAACTCTTTAATCTTGGTTTATCAGTCTATCTACAAATTTTTCTTGAGTCTTGCTGTTTTTATCTTATTATCCATTAAAGAATTTCTTACATTGTAAATTGTGCTTCCTTATTAAACTTCAGGAGGTCTTCCTTAATACTAAGATTAAGAGAGTTTAGATGCAACGGCCTATTAAACTCTCTTGAACTTTTACGGGGTGGGTGTAGTAGAACACAGGCTCAGCAGCTGACTGTGTGGATTGTAGTTCTGCTCTCCGGATCACTGGATATGTGTCCTTGGGCAGCTTACTTGAGCTCTACTAGTTCTTCATTTGTGAAATGCAGGTACTTACCAATAGGAAATTGAGTTAGTTAATTTATATACAAATGTAAGACATCCTTTTTAACTCATTTTAATTATTCTGGTATCACCCTTCCTGATTTTGTTTCTGTTCTTATTCTGAAATTGTTTTCTAGTGTATATTTCATTCCTACCTCTGACAAATTTCAAAAATAATTTCTCTTAATTTTATTTTCCTAACTCAGTCTTTCTTGGATGTCACAGTTGAAGCACACAGTAGTCATTCTGTTAAGTTTTTAGAGTCCATAACTAACTAGACTTATCTTTTGGGGGGTAACATCTATAAATGATTTTAGGTTTATTTTAGTCATAACTTGCTTAAATAGCATTGAGTATATTTTCCAAAATGAGTTGCCTTATACTACTTGGCTAATTAGTTTCGTTATACTTGGCTCCTCAGTGGTTCATTCCAAACTTTAAGCTCATTTCTTTTAGATGTCCTTCTGAAGCCTCATCACTCTTGTTCCTTCTAGGAAAATCTTACTCTTCTCTACAGTCTTAGAGAGGCTGCTGTCTCTTTCCTGTTCATGACTATTGAAATACAGGACTCTCCTGTTTTAGTCATCCATACTGAAAAAAATCTGTTCTTCCATACCACTGGTAAGTATTGTAGTAGTTACATACTTTGGTATCAACTTGAGACTATTAAGATTGAAGGGGTGGGGTTTAGCCTATCTATCAGGTCACAACTTGATGACCTCATTCGGAGGCGCTACAGAGATAAATAGCTCACTGGAGGCCAGGCCCACACTCTCTGCTTCATCATCCTACTGACAAGACACATGGAGCTACGCTGATGGAACTAGAGCCCTTGGCTGGAAGAGCTACATGGAGACCCCTGCCAGTGCTGAGATGCTTCCACTGCCACTGGATCCACAAGACTTTCCACCCACTGGCCTGTGAGCTTCCTGAATTCGGTGTCATTGCATGTGTTGTATGAGTCTGAAGAGGAATTTATAGACTGGTATCAGACATATGGGATAATATTGGACTTATAGACTAAATCTGGACAGGGCTGGGGTGTTTTCTCAATACACAATTGCTCTTTTATATAAAGCTCTTTCTTGTATACATATATGTGTGTCTATGAATTTGTTTCTCTAGTCAACCCGGACTAACACATTATGATACCTTCGGGGTGGGGTACTAGAGAAACGAATCATAAAGTTGAGAGAGTAGATGCTTGTTTGACTTCTGCCTCATGGTAGTGTTTCTTCTTTGGCTAGCCGGACATCAGAAATGGCCATGCAGTGTACTGGGTTGTTTTCTGGAAAGAATATGGGAAGTTAAAATTTTGATTCTTTTGTTTGGTTGTTGACATTGGTTATTCGTACTTGAAATGGCCATAATAAATGTGATTAATGTATCTATTGAGCTCGGACGAACTTGCCCCTTGAATTTCTCAGAGACTATGCTGCTTAGTGAAAATGGCTGACTGAAGGTCAAAATGACTGACAGAAAGCATGGACCTGGCTTGATTTCAGTCAAAGGCCCAAGGCCATATTTTGCATCAATAGAATAGTTTAGCTAAGGATTAAGATAAATTAGCTAAGGATTGAACTTGACTGTTTTTAGAATTGAGTGTAGGATCTGATTCTGCTTTTGTTTATACTGATTTCTTCTGCTTATTATTGATATAATGATTGATAGAAATAATTATTGGGAAGTAAAAGTAGAGCGTTTATAAGACTACTTGCCTTCAGCCATTAAATTTGAATTTAAATGGGTTAGGACACACCTGCAAAGAAGGCTCTAAAAGGATGAGCCCCACCTAGTGTCCTGAGTGTTCAAGACATTCGAAGGTGAAGAGACTAGGGAGCTGCTGACAGGTTGAAGAATAAAGGAACTCTCTCTGACTTTTAAAATTTGAACTTGTGGTTTGCACCTGAGGCTGGAAAAATTTGGATCAAGGAACTCTCAACTCTATGACTGAACTGTCAAAGGGAGCCTCTGGGCAGGCTGAAATGCTTGCTAGGCGACTACCTGGATCTACTTGTCGAATGGAAGTGAGAGAAATGTAGCAATAAAGAGATAGGCTGAGTCTGACCACTGACACTCGTGGACCTGATTCACAGGGACTAGAGGACAAAACAAGAGGGGGTTGACTGATCTGAAGTTCATGACCTAGTGCAAGGGAGCTAGGGTTATTGTGAATTTGTGATGGGACCCATAGTCTAAAGACAAGGCAGTCAATGGGAACCCTGGTGAGGCTAAGTGAAATAGCCCACATTGAAATGACTAGAACCCGACCAGATCAAGAGAAAATGTTTGAGCCTGTGAAGTAGTCTATATTGCTGCTGATTTTATGGATGGCGTGTCCTGATTTGACTTTGCTTATGGACGCAGACTCCACAAGAACTTCACAAGGCTCCAACTGGAATGAAGACTCTTCACCTCCAAGATTAGGATTGTCTCCTCAGAGCACTGAGTTGATGTACGTGCACAGTATAGCAATTGCATACCCAAAATGAGGAGGATAAAGGGCATGAAGTGGCTGTTTTGTTCACTTATAGAAGGCTGTTTAAGTAAGGGTTGCACATTTTTTAATTGTATGTATTTTAGTTTAATCTTGTTAGGTACCGATATGATTTTATCATTGTTTGAAAATCAAAAGGCTAAAGAGTTGTGTGAAAGTGTCACGTTGACAACTAATGGTCTGTGGTAGTTACATAATCTGCTGTCAACTTGAGACGATTAAGATTGAAGGGATGGAATTTAGACTGTCAATCAGGTCACAACATGATGACCTCATTTGGAGGTGCTACAGAGATAAATAACTCACTGGAGACCAGACCCAAACTCTCTACTTCATCTTCCTAATGACAAGACACATGGAGCTACGCTGATGGAACTAGAGCCCCGGAACTGGAAGATCCACATGGAGACCCCTGCTGGTGCTGAGATACTTCCAGTGGCACTGGATCTACAAGATTTTACACCCACTGGCCTGTCTTCCTGAATTTGGTGTCATTGCTTGTGTTGTGTGAGTCTGAAGATGATTTTTTAGACTGGCATTGGACATAAGGGCCAATATTAGACTTACAGACTTATTAATCTGGACAGGGCTGGGGTGTTTCTCAATAGACAATTGTTCTTTTTTATAAAGCTCTTTGTTACACACATATGAGTGTCTATGAACTTGTTTCTTTAGTCAACTCAGACTAACAAGTATGGTGACATGAACAGTACAGCTTTAAAATCAAGCACTCTTAAATTTAAATCCTAGTTTTGTATCTAGTCAGCTATGTAGCTTTGAGTAACTTACTTTACCTTGCTAAGCCTCAACTGAATAATAGCTGATAATAATTTCCTTGTAGGGTAGCTGTTAGGATTAGAGGTAATGTATGGATTACACTTTAAGCATGAAACAAACCCTCACAGCTGGACCAATAAGGAACAGCAGTGGATAAATGGGGAAGAATGAACTTGTCAGGGATTTTACTTGACTTGAGAACACAAGCAGTATTCAAGGAAGCAGCAGTATAGACACCAAACGATGTATTGCATCGGACAAACCCACTGCAAAAGACCTCTATAGAGTGTTAAAAAGCGAAGATAGCACTTTGAGAACTAAGATGTACCTGATCCAAACCATAGTGCTTTCAGTGGCCTCATGCACACAAAAAATGGTATCATGAAGAAGGAAGGCCAAATAAAAATTTTATGGTCTTTGAAATTTTATGGTCTTCATGGACTGGCAGAAGAACAAAACAAATCTGTCTTGAAAGAAATAAAGGCAGAGTGTTCCTGAGAAGTAAGGCTAATGAGACTGTGTCTCATGTTCTTAGGAAATTTCAAGAAGGAGCAGTCCCCAGAAAAGGCCATCATGCTTGATAAAGTAGGTCAGCAGCAATGAAGAAGACTCGGTGACTGACAGAGGCTGTAAAACTGGGCTTAAACAGCAACGATTGTGAAGATAGCATAGCACCGGGCAGTGTTTTTGTTCCTTCCATTGTACTGGTCACTATGTGTTATAACCAACTTCATGGAACCCCAAATCAACAGTAGTTGATCCATATATACAGGTAGTCTCTGGCGTAGGATGAGATTCTGTTCCAATGGCTCTGTTGTCAGAAGTAACTTACAACGTAGTCATTGAACAGAACCTTATCCTAAGCCACCGGGATCCATAGGAGCCATGGTGGCGTAGTGTTTATGGTTTGGGCTGTGATCCACATGGTCAACAGTTCAAAAGCATCAAACAGTTCAAAAGCAGGTCCATGGGAGAAAGAAGGACTTTATACTCTTGTAAATAGTCTTGGAAACCCATAAAGGGGGCCACACTGATTTGGTGGTAGTGAGTTTTCTGATATGGAGAATGCTATTTTAAGTCTGATCTTTATTTGTCTTGGAAACATTACAAGTACAAGTATTTCAATACATTAAAAAGTTATAGAAATCATAAAAATTTACTCTGATGAAGAAGAGTTGGACTACATTGATGTTTTGTGCATGTGGTAGTAATTCCAATGGGATCATTTGGATTGTCCAAATATGGATATGGATCATTTGGATTGTCCCTGCTAATGGGGATGGTGTTTCTGGTCAGAAAATGGAGTGAGAGTTTTCATTTTTTCTTCAGATATTTTATGGTCACATGTCGCTGCCTCCTGAATCTCCCTGTTGAGTTTAGCAAAATGATTTCAGTGTTTGGGCTCATGTTTTCAAGCAATGGAAGCCCTTGGTTTAATTTAGAAAAAGCTTCCATTTCTTTCACTGTAAAACAACATTTTGATTACTGTTCTTATCTTCATTATTTTTTCTTCATCCATTCTTTCCTCTTCAAAATCTATTAAGTCCTAACCCATCAGTTCTCTTCCTGATAAGAGCGAGCTGTTCGACATGCTGCAACATCTATGTCATTAGACGGGAACTGTCTGTAGTACCTAAAACCAACAGGCTTATTTTGCTAAGCAGCCCTCTTCTCCATTAACAGTGCTTTAATTGATAGTCATTAAATGTCTCTTAGGTAGACTCCTTAAGACTGCAGCTTATTTTCCAATCCACTCCTTTCTCTTTGTAATGCACAAGTTAGATCATACTTTCTTAATCTTTGGATAAATTTTTAGCATAAACACTTCAACATGAGAGTCAAACTTGTGAAATTAGCCTTGCTCGCACTGTAGTTTTAGCTCTTACTGTCCCTTGCACCCTACATTCCAGTAGAAAGAGACTAGGGAGTTCCGTGAATTGCCATCTTTTACCAAACTTGGCCTTTTCTCTACCTGGAATCCCCTTTCTATCCTTTGGTAGCTCCTGTTCTTCCTTTGAAAACAAGTTCATTGCAACATTTTGATTTTGCTTTCTCGATTCTTTCACTTTTTGAAGTCTCATATAGTAACCAATCCTTAGGTACAACCATTGCATTGTACATGCTGCTGCTTTTCTAAGAGATGTTCACAATTTACAAACATCTGCTTCAGTATGTTTCCTTGATTGCGAACTTGAAGGGAGCAGTTGTGTCTTTTTTTTAATGTATTGTTAATTCTTATTTCTTTTTTAAAAATCATTTTATTGGGGGCTTATCACAATCTATCCATCCATCCATCCATCCATCCAGTGTGTCAAGCACATTTGTACATTTGTTGCCCTCATCATTCTCAAAACATTTGCTCTCCACTTAAATAAGACCTTGGTGTCAGCTCCTCATTTTCCCCCTCCTTTCCTGCTCCCCTTCCCTCATGAACCCTTGATAATTTATAAATTATTATTATTCTGTCATGTCTCACACTGACAGTTCCCTTCACCCACTTTTCTGTTATCCATCTCCCCGGGAGGAAGTTATATGTAGATCTTTATAATAAGTTCCCCCTTTCTACTCCACCTTCCCTCCACCCTCCGGTATCGCCACTCTCACCACTGGTCCTGAAGGGATCATAATTTTTAATATATGTGATTAAGTACATATCCTAGAATTTACTCTTAGTTGAGGGGAGATGAATAGATTGTTATAATATAATTTTTATATTGTCCATGTTTAGGTGAAGTATATTCATCATCTCAATAATGTGATCAGTTTTTTTTAAAGTAGGTTGTAATTTTTCATTTAAAATCTAAGAGTAAATTAATATACAACCTCCTACAGAGAGCAGTTGTGTCTTGTACAACCTTCTTTCAATTTTTCTTTTTAAATAAAGTATACTTTGTTATAGTCTTAATGATTACATATTTCAAATCAGCATCAACTTCTTGGTTATTTGGACTTAAGCTATATTGGGGAGAAAGAATTAAGCCTAGCTGAAATGAATAAGAACATATTTTCCTTGTGCCTCCCACCCACCTATTCCCATGTTTTGTTGGTAATGGGACTGAAACTTCAGAAGAACAGACTGATGTCATTGAACAGGATATTTATTTTATGTATAACCTTGGGTATGGTCATGCGGTCTTCAGTAAAATGGAGAGATTAATTTATTTCATTTTAAGCTTTAGAGAGGAAAGATTTTTCTTTTGAAATACATCAGAGGGATATATTGTATCAAGTTTCTATAGAATAGAAAAATGATTAACTTGAAATCATATCTAAATAGTTGTTGAAATACATCACCAGTCCTTTTCTCTTTGCATTGAAAATTTAAATACATTTTCTATAAAAAGCTGCTATAACATGTAACAGTAAAAAGTATAATTTCCTAGAGGCAGGTCATGAGCTCACAATTTTGAGCCTAGCAGATTTTACTATCTTATACCAAACAACTGAATATCTCAAATGACTATTTCAGCAAGTATCTTTAATGGATAAAAATTATAGGTAAGAATATTTTGTTGTCCCAAAGGTCTTGATGATGTGTTAGATGTATATAAATTTATTAATCTTGTGATAGGTTTTTATAACTTGAAAATTTTAACATACATTGTAATGATGAATTTTGTAACTTGTAGAATTTTATATGTTATATTTTTCTAACTTTTTTCAATTTGTTTTTGTAAATATTTTCACTGGTTATTACAATTATAGCTTTCAAAGTAATACAGAAAATCAAAGCCACAAAATAAGACTGGGATCATTGTTTTTAATGCTAATACTAGTTATAATTGGAATAACTAGCATGCTTAGCTACAAGTGTCTTAGCCAGTAGTGTGAAGAATATCAAAAACCTCTGGTGCAAACCTTCATTTCAGAGATAGTAAAAGAACTGAAATTAATAAAATACCCAGTTTCCACACTTGGAAAGTCAGCACTACTAGTTAATACAAGCTTAATGGCTTCCATCTTAATTACTGCTTAAAATTAATTTATTACATACCATTATGTAAATGTAATGAATACTATTTTGTTATAATAATGTAAGATTTTACTTTGTCATTTTCAATAGGCAGCTGAAGAGGGAAAAGTTATTTTACAAATATTTTAAAATTGTTTTATAACCAAGTATTTCACTTAGGCTTTCCAACTGAGTGTAAAATTATTATAAGCTTAGAAATGAAAATCAATTGTAATTTACAAATCCATTTCTAAACAATCTTAATTTCTTACAAGTTCATATACATTATCCTTAAAACTAGTAGTATGTAAATCATTAAGTCAATAAAATATGCACTTGTTATTTTCTCATTTTTATTTACACTGTGCAAAATTAAATTCCAAAGAGTATTATAAAACTTATCTTCTAAATACTTAATACATACATATTTCAACTTTTGTTGCAAATTTTATTCAACTGTTTCAGTTAAATTATTGTAATATACCACCAATATCATGGTTCTATTTAAAAAGGACACTGCTTCTGTTGTTTAGAATTTTGTTAACTAAAATATAAATAAATGACATTAAACAATTAAATTATTATTGATATCCAGTATTAACATTTAGATTTAGTATATAGTAAATGCTATATTGTAGTAACATTCACATTTAGATATAATCTTCAAAATGTACCGTCAGCAAATACATTAAAAAGTGGGGCCTTTGCCAGCTCTATATTTCATTGACTAACCAGGAGAGTTGCGCTTAAGATGTAGGCATTTCTATCCTGAGTTGTCTTAATTTGCCTCCCATAGAATTTAAGTCAAGGATATTTGTTACTTATATTAAATATATTATTTCTAGAGTATAGCTTTTTAAAGACTTGATAAATCACTTAACTCTTAATGATAATTCAGATCAGGTAACTATTACTTGGGCAAATATATTTTATTATATAATATCAACAATAAGATTTAGTTACCAGCAATTTCTAAAACAAAGACCCTTTGTAAAAGCAAGGTTTTATATTTAAAAACAATTTTTACAAGATTTTCCAGAGGCTATATACTTTTATTGTATAATTATGTAATTATTCGCTATTTATAGAAAAAGACTTGTTAATATTATAAGCAAGGAATAATTTATTTCATAGAAATTAGAAGTTTTAAAATGTTAAGTTAGCATGTGCTATACATGTCTTTCAGAATTCTCAATACTATCTGTCACTTTACTGTCTCCAGAGTGAGAAAGATTGTAATATTTGAAATGTCACCATATTGAATTTCAAAATAAGTAAAATACTTCTCACATTCTCAATCATATCATAGTAAATACTGATGAGCATTGTGTAAATAAACTAAAAACTTTGTTTTATTACTTAAAGAGTAATACATTATTTTTCTGGAGTTGTTTAGTAACGTGTGATTTATTTTATATTACATTATACTCATCAGAGAAATATTTCTTTCATGATCTTGTTTTAAAAAGGAGATTAGTTTTAAATCAATGTTCATTTATTTAGTATATATTTTTACTCTCATGTTCATTCTCATATTTTAACTATAAAATATTTACTGAAGTCATGCTATAAAGCTATAGCTATATTTATAAAGTATATTTTAAAGTATATGCTAGTTTAGATTTATATTAATTATGTTTACATAGAGAAAATAATTGTTTCATTTTAAATATAAATTAGTCAATATTTATTTTGTTTTAAAGAGTAAGAAATGAAGCTCCCATTGAAGAACAAGAACCTGTGTCAGAGGTAAATTTTTGTTTTACTTACTTTCTTAAAAGTTTGCACATTTGAAAGTATTGTTAGGTATGTTTTTTTCCAAATATTTTAATTTCAATATGTCTACATTAATTTTTGCATTGGCGTGGTAACAGTAAGAAAAATTTGAGGTGTTCATTTATTTTCATTAGGTGTAAAACTAACCCTAAGTAAAACTGCCTGATGTTTGTTGTTTTAACTAAAGCACCCATATTTCCTTTTATTTAATTCAACTAGTTAATATTGGATATAGATTTATGATTTAAGCATTCTAAAATCACTACAACTTTAATCATTTAGCACGCTAAAATTAATTTTTTAATTGATTTAATTTTCTGGAGCAAATAAACTCAATGGTTTTACCAATTTTAAAGTAGAAATACTTTGAATAAACTTAATACATTTCAATTATTATACATAAGTATGCTCATTATCAGATTCAAGATTATTGTATAAATGCCATCTACACAGCAGTCTAACGTGGTGTGCACAGTACTTTCTTGATGCCATTTTCCATTTAAGTTTTATTGGCATATAATTCACATATAATACAATAGTTCAGTGACATTAAGAAGAGCTGTACAATCATCACCACAATCAATTTTAGAACATTTTCTTCATTCTTGTACCCATTGTTATTAGCTCCCCATTCCTCTCCCCATCTTCCGCAACCTTCCCTGCCATATGCTCAAAGAATCATTAATCCAATTAATCCAGTTACTGTCACTATAGATTTACCTACCGTAGATCTCATACACAGAACATTAAAAAAACATAAACTACCAACAATAACAAAGTAAAACAGATAAAAACTTCAACAGACAAGAGAGCAGCAAATATTAAAAACTAGACTAAAATTAAGATGTATCAAAAAGGAGATCAAATGATACAGTGTTAAGTGTTCATCTAGCTGCATCTGCCCTGATGCACTTTCCAGTGCACTCTGCATGAGAGCAAGGATGTTCACAGCCCTGCTCTGCAGTCAGAGGTCCCCAGAAACTTCATCCACACCTACCTCCTTTTTTCTCTTTCTCTCTCTAAAAACAACTGGAAACACTTTAAAATGGGTCAAAGGGCGATCATACGATAATATATTTTAACATAACTACATCTGCCATAGTCAGAGTTACAATGTTCTCGTTGTGCTAACAAGGCAATTCACATCCTTCAGCGATCATCAGTGGAGATTCTCCAAAGGCTTCTCCGTGTGGGGACCCTGCAAATGGGTTTTGGGCTTCCACTGTCATCTATAGCCTTCTGCAAATCAAGTGTTGACAATTTAATGATGCCATTAAATTGATGCTCGTTCCTCCTTCAGAGTGGAATTTTATTGTTTAGTATCCTTGGATCACACAGGCTGGTGTGCTTTATCCAGGTGGTTTTAGTTGACTTCTCACTTAGATGGCTGCTTGTTTTAAGACAAGCTTTCAAGACTTCAGATGCTATTCTTTCTGATAGCCAGTCACCATATAGTTTCTTCATCACACTTCTGTGAGTTAGAGCATCAGGCAAGAACATGTCATAAGAACTAATTATTCCTAGACTGGGGCTAGAATTAAGTACAAGCCCCAAATTCAATCACGCATCCATGATTTATAGTATGTTGCTCTGCTTGACCCTAGAGGCATCATTGTTATTTTATGTTAGAGAACATTATCAAACGTTCTCAACCTGTGGGTTGCGATTCTTTAGGGGTTGAAAGACCCTTTTACAGGGTCACCTAAGATCATCGAAAACACATTTCAGATGGTCTTAGGAACCGAGACCCACTCCTCTACTCGTCTCCAGGCAGGTCCGCCCACATGCAGATACGCCCACATACAAGTACCCAGCGTGAAGACTGTTACCCATGCTACACCATGCTTCAAGACAAAATTTCACTTATTTGTCATTAGAAATAAATATTTTACAATATAGAATTACATATTTTTGTGATTAATCACTGTGCTTTAATTATGTTCAATTTGTAACAATGAAAATACATCATTACAATTCATAACAGTAGCAAAATTACAGCTATGAAGTAGCAACAAAAATAATGTTAAGGCTGGGGGGTCACTACAACACGAGGAACTGTATAAAAGGGTCGTGGCATTGGAAGGTTGGGAACCACTGCTCTAGGGCATCATTTTAGTTGTCATCAAGTCAATATTGACTCCTCTTACCCAATAGGACAGGGTAGACCTGCCGGGTGAGTTTCTAGACTGCAACTCTTTTCCAAGAGTAAAATTCCTCATCTTTGTCCTGTGGAGTAGCTGGTAGTTTTGAACTGCTGACCTTGCAGTTAGCTGCCCAGTGCATAGCCATTAGACATTGATAGTGTCATTAGGTTAGCCAATGATACAGAATTTAAAACGCTGTTGAGAAAAGAAAATTACACAAGTATAGGCCAACTGTGAATTGCAATGCATGAATTGTTAATTTATACATATTAAACTCTTAAGTGACTGGATACTTTACACAAACAATGGGGGTTGATGATAGGGTAAAACTTTCTATAATACTCATTCACAATCACAGAGCCACCACACCTACCAGCTTTAATACATGTCATAATGAAGCAAGGAGGGCAGATGCCAATTGATTTTGTTTTTACCCAAGATTACCTGCCTCTCTCTGATCATAGGCAAGTTCCCTATTATTATTTAAGATTTCTCAAGTCTGTTACAGTGAAACCTATGCGTAGGTAGCAACTTTCTCCCAGTGATTTTCTTTATCTACAGAAATTTTTATTTTAAATACAAGCAAATAACTTTAGTAGACACAGGATTTTAAATTGTTTTTTATTATTTATGGTTAAGTTTTATTGGTTTATGGGTTTTGGAGAATTTGGATAGTACACCTACGTGATCACATTTGTATATAGAGAGCTGTTTGTAGGATTCCTTGGTCTTTTTAATTTATGTGAGGTTTGTAATGATATCCTTTCTTCCTTGATTTAAATAATGTGTGTTTCTTTCTCCCTACTGTCATATATTTTACATAAGGTATAAAACATAATACTTTGATGTTATTTTCCTTTGATGTTTATCTTATAGAGCAATTAAAATATTAATATTTATTTTTATCATTTCCAGAATGCTGCTTTTTTATACATATAGGTCTCCATTTCTGTGTGATAGTACATTCCTTTTGTTTAAAGACTTTGCTTTATCTTTTTGTGTTACAGATTGACTGGTATTAATTCTTTCAGATTTTGGTTATTTAAAATATCTTTAATTTGCATTTATGAAAGTTATATTTTCGTAGATGGAGAATTTTTAGTTGATAGCTTTTTGTTGTTTCTTTTCACAGTTGAAAGAAGTCATTATATTGTCTCTCGCTTACATAATTTCTGACAAGATGTTCTGTTATTTTTGTTTTCATTTCTGTGCATGTCATGCTTTTCTATGTACATAATTGTTTTTTCTTTGATTGCTTTCAAGTAGTTATATTCAGTTGTGAAGTTTAGATCTGTATCTAAGTATAATTTATTTATATGTTTGTTTATTTGTCTGTTCATTTATCTATTTATATTATTTATCCTGATTGGTGTTTTCCGAGCTGTTCTTGTATTTCTAGTTCCAGGATTCTAATTGGACATATTTTAGACCATTTGATGATGATGCTGTTCTCTAGTCTCTGGTGAACTGTTCTAATTTTTATTCCCACTCTTTATGTTTGTTTGTTTCAGTTTGAGTAAATTCTCAAGCATTCTTTATCATATATACATACCTACATACATACATTCTTTGGCTGGAATTGCCATGGATTTTTATAGTTACTGACCCTCTGCTGAAATGGTCTTCTTTTCTTGCACATTACTCCTTTTCCTACCAGAGCATTTAGCCTGTTTTTGTCAGGTGCCATCAAGTCCGTTCCAATCCACAGCAGCTCTGTGTGCACAGAACAAAATACTCCCTGGTCTTGTGCCGTCATCACAGTTTATAACATGAATCACAATATTAATTGTAATGATTTATGATTTTCTATCTGATTGTTTAACACGTGGGCCATAACTGAGCCGGGTTCTGCTGACTGCTTTGACTTCTGAAAGCTTGTTGGTTTTTGCTTCTCAGTGTATCATATAACGTTTGGTTGAAACCAGACACTGTGTGTAGAACTGAGATAAATAATATAACCACCTGGAAAAGAACATGCCTTTTTATGTCAGGCAATTAGTATGCAGCTTGTAACCATCTAGTCAGGTGATAATCTGGGCTTTTGTTTTGTTGTTTATGGTTACCGTTCATATACTACCAGCTTCAAATTCCTTCAACATTTCCTTGTGCTTAGGGCAGAATCCCTAGCTAGTACAAAAGAACCACTGGCTGGAAGGTTAGGGGTTTGCAGATACCCTGAGACTCCAGGAAAGACAGGCCTGTCAATCTACAAATGACAATATGAAAACTTGGAAAGCCTATGAAGCAGTTCAGTGATATACACCTTGTCATCATAAGGGGTTGTCATGAGTTGGAATTGATTTGACAGTAACTAACATCCCCCACAACAAGGGCAGAGATGGATGGGTGGATTGATGGCATATGTTTCCTAATGTCTTTGCTTCAGTTTCAGCTTTAGAAGCAAGCCTCGGGGAAGGCCTCGCCTCACATTCTGATTTTCCTTCCAGCCAGACTTGCTAGCCGAGTAGAGGGTCGGGGCTTCTGGGTGGGCAGTGATGTTTTCTGTTGTGCTAGTTTTGCCTCTTATCTTAAATGCACTCTGTATTTGCAGTTTGAGAATAGGAATCTTCCTCTGTGCCCTGGAGCTAACAGGGTTTGATTTTTTTCCTTTAAATATGTGAGAGAACTTTATATCAAAGAACAATTGTACATTAAGAAAACATGCCAGCTCAGTCCAAATCAAGGGCATAAGTCCGATATTAGCCCACATGTTGATACTAGTCCATAAATTCCTCTTTGGACTCATGCAACTGTGCAATGGCACAGAATGCAGGAAGCTCACAGACCAGTGAGTGGGAAGTCTATGGATGTATTGGCGGTGGAAGCAGCTCAGTACCGGTGTGGGTCTCCATGTGGTTCCTCCAGCTCCAGGGCCCTTGGCTCTGTCAGAGGAGTTCCCAGAATCCTTAGGAGAGTTCCCAGAATCTGTGGTTCCCACAATCCACAAGGAGGCCTCATTGGCTATGGCCTTATTGACAGGCTAGACCACCCCTTCCCAAGTTGACAGATTATGTAACTGTCACACCATGTCTTCATAGCATCATCAGTTAAGTCTTTTCTGCTGCATTCTTACTTGACTAGAAAGCATCCATAGAGCTTTTATTTTCCTTTGAATGCTCTATTTGTGTCAAGTTAAACAACAGTTCTTTAGTATGTATGGCAGCTGAACAATCAAAAATGTGAGAAGATGTAGATCAAAATTGTAGGGGGAAGTTATAAGTTTAGCTAGCAGAATTCCAGTTTAGCGCAGAATTCCAGTTTAGCACAGTATTCCGGCTACTGAACAGTAATGAAACATGTTTACTCTGAAATTTGGAGTTAAATAAAGAATTTTCTTTATATGACAGGTGGAAAAAAGGAAATGTTAGAAATTTCAAAGTCTCGTGAATGAAAATGTGAGCAAAAAAAATAAGAAAATGTCAGTTGAAATAAATGCTAATACATTATTGTGGCTTCCAGGGTCTGTTAAGAAGATTTTGAGCACAGGAACCCATTCAAGGGCAAACTATAGATTTGCGAGAATCCATTTCACATGAGGGCCAAAGATTTCCAATAGACGAGTCTTGCAGATGTCGAATGGTGATTTATTATGACTGGCTTGCCTATTGCAAAGGATCCTTGTCTTTAGTTTGCTCTTGCTGCACACTGGGTAGCAGTCATGCAGGAGTAAGTAAAAGAGTATTGCTGGTAGGGCTCCAGTTCAGACATGCACAGATTTGTTTTAGAGCAGCGGTGCTCAACCTGGGGGTCCCAGCACCTTTGGGGGTCGAATGACCCTTTCACAGGGGTCGCCTGATTTCATAGCAGTAGCAAAATTGCAGTGATGAAGTAGCAATGAAAATAATTTTATGGTTGGAGGGGGGGGTCACCACAACATTAGGAACTGTATTAAAGGGTTGCGACATTAGGAAGGTTGAGAACCAGTTTTAGACAGTGTGTTTAAACATGTCTCTCTGATCAGTGGATGGCTGCTAGCAAGTTCTTTCAGTAACTAAATGTGTTAGTGTTGTTAGGATACATTTTAAAGGGGGGAGGGGATTTTTGTTGTTGTTGTTTCATGGGAGGAGGTGGGAAGATGTAACTTGATTAAAAAAAGGCATCCCAACCCAGTCTGACTCACTTCCAGGGTCTTATGTTAACCAGAGCCCTCTTCAGACTCACATAGCCTAAGGCCTTTGATGCAGAATGGTGAAGTGGGATGCAGGCCAGAGGCTGAAGAATCTCCAAAGTCAGTTGGCAACATGGCAGGGCACAGAAAGTTCCTCCCAAGAGTCAGCGACCCACATGGGGCTACTGCTGGAGGCAGGCAGAGTCCCTGTATAGATGAAGGTGAAGGGCAAGCGAGAGTGGGGAGATGTTTCCAGTGTCTCATAAAAAGACCTCACTTCCCAGGAGGCATCATCAGGCTGTGACTTGATTGGTTGGATTTAACTGTTACACAAGTACAAGATGACATAAAATCTAACTGCCACAGGGAAAAGATAGATTTTTTAAAAAACAGTTCAAGTGGACTTTTTCCTTAATCATCAAAGCTTTGCAATATGTTTATAGAATGCTACTCCATAGAAAATAGTAGATTTTAGAGGAAACAAGCATTTTAACAAAGGTAGGAAGTGCTCTAAGATGAACCGGGTGAGTGAGGTCCTCAACCCAACAAGTGGAACTGAAGACCAAGAACCACAACTACTGCAGTAGCCGTCGACATGTTCATCTCACGAGGTTAGCCATTTTCAGTTTTAAGGAAACATCTCGACCTTAGCAATCTTTTGGCTCAGTGGGGACCAAAAGTGTTGCTTAAAGATCAGCTAACTCAAAGAGCTGGTCTTTCCATTGGATTTTCTAAGCAAGATGGAAGCTAATCAAGTTGATTTTATGGAGTTAATTATAACCAGGGATAAGTCTTAGGTTTATCAATAAAATCCAGAAGAGCAAAGTCAAACCAAAACTGACTTCCAAGGGTATCTGCTGGACCACTTAAGTTCAAGGCAGAAAGATCGCTCAGAAGGTTATGATGACTGCCATTTGGAATTCAAAGTGGTGGTCTTGATCAGTTTTCTCAAAGGAACAAATGACTACAGGGCTTATTATGAACAAATTTTAAGAACATTGAAAGCGGAATTAGTGAGACAAGGGCCAGGAAAGTTAAGCTAAGGAACTTTTCTCCTCATCACAACAATGCCCTTCCTCATTCTTTGAGGGCAGCAAGGGCAGTCCTCCAAGGATTTAATTGGGAAATGGTACTCTCGACACTGCCCAGCCGTCATCTTGCCATTCAGACTTCTCTTATTCCCCAAACTCACAAGGCATTTCAAAGGGCCATGTTTGGAGTCCCTCAAGCTTGCTCAAACTGAGAGCTAGAATTCTTCAGAGAAGCTTAGAGTGCTGGAAATATAACCTCTAGAAGTGGAACTATAGACCTAGGTGGAGGATTTGTTGAGAAACAATACCTTTACGTTTTGATATTTTTGTTTAATAAAATTTACTATAATTTTTAGCAATACTTTTTCACTTACCTATACACAACTTAATCAAATATTTGCAACTAAATTTTTTTTAAGATTGGAAAGTTTGAAACATAGTTTATAATTATAAAAACTTATTTCATTAATATGCTTTCTAGTTTTGTACTTTATGCATTATAGGAAGTAATAAAGTAAGAAAACAAACAATTTGCACAAGTGACTTTCGATGGTGTGTTCTGTATAAAAACAGTAATCTGTCTTTTAGAGGATTACAAGAACTATTTGGACATCCAAATGTTGGAATATTTCTAAATAAGTTGAACATACAGGGCATTATAATCATATGGTTGATTACAACAAGGACTGTGTGTCATATTTGATAACATTCAAAACATATTTATGATGCTACTCTCAAATTGTTAAATCTAAATACTATTTTTAAAAGATAAAGCATTTTTCTAGACATTTTGTTAATATATCAAATGTTCATCCTGAGGTATATTTACTTTGGGAATAATGAAGAAGAGACATAATGAGGAAAACAAAAGTTTTATTGACTTGATTGGCGTGAAAGAAAAGACTAGAATTACATCTTAAAGCTATGAAAAAATGAAAATGGAAGATAAATAAAAAATGAAAACTGGCTATTCTTTAGCTTATAAACTTATTAATACATGGGAAAGTGATGAGATTTACATAAAAATGCTGTTGGCCAAGAAATAATAGACAAAGTTCAACAAAATACAAAGTTATAAATATCATTATTTCCAAAAACAATTTTGTCACATCTGTACATTCCTCAACTTATAAACTTAGTTCAATATGCAAAAAGTCTTTATGAATTAAAATATGGTAATATTTTATATTGTACATATACAATAAATATATAATCACACCACGTATTTGCAAATTCAATGAACAGGTGTGGTTTTTTCTGTTCTGTAAACCATATTAAAAATACAAATAACTGATGAACATAATATTAAATGCTGTCAACGTACTTTTCACAAAAATTAATACTATCATCCAGTTTTAAAGGAGCCCTGGCGATGTGGAAGTGTTGGACTGCCGATGACAGGGATGGAAGTTCAGACCTGCCAGCCACTCTACTATCTGCTCTGGTACTGATTATAGAGTGACTGTCAGTAGGAACCAGTCTGATGGCAGTGGCTTAGCAGTTTAACATTTAACAAGGAGATATGAGAAATCATGAGATTTCTTCAAAATTTTAATTTTGAAACTAGGGAAAATAATATTTTTATAAATACGCTTAATAAGCAGCCACAAACTTAATTATTCGGACAGTTGAAATTCTACAGAAGTTATATATGAATGAGCGTAAAGTAGTTTATAACATGAAATCAGTATTGTGTTTGGATCCTCTAAAATAAATTCGCCAGTTATGCATAGTGCACTCTTAATTAGATTTGAAAGTGGTCTTGAGAGTTTTAAGAAAAGCAGCCTTTTTATCATTCGGCCACAGAAGCTTCAGTAAGGAGGAGTGGATGTTAAACTCTCTAAGACTGCCACTTGGTCAAGAGCCATGATCACACATTACAGTTCTCCTCATTTAAGTTGATGAATTTATTATTGATGAGTTTGATTCCATTGAAGCCAAGAATGATAATAAATTCTGGCTTTTGTGTCAATAAAATATTTAAACCCAATGTACCTTTTCCATTTGAGACCCATTTTTCAATTTTTTCTGTAATTATTTCAAATTTGAGTGCCCTAGGCATTGTTTCTCAAAACATAGAAATGTGAACATTTTCACATGGCTGCATCACAACTGTTGGTTAAATCTGTGATTGGTAACTTCCGTATTCAGACCTACGACATATACTGTGCTTGCTTTTTCTTTTCTGTACCTCATTTTCCTGTACTTGAAGTTTGCTTCTTAAATAATTTTTTTCCTGCACGTAATAATAGCTAGGGAGGATTAAATGAGATGTTAATGTAGAATTCTTTACATAGTAACTCACCCTTGATCTATGCTCAATAACTGGTAATTGTCATCAATGGAAAGGTTGGCATTCGACTTTTTGAGGTTTTACCAGTACTCTTTCCCCCTACACAGCTTTCGTAAAAAACCAAGTATTTCATTTGTGTATAGCATGACCATGATTTCAAATGTCAAATCGGAATTTCAGCGTTATTTTATTTAAGCATCTGTACTTTGTATACTTATTTAAAGCACTGTGGCTGGATCTTGTCATTCAAATTCCTGTTGGGTTTTCCTCGTTTTCTACTCCAGTAATGGTAATTCTGCTTTATGGTTCAAAGAGTGACTTCAGAATGCAGGTATTTCAGTTACCGAACAATTGCTTTCTGACCGCCATTCAGTAGCCTCCTTGGCACACTGGAGTACTTAGCCTTTAAAAAAATTCTTAAAGTCCTGAATAATGAGGACTTCTCTAATACATACTTTAAGAAATTAATTTTATATTTCTTTGATATATTCGATTGCATACTTAGGTTCATTTATTCCAGAAAGTTTAGTATAATAAAAGCTTTTTTATTTAGCCTTATCCATGAATGTAAATGAAAAATATTTTTAATCATTTCAGGAAATGTCAAGACTTAGAATGGCTGAAGGAGAAACAGAAACATCAAAATCTGAAAGGTAAATATAAAGAAGGACAGACTCTCAAAGTATACTGCATCACTTGAGGTGTGTTATTACACAGGAAATTGGAAAAGGGGTAACTAACTTTTTGCATACATTGCTTTTAATAAAAGTTTTGAATATTTAACAAAAATGCAGTAGAGAGTCTAAGCTTAAAAATTACACATCTAGATGTGTCTTTTAGGAATTACTGCATTCAAAAAAACTTTACATGCAAGCAAGTAAAATATTGACAGATTTTTGTTGTCCTTGCTAAATGAAAATACTGACAAGATTCATCATGAAACAATTAGTGTAAACAATCCATCTTAATGTCTTTTAAGCTTTTTAAAGTTTCTTTTTAAAAAGCTGTAGAACCCACCACCCCCTCCCATCCACCCGGCAAGAGCCCTTGATAATGTGCCCAATAAAAGGTGCAGGCCTGAAAAAAAAAAAAAAAGCTGTAGAGTTAGTGGGATATGGGCTCTCAACAAGTAAAGTTTCAAAATCCATGGGTTGATTTTTGTATGTAATGTAATCCTCAGATAGGACACAAAGGGCAGAAGACATTTCAGAATCCCTTTGAGCAAAAGATGGAACCCAGCCTTCCAATTAGAACTTTATTCTACAAACAGATAATCTTATTTTGTCTTATAAGCAAGCTGTGCCTTTCTGGCTTTATGCAGTATATTTTACAGCATGTTAATTTGTAATCAATTTTGATGAATTGATCTATTGCATTTTAAAAGCAAGTTCCAAGATAAGGCCTTATGATGTGTTTCTCAATCTTAGTAAAGTTAACTAGTCTACGTACTTCCTTCTTCTAGGAAACAAAATGAATGAAAATGTACGTACTTCTTTCTTCTAGGAAACAAAATGAATGAAAATTCAATTGAACTTTAAAGTCTTGTACCATGTATATTATTTAACACTTTCTGTAAGTGTAGTTAGTTCAGTAAAATCTTTTAGAAAATAAGAATGACAAATTTGAAATGAAGAGGAAATTTTTAATGAAATTTTGTAAATTACATAATTTGTATATTTATTTAATTTCATAATTGGACTAAAGAAAAATGAGTTGACCTGAACAGAATTAATAATAGACTTAAGGGATCTTGGTGTTAAAATTGTGAATCTTTCTTGTATGCCAGTAATAAACAATTACAAAATATACTGGACAATTTAATTCACTCAGAATAGTAACAAAAATGAGAAAAGAATATATTTTAATGATGAAAAATGCAACCTTACCAAGTTAGAAAAATAATATCTTAAACATTTAAATGATAGATTTTTTCCAAATTATTTTATGGATTTAATGACTGGTTTAAAATCCCAATGAGATTTGATTTGTACATGAAAGTTTAAATAAGCCTCATAGTGTTCTACTTGTTAATACTATAACTTATAAATACACTCCCACCCCCACATAAGTATACACAGCATGTACTTAAAGGAGCTTCAGAAAGTTTATGGGGAAATTTTATTATCTTTTAATTTCATTCTTCCACCAACTTTTTAAGCCCTTTTGTGTATACACACAAACACACATAAGATGAATATATGTATATTTCTACATATTTATGAGGAATTTAAAAAATTTTAGAATAATTAAGGAAATATTTGTGAGGGTTTTTGTGATTTGTAGAACAAAAAACATTCTACACATAAAAACAATATATAAATCCCCAAACCAAATAGGTTATTTCTAAATATATTCCTTATGTAAAAGTTCTCTTAAAAATTATAGAAACACTAGGGACAGACAAGATAGATGAACAGATTAAAGTGATAAGCAGGCCCAAACCTATTCAGTAGATTTTCCAAGTCTACTTTTAATATGACGCTTTGGAATTTCTCATTCTGTTGCCTAAGAATGTGCCGTCTATCAAATTACAGTGATATCACAGGAAAGACTGTATTTTTTGGTAGGCAAGAGTGTCTTGAAATTTCTCACCCTTTAGAGTAAGTTTTATTTTTTATTGTGTTGTACTATATTAATAAGGAATGGATAATTTTTTTCAGTGAACAACATAACATTTCATCAGAGGAAGAAAAAAATGGATGTGATGAAAATTCACTTGAAGCCTCCTCAGTAACAAAAAGTGAAGAAAGTATAACAGTTTCACTTAAGAAAAACGACACCTGTCTCTCAGAGCACGAAAGCAGCTCAAAGAAAATCATCAGCGATGATTCAATTAAGGACGAAGACAAAGTGGAAAAAGAAAAACAAACAGAACTTGTTCGTCAGGAAACAGAGTTGAAGCTGTGCCAAAATTCAGAAAATGCAGATTCGAGTGATCAGATTAAAGAGCACAACGCTCGTGAAACTAAGCGCTCTTCTAAGAATATCAAAGCTTTGCGATTAACAACAGGTGATGCTGTTAGCATCGATCAGTTTCTGAGAAAAAGAGATGGATCTGAATCTGCTAGCTCTGACGTCAGTGAGCAAGGCAGTGTTCATTTGGAACCTTTGACTCCATCAGAGGTACTGGAGTATCAAGCCTCAGAAATCTTTCAAAAAGGTGGTGGTGATTCTCCAGCCAAGCTTGATGATGAAGTGTAATGTGTTATCAAACAGCTGATGTGCCTAGAGGAAATAGCCTGAACACAATAGAGATAGCACTAGACCTGGTAGATGAAAAAGGAAGAAGTTGAAATGAATTTGCCATCCTGAGTTTTAGTGTACTTACGGTAAACCTGGAACAGTGTATCCAATCCAATGAACTCAGTGGTGCGGTTGTAGAGTTCTGAAATAAACACATGTGAGGGAGGTCGTTCATACAGTTTACCTGTATGTTCAACCTTGATTACTAAATAATTAAGTTCATCAGTACTAGCACTATTATGTATGACTTTCTAAGAAGCTTTGATTTATAAATGAGTAAGGTTTTAGTGAAAGTTAAGTTTGCATTTGAAAAATCATTTTAGCAATTGTCTTTTCATGAAAACAGTTCTTGGTTGCCAATATAAGTTGAATTACCAGTATTATACTTTAAAAGTTTTGAGACTTCCACAAGTCCTAAGATCAAAGCCCTTACCAAACTGTATACCCTTTCCAATTAATTTGAAGAGATTTGGAAGGCTGCCTTTGGGGAATGACTTAATTTAAAGTGATGGAGGATTGCATTGGTAACGGAGGCTTTCCTGTTGAGTAGAGAATGTGGTATCTAGAGTTGGCTAAGAGTGCTCTTTTGATCTAATGAGAATTTGGGTGAACATAAACTTCCTTTTGGATTTAATACAACTTACCAGACTGTATGAAACATGTAAACAGAATATTTGAATTGCTATACCTCCATACAAATGTTAGCCTGCCAGGCTGTAAGCTTACCTTGATTAAACTTTCAGTGAAAGTGAAATTATTAAAATATGAATTTATATTTGTGCTCTTTTGTCAATGTATGCTGTGCAGAAATCCCTTGATGTATCCATTGTATAAACCCATTGTTGAAGCCCACTGTTAAAATTCCAATAGCTACTATGCTTTTCATATTGTTTTGATGATGTTAATTGAAATAAATCCATACACTTGGTCTGGAAGCCACGCCAAAGTATGATATAATGTAAAAACTGTACAGCAGTAAACTGCAAGCCTGTCCTGGCATTTATTCAGCCATGTTTAAGTGACTTTTCTTTCCTTGTAAAACTGAAACGGGACCTAAAACAGTGATGTAAACATTGGTTTTGGGAATTAAGCTTAATTTATCCATAAGATGGCTGCTAAAATCAGTTGTACTTTATTTCTAGAAATAATAGAGAAATTAATAAGGTGAATGTAGTTTGCTTTGAAGTACTAATAAACTTTTATTTAAAGTTCTGCATTTTTCTGAAATACTTTTGCTTTTAATCTTAAATTTGCTTCATTAAATGTTTTAAACAGCTATTAAGATTCTTTTGTAAATAGATTTTGAGTAAACATTTGCAATAAAAATCTATCTCTGAATAATTTGTTTTTCAGATCACTGAGTCAGATTGCCTTTGGCACCTTTAGAAATTGTGTACTTGTTCTAAGAAATGTTAGTGGTGAGATTTTATTCTATGTTCTTTAATACCTGATTCATTTTAAATTGGGACTTAAATTACAGTGGGTGATACTACTGATGTCTACTGCAAATAGAATTGCTTTACACACTATTTCACTTCAAGCAAAAT
This sequence comes from Tenrec ecaudatus, assembly GCF_050624435.1. NCBI lineage: Eukaryota > Metazoa > Chordata > Mammalia > Afrosoricida > Tenrecidae > Tenrec > Tenrec ecaudatus. The sequence goes on along the minus strand of NC_134543.1, from coordinate 117,706,746 downwards.
GTAATTTGTAGTTTTCTATCTGATGAGCAACTTAAAGAAGATAAATAGGCAGCACAGTATTGAATTACTTTTAATTCTTCAGCTCTCTATGCATATATTTGTCTTGAGGGAGAGGGACCAACTCTCTTCACGTTTCTTGCGTAAAGAAAAGATGAGAAAGGAAACCCAAGTCTGTAGCAGGAAAGGCTTTTGAATTTAAACCTTGACTCGATGTAGAAAAGGGTGTCTGAATCTCATTCAGTTCGTCCTGAAAACAATCACGTTATTGCTGTCGTACTTGAGAACGCTGCACCAAAGAATGACCCTAGAGTCTTTATGACCAGAGATTACAAATCCCTCACTAAGTTGAGTGATGAAAAAAAAAAGGCACTTGACCTGCATATTGTTTTGGTAGCATACTTGTCTCACATTCTCATATTCCTATCACCATTGAGGAACCAACAATTTGACTATACATACCAAATTTTTGAGTAATAATCCTTTAGATAGGAAATAGTAAAGATTGTGGGTCGTGTGTTAGCGTTTCTCAATGCTGCCTTCTATCATGAAAGCAGCCATAAGTGTTTGTGTTGCAATAAAACTTTTCCAAAAGCAGACTGTTGGCTGAATTTGGCCGTGGCACCGTAGTCTGCATCCTCATGTCTCAGAGTGCTCAGTCTTCTTTAATGAGGATCTGGAAGCCAGTGATGCAGTCTAGTGGCTTCAGAACAACCAAGAAGCTTCAGGATATTAATAGTTTCCTACTCCTTAAAGAATAGATTCATTGCAAGTTAAATGATTATAAGTGAAGTCTAAAGGTATTAAGAATTATTTCATAGGATGCTCTTTTAAAATTGAGATGTTTATATATGTTTGTGTTCTTTTTGCATCTCTGCCATCTTTTAGAAATAAAACTGACTTTTTTTTTCATCCTGCAAACATTTTAGAACTAAGAATTTGTGAAAAGGAATTGATATCATGAATTACTTTGTTTTGGCCAAAAGGAAAAAAAGAAAATAAAGTAGCTCTAGGTAATTATTAATTGCCTAAAATGTCAAAGGCAAGATTTGAACCCAATTTTATCTGATTCAAACGTTAATGTTTTTTCCACCATACGTATAGCTCATAGCCCTTGCCTCCTTTTTGCAAACAACCTTTTATCACAATAAAACTACAAATAGAACAAGGTGTCTAGTGACCTCTTTTTTTTAATTAGAAATAAGAGAGAAGCTAATTAGAAAGAAAAGAGACTAAGGAATCATTTTAGTAATAGGGAAGCATGTAATTTAAAAATTAGCTTTGTATAGAAATATAAAAGTTACCATAATTAGCATTTTTAGGCTTCTGTTATATCATTATTTAATTCATTGCTGTTATTACCATTTCTGTTCCATTAAACTTGTTATTCAAAGATCATGTGCCCTAATTTCAAGGGAAATTTTGGCATGGGTACTTATGACAGTTTAAGGTCTTTTGTCAATTGAAAAGGTTTAAATGAAGAAATATTTCTCATTTGAAGAGCTAAATACGTATGTATCATCCCCTCTTCTTTTTCCCATGAAGCAGCTGGTGGGATTTGAACTGTTGACACATTAAATAACCCCATACTGGCTCTCATAGAGTTCTTTTTATTTAAGAAACCATATGATTCACAAGCCCAACATGTTTGACCCTTTAAAAAAGTGGTTTTCCCATCAGACAAAGGCCTTATTACTAAAAGCTACAGTACTTTGCAAGCTTACAATAAGAAAAAACTGTCCAGTGAAGAGGTGGGAAAAGGACCTGAACAGAAGTTTCACGGGGGAAGAAATCCGAATGGCCAATAAACATGAGAAAATGTTCCTGATCATTAGCCATAAGAGAAATGCTAATTAAAACAGCTATGTGATACCACCTACCACCCTCAAAGATAGCCGAATTCAAAAAATCAAAAAGCACCAAGTGTTGGAGGGGCTTTGGGGAGACAGGAACGCTCATCCACTGCTGGTGGACCTGTAGGTATGTACAGCTACCATGGAAATCGATTTGGCGATACCTAAAACAGATGGAAATTCAGATGCGATATGACCCAGCAATCCCCCTACTGGGCATATACCCAGAAGAGACAAGAAATAAACCACGGCCAGACATCTGTGCTCCAATGTTCATCGCAGCATAGTTCACAATTGCAAGGAGTTGGAAACAACCCAAATTTCCATCAACAGACGAATGGATTAAAAAATTGGTACATACATATGAGTACTATGCATCTCTAAAAAGCAGTGATGAACGCATGAAGCACATCACTGCATGAGAAGACCTGGAGAAAATTATGCTAAGTGAAATAAGCCAAGCACAAAAGGACAGGTACAACATGAGTCCACTGAGGGAAAGAGGGATCAGATTTCAACCCGGTGTTCCAACATAGGAATGCAACATACCAGCATGAAGCAGGGAGCCAGTAGAGAGGTCTGAGGGTATGGCTCCAATCCCAATTTCGTGGACAGCCGCCCCTTGCCCCAGAAGAATTCCCTTGAGAGGACAGCACTGAAGCTACAGCTCGGGAGAGGGACATGTCTGATCAGAGCACACGGGAGGAAATGAAGGGGGAGAAGAGAGAATGGAGCACATCCTGGCCTAAATGCCTTGAGGATGATATCCCCTAAGAGCAGCCAATGCACAGAAAGGACCATAAGGCCAGCCCCACTATGAGACACGTCATCCCTTACTGACCTATAGCCCTACAGGGGACAACACTGGACACACTGTGGGAATTTTGCCTATCTGACCCCACCACACCAAGGGTGCGCAACAAAGCAGCAAGGGGAGCAGAGCGAGGAAGTACCAAAAATAGACTTTGAGGTGAGGGCATGGCACCCCGTCAGACTCAACTGGAAAACACTCCTAAAGGTCAACAAACAAACCTTGAACTAAAAAGAAAAAAAAATGGTTTTGCATCCTTTGTCTATATTCTCTTTTCTACTGCCATGCATTCAGTGCCAGCTAATGGCACTGGTAGCTGGGTGGCGCAAACCGTTTGTACTGAACAACTTGAGGTTACCTAATGGTGCTCTGAGGAGGCTTCTTGGCATAGTATGTTAGCTAGTGAACTGCTGACTGCAATTCAAATCCAGCAGCCGTTCCCTGCGAGAAACATGACGTTTTCTCGCATGAAGATTTACAGTCTCCAATACTGAAAGGTGTAGTTCTACTCTGTCCTATATGGTTGCTAAGAGTTGGATTCAACTTGATGGCAGTGAGCGAGTTAGATAACCTAGACAAATACCCTGTTTCTTTTTTGAAGACCCTATTTCTAAACAATCACTGTGGGATAAATAACGTTACTCAATTTCGTCTTCGCAGAATGGGTTGGAGGGGGAGAGACGATCTGGGATCTGGTTCAGTCATTCAGCATGAGGCTTCAGTGATGGCTCCAGATGCAGATGGTCCGTGGCTTCCTAGTTGGAAGATAACAATGCACACAGGAGAATGACATCCCTTGGGGCGTGGAAGCCCTGTGTGTGGGAAGCCGACTAGATTTCACATTGTGAGTCTTCATTTGTATTCTCGTTATTGTGATAAAATTGTAATCCTAAATTTAGTACAACATGAGAAGGTCTTTGGGCAATGAAGCCTAATCAAGAATATCACCACCACGAAAATCAAAACCTGTTGCCATCAAGTCAGTTCCAACTCATGGTGACACTCTAGGACATGGTATGACTGCCCATTAATTCTCCAAAATGGTCATCTTTACAGAAGCAGACTGCGCCTCCTCCTCCCCCATCAAGTGGCTGCATAGTATATTAGGTGCCCTAGAGTCAGCTCCGACTCAGTACAACAGAATGAAACACCACCTAGTCCTGCGCCATCCTCACAATTGCCCTTATGGTTGAGCCCACCGTTAGGGCCACAGTAGTCCCAACGCTGGTCTACTATATACAAATTCTATCGATGTGTTTCAAGAAACAAGCTTTGAAGGCAAACTGAGTTCCTAAATGGACAGTTTCACTTATGACTCTATAGTGAGCTGACACCAAGTTGAAGGTGCTTTTTTACATACCCTTAGCTTGACTAATAATGCAAAATGAAATTTTTTTGATGTCTGGAGTATTTGTTACAAAATAAAGATCAAGATTGGTGTGGCCATTAGTACTTCATTTTAAGCTGTTAAACACTGTTAGTCTGGGTAGACTAGGGAAACAAATCCACAGAAAATTATATGTATATGAGTTTTATATAAAAGGTAAGTACATTAATAAAGCATCCCAGTTGAGTCCAAGCCCATAAGTCCAACATTAGCCCATATGCCCGGCACCGATCTACAAAGCCTCCTCAAACACAAAACACACACATTAACGCTGAATGCAGGAGGAAAGTCGAATCAGGGAGCATGTAAGCATCTCAGCACTGGCAGGGGTCTCCACACAGCTTCTCCAGCACCCAGGGCTGCATCGGGGTAACTCCATCTGGCTTCTCAGGGATGTCTCACAGGAAGTGAGCCTTGTTAGCGGAGGCAGAGAACTAGCTAAGGCAGCTGCACACTGGTCCAACCATCAGAGAACAAGAGACCAGAGAACCAGAAAGGTGAGGCTCACTGAGCCATTTATCTCCACCTTTCAATTAATCCCACATGTGTTTATTGGCCAGGTTGGCACAATAAACCTTAACTATCACAAGCATAAGTATTTGTGATACTTTATTTTTTTTAATTTGGCATAATGCTATATTAATGTGTCCTTCATTTACTGTTGTATATGTATTATCAAATATCTACATTATAGATAATTAGGTATAGAAATACATATTTTGTCACAATATTTTATTTCATAATAGTGATGTAAAGATCATTGGCATTAAGTGACCTTGTTATATTAATAATGAGCCAGACATTATTAAGGTTTAAAAAAGTTTTTTCTAAAACAAATTCTTGGAACTGCTATTAGTTCCTATATTTACCAGATGAAACAAAGGATGGAAACACATTTCACTGTGAAGTGTGTCGTCAACCTCCAAGAGTTTCATCAAATTGACTTTACCCACCAGCAGCAATAAAGCTAATGCATCTACTAACATAAAATAGAACACTGGTTTTGTTGTGGTTTATTTCTATTCTAATGATTATTTCAGTAAAGCCAGGGCTCTAAACGACAACCACAGGGATAATTGCATTGCAATGTATTTCCTTTTCAATTTAGTCAGGTTTAATTCTGTATGTAGCAAAGGTAGTGCCTTAGAAATGATGTTGGTATAATATGAACGTAAAATAAATGATTTATCTGTTAATGTTGGAATTGATATGTTCTAAGAGACTTTCTACTCCCATAAAGAGTCACAATCTTGGAGACCTACAGGGGCACTACTACCTTGCCCTTTAGGGTTGCTATGAGTCATTATTGACTTGATGGCAATGAGCTTTGGAGAAGACCAGCTGTCAAGAGCCATGGTGGCCCTATCCAGCAGGCTGCTTGTTGTGTGGGAGAATGATGACACTATCCTGCTCTAAAGATTTACAGCCTCAGAACCCCTATACAGGGTCACTGAGTTGGAATCAACTCAATGGCAGTTGGTTTGGGTTGGTGTGTAAGGTTGGGTGACTAGAGAAACAAATTCATTGACACTCATATGTATATAAGAGCTTTATATCAACGAGCAATTGTATATTGAGAAAACATCTCAGCCCAGTCTAGATCAAGTCCATAAGTCCAATATCAGCCCATACGTCTGATACTAGTCAGTAAATTCTTCAGACTCACGCAGCACATGTAATGATGCCAAACGCAGGAAGATCACAGGCCAGTGGGAGAAAAGTCTTGTGGATCCAGCGGCAGTGGAAGCATCTCCAGCACTCTGGATGCCTGCCATCAGTGTGGCTCCAGATGGCTTATCAACAGGAAGGTGAAGCCGAGAGAGTGTGTCCCCCCTCTAGGGAGGAAGAGAGGCTATGATCTGATTGACAGGCTAGACTCCACCCCTTCATTCTTTTATCAATTTGTCAAGAAATTGTATAACTACCACAATTGGAATACTACCTCCAGAGCACTGATGAATTTATAAGTATCCACAAATAATTTATTGCTTGTTTGCTAAATTAAATTTTACATTTGAGAGAATGAGCATTAAAATGGTTAAATATTACCATTATTAAATCAATAGGATTATTCTCTCCTTTTTCCTCAGACTTTGAGCTCTGTTATTTCTTGCCCTTAAAAATGAGACTTCATCTGGATGAAGGCCACTCAGTTGAATGCGTGAATGTGGCTTTTCTAGCCAAAGTCTCTAACTCCATCAAGCAACCTTTTCCTTCAGGGATCTGGGTGAAAAAGTGGTGGTGGGAGGGGAGTGGTGGTGGTAAGGAGAGACACTGATAAGGATTCACCTATGGATGATTGCTAGTAGGATATGTTGTGATTGCTCTCCTGCTGCATATAAAATAAGCCCTCTGGGCGTAGGATGCCTAGTGGGCCTTAATCAAGGGCAATGTAGCAGTGAGGAATTACTAATCCTGAATGAAGGTTGAACATGATGGCAGGACAAGATGAAAGTAAAAGGAAAGAGAGGAAAGAACCAGAAGGCACAGGACATTTACAGAGATAAATACAGGCATGTACACATGTAAATATATTTATATACTACGAGAGGGGAATAGATCTATGTACTTATATCTGTATGTTAAGCATTAAGGTAGCAGGTGGACATTGGGCCTAGAATCAAGTACTCCCTCAATACAAGAACACTTTGTTCTAACAATCCGGCATTCTGTGATGCTCACCTTCCTGACACAATCACTGAAGACAAAATGGGTACATAAGGAAATGCGGTGAAGAAGGCTGATGGTGCCTAGCTATCAAAAGAGAAAGTGTATGGGGTCTTAAAGGCTTGAAGATAAACAAGCGGACATCTAGCTGAGAAGCAACAAAGCCCACAGGGAAGAAGCATACCAGCCTGTGTGATCATGAGGTGTCGATGGGATCAGGTGTCAGGTATCTAACACCCAGAACAAAATCACACTCAATGTGAATGGGGGTGGGGGAAGGCCTAGAGTGGAGACCCAAAGCCCATCTGTAAACAATTGGACATCCCCTCACAGAAGGGTCACAAGGAAGAGAGGAGCCAGTCAGGGTGCAGTATAGCACCGATGAAACACATAACTTTAGTGCCTTAATGCTTCCTCCCCCCCACTATCATGACCCCATTTCTACCTTACAAATTGGATTAGACAAGAACATGCACACTGCTACAGATAAGAGCCCCAAACACATGGAATCCAGGGTAGATAAATCCCTCAGGGCCAACAATGAGAATAGAAAAACCAGAAGAATAAGGTGGGGAGAAAGGGGAAATTGATCTCAAGGATCAACATATAACCCCTCCCAGGGGGATAAACAACAGAAAAGAGGGTGAAGGGCAACAGAGGACGCTGTAAGAGATGAAAATAATAATCTATAACTCATCAAGGGTTCATGAGGGTGGGCGAGCGGGGGATGGAGAGGGAAAATTAGCTGACATAAAGGGCTCAAGTAGAAAGGAAATGCTTTAAAAATGATGATGGCAGCATATGTACAAATGTGCCGACACAAAGGATGAGTGTATGGACTGTGATAAAGAGCTGTAAGAACCCCCAATAAAAGTATGTAATTAAAAAATAAGAAAATAAATAAGCCCTCTGAGAAGCAGGAGCGGGGACCTCATTACCAGCAAGAGCCTGATAGAGCACATCCCTCAGACCCTCCATTAGCTCTTGGACCTGCTCTCACCAGCGCCCACAGCCTTGGGGATCAAGAAGACCCTTCAGATGGACGTCTTCTCAGCACCCACAAGACACGAACCGTTTTTCTGAGTGGCCATTGCAGGAAATTGAGAACCCTGAGACCAGGGAACGTACCAAGGGGAGAAGGTGGTGGTAGATGTCAGAAGTGAAGTGCTCCAGCAGTATGGAAAGGTGGGATTTATTTAACCTCCGCCTTCTTGAGACCGGTCTAGTGTTAATTTTCATGAAGGATATTGTTATAACGCTTGATTATCATGGAATTGATCATTTAACTTTGAAATCACGTTGGCTTGCCTTAATCTCTTTGTCCTATATTTTGGTAAACAATATATTGATTATGGTAGTCACATTTATTGATCTCTCATCATGTTTTTTTGCGTCCTGCTTAACAAACTTTTCTACATCCCAAGTCAAGGATTTTCTCCTGTTATGTTCTCCACGTTTCATCTTTCATACACTTGGTTTATAATCGTGTGAATCCACCTTAAGTTGATTTTCATGTATGATGGGAAGTAGGTTTCACATTTTTTACATAGATAGAACTTTCTTTTTAGAGCTGCAATACGATCTTCGTCATAAATCAAAGCTCCATCTATGCCTGCCTTGTATTGGGTATGAAAAAATATTTTGAATAATATTTTTGTGACACCTTACTCACTCCAACATATCCCTTCCCTTCCCACACAGTTCTGTTGTTCAACCCCATCGGTTGGGGCTCTACAGTCATCAATGCTCTCAATTCCTCTCGCCCCTCTTTTCTCCTCCCCCCTCATTTCCCCTACCCTCAGGGAACCCTTACTCCTGTCAGTGTCTTTGAGAGGTCATCTATCTTGACTACCATGCAGTGTGATCTTAAATATACAAATGAACATATGCAAGTCTAACATGACTAATGAGGAACATCACGTATGGACCATGATAGTAAGGGGAGAAAATCATAAAGAACTAGAGGGTAGTTTTGTGGTTAATCAGTGCCACATCGCACCCTGGATTTATATTTCGTTCCATGAGGCCCTTCTAAGAGGAACTGTCCAATTGCCTTGCTGGTGGACTTTGGGTCTCCACCACATCCAGTCCCCTTCATATCTATTTGGATGCATGCTGATACCTCTTCCCAGCAACACCTCGTGATCACACAGCCTGGTGTGCTTCTTCCACATGGGCTTTGTTGTTTCACTTGTTTAACTCCAAGCCTTTAAGACTCCAGATGCTATAACTTTTAAAAAATGTTTATTCAACAATAGGTATTTATAGTACTTGGGGCCTGCAAGCCTCTTGTTATACACACACATCAAGCAAAGGGGCAATGTGCTCATCTTTGAATAACCCAAACCCTGGACAGGAATACATCAAAGGGAGTACCAGGCATGCAAGAGATAAGAAGAAGTGTGAAATGCTCCTTAAGAATAAGGGACAAAGGGAGTGAATGCACTTAGAGATGACCATCTTTTAGCTGCCTATGTGGGGAGGGAGGAGCCAGGCACCTGGAGGAGCCAGCTTTGTATTAGCATTTGTGGGGGGTAGATGTGCGGTGGAGAAACAACCTTCCTGGAACGTGTACATTGAAGGGCTTTCCACATCTCGCACTATGGAGGCGTGCCTCTCACTGGGGCGGCGTGCCGAGCCCATGCTTACGAGTGCTGGGAGCAGGTCCTGTGTACTTCCTTCCAGGTCCTCAGTTTCCCACACTTCCCCCTTCTGCTGTTTTATGGGCTGCAGGTGCTACATGACTGCGCTCTATCCGGAGGCGGCTTCTTTAGTAACAGGAGGCCCAGAAGCTGCAACAACAATGGCAACTATGGCCAGAAATAAGTTTTCTGGGGCTACTAGCTTGCCAGTCAGTGTTTGCTAACACTTTTCCGGCCCGCTGGGTCAGCCGTTTCACCTGACCCCAGAAGGGGGGACAGGAGGTGGACGCCGGGCCCTTCTTTCCTTTCTGCAGGATCTCTTTCTTAAGGATGCAGCGATCACGTCCATGGTGGGGACGGAATCAACGGCCACAGGACCAGGCAGCTCCTTCGTTTCCTCCTCCTCCTCTTGCGTCTCTCACCACAGGGCTGGGGTCGGATTCTTCCGAGACAACCTCGTCCACCGTGTCCTCGGCCTCCTTGCCTTGCTTCTGTTTCTTCTGCATCTTTTTATGGGTTTTCTTCATTTTTTTCAGAATCTTCTTGTCCTTCACCATTTCTGGTCCTACCATACCAGGAGCCAAAGGATTCATAGGAGGCAGCCCAGGAAGAGTGGTGGGTATGGAGGAGGGTAGCGGCCAGGAGGTGGGTATGGCCCAGAGGCTTGGCATCCCGGATATCCTGGTTGTGGTACAGGTTGAGGGGCAACAGCTGGGTTCCCCTGGGTCACTCCTTGGGCAGTGGGAAAGGGGCCTGGTGGGCAGGCAGGGTTCACAGGTGGTGGATGGGCAAGGCTGGCACCTCCAGGGTACATTATGTTGGGGGGGGGTATGGATTTGGCCTCAGCTGCCCGGCATTGGCATTCCACATGTTCCTCAAAGCCTCTGGTCATAGCTGGAAGTCTCCGAGTCCTCATGAGAGTGCACCAAGCTCGGGGTTCCCTTCACTCCACCTCCTCTTCCGCCCAAGCTCAGTACTCGCTATAACTTTTTATAGCTGGGCACTATCAACTTTCTTCACCACATTTACTTATGCACCCGTTTTGTCTTCAATGATCACGTAAGAATAAAATTTAAAACTTGGCTTCAAGAAACTATTTTAAATGATCAGACGCCCCTGACAATACATAGGAACAGATGATTAGAGAATGTGGCTAGACACGTCAGCGTCGGCTAGAGAACCTCAAAAGAAGCGGTATTCCAACAGGGGGCTGCTTTCTGAGATCTAGAATCAGAGGCACTTTCCCCATCTTCCTATGTGAGGGAAGTAGATTCCAAACGCATAAGCAAGGATTGGGGTTTCTCTTAAGCAAAGAACTACTTCAAAATTCGAATGCAGGTCTACTGCTTGGAACAAGAAAGATGACTTTAATTTTCCAGCATAATTTGAAGAGTTTCCATTCAATTATTAAATATTTTAAAACTTTTCAGTATGTTTCCCTTCTGTACTCTTATAAACCTTTTATGAGATTGGGGGAAATGCGGTGTAGCATTCATGAATAAGTAAGTACAAAGTCTGGATTGATGCAAATTCAATGATCATCATTGTTATTTGGCAGCTGGAATAGACTTATCAACTAAACATAATCGGTATTAAGTCCATGATGCTTTTTCTACAACACCGTTTCAAAATACAGAACACGTATCTGTCGATCCCTGTGTTAATTTAGGCACCAAGTCTAACGTGCTGCATGTGAACCCCGTTTCTTATCCGCAACGTGTGGACCCGTTGATCAGTCTGGCCAAGCACTTTTGCCACAACCATTCGGAAAAAGTGCATGAGGAAGCGAGAAAGTCCAGAGATGCAGGCAGGCCACTACAGTCTACTTTTATAAGCTCAGGTAAGAAGAAACCCCCAAACACACTTAGACTCCTGGGGTCAGAATTCCTATTGTCTCTTACTGCGTGACCTCAGGCTGCTAGCCAGGAGGCGGATGTTTAGACCCACCAGTCTCCTTGGGAGAAACATGTGGTGGGTTGCTTCTGGCCTTGAAAATCTGTGGGGCAGTTCCACTCTTTCCTGTATTTTCTATTCTCCGTTAGGATCAAATCAATGGCAATGGGTATGGGCTTTGTTTTTTTATTAGTTTTGTGGTATGACTTGACTAAGTTTGGGAGCACTAATAAAGCTTTGAAACTTCTGATTTGTTCACTTGTACAAGTTAAATCTGGCTCCTACAGATCCTGCAGGACATGGAAGAACTGCCCCACAGGGTCTCCAGGACTGTAATATGTGTGGAAGCAGACTGCCACATCTTTCTCCAGGAGAGGATCGTGGGTTTGTTATCACTGAACGTTCTGTTAGCAGCCCAGTGCTTAACACGGTACCACCAGGGCTTCCATCTGTCCAAGAAAAATTATAATAAATGGCTCCAAGAGTTATCAGAAATAATAAATGATGTCTTATTTAAAATCATTAACACAGCTTTAGAGATGAACACAATACATGCTGTTTCCACCCCAGCCCCGGCTCCCAAACCCAGTTTTCTGCCACCTTTACCAGGTAAAATATATCTGAATTTCACTCATCTGTCTAGACTTATATTTCGGATAACTTCAAGTAATAATCTGAGGCTGGAGTTGAACTAAAATGAGAAAGAAGCCCCAGGAAAAACTCCAGTATTTAATGAACGTGGACCTAAAGGGTACAGATTGTCCAGATGAACTGGAAGCACCAGAGTGTGAACATGCAGAGATGTACCCATTTTTAAACTGGATTGTTGGTGCATTTTATGAGTTTTCAAGATAATAAGAGAGAAATATTTTATCCCCAAGTAATTAAGCTAATTTGAAATTACTATATTTTAATGCAAATAACATGAGAGCTTCCTCATTTTTCTTCCAACCTCTGCTCCTTTCCCAGGTAGATAACTTTGTAATTGCACTATATTTTGCAGCAACATGTAAAAAAAGAAGAAGAGGAATGCTCATGGAAATACCTCCAAAGGAATGAGAAGTTGGCAAATCAACAAATGCTTGTGTAAAAATGTGGTACTCTGAAAGCCGATATGACACAATTACCTTAATAAATCCAATCCATTCTGATTGCCCCTTCTCCATAGCTGAGGTCCATGTGCATGAAAATGTTCAAATTTGACTGTTGTAACAGCTCCTTATAGGTCTCTACTGCCATCAGGGTTTTCTAATTTCAGTCTGTCCTTCACAAATTGGTATTTTGGCATTGTGCTCAAAAGAGAGAAAGAACTGCATTAAAAGATATCATTGTGTGCTCACCTCCCCAAAATGATCGCTGAAGACAAATGGGTGCATAAGCAAAAGTGGGGAAGAAAGCTGGTGGTGCCAGGCTATCAAAAGATATAACGTCTGAGGTCTTAAAGGCTTGAAGGTAAACAAGTGGTCATCTAGCTGAGAAGCAACAAAGCCCACATGGAAGAAGGACACCAGTCTGTGTGATCACGAGGCATCGAAAGATCAGGTATAGGCATCAAAAAACAAAAATCATATTATTGTGAATGAGGGGGAGTGCGGAATGGGGACCCAAACCATCTGTAGGCAACTGGACATCCTCTTACACAAGAGTCACAGGGAGGAGACAAGGATGCAATGTAGCAATGATGAAACATACAAACTTCCTCTAGTTCTTTAATGATTCCTCCCCCCTACTATCATGATCCCAATATCCCAATTCTATCTTACAAATCTGGTTAGACCAGAGGATGTACACTGGTACAGGTAGGAACTGGAAACACAGGGAATCCAGGCTCGATGATCCCTTCAGAACTAGTGGTGTGAGTGGTGAAACCAGGAGGGTGGAGGGAGGATGGGGTGTAAAGGGGGAAGTGATTACAGGGCTCTACATATAACCTCCTCCCTAGGGGGTGGACAACAGAAAAGTGGGTGAAGGGAGACATCAGACAGTGAAAGATATAACAAAATAATCATTTATGAATTATCAAGGGTTCATGAGGGAGAGGGAGTGGGGAGGGAGGGGAAAAACGAGGAGCTGATGTCAAGGGCTTACGTGGAGAGCAGATGTTTTGAGAACGATGAAGATAGCGAATGTACAAATGTGCTTTATACAATTGTCGTATGTGTGGATTGTGATAAGAATTGTATGAGCCTGCAATAAAATGATTAATAAAAGAAAAGAAAACACCAACATTTCAAAATATATATATACAACAGTTGAAACTCATGTGTTTGCCTTTCTTCCCAGCCAAACTTAATTAATATTATAGTAAGAGGGTAAAAATGACAATACATAAGTAAAAACAAAACCAAATCAAACTCATTGCCATCAAGTCGATGCTGACTCATTGCGGCCCTGTAGGACAGGGTAGAACTGCCCCTGTGAGCTTCTGAGACTGTAACTTTATGGGAGTAGAAAGTGCCATCTTCCCCCATGTAGCAGCTGGTGATTTTGAACTGCTGGCCTTGCAGTAAGCAGCCCAGTGGGTAACCACTATGCCACCAGGGCTCCATATACAGATAGGTCTACCCTTTTCTAGTGAGGCAACCTTCCTGTTTCTCGAAAGACAACGACGACTGTACTGACTTTTACAGTAGTTGAGCTCCTGTTTCAAGCTCACAATTGTTATCCTTGAGCCTATTGTTCTTCCCCTCTTTGCTGACCCTCTACTTTATCAAGTATGATGTCCTTTCCAAGAGTCTGTCTCTCCAGATAACTTGTCTAAAGTGCATGAGACAAAGTCTTGCCATCCTCACTCCTAAGAAGCATTCTGGCTGTACTCCCAAGACAGAGGTGTTTCTTCTCTGGCAGTCCATGCTACTTTCAATGTGGTTTGCCAACACCATAATTTAAATGCATCAATTCTTCTGTGGTCTTCTTTATTCATTGTCCAATTTTCTCATGCATCTGAGGCAATTAAAAATATCATGGCTTGCGTCAGGTTCACCTTAGTCCTGAAAGTGATATCCTTGTTTTTCTATCTGGTTTTTAAAATGGTCTTGTGCCACAGGTTTGTCCAATACAACAGAAGGTTTGATATCTTGACTGCTGTTTCTATGATCATTATGTTAGCTTAATTGTTTTTTTTCGTTTGAACTGTAATTGTATTTTCATTATTTTGTTGCTTTTTTGTTATTATTATTCTGTTGTATTATATACTTATATTCCATAGTGAATGGGCAACAATTTTTCCCTAGATTTTTGGTGACTATGAATAACACTGCTAGAAACATCCTTATACATGTGTCTGTTTCACATGCAGATAAATTATGTATGAATGCAAAAAAAACAAAGAAATTGCTGGATCTGAAAAATATTCTGAAGTGGTTATACCAATTATATTCCTTTCTAAAGTGTATACAATTCCTATTGCTCCATAGTTGAAACCAAACTCGCTGCCTTCCAGTCAAATCCAACTCGTAGTCACCCTGTAGGGCAGAATAGGGCTGCCTTGTGTGTTTCTGAGAATGTAAATCTATTCAAGAGTAAAAATCCTCATCCAATATAACCCACTGCAGCACCAGGGCTCCCTATCATCAGCCCGAAATCCTAACCACTCTGGTGAGGTACCTGTGGCATCTTCAGTTCACATTTCCTGATTAATGAATTGATCATCTTTGCAAGTCTCTTGCCCTTTTAAAAGCTATTAGGTATTAAATAATCAGTAAATTATTATTTATTCATAAGGGTCTTCCAAAGTGCACTCAATTGGCACTAGCAAGTACACCAGCCATCTTGCATCACCACACAACAAACTCAGGACTTGAGACATTTTTTGACACACATGTAGCTCTTTGTTAAATCCTAAGAGTTCATATCCCCAGTAATTTTCCAAAACTTTCCAAAGCATTCTTTCTCAGGGAACCCAATATGCAATAACAATGATTTTGGTAATTCTGCAGAGCTAAATGGAGTTTAAAATTCATGATGTTTATTCAGAAGTCTCATTAAGAAGAACAACAACTATGAAAAAGGAGAGAAATGAGCAGGATGGGGCAGATGGGAAAATCCAACTGTGATACAAGCCCCATGATATCTGAGTTAAAATGGTTCATCATTGTTGAGTTATGCAGGATCAATATGTTTAAGCTTATACACACCCTCCTGTATCAGTTGTTGGATGTGGGAAATTCCAGGAATGGCATAATTTTGAACCAGATGGATCTATACAGTTGAGACAACCTGAAAAGGATAAGAATAAAGATTACCTGCTGACAGCACTCTCAGCAGGTGGGACAGAAACCTCTTCCTCACTGGGAGATCTGAGATGTAAATTTCTGAGTTGCTTGGCTACTTCTTCAGGATCAGCAAATGTCCCCCTGGGCAAAAACAAATGTTATTTCAGCTACTTCTCTGAAATTTTATCCTCTGCTCTAGATTTTGTCCTAGGATTTCTACCAGGATAGGAGAGCTCTAAGAAATGAAGACTTTATGACCATTTTACATGTGTGGAAGATGCTGTACATGGTGTGGAAGATCTGAATGTGTTCTCCCCATGATGTTAAATATTAATAAAAATATAACAGCTAGTGAAATACTTTGGAGCAATGAGAATTGAAAATATAAACCATAAAAATGGTCTATGGAGACCATTCCACATTCTATGATATATAAACTCCATTAGATTTAAGCTAATAATGAAAGTTTGCAAACAATTCAAAAGATAATCTAGCGTCAGGAAGAGATACCAGACATAATAACCTGCACAATCCCAAATATCTACAAATAGAGTAATCAAGGTGATAAAAATGAGTAATATAAATTATGATTTTTTGAAGACTTATGAGAAAAGAGGCCAGATTTTGAAAGAATAAAGATCAAATTTTAGAAATGGATATCATCATTATAATCATTGGAATGGAAATCTCAGTAAATTATTTAAGTAGCTCCCAGTAAAATGATTTAAATAATAATAATAATAAAAGAGAAGAAATAATAATATGAGCAAAAAATGTGGAAACATCAAATTGATAATTGACTGTATAAAAAAGGAAATAAAGGATCACCATTACGGAGTTCGAAAAAAATGATGAAGCTAGCACACCAAAATAACCTGGAAGAAGTAGATAGTTGGAGCTCCTGGTGAACAATGTCCATATATTGTTAACAAGGAAATCTACATGGATTGATTTTAGATCTTAAGTAAAATACAACCATCAACTTCTAAATCAGAAAAGGGGGGAAACGAGTACAGAAAACTCCATTAGAGGACTTCCGGCAAGATGGCGACTGGGTAACACATACCACAGAAAGCAGCACAGAGAGCAACTGGGAGGGAAATCCCACACTGCCAGGTCACAGGAGGAACAACATAAAGATAAGTGGGCACAGATCCACTAAGTTTGGAGGCTTACCACTGTGGAGGCTGGTTAAGGCTTAACTTTAGCCCGGCCACAGTCTTGGCCAGAGCCAGGCTCCGTCAGCCGGCCCAAGGGCTTTACTTCAACACAGCCAGACCTTACCACTGCCTCTCAGCAGGGTTTAAATTCCTCCAGCCCCACAGTCAGGAGAACAGGGCTCAGCAATAGCTTTACTTTTGTTTCTCTCTCTTCTCTCTTTCCCCTCACAGTTTCGGCAGGCTCAGTTTCTTTTTTTCTCCTCTCTTTCCTCTCACATGCCACTACCAGTTTCCTGGACACTCCACTTCACCTAGGGCAATTATGCCTGCCCTCCACCCAGCTTGAGGAGTTCTGCCCGCTGCAGTATAACATGTGGCTGGGAAAATCCAGCCCACCTTCCACTGCAGGGAACTCATGTCTACTCTCCAAAGCCTTTTAAGCAGCTTGGGGAAGTCCCATCACCTTTTGGGGTTTCACTTGGTTGGGGGAACCTCTGCCCACCTTTCACAATGCTCCGCGTGGCTGGGGGAGTCCCTGCCTGTCCTCCACACTTCCATGTGGCTGAAGGAACTTCCTCCTGTCTACTGTAGTGCCTCACGTGGCCTAAGGCAGCTCCTCCAACACTCTCCATCGATCCATGGGATCCTCTGCCTGACCTATGCGGCAACCTAGCCAACTAGCGCAATTTCACCCATCATCTACAGTGCTCCACATCAAAGTGGGCACACCCACTGCACTCCACAGCAATCCAGTTGCAGCAGGCACCACTGAATGCCCTCTGAGGTGCCCCAAGTCACTGTGGACCACACCACCACGGCTTCCTGTAAGATCATCCAGTGCAGCGCTATCCTCATGGGTCCACAACCACCCAACCAGTGTCCCCTCAGAGGATCATCCAAATTGCCCTCCAAATAATAGAATACTGTGTGTCTATGAAAAGAGTGAAATCACATGAGCATAAAGCAGTAGCCTGACCCCACAGTGCAATTAGCTGCAGTTAGTTTGAAGAAGCATTACTACGACTCTGCCAAAGAGAGAGTCCAGTGCTCTACGACTCTCTGGAAAATGGAACAGGTCTCCTCTAAAACAACAAAACTCAAACAGGAAACAGGGACAACAACTTCAATGAAAAACCAGGAGAAAGAAAAGGCAATGTCAGAAGAGATCCTGAAACTAATGGCATGTATATAAAAAGCAGACATTGATCTGCCACAGAAAGAAATCTTCGGAATGCTGCTTGGAGTCATACAGGATACGAGGGAAACAATACAGGAAAGGGATGAAATGATAGAGGAGATAAAAGCGACACCTCAAAGGGAAATACAAGACTTAAGTGACGAGAAAACAAAAGCCAGTAGCAAATTTACAGACATTTCCAACAGACTTGAG
This sequence comes from Tenrec ecaudatus, assembly GCF_050624435.1. Lineage (NCBI taxonomy): Eukaryota > Metazoa > Chordata > Mammalia > Afrosoricida > Tenrecidae > Tenrec > Tenrec ecaudatus. Next base: position 117,688,732 of record NC_134543.1, on the reverse strand, counting down.
GAGGCAGAGCATACCACCAGTGACCTAGAAGATAACCAGCCAGACTTCAGCAAATGGGAAAGGCAGTCAAGTACAATAATTAGAGAAGCTGAAGAAAACCTGAGAGCAATGTCTGACGCTATGAATAGGAACAACATTAGAATAATTGGACTACATGAACAAAACACAACAAAGAAGTCAACGGCAAAAATAGTGAGGGAATTCTTAGAGGGAAACATCCCCAGTTTAATGAATGAAAACCAGGCAAACATTCAGGAGACCGAAAAAATACCAGCTAGACTAAATACGAAGAAGTCACCAAGGAATATAATAGTTAAACTATCTAACTTTGAGGAAAAGGAGAAAATCAAGAGAGCAGCCAGGGAAAAAACAAGCAGTAACCTATAAAGGTATCCAAATAATAATATGCTCAGACCTATCAGTGGACACTATAAATAAAAGGAGAGAGTAGAGTAAGATATTCCAAAAACTGGAGGAAAATAAGGCAAACCGAATACTCTATCCAGTCAAATTATCTATCAAGATAGACGGAGAAGTAATATTCTTCCCAGACAAGGAAAAACTCAAAGAATATGTTAAAAGAAACCCAGAATTACAAAAGATCCTTGCCAATCCAGTATAGGCAGAAGAACAAGACTCACTGAGCACAAATAAGAGACCACCACTTAGAACAACCCCACCTAGAGGGCAACAAAGAGGAAAAAAAAAAAAACCCAAGATAGCATTGGCTCAAGGGTGGAAAGAAGGCAAGAATGAGCCACACACATACACAAACACACATGCACAATACACTGATAAGAAAGGGAGATAGGAAAACACCCAACATAAAAGGTACAAGATGACATCACAGAGTTCACAGATGGATGTAATAACCCTGAATATCAATGGACTGAACTCTGGCATTAAAAGGCAGAGGCTATGAGACTGGCTGAGAAAATGCAACCTGTCAATGTGCTGCCTACTGCAGACACATCTCAAAATTACAGGAAAAAAAATAGGCTGAGAATCAAAGACTGGAGAAAAATATACCAAGCAAATGGCAATCCACAAAAAGCAGGAGTTGAGATCCTAATCTCAGACAAAATTGATCTCAAGGTGCAAGCCATGAAACAAGAGACAAGGAGGGGCACTATATAATGCTCAAGGAACAGTAGACCAAGAACCAGTGAGCATAATAAATATAAACACAACCAATGAGAGACCTATGAAATTTGTCACCAAAAAAACACTCCAAAAGATGAAAAAAGAAATGACAGGCTTAAAAATTATAGTAGTTGACAGTAATACACCACTCTCTGAAAAAGACAGATCACAAGGAAAGAATCTTAACAAGGAGCCTACAGATCGAAGCATTACAATTAGACAACTTGACCTGATAGATATTTTCAGAGCTCTCCACCCAAATGCAAAAAATTCATATTCTTTTAAACCCACATAGCACACACTTGTAGATAGACCACATGATGGGACCCAATTAGTATAAATTCAAGCACATAGAGATCATACAGCTTTCTCTCTCTGACCACTATGCTACACGGCTGAAAATCAACAAAAGGAGCTTTAAAAAAAGGACAAACAATTGGTGGATGAATTCCATATATTCTTGTGAATAAGCCGAGTTTTTTCAGCACATTTAAAATGCAGTTTTGTGGTAAAATTAGGTGCTTTGGCTGATATTCGGGTTGGCTTAAACTCGAGTATTCACCGTAACTCTCTATTGCAAAAGGGCACAGATCAGAGAGGAAACTAAGAAGTTTTTAGAAACCAACAAGAATGAGAACATGACGTACCAAAACCTTTGGGACACAGCAAAGGCAGTTATCAGAGGAAGTCTGATAGCAATACAGGCACAAATGAGAAAGGAAGAGAGACTTCTGATGGATATGCTGACAAAAAACATACAGCAATTTAGAGCAGAGTCAACAGAACAATCTCACTAACAGCAAAAGAAAAGAAATAATAAAAACCAGGGCTGAGATTCAGGAGAGGGAAACAAGAAAACTATGGAAAAAATTAATGCCGCTAAAAGTTGATTCTTTGAAAGGATTAACAGAATCAACAGACTGCTGGCAAACCTAACCAAAGAAAAGAAAGAACAAATTTCAATAGCAAGGATGAGATGATGAAACAGGAGACATTACAACGGACCCTAATGAAATCGAAAGAATACACAGTACTACGAAGGCCTGTACTCCAATGAATTTAACAACTTGGAAGACATGGATAAACCCTTGGAAAAACAATCTCTCCCTAGACTATCCCCAATGGATGTCAAGAATCTCCATAAACCCACAACAATAAAAGAAATAGACAAGGTTAGCAAGGGATTACCAACAAAAAAATTCCCCAGTCCAGATGGCTTCACAGGAAAATTCTACCAAGCATTCAGAGAAGAACTGACACCAATCCTATACAAACTCTTCCAGAACATAGAAAAAGACGGCAAGCTCCCAAATTCTTTTTATGAAGCTAGTATAGCTCTGATGCCTAAACCGGGCAAGGGTCCCACAAGAATCGAGAATATCCCTGATGAACATCCATGCAAACATCCTTAACAAAATACTGGCCAATAGAATACAAAGTATGTAAAACAAATAGTTCGCCATGACCAAGTGGGATTCACACCAGGGATACAGGGATGGTTCAACATACGAAAGACCATTAGTATTATTCGCCACATTGAAATGAAAAACTATAAGAACCACATGATAATATTGATAGATGCAGAAAAGGCATTCAAGAACACCCAACACCAATTCCTGTCTAAGACAATCAAGAAAATAGGATGGAAGGGAAATTCCTCAATAAAATACAAGCTATATATGAAAAACCAACAGCCAATGTGGTAGACAAAGAAGAAAAGATGAAAACAATCCTACTGAAAAAGGGGACCACACAAGAATGTCCCTTGTCCCCACTCTTACTTAACATTGTACTGGAGGTCTTAGCTAACAACATGCAGCACAGAAAAGACATCAAAGGTATTCCTCTCAGGAAGAAAGAGGTGAAACTATCGTTATTTTCAGATGATATGATTTTATATATGGAAACCCCAAAAAGTTCCACAAGGGAAATTCTGGAAGCAATAAGGAATATGGGAGAATGACAGGATAAAATACTAACAAACAGAAGTCTATCGGATGGTTATATGTCAGACAAGACCACCGAAGAGGGGATCAAAAAGTCCCCTTCACAATAACCAAGCACAAATTGAAATATCTGGGAATATACCTGACTGAAGAAAAAGAAATCCAAGAGATCTGTACGAGGAAAACTACAAAACGCTATTACAAGAAACCAAGAGTGACCTCCACAAATGGAAGAATACTTCATGCTCCTGGATCAGAACACTCAATATAGTAAAAGGGTCAGTTCTGCCCAAGGCACCATTTAAGTTTAATACTATCCCGATGCAAATATCATCATCTTTCTTCAAAGAATGGAGAAAAATTATTACCAACTTCATACACGAAGAAGGACGAAGCCCAGAATTAGCAGAGAACTCCTCAAGAAGAACGAAAGAGTGGGAGGTCTTGCTTTACCTGACGTCAGCACCTATTACACGGCCACAGTGGCCAAACAGTATGGTATTGGTATAAGGACAAATATTCAGACCAATGGAAAAGAACTGAAAACCCAGAAATGAAATCATCAGCATACAGGAAACTGATCTTTGATAAGGGCCCCAAAAATATCAAATGGAAAGTGGATGCCTTTTTCAACAAGTGGTGCTAGAAAAAAATGGATATCTACCTGCAGAAAAAGGAAGCATGACTCTTACATCACTGCATGCACAAGAATAAACTCAAGGTGGATCACAGGCCGCGAGTAAAACCCCAAACTAGTAGGGCCATCTATTGAAGGAACTGGGATAAACCTGAGAACTTTGGCGCAGGGAATACATACACGGGCTATCAGAAATAGGGAAGGACACAAATCCAGAGGAGGCACACATTGACAAGTGGGATATACTGAAGATATCTCCAAAGACATATCCTCCAAAGATATATCCTCTGTATATCCAAAGAATTCATCAAGAGAGTAATAAGAAAGCCCCCAAACTGGGAAAACTTCTTTAGCAATGACGTATCAGACTTACTACTAAAATCTACAATACTCTGCTAGCTTCCTAAAAGAAAAAAAAACTAATCGCCCAATGAGGAGGTGGGCAAAGAACCTGAACAGAAGTTTCACAAGGGCAGAAATCCGAATGGCCAACAAACATATGAAAAAATGTTCCCGATCATTAGCCATGAGAGAATTGCAAATTAAAACAACAATGAGATACCACCTAACACCCTCAAAAATAGCCCAATTTCAAAAATCAGAAAGTAACAAGTGTTGGAGGGACTGTGGGAGATAGGAACTCTCGCCCACTGCTGGTGGGCCTGTAGGTATGTACAGCTACTATGGAAATCGATCTGGCGATATCTAAAACAGAGGGAAATTGAGCGACCATATGACCCAGCAATCCTCCTACTGGGCATATACCCAGAAGAGGCAAGAAACAAGCCACGGCCAGACATCTATGCTCCACTGTTCAATGCAACAGTGTTCACAATTGCAAGGAGTTGGTAACAATCCAAATTTCCATCAACAAATGAATGGATCAAAAAACTGTGGTACATCCATACAATGGAGTACTACACATCCCTAAAAAGCAGTGATGAACACATGAAGTGCATCACCACATGGGAAGAACTGGAGGAAATTATGCTAAGTGAAGTAAGCCAAGCACAAAAGCTCAAGTACAACATGAGTCTGTTGTAAGGGAAGCTTAAAAATACAAAGCAGGTATAAGAAAATAGCTACTATATACATATATTCCTGGGGTGAGATCCAGGTACTATGGCAGGGGCCAGACCAATCCAGGCATATATATGGCAGCAAACTAAAAAGGGATAGAAAGTAATGGGAAAAAAAGACCTGGGTAGCAGGGGAACAGGGCACTAGCCCACCCAAAGGTGGGGTATTCCGTATATCTCCATAGGAAAGGGAGAAAGGGGCCACATTTCAAGCCAGTGCACCAAAATGTGAATTCAGCATATTGGTGTGACGCAGGGAACCAATACAGAGGTCTGCAGGGTTACCCCAACCCCAACTACGTGGACACCCACTCTTCCCCGACAGCACTGAAGCTACAGCTCCAGGAGAGGGGCACATCTGATCAGAGCACACAGGAGCAAATGAAGAGGGAAGGAGAGAGAGTGGAACACATCATGGCTCACCCAGTTCCAAGGATGATATTCCTGCTCAGAGAAGTCAATGTATAGAGAGGACCATAGGGCCAGTCCCACTACGAGACAAGACATCCCTCAGTGAGCCATATCGCTATGAGGGTCAACACTGGAGGCACCATGTGGGAATTGTGCCCAATCTGACCCCACCACCCTGGGGTGAAACGTTAAGGGAATGCAACAGAGCAGCAAGGGGAGCAAGGCAATGAAGTCCCCGGGGCATACCAAAAATAGACTTTGGGGCCAGGGCATGGCACCCCACCAGATTCAACCGGAATACACTCCTAAAGATCAACAAATAGACCTGGGACTATTTATAGCAGAGGCTCTCAACCTGTGGGTTGTGGCTGCTTTGGGGGTTGAATGACCTTTCACAGGGGTCTCCCAATTCCTAACAGTAGCAAAATTACAGTTATGAAGTAGCAACAAAAATAATTTTAATGGCAGGGGGATCACCACAACTTGAGGAATTGTATTAAAGGGTCACAGCATTAGGAAGGCTGAGAACCATTGATTTACAGGCTTTTCTTTTTTTGTCATTTTTTTAGTTATTGTTGTTGTTTTAATTCTTTGTTTTCTTTTGTTGTTTTGTTTGGCTCTGCCTTGTTTTTGTGCTTATTATTGTCTCTGCATGTCTATCAAGATAAAATAGGTGGAATAAATAATTTGAAGGAGAAAACAATGGGACTGATGGTTCCGGAGTTCACATGGGAGAAGAGAGGTTGCGAAAGTAAGTGGGTGTTAACAAACCAAGGGATAAGGGAACAACAAGTGATATAAAATCAGGAGGGTGAGGAAGGCGTAGGATGCCTAGTCGGGCTTGATCAAGAGCAATGTAACTGAGAGGAATTACTGAAACCTGAATGAAGGCCAAACATGAGAGTGGGACAAGAGGAAAGTGAAAGGAAATAGAGGAAAGAACTAGGAGGCAAAGGACATTCATAGAGGTCTAAATACATGCATATACATATGTAAATATATTAATATATAATGATAGGGAAATAGATATATGTACTTATGTTTATATGTTAAGTACCAAGGTAGCAGATGAACATTGGGCCTCTATTTAAGTACTCCCTCAAGGCAAGAACACTTTGTTCTAATAATTTGGCATTTCGTGATGCTCACCTTCCTGACACGATCACTGAAGACAAAATGGCTGTGTAAGCAAATGTGGTGAAGAAAGCTGATGGTGCCCGGCTATCAAAAGATATAGCGTATGGGGTCTTAAAGGCTTGAAGATAAACAAGCAGCCATCTAGCTGAGAAGCAACAAAGTCCACATGGAAGAAGCACATCAGCCTGTGTGATCATGAGGTGTCTAGGGTATCAGGTATCAGACTTCAAAGACTCAGAACAAAAAATCATATCAATGTGAATGAGAGATAGTGCAGAGTAGAGACCCAAAACCCATCTGTAGACAACTGGACATCCCCTTACAGAAAGGTTACAAGGAAGAGATGAGCCAATCAGGGTGCAGTATACCACCAATGAAACATACAACTTTCCTCTAGTTCTGTAATGCTTCCTCCCCCCAACTATAACCCCAATTCTGCCTTACAAATCTGGCTAGACCAGAGCATGTACATGGGTAGAGATAAGAGCTGGAAACACAGAGAATCCAGGACAGATAAACCCCTCAGGACCAATAATGATAGTAGCAATACCAGCAGGGGGAGGTTAAGGTGGGAGGAGCAAAGGGGAACTGATCACAGTGATCTACATATAACCTCCACATTGGGGGACGGACAACAGAAAAGTGGGTGAAGTGTGCAGTGTACCACATAAAAAATATATAAATTATTAAGGGTTCGTGAGAGAGGGAGGGAGGATGGGAAAGGAAGAGGGGGAAATGAGGAGTTGATACCAAGCGCTCAAGTAGAAAGAAAATGTTTTAAAAATTATGGTGGCAACATATGTAGAAATGTGCTTGACACAATGGATGTATATATTGATTGTGTTAAGAGCTGTATGAGCCCCCAATAAAATGATTTTTTTAAAAGAAAACTTGATTAGTCCAATAATAAGCAAGAGTGGTGCAGATAAAAAGCAGAATAGATAGAAGATACAGTACAATGTGGTGGAAATGAATTCAACTGTATGAGTGGTCAAAATACATGTAAATGGATTAAATTACACTCTTCAATGCAACCGTAGTCATTAGATCTTAGGATACCACCTTTCTGTATGTTTCATACAAAGGACACATCTAAAACAAGATATAAAAGGACACAGCCGTGAAGTGGTTAGTGTAGCTGTGACTGACCCCATTTGCACTCAGGTTTAAGTAGACTAGAGAAACCAATCCAGGGAGACTCATATGTGTATAAGAAAGAAATTTATATACAAGAGCAATTGAATATCGAGAAAACATCCAAACCCAGTTCAGAGCAAGTCCATAAGTCTGATATTAGCCCATATGTCTGATAACAATCGATAAAGTCCTCTTCAGACTCGTGAAACAATGCAATGATGCCAAATTCAGGATGCTCACAGGCCAGTGGGTGGAAAGTCTTATGGATCCAGTGGCGATGTAAGTATCTCAGCACTGGCAGGGGTCTCCACGTGACTTTTCCAGCTCTGAGGCTCTGGCTACCAGCAGCTTGTCTCCATGTGGCTTGTCAACAAGACTGTCTTATAGGGACTGAGCAAGTGTCCCGCCTCCAGGGAACTATTTACCTCCTTAGCGCCTCCAAATGAGATCATCAAGCTATAACCTGATTGACAGACTAAACTCCACCCCTTCACTCTTAATCCTTTCAAATTGACAACAGATTATATAGCTACCACAGGAGGCCTTGAAAAACTCAAGACTACTCTTACAAGCAGCTAGACCTTTAAATAAATGATGAGTCTTGTTTATGGTGTCTTTTATGGAAAAAATTGCCCTCTAATTTTTCAATTTTAACACATTCATTATCTGTAGAACAGAAACATTATTAATGCTTCAGTACTTAAAGAAATGAGGATGGCACAATCACTGAAGACAAAATGGGTACCTAAGATAATGTGGTGCTCAGGAGAAACAAAGAGTACAGGAGACTTAGTGGAACACATCCTGGTACCCAAATACCTGAAGATGATATGCCTGTTCAGAATAGACAATGCACAGAGAGGACTACAGGGCCAGTCTCACCACGAGACACGGCATCCCTCACTTAACCATAGTGCTAAGGGGGACCACACTGGAGACACAGTGTGGGAATTGTGCCCAATCTGACCCCATCACACTGGGGTGAAACACTAAGGGCATGCAACAGAACATCAAGAGGGAATAAAGCAGTGAAGTCCTGGGGGATACCAAAAATAGACTTTGTGGACTGAGTGTGGCACCCCAACACACTTGACTGGAAACACTCTTAAAGGTCAAAAAACAGATGGGAGACCTTTATAGGCCTTTCCTTTTTTGTCATTGACTTTCTTTTTGCTATTTTATTTTATTTTTTGTTGTTTTTGTCTTCCCTTATTGTTTTGTTTGGCTTTGCCTTATTTTTGTGCTAATTAATGCATATCTATCTACATAAGATAGGCGGGATAAACAATTTGGAGAAGAAAACAATGGGACTGATGGTTCTTGGGGGACATGGGAGAAGGGGAGGTAAGAGAAAGGAAGGGGTGTTTGTGTCAACCAACTCAGGGACAAAGGAACAACAAGTGAACTAAAATCAATGGAAAGAAGGACATAGGATGCTTCGTGGGGCTCAATCAAGGGCAATGCAACATTGAGGAATTACCGAAACCCTAATGAAGGCCAAACATGATAGTGGGACAAGAGGACAGTAAAAGGACATAGAGGAGAGGAGTAGGAGGCAAAGGGCATTTATAGAGGTCAAATGCAGGCATGTATATCTGTAAATATATTTATATATAATGACAGGGAAATAATCTATATACTTATATTCATATGTTAAGTATTAGTAGATGGACATTGGGCCACTACTCCAGTACTCCCTCAATGCAAGAATACTTTGTTCTAATAATCTGGCATTCTTTGATGCTCACCTTTCTGACAAGATCGCTGAAGACAAAATGGGTGCATAAGCAAATGTGGTGAAGAAAGCTGGTGATTCCTGGCTACCAAAAGATACAGCATCTGGGGTCCTAAAGGCTTGAAGATAAACAAGCGGCCATCTATCTGTGAAACAACAAAGCCCACATGGATGAATCACACCAGCCTGTGTGATCATAAGGTATCAATGGGATCAAGTATCAGGAATCTAAGACCCAGAACAAAATCATACTCAATGTGAATGGGGGAGGCGGGTGCAGAGTGGAGACCCAAAGCCCATCTGTAGACAATTGGACATCCCCTTACAGAAGGGTCACAAGGAAGACACAAGCCAGTCAGGGTACAGGATAGCACCAATGAAACTTACAACTTTCCTCTAGTTCTTTAATGTTTCCTCCCCACCACTATCATGACCTCAGTTCTAACTTACAAATCCGGCTAGACCAGAACATGTACACTGCTACAGATAAGAGCTGGAAACAGAGAATCCAGGTGAGATAACCCCCTCAGGACCAATAATGAGAATAGAGATACCAGGAGGGGAAAGGGAAGCTGGGGGCAAACAACAGAAAAGTGGGTGAACGGAGACAGCAGATGATGTAAGATATGAAAATAATAATTTATAAAATACCAAAGGCTCATGACGAGGGAGGGTGGCAGAGGGAAAAAAAAACAATGAGGAGCTGACATAAAGGGCTCAAGTAGAAGAAAACGCTTTGAAAATTATGAAGGCAACATATGTACAACTGTGCTTGAAACAATGGATGAATGTGTGGATTGTGATAAGAGCTGTAAGAGCCCCCAATAAAAGTATTTAATAATAATAAAAACCAGATAATGTGGTGAAGAAAGTTGATGGTGCCTGGCTGTTACAAGATATAGCATCTGGGGTCTTAAAGGCTTGAAGTTAAACAAGCGGCCATCTAACAGGGAAGCAACAAAGTCCACATGGATGAAGCCCATCAACCTGTGTGGTCACAGGTTGTCAGCAGGATCAGGTATGAGTCATCAGAAGACCCCAAACAACCAATTTGATGTGAACGGAAGGGTGTCAGAATGGAGACCCAAAGCCCATCTGTAGTCAATTAGACATTCCCTCACAGAAGGGTCACAAGGGAGGGATGAGCAAGCCAGAGTGCATTAGCATTGACAAAACTACAAAACATTCCTCTAGTTCTTTAATGCTTCTTCACCCCACTATCATGACCCCACTTCTACCTTACAAATACGGTTAGATCAGAGCATTTACACTGGTCCCGATAAGAGTTCTCATCACACAGACTCAAGGACACATAAACCCCTCAGGACCAATAATGAGAATAGCAACACCATGAAGGTAGGGGGAAAATGGGGGAGATAACGGGGAGAAAGGGGGAACCAATCGCAATGAACAATGTACAACTCTACCCACCCCCCCAGGGGGATGACCAACAGAAGCATGAGTGAAGGGTGACAGCATATGGTGTAACATATGAAAATTAAAATAATTTATAAATTTTCGAGGGTTTATGTGGGTGGGAGGGGGAGTGGGGAGGGGGAAAAAGCGGAGCTGATACCAAGGGCTCAAGTAGAAAGAAATGTTTTGAAAAGGATGATGGCGATGCATGCACAAATGTGCTTGACACAATTGATGTATGGAATTTTATGAGCTGTAAGAGCCCCCAATAAAATGATTAATTAATTTTTTTTAAAAAAGAAGCTGATCCCAGGGCTCAAGAGAAAGCAAATGTCTAGAAAAGAATGATGGTATTATATGCACTAATATGTCGGATACAATTGATGTATGGATTATAACAAGAGTTGCAAGAGCCCCCAATAAATGATCGAAAAAAGCTAAAAAGAAAGAAAGAAAAAGAAAAGAAAGCAAGAAATGAGGATGGACAAAGGGCTCCTTTTGGGTTTTCATATGCCAATCTGGAAATGATGCCAAGGTTCACTTACTCCTTGTACCTTTTCTGCAGTCGAATTCAAGATGTGCCAGCTCATTCTAGCTCAGTCCTAATGAAATAGAGCTGCAGCGCAATCAGGAAATCACTGTTTACTGCATTAAACATAATCACCAGTCATTCCTCGGAGGGGACTGTAAAACTACAAAAAGATTTTGTTATGCTAGAGCTTTTAAATAGGGCAACTAAATATAGTACTGTAAGGTCACTAACAGATGTGAAAAATATATTAAAATGTTCCTATGCTGGGTTATTAGAGTTTTACTTTTGGAGTTGTTATTATTTCTGCTTAATATAAATATAACAATAATAGGTACTAAACAGCATAGTTGAAAGACTGATACTTTGCTTTGGTTTATTAAAATGCTAAGCTGAGCAATTACTTATTTTTCTCATGATAATGTGTAGGTAGAAATTAGAAGTATGCTTATTTTTCAGGGAAAGATTGTGAAGATTATAAATATTTTAAAAATAATTTGCCAGGGTAGAAAAATTAATAGAACAGAATGCAGTCTATCAACAATACTCAAAGGATATGGGAAATTATTATCTGACAAAGTTGGCACATATGGCAAGATTTTTCAATGAACTGTTCAGACAAGTTATACTAAACTTAATTCTCCATGAAATAAAATTTAATCATAAAACAAATGTACAGTACTAGAAGAAAATATAGATTGATTTTTAAAAATATAATCTTAGGAGTGGGGTTGACTCTCTTAACATTATGAGAAACCAGGATTTTAGAAATTATGTAAAGGGAAATTTTAAAACTAAGTAATTAAAAAAAATCTAAGTAATTTTGACTGTAGAAAATTGGAAACATGTACATTAGAAATATACAATACAATAAAAATCAATATATTGTTAAGTATATTTTGAACTTAAATTATAAAATGTAGGGTTTTATCCAGTCTACAGAGAGCTCTCACAAGTCAATAGGGAAAATGAAGACCACCAATGGAATATGGGGAATGAAACAAAGAGACATTACATGCAAAACATACTATGAATAAAAACAAATGATCACTCGGTGCATACTTTCAAAGATGCACGTGAAAAAAGCAAGAGGATGCTATATTTTACCGGTAGACGTGAAAAATATTTAAAAGTTTGTTTAAGGGATGCCCTCTTTTTAGCAGGCTGTAGAGGTACAGAAACTCTGAAAACTTAGAAACTCAAGTTTAAATTAATTGCATCTGATAGACAATAATTTGACTACCTATACATTGAGGTATCAATTATTTACATAAAGGAAAATTTACTTTTTAGAAGTGTACTTGTGGATAAAATTTGGCCAACATAAGAAGGAGCTACAAAAAACCCATGGGAAATGGGACATAAAACATGATGGGATTTTCCCACAAACTTTTTGAAGTCCCTTTGTGTAATCACCACTGTAATAAAAATTTCCCGTTTCACCATCTCAAAAAGTGGCTTTCTGGCCTTTGAAATAAATCCCTTTCCCTCGTTCTCTGTCCCTGGAAGCCACTGTTTTCTAGTTCTACATTTTGCCTTTTCTGAGATATTATGGTCTTCTTTCACTTATCTTAAATGGGTCAGTGCATGTATTGAGAGCTATTCCTTTTTATTTCTGAACAATATTCACGCGTATGGGTGTGTCATGGTTTGTTAATCTACTCAGCATTTGATGGACATTTGAATCACTTCCAGTTTGGGCTATTATGAAATAATTTTTAATGAACACACACATATATAATTACTCATGTAGACATATGTTTTTTAAATATCTAAAAGTACCATTAAAGATGGCTTGATTTTATTTGATAAGGTATTTTCAGAGTGGCCATACCGTTTGCATTCTCGTGAGAAATGTATGAGACTTCCAGTTGCTCCATATCCTTATGAACATTTGATATTGTCAGGCTTTTGCTTTGTTTCAAATTTTAGCCTTTCTACTGATTCTTTGTGGGAGAAAGATGAGACTATCGGCTCCCTTGAAGAGTTACATTCTGGGAAACCCACGGCAGGTTTCCTTTCCGATAGGGCAATATAGTTAGAATGAACTTGACAGCAGTGAGTCAGTGAATGGGTTTGTAAGGAAGACCCTGGTGGCATCACTGTTCCGCGCTGGACAGTTAGCTGAAAGGTTGACTGTTCAAATCACCAGCAGTGCCTCTGGGGAAAAGATTTTGCTGTCTACTTCCCTAAAGATTATAGGCTCGGAAAACCCTGTGGGGCAGCTCATTGTATTCCGTGAGACAGAACTGAGTTGGCAGCACAAAGAGAAAGAAGAGTTCATGTAGTTTTAATTTGCCTTCACGGAGTGACTGGTGTTAATAATGATGACATTTTAAATTTGTTGTTGTTTGCAATTAAAACTTGCAAATGTACCATCTATTCGTTTTGTTTGCCGCACAGTCTGGTGTTGGGGTTGATGACTCTGGTGGCCAGTGGGGCCACTCTTTCAATGATGGCTTTGTGATTCTTGGAGGAAGCGTTGTGAGCAATCTCCTCACAGTAATGTAAGACTGGGTGCACATTAGCACCACTTGCAGCTCCTTGACGTTGTGGATCAGGAATGTGTGGAAGTCACTGGGCAACATGTGCTTAGTGTTCTTGTTGCTTCCATCACCAAGGTCTGGCCCTTGAATCTTCCCCACACTCTCACGGCAATGCCTCCAGACGTGCGCCTTGACATGTGACGGTGTGGATCATCATAAGCTGGGGATAAAAGTCCAAAGAATGGGAATTCCAGGCCATGTCATTGTGCTTGTGAAGAACCCAGTTATTTTTGTTGGGTTGTCTTCTATTGGACTATGAGATATAATAAATGTGCCTGTGTAAAACAGAATGAAACACTGCCCCTATCCTGAGCTGTCTTCACAATTGTCACCATAGTTGAGCCCATTGTTGAAAGCACTGTGTCAATATATAAAGGTCTTTCCCTTTTCCACTATGCTTTACTCTATAAAACATGATAACTTTCTCCAGGGATTGACTGGCTCTTCCTGATAACACACCAAAGTGGGTAAGACAAATTCTCTCTATCCTCACATCCAAGGGGAATGCTGGCTGTACTTTTTTTTAAAGGCATATTATCTTCTTCTGGCAGTCTATGAGATACACAATATTCTTCCCTAACACTATAATTCAAAACAGCAATTCTACTTTGATCTTCCTTGTTCATTGACCAGCAATCACATGCATATGAGACGAGTGAAAATACCATGGAGCAGGTCAAGAGCACCTTCATCCTGAGACGGACAGCTTTGCTTTTTAGCACTGTGAAGAGATCTTTTGCAGCAGATTTTCCCAATACAACATGTCCTTGGGTTTCTTTTTCTTTTAAAAAAACTTTTTATTGTGAATTAGGTGGTGGGGGGGTTTATATTTCAGATATACAACTTTGTATTCATCAAATTAAACTGCTTGTCAACCCCCCCAATAGCCTGTCTTGCCCCCACTTTGATTTCTCGTCTCCCTCTGGTGGAATACGATTCCCCCTTCACCAAAGCTAACCCTCGTCCACCTTCCAGTCTATTGCTTCATCTCCTCCTATTCTTTGCCCTCCCCACACGCATCCAACAACAAAGTCTATTTCTTTTAGTAACAAACCCTTTGTTTTGGTTTTTCTTTTATAACAGTGGTCTCGTACAGTATTTATTCTTTTGTGATTGATGAATTTAACCCAGCATAATGTTCTCATCCATGTCAGGAGGTGCTTCACCATCTCATCATTTAATGTTCTTAGGCTCTAGTTGTCTGTAGGTGGATAGATTATTTTTGGGGGGACTCTACGCTGTTCGATGATCTATGTGTCTACCTTTGTGCCAGGACTAGGCTGTTTTAATCACTGTGGTTGTGTAGTAGGTTTGGGGGCTGTGAGGCGAGAGCCTCCTGCTCTGTTCTTAAGGAGTTCTTTGCTTACCTGGAGTCTCTTTGTCTCCATGTAAAGTTGGTGATTTCCCTAGCCCACTTTCTTCAACGAATGTTACTGGGCTCTGGATCAAAACTGCATGACATTTATAGATTGTTTGGGGTAGTGTCCTCTGATTTCTTGACTGCTGCTCTCATACACGTTGATTTTCAATTTCAACTAAAATAAAATCCTTCACAAAGTCATCATTTTCTGTTTATTGTGATGTTGTTTATAGTAGTAGTGAGGAATTTGTTTTCTTTATTCTGAGTTTTAATTCACACTGAAAGTTGTAGTGTTTGGTCTCCATCAATAAATATTTCAAATCTTCTTCATTTTCAGTAAGCAAATATGTATCATCTGCATATTAAAGATTGTTAATAGTCTTCCTCCAATACTGAGGTCTCATTCTTCTTCACATAGCCCAGCTTCTCATATTACTTGCTTTTCATTCATATTGAATAAGCATGGTGAAAGGATATAACACTGATGCATACATTTAAAAAATTTAAACCATAGAACATTACCTCTTCTTTTAGAAGTAATTTGGCCAGTGTAGAGTTACCACATGAGCATAATTAAGTGTTCTGGAATTCTCGTTCTTTCTAGTATTATCCATAATTTGTTGTGATTTACACAGCTGAATACTTTCACATAGTCAATGAAATACAGCTAAATATTTTTTGTATTACATTATAGCCAAGATTCATCTCACTTCAGCAATGATATCCCTTGTTCTGCATCCTATTTTGAATCCAGCTAAAGTTTTGGCAGTTCTCTGTTGATGGACTGTTGCAACCATATAGAAAAATATCTTCAGCAACATTGTACGTGTGATAGTAATGCTACTGTTTGACAATGTCTTCATTCGGTTGGATCACCTTTTGGAATGGACACAAATATGAATCTCTTCCAGTTGGTGGGCCAGGTAGTCTTCCAATTTTTAAAATAGTTTTATTGGAATATAATTCACATATCACATAATCCAATAGTATAATTCACAATTCAATAGTACAATTACATTAAGAAGAACTGTGCAATCAATCATCACCATAATCATTTTAGAGCATTTTCCTCTTTCTTATACTCATTATTCCCCCCACTCAACCAGTTTCCCCTTCGATGCCCTAGGAAATTATTAATCCAATGACTGCCTTTATAGATTTACCTGTCCTGGACTTCCTACACAGAAAACATACAGAACAAAGGCAAAAGAAATACAAAATGAAACAGAGTAAAACCTCAATCAAAAATAATGCAGAAAATATTAAAAATTGGAATAAATTTAAAATGGGTCAAAAGATCAAAGGATGCAGTGTTGCATTTTAACCTAACTATATCAGCCATCATCCAGTTTACAAGACTCTGTTATAGCAAGGCTATTTCCGTCCCTGCAATGTGGACAGAGGCTAAATGCACAGGGGGATTCTGCAAAGGGACTTTGGCCATCTACTTCCATCCACAGCCAGCCAGGTGTTTAGAATTTAAGCTAGTACTGTTGCCTCCTTTGGATTTGGATTTCTTAATTTACAATCCCTGTCTTTTTTTTTTTTGGTACTGGCGGGGGGTGGGGTGTGTGTGTGTGTGTGCATAGAATGGTGAGTGCTACCAGCACTTCAGCTGTTTGTTGAAACATCTCAATTTGTATGATGTAAATTCCTGAAACTGTCTTTCAACAATGTGAAAGTGTGTCCTGAACATCTTCCTTCAATACCATGAAATCTTGATCATACGCTATCTCCTAAAATGATTTCACTAACGCTGACTAATTCCTTTTAGTACAATGACTCTATTTATTCCTTCTATCTTTTCTTAATGCTTCCCGCATCATTCCGTACTTTGCCCAGAGACCCTTTCAATACTGTAACTTGAGACTTGAATAATTTCTTCAGGACCTTCAGCTTCAGAAATGCTAAGAATCGTCTTCCATACATTTCATTATAATACTTTACTGTGTCTTCTCAAAGAGCCTGGAAGTCTCCATGGAGTTCTTTCATTTTGTGATTTCTTCCCTTTGCTATCGTCAAGAACAACTTGAATATCTTCTGACCTCTGGTTTGGTCTTTACTTCCTGTCTTATCTTTTTAAGGGCCATTTTCTTTCTTCAGGTCTGATGTCCTTGATGTCACCCATGCCTAATCTGTTCTTTGATCACTAGTGTTCAATTAGTCAAATCTATATTTGCGATGGTCTCTAAATTCCCATGGGCTATACTTTGTAGACCAGGAAAGATGTTAGGGTAATGCTTTGTCTCGGGTTGACTTGTTTTAATTTTCTTCAGTTTCAACTAGAACGAGCATAAGAAGTGATAGGTAGTCTGTACCACAGCCAGCCTCTGGCCTTACGCCATCGTCTCTTTCCACCTTTGCAGTTCATTTGATTCGTTCATTGACATCCTTGCCACCACTTGCCTGTCAGTTTGTTGTACTCTGGTCCCTTGTGTGTTGTGGGAGGCTCTGCTACCTGTGTTTCAAGCAAGGTCATCATGGTGGACAGGTTTCAGTCACGCTTACAAGGCAAAGACAGACTAAGAAAAGGACCTGGTGATGGTTGAAAGTTAACCAATTGTTTTTGGCACAGTGACTGCGTATTCCTTCTTGCTTCACACTTTATTTTGCCCATAGAATCCTTTGCTATTGTATCTGAAGCTTGAATTTTCTCTTCAGTTCTTTCAGCTTGAGATATACAGAGCATGTTCTTTCCTTTTCGTCTTTTGACTCCAGGCCGGGCACGTTTCATTGCAACGCTTTGATAGCATTGCAGTGCTATCCTTTCAACTCTTCTGTTTGTATCTTTTATGTAACCATTGCATCCATTTGTTTTAGCCACTCTATGTTCAAGAGCAAGTTTCAGTGTCTCCTCTGATATTTATTTCGGCCATTTCTGTCTATCTTTTCTAGTCAATCATCTTTAGCTTTCTTTATATATGATATTTTTATGCTATTCCACAGTTTGTCTGGTCTTCAAACATTAGTGTGCAATGTGTCCATCTATTTTTGCTATGTTCTCTAAATTCAGGTGGGATATACTAAATATTGTATTTTGGCTCTCAAGGGCTTGTTTTAATTTTCTTCAGCTTCAAGTTAAATTTGCATATGAACAATTAAAAGTCTGTCCCACAGTTGGGCCCTGGTCTTTTTTCTGGGGTGGTTGTGGTGGTGGTGGTATTGAGTTTGTCTATTGCCGTTATTTTACAGATGTAGTCAATTTGATTCCTGTGTATTCCATCTGTTAAAGTCCATGTGTACAGCCTCCATTAGTGTGGTGGAAAAAAGGGTATTTGCAATGAAGCAGTCTTAAGTCTTGCAAAATTCTATCATGAGATTACCAATTAATCTCTATCACCAAAGCCTTGTTTTCCCAACTACTGATTTTTCTTGTTTCCAGCTTCCACATTCCATTCGCTAGTAACATTTTCAGATTGATGAAGTTGGTAGAATTCTTCAATTTCTTCATTGTTGGCTTTGGTGGCGGTGGTGCATAAATTTGAGGTCAGAATTGAAAACATATGGGATAATTACACCAGATCACAAAATAGGCAATAACTAAAATATGCTACCAATCATTGTCTAGCCAAATTGACACATATTTTGGGAGATACCATTCAGTCCATAACAAATGTTATGGAAATAGATATTGGGCATCGTCTGGAATGTCTGCTTGCTTCAGGAAAGTTAATCAAAAGAAGAGAAATGAAATGCATTGGTGCACTGGATCATAACAGAGTTTAAATGATCCTTTGGCCTCTTAGTGCTGAAAAAATGCTTCCAAATTCTAAAATTATTATAAAATAACTTAATGTTAGCTATATATTTCTAGTGTGCTACATTTGTAATTCATGATATGTCTGAATGATGAATATGTTGATATATTTTCTTTTAGAACTTGAAGTATACCATTTCCATTTTAAGACAAAATGTAGGTTATACCTGTATATTTTGTCAGACACTTGAATTTCCAATCATTAAGTTGTTTCTAAGTGAAAATTTTTATGCTATGTTAAAATTTATAGTATATAATGTATAAAAATGGCCCTTTTTTTCTTTTTAAACTCTTTCCTAATACCATCCTGACTACTAAAACAAAAAGTATATTTTACAGCAAATATCACCTTATAGTTTATGACAAGTAGACATTTTGTTCAGCTCTTATTGTTCTGAAAACATTCACTCAATGTCTATAATATGTAGGTAAACTAAAACCAGATTCGCTGCCATTGAGTCAATGCTGAATGAGAGCACCCTACTGGTCAGGATAGAACGTCCCCTGCGAGTTTTGGGGACTGGAACTCTTTACTGGAGCAGGTATCGTAAGGTAAATAGCAAACAAAATTATTAGCTTCTAATTCGGTGTAATTTAACTTTGATTATGTTTTCTCCCAAAGTTAAATGACAGACATCTCCCAAAAGCTTAAAATGTATATATACATAGATTATTTTCTAGTCTTCAGTGATTTTTACTTGGAAGCTTCAAAGCATTTTTTGTGTGATTAATCACTATGTTTTAATTATGTTCAATTTTTAACAATGAAAATACATCCTGCATATCAGATATTTACATTAAGATTCATAACTAGCAAAATTACAGTTATGAAATAGCAACAAAAATAATTTTATGGTCACCATCAAATGAGGTGTGGTGTATTGAAGGGTCGTGGCATTAGGAAGGCTGAGAACCACTGCTCCAGCCTGTCTCCTTGTGTGTCTATTTCCCGGTGCATTCCTCCCTGGTCAGAGACCTTTGTGACAACTGTTTACTCCTCTCTGGGCCTCTCACTCACTGACATCCAGTTGACGCCAACTCTTAGCTACCTTATAGGACAGGGTGAAGCTACCCCTGTGGGTTTCAGAGATTGTAAACCTTTATGGGAGTAGAAAGCCCGAACTTTCTCCTGTGGAGTGGCCGGTGGTTTTAAACCAGGATCTTGGGGCTAACAACCCAATGCATAGCCACTATGCCACCAGGGCTCCACAGTGGGTTTTTCTGTCCATCGCCTGAGATTTTAAAAATATACAGTATGTGTTACTGGTCAGTGATGATTTCCAGGCAGTCTCTTTACTCTTCCTCGGGTCTGCATGCACGCACCCCCCACCCCCACACAGCGCCTCTTCAGCCTAGAACCGTCTTCCCCTGTACACCCAGTGGGGCTCACACCCATCCACTTCAGTCTTGACTCAAATATCACCTTCTCTGGAGGCACATTCATTCACTCCACTTAAAATGTAACCTCATCCCTACCTGCTGGCACACCTATTGCCCCATCCCTGCTACCTGCTACGGTGGAATGGTTATGCACTGGGCTGCTAACCACAAGCTCAGCCATTCAAAACCACCCGCCGCTCCTCAGGGCAAAGATGAGGCTTTCTATCAAAGCACTTTTATTGTTACGAGTTTAATACCATTCTGAAATAAGACTATGCTCTTATGTCTCTGAATATTACCCCTTGTATTAATAATTGAAAGTGTTGCTAGTTTTCTTCCTCTACTCTGCTTGTTAGTATTCAGCTCTCACTAACATGTCTTTGCCAAACAGAATGAATAATAAGACGGCTTTTCTATAGTTTAAATGAGTGATGCATATGCAGGAGATTATTAAAATGAGAAATAAATGCAAGCATAGAAACAATCACACACAAGTCAGACTATTGTTAAAGTACTCTCAGTCAATACGCAAGGAGGCCTGGCAGTTTGGCTGGCTTTTCCTCCACTAACAGCAGTGAAGACAGGAGAAGGGCTAGGACCTTGAAAACAGCACTGTGGGAGGCCTCCCCTGAGCAGGTTTGCAAATAATGAACACTTGACATGCAGAGCTCCTTGGCCTAACACACACACGATCAGTCCACGAAACATTCAATAACAGGGCAATTATGCAGCCTTTTAACCTTTTCAAACGCAGCTCCAATTTCAGATAAGAAAGATGTCAAATCTACATATTTTTCTTGTATGAAATTTGCATAAAGCTAAATAGTTTTATCTGCCATGAATTAATATTTATAATGAGAGAATAAAATGTTTCATTAGGAACAAGACTGGGTGCAATTTTACTGATCCACGTATTTCTTTTGTATATCCATGTCATAACTTATTTTGCATTTGTAATTTTTCACTTTATTTTAAACTACAAGTCAAAGGTACTCAGTAATTACAAGATCAGTAAGTTTTCTTGACAAAATGAAAAAAGAGTAAAATGCACTATTGACATTTAAAAATGTATGAAGCTAAACCCCTCAGCATACAGAGAAAATAAATTATGTCTAGCATGAGGATAGAGAGGGACGTTTCTCTTAGGAAGAGTTCTAGATTTTTACATGCCTCTCAAGAACTCAAGTGAATCTTGTAAAAACAGAACCAAACAAAACAAAGCCTTAGAACTAAGTGAAGTTAGCAAGGCATTAGGATACAATATCTAGCGATTAGGTTAAATGATTTGACTTACAATAACATATAAAAGATACTAAAATATTTAGGAATAAAGTTAATAAAAGAAGATAAAACCTGCACATTGAAAACTATAAATCATTGCTGAGAGAAATGAAAGACTTCAGTAAACAAAATTGTATATCACATTCACAAAGTGGAAGAGTAATTATGTTAAAATGAGAATGTTCCACAAAGTAAACAATAGCAACCAAACCCCAAACCATTGACCTGAAGCTGAGTGTTACTCAGAGCAATCCCACAGGGCTGAGGGGACCTACTCCCTAGAGTTGCCAAAGCTGTAAATCTTTACAGAGGCAGGGAGGGGGGGAAGCTTCACTCTTTTCCTAAGAAGCAGCTGGTGGGTTCAAACTGCTAAGCTTGCAGTTAGCAACCCAACCACAGCTCACTAACCAAAATAAACAATAGAGTCAATAAATTCTTATTTTTGAAGAAACTGACAAATATACTCCAAAATTTATATAAAAACAAACTAGAATAGTCAAGACCATGTTGAAAGGAAGAAGAAAACTTACACAACCAGATTTCAAACTAACTATAAACTTTCATAAATTGTGTGATGTTGAAGTCTATATATTTGTCAATGTAACAGGACAGATTCCAGACACTTATGGCTAATTGATTTTTTGACACACAACCCAAAACAATTATGTTGGAGGAAAATAGTGGTTTTTTTTTAAGTGGTGCTGGACTTCCGGCAAAATGGTGACTGAGTAACACATACTAGAGGGTCTCCGCAGAATTCACGCAGGAGAGTTACTAAGAAGGAAATTCCACACTGCTTGATCGCAGGAGGACCATCATAAAGATAAGTAGGTACAGATCCACAAGGTTTAGAGGGGCTGGAGCTTTTGGCTTACCACAGTGGAGGCAGCTAGGGTTTAACCTTAGCCCCACTATTGTCTGCCAGAGCCGGGATACTTGAGAGCCGATCCAAGGGCTTTATCTCAACACAGTCACAGTTTGCCGCTGCCTTGGTCTGTATTTAGATCCCTCCAGCCCCAAGGTCAGGGATAGAGGCTCAGCGATATTGTTACTTTTGTTTCCCTCTCTTCTCTCTTTCCCCCCAAAGTCTCAGAGGACTGTTTTTTATTTTGTTTTTCTCTTTCTCGTCCCTTCTCTCTCACACACCACTGCTGGCCTCCAGGCCACTCCCCTTAGCCTAGGGCATTTACTCCTGTCCTCTACCCAGCGGGGTGAGCTCTCCACTCTGCAGCATAACACAGGTCTGGGGAAAGCAGGCCTACCATCCTTAAGGGAAATCCCACCCACAGTCCTCCAGGGGAAATCCTGCCCAGCTTCCCGCTCTCTGCAGGGCCTATATCCCGCCCACCTTCCTCTGAAGGAAATCCCAAATATCTTCCTCTGGGGGAAATCCCACCTGCCCTCCCACTCTCTGCAGCGCTTAATATACAGCTGGGGAAATCCCACCCATCATCCTCCAAGGGGAAATCCTGCCTGTCCTCCCACTCTCTGCAGTGCTTGCCACATGGCTGGGGAAATTCCACCCAACTTCTGGGGGAAGTTCCACCTGCATGGCTGGGGAGCTCCTACCCATCCTCTGTGGTCCAATGTGACTTGAGGGAACTTCTTCCCACCTGACGTAGCACCTCACACAGTCTAAGGCATCTCAGCCAACACTATCCAGCACTCCACGCTGCTGTGGGAACCTCTGCCCAACCTCTGTGGAAATCTAGCTGAAAAGGGCAATTCTGCTCACCATCAACGGTGCTCTACACCAAATTGAGCAGACCCACCTGCCTTCTGTGGCACTCCTGTTGCAGCAGGTACCCAGGCACACCCTCTGCGGTACCAAAGCTACCAGTGGGCCACAGCATGATGGTCTTCTTATGAGATTACCCAATGTAGCACCATCCTCACGGGTCCACAACCACCAAACAGCTGACCCGAGAGGACCATCCAACTTGCCCCTCCAAATAACAGAATACTGGTTGACTACAGAAAGAGTGAAGCCACAGAAGGA
This sequence comes from Tenrec ecaudatus, assembly GCF_050624435.1. Classification (NCBI taxonomy): domain Eukaryota; kingdom Metazoa; phylum Chordata; class Mammalia; order Afrosoricida; family Tenrecidae; genus Tenrec; species Tenrec ecaudatus. Next base: position 117,665,239 of record NC_134543.1, on the reverse strand, counting down.
TAAAGTGGTAGGTCATTCCCATAGTGCAATTAGCTGCATACAGTTCAAAGAAGCATTCCTATGAGTCTCCCAGAGAGAGCCCAGTGCTCTTCAACTCTCTGGAAAATGACACCCGGCTCCTCTAAAACAACCCAATGCAAAAGCAATCAGCCCCAACAACCTCAACCAAAAAACAGGAGAACCAAAAGGCAATGGCAGAAGATGTCCTGAATGTAATGATGTGCATAGAAGAAGCAGACACTGATCTGCCACAGAAAGAAATTTTCAGAATGCTTCTTGGATTCATATAGGATATGAGGGAAACAATACAGAAAAAGGAGGAAATTATACAGGAGATAAAGAACATACACCAAAGGGAACTACAAGAACTTAGGGATATAACAAAAACCAGTACTAGACTCAGACTTCCCAATCGACTGGAGGAGGCAAAGAACCGCATCAATGACCTAGAGGGCAGACAAACAGACTTTAACAAACATGAACAAAAGTCTAATAAGATCATTAGAGAAGCTGAAGAAAACCTAAGAGCTATGTTTGATGCTACAAAGAGGAAAAACATCATAATAATTGGATTACCAGAGGAAGACACAACATAGAAGTCAACTGCAAAAAACATAGAAGTCAACTGCAAAAATAGAGAATTCTTGGAGGAAAACTCCCCCAGCTTAATGAATGAAAATCAGACAACCATTCAGGAGGCTGAAAGAACACCAGCTACACTGAATCCCACAAAGTCACCAAGGCACATAATAGTTAAACTATCCAACTTTGAGGAAAGAGAGAAATTCATGAGAGCAGCTAGGGGAAAACAATCTAAAACATATAAAGGTTCTGAAATTGGGGTGGGGGGTAGGGGGGGTAAGGAAGTGGTGTTAACAAACACAAGGACAAGGGAAAAACATGGGACCCCAAATGGTAGAGAGGGGGGAGTGGCAGGCCTGGTGGGAAATGATCAAGGGTAAGGTTGCTTAGAGAAGAGGTATACTCTAGCCCAGGTGGCGACGAAGCATGGTAGTAGGGCAGGAGGAAAGTCAAGGGAGATGGAGGAAAGAACTAGGAGTCAAAGGGCATTTATGGAGGTCTAGACAAAGACATGTACATGCAAATATATATAGGAGGAGGGGGAAATAGATCTATGTGTCTATATTTATAGGTTAAGTATTAAGGTGGCGGAAGGACCTTGGGCCTCTACTCAAACACTCCCTCAATGCATGAATACCTTCTTTTATTAAATTGGAACTCTATGATGCTCACTCTCCCGACACAAGTGCTGGAGCCAAAGTGGGTGAACAAGTAAATGTGGTGAAGAAAGCTGATGGTGCCCGGCTATCGAAAGAGATAGTGTCTGGGGTCTTAAAGGCTTGAAGGTGAACAAGCGGCCATCTAGCTCAGAAGCAAAAAAGCCCACATGGAAGAAGCACACTGGCCAGTGCGATCACGAGGTGCCAAGGGACCAGGTATAAGGCATCATGCAAAAAAATATATATGTGTGTTTGTATGTATATATATATATGTGTGTGTGTGTGTATGTGTATATGTGTGTATATGTATATATATGTGTATATGTATATATATATATATACCATATTGAATGAAGGGGGAGGTGCAGAGTGGAGACCCAAGGCCCAAGTGTCGGCCAATGGAGATCCCCTCATAGAGGGGTTTAGGAGAGGAGATGGGTTAATTAGGGTGCGAGGTAGCACCGATGAAGAACACAGCTTTCCCCCAGATCCTGGATGCTTCCTCCCCCCAACTACCATGATCCGAATTCTACCTTGCAGGGCTGGATAGGGCAGAGGCTGTACACTGGTGCATATGAGGGCTGGAGGCACAGGGAAAAAATAAAGAATATGCTCAGACCTATCAATGGACTTTATAAAGAAGAGGAGAGAGTAAAATAACATATTCCAAAAATTGAAGGGAAATAATGAAAGCCCAAGAATACTCTATCCAGCAAAATTATCTATCAAGATAGATGGAGAAGATTCTTCCCAGACAAGGAAAAACTCAAAGAATATGCTAAAAGAAACCCAGCACTCCAAAAGACTCTTGCCAACCCAGTATGAGCAGAATAGCACACACCGAGCACAAATAAGAGACCACCACATAGAACAACCCCACGCAGAGGGCAACAAAGAGAAAACAGCCCCCAAGATAGCATTGGCTTAAGGGTGAAAAGAAGTCAAGAATGAACTACACACACACATATGCACAACACACTTATAAGAAAAGCAGGTAGGAAAACACCCAATACAAAAGGTAAAAGATGACATCACAGAGTCCAACGATGGATTTAAAAACCCTGAATATCAATGGCCTGAATGCAGGCATTAAAAAGCTAAGGCTAACAGACTGGCTTGGAAAACACAGCCCATTAATCTGCTGCCTACAGGAGACACATCTCAAGATTACAGACAAAAATAGGCTGAGAATGAAAGGATAGAGAAAAACATACCAAGCAAACAGCAATTCATAAAAAGCAGGAGTTGCAATCCTAATCTCAGATAAAATCGATCTCAAAGTGCAAACAATAAAAGGAGATAAGGAAGGATACTATATGATGCTCAAGGAAAATGTAGACAAAGAACCAGTATGCATTTTAAACCTATATTCCCGAATGAGAGACCTGCTGAAATTGTCAATCAAATGCTCCAAAGAAATCACAGGCTCAATAATTATAGTAGGTGACTTAAATACACTGCTCTCTGAGAAAGTTTGATCACAGGGAAAGAAACTCAAGAAGGAGGCTAAAGACCTAAACACTACAATTAGACATGATAGATATTTATAGATCTCTCCACAACACAAATACAAAAAAATCACATTCTTTTCAAGCCAATGTGGCACATATTCGAAGATAGACCACATGCTGGGGCAATTGTCAAATCTGCGTAAATGTAAACACATTGAAATCATAGAGACTGCTCTCTCTTACCCCTGTGCAATAAGGCTGAAAATCAACAAAAGGAAGATGAAGAAAACAAGGACAAACAATAGGAGGATAACTCTCTGTTGCAAAAAAGAAAATGTATTGGCCCAGATAAGAGATGAAATTAGGAAATTTCTAGAAACCAATGAGAATGAGAACATGACGTACCAAAACTTAGGGGACACAGCAAAGGCAGTTATCAGAGGAAGTTTCATAGCGATACAGGCATAGCAACTAGAGCAGAGTCAACAAGAAAAGTCTACTAATAGCAAAAGAAAAGAATAAATATCAGGGCTGAGACAACAGACCCTAGTGAGATCAAAAGGATAATTACACAGTACTACGAAGGATTGTACTCCAATGAATTCAACAACTTGGAAGACATGGACAAATTCTTGGAAAAACAATCCCTCCCTAGACTATCCTCAATGGGTGTCAAGTATCTCAACAGACCCATAGAAATAGAGGCAATAGACAAGGTTATCAAGGGATTACCAATTAAGAAATCCCAGAAGAGGCAAGAAACAAAACACGGCCAGACATCTGAGCTCCAATGTTCATTGCAGCACAGTTCACAATTACAAAGAATTGGGACCAACTCGAATTTTCATCAACAGACAAATGGATTAAAAAAACTGTGGTACGTACATACAATGGAGTACTACAGATTCCTAAAAGCAGTGATGAATGCATGAAACACATCGCCACATGGGAAGAACCAGAGAAAATTATGCTAAGTGAAGTAAGCCAAACACAAAAGGACAAGGACAACATGTGTCCACTGAGGTAAGCTTAAAAATGCAAAAGAGGTATAGGGGGCTAAGTTACTGTATACAAACATTCCTGGGATGAGGTCCAGGTAGTATGGCAGCAACCAGACCAAATCCTGGGACACAGAGGGTAGCCAACTAAAAAGGGGGTGGGGAGACATCTGAGGTCTTAAAGGCTTGAAGATAAACAAGCAGCCATCTAGCTGAGAAGCAGCAACTCCCACATGGAAGAAGCATACCTGCCTGTGTGATCATGAGATGTTGATAGGATGAGGCATCAAAGAACAAAAAATCATATCACTGTCAATGAGGGGTGTATGGAGTGGAGACCTAAAGCCCATCTATAGGTATTTGGGCATCCCCTTACAGAAGGGTCGTGGAGGAAGAACAAGCCAGTCAGGGTGCAGTATAGCACCGATGAAACATATAATTTTCCTTTAGTTCTTTAATGCATCTTACCCCCCACTATCATGATCCATTTCTACCTTACAAATTTGGCTAGATCAGAGATGCTCACTGGTACAGATAAGAGCTGGAAACACAGGGACTCCAGGACAGATAAACCCCTCAGGACCAATAATGAGAGTAAGAATACCAGCGGGGTAAGGGTAAGGTGGAAGGAGAAAGGGGAAACTGATCACAATGATCTACATATAACTCTCTCTCTGGGGGACGGACAACAGAAAAGTAGGTAAAGGGAGACCTTGGTCAGTGTAAGACACGAAAAAATACTATAAATTATCAAGGGTTCATGAGGGAGGGAGGGTGGGGGAGACGATACCATGGGCTCAAGTAGAATGAAAATGTTTTGAAAATGATGATGGCAACAAATGTACAAATGTGCTTGACACAGTGGATAGATGAATGGATTTTGATAAGAGTTGTAAGAGCCCCAAATAAAATGATTTAAAAAATAAATTTTAAGAAATGGTGCTAAAAATATTCTAAAAGAGATAGCAATAACATAGATTCTTACTTCACATCATAACAACAACAACAACAAACCTTCAAATGAGCATATACCTAAGTATAAAACTGAACATTAGAAAACTTCTAGATAAAAACCTTAGGTTAGGCAATTAGTTATTGTATATTATATCAAAAGCACAATGAATTTTTCAAGATGCCAACCAAGAACCATATATCTGGTAAATTTGGCTTTTAAATATGAGGGAGAAGGTAAAATATCCACAGATAAGCAGAAACTAATAGAATTTGTAAAAACTAGATCCACCATACAAGAAATACTAAAGATAAGGAATTAGTGAACAACATCAGACAATAACAGGACATAAAAAATATTACAACATCATCCGTATATCAACCCAGATAAAACTTCAAAACAAAATAAATCTAAAAAAGAGAATTAAAAAAAAACTCAACTAAAGGCATCTAGAGGAATTTAAATTGTAAATAATGCCAACTTCTAGACAAAAATAGGAAAGAAAAGCTATAATTCTAGAACTTCCTTATGGAGAAGAAACCAGGGTGTTTTCAAGATATAACCAAATAAAACAAACAAACAAACAAACAAAAATCAAACTGACTGCCAATGAGGCTATTTCAACTCCTAGCAGGCTCATAGGACAGAGTAGAAGCCCCTTTGAGGCTTCTGAGATCTTATATCTTATTGGGAGCAGACAATCCCATTTTTCTCCTTTGGAGCAACTGGTAGCTTTGAACTGTTGACTTTGGGGTTACGAAGTTCAATACATAACCCACTACACCACCCGGACCTCTATGAGATCACAAAGCTTCTCGTTTTAAAGAGGGTTTAGGCAAAGTTCAGGGCAACCACAAAGAAAATTAATAAATTTACTCACTAAAATAAAGAAGAAACTCAAGAAATACAAAACAACAACAATAACTGGTAGAAAAAAATTTTTATTTATAGAAGAAATCACAGAAAATTAACAGGAACAAAGAAACCATTAACTCCCCCTCAAGAAGTCTACAAAATGAAAGTAATTAATGCATACCCATTGTTAATTACATTGAGTGTAAATGGATTCAATGCACCAATCAAGAGACAGAAAGTAGCAGACTAAATGAAAAAAAATTTTTTTTAAGACACGAACCATCATTATGTTATCTAAAAGAGACACTCCTCAGACACAAAGATATAAACAAATTTTAAAAATCAAAGTATGTGGAAAACATATAAAATAAAAAGTACTCAAAAGAGAGCAGGAGAAGCATTAATAATTTGTGATAAATTAAATGAAAATTTATTGTGAGACAGGGTATTATAGTCAATTCACCAAGAAGAACTAATAATAAACATTTATGCACCCAGTGACCAAACCAAAACCACACTTACTGCCATTGAGTTGATGCCAACTTACAGTGACTGTGTGAGACAGAGTAGAGCTTCAGAAATCGTAACTCTTTTGTCCACTCCTGCTGCAGGGAGATGGTGCGTGGGAAGTTCATTTTAAGATGCTGTCTTCTTGAGCTTCCTCCCGTGCCCTGGCGATGTGCTTCCGTTCATCTTGCTGCCGCTCTCCTCTGTGCTTATCCTCTTGCCCTCCACCCGAGGCTTCAGGTAACTGTAGCGCTTGGCTCCATAGGCCATGCTGAGGAACAAGGCAGAGTTGTAGGCCAGCTTGATTAAACAGCAAGACCTGCACGGGGACAGCATCTTGTCCCTGACCTTCGCGCTGGAAGCATAATCCGACGATGAGGCAGTAACTCTTTATGGGAGTAGAAAGTCCTCGCTTTCTCCCATAGGGAGGCTGGTGGTTTCAAGCGACTGGTTGTACAGTTAGCAGCACAATGCATAACCGCTATGCAACCAGGGTTCTTACACTGGTGACAGAACCCCAAAACACATACAACAAACTCGAATAGAACTGAAGAGAGAAGTAGACATTAGAAGAAGTAAAACACACCTTAGAGGCAAGGATGGCGAGAACTCGACTCACATTCTTTGGACATGTTGTCAGGAGAGACCAGTCCCTGAGTGAGACATCATGCTTGGTAAAATAGAGGGCCGTGAAAAAGAGGAAATCCCATGAGATGAATCGACACAGTTGCAGCAACAATGGGCTCAAAAATACGGACAACTGTGAAGATGGCAAGAAACAGGGCAGCGTTGCTCTCTGATGTACATGGGGTCACTGTAGGCTGGAACCAACTGGGTGGTGCCTAACAACAATAAGAGACTTTAACACACAACCTTAGGTGACAGGTAACTAGAAAGAAACACCAAACATGAGCTAGTTCATGGGAAAATTCCATGATCTTCTAATTCAGTTTTCTATAAACTTTTTTAACCCCGTGGCAATAAGATCTAAATAACATAATGAGACCAATTAGCTCAAAGAGACATAAACAAAACACACCACTCAACAGTCACATAGCATATATTATCCAATACGCATGGATTATTTTCCAGAATAGAATATATTCTAGGTGGCAAAACAAATCTCAATATATGAAAAAACATTAATATAGTATAGAACATCTTTTTTGACCATATGCTATACACTAAAAATCAATAACAGAAAAAGTAAGAAAAGAAATTAAGTACATAGAAACTGGAAAACACCTTATTTAAAAATCTCTGGGTCATTGTGTTATACTGGGTTCTCTAGAAAAGCAGATCAGTGCAAGGTGGGAGACTATATATACATTTAGAAAGAGGGAAAATCCATATTAAAAAATTACTCATGGGTTCCATCCGGTTCTCCCACCGCCCCCGCCGCAGGTCCTAGCAGCTCGGGCAGCGGCGGGCAGAGCGGCAGCGCCAGCAATCCAGCGTCGAGAAGGCTCTCGGTGCCGAGCGGTCCGAAGGCGTCCTGCAAGCGCCCTGCCCACAGCCACGATGCCCAAGAGGAAGGTCAGCTCGGCGGAAGGGGCGGTGAAGGAGGAGCCCAAGAGGAGATCGGCGAGATTGTCAGCAAAACCTGCGCCGGCAAAAGTGGAGATGAAGCCCAAAAAGGCACCAGGAAAGGATAAATCTTCGGACAAAAAAGTGCAAGCAAAAGGGAAGAGAGGAGCAAAGGGACGACAGGCTGAAGTAGCTGACCAAGAAGCTAAAGAAGATTCACCTGCGGAAAACGGAGAAACGAAACACGAGGAGAGTGCAGCCTCTGATGAAGCAGGAGAAAAAGAAGCCCAGTCTGATTCATGTTTGTCATGTCTCACCTAATACCAAACATTCTTAATGGCAATTTGGAGTCACTGTCATGCATTTGTATGACTTGAACATTTAAAACTTTGTTTCCTATCAGCGTGTCGATGTTGCTTCTGTCAAAGTCATGTTCTTATGGGCCACTTGGGCGCAGTCAAAGTCATATCCATTTGTATGCACATATTACTATGTCAGCAGGTCCAACTAGACAAGATCGGCTGGACAAATAATGAGAGAAGAAAACAACAGGACCAACGATCCTGGAGGGACATGAGAGCGTGGGAGGTAGGGGAAGGGAGGAGGTGTCGCCCAACACAGGGACAAGGGAACAGCGAGTGGTTCAAAATCAGAGGAGGGAGGGGAGGGGAGGAGTGGAAGGGAGTGACCAAGAGCAAGGTAACTGAGAGGAACTACTGAATCCAGAATGAAGGCTAAACATGGTAATGGGTCAGGAGGAAAGCGAAAGGAAATAGAGGAAAGGAGTAGGAGGCAAAGTGCATACAGAGAAGCCTAAATACAGACATGTACATATGTAAATATATTTATGATTATGGGGGCAATAGATTTATATGCATATATTTATAGGTTCAGTTGTAGGGTAGCAGATGGACATTGGGCCTCCTCATGCATAATCCCCCAATACAATAGCACCTCGCCCTGCTAAACAGCCATTGCAGGATACCCATCTTCCCGACATGATCACTGAAGACATACGTGTGTGTAAGCAAAGGTGGTGAAGAAAGCTGATGGTGCCCGGCTATCAAAAAGATATAGCATCTGGGGTCTTAAAGGCTTGAAGGCAAATAAGCGGCCATCTAGCTCAGAAGCAACAAAGCCCACAGAGAAGAAGCACACGGCCTAAGCGAATACAAGGTGTTGAATGGACCATGTAGCAGATACAAAGGAACAAAAACAATCATTGTGTGATCACCTTCCTCACATAATCGCTGAAGATGAAAGTGTGCATAAGCAAGTGTGGTGAAGAAGGCTGATGGTGCCCGGCTACTGAGAAATATAGCGTCTGGGGACTTAAAGGCTTGAAAGCAAACAAGCGGCCATCTAGCCCAGAAGCAACCGAGCCCACACGGAAGCAGCACACCAACATAGGTGACCGTGAAGGACAGAGGAGACCAGGTTTCCAACAACAAAGGTGGGGTGGTGGTGAGAATCACATCACCGTGAAAGAGGGGGAGTGCATGATGGGGACCCAATGCCCACCTGTAGACAGCTGGACACCCCTTCCAGAGGGGTAGTGAGGAGGAGATGGGCCACTCAGGGTTCAGTGTAGCAACAATGAAACTCAAAACCTTCCTCTAGTTCCTGAACGCTTTCTCCCCTCCCAATCATCATGACCCCAATTCTACCTTGCCTTGCGGACCTGGTTATACCAGAGGATGTACAGTGGTGCAGTGGGGATCTGGAGGCAAAGGGAATCTAGGACAGACGAACCCCTCAACACCAGCGGTGGGAGTGCCAACACCAGGAGGGAAGGGTGTGTAGAAAGGGAGAACCGATCTTGGAGATCTATGTGCAACCTCCTCTCTGGGAGATGGGCAATGGGGAGGAGGGTGAGGGGAGACGCCGGGGAGTGTAAGATAAGATATAATAATTATTTATAAACTATCAAGGGACCAGGGGTGGGATCGGGGAGGGAGGGGGATGGGGGGGGAAAATGGGAAACCGAGCTGATTCCAGGAACCCAAGTGGAAGGTGAATTATGAGAATGATGAGTACAACGAATGTATAAGGGTGCTTTGCTCAACTGATGTATGTACAGATTATAAGAGCCTTAGGAGCCCCAATAAAAATATTTAAAATAAAAAAAATATTACTCATTACAGCTGTTGAAGCAGACAAGCCCAGTCTGAGCCCAGGTAGGTTGAAATTCCATGGGTCAGATGTTAAACCGGAGGCTTCTCCTGACTCACATAGCTGTGGAGGTTGATGAACCCAAGATTAGCAAAAGCACTGCAGGCTGGTGGCTACAGAGATGGATGGATCCAAATGGCAGATCACACAGCAGGCTACTTATAACTCCCAGGATTGGCAAGTAATATGGCATGCCATTGGCTCAAATCCAAAGAATTGGAGGTCAATGAGCCAGATGCAGGATCCAGAACCTGTAAGAAGCAAGCAAGCCTTTCTACAGCTTCCACTTATACAGGAAGTAGGTTACAGCCTTGAGGAAACTTTCTTTCAATTGTAAGGGGGTTGTATTCTACTCTAATCATCTCACAGGTGATTGACTGCTCCTAACAGATCCTAGTATGGAGTTGATTACATGGCGTTAGGTCATATCATGGGGGCTTACTACACCTAAATTGCCAAACTATTGATAATCCTGGTCCAGCCAAGTTGACACACCTAACTCTCACAGTCACTGGAAATATTAAAATGAAATTTTAAACTTTTGGAATCAAAAGAAAATGAAGACACAACACACCATAATTTATTGGATATAGCAAAGGCAGAGCTCAAAGGAAAACTTATAGAAATAAAGGCACATACAAAAAACACATAACTGGGGAACCGATTACAAGGATCCACATGTGACCTCCTCCCTGGGGGACAGACAACAGAAAAATGGGTGAAGGGAGACATCGGACAGGGCAAGATATAACAAAATAATGATTTATAAATTATCAAGGGTTCATGAAGGAGGAAAAAGCAGGGAGGGAGGGTAAAATGAGGAGCTGATGCCAGGAGCTTAGGTGAACAGCAAATGTTTTGAGAATGATGAGGGCAATGAATGTACAAATGTGCTTTACACAATGGATGGATGTATGGATTGTGATAAGAGTTGTATGAGCCCCTAATAAAACGATTTTAAAAACCCCACATATCCAAAAGCAGTAATTTAATCTGATAACTTGAATTAAAAAGGTACAGCCAAAGAAGTCCACTCTCACCAGAATAAAGGAAATAATAAAGACATGGGCAGACACAAATGAAACAGAAAGTAGAAAAACAATAGGAATATCAACAAAACCAGAAGTTGGTCCTTTGAGGGGATTAGTAAACTTAACAAACCACTAGCTAAGTTGACAAAGAAAATATCTAATGACATAAATAAAAAAAATAAGAAATGAAATGGGTAGCATCACAACTTAACCAACTGAAATAAAGGTTATTATAGAATTTCATGGGAAATTTTACTCTCACCAATTTGAAACCTAACCAAGATCCACAAATTTCCAGAACATACAATCGACCTAACTTAACACAAACAGAAGTAGGAAACCTAGGCAGGCTTATAACAAAAGAAGAAATTGAAGCTGTCAGAGGTAAAAAGAACCAATAACCCTCCTCCCAGTCAAAGAATAGCTCCAGCCCAGATCCCTTCACTGGAGAGTGCTACAAAACAATCGGAGAAGAGTTAACATACCACAGGAAAAGAAAATCACAGGTCATTATCTCGCATAAATACAGAGGAAAACATACACCCAAAGAGATATAATTTTTTCTGCAAAACACAAGGCATTGGTTGGAATGAAGAAGAACATGACATCAGCCTTGGAGGAAGGCTCATTAATCACCTGTCATATGCAGAAGGTCAACCCTGCTTGCTGAAAGCCAAGAGGACTTAAAGCACTCACCGATGAAAATCAAGGTCGACAGCCTTCAGTGAGGATTATACCTCAACACAAAGAAAACAAAAATCCTCACAGCTGTAAGCACTGTCATGATAAATGGAGACAAAATTGAAGTTGTCAAGGACTTCATTTTACTTGGGTCTGCAATCAATGCCCAAGGAAGCAGCAGCCAAGAAATCATTGGGCAAATGTACTTTAAATAAATTATTTAATGTGTTACAAAGCATTTTCCCAATGACTAATGACACTGGACATCTTTGCATGTAACCACCCACAGGCCATTTGTATATCTTCTTTGGAGAAATGTCAGTTCAAGTCTTTTGCTCATTTTTTGATTGGGTTGTCTTTTGTTGTTGAATTTTTAAGTTTTGTTGTTTTTAATATTCTCACCATAAAAACTTAGCAGTGATACAATTTGCAAATATTTCCCCCATTCTATGGATTATTTTTCCACTTTCTTGATGCACAAAAGTTGTTTGTTTGGATGAATTCAACTTATCTATTTTTTTCTTTTGTTGCTTGTGCTTTTGGTGGTGTATTTAAGAATCCATTGTCTAAGATAGGCTGGATGAACTATCTGGAGGAAAAACAACGGGACCGACAGTTCCAGAGGGACATGGGATTGGGGGAGGCGGGGGGAAAGGAAGTGGTGTTAACAAACCCAGGGACAAGGGAACAACAGGGGATCCAAATTGGTGGTGAGGTGGGAGTGGCAGGCCTGGTAGGGTATGATCAAGCATAAAGTAACGAACAGGTATAGCTGTAACCCAGGTGGGGACGGAGCATGATAGTGGGACTGGAGGAAAGTCAAGGGAAATAGAGGAAAGAGCTAGGAGGCAAAGGGCATTTATAGAGGTCTAGACAAAGACATGTACATATACAAATATATATATGAGGATGGGGAAATAGATCTATGTGCCTATATTTATAGGTTTAGTATTAAAGTGGCAGAAGGACCTTGGGCCTCTACTCAAGCACTCCCTCAATGCATGAATACTTTCTTCTATTAAATTGGCATTCTGTGATGCTCACCCTCCCGACACAACTGCTGAAACCAAAGCGGGTGAACAAGCAAATGTGGTGAAGAAAGCTGATGGTGCCCGGCTACCAAAAGAGATAGTGTCTGGGGTCTTAAAGGCTTGAAGATAAACAAGCGGCCATCTAGCCCAGAAGCAACAAAACCCACATGAAAGAACACACCAGCCTGTGTGATCACGTGGTTCCGAAGGGATCAGTTAACAGGCATCAAAGAACAAAAAAATCATATCCCTGGGTGCACACCTCCATGATATGATCACCGAGGACAAACGGGTGCATAAGCAAATGTGGCTAAGAAAGTTGATGGTGCCGGCTATCAAAAGACATAGTGTCTGGGGTCTTAAAGGCTTGAAGGTAAACAAGCGGCCATCTAGCTCAGAAGCAACAAAGTCCACATGGAAGAAGCACACCAGCCTGTGCGATCACAAGGTGTCAAAGGGATCAGGTATAAGGCATCCTCAGAAAAAAAAAATCTTACCAAAGTGAATGAGGGGTAAGTGCAGAGTTGAGACTCGAAGCCCATTTGTCGGGTTCTGGAGAGAGATCTCCTTGCAGAGGGGTCTAGAGGAGGAGATGAGTCAGTCAGGGTGAGATGTAGCACCGATGAAGAATAGAGCTTTCCTCCAGTTCATAAATGCTTCCTCCCCGCCAACTACCATGATCTGAATTCTACCTTGCAAGTCTGGAAAGAGCAGAGGATGTACACTGGTGCAGATAGGAGCTTGAGTCACAGGGAATCCAGGGCGGAGGATACCTTCAGGACCAGGGGTGTGAGGGGTGATACTGGGAGGCTAGAAAGTGAGTAGGTTGGAAAGAGGGAACTGATTACAAGGATCTACATGTGACCTCCTTCCTGGGGGATGGACAACAAAAAAGGGGGTGAAGGGAGACGCCGGACAGGGAAAGATATGACAAAATAATAATTCATAAATTATCAAGGGCGCATGAGGGAGGGGTGAGCAGGGAGGGAGGGGTAAAAAGAGGACTTGATGCAAAGGGCTTAGTGGAGAGCAAATGCTTTGAAAATGATGAGGACAAAGAATGTACGGATGTGCTTTATTCAACTGATGTATGTATGGATTGTGATAAGAGTTGTATGAGTCCCTAATAAAATGTTTTTTAAAAATTAAAATCTTATGCGTATCCAAAAAAAAGAATCAACTGTCAAATACAAGATCTTGAAGATTTACCTTCCTATGTTTTCTTTTAAGAATTTTATGGACTTGGCTGTTATATTTTTGGGGTCATGGAATTATTTTGAGCAAATTTCGTGTATGTGTTCACCTTCATTCTTTTGTATGTGAAAAGCCAATCGTTGCGTCATCATTGTAAGGAGACTCTTCTTTTCGTCACTTCTGTTGGAAGCATCTGTTTATTTCTGGTTTTACAATTCTCTCTCTCTATTCAATGCTAGATAGACACAAATCTATAGCTGTGTATCTTGTACATTCTGCATTTTTATACGTAGTTATTTTTATACGTAGCTATTTTTAATGAAGAGAAAATACATTTGAAATATTTGGGAGAAAATGTATCTTTAAGTAAATATTTTTTAACATTTTGGAGAATATTTTCTAATTGAGGGCGAACAGGTGAAAGGAGTCACTAAGACTCACTACTCATCGTGAGCCCCTGGGGGTGTCAAAGATGGTAACTGGTGACGGAGTAGAAAGCCCAGTCTTTTTCCTGCGGACATGCTGGTGATGGCAAACTGCCGACCCTGCAGATCACAGCCCAACGCATAACCATTGCACCACTAGGGGTGGCATCAAACATAAATGTTTACTTTTGTTCTTGGAAAGGAAGACAAGCAACAACTCCCAGAAGAAAGGCATCAATAGGCTGTGAACATGCCCTTGATGGAGGTCATCTCTATAAACCCTGTGTTCATCAGTGTACAATGGTGAATGAGAGGGAGTGCGACAAGCTAAGATCATTTTTCGGGTGACTGAAGCTCCATAGCCATTTTCGAGAAAACAATCCAGTGTGGGGGTGCTAGGTTGATTGTCTTTTTGCTGTTGAATTATGAAAGTTATCTACATATCCTGCAGAGAAGAGCCTTAAAACACGAGACCAGAAGTGATGACTCAGGCAGAGCTGATGGAAATGAGAGTGTGTTCTTCGGGGAGGCCTCAGTGGAGAGAAACGGAGTAGACAGGAGGCAAGCTGGAGACTATTTCTGTGAGGAGACCTGGGAGGATACTGGCTGAGCTGGTAAGGAGTGTGGCTTGCAGCATGACTGGAGAGTTCCAGCGTGGGAGACAGTCTGGAGAAGCAAAGGCCTTGTTCCTGGGTTCTGGAGGGTTAGGAACAAAGGAATGTGTCTGATGAGGCAGATGACTAATCCCAGTGGCTGATGCCTTGAACAGAGATCTCTGCATTGGGAAAAGGCACTGTCTCTACGGAAAGGTGAAAAGTTCGGGGTGCTTTATTCCAAAGTATTGTGAAATCATCTTTACCATTTGCTTCCACTGTCTAACCGTGTAAGAACTAACTGATCTCCAGATTTCTCTTTGCCCTAGTGAGTTCTACTTGTGTATTGACACCACAGTGCACCAGGTGAAGCACTGGTGGAGATGGGATGGTCACAAAAGGGTGTTAAGATCACGGGTCTTTGGGTGCTGTCAAAATTACTATCTTCGTATTACAGACATAAGGGAGGGAACTGTAATGAGTTGTAAGTGATTAGCCAGCCTAAGTCTAGTCTGAGTCTCTGGCCCGTTTCTCACAAGTGCTCTCTGACAATTATGACACAGGCTAATTGCAAGGCTATTTTTAAATTTAAGTGAATCAATATAGATATCCGAGTGGGAAGAATTACCTGCTGGCAACCTTATTACTAGAAAGTATAATAAAGTTTTAGCATCTTGCTTAATTTCTCAAAGATTCCAAAAATGAATCTTTCAAGAACCCCTCCACCCCACCCAAGCAATTTTTCTGATGATAAATTACATTAATATTTTTATATCAATTACAAAAATTGAATCATTTTTTTAAAAAATGCAGGGTCATTATCATCATGGCCTTATGGGAATTAGATACACTCAGCTGCGTAAGCAGGGTACATGATGTCCAACCGGTCTGAAAGGTTGAGGAAATCAAACGTCAGTCAATGTGATTTAGAGATATACAAAGAGAGTTACCAGAAAGGAAGTCATTAGCAATTTATTTCAGGTGTAGATTTTCCTTTCTATTTTTGTATTTAAGCATAACTATTGATAATCAAGAAAGATTAGTTGTTTCTAGGGTGAAGGTGGGGGGAAAAAGCAACCAATTACAGTAAATCAGAAGAATCATTTTTGGCAGGGAATAATGACTGGTAGGACTGGTGCATGCTTATTTAAAAATTCTAAGAATTTTAAGGCGACCATTCCACCCATCCATTCTTTCCTTCCACTGCCATGCACTGTTGAGGATGAGAGAAACAATAACGAGTGGGAGATGGTCCTTTATTTACAGAACTCAAGTGAAGCATGAGGGGCTTTATAAAGGCAAGATGAGCAAAGTGTGGCATCTACTGTTCCAAGTACTTGTGTGCCTGATAAAGCTCAGTCCTAGGCCCAGGCCCCGGCCCAATGCTATTGCATGGAATGGCTGCCAACACAGCAGCTGCAAAGTCACAGTTACATTATCGTAGCAACAGTCAGAGAACAAGGTGAAACCAAGACGACAACCACAGTGTTGTGGTTAACGGGCACAAAGAAAACATGAGATCAAGACACAACCGTTTTTGAGAGATAAGTCCTCTAGTAAATGCATAAGGAAATGGCAGAAGTAGGCACTTTTTTTTGGAAGTTTTAATTCATTCTCAAACGACAAGGACCCTTTAGCGGATCCCCCTCGCTCCCATTTTTGTTGCTGCTGTTTGTTCTTAAGACTTGAGACTTGCCTGGGTTAGAGCTTTGATTTGGAAAGGGATACAGGTGTTGAGAATCAAATATTTGGAAATGGAAGACACACTTCACTGAAGACAAATGGGTGCATACGCAAAAGTGGTGAAGAAAGCTGATAGTGCCCAGCAATCAAAAGATATAGCATCTTGGGACTTAAAGGCTTGAAGGTAAACAGGCGGCCATCTAGCTGAGAAGCAACAAAACCCACAAGGAAGAACACCAGCCTGTGTGATCATGAGGTGTCGAAGGAATCGGGTATCAGGCATCAAAGAACAAAAAATCAAATCATTGTGAATGAGGGGGAGTGCAGATTGGGGGCCCAAAGCCCATCTGCAGGTAACTGGACATCCCCTAACATAAGGGCTGGGGCGAGGAGACGAGCCAGTCAGTGTGTAGTGTAGCAATGATGAAACATACAACTTTCCTCTAGTTCCTAAATGCGTCCTCACCCCACTATCTTACAAATCTGGCTAGACCAGAGGATGTACACTGGTACAGATAGGAATTGGAAACACAGGGAATCCAGGACAGATGGTCCCTTCAGGACTGGTGGTGAGAGTAGTGATACCGGGAGAGTGGAGGGAGGGTGGGATAGAAAGGGGGAACTGTTTACAAGGATCTACATATATCCTCCTCCCTGGGGGATGGACAACAGAAAAGTGGGTGAAAGGAGACCTTGGTCAGTGTAAGACATTAAAAAATAATAATAATTTATAAATTATCAAGGGTTCATGAAGGAGGGGGGGAGGGAAAATGAGGAGCTGATACCAAGGGATCAAGTAGAAAGCAAATGTTTGCAGAATAATGATGGCAACAAATGTACAAACGTGCTTGACACAATGGACGTATGTATGGATTGTGATGAGAATTGTACAAGGCCCCAGTAAAATGGTTTAAAAATAAAATAAAACAATTTTAAAAAGCGGCTAGAGTTTTGATTTGTTTGGAAGTTTCTCACATTATCAATTCTTACATTCTTTTCTTATATCCTTAAAAATTTCAATCATTCATGCATGCATGTATGCACTTGTACATTGAGGAGCCACAGACAACCCACCACCATCCTTGCTCTCCAGGAGTTCAATCTGGAAGGACAGGCAACACTTAGACAATCTCCATACTGGCACCCATGGTTAAGACATGGTGGGTGAAAACAGAGTATAAGGATTAACTCAACTTCTCAAGAAAGGTGTCGTAATTGAGGACACTTTTGAGCTTGGTTCTGAAAGATGGGTTGGAAATTTCCCCTGGGGAAAAAATGGCAAAGAGCTCTCCAAAGAAAACAATCTTGGTTTCTACCATTTGTCTACATGTCTAATCACTCCTAGAGCAAAGGGTTGAGGAAGGCAAATCTTCAACCTCTGGCCAACTTCTGCTTTCCCCTTTTTCCTTCCCAAGAATAGCCTCTGTCTATAGATTCTTTCTTAGCTTCTTCTACTCTGACAATCTAATAGAAACCATGCTTTCCTCATGGTTTTGTCGCAGAATCAAAGGATTCTGATAGACACATTACAAAATCGTACGTGCTCTACTGCGCTACTTGTCAAGACAATATGCCTGGATCTAGCAGGTGCTCCTCGTTTTTCACAAGGTAATTTTAGAATCTGTAGAGCATGTACATCTATGGTGGTGTGTTTTTAACTCTTTGTGCTGGGGACTGGGGAGGGGAGAAGATGGTTTGACGTCACCTGAAGTCATCACCTGTAAGGAGCTGGTCATCTCTAATATCAACTATCAATTGGCCGCTGTAGTTATGGCCCTATCATCTAGGTTCTGGTGTTGGACAGCTGGACATGGGTAGAGTTTCACTGTAAAGGGTTTCTACATTTAAAGTATTTAGAATAACATTTTAAATTAAAATACAGTTAGACATACACTGACTTATCAGCAACATAATGTTCAAAAGAGAAAATACTGAAGTTGTCAAGGATTTCATTTTCCCTGGACCCCAAATCAACCCCATGGAAATAGCAGTACAGGAAGGAAAGGATGGGTCATGGTGGGCAAATCTGCAGCACAGAGTCTCTTTAGAGTGGTCAAAAGCAAAGAGAGCTCTTTTAGGACTAAGGGGCACCTGACCCAAGTCATGGTATTTTCCACAGCCTCATATGCACATGAGAGCTGATGCATAAGGAAGATCAGAAAAGAATTACTGTATTGCATTTTTGTCTATCTATCTTCCTTTTTAATTTTATTGAAAGCAAAAGAATTATCAAGTGTCTGCTTTGTTACTACATCTTTAAACTCCTTCGCTTGTCATGTTCTGGGGTGAGCGGCTAGTGGAGGGCAGCAAAAACAACCTAGGGAAAAGGCTTGCGATCGAGGTAGTTTCAGCTTGGGTGAATGGAAGGCTCAACTGCTATCATTGGGGCCACGTCTCTCCTTCCATCGGCGTTGACTGATGCTGACGGTGAAGACTGGTGCCTGTATCCTGGACTGCCAAAAGCACAAACACATCTGTCTTGGCAGCGGTGCAGCCAGAATCCTCCTTAGAACCAAGGATGGAAAAAACTGCCTTACAGACTTTGGGAATGTTAGAAGGAATCTGTTCTTGAAGAAGGGCATCATACTTCGTAAAACAGAGGGTCAGAGGAAAAGAGGGTCCTCAATGAGATGGATTGACACAATGGCTGTCGCAGTAAGGATGACCGAGAGCAGCCAGCCAGTGTTTCGTTTTCCTATACATAGGGTCACTAGGAGTTCAAGTTGTTTCCATAGCTCCTAACAACAACAAAGTCCTCCACACTAGCAAAACAACAAAACAGCTTTAATTTAAAAATTACCAGTATATATTGGAGCATCCGTAAACTTCTTGCCTTAAAAATAATTGGTGTTTAGTGGGGTGCTTTAAACAAATGAGAGAGAGAAAATATAAATAGACAAGGCTATAAATTATGTGATGCTTTTGTTGCCTGAGCTGATTAGCAACCTACACGCAAGTACATTACAGTCATAATGTATAAAACCAAAGATGCTTCCTGGATCTCACTGTTCTTGTTGGACTAGAAATAGCAACTCTTTCATGCACAGCCCACTGCAGGAGACAGCTTTCTAATATACTTTCCATGTTCTACGTAGGGGTTCTAGAAGATGGTGGGATGCAGGGCACATTATATATTATTGAGATAGCTGGGGAAATAGAGCGCTTTTTAATACAAACAAACTCAGAAGCAAAAGCCTGCAGTGTGATAGTTAAAGGAGGAGCTAGCTATTCGTCTTTCAGTAGGTATAGTCTAAAGTACCTTTTACATTCTCTGGTGGCAGTGCTGGAAGACAGAAGTAAGGGATGAAACTAATAAGCTCTAATCTAGCAGATACAGAATGCTGGGCCAAGAACTGACTATAAAAAGGCTTTGCCAACCAGGGATCCAGGAGTAGAACTCAAATTAAAATGTGAGAGCTCTGGTTTTCTTTTTGGAATGACCCGATTCCTCCCTACAAAGACACAGCGACCTAGGGTGCTCCTTGTCTACTTCTGCTGGCCTTCTTTAGCTTTATGATCAATGTAGTGGGGGTGAGGCGGGGCGGGGGGGTTGGGGGAGAGATAGTAGGGTTTTTATGTGTGAGGTTTGTTTTGTTTTTCAAACCAGTATCTTGAGCACATCAGCCGAGAATGTTCCTACATTCTGGAAAAGGTAGCCATGCCACCAAGGAGACGATGCCACCAAGCAGCAGGGGTGTGTGTTCCCCTCCAGGCCTAGGTGACAAGCATCACGAGGGAGGCTTTACTGGGAGGGAAGAGTCAAAAATTGACCAAGATGATGAGCTGTCTTCACATAGTCGAGGGGAACAATTGCTGGAGGCTGGTGAGGCAAGGTCTCAGGAAATTTGAGCGTGATGCTTTGCTCTCCAGCTTCAGCCCTTCCCTTTATCGACAGTTGCTCTGTACAAGGCAGGCTCACTCCATCGCCGGGGGTAAATGAAAGCCCAGACGGAGGGTCCACAGAAGCGTCATCCATCTGCGACGTGGGCAGGGCTGTTGCATATTAGCACAGAGCTCAACGAGCAGCGAGAGGGTTGTTTGTGTCTGGGTGATGTTTGTGGAGTTCCAAACCTGGCCCCAGTTCCCTGAGGTCTAACTAATCCAGTAATGAACCGAGACAGGTTGATAGGCATTGTTTCCACCCAATTCCCAGACGGTTATGTTCTGGGAAGATATTTTCAAAATTGGCGGAAGGGGGGTGTGGGGGTGGGTGGGGTATAAATGGAATGGGGCCCCGTTCAAAACTGACAAATCTCATTGTAAAATTTGCAATCCATGAATTAAGTGGGTGATGCCTTAAACAATCCCTCCCGCCCCCGTTACTCCAGCTATCTTCAAGAAAGCATGATCGTTTTATTAAATACCCTGTAGAACACTAGACTCGAAAGGCTGCTTTATCTTATGCGATTTTTCTATTTCATCTAAGCTGTATGTATGCCGCTGCGGCTTCAAAACATCTGGGCACAGCAAATTTTTTTTCTTCCCTGCACCTGCAAGGGTAAGTACCCACATAAACAAAAAAGAAATTAAATCTTCCGCAGAGCTGGGGGTGGGGGGAAAGAACCCAACCAAGCATGAAGCTCTGGGGAACAGGAGGACAAGTACTGAGCTGTAAACAAGCTTGAGAGGGATTTAATTCTTGTGACAAGTGCCAGCGGTGGCATCTCACACGGACTCAGCATATGCGCACATTTCAGAGAGGAGCCACAGAGGATTTAATGCAAACAGAAAATAAGGAAGGGGCTATAAAAGAAGCAAAGTCTCCCAGCGCATCAGCTTCTCCTCGTCTATAAATAGCCAGGCAAATCAGGATGAGCTAGCGTTGTAATTAGCTTGATTTTCAGAATACATATATTTTTGCCACTCTGCAGAGATTTTTCAGTCTCCTCCCTGCTCTTCATAATTACAGATGCTGCTCCAACCTCTGCCAAGGGCTGGGGGTGCCATGTGATATTCGCCAGGTGGTGGCTCTGCTGCAGAGAACATTACCAAGTTTCCTTGGTTGGTCCGGTTGTGTCATTTAGGATCCAAATCAAAATGTATGAGGGCAGCCATCCATCATCCGGTGACAACCACTGCTTCGCTTTTGCGTGTGACTTCCAGACTGTGGCGCGGTGGGGCCCTTCTACAGTCGCGTAAATGACTAAGATCCTGGGGTCACTGCATAGAACCACAGACGCACATGCGAGGGAAAGATTCGACGCCAATTCTGGTGAGGAACCGGAAGCTGGACCCTTTCCAAATGTGGAAGGCCGCGTTTGCGATCCCCACTCGCCTTGTGTGCTCACAGACCAGAAGGAAGTATGGGAATAGGGGTGGATTGAGGGATGATTCTTAAAAACAGACAGTGGGGTGGCAGACCGCGCAAGCTGCCTGCCAAAATCCTTCTCCTGAGTTAATAGGGGACAAACTGGGGGTCTGCAGGCCAAATCCAGCTCGTTTGCTGTCTTTATACATACAATGGTGTGTATATTAGAAGCCAACCTCGCTTTGTACCATTGAGCTTTCACGCTACAGCAGCAGCTTCAAGTATTTTCTACCTAAAAGTTTGCAGACCTCTCATTTATATTAATAGAGCCTCATTTTTACTGGGAAAAGCATGGGTGTTGGGAGTTTTATTTTTTTAAAATCATTTTCTTGCAGCTATGATCTAGTCCTGTCTAAGGAGATCCAGAAGAAAGGTAGTCTGTTCAGGCGCCGTGAAAGCTATTGCTTTGTTTATAAAACTGGCACCTGCCATTTGCCCTTCTTCTTTCTCCTTCTTCCCGGTGTGTGGAATGACTATGCAAACATTTGGGGACCTAGCTCCCACTGATGGAGCACGAAAGCCTGCTCTCCTGACAGTGAGAATGAAACTAATATTTTAAGGGTAAGAGCAAGAACCTGTATCACCACAGAAGGTTCTGGATAGAGTGTGAGAAAAATGTGGAACAAAACTCAAAATCATTGATCTTGATAAAACTTAATGATCTGGGAGAGATTGGTTGTTAGTCCGGGTAGACTAGAGAAACAAATCCATAGAAAACTCATATGTGTGTAAGAGAGAGTTTTATATAAAGGGTAATTGTACATTAAGGAAGCATGCCAACCCAGTCCAGTCTAAGCCCATAAGTCTGATATTAACCAATAAGTCTGATACCAATCTATAAAGTCCTCTTCAGACTCATGAAAAACAATCAATGATGTTGAATGCAGGACGATCACAGACCAGTGGGTAGAAAGTCTTTGGATCCAGTGGCGTTGTAAGCATCTCAGCGCTGGCAAAAGTCTCTACGTGGCTGCTCGGGTTTCAGAGGTGTGGTTGCATCAGGGCATGTCCATGTGGCTTCTCCAGCTCAGGGCACTACTGTAGGTCCATGTGTCTTGTCAGTTGCAATGTCTTCCAGGGAGTGAGCAGAGAAAGAAAGTCTCCCATCTCCAAGGAAGAAAATACAGGATTTCCCACAATTTTCAGGAGAAGGCCATGCCCACACAGAGGCCTTATGGGTTATGATCTGATTGACAGGCTAGACTCCACCCCTACACTCTTAATCCTCAAATTGACAAACTATTTATAATTACCACACTGGTAGAACCTCTGAGGCTATGGCTTTGAACATGGACCTGAACTCATGCACACTTCTCTCATCCCCCCACCCCCACCCCAGGCTCAACAATCACTAGCCCATAAGATGAACAAGGAGCCCTGGTGGCGTATTTGGTTGTGAGTTAGGCTGCTAACTGCAAAGTCAGCAGTTTGAAACTACCAGCTGTTTTACAGGAGAAAAGTGAAGCTTTCTACTCCTGTAAAGAGTTAATCTCAAAAAACCAGCAGGGAAGTCCAGACAGAATCGACTGGATGGGAGCAGATTTGAGGGTTCCTGTTTTGGGTAAGGTGAACAATACACCAGGGAGGTACACACGCCTTAGAACAATCAACCATAGAAGTTCAAAAGGGCAGGTTAAAGCTCAGACTGCAGGAAGGGATAGGAGAGAAAGTGAATGAAAATGGAAAATATGGAGGAAGTGGGAAGAGTGCTGTTACATTGTGGACATTGCAATCAGTATCATGAGACAAAATGTGTATGCATTGTTGGATGGGCAAATGCATTCCCTTTGTAAACCTTTACCCAAATCACAATAAAAAGTGAAGAGGGAAAAACGATTGCGAGCCTGAGTCCTTCCGTTTTGGGCAGCCACTGTTTAGTCCCCTTACTAGGACTTCTATTACTTGAAAACTAACCTTGATGCTATGGATAAAAGTACAGGGTGTGTCAGAGTATGACACTGCCCTCTCTGTCCTACTTCAATGCAAACATTCTGCCACTAAGATGAAACTCTCTAGTCTTGTAACGGAATTTCTAACAAACCATCAATGTTAGACGGGCACTTGCATCATTTTTGATGAATGGCATAAAACTTTTACAATGCATTTTGTCTATGTTGGAGGACAAAAGCTTCCAGGACCTCTTTGCTAAGTGTCCTCCAGCTTTATAGGAGGTGCTGTCAAATATATTGCTGTTATTGTCCATTGCCATTGAGTCAGCCTTGGCTCAGGGCAGCCACAAGCTACCTGAGAGTAACCTTATGTGGCGGTGCAACTCTCTCTGCCTTAGTGGGTAAGCACAAGTGAACCTGGGACGTGAGAAGAAAAAGTAGAACTAGTTCTGTATCTGAAGTGTTCTCCCCTTAGTACCTTAGTCCTGCTCTCCTCTTTCCGTCCTTCCCTTCCTCCTCTTCTTTGCTGCTTCTCCCAAGCTTCATGCTTCAGGGAAGTAGGGGTAGTGAGAAAACAGAAAAGTGGAAAGAGTGTGAGATCATACAATAGTCTTCACAATTTCATTTCCTCACCTCACTCGATAAGCCTACATCCATTAATGTTTTATCTCCAAATAAGGCTCATTGTTGAAGGCAAACAAGCAGCCATCTAGCTCAGAAGCAACAAAGTCCACATGGAAGAAGTACGCCAGTCTACGTGATCACAAGGTGCCGAAGGGGATCAGTTATCAAGCATCAAAGAACAAAAAAATCTTATCATTGTGGGCTCACCTCCCATATATGATCGCTGAAGACAAATGGGTGCATAAGCAAATGTGGTGAAGAAAGCTGATGATGCCTGGCTATCAAAAGATATAGTGGGTCTTAAAGGCTTCAAGGTAAACAAGTGGCAATCTAGCTCAGAAGCAACAAAGCCCACATGGAAGAAGCACACCAGCCTGTGTGATCACAGGGTGTTTAAGGCATCAGGTATCAGGCATCATCAGAACAAAAGATCATTGTGAATGAGGGAGGTTGTGCAGAGTGGAGACCCAAAGCCCATTTGTAGGCCACTGGACATCGCCTTACAGAAGGGTCTCAGGGAGGAGACAAGCGAGTCAGGGTGCGATGTAGCAACCATGAAATATACAACTTTCCTCTAGTTCCTAAATGCTTCCCTTACCCCCCTCCCCACTATCATGATCCCAATTCTATCTTACAAATCCGGCTAGACCAGAGGATGTGCACTGGTACAGATAGGAACGGGAAAACTCAGGGATTCCAGGGCGGATTATCCCTTCAGGACCAGTGGTGAGCGTGGCGCTACCAGGAGCGTGGAGGGAGGGATTACAGGGATTACATATAACCTCCTCCTTGGTGGATGGACAACAGAAAAGTGGGTAAAGAGAGATTTCAGACAGTGTAAGATATGACAAAGTAAGGGAGGGGAGTGGAGAGGGAGGGGGGAAAATGAGGAGCTGATGCCAGGGGCTTAAGTGGAGAGCAAATGTTTTGAAAATGATGAGGACAAAGAAGGTACAAATGTGCTTTACGCAACTGATGTATGTATGGATTGTGATGAGTTGCGTGTGCCCCCAATAAAATGATTTAAAAACAATAAGGCTCATTGCAAGTAACAAAATGGTAGCTTCAATATGGACATTGACCAGACCATTCCACACTAGATCCACTTCCTGTTCTAGGCCTCAGTGGTGCAGCAAAAATCCTGAAAGAAAAGTATGGGTGGATGTTGAAATACCAATTTTTTTCTCTCATAAAATCCAAAGGACAAAACCAAAGAAAATATACAGTCGAAAATTTTATGGAAGGATGTATTCTTCCTTAGAATTCTAAAAATTCTACAATAAAATATCTCACTTTATATGAAATCTATGTTGATTTTTAAAGTACAAAGAGGGCAAAATACCAGAGTTGCATTCTGTCTTGTAGACTTCCAGCAACCATGCTAGCGAAGTTTGGAAGTCGCACAAATGTGGCTGAATATGTAAAGAAATACAATCAGAATATATGAGACAATTGGTATCTTGTATCTTCGTAGCTGAAAGCAATAACTTTTCTCCCCTTCTCTTACAAATGTTCTCAGATCCACAAGTCCCTGAAAGCTAAGCACCACCACCTGAGGACCCAGCCACCTGAGCATGCATCTCTGAACATATAACTTCTGGCAATATTTCTTGAATTTAAACAGCAACAACGAAACTAGAGTTGGCAGATTCTAGAACTAGGATGACAAAGGTAAGCAGAGCGTCTCGTGGAAACCAGTGAAACCTGGGAACGTAGAAGAACACTCGAGTTTGCATCTCTAAGGTAGGTGAGGTCCAGGATTCCCAGCCCAGTAGGCACATGCACTGTGTAAAAATCAGAATCTGTAACTATGATGATATTTCACAAATCAGTTTAATAAATTGACTCCTAGTTCACCAAAAGGTAGGTCATAGAGGTTGCAAGTGTGTGCAGGAGGGCCTCTGGAGGAGGCTGCATGGCTAAGACCTGAGGGTTGAGAGCAACCCCTGGCTGGCAGCCAGCAAAAAATTCAGTCCTATAATTACAAGACAATAAATTCTGCCAACAACTTGGATTCGTTTAGAATCCCAGCCTCAGCCAATACTATCCATGTCATGCTCAGTCAAGTGAGATCCTGTGCAAATGATCCCAGTAAGCTGTTCCCAGATTCCTGTCCCATGGAAACTATGGGATGAACGATTGGGGTTGCTTTAAGATGCTAAGTTGATGGTCCTTTGTTACATAGCAACAGAAAGCTAATACAGCCATATAAACCCAAAGCTCATCGCTAATGACCTTCATCATAGTGTGGGGCAAATGTTTCCTTTCCTGTTGGGAAGCCTGGCCTATTTCTTGCAATTTTACTCTTGATAAAAAAGGCATACAAGGGTTCATAAAAACGGCTTCATCTGCCGTAGACCTTATTCATTTACTCATTCGTTTTAAATATATTTGAGCGCTTCTCACTGCCAGGAATGCTTCCAGGCACCACATTAGCTACCAGAGCTCATATTTCCCCTTTTCCCCTATAGATACCATCTCCATATTTTCTCTATGCCTTGAGAGCATCGAGAAGCTCGCTCTGAGTCAGTGCCCCCAGTGGGGTCACCTGGGAACGCTCTCTCTGGTCAGTGGATTTTTTTGGTAAAAGCAGTTTCACTTGAACCTTGTTTTTCGGTGATGGCCAGTTTAAGAAAACAGGCTGTGAAATTTGTTTCCCACTCGGGAAAAATGCTGCAGAAACTGTTGTGATGTTGAACATAGATTATAAAGACAGCGCTATGGGAAAAACTCAAGTATACGAGTGGTTTTCTCGTTTCAAAAAAAGTGAAATGTCAATTGTTGACAAACCTCATTCAAGACATCCATCAACTTCCCCGAATGGATGAAAATGTTGACAAGATTGGTGCACTTGTGCTCAAAGACCGATGACGGACCATAGAAGAGAAGGGGGAGTTCTCTGGACTACCTTGGAGCTTGGTTCAGAGAATTTTAACGGAAGATTTTGGAATGAGAAGGGTCTCTGTGAACTTTGTGCCTGAGGTTCTGACTGACCAGGAAAAAGAGCATCAACTGGAAACATGCCGGGCTTTGAAAGAACAGCTCAAAGCGACCCTGACTTTTTCTGGTCATTAATGGTGAGGAGACATCGTGCTATTCTTACGACTTTGAAAGCAAACAGCTATTTTGATGTTTAAGTATCCATAATTCAATTAGATCAGCGTAATCGTGCAATTGCTGTAGCCAACACTTTCAAAATATTTTCTTTTTTCTTGAACTCTTTGATATCGGCTCTCCTTTGACCCCTCTCTCCACTGCCCTACTCTCACCCCCAGAAACCCTTGTTGTTTTTCTTGCCATTTGTTTTTTTGTTTATATGAGGAGGATAGTGTATTTGGAGTTTGTTTCACCAGGTCAGACAGTTAATCAAACTTTCTATTTAGGAGTTCTGAAAAGATTGCATAACAGTGTGAGACAAAAAAGGCCTGATTTGTGACAGCAAGGGGACTGGTTTTGCCACCACGACAATGTACCTGCTCAAGCAGCCATCTCAGTGTGCCTCTTTTTGGAAAAAACAAAACAAAACATGCCTCTTTTGTCCCACACACCTTACTCACCTGACCTCCATCTGTACAACTTCTTTTAGTTTCTGTGAATGAAGAGGGACATGAAAGGACAGCATTTTGACTATGTAGAAGAGGTGAAGAAAAAACAAGGGAGGTGCTGTCAGCTACCCAAACAGAGGAGTTTGAAAAAAGTTTCCAAGAATGGGATCGCAGATTTGACAAATGTATTAGGTGTAATGGAGATGATGAGGCTGTTTTATAATTAAACAAAATTAATATAGCTTTATTTGGGGGGAGTTCCCTTTGGTGGGAGGGCAGAATTCACAGAACATGCTCAATAAGGGCAGTTTGATAGCTATTTTCAGTAGCTATTATGATCAACTAACATTATTCTCTAATAATTGCTATTAGTAGAGAGGTAGCTGTATTGGAAGGTCTCAAACATCGCAACACAAATGACAGAATCACAGGACTAAGTCTGGAGTACCAGGAGGACAACTTTGAAAGGGAGAATAGCCTTGTGAATACAGAGCTGGTACATTTTCAAAAGAAACTCCACTCAGATCAGTGGCCGGTCACCACATGTATTTGAGCTTGAGAGAAATTAAAGTTGGATTGAATGAGATAATGCTCAGGTAAGTCTCTACTGTGTGTGTGTGTGTGTGTGTGTGTCTTACTCTTTCCAGTGACCTCAAGCACAGAAAACCAGTGAAAAGTGAGTTCATTTTTGAGGATTACTGAGGATGGTGTTTGAAAAGAAAATTACATATAAATGGGCTTCCAAAAGTTCGTGGAAAAATGGAATTGGAAGATTTGGGAACTTTCCCATGAATTTTTGGAGGTCTCCTTAGATAAGGTGCTATTTCATTTTTTAGTCATCATTCTTGATAGGAAAGCTTAAATGCACCTAGGCACAGACCACTGTAATTGACAAAACTGACTTTTCAGCTCTAAAGCTCATGTCAAGAAAGGGGTGGGTTCCAGGTCTGTACAGACAATTCAATAATTTTAAGAATGAGTTTCATCTGTCCCCTTTCCAATGGCCAAACAAGAACAGGCAGGAAAGACTCCTCCCTCCTACACATTTCCCCCTTCATCTTTAATATTTCTTACAGGAAATACATTGTTAACTGAGGTCAAATAACAAGTTCAGAATTGTTTCAACATCAGGACTCACCGTGTCATTTCCCACAACAAATCCACACCAGAAGATAATTAGATTCCGCGCCAAGCTCATGGATGCGGTCTTATTCCACTGATTTCTATTCTCTGTGGAGATGCAGACCCAACATTATAGCCTGAAGAGTGTTTTATGGATGTTAGTTTCTTAATTCTCATGAGAGAATTCAAATAGCCACAGCTGCTATGCTTATCAAAGTGTAGCTGCAAACATCTGCACTGTATTTCCCAATGTTTTCAGACCTCCTATGCGTGCTTAAAGGCAATGTGACTGAACGATACTCCTAGACAGTGGAGCTTTCTATCCGGAGCTTATTGGAGATAGAGAAGGTGGGAAAAAGAGTGAGTTCTATGATGCAGAGGTAATTA
The DNA here is from genome assembly GCF_050624435.1 of Tenrec ecaudatus. Classification (NCBI taxonomy): domain Eukaryota; kingdom Metazoa; phylum Chordata; class Mammalia; order Afrosoricida; family Tenrecidae; genus Tenrec; species Tenrec ecaudatus. The sequence continues at coordinate 117,636,023 of NC_134543.1, read as the reverse complement.
ATATGCTTCTGGGGTGCATCCTCATCTATGAAAATGAGGAAGTACACAGGTAAGAGCTCCATTGTAAGAACTGTGGGAAATGGGAAACAAATTTGAGAAAGAGATAATGAGTCCCTTTTGGCATTTCCACGAACGCTCCGTGACCTGCCCATGCTCCCTGGCTGCCTATGTCTATTAAAAGGGCCCCTCCCCCGCACATCTGCTTCCTATTTACCATCTCTTTCAGCCCAAATGGGATGGAATTCTAACAACGCCAGGTAGCAGGCATGTTAATTTGATGATCTAATAATAGAGAAAATGCCTTGGTATCTATGAAGTACACAATGCAGGTTTGAGGAGCCTGGGGTTTGTCTGATTCTCATGGCAAGAATAACAATCATAAAAGCCAGTCCCGTGGGAAGATCAGAAAGACCAGAGCTCCTCAAGTTATACCTGCTTACCGTGGGTGAAGAATCAGTCCAGGAGAGACGTATTACCCCATTGACGAGAATAGAGACTCTCATTTCTGCAGTCTGCACAACGTCACACACTGGCATTTTTAAAAAGAGGTTCTCTGGACTGCAGCCCTCATCATGGATTACAACTCAAGGTAAAGAAAACCAAATTAAAAAAAAAAAAAGAAAACCAAATTCTTCACACTGGACCAATGGACAACTGAAATGGTAAATGGGTAAAAGATTGAAATTGCCAAGGATTTCATTTTGCTTGGATCCATAATCAGTTCCTGCAAGCAGCAGTAAAAAAACCAAACATTGTACTGCACTGGGCAAATCTGTACAAGACCTCTTTACATTATTAAAGATCCAACGAATGTATAAGGGTGCTTTACTCAATTGATGTATGTGTGGATCGTAATAAGAGTTGTATGAACCCCAGTAAAATGATTTATTTAAATAAATAAATTTTCAACAACAAAAGAGAAAATGTAAATTAAAAAAATTATTAAAGATCAAGGATGTCACCTTGGACTCTAAGTACACCAGACCCAAGCCAGGGGATTTTCTTTTTAAAAATCATCCTATTGGGGGCTCTTACAGCTCTTATAACATTCCATACATTAACTGTATCAAGCATATTTGTACATATGTTGCCAACACCATTTATAAAACATTTTCTACTTGAGCCCCTTGGAAGAAGCTCCTCCTCTTTCCCCCCTCCCTCCCTTGTGGATTCTTGATCAAGTATTTATTGTTGTTTTGTATCTTACATTGTCCATTGCCTCCCTTCATCCACATTTCTGTTATTCGTCTCCCCTTCCGTGTGTGCGCGCGCGTGGGTGCTATATATCCAACCCTGTGATGGGTTCTCCCTTTCTCACCCTTCCCACTCCCTGATCATCCCTCTACCCTCATGATACTGCTACCCCCACTACTGTTCCCGAGGGGTTTATCTTTGATATCAGCAATGATAGTCCTGGTTTCAAAATCTCTTTTGAATCTGGTTTAAATTTCTAGCAGCACCCTGTCAATGGACTGCTGCAACAATTTCTGAAGCATCTGGCAAAATTTTACTTGTGTGTGATATTAATATCCTTAAACAATTTGTGGATTCTGTTGGATCACCTTTCTTTGGAATGGGCACAAATAAGAATCACTTTCAGTTGGTTGTCCAAATAGCTAGCTGTCTTCCAAATGCCTTGGCATTGACAAGAATGCTTCCAGCATTGCATTCATTGGTTGAAACATCTCTGTTGGTATTCTGTCATTTCCCAGAGCCTTATTTATTATTATTATTTTTTTAATTTTTTACCACTACCTTTCTTCAGGGTAGCTTGGATTCTTTTAATGCTTCCTATATGGCCTTTTCTTATTTTGGAGCTGCTTCTTCTCAAGTGTGGGGGACCATCCTCCACAGCCGAATGGCTCCTAGGAGGTAATTGTGTGATTGAAGGGTAAATTAAAGACACATCGGACAGGGCATGCAAGTGCTCACCTCGCCCGTGGAAACCAGAACCAGAGGGGGTAGGGAGATGGATTCACTCAAGCAAACACATCATACCCATATGTGTTAGAGCAGCAGTTCTCAACCTGTGGGTCTTGACCCCTTTGGAGATCAAAGGACCCTTTCACAGGGGTTGCCTAAGACCATTGGAAAACACATATTCCGACAGTTGTAGGAACTGAGACACCGCTCCTCTATCTGTCCCCAGGAGGGTCCGCCCACACGCAGATACGCCCACATACGAGTACCCGGCATGATGATATCATCATGCCAACACCATCACATACACCCCATACAAATACAGGTGCATGTGACAAGGTTGGTGCCATATTGTACCTATGTGGACCAGTCACACATGTGTATAGAGCAGTTACAGTGTAGAAAGTAGCTGTTGTGTTGAATGCAGCAATATTGGAGATAAAACGACACTTCATGAATTATAATTACTGGGTAAATGTAAAATCATGTACTGTGAAATCATCAACTACAGCAAAAAAGAAACCTGTACCATTGACTGAACTATCCCATGCATCATCTTTTGTATTATTAAATCTATTGTTATATATTATTTTCATTAGCAAACTATCCCATGACAATGGATCATGTAGACAAGAATATTAAGAAGAGAAAATATAATGAGGATTTTTTACAGTATGTTTTTACCTCAATAATTATAGCAGGAATTGAGAAACCACAAGATGTTATTTGTTATGAAGTTCTATCAACCAAACCTATGAATAAACTAAAACGCCATTTTGAGAGCAAGCATCCGAGCTGTGTCGACAAGGATACCAACTATTTTAGAAGCAAAGCTGATGGACTCAAGAAAGTCAGACCTGACACTGGTGGCAAGTACCACAAAGAAAACGTAGCAGCCGTTGAAGCTTGATCTTTGGTGGCACTCAGAATCGCCAGAGCTATAAAACCTCACACCATTGCTGAGGATTTACTGTTGCTAGCACCAAAGACATTGTTCGAGTTATGATTCGAGATGAATTTGTTATGAAATTGAGTGGAATGTCTTTAACGACACTGTCCACAGAAGAATAGATGACATGTCTGTTGGTATTCTTGTTCTGGTAATCAAGGAAATTAAATCTGCTCTACGTTCAATATTTAGTATCCAGCTTGATGAAGCTACAGACACTGTCAACTGTTCACAGTTGTTGGTTTACGTGAGGTGTATTAATGATGGCAACTTTAAAGATGAGTTTCTTTTTTGAAAATCTCTTGAAATGAAAAGTACTGCACGTGATATATTTGACAGTGTTGGTTCATTTCTAAAAGAGCATAAGATCTCCTGGGAAAGGGTTTATGGTGTTTGCACAGATGGGACTCCAGCTATGCTAGGATGTCGTCTGGATTTCAATGTTTGGCACTGAATGAGTCTCCAAGAGTCATCAGAATTCACTGTATGATTCATTGGCAAATATTAGCAATGAAGACACTGCCACAAGAGTTACAAGGAGTCATGAAAAGTTTCATAAATTCTGTCAATTTTGTAAAGATGAGCACTTTAAATAGTTGACTGTTTTCACAACTGTGCAATGAGTTGTATGCACCAAATAATGCTCTACTTCACAGCGAAGTGAGATGGTTGTCTAGTGGAAAAGTTTTAAAAGGTGTTTTTTAGTTTCGTGATGAACTCAAAACGTTATTTAATCAGAAAGCAAGTCGTTCGAAGAACTTTCATCGAGAAAAATGAACTACAGAAAAAAAGCTTACTTGGTTGACAACTTTGTCATCTTGAATGAGTAAATTGATCACTGCGAGGACCCAATACAACATGCCTCGATTTGTCTGAAAAGATCCGATCATTCCAAATGAAACTTTAGCTTTGGCAAAAAAAAAAAAAAAAAGGATGAAAATAATATTTACATGTTGCCTGCCTTATCTGCTTTCTTTGAGGTACATGACATTGAGCCAGACGAAAGGATTACGATGACAATTTCTGTGAAAGAGCACTTGCACATGCTTGCAGACGAAATTTCATTGTGCTTTCCAAATCTACCTGACACCCCATCTGCACTTGCCAGAAGCCCATTCACAGTCAAAGTTGAAGATGTTCCTGAGACAGCACAAGAGGAGTTCATAGAACTTATTGACAGCGATGCAGTGAGAACTGATTTCTCTACAATGCCAGTTACAAAATTCTGGGTCAAGTGTTTGCAGTCATAGCATGTTCTGTCTGAGACTGTGTTGGGCCTTCTTCCATTTTCAACAACATATCCTTGTGAATCAGGGTTTTCTAGCTTGTTGGTTATCATGTCTAAAAACAGAAGTAGACTTGTGGAAGATGATCTTCATTGTGCTCTTGCAAAGACTACCCTGAGAATGTTTGATCTGGTGAGAAAGAAGCTATCTCAACCTTTGCACTGATGTTGGCTTTTTACACACACTGTCACAAAATGTAGCCACGTAGTTTACTGTTGTTATATTAAGACTGTTACCCATGCTACAACATGCTTCAAGACAAAATTTCATTTATTTGTAAATAAAAATAAATATTTCAAAATATATAATTACATATTGTTTTATGATAAATCACTATGCTTTAATTAAGTTTAATTTGTAACAATGAAAATGCATGCTGCATATCAGATATTTACATTGTAATTCATAACAGTAGCAAAATCACAGTTATGAAGTAGCAATGAAAATAATGTTATGGTTGGGGGTCACCATCACATGAAGACCTGTATGAAAGGGTCACAGCGTTAGGAAGGTTGAGAACCACTGTATTAGAGGCATACATGTAATGGGAAGGGACATGCTAGGGTACACACGTGACAGGAAGGTACAGAGTAACAGGATGGGGTGGGTTCTAGGGTTAAGATGGCAGCCTAACCTTGGTCATTTCTGAGTTGACTTGACCGTAACTTTCCCTGAGCTCTTCTCCGGGGGAACAATCCATAATCCTTATCAGAAGGGAGTGGGCGGTACTTAGGGTGGGGGGGTATGATTGCTCTTGATGGCAGACAACCTTCAGGCAAATAGTCATCAAGCAGGTAACCTTCAAGTAAAACCATGTGTTTGCAAGCAGCACCTTAAAATTGGAATTATTAAGGGGAATAATTATTACAGGGTTATCATGGGGAATAACTTTCACTTAGGAGAATGAGATTTCCTCCACCAAAATCTACCTCCCAAATAGATCTATGTACATATGTTAAATATTAAGGCAGCAGACGGACATCGGACCTCCGCTCAATACTCCCTCAATGCAAGAACACTTTGTTTTAATAACCTGTCCTTCCGTGGTGCTCACCTTCCCAACACGATCACTGAAGACAAATGGGTACATAAGCAAATATGGTGAAGAAAGCTGATGGTCCCCAGCTATCAAAAGATGTAGCATCTGATGTCCTAAAGGCTTGAAGATAAACAAGCAGCCATCTAGCTGAGGAGCAACAAAGTCCACATGGAAGAAGTACACCAGCCTGTGTGATCACGAGGTGTCAATGGGATCAGGCATCAAAGACCCAGAACAAAAAATCATATCATTTCGAATGAGAGGGACTGCAGAGTGGGGACCCAAAGCCCATCTATAGACAACTGCACATCCCCTTATGGAAGGGTCACAAGAAAGAGATGAACCAGTCAGGATGCAGTATAGCACCGATGAAACATACAACTTTCCTCTAGTTCTTTAATGCTTTCTACACACACACACACACACACACACACACACACACACACACAAAATCATGACCCCAATTCTACCTTACAAATCTAATTAGACCATAGTATGTACACTACTACAGAGAAGAGCTAGAAACACAGGGAATACAGGACAGATAAACCCCGCAGGACCAATAATGAGAGTAGTTATACCAGGAGGGGAAGGGGAAAGGTGAGGAGAGAAAGGGGAAACCGATTACAAGGATCTACATATAACCCCCTTCCTGGGGGACGGACAACAGAAAAGTGGGTGAAGGGAGACATCAGTCAGTATAAGACATGAAAAAAAAAGATAAATTATCAAGGGTTCATGAGGGAGGGAGGGAGGGAGGGAAGGAGGGAAGGAGGGTGGGGAAGGTAGAGGGAAAATTTGAGGAGCTCATACCAAGGGCTCAAGCAGAAAGAAAATGTTTTGAGAATGATGTTGACAACAAATGTACATTGACACAATGGATAGGTGGATGGATTGTGATAAGAGCTGTATGAGCCCCCAATAAAATGATTTTTAAAAAATAACTATAGAGTTAAGCACACATCTCAGTTCAGGGCACCCTGTGAACATGAAGCTACACATAGACCCTTATTAATTTAATTTTATTTCATTTACCCTTCCAACTATGACCTCACACACTTCCTGCATCCTCACCAACAATGACATCTTTGACTCTGTAATTTTTCCAAAGTTACAATGTTAAGTGATATCTTATTTCCCTGTGTGAATTTCTCATTTATATGTTTAGCTATTTTTCTTGGCATCTCTTTTATATTTATAAGTTAATTATTTTTCTTATTTGATCATTTCAAACATACTTTCTTAGTGTTATCCACTTATTAATTTTTTTCATAGCATTCTTCATCAAATAGAATTTCTAATTTTGATTTTTCTTTTTAAAGTTATGACATATTGTTCTTTAGGTCTGGTTAAAGAAGTTCTTTGACAAAGGAAATTTTGTTAAAAATTCTTTGCTTAAGGGACAAAGATACTCTTTCACAGTTTCTTCTATTGCTTTATCATTTTAATATCTTAGATTTAGGACTCATCGATCTGTAGTTCCTGTGTGTGGGTGCACACATGAGCACACTTATGGTTTAAGATTCAGATTTGGTTTTCTCTGAAGGCAAAAGAACTTCCAAAAGTTCATGAAAAAATGGAATTAAAGGATAATGTAATGTTCCCGTGAACTATTTGTAGTCCCCTTGTAGTGAGCAAGTTACCTCAACTCCCCTTTTGATATGAAGTTCTAGCTTTTTTTTTTTTTCACTAGATGAGCTTATTTATTCCAGGCTCTTTCATTTCTGACTGGACTCAGACTTGGAGGTGGAAGCCCTCAGCGAGGACAGCCTCCATCACTTGGCAATCTGTTCCTGCCGCTTCTCCTTGGCCTCCTTCATTCTCTTGGCCAAAAGCTTGGCATATTCGGCGGTCTCCTCCTCGTTTTTCTTGGTGCGCTGCTTCTTCAGGGCAATGCGCCAGCGCTTGCGCTGCAGGATCCGCAGAGTCACAAGACGCTGAATCTTGGGCGCTTTGGTCCTGGGTTTCTTGCCCTTTGTTCAGTGGCTTTCTCACAACGTACTGGCGGACGTCATCTTCTTTAGAGAGATTGAAGAGTTTGCGGATTCTGCTGGCACTTTTGGGCCCCAGGCGACGAGGCACAGTTGTGTCAGTCAGTCCTGGGATATCTTTCTCCCCTTTCTTTACAATAACCAAGTTGAGAACGCTCAGATTGGCATCCACAATGCAGCCTCGGACAGTTCTGCGCTTCCTCTCCCCAGTTCTCCGTGGTCTGTAGCAGGAGTGCCCCTTACTCAGCAGCAGGCGGACACAGCCGTGGGTCAAGACACCTTGCTTCATGGGAAAACCTTGCTTGTCATTCCCGCCGCTGATGAGGACGACATAGCCCTTCCATTCATCGCCCAGCGCCTCCGCGGCGACCTGTGACCATTCGCTTCTCATAAAAGGTGCGAAGTTTGCATTCATCGTCCACTTCAATGAGTTTCTGGCAGCCAGTGGCTGGGAAGGAGATATTCAGCTTCATGGTGAAGCAGCCGACCGCGAAGTTCTAGCTTTATCAACACTTTATTATTATTCAACACTTTATTATTATTTGTATAATATTTTTATTGACCTATCTTACTCATTCCAATATATTCATTCTCTTTTATCCAACAGCCATTCATCCCGGGCCGGGGTCTATTTCTAAGGACTCTGTTCTGTTCCATTGGTCTGTTTATCCATCGACAGCATTACCAAAATGCTTTATAATATTTATTATTTCTGAGGAAATGGATGTCACCGACCTCCATCCTTCTCTTTAAAAACAAATGGTTTTATCTGTAAACCTTATTTTTCCAAATACATTTTTAGAGTGTTTGTCAAATTCCTTAAGAAATACTTTTGTAATTTACATGGTGATTTATTTGTATTAATAGTTTGATTTAGGGAGAATTGACACCTTAAATATTTAAATAATTTCTGCACTAATGGGAAAAATATTTATTTAGGTTCTTTTTTACACCACTAAATGTTTTAAATATTCTATTCAGTGTTAGTAAGAAATATTTTTTATACTATTTAGTGGTCATTTTCCTCTTTACTAAAAGGTTCGATTCAGTTTTATGTTTTACAATTTCCTTTCGATTGTTGACTTAGTTTATTGCATATGATCAGATATGTTAATTCCTAGGAATTTACTGCAAGCAATATATTCTTTATAGGGCTGTTCTAGATTGCATTCTTAGTTATCTTAGTTTAGGCTAAAGTTTCAGTGTAAGTGTGTGAGATATGCTGAGGCACTTCAATGCCTATCTTTTACTTCAGCCTTTCCCGTTTGTCCTCTTTGCGATGCACACCTTTTACTGAACTGTTCAATCAGCATCCTCAAAGACGTTACCTGCAATACTTCTGAGCTCTTCAGTAATGCAAGTTTCAAAAACTACACATCACAGGAGGAGAACTTTTGAATGGATCACGTGCAGTTTTTGTCTGACTGCCCAATGATTTTGGAATTTATAGTAACCAGTAGAAGATGATTCTTTATTTGAAGATAGTACTGACTCTGACATTAGACTATCATGAAGACAAAAAAGAAATGTGATTGCATCTGACTATGGAAATTATTCTGAAGAAGAATGGATGGGAAATGACATTTGACCAAACTTGGAGGATTTTATAAATAGGTCAGGTGTGGACTTGGAGCGCCACAAAGTTTAAGTGAGGGACTGTTTTTTTGTTTGTTTTTTCTTTTCTTACATTTTATTAGGGACTCATACAACTCTTATCACAATCCATACATATACATACATCAATTGTATAAAGCACATCCATACATTCCCTGCCCCAATCATTCTCAAAGCATTTGCTCTCCACTTAAGCCCTTTGCATCAGGTCCTCTTTTTTTTTTTCCTTCCCTCCCTGCTCCCTGCTCCCTCACGAGCCCTTGATAATTTATAGATTGCTATTTTGTCATATCTTGCCCTATCCGGAGTCTCCCTTCCCCCCCTTCCCTGCCGTCCATCTCACAGGGAGGAGGTCACATGTGGATCCCTGTAATCAGTTCCCCCTTTCCAACCCACCCACCCTTCACTCTCCCAGCATTGCCCCTCACACCCCTGGTCCTGAAGGTTATCATCCACCCTGGATTCCCTGTGCCTCCAGCTCCTCTATGCACCAGTGTACAACCTCTGCCCCCTCCAGTCCTACAAGGTAGAATTCGGATCATGGTAGTTGGGGGGAGGAAGCATCCAGGATCTGGGGGAAAGCTGTGTTCTTCATCGGTACTACCTTGCACCCTAATTAACCCATCTCCTCTCCTAAACCCCTCTATGAGGGGATCTCCATTGGCCGACACTTGGGCCTTGGGTCTCCACTCTGCACTTTCCCCTTCATTTAATATGGTATATATATATATATATATATATATATATATATATATATATATATATATATACACACACACACACACACACATATACATATACACACATATACACATGCATACGCACACATATATATACATACACACACATATATTTTTTTTTGCATGATGCCTTATACCTGGTCCCTTGGCATCTCGTGATTGCACTGGCCAGTGTGCTTCTTCCATGTGGGCTTTTTTGCTTCTGAGCTAAATGGCCGCTTGTTTACCTTCAAGCCTTTAAGACCCCAGACACTATCTCTTTTGATAGCCGGGCACCATCAGCTTTCTTCACCACATTTGCTTATGCACCCATTTATCTTCAGCGATCCTATCATGGAGGTGTGCAGTCAATGATATGATTTTTTGTTCTTTGATGCCTGGTAACTGATCCCTTCGGGGCCACTCGATCACACAGGCTGGTGTGTTCTTCCATGTGGACTTTGTTGCTTCTGAGCTAGATGGCCGCTTGTTTATCTTCAAGCCTTTAAGACCCCAGTCACTATCTCTTTTGATAGCCGGGCACCATCAGCTTTCTTTACCACATTTACTTGTTCACCCACTTTGGCTCCAGCACTTGTGTCGGGAGAGTGAGCATCATAGAGTTCCAATTTAATAAAAGAAGGTATTCATGCATTGAGGGAGTGTTTGAGTAGAGGCCCAAGGTCCTTCCGCCAGGGACTGTTTTTTTTTTAATAATGGTTTCTTTAATTACTCCTTGTGTTAGTCTGGATACTTTAGAGAAACAAATCCACAAAAACTCATGTCTAAGAGAGAGTTTTATATAAAGGTTGAGTGGACATCAAGAAAACATCCCAACCCAATGCTGCCCAAGACCACAAGTCCAACATTAACCCATATGTTCGACACCAATCCACAAAGTCCTCCTCCATCTCACAAAATAGATGCAATGATGCCGACTGCAGGAGCAAAGCCAAGTCAGTGAATGCGTAAGCATCTCACCACTGGCAAGGGTCTCCACACGGCTGCTCCAGCACCCAGGCTGCATCGGGGTAGGTCCATGTGGCTTCTCCTCAGGAAGTGAGCCTTGCTGGCTAAAGCAGGGAACTGGCTAAGGCAGCTGCACCCTGGTCCAACCATCAGAAAGCAAGAGACCAGAGAACTAGAAAGGTCTCCGCCCTTCAATTACCCCCACATGTGTTTATCGGCCAGGTTGGCATAATAAACGAACTAACTCACTCCTCAAACCAATTTATACCACCACCAAACGGAAAAATATCGCAGAACTTCTGCTAAAACTTACACCATGGAAGGAAGTTGCCCATAGGGATTATAAAGAAATTTCACGGTTTACATATATTGATGGGACAAAAGAAAAAGGCGAAATGGACAGAATACTGGTCAACTGATCCTTTGCTTGAAGCACCCCTATTCCCTAAAATGATGGCTAGAACAAGGTTTGAACCAATCTTTATATTCTTTCTTTTTTAAAAATCATTTTATTGGTGGCTCCTACAACTCTTATCACAATTCATACATACATAAACTGTGTAAAGCACATTTGTACATTCATTGCCCTCATCGTTCTCAAAACATTTGCTCTCCACTTAAGCCCTTGACATCAGCTCCTTATTTTTAACTCTTCCTCCTTGGTCCCACCTCCCTCATGAACCCCTGACAATTTACAAATTACTATTTTTCTTTATATTCTTTCATCTTAGCAACAATTCACAAGCTGCATCTAACAAAGACAGATTTCATTCCAAAATGTCAGTCTTTCTGCGTGCCAGGACAGCATTCGAGGAAGCAACAATACACACGAGAGGATATATCAGCCTCAGAATGCATAATCCAGCAAAAATATGAAATTTTAGGGAGGATGCTTTATTGAAAGCAAGGCTGGCTGCACATGCAATTTTGAAATTTATTCAGGTAAATGCAAAAAGTTAGATGACACTATCTATTCAATTGCTGGAACATAACCAGCTGTATGTATGGACAGTTTAGGCTTGAAATAGCTGGTCAGTAAAGTGTTTAAGATGATAGTAGACAAATGATAGCTATAAGTACATAGATTGTATCTTTTATTCTGATATTTAAAAGTTTTCTTAAATAACCCACAAATTCATTTGTTATTGGGGCTTGGTGGGGCTGTGATTAAAGAACTTGGAAGCGAACCAAAAGTTTGGTATTCCAAACTCACCTGGCACTCCATGGGAGAAAGATGTGATGGTCTGATTATATAAAGATTTATAGTCTTGAAAGCCCTATGGGGCATATCTACTCTGTCCTATAGGGTCAATATGAGCTGGATTAGACTTAAGTGCAGTTGATTTGGTTTGGGCATTTACTTTCGGCTGAACCAAAGTATTTAGACTCAAAATTTCCTAATGCAGGGCTGGGACCTTAGGGAAACTTATCTATGAAAGTCGATTGGCCATAAGCTGCATGGTTGGGGAGGATTTTTTTCCCTCACACCCTCTGAATGCATTTTGGTAGAGAATTTTGCAAGACCAATGACTTTCTTCCTAGCAAATACCATTTTTCAACAACACAAAGGCAACTATTCATATGGACTTCTCCAGATGGAAGACACAGCTATCAAATTGACCACCTCTGGGAGAAAAGACAATTGAGACGCTCAATATCAGCAGTTCTACCCAGATCAGGTGCTTACTATACACTAGACCAGTGGCTCTCAACCTGTGTGTCGTGACCCTCTGGGGGGGTGTGAATGACCCTTTCACAGGGGTCGCTTAAGACCATCAGAAAACACATAAATATTTCACAATATATAATTACATATTGTTTTGTGATTAATGCTTTAATTGTTTAATTATATTCAATTTATAACAATGAAAATACATCCTGCATGTCAGATATTTACAATATGACCCATAACGGGAGCAAAATTACAGTTGTGAAGTAGCAACAAAAATACTTTTACAGTTGGGGGTCACCCCAACATGAGGAACTGTCTTAAAGGATCGAGGCATTAGGAAGGGTAAGAACTGCACTAGATCATCAATTTCTCATATGTAAATTCAGGTTGAAGGTGAAGAACATGAAAACAAGTCATGACAGCTAAAATGTGAATTTGAGTATATATCACTTGAATGTCAGGAAGAAGTTCTTCTGAAGAACTGATCTGGTGCTTTGAACACTAATGACAGAAGACCTGAGGAGCTGCGGGAGGACATCAAGAACATCATACCTGAAGAAAGGGTCATTAAAAAAGCAGGAGAGAAAAGATCCACATGGCTGTCAGAAGAGACTCGGAAACTTGCTCTTACTCATCGCGTAACTAAGGCACAGGGAAGAAATGATGAACTCAAAAGCTGAACAGACAATTTCAAAGGGCAGCTTGAGAGACAAAGCCAAATATTATAGTGAAATGTGCAAAGATCTAGAGTTAGAAACCCAAAGAGGAAGAGCATGCTCAGCATAACTTAAACTGAGAGCCGAAGAAAAAAATTCAACCTTTGGAATGCCAGATGGAAAAATTCTATGCCCCAAATACTGAACAAGGCAAGAAGAATCAAAAGAAGATGGAAAGAATGCACAGTCACTGTACCAAAAAGAAATAGTCAATATTCAACCATTTCAAGAGATAGCATATGAACAAGAACCAATGGTACTGAAAGAAGTCAAAGCTGCCCTGAAGGCATTAGCCAAAAAACGAGGCTCCAGGAACTGATGGAGCACCAATTGAAAGGTTCCAGCAAGCTGATGAAGCACTGGAAGCACTCACTCCTCTATGTCAAGAAATCTGGAAGACTACTACTTGGCAACTGACTGGAAGAAACCGTAATTTGTACTCATTCCAAAGAAAGGTAACAGAACACATGGTCAAACTATGGCACAATAGCAGGAATGTCGCATGCAAGTAAATTTTGCTGAAAATCATCCAAAAATAGTTACCCAGTACATGGACAGGGAGCTGCCAGAAATTCAGGCTGGGTTTAGAAGAGGACATGGAACAAAAGATATCACTGTATTATTGATTTATTTATGCATACATTTTTTTCTATTTTATTTCCAACAATTTTATTGGCTTATAATTTACACATTATACAACTGAGTAGTTCAATCATATCAAGGGGGATTGTACAATCACCACCACATCTATCTTAGGCCATTCCCTCTCCACCCCCCATGGTTAAATCACCTTCAATATGAGTTGTGAAACCACCATCAATCAGTTCTAGTGCTTCACAAATTGCAACCTCCACAACTTGGGGACCAAACTGCTTTACTTTGGGACGTCTTGGACGGGACATCTTGGACGAAGAGTTTGCTGATATCTCCAAACTGTTGCTGCCTGGACAAAATGATCAACCTCTACACTGTGGTTGGCAGGAAGCACTTTCCTTTATAGTTCTTGGAGTTTGTAAAAGACCAGGGAGTCAAGAAGGAAAAGGCTGGCGAATCAAAAGGCTTGGAGTCATTGAACTTTGATCATTATATGGTAACATGGCTTAATGTGTATTCATGCCACAGTGACAAACTGGTGATATGTGAGTATATATATATATATATATATCTCAACTCAAAACTCACTGACATGGAATCAATGATGACTCATAGCACCCCCCCTGTGGGTTTCCGAGATTGTAACTGTTTACAGGAGTAGAAAGCCCAGTCTTTCTCCCTTGGAGCTGCTGGTGATTTTGAACTGCTGACCATGCAGATTGTAACCCAATGCGTACCCTCTCCACCACTAGGGCTCCCTCATATAGCATATATCCTCACACACATATGAGTGCATTATCATATATATTTTTAGAAAAGTTATATAAATGGGACTTTAAAAAAGTTTATGGGAAATGAAATAAAAAGGGAATTTAATCATGAGCTTTTTGAAGGTCCCTCATATAGATAATGTATTTCTAAAATAAATAGAAAAATACACAGATATTAAAAATAATGTATATTTATAAGTAGCATCCAGCAGCTTTGTTAACTTGCTTCTTTTGTTCAATAATATATCATGGAAACGGTATCATCAAAATTTATAAAAATATGAATAATGCTGCACAGGCAGAAAATATTAATTCATTGGAAATATTTAGATATTCACCCACTACCAGTCTCTCTGATCAGACCCAATTTACTTAGTAGGGAAATAGTCAAACATTTTAGTATGCAAATGTATAAAGCCAAATTAGACATCATTTAATTCCTTTATTGTCTTACAGTGAAAGAGAGCAAATGAGCAAGTTGATGGCTTCATGCCAATTATTTTTACTCCAATTTCTGTTATACTAAGGTATAGCTGAAGGCAAAGCCTCAAACGCCAGCATGAACAAGCCGTAACAATAACATGAATATTTTAAGAGCTGTGAGATTCCTTTCGTGGGTTATGGTTGGAAATAAAAATCTTAAGTTGTCGCTGCCTTGGCAAATAAGTAGCAAACATCTGGGACTAAACACCCCAGCGAGTGGCCTCTCCATCCTAGTGCTGCTTCTAAGAGGTCAAGGGCTCGGTGTCTGAGACCCTGAATGCTGTGAGCTTCTTTCCTGCTATCTGAACTTAGATGAATCTTTTACCACTCACCCTATTCAATCCATTCCAGGTCAGCAAATCCTCCTGTCACAGAAACCTACAAGAACAAGGCCGGCATTTTCATGTCTCCTTGCCATTGTTCATGCCCCAGCTCATGACAAGCTAGGCAGTTTACTAGAACACTAATGATATGAGAAGCAGAAAGGAAAGAAAGAAAAAAAAAAAAGGCGGGGGCGGGATGAATTTGGGCTCTGGCTTCTATCAACAGCATGACCTTGGGTCCATGATCTAAGGACTGGCCTCTGCCCTGGAATTTCCGGTACCTGTGGAAGGGAGAGTGAGAGCAAGGAGGTGAAGCCCACACGTGTCTGCCTCCTTCCCAGGGTCCTGGCGAGGAGCAAATGAGATCATGCTGGTGACCACAGAGCAAACCGGTTGCTTAGGCCTAGCAATAAAATCTGTCGCCCGTGAAGTGTCCTTTTCTCTCACACTCGTTTGTTCTAGACTCGGCTGCTCTAATGTCACCTCTTGTAACGCTTGCCTCAATGCCGTGAGCAAGAATTAATTACTCTCCTTTCAGGCTCTCACGGAACATTGCTTAGCTCATTCTTTTCCCGTGTTAGAAATCTCTTTGGGAATGAAATACTGTGAAAAACTTGAATTTTCCCATCAGATTAGTCGCGCCCCCACCACACACACACACCACTGTGGCTGATGAGAAATATAGAAATCACCTTCTTTCCTTTACCTTGTAGTCTCTCGTAAACTTTAGGTAACCCTTACAACACTGGCCAAACTTAAAATTATGGCTCAAATACTATTGAAGTAATTTATATAATATGCATTTTTGAGTACTTCCTATCTGCCAAACACGGTTCTAACTATTTGGGATCTATTCGTGTACCATGTAGACACTGTAACAATGGAGCCAGCACTGCAGTTCACACAGTAGTAATGGCCCACTCAACTCCTGCCCTCCAGGTGGTAAGCTGCACTACAGAACAGCTAGCTCATTCGGAGCCTGCCGAGGGTTTCTGAGCCCGTGTCGACGGGAGCCGTCCCCTCATCTTTCTCCTGGGTTCAAGTACCAGCCTTGCGTGCTTAGCCCACAGTGGCACCAGGGCCTTCTTACACTACAGTCTAGGAGACAGACAGTGAGCAAATGCAGCCAATAAGCCAGCACATGGAATGCTAGAAGATGGTAAGTGACAAACAAGGAATAAGGAACACTGGCACTGCCAGGGGCAGGGGCGACAGCGGCCAGTTTTAACAGTGGGGTCAGCATACTCCTCCTCAAGAAAGTAATATGTGCTATATTTGTTCCACTGTTCCAATATGTATTTGTCCTGCTGCTTATTTTAATTTGTCTCTTTTATTATTCTGTAGTGCTTCTTTCTCATAGCCTTCCTCGAATACTTTGTGAAATCTAATAGATCATGTAGAGAATATATATAGAGAACCTCTATTTTAACATGTATCCTAGACTCGATTTTGTAGGCATCTTCCCCCCTAAGTTTGTTTCATTTACCATAGTATTCTCTCCAGGACGCAGTCCAGTGTTTTGTTCTTATCAGGTATCCCATAAATGGTTCTTGAGTTCAATTAAATTAGAAGAACAAAATACGCCCTACTGACCACCTTCAATTACAACACCAGAAAACCCACAGTGCAGTAGCGGCCACATGGAAATACTCAGATAGTGGTTTGGGGCCAAAGAAAGCAGGGGGCTATCAAGACCCATCAGGACAGAAGCTGCAATTTCTCTTCATTCTCCTAGACTACAGCTTAATTACTTAGGTATCTTGCAGACTGGCGCCCCCTGTTGGTCAGGAAAGTGACCACAGGAGGGTCCATATAAAACCCCTCTCTTCAGCAAGCCTCAAATCCCTATCTATCCCAATGACAGTATGTCTGTAGCATCCATTCATCTTCAAAGGGAGGTCTCATTAATTCCTGAGAAAAACAAACCAAGCACAATATTTAATCTATTTGTTTAAGGAGCACATCCCCTTCAAAAAAATAAGCAGTGGTTCTGTATTTAATGCACTTCCAAAGAATTCAGGAAGCTCATTCTCTTTTTCTTACCCACGGCACATCCTGCTGAAAACCACAATGTGCTGACCTAGCCCGTGCTTCCAGAACCCGGGGCCTCGGCACAGCCTTTTAAAGACTCAGCCTCATAATAAATTACTATTTTAATGATAGTCCTGGTAACATATGGTGAATGGAAAACACTTTCTGTAGATTAAGCAACATAGTTTCCATTAATGGTTGACTATACTTGAGACCTTAAAGAGATTTAACTAACTGTTCATTTGGTGCAGTTTCTGCTGAATTATTTAAAACACCTCCCTACTGCTTGAACGTTGAATTTGCATTAGAAAGCACAATGCCAATTAAGACTCCTCCATTGCTTCAGATGCCCTAAAAAGAAAGAGAAGCTGAATCTCAAACACAAACATACTTTTTCTTCTCCGTAGCTATGACCCTTCTGTTATTCTAAGTGTACCTAAATAAATAAACAGGATACAAAAATGTGCAGATTGAGGCAACCCGAAACTTCGGACATTAGCGAGGTGAAAATAACATAACTAGCTAAGGCTTCTTCTCGGTGTCATGCCAGAGACACGTGGTTCAGATTTAACATTTAGACAGGAAACTCAGCATTGACATTTGAAGACTCCACCTGCAACCAGCTCAAAGTTAGGTGATGTGAAATATAAATGTAAGTTGATATCCTTGTAGAAAATCTTAAAGGTGTTGGCTTCTAGAGCTGATTTGAATTTTATTTGCTGGGCTCAATCATCAAAACTGCAAATTAGATGCAACCTATAGCCTTCACAGGCCACGATTTGCTCTGGTTCTTCGGGGTTTGGGTTTCCATTGTTCTGTTTGCTCTTGCAGCGGTGGATGCTTATACCTCTTTTTCTCCCAGTATGTAAGGCTTAAACCACACACACACACACACACACACACACACACACACACACACACACAACCCACTGCCACCAAGTGTACGCAGACTCAGAGTGACACTGAAGGCCAGGGTAGACCTGCCATGTGATTGCTGAGGTGGTCAGTAACTTTTAGTGACAGTAGGAAGCCCTGTCTTCCTGCCATATAAAGCTGAGTTTGTAAGCCTGTCTCAGATAATCTTCCCAAAGTAGGCTAAAACTGCTTCCTAGTCCTCATTTTGATTTTCTTTGGCTCCCAAGATATTTTTCTACAGGCCACCTCTTATCTAGAATGCTGGCTTCCTCCTGCCTCGAGTTGCTTCCAGGAGAATCTAAGTACCCTACTTCATGAACCACTTCCATTCAGAATTTCTCAACCAATTCCACCTGGCTTTCTGATTACTCTATTTACCATGCCTCTATCCATGCGTATGTCAGCGTTCCTAAAATGGCTTTGTTTCATTTGTGGTCCCACACATTTCCTAGCAGGTTAATGTAGTGCAGTGACCAGCTCGCAGCTAAAAACCCATTGCCTTGCAGTTGATAGCATACTCAGGACTGTTACGCCTGGACCACTGAAGATCACAGTGAATTTGAATCAGAGTGCCATCTACTGGTCATCAAGATTACTTCTGCTTAATAAACATCTCACACACACACACACACACACACACACACACACACACACGTTTTTCACAATGAGCAATATGCTGTCCCATTCAATGCTTTGTTCCTACCGTTAGTACGATCTGTGTTTTAAAAAAGGAGTAATGATGGAATAAGAAAAGATGGCCACTTAGATCTTCTAAATGAAACTGCCATCTCCGAGAGATGGGTGTGAATTCTGATTTCTGATCTCTGGCTGTTTTACAACCGTGTGGTATTTTACCTCTGCAGTTATTTACCGGGGAACAATCAGACGTAGATTTAGAAACAGAAACAATCCACGAGGCAATGTTTGGGTTCCATTACTTTTCCATGGGAATTGCATGGTTTTTGTTTTATGAGGAAGGCAGGTTTGGGGTTTTGCTCTAATTTCTGGAATGAACCTCCTCTTCCTGCAGGGCAGAGGCCCTCCCTGGGTCTTCAGCCCAGGGGGAAGCATGGCTTCTCAGAAAGTGGTAGGACTGTATTCCGAAGAACGTTACAGCCAGTTACGGTAATTCTTGCTTGGCAGGCTAACGTTTTAACATTTGAAATATCTTCCCAGACCAATCTTTCCTACTCACTAGAAAGGGAATCGTGTTGTGGGTATATTTAAATAAAACACACAGAGGTCAGACTATAAATTAAGAGGAAAATGTTCTTTCCTCACACCGAGGCTGAATTTGGACAGCATGAGATCATTAGGGACCAAACAGATGCCCCCATCTATAACCCAGAGACAGCTCTCAGCTGTAGGAGGACCGCTCATTTCCAACGGAGAGGTGAACTCAAAACTTGTCACTGGCTTTTGCACCTTCTTAATCTTCCTGTTTATTCTGTGCTTCATTAAAGTCAATCTCCACAGGGCAGACTGTCATCCGAGCTCGGCCTGTCCTGCTGTCTGCTCTCTCCAGAGAGCATCCTTCATCCTGATAAACGGCCTGCGAGCTGAGCACGTGACGAGGCTCCTTAAGGTAAATAGATTACAGAGAGCTGCCCCTTCCACACTGGCTCAACGGAATTTGAGAAGCAGGATCATTGGCATGGACATCCCAGGGCAGACAATGCTTTCCCGAAAGATGAGGCTTCAGATGTGCTGTTGTAAAATGAGATGGAGGATATTTATTTTTGTCACTGTGTCACACTATACCTTGAAAGATGCATTAGCCAGTGTCATTCATCTACCAAGGATCTCCCTCAGGATTCGGCACCATCAATAAACATTTGTAGGCTGTCTGCTGCGTGCCGGGCTCTGTGTAGGCAGTGGAGCTATAAAGCTCTAAATGAGGAGGGAAGAGGGTGGATGGGGTAGAAAACGCAGGGAAGGTCCTTGGAAATCCATAAAGCATGTCACAGTTACAACACCAGTCTGTGCGCTGAGTTTAGCATGTGTTTGTTTATTGGGCTGGCAGACCATGTTACCCAGAGCAACCACTATGTCTGCATGCAAAAGCAACGCTGGGGCCCTAGACTGCTCTCTGAGCAGCTATATTCCTGCCCTGTCCCATGCTGACGGATGGAACAGCATGCCTACCCCATGGGGATCTACACCTTTCCTTCGACCTAGTAAACCTCACACAGACCAGATCCTGAACGAGGAAAGTCTGAGCTCAGTTAGGGGAATTTCAGCAGCGTTTTAAGACCTGCGGTGAAGACAGTTGGGTTCCTGTGAGCCCCAGCTGTGTAGATCCTGGCATGGAATCACTTCCCATGATGACCTGGATGTTATGTTGTGGCAAGGGTGACATCAAGAGGAACAAGTTTGGGCAGCCATTAGAAGCTGGAAGTTTGCTTCTAGAGCACCAGGGTTAGACGTACGTTTCACACGTCTGGAAAGCATTACAGCTAAGCTTACCCGAGAAGGGGGCGAGGTCAAGGAAGACGTCGTCCAGTCACCCGCTGCAGTTTTCGGAGGACCTGAGTCGCACAATTCAAGAAGCATCCTGACGGTTGGCTCTTGTCAATAACTACTGCAGTGTCTGCTTGAAGGGATGGAATGATCTACACAGGGACAGGACAGCACAAGAACATGGTCTACTCTGCCAGAGGCCACTCTAGACTCCTGCCTTGGCTTCAGTTTCCTTGATGATATGATTAGCAGTAAGGGTTCCACTGATTGGTGCTTCCAAATGGCAAAAATGCACCTAGCTTTACACCTTCGTTCACCCGCCCACTGTTCCCCTTATCCCTCCGTGGTGACTTTGGACCACGCGCTTCTCTCCCTCTTCGGAATGCCTCTGGCAACTTTGCACTTGGTTGTATTCCGTTTCACAATCTACTTGGCTCTTGAATGTTGTATTCCTACCAATCACAGATGTGTTATTGAATTCTTTGAAAGAAGAAACACAGAATCAGCTGCCTAGGAGTGTTCAATACTCAGTCTCTGTTAAGGAATGGGGAAATAAGAATCCATGGGAGTCTTGAAGAGCGTCCTCCTTTCACAGAACAGGAAATGGACCCAGACACTCTCTCCTTCATTCATTCTACAAGTGTGCACTCCCAATATTCACGTCACTGTGCTGTGGAGGAGACAAGGCGCTGGAGGAGACAGATGTGCAAGATGTTTAGTCGGAAGGAATAGAGAACATATGCCCACTCTCCAAAGGTAGAAAAATCTTCCATAAGGAAGCTATGAGAACTAAAGTCGGAAGGATCTCAGGCATCAGAAGTACAGTAGAGGGTGGTTTGATGGGGAAGGTGGTACTTGAATTCACCCTGGTGGGATTTGATATGCATGAATGTGGAAAGAGTATCTTAATGTGAATACATTGAGTTTCTACCAAATTTAGGTCCACCTCCAAACCAAACAGACCACAGGATTTAAGTGTGACAGTTGTGTGGTTCTGGCTACTGCCCAAGCCCGAGCCTCCTGAGGGTTTGCTGAATAAGGGACCTGCCATCTACCTCTCGGTGATGAGCACTCCTCTCAGTACGGCCGTCTCTAGCTGCCCCTGTACAGAGAGAGCTGTCTCTCCGGTTCGCTTGCTCCCTTCTTGACGTCTACTTCTCAAATACTGGGACACTGGCAGTGCCCACCTTTCTTAGGCAGCCAGCATTCTGAGATGGGGCTCTGACCTATCTGGCCCCAGCCCTAGCATGCTGGACCAAGGTACCCCAGAGGCCCACCTCCTCACTGCTCATCATGTTCATTGATCCTCTCTGCCTTGGCCCTGGCCCTGGTCATCACAGGATTCAAAATGTGTCCCTGGAGATGAAGCAGGATTGCCGCCTACTCCTCGGTCAGCTCTGCCGATACGCTGCGGCCGGGATTTGCCCTTCCCTGGAGGGTGTCAAGGTGAGCCTGTTTCTGGGGAAAGCTGGAGTGACCAAGCAAGTTGAGGCAGCCTGGCCAAGAAGTTTTCTCACCCTTTTGGCTGCTCAACCCCTTCCCCCAGCTGCCTCTGACCTAAGCGTTCCTACATTTTGCCTCTCCACGGTTCTCCTGCCTGCCTAGAAGGGTCTGTTGCCCCAGCCAGGAGTCTCTTGGTCATTCCCGGTGGTCCTGCCTAGAACTCGGAGTTCCGTCCTGCCCTTTTCAACAGTAGCAGATTCCGCTTGACTCCTGCCTCTGGCCCCCTGGCTCACCCTCAGCAGGCATCTCTAGTAACCAGAGCAACTCTCCACCATTCACTAATTACTTTCTTCCTCTTGCCTCACTTTTTATATTCTTTTTCAATTATAAAGAGAGAGAAAACATCAAGATAAACCGCAGCATGAGAGCACAGAGAGATACTAGATGCCAGGCTTCGGGGTTGGTTTTTTTGTTTGTTTTTTATTCTAACTTAAAAGATAGTCCTGATAACTCCCACTCTCTTCTTTCTAGACATGAACATTCAGTCTTTCGCTCTCAACTTAGCTGGAAGCTGGGTTTCAGCCATATCAGCCCACAGGAGTTCTGGAAGAACATCTGGAAGGGACCAGACCGCGCAGGCACTCCAGTCTCCCCGTGCAAGGGCTCAATCTGCGATGAGGCCCTCGGGTGCTGATTCCTTGGGTTTCTTTCTGGTGGCACCAGTAGTAGGTGGGTGACAAGACTACACACAAGCTACCACGCCGTGTCCTGTCCCTTGGCCCTGAGGCTCTTTTCCCTTTGACTTGGGCAAGCTTGAATTTACTCTTGCTTTAGAGCTTAGGCAACGTTTTCTTTTCTTTCTTTTTTTTTAAGTGTGTCTCATACATACATACAAATAAGCATGTATACATGGTTTCAAAATATGACTCAAATTCTGGTCTTTTGGTATATGTGTAATTTCACATTACTGAATTTCAATTCACCCTTATCACCTGACCAAAGATGGGAGCCTAAGCTTTAAGCTTGGTCTTAGCCCTGAACTGTACATCTATCAAAACCTAGGCCTTGGCAGGGCTGCCCAGACATATCCCAACCCCTCCTGCTTAAATTCCAGAACTTCCAGACTTTAAAAGTATTTAAACTGTTGTTTAGAATTGTCTTTGGTTTGGATCAAGTGAAGGGGCTCAGTGACAGCAATCTCCTAACTCCTGGACTGATGGTGTTACAGCCCAGAGCTATGTGAGCCAGTGGTCACAGAGCAACACAGTTCTGGGCCAGACTGCACAGGTGATGAGGAACATAGAAATATTGATCCCACTCCACTTCCACCCACTACTGAATATTGTTACGTCCTTGATAGTTGTTATTGGTTAGATTCAGAAGACAGTCACTGGCGAATATTATACAAATATTATACTTTTAATGTCATTTCCTCAAAAGAGGTTTAACACCAATAAAAATTGAAAATAAATGTTAGAAAATGGTAATGGCAACATATGTCCAACTATGCTTGATACAATTGATGTAGGGAATGTTTTAAGAGCTGTAAGAGCCCCCAATACAATTTTAAAAATAAAATAAAAAATAGGCAGACTCGAAATAGAGTGTGATATCCAGGTTGGGATAGAAGTGAAATTATGTCCATTTTCAGGTTACACAATCTTAATTATAGAAAATTACAATGAGTCCACAATCTAGAGCTAATCAAGGAATTCACCAAAGTTGCAGGGTATATGGTCAGCAAACAAAAATCAGTTGGGATTCTATATACTAGCAATGAGAATTCTTAAAGGGGTTTTAGAGAAATAATTCCATTTAAGATGTCTAGAATAAAAATAACGAGGGGTATGAATGAATTATACAATGAAAACTATAAAATACTGCTGAAAAAGACTAGGGGGGGACCTAAGTAAATGGAAGAATGTTCTCTGTGTATGTATTGGAGGACTTAACAGTATTAAGATATTAATTCTACCCAAAGTTATCCATAAGTTCACGGAAATACCGACAAACATTCTAGCAACCTTCTTTACAGAAAATGAAAAAGCAGCTCTCCACTTTATATGGACCGGCAAGAGGCTCCAAACAGCTACACTGATGTTGAAAGGGAGTAACAAAGAAGGACTCCCACTTACTTGTTTCAAACCATACTATAGAGCTACAATAATTAAAACAGCCTGGTACTGGATAATAATAGATTCATAGGACAATGGAATAGAATTGAGGGTCTAGAAGAAAGCTGACGGTGCCCAGCTACCAAAAGATATAGCACCTGAAGTCTTAATGACCTGAAGATAAACAGCAGCCATCTAGCTGAGAAATAAGAAAACTCACATAGAAGAAGCACACCAGTCTGTCCCGACTCGATTGCTGAGGGCAAAGTGGGTGCATAAGCAAAAGTGGTGAAGAAAGCTGATGGTGCTCAGCTATCAAATGATATAGTGTCTGGGCTCTTAAAGGCTTGAAGATAAACAGGCAGCCATCTAGCTAAGAAATAAAAAAGCTCACATGGAAAAAGCACACCTGCCTACTGCGACACGAACACTGAAGACAAAGCGGGTGCATAAGCAAATGCGGTGAGGAAAGTTGGCAGTGCCCAGCTGTCAAAAGATATAGAATCTGGGGTCCTATAGGCTGGAAGATAAACAAGGGGCCATCTAATTGAGAAACAACAAAGCCCACATGGAAGAAGCACACCAGCCTGTGAGATCATAAGGCGTAGAAGGGATCAGATAGCAAGCATTAAAGACCAAAAAAAAAAAAAATCATAGCATTGTGAATGAAGGGGAGTGCGGAGTGGGGACCCAGAGCCCATCTATGGGAAACTGGACATCCCCTTGCAGAAGGGCTGTGGGGAGATGAGCCGGTCAGGATGCAGTGCAGCAACGATGAAATATACAATTTTCCTCTAGTTCTTGAATGCTTCCTCCTCCCCACTATCATGATCCTAATTCTACCTTACATATAAGGCTGGACTGGAGGATGTACACTGGAACAGATAGGAACTGGAAATAAAAGGAATCAAGGGCAGATGAACCCCTCAGGACTAGTGGTGAGTGGCGCTATCAGGAGATTGGAGGGAAGGTGGGGTAGAAAGGGGGAACAGATTATAAGGTCTACATATAACCTCCTCCCTGGGGGATGACCTGAGGGGAGACATCGGATGGTGTAAGATATGACAAAATAATAATAATTGAAAAATTATCAAGGTTTGAAGGGGGAAGGGGAGGGAGAACGGGAGGGAGGGGAAAAATGAGGAGCTGATACCAAGGTCTCAAGTAGAAAGCAGGTGTTTTAAGAATGATGATGGCAACATATGTACAAATGTGCTTGACACGATGTATGTATGGATTGTGATAAGAGTTGTATGAGTCCCTAATAAAATGATTTTTTAAATAAAGAATTAAGAGTCCAGAAATGAACTTATATATCCATGGCCGATTGATATCTGACAACAAGTGTTAATGGGGACAAAAATATAGCTCTTCAACAAATGGTGCTGGGGAAATTGGATTTCCATATTGTAGCAGTTAGATTTTATGTCAACTTGAATTTGTGTAGGGTGGAGTCCAACCTATCAATCAGGTCACAGCCTTCTGATTCTTCCTGGGAGGTTTGGCCTACAGAGGCACTGGGGTCCTCTCCTCCTCCTTCTCTGGTCCTTCAACCTCATCCTTGTTGGCACTCTGTGTCTACCTCCAAGGGTACCCCCAGGTGGGTTGCTGTCTCTAGAAACCAACCTTGAAGCTATCTGTGCCTGCCCATCTTTCCACTCATCTTGGGTCCACCCAACTCAGCATCCACTGACCTGTGATCTCCCTGCATCCCACTTCACCTCTCTGCATCTTTGACCTACCACTATGAGAGTCTGAGGAGGACCCTGGCTAGCATCGGACTTATGGACGTGAGGTGGACTGGCTTGGAAAAACTTCTTGGTATGAAATTACATATTGATATAAAGTTCTTTCTTTTACATATATGAATGATTCTGGTTCTTTCTTATACATATATGAATACACACATGCCGAAAAATGAAACAGAATCAATGCCTAATACCATGCACTAAAACAAATTCAAACTGGACCTAAAGATGCAGATAAAAGCTACAGGATTTTTTGAAGACTAAGCAGGCACAATGCTGGCGGGCTATCAACCATGGATTCCTACATAGACTAATGAAGGAACAAACTGGAAACGACAAAATAAATAAATGGGACCTTTAACAATGCAAAACCTGATCACCCAAAGACTTTACTAAAATAGTCTAAAGACAAGCTACCAACTGGGAGAACATCTTTGGAAACCATATATCTGACAAAAATCTAATAGATAAAAAAATATAAAACTTATGACGCCTTAACAACAAAAAGGCAAATAACCTAATGATAAAACAGACACAGGTTTGAAAAGACATTTCACCAAAAAGGACATTCAGAGGGACACCAAACACTTAAAAGGATGTTCCCTGTCATTATCCATCAAAGAGACAAGACACCATTTCACCCCATTAGCATAGCCAAGGTAAAACAGAAACAACACACGTCACACAGAGAGGAGAGAGCAACTCTTCAGGAGGATACGGGGACTCCTAATGCATTGCTGATGGGAGTGCAAAATGGGACAGCCACATGGACAAGTGTGACAATTCCTCAAAACACAGAAATAGAATCAGCACATGACCCAACGATTTCACGCCTATACGCTAAAAAAAAACACACACACACCAAAAAAAACCCTGGAAAGCATAGACTCAAAAAAGAGATTTTCACCCCAATATTCATTCATTTTCATTGCAGCATGCATAATAGCCCCAAATGGAAACAGTGTAAACGCATTTGCTGATGAATGAATCAAAAAATTGAGTACATTTTCCATGGACTACTTACTCAGCCAGTAGGAGAAATGGAGTCTTGATACATGTTACAGTATTGAAGGAGCTTGAGTAAAACAGGCCAGCCACAAAAGGATGCATATTATGTGGCTTCACTTACATAAAGACAAGAAAAGGCAAATGCATAGAGACGGAAGTTTATTAGTGATTCGTGGGGCGGAAGGAGGGGAGTAGAGGCAGGAGCCGTGATGGACAAATCACACGGAAGAAAGGTAGGCTGCACAGCCAATTGTTCTCATTGCTTTCCATGAGTTGTACTTACATAAAAAGGTGAACTAGCAAAATGTAACTGCAGAGGCCACTGACGGGCAATCCAGCATCGCAGTGGATTTGGTTCTTTGGTTTGGACACTCAGGGTCATGGTTTCATGGGACAGCTCAGTTCATTGGCCTCATTATGTATTTGGTCCTTCTATCTCTTAGTTCATTGGGTGGTGCTGGGGTCTTAAAAGCTCGCAAGTGGCCAGCCAAGGCACAACTGGCCTCGATTCACCTGGAGTAGCAGCGAAAGAGAGTGAGAAATAGGAAGAGCGTATGGACTGTGTGGCTAATTGCATCCATGAACAACTGCCTCCTTTGACATGACATCCAAAGAACTTGACGGTGTCTAGCTATTTTGTTCATTCTGATCAAAGAGGCCATAGAAGAATCCTAATTTTAAAAAGGGAAAGTGCAGAACAGAATTTAATATTCTCCTAGACTCTAGGCTTTCTGGAGCTATGAACCTCATTAACTACTGCTCTGCGATCATCTTTCCTCGTTAGAGAAAAGTGTTCCCTACGGTCATCTGAAAACAGAAAAACAGTTTGGTTTTAACTAGTAAAAGAGGTCTTCCTTGAGCATTATGCTCTTTGAAGAATTATTTCATGTGGGGCATTAAATTGACAACAGCAACGGAAAAGATGGGACAGGAGCCTCAGGGGCAGCGAGCTTATGTCCATGTGAGACTAACTACTCAGAAAAGGAGGGTGAGAACGGTAGCCCAACAGGAGGACGCCCTCAGTGTCACCAAAGTGTACACGGAGAAACTATGCTTGGCTGGGTATCCACATCCTCTTCTGACCCCAGCCTGGACCTCTGGCAACCCCCTGCCAATGTACTGCAGCACCACTGTTGGATGGTCTTAAGAAAAAAGTTACTGACATGAAATATCACTGATAGTGTTCTGTTATTCTACTGTTTGAGCACTCTGCTGTGTCATCTTTCTTTGGGATGGGCACAAATATGCAGTGTATATTCTCAACGACAAAATAAAATTTAGAAGAAAAAAGAATCTGAATATGACAACAAAAAACAGATTGTGCTTCGGAAACTGTGATATTGAAGCATTTAACTGGTTATTCTTTCAATCTGCAAAGCGAATGTTTTAGAATCTGTGAACCTGATGGTTAATTGAACTAGAAAGCTTTCTTTCCAAATCGCAAGCCTTGGCTCCCTCTAGTGTCCCCATCTCGACCTTGTTTCAGGCTTAGACTTGCCCAGGATTTAGAAACTGTCAAATGGGAATTCAAAGCCCAGCTCAATGAAAGACTCTTCCTTTTAACCTTCCAAGGTTACTCTTGATCCTGTGTGCATCGCCTTCTAAGAGCTCCTTTGTTATGGCCTGCTGATTGGGAGTAATATTTTGTTGATGCCCGTGTTAGTTTCTGAGACTGTCTCGTCTTTTCCCCACGGAGCAGCTGGTGGTTTCAAACTGTGGACCTTGCAGATCACAGCCCAATGTGCAACACTACGTCACCGAGGCTCTTAAGGTAAAAGGCAGCCTTGCTAAAAAAAAAAAAAAAAAAGTTTTTTGCCCTGTTCATGAATTTTCATAAGCAATCTTTTAAATTTTGCTTCACATAGAAATGAAAATTCTACCCTGTCCTATAGGGTCACTGTAAGTCATAGTACAGGGGGCCCTGGTGGTGGTGGTGCGTAAGTATAGCCCTTATGTAATTAAATCAGTGTGTGTGAGTTTCTGAGACTGTCACTCTTTAGGGGAGTAGAAAACCCTTTCTCCTACGGAGTGGCTGGTGGTTTCTAACTGCTGACCTTGCAGCTCCTGCCTTTAACTTCTTTGGAATGAGGAACACACGGTATCAGACATACCAACCCCTGGAGTTGGTTCTGATAGCGATCCTACGTGGAGTCTGAGACTGTACATAGGTACCAGAGGAGACAGACTGCCTCGCAGCAGCTCAGTGCCTAACACACGGTGCCACCATCTAATGCTGCTGTTAGGTGCCATCGAGCTGGTCCGATTCATAGCGGCCCGCTATGCACAACAGAAAGAAATGCTGCTGGTCCTGCGCCATCCTCACAATTGTTCCTAAGCTTGAGCCCATTGTTGCAGCCACTGTGTGGATCTATCTTGTAGAGGGCTTTCCTCTCTTTCGCTGCCCCTTTGCTTTACTGACCATGATGTCCCTCTCCAGGGACTGGCCTCTCCTGACATGTTCAAAGTATGTAAGATGAAGTTTCGCCATCCTTGCCTCTAAGGAGCACTCTGGCCATACTTCTTGCAAGACAGATTGATTTGTCCTTTTGGCAGTCCATGGTATATTTTTAATATTCTCCACCAGTACCACAAGTCAAGTACATTGATTAGTCTTCAGTTTTTCTTATTCAATGTCCAACTTTCTTTTTTTTAATAAAAAAAATTGTATTTACTTAAAAGCATTCAGAATGTCATCAAAACAGTTGCAACTTTTTTTGTTTTTGCAATTACAGAGTGGTATTCAGTTAACAGAACAATTATTTCATATAAGCTGCATCATAGACAAATGAAGAGGAAAAAAATGAAACAAAAAAGAACTACCATCCCCATATGTAACTGATTTGTGTTGTGCACCAACAAGAACCTGCTTTAAATTTCCATGCCAATTTACAACCCCCATACTGTACCAGGCAAGGTTAGTGGCTATTGAAAAGACCACCAGGACAGGGCTAACTAGAGACACATTTGGTAGTGTATTAACTATACAAAAAAAAGACACTGTACAGTTTAAAAACAAATCTTACAGAGCCTTACATTTCAATTTTTTTTCCTTAAAAGGAGTAGTTGTGTACAGGGGGCGTTAAATGCTTTATAGACAAGAAAAACAACTGCACTAGAACCAACTTATTCATCATCATCATCTTCATCTTCTTCGTCCTCCTCTTCCTCTTCATCTTCCTCCTTGTCTTCGTCCTCCTCCTCCTCCTTCTTTTTCTTGCTTCTCTCGGCCTTGACGACCCCCTCTTTGGCAGCGTCAGGCTTCCCTTTAGCCCGGGACGCAGCGATATCCTTTTCACATTTCTCCTTCAGCTCGGCAGCCTTCTTCTCGGAAGGCTGCTTGTCATCGGCCGCAGTGCTATTCCACATCTCTCCCAACTTCTTCGCAACGTCCCCGATGGACAGGCCAGGGTGCTCACCTTTGATTGTGGGGCGATACTCAGAGCAAAACAAGAAAAAGGCCTCTTGGGTGCATTGGGATCCTTGAACTTCTTTTTTGTCTCCCCTTTAGGAGGGATATAAGTTTTCATTACTCTCTCATAAAGGGCCTTGTCTGCCTTAGCCATGTCTTCAAATTTTCCCTTCTCTTTAGCAGACATGGTCTTCCACCTCTCTGAGCACTTCTTAGAAAACTCTGAGACGTTGACAGAGGCATCCGGATGCTTCTTCTTGTGCTCCTCCCGGCAAGTTTGCACAACAAATGCATAGGATGGCATTTTGCCTCTCGGTTTCTTAAGATCGCCTTTGCCCATGTTGTTATCTTTCTTCAATGTCCAAATTTCATATGCATATGAGGTCATTGAAAATATCACGACTTGGGTCAGGCACAATTTATTCCTCAAAGTAACCCCCCTACTTTTCAATACAGAGAAGAGGTCTTATGCAGCAGGTTACTCAATGCAATGCATCTTTTGATCTCTTGACTGCTGCTTCCATAAGTATTGATTGTTGATTCCTGCAAGACAAAATTATTGACAACTTCAACCTTCTCTCCTTTTATCATGATGTTATCCATTAGTCCAGCAGTGAGGATTTTGGTCTTCTGTACATGACCTCATAATCCATACTGAAGGCTGCAATCCTGCATCTTCAATCGCTTCAAGTCCTTCTCATTTTCAGCAAGCAAGGCTGTGTCATCATCATATCGCAGGTTGTTAATAAGCCTTCCAATCCTGATGCCACATTCTTCTTCATATAATCCAGCTTCTCAGGTGGTTTGCTCAGCACACATGTTGAATAAGTATGGTGAGAAAGCACAACCCTGTCACACACTTTCCTGGTTTTGAACCATGCAATGAGTTGAAATAGACTCAATGGCAGTGGGTTAGTTGGTTGAATGGACTCATTGGCACTGGGTTAGTTGGTTGAATGGCTGTCAATATCAATCAAGAAACAGCTATTTTTGCCAATCCCAAAAACATAAGCCAGTCAAGGATTTAGATTTTTTGATGCAAAAAAGCATTTCCTAAACTTAGAGGAATAAGATGTGATGTGAAGTAACCAAACTTTAATATTTAATTTTTAGAAGAAAATTACTTATATAAATAATTTATCAATTATTTTCAAAATAATTTCAAATTTGTATTTGATAGCCAAATTAGTGAGGCTCTGTCCATGAAGTTATTATCAACTGGGCAATAGATACAACAACAAAAAAAGCTCACTTCCATTTAGTCCATCCTGATGCATTGAGACCCTATAGGACAGCGGTTCTCAACCTGTGGGTTGCGACCCCTTTGCAGGTCAAACGACCCTTTTGCAGGGGTCGCCCGATTCATAACAGTTGTAAAATTACACTGATGAAGTAGCAACGAAAATAATTTTATGGCTTGCGGGGGGGTGTCACCAAAACATGAGGAACTGTATGAAACGGTCACAGCATCAAGAAGGTTGAGAACCACTGCTCTAGAACATGGTAGCACTGTCTCTGTGGGTTTCCAAGACTAGTTCTTTACAGGAGTAGTAAACCTCTGAGGAGCTTCCCCTCAGAGCAGCCGGTGGATTTGAACTGCTAACCTTACTGTTAGCAACCCAAATCATAACTAACTGCCCATCAGGCTCTTAGGGCCAGAGGAACAGGTAAAACCTAATACATCCCTAGTGCTTTCCTTCTCTAGTCTATGTACTTCTACATGGGAAACTGAGACTCTTGTGTTAGAATGCCTGTTGACTTGTATGCTTTTGCTAATTGAATTTGCTCATATTTTTTATCCATTTAACAAATGGTTATTGAATGTCTGCTGTGGGTCCGTTATATGGTAGGTGGGTGTTTAGAGTGACAGTGAAAAGAGGATATTTTTTTAAAAGATTAATAAACATCCTTAAAAGCTTATATGATATGCTTTTTTTTTTCATTTTATGTCCCTATTTCTGAGTGACCTCAATTTTCTTAGAGTTGAGACAACCTCGCCATGGTGTGTGGGTTAAATGCCCATGGTCTCTATTCTGGTGTCATGTACCCCCTTGATACACTTGTTATCATGCTGAAGATCTTGCAGCCGGGAAAATGGAGACAATGACCCCAAGGACAATGTGTCCCTTATTTGAAGAAAGTTATATGGATGAGCTTGCCCTGAATAAAAGATACCGTTTGGGAATCTATTTTTGGCCATCAAATGTAAAGACACTGAGGAGCAAAATATTATTTCTTTATAAATAAATGCAAGAAAGGCAAGATAAAAGAAACATTTAGAGAAACAATCTACTGCCGTTGAGTAGATCGCAATTCATTAAAACAACAACTCGCTGTCATTGAATTGATTTTGATTCACAGTGACCGTGGAAGACAGAGTAGAAGTGTCCTTATGGTGTTCTGAGACTGAGACTCTTTATAGGAATTGAAAGTGTCATCTTTTCCCAGTGGAGCAGCTGGTGGTTTCAAACTACTAACCCTGTACCTTGTGGATAGCTGCCCTACCTGTAACCCACTATGCCGCCAGGGCTCCTCTCTCTGACTCATAACTGACTTATGATCCTATGAATAAGGTTTCTTTACGGATCAGACAGCCTCATTTTTAAAACAAATCTTCCTTAGGGATAGATGGCTGAAACTTCGGCCACACAGTATTCCCGCCAATAAAGCTTCTCTAAGATGAGTTCGTGATCCAAAATTACAAAACATCTGAAATATTATTCATGTGTGAAATTCTGCAGATAAACAAAAAAGAAAATTAGACTTCCCCAAGAGCTTCAGAAAATGTAATTACAAAATACATTAAGCTGATTAAAGAAAAAAGGGATAAAATATATAAGGATGTTTCTACCTTGCTGATATGTTTTGCAATCTGTCTACCCAAGGTTAGTTGAGCTACAAATCTTTTCCCCAGATTAAAAGTCCACTCTACCCGTCTCTTCCCAAACAATTAAGTTACAATGCTATTCTTTTTTATTATTATTAATAATTTTATTGGGGGCTCTTACAGCTCTTGAAACAATCAATTGTATCAAACACATTT
This sequence comes from Tenrec ecaudatus, assembly GCF_050624435.1. Taxonomy (NCBI): domain Eukaryota; kingdom Metazoa; phylum Chordata; class Mammalia; order Afrosoricida; family Tenrecidae; genus Tenrec; species Tenrec ecaudatus. The sequence goes on along the minus strand of NC_134543.1, from coordinate 117,602,807 downwards.
GTACATATGTTACCATCATCGTTTTCAAAACATTTTCTTTCTGCTTGAGCCTTTGGTATCAGCTCCTCTTTTTTCCCTTCCTCCCCACCCTCCTGATAAATTATACCCCTGATAAATTATACATTATTATTGTTTTCATATCTTGCATCATCCTCTGTCTTCCTTCACCCATGTGTCTGTTGTTTGTCCGCCTCCCTAGCCCAGGGGTGTCTTATCCATCGATCATTATAGTCGATGCCCCATTTCTCCCTCCTTGCAATGTTATTCTTATTAGAACTATTATGGTGAACACGATTCTCTCAATGTAGAAGTAACTCGCTTAGCGTGAATCCTCATTTATGGAGAGAGCTCTTCACAAACCATGAAAAGAAAAATACCCAGCAAGAGAAACATGCTAAATTAAAGGATCTGTGACACGAGGCGGGGCTTTCTAGTCGATGGCAGTGAATTTAGTTTGGTTTTGGTTCAGCATTTGGCTGCTAACTGAAGAGTTGACAGTTGGAGCCCATTCAGGGGTTCCATGAGAGGAAGACCTAGGACTCTGCTTGTGCAAAGCCTAGAAACCCCCCGTGGGGCAGTTCTACTCTGCTGAAGGGACCCAGTATCAACTCAATGGTATGGAACAATTTCTAAGTGGTTGTATAAAGAAGTATGGTGTTCTTTACTGACATTCCCTTTACTGTCTACTCTGTCCACAGAATCCACATACATTGCCTTTGCAACAATCATTACAACAACCTACAGTAACCACCAAAGAGCCCTGGTGGCCTAGTGGGTTATGAGATGAGCTGCTAACAAAGTCAGTGGTTCGAACCCACCAGCTGCTCCCAGGG